>NC_090935.1:82520569-83770569 GCF_040938575.1 Ambystoma mexicanum | reverse complement strand
TCGGCCGGACGCTAACAGAAGGTCATGATCAGACATTTCCATTTCGTCTAGTTGTTGTTTGGCGTCCATGATCCCAGTTACCAGACTCATGTCTTTCTGTAAAGTAGATAAATCTTTCTTTTTAAAGTGCCATCTGATAGTTCTTATCCCTGAAAGGGACTTTGCACGCGGTCTGGATTTCTGAGTAGAAGGTGGTTTTAGGAGGTCACCAGCCCGATTAAGTAGATTATTTGTTGCTTTTATTTTTCCTTGGGTCGAAGTTTTTTGTGTGTTAGCTTGCAAGTGACCCTTTTCAATGTCACAGATTGGCTCTTTGTTAATGGAAGACAAGATATTTGGTTTACTATCGCTGGCTTTCTGTACATTTTGTTTTGTAGGGGAAGACTTTGTATGTGGTGCTTGTGAACTTTCCATGCCTTTTAGAATGGCTGCCGCTTCAATATTCTCATAGAGTATACTTGGTATAAATGTTTTTAGGGCTTTATTTTTTTGTTTGTTGATTGTTGTTTTTTTTTTTTGTTAAAAAAGAAGCTTTTTCCTGCGGCAGGCAGAAGACTTCCTTATTTGCCGCACTCGCAGCGGGCGCCGCTTCCCTCCAAGGAAGCGAGTCACCCACCTGCGGTATGCCCCCCAACGCACACAGCAACTCCGTAGTTCCGCCTGGACCGCTTGACGGGACTCCGGCCCCGTGCGCACACGCAGCTCCACTGCACCCGTGTGCATCGCAGCCGTCCCCATCACAACACACGGCCCGCGGCAAGCCCCCGCTGAGCACAGACCCGGACATTGGCGGACCATGGGACCCATCCACCTCGGGTAAAGATGTTTCTACAGGTGTGTGACAAAGGGGGCGAGGTGAGCAGGGGTCAAGTGGGGGACAGGGGGAAGACAGCGCAGGAGGGTCAGATAGATAAGGTCTGTCATTAGGGGGCTCCGTGTGGTCATTAGGCCGAACGGAGGGCACCCCAGCTAATCCAGCATCGTCCGTGGTGGTACTCACTGCCTCTACTTTGTCCCCTGCGTTACCCCCAACAACAGGCAATTTCATACGGCTACGGGTACGAGGTACCTGAGAAATCACTACGTCGCCAGGGATCAGGGCGGGTGTATGATCTATGTTTGTTCTTCTACCTCACACCACGCCGAACACTCGCCAAACACTCTGCAAACGCTCCGCTTGGAGCAGTGGTATTATAGTGGAGGGTCCGCCTCCAGCCTCTCACTGTTGGTAATAGAGGTAGTAGAGCCACTCAGGCACAGGTCAGCAGGAAAAGGAGTTGTGGCAGGTCCCAGGTCAAAACACTCGCCAAACACTCCGCAAACACTCCACTTGGAGCAGTGGTATTATAGTGGAGGGTCTGCCTCCAGCCTCTCACTGTTGGTAATAGAGGTAGTAGAGCCACTCAGGCACAGGTCAGCAGGAAAGGAGTTGTGGCAGGTCCCAGGTCCAAACACTCGCCAAACACTCCGCAAACGCTCCGCTTGGAGCAGTTGTATTATAGTGGAGGGTCCGCCTCCAGCCTCTCACTGTTGGTAATAGAGGTAGTAGAGCCACTCAGGCACAGGTCAGCAGGAAAGGAGTTGCGGCAGGTCCCAGGTCCAAACACTCGCCAAACACTCCGCAAACGCTCCGCTTGGAGCAGTGGTATTATAGTGGAGGGTCCGCCTCCAGCCTCTCACTGTTGGTAATAGAGGTAGGAGAGCCACTCAGGCACAGGTCAGCAGGAAAGGAGTTGTGGCAGGTCCCAGGTCCAAACACTCGCCAAACACACATGGTGGATGACTCTGCGAATAGTGGAGCCTGGCTCAGGGTGGATGCCTGTGAACAGTGAAGCCTGGCTCAGGGTGAATATCTCCTGTGAGTAGTGGAACCTGGCTCAGGGTGGACGTCTCTGCAAGTAGTGGAGCCTGGCTCAGGGTGGATGACTCTGTGAGTATTGGAGCCTGGCTCAGGGTGGATGATTCTGTGCATAGTGAAGCCTGGATCGAGGTGGATGTCTCTGTGAAGGATGGAGCCTGACTCAGGGTGGACATCTCTGTGAGTATTGGAGACTGGCTCAGGGTGGATGACTCTGTAAACAGTGGAGCCTGGATCAGGGTGGATGTCTCTGTGAAGGATGGAGCCTGACTCAGGGTGGACATCTCTGTGAATAGTGGAGACTGGCTCAGGGTGGCAGTCTCTGTGAGTAATGGAGCCTGGTTCGGGTGGCTGTGTCTTAGAGTAGAAGAGCCTGGCTCAGGGTGGATGTCTCTATGAGTAGTGGGGCCTGGCTTGGGTGGACGTCTCTTTGAATAATGGGGCCTGGCTCAGGCTGGATGTCTCTATGAATAGTGGAGCCTGGCTCCAGGTGGATGTCTCTGAGAGTAGAAGAGCCTGGCTCAGGTGGATGTCTCTTTGAGTAGTGGGGCCTGGCTTGGGTGGACATCTCTGTGAATAATGGAGCCTGGTTCAGTGTGGATGTCTCTATGAATAGTGGAGCCTGGCTCAGGGTGGATGTCTCTTTGAGTAGTGGGGCCTGGCTTGGGTGGACATCTCTGTGAATAATGAGCTTGGCTCAGGGCGGATGTCTCTATGAATAGAGGAGCCTGGCTCAGGGTGGATGTATCTGCGAATTGGAGAGCATTGTTATGGGTGGATGTCTCTGTGAGTAATGGAGCCTGGCTCAGGGTGGACGTTTCTGTGATTAGAAAAGCCTGGCTCAGGGTGGATGTCTCTGTGAATAGTGGGGCCTGGCTCAGGGTGGATGTCTCTAAGAGTAGAAGAGCCTGGCTCAGGGTGGATGTCTCTGTGAATAGTGAGGCCTGGCTCACGGTGGATGTCTCTGAGAGTAGAAGAGCCTGGCTCAGGGTGGATGTCTCTGTGAATAGTAGAGCCTGGCTCAGGGTGTATGTCTCTATGATTAGATAAGCCTGGCTCAGGGTGGATGTCTCTGTGAATAGTGGGGCCTGGCTCAGGGTGGATGTCTCTGAGAGTAGAAGAGCCTGGCTCAGTGTGGATGTCACTTTGAGTAGTGGAGCCTGGCTTAGGGTGGACGTTTCTGTGATTAGATAAGCCTGGCTCATGGTGGATGTCTCTGTTTAGTTTAGTTTAGTTTATTATTTATAGAGCGCGCCAGACACTGGGGCATCAGGGCGCAAAAGACAGGAATATGCTCAACTTAGTTACAGGTACATGGTAAGTAGGAAAGTACAGGGACATCAGAAATGTTACAGTAGGCAGGTATATACAAGGCAGGATCAAGGTCGAGAAACAAAATTACAGGCTGCATGTATACTGGATATTCATAAGATTATAATATGCAGTTATATACAGTGTGACTTATCAGGTCAGGTGGCACCAAGAACATCACATTGCAAAAAGAGAAAACAAATTCAAGTATCATAGTAATGAGGTGCGCGCAGAACTTCAATCACATAATGAGTAAGTTCCGGAAGCAGAGGGTAGGCGTCAAGGGAGGTGCGTCAAAAGAGTCGTGCAGGTCAGGGTAGTTAGATGTCATTTGCTCTCAGCCACTTGGTCAGGTTCTGTCTGAATTTAACGAAGGGCTGAGGTTCTCTAATGCCAGGGGGTAGGGAGTTCCACAGCTGCGCAGCCTTGACTGGGAAGCTGTGTCCTCCTATAGTAGAGAGTTTGAATCGCGGAACTTGGAGGCAGTTCGCGTTGGCTGTTCTTGTTGGTCTGGACGAGGTTCTTTTACATAGCCTGTCCGTGAGGTAGGGTGGTGCTTTATTGTTGAAGCACTTATGGGTAAGGAAGGCGATCTTAAGTTGAATTTTATCAGAAGTGGATAGCCATTTGTATTCTCTTCTTACAGAAGATATATGCTCATTTATGCTAATCTTAAGAGCTGCTCTCAGGGCATTGTTCTGGAGGACCTGAATTGTATGGATGGTCTGTTTATTCGCCCCAATGTAGAGTGGATGGCTTGGATGGATGTCTCTGTTAATAGTGGGGCCTGGCTCAGGGTGAATGTCTCTGCGCATAGTAGAGCCTGGCTCAAGGTTGATGTCTCTATGAGCAGTGGAGCCTGACTCAGGGTGGAGTCTCTGAGAATAGTGGAGCCTGGCTCAGGGTGGATGTCTCTGTGAATAGTGGGGCCTGGCTCAGGGTAGATGTCTCTGTGAATTGGGGAGCATTGCTCCGGATGGATGTCTCTGTGAGTAATGGAGCCTGCCTTAGGGTGGATGTTTCTGTGGTTAGGTAAGCCTGGCTCAGGGTGGATGTCTCTGAGAGTAGAAGAGCCTGGCTCAGGGTGGATGTCTCCATGAGTAGTAGAGCCTGGCTCAGGTTGGACGTCTCTGTCAATAATGGAGCCTGGCTCAGGCTGGATGTCTCTATGAATAGTGGAGCCTGGCTCCGGGTGTATGTCTCTGAGAGTAGAAGAGTCTGGCTCAGGGTGCATGTCTCTATGAGTAGTGGGGCCTGGATTGGATGGATGTCTCTGTGAATAATGGAGCCTGGTTCAGGGTGGGTGTCTCTATGAATAGTGGAGCCTGGCTCAGGGTGGATGTCTCTGTGAATAGTCGGGCCTGGCTCAGGGTGGATGTCTCTGAGATTAGAAGAGCCTGGCTCAGGGTGGATGTCTCCATGAGAAGTGGAACCTGGCTCATGGTGAATATCTCTGCGCGTAGTAGAGCATGGCTCAAGGTGGATGTCTCTATGAGCAGTGGAGCCTGACTCAGGGTGGAGTCTCTGAGAATAGTGGAGCCTGGCTCAGGGTGGATGTCTCTGTGAATAGTGGGGCCTGGCTCAGGGTGGGTGTTTCTGAGAGTAGAAGAGCCTCGCTCAGGGTGGATGTCACTATGAGTAGTAGAGCCTGGCTCAGGGTCGATGTTTGTGAATAGTAGAGCCTGGCTCAGGGTGGATGTCTCTATGATTAGATAAGCCTGGCTCAGGGTGGATGTCTCTGTGAATAGTGGGGCCTGGCTCAGGGTGGATGCCTCTGAGAGTAGAAGAGCCTGGCTCAGGGTGGATGTCACTTTGAGTAGGGGGGCCTGGCTCAGGGTGGATGTCTCTGTGAATAGTAGAGCCTGGCTCAGGGTGGATGTCTCTGTGAGTAATGGAGCCTGACTCAGGGTGGACGACTCTGAGAATAGTGGAGCCTGGCTCAGGGTGAATGTCTCTGAGAATAGTGGAGCCTGGCTCAGGGAGGATGTCTATGTGAGTAATGGAGCATGGCTCTGGGTGGATGTCTCTGAGAGTAGAAGAGCCTTGCTCCGGGTGGATGTCTACGAGAGTAGAAGAGCCTGGCTCTGGGTTGATGTCTCTGAAAGTAGAAGAGCCTGGCTCCGGTTGGATGTCTCTGTGAGTAATGGAGCCTGGCTTAGGGTGGATGTCTCTGTGATTAGATAAGCCTGGCTCAGGGTGGATGTTTCTGTGAATAGTGGGGCCTGGCTTAGGGAGGACGTCTCTGTGAATGGTGGGGCCTGGCTAAGGGTTGATGTTTCTGAGATTAGAAGAGCCTGGCTCAGGGTGGATGTCTCTATGATTAGATAAGCCTGGCTCAGGGTGGATGTCACTTTGAGTAGTGGAGCTTGGCTCTGGGTGGATGTCTCTGTGAATAGTGGAGCCTGGCTCAGGGTAGATGTCTCTGTGAGTAATGGAGCCTGACTCAGGGTGGACATCTCAAAGAATAGTGGAGCCTGACTCAGGGTGGATGTCTCTGTGAATAGGGGAGCATGGTTAAGGGTGGATGTTTCTGTGAGTAATGGAGCCTGGCTCTGGCTGGATGTCTCTAAAAGTAGAAGAGCCTGGCTCCAGGTGGATGTCTCTAAAAGTAGAAGAGCTTGGCTCTGGGTGGATGTCTCTAAAAGTAGAAGAGCCTGGCTCCGGGTGGATGTCTCTGAGAGTAGAAGAGCATGGCTCTGTGTGGATGTCTCTGAGAGTAGAAGAGCCTGGCTCCGGGTGGATGTCTCTATGAGAAGCGGAGCCTGGCTACGGGTGGATGTCTCTAAAAGTAGAGGAGCCTGGCTCAGGGTGGATGCCTCTGTGAATAGGGGAGCATGGCTCAGGGAGGATGTCTATGTGAGTAATGGAGTCTGGCTCTGGGGGAGGTCTCTGAGAGTAGAACAGATTGGCTCTGGGTGAATGTCTCTGAGAGTAGAAGAGCCTGGCTCTGGGTGGATGCCTCTGAGAGCAGAAGAGCCTGGCTCCGGGTAGATGTTTCTGAGAGTAGAAGAGCCTGGCTCTGGGTGGATGTCTCTGAGAGTAGAAGAGCCTGGCTCCGGGAGGATGTCTCTGAGAGTAGTAGACCCTGGCTCTGGTTGGATGTCTCTGAGAGTAGTGGACCCTGGCTCTGGGTGGATGTCTCTGAGAGTAGAAGAGCCTGGCTCCGGGTGGATGTCTCTGAGAGTAGAAGAACCTGGCTCCGGGTGGATGTCTCTGAGAGTAGAAGAGCCTGGCTCTGGGTGGATGTCTCTGAGAGTAGAAGAGCCTGGCTCTGGGTGGATGTCTCTGAGAGTATAAGAGCATGGCTCCGGGTGGATGTCTCTGAGAGTAGAAGAGCCTGGCTCCGGGTGGATGTCTCTGACAGTAGTAGACCCTGGCTCTGGTCGGATGTCTCTGAGAGTAGTAGACCCTGGCTCTGGGTGGATGTCTCTGAGAGTAGAAGAGCCTGGCTCCAGGTGGATGTCTCTGAGAGTAGAAGAACCTGGCTCCAGGTGGATGTTTCTGAGAGTAGAAGAGCCTGGCTCTGGGTGGATGTCTCTGAGAGTATAAGAGCATGGCTCTGGGTGGATGTCTCTGAGAGTAGAAGCTTGGCTCAGGGAGGAAGTCTCTGAGAGTAGAAGAGCCTGGCTCTGGGTGGATGTCTCTGAGAGTCAAAGAGCCTGGCTTCGGGTGGATGTCTCTATGAGTAGTGCAGCCTGGCTAAGGGTGGATGTATCTATGAGTAGTGGAGCCTGGCTCTGGGTGGATTTCTCTAAAAGTAGAGGAGTTTCGCTCAAGGTGGATGCCTCTGTAAATAGGGGAACATGGCCCAGGGAGGCTGTCTCTAAAAGTAGAGGAGTCTGGCTCAGGGTGGTTGCCTCTGTGAATAGGGGAGCATGGCTCCGGGTGGATGTCTCTGAGAGTAGAAGAGCCTGGCTCAGGGTGGATGTCACTTTGAGTAGGGGGGCCTGGCTCAGGGTGGATGTCTCTGTGAATAGTAGAGCCTGGCTCAGGGTGGATGTCTCTGTGAGTAATGGAGCCTGACTCAGGGTGGACGACTCTGAGAATAGTGGAGCCTGGCTCAGGGTGAATGTCGCTGAGAATAGTGGAGCCTGGCTCAGGGAGGATGTCTATGTGAGTAATGGAGCATGGCTCTGGGTGGATGTCTCTGAGAGTAGAAGAGCCTTGCTCCGGGTGGATGTCTACGAGAGTAGAAGAGCCTGGCTCTGGGTTGATGTCTCTGAAAGTAGAAGAGCCTGGCTCCGGTTGGATGTCTCTGTGAGTAATGGAGCCTGGCTTAGGGTGGACGTCTCTGTGATTAGATAAGCCTGGCTCAGGGTGGATGTTTCTGTGAATAGTGGGGCCTGGCTTAGGGAGGACGTCTCTGAGAGTAGAAGAGCCTGGCTCAGAGTGGATGTCACTGTGGGTAGTGGAGCCTGGCTCAGGGTGGAGGTCCATGTGAGTAATAAAGCCTGGAATAGGGTGGACGTCTCTGTGATTAGATACGCCTGGCTCATGGTGGATGTCTCTGTGAATGGTGGGGCCTGGCTAAGGGTTGATGTTTCTGAGATTAGAAGAGCCTGGCTCAGGGTGGATGTCTCTATGATTAGATAAGCCTGGCTCAGGGTGGATGTCACTTTGAGTAGTGGAGCTTGGCTCTGGGTGGATGTCTCTGTGAATAGTGGAGCCTGGCTCAGGGTAGATGTCTCTGTGAGTAATGGAGCCTGACTCAGGGTGGACATCTCAAAGAATAGTGGAGCCTGACTCAGGGTGGATGTCTCTGTGAATAGGGGAGCATGGTTAAGGGTGGATGTTTCTGTGAGTAATGGAGCCTGGCTCTGGCTGGATGTCTCTAAAAGTAGAAGAGCCTGGCTCCAGGTGGATGTCTCTAAAAGTAGAAGAGCTTGGCTCTGGGTGGATGTCTCTAAAAGTAGAAGAGCCTGGCTCCGGGTGGATGTCTCTGAGAGTAGAAGAGCATGGCTCTGTGTGGATGTCTCTGAGAGTAGAAGAGCCTGGCTCCGGGTGGATGTCTCTATGAGAAGCGGAGCCTGGCTACGGGTGGATGTCTCTAAAAGTAGAGGAGCCTGGCTCAGGGTGGATGCCTCTGTAAATAGGGGAGCATGGCTCAGGGAGGATGTCTATGTGAGTAATGGAGTCTGGCTCTGGGGGGAGGTCTCTGAGAGTAGAACAGATTGGCTCTGGGTGAATGTCTCTGAGAGTAGAAGAGCCTGGCTCTGGGTGGATGCCTCTGAGAGCAGAAGAGCCTGGCTCCGGGTAGATGTTTCTGAGAGTAGAAGAGCCTGGCTCTGGGTGGATGTCTCTGAGAGTAGAAGAGCCTGGCTCCGGGAGGATGTCTCTGAGAGTAGTAGACCCTGGCTCTGGTTGGATGTCTCTGAGAGTAGTGGACCCTGGCCCTGGGTGGATGTCTCTGAGAGTAGAAGAGCCTGGCTCCGGGTGGATGTCTCTGAAAGTAGAAGAGCCTGGCTCTGGGTGGATGTCTCTGAGAGTAGAAGAGCCTGGCTCTGGGTGGATGTCTCTGAGAGTATAAGAGCATGGCTCCGGGTGGATGTCTCCGAGAGTAGAAGAGCCTGGCTCCGGGTGGATGTCTCTGAGAGTAGAAGAGCCTGGCTCCGGGAGGATGTCTCTGACAGTAGTAGACCCTGGCTCTGGTCGGATGTCTCTGAGAGTAGTAGACCCTGGCTCTGGGTGGATGTCTCTGAGAGTAGAAGAACCTGGCTCCGGGTGGATGTCTCTGAAAGTAGAAGAGCCTGGCTCTGGGTGGATGTCTCTGAGAGTAGAAGAGCCTGGCTCTGGGTGGATGTCTCTGAGAGTATAAGAGCATGGCTCCGGGTGGATGTCTCTGAGAGTAGAAGAGCCTGGCTCCGGGTGGATGTCTCTGAGAGTAGAAGAGCCTGGCTCCGGGAGGATGTCTCTGACAGTAGTAGACCCTGGCTCTGGTCGGATGTCTCTGAGAGTAGTAGACCCTGGCTCTGGGTGGATGTCTCTGAGAGTATAAGAGCATGGCTCTGGGTGGATGTCTCTGAGAGTAGAAGCTTGGCTCAGGGAGGAAGTCTCTGAGAGTAGAAGAGCCTGGCTCTGGGTGGATGTCTCTGAGAGTCAAAGAGCCTGGCTTCGGGTGGATGTCTCTATGAGTAGTGCAGCCTGGCTAAGGGTGGATGTATCTATGAGTAGTGGAGCCTGGCTCTGGGTGGATTTCTCTAAAAGTAGAGGAGTTTCGCTCAAGGTGGATGCCTCTGTAAATAGGGGAACATGGCCCAGGGAGGCTGTCTCTAAAAGTAGAGGAATCTGGCTCAGGGTGGTTGCCTCTGTGAATAGGGGCGCATGGCTCCGGGTGGATGTCTCTGAGAGTAGATGAGCCTGGCACCGCGTGGATGTATCTGAGAGTAGTAGACCCTGGCTCTGGGTGGATGTCTCTGAGAGTAGAAGAGCCTGGCTCTGGGTGGATGTCTACGAGAGTAGAAGAGCCTGGCTCTGGGTGGATGTCTCTGAAAGTAGAAGAGCCTGGCTCCGGGTGGATGTCTCTGAGAGTAGAAGAGCCTGGCTCCAGATGGATGTCTCTGAGAGTAGAAGAACCTGGCTCCGGGTGGATGTCTCTGAGAGTAGAAGAGCCTGGCTCTGGGTGGATGTCTCTGAGAGTATAAGAGCATGGCTCCGGGTGGATGTCTCTGAGAGTAGAAGCTTGGCTCAGGGAGGAAGTCTCTGAGAGTAGAAGAGCCTGGCTCTGGGTGGATGTCTCTGAGAGTCAAAGAGCCTGGCTTCGGGTGTATGTCTCTATGAGTAGTGGAGCCTGGCTGAGGGTGGATGTATCTATGAGTAGTGGAGCCTGGCTCTGGGTGGATGTCTCTAAAAGTAGAGGAGTTTGGCTCAAGGTGGATGCCTCTGTAAATAGGGGAGCATGGCTCAGGGAGGCTGTCTCTAAAAGTAGAGGAGTCTGGCTGAGGGTGGTTGCCTCTGTGAATAGGGGAGCATGGCTCTGGGTGGGTGTCTCTGAGAGTAGAAGACCCTGGCTCCGGGTGGATGTCTCTAAAAGTAGTAGAGCCTGGCTCCGGGTGGATGTCTCTAAAAGTAATAGAGCCTGGCTCTGGGTGGATTTCTCTGAGAGTAGAAGACCTGGCTCCGGGTGGATGTCTTTGAGAATAGAAGAGCCTGGCTCCGGGTGGATGTCTTTGAGAGTAGAAGAGCCTGGCTCCGGGTGGATGTCTTTGAGAGTAGAAGAGCCTGGCTCCGGGTGGATGTCTCTGAGAGTAATGGAGCCTGGCTCTGGGTGGATTTCTCTGAGAGTAGAAGACCTGGCTCCGGGTGGATGTCTTTGAGAATAGAAGAGCCTGGCTCCGGGTGGATGTCTCTGAGAGTAGTGGCACCTGGCTCAGGGTGGATGTCTCTGAGAGTAGAAGAGCCTGGCTCCTGGTGGATCTCTCTGAGAGTAGTGGTGCTTAGAAGTGTGTTAGGCTGCACCACTTAAAGCGCTCTATCTCAGGATGATGATCCCACTGAGTCCTTCATTTCCTCCCCCCTGCCACATCATCCTTGAAACTATTCATATGATGATCAGGCACTGATTATTTGTTGATTAACGTGAACAATATGCGAATGCATAGACAGTCTGTGTGTAGTCGCTTACACTGCTAAGGAGCAGTCAAGTCTCTGCCGATGATCACTTTCATAGGTTCCCTTTGGATGCCAACCATCTATATAAAGTATTACTTTACCCTAATTTCAACTATCCCTGTCACCCAGCCCCATGATGCAGCCCCTTCTATGGTCATGATGCCCCCTAAGGACCAGTCTGGCACATTGGAACCCTAGCGTAAGATAAGAGGTACAGTACAGAAAGGCACTGCATTCATGATTTATTATAAACTCAAGCAAACTGGAGTTCCTCATTATTCAAGTGCTAAGAGTCCTCTCCCCAATCTTAATATGGTTACGACGTTCCATTGCTTACTGCACCCCATCAAAGCCTAAATCCCCTAAAAGTGACACATATTACATATAATTAATTAAAGGTAAAAACCTACCTGTAATCCAGCTCCTCTGGCACCATTGTCTATTGAAAAATCCTTTCCATCAGACAGTGTAAGACTCTGAAATTTGTTTGGAGCTGAAAGACTGCACATGCTAATGTCTGTCTCCTGTCTGTCTCCTGTACTTATAGATGAATTCAGTTGGTTGCTAAGATCTGTCACATTGTAATTATTTATTTGGAACTCATCATATGCACACATTATGAATGTTGTGCCAGAGTCCATAATTCAACATTCATTTGGATGGAATAACAAAACCATTGTCTTTAATTTTAGAATTCTGAAGGGAATACTACATTTACAAGAAAAACATGTTTACTTTGTAATCATAGAATTACTGATGCCACTATCAGGGTGAAGCTTAAGTGAAGAAAATATGTGTGTTCCTTATACTAATAGATATCATATTTGTTATACTGTCCTTTCATTTGTCATTGCGTTAAACACATTGGGGTGCTGATGGGCGATTCCTCCAGGCCTTTTGAGGCTAAATGTTGGACTTCATGCAAATTCCAACCTCCAAGTTCATTTGAATCACTCTGCCCAATATTGTCTTGCACAATTCAAACCTTCTGTTGAGTTAGGCAGGGATGCGTGTTGGCTCCCCGCCTATTCAATTTATACATGGCAGATATTGGAGATTGTCTGAAGTCAGCTACGTGTGTTACCTCAAAGTATCACATTCTGAAGCCATAATGGTTATCTTACGCAGATGATTTTTTGGTGTTTGACTGCAGCCCCTTGGTCTTCAGCGCCTGATCAATGCTTTCTCTGCTTCTGCTGATACTCATTCGCTGAAGTTGGACATTTCTAAAACAAAGGTTATCCAATTGACCAATGGGAAAAAGGGGGACCAAGTTTTGTTGGAGGAATGGTAAAGAACCTCTGGTTGAAGTGCAATCGCTAATTGACCTTGGTCTTTTAGTTATGTCTGCTCCTAGTTTGACTAAGCTGCATAGGTAGATCATGGATAGAGCCTCCTTAATGACTAACCAGTTGGTAAGAGTAGATGCAAGATGTAGGACATTTCCCTTATGTAAATAACAAGGGGGTCCTGGGAGTCTCTCTGCCAGACATTAGTCCTGGTTATGATAGCTTTACCCAGAGTCTTTATCTCACTATCTTTCACAGAGGAGAAATGTCCCAAACATATCAGTCTTTGTCCTCCCCTTGGGCAGTCCAGCAACGAAATTCTAGGCAACTCTCCTCTGAACAAGAGTACCAACAGCAGCCCCAGACACGTGTTTCGGTCTCGTTGGACCTCATCAGTAGGGTGGAGCTGTGCCTCTCTAAGAATAGTGAGCAAAGGGTCCACGTCTGGATTCCCCTAGAAACTTAGGGTGAGCCCAAAGTTACTTAAAATATTCTAAAGACTCTGGATAAGGCTCTCCTAACCAGGACTAATGTCTGGCAGAGAGACTCCCAGGACCCCCCCATGTCATTTGCATATGTTGAGTAACTTTGGGTCTCACCCTAAGTTACTAGGCGATTCCAGATGTGGACACCTTGCTCACTATTCTTAGAGAGGCACAGCTCCACCCTACTGATGAGGTCCAACCAGACCGAAACACAAGTCTGGGGTTGCTGTTGGTACTCTTGTTCAGAGGAGAATTGCCTAACATTTCAGTGCTGGACTGCCCCAGGGGCAGGACAAAGACTGATATGTTAGGGATATTTCTCCTCTGTGAAAGATAATGAGCTAAAGACTCTGGGTAAGGCTCTCGTAACCAATACTAATGCCTGGCAGAGAGACTCCCAGAACCCGACCCATGTTATTTGCATTTACCTTTTGTCCAGTAATAAGATATTTATAAACAAAAAGAGTGTTGGCCCCTAAATTGTATGTTCACAGGGGCTTTCACTTATAATCGGGAAGATACATGTATTATAGAAACAAAGTGAACAGCTACCCCAACCTCAGATCTCCAGTATTAGTCACAACTCTATTTACAGTGCAGCTGTACCATTAGAAATGCACACGCCATTGTATTTTCCTTGTGCATACTGGATAAAATATTGCAGCTAGTTATAAACAATCCATATTAATCATAATCCTAAACATACATACATATCACGACAAACATAAACCATGTAACAATATTTTTCAAATGCAATACAGGCTAAACTTGTTCTGCCTCTATTGTGGTATTAATATTCAAGGTGCTTTCAATGCAGTCAAACAAAGTCTTTCTCAGGTTTTGTACAATGTTTTTCAGGGTGTCTGCTAAAAACGATTGACTTCATGAGGGTAATTCATACAATTTAGTGCACAAGTGGCGTTCGCAGCTGGTGCACAGAGTGCGCGTGCAGCAGAATGCGCCAGTCGCGTGCGCCAAAACCCATTTCGGCGCACAGCGTATTCATGGATTCATACATCCATAAGCAGCCTTGGCGCAGAGTGTCGCAGCGACCCTGTAGCAGCGCCAGTTACACCCCCAACCCCGCCCCGTGCGCCAAAAACATCGCACAAATCCAGTACATGGCGCAAAGGCACATTGATCAGCATACAGCCCCCCATCCATGAAAATGCGGGTAAAACTCCCTGCGCACCCCTCGGAATATGCGTACCCCACTTGCGCCAGCGAAATTGCGTGTGATGGTCATGGTGGATGGGCTGCCTGCGGGGCATGGACTGGGCTAATGGTCTGCCTGCCGGGTATGGACTCGGGTGATGGGCTTCCTGCGGGTCATGGTCATGGTGGATGGGCTGCCTGCGGGGCATGGACTCGGGTGATGGGCTTCCTGCGGGTCATGGTCATGGTGGATGGGCTGCCTGCGGGGCATGGGGAGGGTGGATTGTCCGCCTGCGGGTCATGGTCATGGTGGATGGGCTGCCTGCGGGGCATGGGGATAGTAGATGGGCTGCCTGTGCATATTCTGGGGGTGCGCGGGGAGTTTCACACGCGATTGGCCTGGCGTGAGCGTGGTACGTGTATTCCGGGGTTACGGGGGGGGGATTTACACGTGATTTCACTGGCGCAGGGAGTTTCACACGTGATTTGGCAGTGTGTGCCTTCCTGGGTGTGCCCCCCCCTCCTCATGCACCGCAGGCAGCCCACACCACAGGGGACCACCCCACACCCCTGGCCTTGCTTGCAGGCAGCCAATCACCCCATACCATGCCCCGCAGGTAGCCCATCACCCCAGTCCATGCCCCGCAGGCAGCCCATCACCCCATACCATGCCCGCAGGCAGCACATCACCCCAGTCCTTGACCCGCAGGCAGCCCATCATCCCAGTCCATGCCCTGCAGGCAGCCCATCACCCATACCATGCCCCGCAGGCAGGCCACATGGCACCATGCACTTGGGAGCCCCAACTCATGTACCCCACCCTGCCCACCCACCCACCATCGACGGGCAACTGCCGGCAGGCCCTGACTCATGTCGCCCACCCCACCCCCAGTGACTGTCACCTGCCAGCAGGCCCCGACTCATGTCCCCCAACCCACCTACCATTGACGGGCACCTGCCAGCAGGCCCTGACTCATACCTACAAAAAAGTCCTATGAATAAAAAACTATATACATAAAGTGGAGCAAAGTCCATGAATTCCAAAAAAATGGTAAAACAAAGGAAACCTAACCCTAAAGAACTATGTACAAAGGCGGCGGGCAAGTCCTACGGCTCACTTTTTGATGTTCCGGGCCAGGGCATCATCGAACTCCATGTTGATGTTCCGGAGGCAGGCCTCTTCCATGGCCTTGAGGTCTCGCAGGGATGTAGCCATGCCCTCCTCAAACTCCCTGCGAGTTGCCTCGAGGCACTCAGCCCGCCTCAATGCCCTGCACATGGAGTTCTCCTCCCTGACCATAGTGAGCCGTGCCTCCTCCGCCTGCCGCCGCTTCGCATCTATCTGCTGGCCCAACCGCTGCCACACGGAAGACACTCCCAATCCAGGGTCCTCCTGCCCTCCAGCCGATGCCTGCCCCTGTGATGTTGATGGCCCCGAGCCATCATCGCTCCCACCTTGAGCCTGCTGCTGCCGTGCATGTGCCCTGCCTGTCGATGCCTGCACGTCCTCTTCTTGCTGGGGTCCAGTTGCTGGGGTGGCCACCCCTGCTGGACCTCCGACTGCTGACTGTGGCAGGGATGTGTCCTCCATCAGCCTGGCCGCTGGCTCAGGGGCAGCTACACAGGGTGCCCAGGTGATACTTGGGCAGGAAGATGGCGCATAGGGGGTGCAGTTGAGGAAGGGGTCGGTAGAAGATCCAGCAATCGGAGGAACCCAGCGCCGGTGATCTGTCCTAGTAGGCCGACACGGTCAATGAGGTATTCGAAATGACATGCATTCTCCTCACGAGAACTCTGCATGTCATCCCGAATACCACGTTGACGCAACGCCACCCCAGCTAGGACAGGCTCAACACGGTCACGGATTGCCACGTCCGCAGGGAGAGGAAGGCCAGTTGTTGTATACGCATTCCCTCCCTGAAAACGGGTCTGGACGAAGGCATCCCTGCTGGTGCGGGATGATGCAGTCACAGGTTCGGGGACAGGATTACACACAGGCACCTCCGCAGTGATCTGTGCTGCCTCCTGTCCCTGCCCTGGAACTGCATGACTAGCACCAGTGGAATCCCCCCTCCAGGCCCCATGTGTGGGCCTTCCACAGCCTGAACCGAACCCCCCACCAACCTGGACGACTCTGTGCCATCTTCCTCCATAGGCCCCTGTGTGGGCTCAGCTGTCCCTACTGCTGCCGAGAAGTCCATCTCCAACCTCCGCCTCTTGGACCTTCCCTCGGAAGCTGCAGACCTGGACACGGCACCAGACTCCTCACTCCCGGAAAAGATGACTACGTGGGAGGAGATCTGGGCCTTGTGTCTCCGGCTGGTGATGGGATCCCTGCCGCTGTGCTCCACAGCACTGACTCCGCCCTCTTCATCAGTCGACGCTGCAGACAGGGAGAGACAAAACACAGGCATCAGGGCACTGTACAATGGTCGGATACACACATGACAGTTGCACATGAGTGGCAGTGTCAATCTTCACAGATGGCATCACACTCCCCAACACTCATATCATTTGAACCCACATGCATGCACAAATTAACAGGATCATGCAGCAAACAGCAGCATCCATACACACAACAACATGAACATCCGAAGGTTGGCATGACGTCACAAGCAACATGGGGAGTGCCGAACACATGCACACACATCAACAGACAGACATACATCTGTACATCTCCACCACCTGTCACAGTGCAATCATCGGCAATTATGTCACATCTGCCAATCGGGTTCCTACATGTCTGTGTCACATGCATCCATGGTGTATCACAGTCGCACACATGTCAACACACACACGCACATGTATGCCATGCACGTACATGAAGGTGGAACCAGCATCCATGTGTCACACCCCAACCATGCCATAGAACATGCACAGAAATGCTAACATGTGTGCATCTCCACATGCAGTTGTGCATCATGCTTTCGAACACATACACCATTGATGTGCATCACACATGACAGGACTCACATGCAGCACGGTGATGTCCCTGTACATACACATCCATACATGGGCCTTTTTAGACATATGTCCAAGCTGCACACTCCTGGCACACCTCAACATGCAATGCGTCCAATAAGTACGCATGGACACTTACCGCTCAACTCCGGACTGCTCTGCCTCTCGAGGATCTGGTGATGAAGCGCTGGGTTAATGCGTTCCAGGACCCTCATGTCGTCGGTGGTAAGGTGGACCCGGTCTTCCTGAGGGTCCTGGAGCTGAAGTCCTCCCAGCTCTTCCGGACGTGTCGTATGTCGTGGGCTGCCACTCCCTCCACGTTAATGGCAGCCATGATGTCCTTCCAGATCCTCTCACATCCATCCATGTTGGCGCGTCTTCTTCCGTAGAGGCCATCATAATGCACCAGGACTTGCTCCACCAGGATACCAACTTCTGCGGCACTGAAGCTGGTAGCCCTCTGCCTCTCTGGCTGGGGGTCGCCGTGGTCTCTGATGGTGTTTTCCCCGACATGGCAACCCCCGAGGCAGGTGTGGGTGGGCAACTGGGTCCTGGTGCTGGGCTGTGGACCGATGGAACTGCAGTCGGGAGTCTTCTGTTCCAGCAGGGGTGGTCACAGCAACTGGACCCCTGCAGATGGCTGACGTGAGCAGGGAACGTGGCCAGCAGGCAGGCAGCAGCAGATGGCTAGTGGGAGTGGGCTCTGGGCTCAGGGGGGCAGGAAAATGGCCTTCTGGGCAGGAGCGTGGTCTTCTGTGTGTTGTCGTGTGGCCAGCTTGATACAGAGTGATTTGGCACGTGAAAAAACAGCACATCAGTGTGTAATTCGAGGAAAGGCCCTAGGCGCGTAAGCACGTATCTGACATGATACGCGTGGGCGTTTTCCTCGTCATGGGTGCATAGTGATTCAGAACGTGAAAAAACAGCACGTCCGCGTGTTAATGCGTGTTAATGTGTGTAATTCGGGGAAAGGGCCTAAGCGTGTAAGTGACGTGACGTGTGCGGGCGTTTACCTCAGCACGGGTTAAAGGTGAGCGGGGCCAGCAGTTCGCTGTACGTGCCTTTCATGGAGACCGACGCGTGTGTTGCTACTTCTGGTTGTTTCACACGTCATCACAACTTCACAGCGGATCAAGGACGTATCTCTTCTTTTGGCGGGGGTATTGGCTACGCGTGTTTTTCATTGCCACGCTAGTCAGACGGTGAGTCGTGCATGCTATTTTTCCCACTGCGGGTCCCCCTGTTTATCGCGTACCCGTTTTCGAGGTCATAGTAGCCTATGTGTCCCACGCGTACGTGTTTTTCGTGTCCCTGGGTGGCACTGCGTACTGCGGGAGGTTAATTCCAGACACGTGGGCTACCGGGGGTTGCGTGCACGGTTTTACTGCAGTTTTGGGGTGCCTGAGCATTGCGTGACCCGTCACTTTATCACCAGGGTCACATACAGCCTTGCAGGTGCACAAGGGAGCTGATAACATCTTGTATCCCACCCCCTTCATCCCAATTGCCCAGGACAATTGTCGTGTACACCTCCCATTGGCACTACTACTTCTGTGCCATGGTTGGGCGGCCACGAAAGGGGAGGGGCGCCTCAGCTGGGTGCACTCCACGTGGCGGGTGTGGCCAGGGGCGTGGCCGAGGTGACCAGGGAGCAGGGGGACTCCAGGGAGTCCAGGGTGGCTGCAGAGGGGGAAGAGGCAGGGGTGCGCCACTTCGGCACGATGTTGTGCCACGTGTTGGTGCAGTCATGCCACCACCCCCTGTGGTTCCGGAAGATGCAGCTCTTGCATCTAGCACTGGCGCCCATGTGACCCGGCAGTCCGTTTCATCGACTGCCACAGGCCCAAGTGTAGCGGTAGCTGCAGGTGCAGCTGTGGACACCACCACCCAGACTCAGGGTCTGCCAGTGCATACTGCGTTGGCACCGGAAGAGTCCCAGGATGAATTCCAGATGGTCAGGAGGCACACAGGGCTGCCCTGACCAAGGCACATGTCCCTGGGGCAGTATTTTCATCTGCTGCCCCGAGCAGCCGGGTGTTGGCAAGTACATGGGCAGATGCAGCTGACACCACCCCGGATGTGAGTCTATCATCCAGGACAGTCCCGGTCAATGACCTTGGCACAGCAGATGTTGCTGAGCAGGGTCAAGTCAAGGGCACCCAGCAGCCACTGACGCAGGTCAGGGCTTCCGTCCTTGTTCCACCTGCCACTCCTTCGGTTCAATCCACCAGCGCCACTGCCCCTACTGATCAGGGCGGCATTTGCCAGTCAGGGTCCGGACCACTGCCCAAGAGGAGGAAGGTTGCACCTGCAGTAGAGGCTGGGACCCCAGACACGGCTCTGGCCTCAGGCACGCCGAGGAACAAGCCTTTCTGCAAGCAGGAACTGGACTTCCTTGTGGACTACATGTGGGGACATGACCGTGATATGCCAGTGGTCCCGAATTGTCACACTACGGCTGCCCAGCATTTGGCCCACTGGAAACATGTTGCAGAGGGTGTCAGTGCAATCGGACATGAGGTGCGCACATCTCAGGAGTGCAAAAAGCATTGGGATGACCTCTGATGCTCTGCAAAGCTAAAGTGTGCCTCTAATTATAATATGACTCTGGTGACTGGCAGTGGGCCACCACCTGAGGAGGAAGATCTCACTTCGCACGAGTCAGTCGCTGCAGAGTTCATACCGGCAGAATTGTACGAAGGAGTGGGAGAGATGCTGGACTTTGATGTCCCGTCCAGTGAGTGTTGTCGCGTGTTTGTCCAGACCATGTGTGGTTTGCTTGTGTGATGTTTTGTGCTTGACTGCCACTACATGCTATGTGTACATGGTTCTCATGTACGAGTCATGCAATGCTTCACTGATTCGTGCCTGCTGTGCAGCAAGCTGGATATGTAGAGCATACAGGGTTGTCCTCATCACCACACTTGCACCCTACTCACATGCTAGTCAGCCGGCTGCCCCTCCGGTCCATGTTCCAGCTCACTGGCCCTTCTGCATGTAGCCTGGGGTGTCTTTCCACTCAGCACTGGGACTATGTCATCGCATGACTGACGTGCATATGTGTTCTGCCTGCATGCGTGTACTCCACGTAGGCATTCTCCCTTGCCCCTCCTCCCCCCTGCACCCCAATTTCACCATGGCACTGGTGGGTATCATGTTGCACTACTGCAATGACCTGTTCAACGCTCCTGTGTACATGCACACTTCCCCCTGCCATCCTGCCAGACACATGCAGTGGGGTACATCCTTTGTCCTTGATGCAGGGTGTCTCACTCGGACTGTGCAGATGGCAAATGCTCCGCAGGGACATGAGTGCCCATTCATGCTCCATGTGCATTCCATGCATGCCCCTATGTGTTCTTGGCAGGATGATCAGTGTAGTACGTGTCCAGGATGACATACATTTAATGGCATTTGATCATCCATTCCATGCCCACTCTGGCTCAGTCATGCATCACGCACATGTTTAGGGTGTCATAGTCTGTGTGGGGCACAGGCCTCCCCCTGTTTCAGGCCCCCTGACTCTGTTCAACTGGTGTGGTGCCTTCTGCACAAATGGGTGTACTACTGAGGGTTCATCATGTGTCCTGCTTACTGTCCCATTCTCATCTGCTGTGTTGTCAGTTGATGCAATTGACGCTAGTCAACACTGTCTGCTAATACACAGTTCTCTGGTCAACCTTTCGCTACCATGCAATGCCTCCCTGCATTTCCACTAAGGGGGGTGGTGGTGTTGCCAGCAGCCATGCAACCCAATGCATGCACATTGCACGTGATGCCTGAACTTGCCCTTACACTGCCTTCATGTTAATTGATTGACATCATAATGTACTTGTTCATGTAGATAGTTGGTAACGTACACATGTTCTGCACTGCACCAACCCACTTCTGAGCCGTGTTACACCGTTCTTTATGCCTACTCACTGCTGCAATGTCAAAGTGACCTGGCATGTATGGACAGATTGTCATCCCTTCACTGTCATGAAAGCCACGGGCACAGGTGCATCCTGTGACACATGTACTCAGTATTGGAACATCCTAGTGGGTGTTTAGCAAAGTTGATTGGTCGATCTGCGGCCCATACCAATTGGTATAGGCCGCAGATTGATTGTAGCCTGCCAATCGGGTTGTAATGACTGTGGAGCTGCCTTCACGTGTGTATGTGTACACTTTCACATACATTGAAGCAAGCAGCGTTGTAGCTGCTTGCTTTGCTGTATAGGTTGCTGTTCATAATGACCATACAGGTGTATATGGACACGGGTGTTCTTTAACACTTTCACAAGTACATATGCAAGCAGCTTCAACATTGTGTAGTGCAACATTGCAGCTACTCACTCATGTGTGTGTGAAGGTGTTCATTTACACATGTGTTCTCTCCAGCTTTTTTGTTGAATGACTAAAATATACTTGATTAACGTCAATGCTGCTACGATCTCAGCATTGCGCCCATTATGTTCAACTGGCACAATCCTGAAGGTGCACGGTGGTGCAGTATGTGTATGTCCAAGCCCACTTAGCTAATCTGCTGGGGCCTGGCCGTGATGGTTTGACACAATGAACAATGGTTTAGGGCAAATTAATAGCACAATGCGCTCAATCAGGCCCTGAGGGGTGTTCTGGAGGCTTTATGGCCGGTCATCTCGGACCGTACTGTGCGTTATGGTCCCTCATGCCTTGTTGCAGACCCTCGCTTTGCATGGGAAATTCACTATGTCTACATGGCCCATGAGGGCTGGTACGGGCCGAGCTGCAGATGGATGAAGTTATATTGGTGAAGATGGATTAGTGATGCATGTGTACATGTGTGTTTGGATTCACTTGCAGCTGTGGGCATTTTGTAGTTCAGACATGCTTATGGTATGTGCCATCTCTTTTTTGCCATCTGTCTTTTCTGCCTGTGACATGTGCCTGACAGAGGTGGTATGTGATGGAGGTGATATACTACATTCTGTACATGTGTAAGCTTTGCTATTTAGACACATCCATTTCAGCTTTTGGGATGTGTTTGCATTTCAATGCCACTGGATGCATGCCGGAATTTCAGTTGTGTTTGACATGTGTGCTTAATGTGTTGGCTGTCGATGTGATGTCTATGTGTGGGTGGGTTATGTGCTTCTGACATGTGTACTCATGTTTGTTTTTTCCATATTGCAGATGATGACGCAATGGAGCCAGAGGATGGTGATGTCAATCCAGACACAGGGTTGCTATTACACCAGCAACCCAGCACACGTGGGGGTCATGGGGTGGTAGGCCACGAGTACCCACTTGTGCTCCAGACCATCGTGTCTAGGGCTGGCAATGAGTCTAGCTCGGATGATCACTCTGACGTCAATGTTGAGTTGGATGCGCATCATGTCCATTCGTCGACGGTGAGTGATTCTGAAGCGAATGATCTTCTGTCCACGACACCTGCACTGAGGGGCAAGGCGGTGTAGGAACCTCCGCCTGTGGTGGATCGGGACGCACGGTCACACTCCACACAAGCTGATGATGTGCCTGGGGCATCACGTTGATGGAGGGATGTAGTCCTGCAGCCGTGCGCAATGCCAACCCGTGGGTGTCAAGCCCGGCAACGCGGTGGCCGTGCGCCACTAGGGTATACTGAGTGGGAGTGATCCATGTGTGCCAATTCAGAACAACAGGAGGCAGCAATTGATAAGATCGCTCAGAGCATGGAACGTGTAGCCCAATCTGTGCTCCCCCCTGCCAGGCAGGACGAGCTCCAGCAGCGGGCAGCACAGTCCACGGCCCGCTCACTCAGACTGGGCATGGCAGCCTCAGACAGGGCACGCCGGGCTGAAATGGTGTCTCTGCATCAAGCACTTGCTGCTCACGCAGAGGCACACAGGGAGGCCCTGAGGGATGAGCATCAATCCCTCAGATCTACTCTGGGTGTGCTCTTGATGTCCCAGAGGCAGCGGACAGAGAAGAGGTTGGAGCAGCTTGAGAATACCATCCCGGCTGAGATACGTGCATGCTGGGAAGTGCTCCAGGTGTCATGTCAGGCCATGCAGGAAGAACTCCGTGTTACACGTGTTACCTTGCAAGAGGAAGCACGCGTATCATGTGAGGTTCTGCATGCTGACCTACGTGTCATCGCCACACAGAACCAGGCTCACTGGCCCCGCAGACTTGCTGCCGATGAGGGGCAAGCTGCGCATAGGCGTGGTCAGGGTAATGTGCCACGTCCACCTTTTGAGTCAGAGGGTGAGCAGGACGACGACTTATCTCCCACATAGGTCGGGCCGTGCAGGCATTGAGCCCATGGAGTTTTTTTTAAATCTCAACATCATCGCATGTGGATGTTGAGGTGCACCCTGTACCTCCCCCTCCTGGGTGCCTCCCCCCAGGTCATATGTGGCCATTTATTATTTTTATAGTTAGTTTAATTAGTTAATATAGTTTAAAATTGTCTATTGTGCATTCATGTGATGGTGTGGTGCTTTGTGGCTTTTGAAAGCATCCACAGTCTGTTCCAGCTGGGCCCATTCTAGCCATTTACACAAGGTCATTGGACTTTCGTCAGATATGTGGCCTGTCTGCTGCTGTACTACTTGTGTTAACACCCCTACTGGGGATTATAGTTGTTTTCTCCATGGCATGTCTGCAATCAATTTTGGTGAGTACAATATTGAAATGTCCATTTATTGATGTTGATTGGGATGTATGTTCATTTCTTGCCTGTATACGTGCTTGATGCACTTTATGCTGTAGACGGCAGCCTGCACCCTTTAGCTGTCAAACTCACACTGATGGTGGGATGGGGATGGGTGGTGACAATTTAAAGTTGGTACGTGTTGAGTACAGCCCCTGGGGATTGTGGCAAAGGAGGATGCATTAGGAATGTGACCCAAGAGGCACAACTCTCGGTGCAGTCCTCACCTGAGATGTCCGCCTATACTACTACTACGCTCTGTTCGGTTTGGACGGCACATTGTGTCTATCTTCCCTCTTGGACTTTGATGCAGCCTGAGGGTTCAGTTTTCCTACTGGACTACTGCTCTTTTACTTGTTTTTCCCACTCTGGTGCCTTTAGTCCCTGTTCTTCTTCCTGCTACTGTCCTTGTTGCAGATCTGTCCGCCCGTCTCTCGGGCTGTTATTTCCACATACTCTTACACTGCCTCGGTTTGCCTCTGTACATTTCTGTTCAACAGCATCTTTCTGTCGCTCCTCCTTTCTTTCATCTATTACATCCATGCCTTTATGTTGGCTGTTGGCTTTTACCAATGCTATTCAACTGTTGTGGCTCTTAACTTGCTGTCAGTTGTTTCTGGCTATCCCACATTCTCTGTGCCTTTCAAGAATTCTGCTGTCTCTGCCTTTCTTTGTTCATGCTATCAGCTCAACCATCCAGTTGTGCCCGCCTCCTGGGTTATTTTCAACTCAAGTTCCAGTTCTACCTGTAGGGTACAGAACCTGGGGTTGTGTGGTAGGAGGTTGGATGATGTAGGTCTCAGACATGGCCCAGTGACAACCAGCATGAAGACACACACACAGGTAACTTTCCAGCCTGATTAAAAGCTGTTATGCCCTTTCTACAGGAAAATGAGCCCCCAGACTACCTTTCCCAGCAGACACCAGGCCAAGAACTACAAAAACCTGGCCAGGTTGGGTGGTGCACACGTGCGAATGCGTGTGCAAGCAGAAGCATGGGGCTTGTGCTCAGACGTCCGACAGAAGCAGACGTGTTTCCAGGAGCTCCAAGCAAGGTGAGCAGCACAAGGGGCCACGCCCCAGCCAACCTTCCTCCAGGCCCCCCACACATGCATGCTAAGTAGTGCCAGTGCTGGTGAACTTAGCTAGGCGTTGGGGGAGATATGCACAGTACAGCTAAGCCGCGCTTAGGAGAAAATGCCAGGAAGCTTTCACAGTTGTCAGGGGCACACGCATGGCCGATACCCCCTGCATGTGCCCATATCCTCGAGTCCCCCCATATCCATAGAATCTAAATTATTAGCGCAGTAGCGTTCCTAGCCACAAACTGATACAGCACAAGGGGGGCACCCAGCGACGCACAAACTCGAGTGCAGTGCATATCATTAGCATATGCAATTAGCCACATGCGCTGCCTATAGAAAGCCGCGGGTGGCTGACCACTACTTGTACTGAAGTATCACCTCCACACATGCGTCTAGCAGCACATCCAAGGCACATTCTATCATATGTGATTCTTAACACATGGTCTTCCGTTTAACGTGGGGCCACATGCGGCTACCATACCGCATTAGCAGTGTATTAACCTTCACGGGGGAAAGCAAAACTATACGAACAAAGCAGCAGACAAGAGTGCTTGTTTGGGGAGGAGTCACTAAGTTCGAGACATGAATGGTGTTATGTGTGTGTGGGAAAAACACACACAGAATAGTAACTCACGCTCACTTTGCAGCATTGAACAGCTCCTGTTACCAGACCTGAGAGTGCGCAGGCAGGAGGCCAGCACTCATCCCAGAGATAAGTCTCTCTTTTGCTTGCCATTGAGCCATATTGTACAATGTGCATGAAGAACATGGTTTCTCTTATTGAGTATGTGTAATTGTCAATAGTTGTATTTAGTATTTTCACTACTTTCCCTTACCCATCCACCTCCCCTCTCCTGAGCCCCTTTCTGGTTATCCTAAATACTGATGCCTATCCAACCAATGGATCCCTGACCCTCTTTTTTCGCCCGGGTCTCAGAGGCCTGTGTGAGTTTTACCTTGCAGGTGCCCAGACCGCAGAGGGGATGGTTGGTTTGTGCCACTCCTGCGCCTGGAGACTGGAGCTGTGACACTACCCATCAGTTGTTGCATCCTCATTGATTATTGTGTACTGAAATTACTACACATCCTCTTGAACCATTGTTCAGCTGTGCTACCTTGGTAGTTATTCTATCACTCTGCTTGGACATGTGCTTGGCCATATTCAGCGACTTCAAGTGATCTACTGGAGACTTCCAGGGTTTTTTGGTGCCTACAGGCTTTTTCCCTGGTTTGGGGGTTTGGCTCCTTGGAGTTTGCTGCAATTTGGTCTTTTTACCAGTCAATGTGGTCTCTGAGGGGGCTGGACCCTATTTACACAAAAGGTAGAACAAGGAAACCAAGGGGTAGGGGGATTGTGAAGCCAGGTAGACTAGAAGGAAGAAGCCAACGGACCCCAGACACAGTTCTTCGGAAGGTCATGGTGATGAGTAAATGAGGGAGGGCCTTTTGTTGTTCGACAGTACGCTTGGGCTACAGTGTTTGGGCACTCTCTGACATTGTCATTGTGGGCTTCTATGTACATGATGTGTTCTGCTGGTCAATGGCTATTCCTGTGTTGTGTTTACATTTCAGGTGTCAGGGGATTGTTGTGGTTTGACATACTGGGGTGTACACATGGCCAATGTTCACATATGATGTGTACAGGACACTGAGGGTGACTTGATTTAACATGCATGTATTGAGTGCATGTCCCTACTGACACACACACTTACACAATGCTCTACCACATATTCAACCACCCTTCCATGCCCACACATGCGCACAGATTGCCTTCTATGGCATGCTGTGTCCCTGCAGCGCATGACCACTTACCTTTTGACGATCGTGTACATGCATCAGTAGGTTGTTTTTGTTGCTTGTCCTTTTTATATGATGCTCATGGTGTATCCCAAACACAATGGCGCTCACTGTGCTGTGTGCTGAGCGGTGTGTTTCAGGAGACACACACAGCACACGGGTTAGGGATTTGCGGATTTGGATTGGCCAATGTGCATGGCAAGAGGCATTCTGTCTTTTGTTTATGGTAACGCTGGTGGCATGCATTTGTGTGTGACTTTCTATATGTGGAATGTTGTTGGTCAGTTATTTCATCTATTCCATGTCAGGTGTGATTGTCTCAGCCTATTTCCATTGATCACATGTCACTTTGTATGTAATTGGTCATGTGTTGTGCTTTTGGTTTCCTCTTTTGCTGTTGCATGCCATGTCATGGTGTGGCCAACAACGGTGATGTGGGTTGGGAGGGTTTGGTTGACATACCACTGATTGCCATGGCCTGTTTTGCAGGGGGGTGGTGTGATTTACACCTTGCATGTGTTCCTTTTGGTCACACAGGATTGGTTG
This sequence comes from Ambystoma mexicanum, assembly GCF_040938575.1. NCBI lineage: Eukaryota > Metazoa > Chordata > Amphibia > Caudata > Ambystomatidae > Ambystoma > Ambystoma mexicanum. The sequence goes on along the minus strand of NC_090935.1, from coordinate 83,743,813 downwards.
TTTAAGTAGCTAGGGATGCACACAATGTGGCACTTCCGTGGCAACATTCTCAGGATGGCATGGTTGTGACAGTTGACTGTCTCTTTGCCATCATCGATTGTCACCTGGTATGCGCCAGGCCTATGTGCACTCCGCAGGGGTGGGAGTTTAGGTGAAAAATGTGGCCACAAGCTGGGTCCGGGCTGCCTCGCCATATGCCCTTTCCCCTCCCATGAGCAGCACCTGTGCCTGTGTTTGGGGACGAGGGGGCACCACCATGTCCACCGGTACTCCCTGCCGTGTTGCAACATTGTGCAGGACACATGCTGCCACAATGATCCTGCACACTACTGGGGGTGCATATAGTAGCTGGCCTCCAGAGCGGTCAAGGGAGCGAAAGTGTGACTTGAGCACTCCGAATGTGCGCTCCACTATGCCCCTGGTTTCAATATGGGCAGCATTGTATCTTACCTGGGGTGGTGTGGTGGGGTTCCGTATTGGCGTCATCATGTGGTTGCTCAGAGGGTAGGCACTGTCCCCTGGGGAGGTCATATTGGTTGTGATTAGTTCGGTTTGTGTATTTGTCTGTGTGTGACATGCATGCATGTGCAAAGGCATGTGTACTCGCCTTGGAGCCATGTGTCACCATGCTTCCCAGCTTCAAGGGCCCGGCTCAGGGCGGACATTCTGTATATGAAACTGTCATGGGTAGAACCAGGATAGTTTGCATAGACAGAGGTGATGATTCCTTGGGCATCGCATACAACCTGTACGTTGATGGAATGCCAGTGCTTGCGATTTTGATAGATGTGCTCAGTGGCCCTAGGTGGACGTAGAGCCACATGGGTGCAATCTATTGCACCACGCACTTTGGGTAAGTGTGCCACCCTGTAAAAGTCCTGGACCACGGCCTTGCTTTCTGCAGGTGTTCTGGGCATGTATATGTGCCTGCGGACTGAGGGGCGCGCAGTCATGATTGCCAACACCTGGTGTAGGCAGCATGACTGCGTGGCCTGTGAGACACCCCAAACTATGGCAGTTGTCTGCTGAAATGACCCAGTGGCCAAAAAATGCAGGACATTGAGCACTTTTTCCAAGGGGCTCGGTGCTTGGGAGCACAGGGTGGGTGATGTGAGGTCATCCTCCTACTCCCTAACCAGGTCTAGGATGATACGAGGTGGAAACCTATACCTGGCATAGACCTCGTCATCAAGCATCCCAAAAAGGCTGCTCCTGGGCAAAAAAATTCAGGCCCTGGCTATTCTCCTCCTCCTGCGGTGTCCCAAGATCAGTGCTGCAAGAAATGCAATAATGCGCAGGGACGCTTCCGCCTTCCTTCGTGTGGCGGACATGTTTCCACCTGTGCGTGTCTTTTGGCATGCGCAGGTTTTTCACGTGCTGATTTACTATGCACCCGTGTTGAGGGCAACGCCCTTGCGCGTGATGTCACAGATGCGCATATGCACTAAGGGCCTTTCCTCGAATTACACACTGACGTTCAGTTTTTTACACGTCCAAATCACTCCGTATCAAGCTGGCCATGCGACAACATATGGAAGACCACGCTCCTGCCCAAAAGGCCATTTTCTTGCCCCCCAGATCCCCGAGCACGCTCCCACCTGCCATCTGCTGCTGCCTCCCTGCTGCCCAAATGCCCTGCTATTTGGTGCCTGCACGTCAGCCATCTGCAGGGGTCCAGTTGCTGTGTCCACCCCTGCTGGAACAGAAGACTCCCGACTGGGATACCATCGCTCCACGGCCCAACCCCAGGACCCAGTTGCCCACCCACACCTGCCTCAGGGGTCACCAAGTCGGGGCAAACACCATCAGAGACCACTGGCGTCCCCCAGCCAGAGAGGCAGAGGGCTACTAGCTTCAGCGATAAGGAAGTTGGTACCCTGGTGGAGCAAGTCCTGGGGCATTATGATGCCCTCTTCACAACATCACGCACCATCACGGAAGGACAGGAAAGGATCTGGGAGGACGTAGTGGTTGCCATTAACGCAGAGGGGGTGGCAACCCACGACATCAAGCACGTCCGGAAGCACTGGGAGGACTTCAGGGCCAGGACCCTCAGCAAGGCCCGGCGCCTCTTGAAGGCAGAGGGGTGCCGGGTCAGCCTGAGCAACATCCAGATGAGGGTCCTGGAATGCATAAGCCCAGCGCTCCACGTCCAGATCCTTCAGAGGAAGACCCGTCCGGAGTTGAGCGGTAAGTGGCCATGCATTGCTTTTTGAAAGTGGGAATGTTGCAGTATGCTGGTAGTCAGCTACTTGCCTGTATGTGTAACATAGGCCATGTATTGGTGTGTGTGCAGGTACATCATGGTAATGCATGTGAGACCATTCATGCATGAACCACATGGATGGTGCATGTGTTCCAATGCAACATGGGGAGCAGCATGCGGAATGCACACATGAATGCATGGCTGTCTTTGTTCTTGGACAAGGATGGCGTGTGAGAGATGGGTGCTGCTCTCATGAACATGTATGGTGTACATGTCTGTGTGTCTGAGAAGCGTGTGTGTGACTTTGGAACGCCATGGATGCATGACACATTTCCGTGACGATGTGTTGATTCACTTATGCAGAGTAGTCATCCTAGTATCCGCTGTGTCTGTGGTGTACAAGCCCTGATGCATGACCCTCCGGTGATGTGTGTGCATAGGATCAGTATGAGCCATGATGCATGAGACTTTGAAGAGAACATTTATGTCAATAGAGGCCCTTGTACATGGATGTTGATGTTGATTGCATGAGCGGTGCCTGTTTCTGCATGTGTCTTGCCTGCATTGACCCATGTGTTGTGGAGGGACAGGATGGAAGTGACCTTTGACAGTGCCACTCATGTGTTATTGCTTCCTGTCTAGGGGACTATTGTACAGTACCCTGATGCTTGTGTTCTATGTCTCCCTCTACGCAATGTCGATTGAAGAAGAGGGCGGAGACGGCACTGTGGAGCAAATCAACGGGGATGCTTCCACCGGGCGGCGACGCAAGGCCCAGCCACCCTCCCAGAATTGCCATCATCTGGGAGCAAGGGGACTGGGGCCGCGTCTGCTACTACGGCTGTAGCGGAAGGACTAGGTGAGCCCCACAGAGGGGCTTGCTATGGCGGAAGACGGTGTGGAGACATCCAGGTTGGTGGTCTCCACAGAAGAGGAGGCCGCTACTGAGCCGCACATGGGGCCTGATGGGGGTAGTACCACTGGTGCAAGTGGTGCAGTCCAGGGCCAGAGGCAGGAGGCAGCACAGGTCACCGCGGAGTGGCCTGTGCATGTCACTGTCCCTGACCTGTGACTGCACCACCATGCACCAGCAGGGATGCCCCATCCCAGGCCCGTCCGCAGGTAGGGGGGAGGCACACATCATCTGGCACGCCACTACCTGCGGACGAGGAGTCCCATGACCATATGGGGTCCGTCCTGATTGGTGTCGCGTTGTGCACGCATGTCATTCGTGATGACGTGCGTGCTTCCTGGGGGGACCATGCACGCCATCACGAAGAGCTGCGTTGCAACGTGGCACAGTTGGGAGGGGCCATGGTCGGAGGGTTCCTACATGTGTCAAGCACTCTGGCGGCCCTCTCCTCCTCTGTGGAGACAATGCGCCTGTCGTTCGCTTAGTGAAGATCCCATCCCTGCCACAGTCGGGAGTTGGAGGTTCAGCAGGGGTGGACACCCCACCAACTGGAGACCAGCAATTGGAGGATGTGCCGGCATCATCGGGCAGGGCACATGGACAGCAGCAGCAGGCTCAAGGCAGGAGCGATGATGGCTCGGGGCCATCAACATCAGAGGGGCAGGCATCGGCCACAGGGCAGGAGGACCCTGGAATGGGAGTGTCTTCCGTGTGGCTATGGTTGGGCCAGTGGATAGATGCGGAGCGGTGGCGGGTGGAAGAGGCGTGGCTCACCATGGTCAAGGCGGAGTTCTCCATGCGCAGGGCGTTGAGGCGGGCTGAGTGCCTCGAGCCAACTCGTAGGGAGTTGGAGGTGGACATGGTGTTATCCCTACGAGACCTCGGGGCCAGAGCAGAGACCTGCCTCCAGCACATCGACATGGATTTCGATGATGCCTTGGCCGGGACATCACAGAGTGAGCGTAGGACTTGCCCGTCGCCATTGTATATAATTAGTTAGTGGTAGGTTTCCAATCTGTTTTTATTTATTTTGGGGCGCTTGGACAATGCCCCACATTTTGGTATATAGTTCTTCATTAGGTAGTTTTTTTTTATAGGTTTCATTTCACTGATTGGGCACATGAACCCTGGATTTGTACTTTGTAAATAGTTTGATAATGGATTTGGCTTCTTATTATTTTTTTCCCATGGATGAATGGTTTTTTATTGTTTTTGCACTTTGGATTTGTTTTGCCGGACTGACACTTTGGACACATGCTTTTGGATTGCTTTGGATTTTGCTATCATGCATTTTTGGTTTATATTTTGGACATGCAGCTTTTTCATCATTATTTCCATTCTTGTGTGTTTCTTTTCATTCCCTTGCTTTTGTGTTTAATACATTTTTATTTCCTACTTCAATGTTTGGTATTCACTCTTTGGTTTAATGCTTGTCACGATGTGTGTTTTCTCATTGACATGCACCCATTGTGTGAGTGTGACAGAAATGTGTTGATGTGCATACTTGCCATTTGGAATGTATCATGTGATGGGGATTTCATTGTGGGGTGGATGTAATACCTGGTTGCGTGTTTGGACTGGGGTGGCGTGGGGTGTGATTTGGGTGGCCATAAGGCCCATGATTGTGGATCGTCATGACGTGTTGGGGGGTACATGAGTCGGGGCCTGCTGGCAGGTGCCTGTCACTGCTTTGAGTGGGTGGGGGGACATGAGTCGGGGCCTGCTGGCAGGTGCCTGTCACTGCTGGGTGGGTGGGGGTTCAGGGGGACATGTGTCAGTGCTCACTTGTGCAGGGTGACATGTGGGCTGGCTGGGGGGCATGGCCAGGGTGGATGGGCTGCCTGTGGGGCATGGCCAGGGGTGCAGGGTAGTCCCCTGTGTTGTGGGCTGCCTGCAGGGCCTGGGGAGGGGGGGGAGGACACACACTGCCAAATCGCATTGGGGCACCCCAGGAATACACGTTCCCCTCCCGCGGAAGCGAAAACGTGTGTAAAACATCCCGTGCACCCCCAGAATACATGTACCCCGCTCCCCAAGGCCTATCGTGTGTGATTCTCCATGCAGAACCCCTCGGAATACACGTACACCGCTTGCACAAGGCCTATCGCGTGTAACACGTCCCGCGCACCCCCAGAATACACGTACCCCACTCCCCAAGGCCTATTGCATGTGATTCACCACGCGCACCCCTCGGAATACACGTACCTGGCTCGCACAAGGCCTATCGCGTATAACATGTCCCGCGCACGCCCAGAATACACGTACCACTCTTGGCCAAGGCCTATCGCATGTAGAACTTCCTGGGCACCCCCCAAATACACATGCCTCACTCGCACAAGGCCTATCGCGTGTGAAAATACATGCGCACCCCTCGGAATACACGTGCCCTGCTCGCACAAGGGCTGTTGCGTGTAACACATCCCGTGCACCCCCAGAATACACGTACCCTGCTAAGCCAAGGCCTATTGCGTGTAACACATCCCGCGGAACCCCAGAATACACGTATCCCGCTCACACAAGGCCTATCGCACGTGAAACTACACGTGCATCCCTCGGAATACACGTACCCCACTCACACAAGGCCTATCGCATGTAACACGTCCCACGCACCCCCAGAATACATGTACCCCATTCGGCCAAGGCCTATCGCGTGTAGAACTTCCTGCAAACACCCCAAATACACGTACCCCGCTCGCACAAGGCCTATCGCGTGTGAAACTACACGCGCACCCCTTAGAATACACGTACCCCGCTCGCACAAGGCCTATCATGTGTAACACATCCCACGCACCCCCAGAATACACGTACCCCGCTCGGCCAAGGCCTATTGCATGTAACATGTCCCGTGCACCCCAAGAATACATGTACCCCGCTCAGCCAAGGCCTATCACGTGTAACACGTCCCGCGCACCCTCAGAATAGGCGCAGGCAGCCCATCCACCCTCCCCATACCCCGCAGGCAGCCCTTCGCCCCTGGGCATGCCCCGCAGGCAGCCCATCCACCCTCCCCACACCCCGCAGGCAGCCCATCCAGCCTCCCCATACTCCTCAGGCAGCACATCCACCCTGGGCATGCCTGGCAGGTAGCCCATCCACCCTCCCCATACCCCGCAGGCAGCCCATCCACCCTGGGCATGCTCCATAGGAAGCCCTTCACCCCTGGGCATGCCCCGCAGGCAGCCCATCTGCCCTCCCCATTCCCCGCAGGCAGCCCATCCACCCTCCCATACCCCACAGGCAGTCCATCCACCCTCCCCATACCCCGCAGACAGCCCTTCACCCCTGGGCATGCCCCGCAGGCAGCCCATCCACACTGGGTATGCCCTGCAGGCAGCCCACTCCACAGGGGGGACTGTTCCAATGTTTTCCATGCGATTTAGCTGGCGCGAGCGGGTACATGTATTGTGGGGCGTGCACGGGTAGTTTGACACGCTATTAGCCTTGCGCAAGCGGGGTACGTGTATTCTGGGGCATGCGTGGGGAGTTTTGCACGCTATTAGCCTTGCGCGAGCGGGGTATGTGTATTGTGGGGCGTGCGTGGGGAGTTTTACATGCTATTGGCTTAGCGCGAGCGGTGTATGTGTATTCTGGGCCGTGCGCAGGTAGTTTTACACGCAATTTCGTGGTTGGGGGGCTGTGTGCTGGTCCACTGCCCTTTGCGTCATGTACTGGATTTGTGCGCTGTTCATGGGGCACGGGGCAGGGTTGGGGGCGTAACTGATGCTGCTGCAGGGTCGCTGCGCCACTCTGCGCCACGACTGGTTATGGAGGTTGAAATCCATGAATACGCTGTGCGCTGAAATGGGTTTTGGGGCATGCGGCTGGTGCAGAATGCCGCACACGCAAACTGTGCACCAGCCACGTGCGCCCTTGTGCAGCAAATTCTATGAATTACCCTGTACGTCTTGTTGTGGCTTGCTTACACATGGGTACTGTCATACCATGTACATCTAGTTTGTCTGTGGTGCTAATTTCCATTATTGGTTGCATTTATTTATTTAACATTGTTTCATTGAATTTGAAACAGCTTGCAAGAGTTGGCATTAAGGCCATACAATTGACATTTTTGTGCGCTATTTGTTCCATAACATCCATTGCACATGCATTATCGCCATAAAGTGCATGTGTGTGCCGGTTTTTCAATACAACTTGTCCTTCTTGCGATAGTACACCAACTCTAATACTTTTTAAGATGTTGGCATGTTCTCAGTTAATTCCCTGTATTGGAAATGTTGTCAAAGGTTGACATTACCTATGATACCAACAGTTTTCCGGCAGAGTTTGTGGCCTAAGGTTTTATAAATAGGTTCACCTTTCACTGGTGTCAATTGTAGAAGATGTGTTTCCCTGCAAAGAGTTCTTCGTTGTTACTTTTAAGTACTTCTTGCAATCTGAGGTGAATCAAAGCCAACATTAGGTTGGAGACCATGCTCACTTCATCTATTAGTAGCATGTTCATTTTCATTTGTTTTAATACTCTGCGTAATTCCATTGCAGCTTCTGCAGAAAGTTTGTAGTAGTCTAATTTATTTTGATGCTTTACTGGAAGCAGTAGTAATCGGTGTAATGTGACACCGCCTATGTTGTAGGCAGCTAAACCTGTGGGGGCCGTTACAACAGCTGACAGTTTGTTGTTTGTCAATTGTTGAAGGAATTTGCTGATGATTTTGATTAAGAATGTTTTCCCTGATCCAGCTTCATCACTGACATACAGCAATAGAGGTTTGTAATTTTGGCAGGTACATTCTTTATTTTCGTGTTGTACACCATGTACAATTTGTTTTGTTACGGCTTCAAAAATGGTGTGCTGATCGGTGTTAAGTTTTGCTTGTTGTACAGTTAAGTCTTCTGTATCTTCTTGATACTGATACATGGTGTTTTCTACTTCTGCCATAGCTACTTCAGCCTCATTTGCTATTAGTGGTTGTCCTAGTGGTTCTTGACTTCCTGTTACAGAAGTTTGACTACTGTCGGAAGTGTCCTTATCTAGTTGGGCCTGAAGTTCTTCTTCCTGTTGCTGATCATTGTGTAACATTGTTTTGTACTGCGTAACGTTCACATCGCTGATAGTGCTTTCATTTGCTTTGAAAGCATCTTCATAGCAGTCATAGTTAACTAGTATGTCTTCCTCTCCATGGTTTGAAAAGTTGTAACAGAGACATGTAATATAGTTCTTTCTGTTGAGGAGTTTTTATTGACAATTTTACATGATTAATTAAGCTTCGTTTGGTAAGTTTCACTAGGCTCCCTTCACAATCGGTCACTCTATATCTACTTTTGCTTTCATCAGGCTTTACATTATTTTTGTATGTAAAGTTTGAGCTATGTGGTATAGACACATGCTTTCCAGAGTGCTACTCCTGTTCGGATAGTATGTGTCCAGTAAATTGTTTTTTAGAATTTCTTGGCTGTTGAGATCATTTCTGGCAATTGCTTCTATGTCCTCATATGATTTTAGCACTCTTTTTCTAGATTTTGCAGGACCAAGACTTAGCCATACTATGTTGTCAGATTTTCCATACAAAGCAGTACCGGTTAAACGATCTGCTGCTTCATAGGCGCCACATTCTCTATGAGAGAGCATTTTTATGCTTAGGCTTTACAATTTCTGTGATAATGATTTGTCTGATGCTAGGTCATCCCAGAGGTCTTGAAGCTCTGTTTTTTCTGCTGTTGTTAAGTAGGCTGTAAAATATCATGCTACAGCAGTTGAATTGTCTGCAATGTATTGCACATCTATGTTTGCATTCCATAAGAGGGCAATGATTGCATTGTAATCATTGATATATTTTGATTCTTCCCTTCTTTTTATGTAATACGTGTTCTGAGGTGATTTCCCTTTAACACTATGTCGAACTGAAGACATGAAGTTGTTTACTTCACCTGTTTCTGTAACTGGTCTAGGGAAACCAAAGCGGCATTTGGTGTAGTATTTACCTTTGTTTTTGTATTTGCTGCAACAATATTTGCCACATTTGTGTCTTTGAAATTGTATAATCTGCCCATGCAGCTCACTATGTGTCTGTTGTGAAGGGATTTGACAAGTGACATATTTTTGGATAAACTGCAAAACAGTGCTATCACTGTCGTGGCCGAATTCCGGTGCACCTTTGATCCATAACAGCATGTGAATATGTGGTGCTCCCCTTGCTTGATATTCTTTTCTCCAAAAGAAGTGTTGTAGTTCTCCAAGGGGAGGAACAGTTTTATTGCAAATAAAGTGCAGCACGGCAATGAAACCATGATGGAAGTATCTTGACACATTAACTGGATCTAGAGAGCAAAGTTCTCCAGGTGTTATTATATCTATGTTGTTTTTGTTGCTGTTTGCTATGCGTAGGAACTCATGTAAATCTTCCCATGCATATTCGGCACAACTTAGCGTAACAAACCAAGTTGGTGGTCCTAGGTTTCTGATCATACAACGCATGTCTCCGTGCCGTCGGAACCAGTATTCCTTTGTACCACGCTTGTTTGCAAACAAATTTGTTATACCTGATTGTAAAACCTCATCTTTTTCCTGTACTTTTTGTATTAATTGTGTAGCTGACATATTTTGAAAGTGGGTTCCAGATTTAAGAATGTGTGCAACTCCGTAACATAGTGTTGCTAATTCACTTTCATAGAGTAGGTGGAATATGTATTCAACATTTGTCTAAATCTGAGATCTTGTGAAAACATTCATAATGAGCGGTATTCTGATGCCCCAATCTGAGTGGGTCTATCATTGTATCTTCCACCTTTGCCAGTAGGCAATAGCAGTGGAAAGGCACGTGCTTCTATACTTTTTTCCCATATACTCATTGGTGACCCTTTGGTTTGTCGCATTTGGTAAGTTTCTAGTGCATCATCTATGCTTTCATTGGAATGTAATGGATGAATTGTGTAATGGCCCAAAAGAGCGGATACAGTAGCAAGATCCAGAAGTTCAAATTATCCAGTTTCTGATGGCTCTTGAATTATTTCAATTGTTTCCTTTAAGCTTTCATCAATATTTATTTCCTTGTAGTACTCATTATTGTCTTTTAGATATTGCAATGCTTGTCTTACTTTATGTACGTCCACTAGTTGTTGCCAATTTTTTTAATCCTTTGTTGGTACACCATTTAACAAGACTATTAAAGAATGCTCTATTGAACGTTCCACTCCTAGAGTGTGTACATTTTCGTTAGATCTAATGGCAAATAAACTACTTTGCCACGAATGCCTTTCACCAATTCAGAGGAAGGTAATTTTTCTGTTTTTGGATGAAGGCGTATAATTGCTTGAAACAGACACTGGGTGAACTGTTTGAATTATTATGCTCTCATACACATTGAGCTGTTGCAGGATTTTTGGTAGTGAGAACAATTCCAAATTATTTGTAATAGCACGTGAAGGATTGTGGTTGTTGTCTAATTTTGTAGTACAGTAACAGCAACATATTAGACGTTCAGTTAGTTCATATTTGTTTTCTGCTAAAAGGTAGAGAGCTAATTCAAACCATTTAGAATCTTCATTGTCTTCTATTTTGTATGCTGTGTCCACATTTTTTGTGTTCCTTTTGTAAAACGTTCTGCGGCAACACACACACACATGGTTTGGTACTTCAGCCGATGGCCTTTTAAATTTTACTATTTCTTTTCTGTATGTGTGTGATAGAAGGTTGGTATGTGCAGAATTGTTGCTACTATGTTCTAAAACGAGTCGCATTCATCAGTAGGGGCGTGAAAATAAAAATTATGGCACTAAAAAATATGGCGCATACCCTGATTTCTGAGTGTACATAAACATTATTTCACTTCCTAAGTGGTTTTGTAGACCTCCTACCACCCAACGCAGATTGGATGCGACAGGCCGACAATACTAGAAACACTTAAAATAAATAAATCAAGCATAACCAAAGTGTCGCCTGACAGAGTAGTCTCTCAAAGGAGTCTGATCATACATGCATTTTGTAAGTGGCTTTCACTTCCAAAATACTTTCTCTGAATACGGTCGATTTCTTCTTGTACGTATTTGGGTGTACCATGCAGAAGAGTGTTATTTAAATTGCCTAATTCTGAAGCTAGACTTTTTGCATAGTATATTTTATACACTAGATTTCTTACATTTGAATGATGTATTGATATCCTTTTGATATCATGGAAGGTGCTTTTGCAAATAGGCCCAGAAATGCAAGCTAATGAATGTCCTTTTAGTCCTGTGTATTTCTGCACTGGACAAATATCCATATTTTGCAGCACTTTCATTTTACTTTTGTCTTTACCTTTTACATATTGATTGAGGAACTCACGTAAAGATTTGAAAGCTTTGTTTGGAATGGCACACATTGATGTGCACGGCCATTTGTATACTGGACGGTGTGGTCCTGCTGAATAGAGAGGTAATTCTGAGTTTTCAGGGGATACTTTTGTAAGCAGTGTTTCTTGTTCCATGATGGTAGTATTGATTGTCTCATACCCTCGTCCACTGCTATGGATGGCAATTGTGTTTGTTTGATTTTGTTTGTATGTGAATTCAAAAGAGGTCACAATGCATTTTGTACATTGCGAAGAAAAATCTGCTTGCCAGCATATGTGAGGTGGACTCCATCTCTGAGGAAAATGAAAGAGCTACGAAAGAGAATGTTTTCTTTGTGGAAGGAGGACATGCCAACATCTCTTAAAAAGGCACAAACAGCCTTATTCACATTGCATCTCGCTTTCTCCATTTGTGGGCCAAAAGCAGAAGAACGCAGCCATATTTGTCTTTGTGCAATACGGGAAAACAGTATTTGACAATTTGGAAACATGTCCATGAGCTTTGCAAGTCCTTCCTTCATTGCAAATTGCAAAGAAATTCCAGAGACATGGCCTAAACTGTTTCCTCCACAATGAATGATAAGTATATCTGGAGGACGCTCTGTCAGTAAAGTAACACAGTACCAAGTCCAGCCACCTCATGCCACTCACACCATGCCAGTGCACTTCCACATGAGGAAATCCGAGATCTGCAGATAAACTGCAGCTTTCTGCATGCACCATCAACCAATGTATCCATGAGTCTCCCAAAATCCAGATAATCTGTTTTTGCGCACGGAAAGCCATGGCTGTGTGGTCTCCTGTCAGGAAGAAGACGGTCTTACTAAATTGCGCGGTTCAGAACACACCTACTGAACTTTATTGACCAATCCCTAGCTCCGCTCATTGTCATTTGCATGCGTCTCCACCCCTGAATCCCCGTTGGTGATATGCACTGGCTGCAAACTACTGCCATGTCCGTGGACATGTATAGGATCAGAGCGTGACAACGGTACATTAAAGTATTCTTCTCCATTTTCCCCTTTAAGGTGGGCTCTGAAAAGAGCTGTTTTTTTATTTTTGGCCAGATACCGTACAGACATCTGTTATTTATTTATTTTTTTTGTATTTTTTGTCCTTGCTTTACTCCTACAACCATTACAGAACCTTCTCTAAAGCAAGCCATACGTTCCAAAAGAACAGCGCATTTCTCAAAGAAGATAGCACAACACTATCTGCTTCAAAATAATCCGCATTGCTTGGAGCAATGTTATCGTGGCTGCAGAAAAACATACCAGCTCGTAACATGAACGCACGCATGCCGCGATGGATGGTACACCTCCCAACACTTTGATCTGGACAGAAAACGGAATTGTTGTCCCATTTTACTCTAGGGAGTAAAGCAGAAAAAATTACTTTAGATGGTAATGAGTGCTTCAACCAACTGTGCCAAATCTGCCAACAAAGTACGTGAACTCACGTATCCCAAATGGCAAGCACCGTAGTGCAAAATTACCACATGAGGAGTGGTCATTGTACGCATGTCTCTGCAAACTTGCAGAATTGCCGCAGCATTGGCATCAGTGTCAGCGCTCCACACCACCTCCACTCCTCGCACATCAAAATGGTGTGCCACATGCCTACTCTCGGCATAGTGTTGTAAGCCATGCACAAAAATGTCTCCAAGCACCAAAACCCTGACCCTCTCCACCTCTGCCATCTTCAGTGTATGCACCGTCTTTCGACACAAAACAGTAATGTGAACATCTGATTGGTTGATGCCTGCAATCCCCTTTCCATGCAGGATTTGCTGTAGAAACCCGTATGTGACACGCCCTACCCGCGGATAAGCGTTTCCTACGTGCGGCACGTAACTCTTACCCAGTCCTTCCACCCTTTCCACAGCGTTAGCAAAGCAAGTCCCTCATTGGACACAACTAAGCAGTCACACAACCATCCACCAATCACTTTGAACATTGCTAAATCTAACTCCGTCATCAACATTGCGCACTTCAAAATTACTGGCAATGATTCTGAATGGAAGTCGCATATCATAGCAAAGCACTTACTTCATAAGCTACTGTGCAAGTGTTGCGAATTTCTACGTACAGCTCGATGCATGCGCACATGCATGGTTATAGAGTACAGGTATGTATATTTTAATCAGAGAACATGTGCAACCCTTATGATTTAATTTAGACAAATTAATGCCACTAAATGTGCATAGGCAATACATACCAACGCTCCCCCTGTTAAGGGCAAGATGACAAACCGCACAACTTCTTACTGTCTTCGGCATAACCTATACATACGTTGCAAGCATGCCTATTTAGGGCGGAACTCAATTTTGTATTTGAAAATGTCGGAGTTGTGTACTGTGTACGGCCTACAGTAATGCTACTTGCAATGTAATCGTAAGAGAAAAGTAAGCGCTCCCGATTGCTGTGGTGACATCTCCCTCTGAGGCTCTCCCGATTTGTCGGCATTGTGCTTTTAATTTGTAAGTTGAAAATTTTTCCCCATCTACGACTATGCCCTATCACTTAGAAACCTCTCTCCTATAGATAGTACACCTTGTAAAGAACAAGGCATTTCCATAACCTTAAAATTGTTAGCAATTTTGAAGGACTTTCAAGTACCATATTGCAAATACCATGCAAAGACTGCACAGAGTGAAGTGAAATGCTCACATGCACTGGGTTGAAATATGAAAGTATAATGCTCTGACGAAAGATGCACAATTAATGTGTGCAGTATTGTCACTGCTGTAAACACACAAAGTAATTGATTTTGTTTTTTTGAATCACAGTGAAGAGAACTCTCCTGAGAATCAACAGCATTTGCACTGCAGACGACATATCCGAACAAACCTGGTCATTTTGCAAAAGACAGTAAGTACTGTACTACCTTTATATTGTAACTACTCCTCAAAGAGGCTGCGTGGGTTAGTTGTTTAATTTGGGCACCAAAGCAAACATTTATTTCTGAACCATTCTACCTACAAATATCCATTTATAGAACAAAGAATAACAGGCAGAATGGCTCACAAATTCCTGTGTGTTTGGAACTCAAATAACATACGTAATCCTTAGAAGGTTAGATTTAGAAAAGAAATTGCTGTTGCAAGTTTATGGCATTTTGTTTATTAATAATGGTTCTCGTCACCGGTAGCCCAATTTGTACTCGCATCTGAAGCACATTGTAGTAGTGTAAAAACAGTAAGGTAGCCTTAACAAATCATTGCAAGAGTCCAATGTACATTGACACACCATGACAAAGAGCCTCCCCATCAGACGTATGCACACATGCACACAGCACACATACATTGGACAACCGACCAAAGTATACCTTTTTTTTTCAACAGACACCAAAGAATGCCTACCAACAAACAACTCCGTAGAAAGGAACGCAGAAGTAGAACAAATAACATATTAAACTGCCCAATGTAGGCATCCACCTGTTGTAGAGTTTGTAGAGAATGTTGGAACAAATCAGCTAATGCAGTTGGTTAGGAAAACAAAGGAAATCTCAACTACCGGAACTTTACCTCCTCCATCAAAATGTGTCAAAAAACACAAAAATGTTGTCAAAAAATCCCCTAACAGTACAGCTAACAATGCTCCTAATAATCCTGTTAGTGTAACAACTGTCGAATTTCAGGGGTTTTTCGGTTTTAATTTGAAGCATAAAGGGGAGGGGGACATATTTTGTTTTTTTTAGTGAAGGGCACAGGTTTTTGGTAGTGCAACTTAACCATAACGTCCCCTCAACAAAGGTTTTTTTGTAGTGAATATATATATATATATATATATTTATATATATACGTTCCAAATGAGCACCTACGTGTTCCTCATGGACCATGCCCTTCATGCATTGGGCATCCATAGGAATGAAATGCCTACTTGGCACCCTGAATGTACAGTACTATCATATTGCCATGTTTAGAGTGAGCCAGAAAATGATGCATGGAATCTAACAACTGCTGCAAATTGGCAACATGACATCTGTGGTGCATGTATAGTATAGAAACAGGCCCACTCCATACATACAGGAATGCACGCATGCCTCAAAACACCAGTAACACACCAAAGAGGTCACCACAGGTCCATTACACCAAATGTTGTCATTCCATGGAGGGGACCAGTGCAGTGAATGTGCAAACCTGATGAAGCTGGTTGTACAAATCTGTCATCCATGCCATTCCACATAACATGGAAATGACTATCACATTTAATGTTTGCTGGAGCAGACTAACATGGAGACCCATCTAATCTTCGGGACATCGTCTGTTGTTCATGGCAGGCCCGTTGCATGGCAACCCATCAGTGCAATCCCAACATACTCATCAAGATGATGGCTATCAGGTACATGGTGCCGCTGGAGTGGAATGATCCTACAGACAACAAATGCAATGTGAACAATCAAACAAATCCCATGTGCAGAATAGGAATGCACCAAAGCATGCAATGAGTTGCCCATTAACACCCATGTGCCCACATGAGCTATGTGAGGCAAGGAGGCCATGTGACAAACCTAACAGAAACCCTGTCTCATGCCACCATGCACTGAGAACAGACAACTTATACTTGGATTGGCCAATTGTAAATGTGATTGGCAAAATTAAACACATACCTCACAAATCCATATCCTCTATGTGATTGGGAAGCCTGGTCTAGTGTCAGCAAGAAGCATCTCTACATCGGCCAACCTTCAACATGACTGTAGATATTCCCTCACAATCCACTGAACTCTGATGACGTAGATCTGGGGGTTAAGAGGGCTGGATAGGGAATGATTACTGTAGCTCTACAGCATTCCTACAACATGTCAGCATAAACACACGCGAGAAAGGCAACAACAATGAGTCTATATAATTCCCAACATTATCAGGCTTCAGACAGATTGATACTATGTGACATGCATAGGCACCACACTAAACAGGCCAAGCATTGCTCGGTATATACTATTCACCATGTGCAATGGCCCAACATGGCCACATTGCAAAGCAACATACACATCAACTGTGACCTCCCAATGTCTTGACAAAAGTAAGTGTCTGTGCTATTAAGACATATGGAGCCATGACGTCGGCTTCATGTGACCCAACTATGCTGCCTCAAAAGCCACATTCCAACAGCTGACTTCCCATGGCCTACTTTGCCTCAGAAGCCACATTCCCACAGCTAACTCCCAATGGCCTACTTTGCCTCAGAATCCACATTCCCACAGCTGACTCCCCATGGCCTACTTTGCCTCAGAAGCCACATTCCCACAGCTAACTCCCAATGGCCTACTTTGCCTCAGGAGCCACATTCCCACAGCTGATTCGCATGGCCTACTTTTGATCAGGAGTCACATTCTCACACGCTGACTCCCATGGCCTACTTTGCCTCAGAAGCCACATTCCCACAGCTGACACCCATGGCCTACTTTGCCTCAGAGGCCACATTCCAACAGCGGACTCCCCATGGCCTACTTTGCCTCAGAAGCCACATTCGCACAGCTGATTCGCATGGCCTACTTTTGATCAGGAGCCACATTCTAACAGCTGACTCCCATGGCCTACTTTGCCTCAGAAGCCACATTCCCACATCTGACACCCATGGCCTACTTTGCCTCAGAAGCCACATTCCAACAGCTTACTCACAATTGCCTACTTTCCCTCAGAAGCCACATTCCCACAGCTGACTCCCCATGGCCTACTTTGCCTTAGAAGCCACATTTCCACAGCTGACTCCCATGGCCTATTTTGCCTCAGAAGCCACATTCTTACAGCTGACCCCCATGGCCTACTTTGCCTCAGAAGCCACATTCCAACAGCTGACTCCCCATGGACTACTTTGCCTCAGAAGCCACATTCCCACAACTGACTCCCCATGGCCTACTTTGACTCAGAAGCCACATTCCCACAGCTGACTCCCATGGCCTATTTTGCCTCAGAAGCCACATTCTCACAGCTGACCCCCATGGCCTACTTTGCTTCAGAAGCCACATTCCAACAGCTGACTCCCCATGGAGTACTTTGCCTCAGAAGCCACATTCCCACACCTGATTCCCCATGGCCTACTTTGCCACAGCAGTCACATTCCCACAGCTGACTCCCATGGCCTTCTTTGCCTCAGAAGCCGCATTCCCACAGCTGACCCCCATGACCTACTTTGCTTCAGAAGCCACATTCCCACACCTGACTCCCATGGCCTACTTTGCCTCAGAAGCTACATTCCCACAGCTGACTCCCATGGCCTACTTATCCTGAGGAGCCACATTCTCACAGCTGACTCCCCATGCCCTACTTTGCCTCAGAAGCCACATTCCCACAGCTGACTCCCATGGCCTACTTATCCTCAGGAGCCACATTCTCACAGCTGATTCCCCATGGCCTACTTTGCCTCAGAAGCCACATTCCCACAGCTGACTCCCATGGCCTATTTTGCCTCAGAAGCCACATTCCCACAACTGACCCCCATGGCCTACTTTGCTTCAGAAGCCACATTCCCACAGCTGACTCCCCATGGACTACTTTGCCTCAGAAGCCACATTCCCGCAGCTGACTCCCCATGGCCTACTTTGCCTCAGAAGCCACATTCCCACAGCTGACCCCCATGGCCTACTTTGCTTCAGAAGCCACATTCCCACAGCTGACTCCCCATGGCCTACTTTGCCTCAGAAGCCACATTCCCACAGCTGACCCCCATGGCCTACTTTGCTTCAGAAGCCACATTCCCACAGCTGACTCCCCATGGACTACTTTGCTGCAGAAGCCACATTCCAACAGCTGACTCCCAATTGCCTACTTTCCCTCAGAAGCCACATTCCCACAGCTGATTCCCCATGGCCTACTTTGCCACAGAAGTCACATTCCCACAGCTGACTCCCATGGCCTACTTTGCCTCAGAAGCCACATTCCCACAGCTGACCCCCATGGCCTACTTTGCTTCAGAAGCCACATTTCCACAGCTGACTCCCATGGCCTGCTTTGCCTCAGAAGCCACATTCCCACAGCTGACTCCTATGGCCTACTTATCCTCAGGAGCCACATTCTCACAGCTGACTCCCCATGCCCTACCTTGCCTCAGAAGGCACATTCTCACAGCTGATTCCCCATGGCCTACTTTGCCTCAGAAGCCACCTTCCCACAGCTGACTCCCCATGGCCTACTTTGCCTCAGAAGCCACATTCCCACAGCTGTCTCCCAGTGGCCTACTTTCCATCAGAAGCCACAGTCCCACATCTGACTCCCCATGGCCTACTTTGCCTCAGAAGCCACATTCCCACAGCTGACTCCCATGGCCTACTGTGCCTCAGAAGCCATATTCCCACAGCTGACTCCCCATGTCTTACGTTGCCTCAGAAGCCACATTCCCACAGCTGACTCCCAATGGCCTACTTTGCCTCAGAAGCCACATTCCCACAGCTGAATCCCCATGGCCTACTTTGTCTCAGAAGCCACATTCACACAGCTGACTCCCCATGGACTACTTTGCCTCAGAAGCCACATTCCCGCAGCTGACTCCCAATTGCCTACTTTCCCTCAGAAGCCACATTCCCACACCTGATTCCCCATGGCCTACTTTGCCACAGAAGCCACATTCCCACAGCTGACTCCCATGGCCTACTTATCCTCAGGAGCGACATTCTCACAGCTGACTCCCCATGGCCTACTTTGCCTCAGAAGCCACATTCCCACAGCTGACTCCCATGGCCTATTTTGCCTCAGAAGCCACATTCGAACAGCTGACCCCCATGGCCTACTTTGCATCAGAAGCCACATTCCCACAGCTGACTCCTATGGCCTACTTATCCTCAGGACCCACATTCTCACAGCTGACTCCCCATGGCCTATTTTGCCTCAGAAGCCACATTTCCACAGCTGACCCCCATGGCCTACTTTGCTTCAGAAGCCACATTCCCACAGCTGACTCCCCATGGACTACTTTGCCTCAGAAGCCACATTCCCGAAGCTGACACCCATATGCCTACTTTCCCGCAGAAGCCACATTCCCACAGCTGACTCCCATGGTCTTCTTTGCCTCAGAAGCCACATTCCCACAGCTGACCTCCATGGCCTACTTTGCTTCAGAAGCCACATTCCCACAGCTGACTACACATCGCTTACTTTGCCTCAGAAGCCACATTCTCACAGCTGACTCCCCGTGGCCTACTTTGCCTCAGAAGCCACATTCCCATAGCTGACTCCCAATTGCCTACTTTCCCTCAGAAGTCACATTCCCACAGCTGATTCCCCAGGGCCTTCTTTGCCACAGAAGTCACATTCCCACAGCTGACTCCCATGGCCTACTTTGCCTCAGAAGCCACATTCTCACAGCTGACCCCCATGGCCTACTTTGCTCCAGAAGCCACATTCCCACAGCTGACTCTCATGGCCTGCTTTGCCTCAGAAGCCACATTCCCACAGCTGACTCCTATGGCCTACTTATCCTCAGGAGCCACATTCTCACAGTTGACTCCCCATGTCCTACTTTGCCTCAGAAGCCACATTCTCACAGCTGATTCCCCATGGCCTACTTTGCCTCAGAAGCCACCTTCCAACAGCTGACTCCCCATGGCCTACTTTGCCTCAGAAGCCACATTCCCACAGCTGACTCCCCATGTCTTACTTTGCCTCAGAAGCCACATTCCCACAGCTGACTACCCATGTCTTACTTTGCCTCAGAAGCCACATTCCCAGGGCTGACTCCCCATGGCCTACTTTGTCTCAGAAGCCACATTCACACAGCTGACTCCCATGGCCTACTTTTAGTTGTAACTGTACTAGGAATATTGGCCACAGGAATAGGTCCACAAAACAGTACAGGGGTACTCAAAATGAGAATGGATGGCCCTTCTTTGAGAATCCCATTGATGACTCACTACCAGTAAATGGCAAGGCCACGTTGGCGGCACTGCACTAAATTGTAAACCCTGTACACAGTAAATATAAGTTCAGAAATCTATTCAACCTCCCACACAATAACATGCCCATCCATGTGGGTGAATGTTACTCCTGCAGCTACCCTTCCTGTGCTTGAAATGCCCCATTAAGCAAGGACCATCGTCCGAGTCAGGTGTCATTTTAATTCTCCTCAGTCATGGCCACACACCTGCACGTGGCAATATTGTAGATCATGCAAAAACATGGCCATGGTGAAAGCGAAGAGCGCGTGCACTGACCTCAATGACAGCACCCTGAAGTCCATGTGGCAGGCTTATTAAAGAGTGGATCAGACATCCAGGATGATGTGGCTGCCAGGTCAAGCATGGCACCAGTTATTGTAGTTCCACAATCTTCTTCATGGATGCACAGCTGTAGATGATTTATCAGGCATGTTTATTTCATCAGGTATATGACTAGTAGTTAAAGCACAAAGCCAACAGTCCTGCTCTTATGACTTTATTCCTTCTCCCTCTTCATTCCACTCTGGAACCCTCAACCTCCCTGCATCACGAGGTTCTAATTAAACCAGAACACAGAGTGATGTGCGGTTTGGATGTTTTAAAAGTGTTCAGGTGGTCACCTGTGGGTGTGTGGTAAGTGTGCATTTGGGGAGGTTGGTAGAGAAAAAGGAAATGGTTTGTATGTTTTTGGGTGATCTCCGAATATTGTGCAGGTGTGACTAGAAAACACATTGGGGGAGCTGGATAATGTGAGGGAAATGGAGATCGCAGGCAGTGAGCATGAATGGCCGGTGATTGGCTGAATGACACAACACACTACCTACTTGAGCACTGAGCGTTGGACAGAGGAGACGTCTCCGCTGTGTAAGCTTCTTTGAATGGGCTCAATCTCACCTAACGCAAGCACATGAATTAATTGAACAACATGCAAAAAAACGCTGAAGGGAAGATGTGCACATTCTGACCACCCGAAACATGCTTACAACAAAGCGCTAGTTGAACAAAGAAAACTGGGACAGCTCTTGAAAAAAAGGGCAAAGAAGACAAATACCAACAAGGACTGGGCGAAATGGCACCTAGAAATAAAAAGGTATCACAACTGGTGGAAACAACATAGGGCAATCCTATACCAACACGATGCTGAGGACATGATGAAAAGATTAGCATCCAAGAAATCGAGTGAATTCTGGTCACTGATAAAAAGTACATCTTCGACACAGAGTATGCCGTTGAGCAATGCAGTTTCGGAGGCCAAATGGATAAATTATCTAACAACGGAATTTGAAGAGTTAAAGGAACTACCTTCCGCGAAGGTGTGTAACCCTAAATCCACCTGGGTGAATCTGGTGAACCCGGAAGATATTGAATCCAAAATCAAGAAGCTAAAAACATCCAGAGCTCCAGGCCCTGACGGTCTGACAAACGCGACACTCAAACAGTTCCCCAACGAGTGGTTGATTGTGATCAGCAAAATATTTGCTGAATGTGAGTCAAAACAACAAATTCCAGAGTCTTGGCAGAAAGCAGTGATCGTGCCGATCTACAAAAAGGGGAGCCGTGATGACCCGGAAAACTATAGGCCAATTGCCTTACTCGATATCATAGGTAAAATCTATGCAACCCTTCTCTTGTACCACCTCAGAGATTGGGAAAAAAGCGGACCGTCGAAAATAACCTCCAAACGGGTTTCCAAAACAATGGAAGTACTTCAATCAACATCATGATTATCAACATCTTAAAAGCCAAGGTGAAGGAAGGGGCCCCAAAGGTCCACCTAGCTTTTATCGACAAAATTGATCGAAATATGCTGTGGTCTAAATTACACTCCTGGAACTGCCCCCAATCGGTGCTTGATCCAATCAAAGCGCTTCACTCACAAAACACCATAAGAGTGAAATTAAGTCAGCAAGGAATGTTATCTGAGGAAATCAAGGTAAACAGAGGGGTCAAACAGGGCTGCCCTCTGGCACCAGCCCTATTCATTGCATTCTTGGGTGATTTTCAACATTCTGAAGCTGAAGTCAGGAACTTCCCGCCGAAAATGGGTAAAACCACCATCCCAAGACTGTTATATGCAGATGATGTTATCCTAATCGATCAGGATTACAACGAAAGTTAACTAATCTGGCGAAATACATCGATGAAAACCGTCTTGAAATTAACAAAAACAAAACTAAAGGTCTGACGATTGAGAAAGCACCGAACAAAAAATCCAAACAGCTGTCCTGGTTCCTCGATAACGTCAAAATTGAATCAGTAAAAACATCAGATACCTGGGTGTTGAAATTGACAGTTCAGGAACAGATATGGCCATGCAAAACATGCTTTGGGACAAAGCCAAAAGATTAACTTCGCAAATGAGAATCATTGACAAAAGATTCGGCAAGTTCTCACTAATCCCTGCAATAAACTTCTACAAGGGAAAAGTGGTTCCAGCACTGGTGTATGGAATGGAAGTCTCACTCTTCACCCCAACTACGATCTGGAGTAGACTGGAGGGGCTGGTCTGGAAGGCAGTCCTAGGATTTCCTAAATCAACATGTATGGTGGCCATTAGAAGAGAGCTGGGTCTAGTATCCCTCTCATCCGTGGTAGACCAAAGCGCCATGAATTTTTTCAGGAAAACAATACTGGCTGAGACACTGCCGGCTTTTAACATCATTAAGGGTGAACTGGAAAGTGGCAAATGCGTGGCTCTGAACAGATGGGCGGAGAACAGGAAAGAGAAACTACAGGAAATAGCTTGTACAGAAAAAGAGCTGAAAGAAAATCCGGACAGAATCAAACAAAAAATGGAAAAGATGGATTGGATACATACACTTGAGTCAGCCGCAGAGAACAAACTCTGAGCCCATTTCCCCGCTACGTTCAACAAAGTGAAATCTCTGCTAAAGAACTGTGTCAAATTTCCGGAAAAAAGGAAAAGAATGCTGTTCATGAAAGCAAGATTAAATTTGCTGTTAACACAGGAAATCCTAACAATCAGGGGTGTTTCTGACAAAAAAGAATGTCGACTGTGTAAAAAGACAGAGGTGAAGGAAACTCTGAAACATCTAGTAATAGATTGTCCTAACACCAAACAAAACAGAGCTGTTCATCTGCTACCGCTGATCGAGAACCCGGGTATGATCCGTGATAATGATCTATGGGACAGATTAATATCGGGTGAAACCACGAGATGGACGGTGGCAATGGTGAATTTAATCGACGCAATATTCCGACAGATCAGGGAGATACCATCGCCTCTCTAGGAGGATACTGGGGTTTTCACTCCATCAACAGAAGTAAAAAGAGGACCGATTTGACACGGCAAGTGGCATGAAATAACTCTAAACGTGAAATTTTGAATGATTAGACAAGGGAATTTTGAAAGTCAACGGATTTTTGATAAATTTCTCAAGTTTTTCCTGAATAAAAAAGTCAAAATAAAAATAAAAAATTGAACAACATATAATCTACTATGTCTCTGACCTCCTGTTCCGGTCATTCTGATAACATACTGCACATCTCATTCCATCATCTCCTGCGTATTTCATCCTCATCACCACCTTCATCTCTCATCCCCATAATCTACTGGATCCCTTATTCTGAAGACATATGTTTTCACTTGTCCTCATCACCTCTAGTGTCTATCATCCCCATTAACCTCATGTGTTTCTCATACACATCTGTCTCTCTTATCCCATCGCATCCTGCTACTCGCATTCCAGTGACCTGCTGGTCCCCAAGTTCGCATTACTTTATGTGCTACCATCCACGTCATTTCCTGAGTATCACATTCAGGTTACTGCCTATGTTTCCTGTCCCCATTACCAGCTGCATCTCTTATCTCTATCACCACTTTGACTTCTCTCATTGCTATTATTTCCAGTTTCTCCTAGCCCCATCACCTGCTAAATCTATCATGCCATTGTCTCCTATAATTACCGGAATTGCTTTGCCTATCCCCCTTGTTATCTCATGTCCTTCATCTCTACCACCTCTCATCACCATCACATCCTGTTTCTTTAACTTCTATCACCTCCTTTATCCCTCATATGCATTGCCTTTGATGTCCTTATGCAAATCCTCCTTTATCTCTTGCATCTTCCTCCGCTGTGTGTCTCCCATCCTATCACCTCTTGCATCCATATCTGCATAACCTCTTCTATCGCTCATCCCCATCTACTCCTGTGCCTCTCATCCCTATCACCTAGTGTCCTCATACACTTAATCTCTTCTGTTCCTCATGCCCATTAACTCATTTGTTGTCATGATCTCTGCTTCCAAAAGGCCAGGACTTACTCAACTCCCTTGGAAGCAGACCCATAACCCAGGTTCTGAGTGCCAGTCAGTCCCAATTGGGACCTTTTGGACCCTGTCCTGGCGCCAGTGGCGCCAGGCTCATAAATATGTCCAGTCCCAGCGCTGCAAGCGCCGGGCTCATAATGCTTGGGTGGACTTACCTGCAGCAGACCATGCTGCTTACTTACCTGCCAGTTGAACCCCTGATCCTCTTCTGTTTGGGACTACTTTTCCTGTTGGGTGGGGCAGGAGCCACTCCCTAGGTTCAGAACACTGGAACTCTTCTGGAAAGCAGGAACTCTTTTCTTACCTAGGCGTGGCTGTGGAAGGAGACACCTAAGCACTACAGGAGGCTATTTAAACCAAACCCGATGGATGAATCTTGCTTTGCGTTATTCTGCATCCTCTGCAGCAGAACGCTCATCGTGTCTTCTGCATCTGATCCTGGGCCTAAAGGAAAAAGGCTTACATCCTGAATCCAGTCTTCAGCAACATCTATAAAGACAAGAAAGAACAGGTTAGCACTACGGTCTTCAGTGACAGCGCATCTCTTACCTGGTCCATCGGCTGTCATCAACGCCTCGCGCAGCATTCCTGCATCTGAAAGACAAAGGCTTACCTACTCTTCACGCGCTCCGGAGGTCATCGCATTGCATTCCGGCATCTGAAAGACAAAAGCTTACCAACTCTTCGCACGCTCCGGAGGCCTTCGGCGCTGCATCCCGCATCTGTAAGACAAAAGAAGGTGCGTTTAAAGACATTGGGTAACGTTCAATACTCACGTGCCATTACTCCATCCACGCCGAACTCAGTGGGCATTCCGGCATCCTTCAGCAGCTCCGAACTGGTACCTGCAAAATAAAATGACAGTTAGTGCGCATCGTGAAGCAAGCAACAAGCGCTTACTTACGCGCTTCCAGGCGCTTCTATTCCGCATACGGGTCCATCCTCAACTCACTTCAGCCAGTCAACCGCCATCGCCGGAACCCTGCAAAATAAGAGACAGCATTACAAAAGACTTTTAAAGACATTTGAAATATTCAGAACTCACCGTTCGTGAAGTAAACGACGGACAGCAGTCCTCTGAAGTCAAGAGGCCTGCGCTACCTATCCAGTGAAGAAACTGGTTACAGCACCCTGCCCCGAGGCAGATGGAGAGCTCGGCGTTCACTTACCTAAGACATCTTACTCTTCGAGTCAGGCATACAGTGCACAGAGGTCCAGCCCAAAGAGCCAACCGGGTGGTGCACATCACTTTTGAAGATACGGTAGTCGCCCAGTCAAGACCGGCGCCTCTGCGAGAATCAGGTGAGCGTTACAGAACGCAAAGCCTACCGCAAAACTCTCGCCCAGGCGCTATGGAAACCTCGGATACCGACCACCTAGCCCGGTTACTTGGGGAACTAAGGGCAGAAGTGCATGCAGCTCGTCAGGAAACGAATGCTCTAAGAAGGGAACTAATTATTTCCAAGGATTGATCAGACGATCTTGCTAGACAATTGCTACAGTCACAAGCCGGACAGACCCCGTTACCCGCATTAGGGGAAAATCTTCCTTCAACATCCCCTATGAATCCAGTGCAGATCAACCTACCTGGGAATGTACCTCTGGCTCCGCCCGAACGATTTTCTGGTGACCCACAGAGGTTTGCAGTATTTATCAATCAGTGCCAGTTGCATTTTTTATGCCGGCCAGCAGCCTTTCCAACTGATCAAGCTAAAGTAGCTTTTGTGCTTTCGTACCTTAGTGGCAATGCGGCAGACTGGTCGATCCCTCTAGTTAATCAAGATGATCCGGTTCTCCATGATTTTCAAGCCTTTCAGCTTAGTATGGAAAAACTGTTCGCAAGACATTCACAGGGGCAGGCCTTGGACAATGAGCTTCTTTCGTTGCGACAGGGTAATCAAGACCTTTTGGCTTATATTGCATCTTTCAACAGACTAATAGTGGAAACTCAATGGCCTGAGGACAAAAGGATTACGCTGTTTTATAGAGGTCTACGTGGAGAGCTCAAAGACGTTTTAGCCCAAGTAGTGAATCCCCCACAAGACTGTTCAGATTATATAGACTTAGTCGTTCAAATAGTTCACAGACTGCAGAACAGGAAGGCCGATCGTTCCAAGTTTGATGCTCGAGTATTTTCCAAACCACCAACTCCTTCCAAAGGAGTAGACTCCGGGGAACCCATGCAAATAGGGGGCCTGAAAGGACCACTAACACAAAAGGAGCGGGAAAGGAGAAAACAGTTGCAATTATGCCTCTATTGCGGAAACTCAGGGCACTTTCTTCGAGACTGTCCGGTGAAACCAGCCAAGAAGGCGGTAGGAGCTGCAGTTACCAAGGTCACAAACTCTGAGCAGGGAAACAACCTCGCCCGACAAGAATAGAGGTCCTCTTGCCGAGCGTTAAAACTAGTTCCGTGACCTCGCATTTCGTGATACCTATGGTCCTCATTAGCCCTGATCATCCAGATCGATTACATGCGATTGAAGCTTACGTCGACAGCGGTGCCATCGGCAATTATGTGGATCAGGAAATGGTTTTGAGGATGAATCTAACTCTTTGTCCCAAGGCTGTAAAGGACGTCATTACTACGGTGGATGGTACGGAGATAGCCTCCGGACCAGTAACGCATACCACTCAAGAAGTGACGCTAGTAAGTCAGGATGGACACCATGAGAAGATCGTGTTCGATGTGATCAAGGCCCCTCAGTTCCAGATTATTCTAGGGATACCTTGGTTAGAAAAACACAATCCTCGGATCTATTGGCGAGCAAGAACGGTTCAGTTCCCAGAATGTGTCTCTACTTGTCACCCTCCACCTGGTGTTGCTCTAGCAGCAATTTCTTCGGAGACTCCCCAGTTACCTCCCGAATACCTAGAATTCCAAGATGTTTTCCGGAAGGATCAGGCTAACTCTCTACCTCCTCATAGGTCCTATGACTGCCAGATAGACCTGATACCTGGATCTACTCCTCCGTGTAGCAGAATTTATGCCCTCACCGAGCCTGAGAACCTTCACCTCCGACAATACCTGGATCAATACCTAGCGAATGGGTTTATTCGTCCTTCTAAGTCCCCTGCTTCTTCAGCTTTGTTCTTCGTTCCAAAAAAGAAGGGGACCTTAGAACTTGTATAGATTACCGCGCCCTGAACCAGATCACCGTTAAGAATAGATATCCGTTACCTTTAATCCCTGAACTCCTGGACCAAGTCAGAAGAGCATGCATATATACAAAGCTGGATCTTAGAGGAGCCTACCACTTGGTACGAGTAAAAGAGGGCGATGAATGGAAGACGGCCTTTCGCACCAAGTATGGGCTATTTGAATATCCGGTCATGCCCTTCGGGCTTTGCAATGCCCCGGCCGCCTTTCAATATTTTATGAACGATGTCCTCAGAGAACTCAGGTGAGGTTAGTAAGGAATCGGGTGTTGCTTGCAAGCAAGGTTGTAGGAATCCTGATGGTGGTATGTGGTTTGATGAGGGACAGTTTGGTGATGTGATGAGAATGGCTTTGGGTGCTGCTTGAAGGCAGGGTGGTAGGAAACCAGAGGGTAGTATGTGGTCTGAGGGAGGGAGGTTTGCTGCCATGGAGATAGATATACTTGGTGTCCTAGGAGTGGAGTTATTGTATAAGATGGGTGGTAGTGGGTGGTTGCTCCTAATGGTGGCCATGGTGGACAGATCCTAAAGAGGATTTGAATGTAAGCTAGTGTGAGGAACTGCATAAGCATGACTGTGCTGCTTTACCATTATGCTAGGGTCAATTATATAAGCGCTTCAAATGCTCTGGGCTGCTAGGATAAGGCAAGTATGGCAAACTACAGTTGATGCAGTACAGAGGCATTTATGCTAGAAAGCAGCTGATGTAGTGCTAGATATAGTGTAGAAGTAATCTAAAGGGAATGCAGGCATGTATATCGGGCTACAGTTGGCACAATACAAGGTACGTATGATAGTATACAATTGGCATAAAACAGAATACTTTGTGTAAGCATAGGATGAGAAGTAATGCTAATAATTGTTGTCATATATATCTAGCTTATATATCACTTGGTGTGATACGGAGGCAAGTATAATAGGGTACAATTGGCATGATACTAGCCGTAGATGATAAACACTGTTGGCTTGAAGCGGCCAGCGCTCTGTCTTAACACTGATGCAGTGAGTGTAAGGCTATAGACATGTGAGGTAACGTGCAGATAGCCTGTTATTCTGTTAGAGTACTAAGGTGCACAGCGATAAATTGCATGACAGATAGGCCAAGATGCACTTTGCTTGACTGGCAAGTAATTGGATGACGGTAGTCTGTAGGGGTTGTACTTTGAGATAGTTGGTGGGCTGGATGATGAACGTTATAAGCTCAGTGTCAGGAATAGTTAAGTAACGAGGTATGAGGACGAGCAAGTGGGCAGCATTTGCTTACTGAGTTGTCTGAGGTAGGGCTGGGACTGGTGCTGTTGCGGCCACCGTGGATGGCCCCACAGCTCCGTCGTGGCCTGGACAGGATCTGGCCTTTTAGTATGGCCTTCTGGTGATGGCCAGCTTCCACCTGCCGGTTCACCTGATTGGGTGTTAAAGGCTTTGAGAGCCAATAGGAGCATGTCGAAGTAGCTGGAGATGCGTTGCTTAGCAACGTTATCCTTGCAGTGAAGCAGCCATTTTAGAATGGTGAGGGACGGTTATTGCGTCACAAATTCTGCTTTCTGGTGGTTAGCTGAGATTACCCTTACAACCAACACCCCACCCCCTCCATCAGGTTGCATATTCTTTTGTCAATAGGGGGTGTGCCACCTGTAAAGGTGGCGAGGGATTCATGATGTTCCTGTCAAGCCACACAGGTAAGGCGTTACAGAAAGTTAGAGGGAAAGGTCCTTCACAGGGCCACTGTTCAGTACAGCAGAGTTATCCAGCACATTGTGCCAAAATCCTTGCACCATTCCAGCCTGCCCAAGCCCTGCTCCATTCCAGCCTGCCCAATCAGCACCTGTGGCACAAGCAACTGTAGTCAGGGACTGGCTCCTGAGAGATATCCAGCACATTATGCCAAAAGCCCTGGCCCATTCCAGCCTGCCCAATCAGCACCAGTTGCACAAAATCAACTGTAGTCAGGGACTGGCTCCTGTTGCTGGCACCCTCCCCAACAAGCTGTTAAGGATGGTGTGCTACAGGAAGCACCTGTGTTTGGGCATGAGCCCCACGACTACATAATAAGACATGGGTACTGATACTGCCTTTATTATGGGCAGTCCATGAGTTGGGGGCACTGGGCCACTAAGTAGTTTTGGGCAACCTGGGGCGGCACATGGAGATGGTTACTCTTCCCTCCTGTAGAGTGCTGTTCATGGGGAATGGAATGAGGCAGTCATAGAGAGGAAGTGGCTTCACAGGGAGATTACGAACCTGTGAGAGGAGCAGGGACCTGAGGGAAAGTTGGAGACATTATAGGGAATGGAATGAGGCAGTCATAGAGAGGAAGTGGCATCACAGGGAGATTACCAACCCGCGAGAGGAGCAGGGACCTGAGGGAAAGTTGAAGACATTGTGGGGAATGGAATGGGGCAGTCATAGAGAGGAAGTGGCTTCACAGGGAGATTACAAACCTGTGAGAGGAGCAGGGACTGAGGGAAAGTTGGAGACATTATGGGGAATGGAATGAGGCAGTCATAGAGAGGAAGTGGCATCACAGGGAGATTACCAACCCGTGAGAGGAGCAGGGACCTGAGGGAAAGTTGAAGACATTGTGGGGAATGGAATGGGGCAGTCCTATAGAGGAAGTGGCTTCACAGGGAGATTACGAACCCGTGAGAGGAGCAGGGACCTGAGGGAAAGTTGGAGACATTATGGGGAATGGAATGAGGCAGTCATAGAGAGGAAGTGGCATCACAGGGAGATTACCAACCCGTGAGAGGAGCAGGGACCTGAGGGAAAGTTGAAGACATTGTGGGGAATGGAATGGGGCAGTCCTATAGAGGAAGTGGCTTCACAGGGAGATTACGAACCCGTGAGAGGAGCAGGGACCTGAGGGAAAGTTGGAGACATTATGGGGAATGGAATGAGGCAGTCATAGAGAGGAAGTGGCATCACAGGGAGATTACCAACCTGTGAGAGGAGCAGGGACCTGAGGGAAAGGTGGAGACATCATGGGGAATGGAATGGGGCAGTCATAGAGAGGAAGTGGCATCACAGGGAGATTACCAACCCGTGAGAAGAGCAGGGACTTGAGGGAAAGTTGGAGACATTATGGGGAATGGAATGGGGCAGTCGTAGAGAGGAAGTGGCTTTACAGGGAGATTACCAACCCTTGAGAGGAGCAGGGGCCTGAGGGAAAGGTGGAGACATCATGGGGAATGGAATGGGGCAGTCATAGAGAGGAAGTGGCATCACAGGGAGATTACCAACCCGTGAGAAGAGCAGGGACTTGAGGGAAAGTTGGAGACATTATGGGGAATGGAATGGGGCAGTCATAGAGAGGAAGTTTCTTCACAGGGAGATTACCAACCCTTGAGAGGAGCAGGGGCCTGAGGGAAAGTTGGAGACATTTAGCGGGCAACTGCGCTCTTTGGAAAACCGGAAGAACTTTAGTGGGACTGTGCGCTGTCAAAAAGGACCAGAAACTTAACGAGGCCTGAGAACCTCAGTGGTTGAGCCCGGAGCAAAACAAAGAGAATCTTAAGGGTTGACTTCACTCTGTGGGATAACCTGAGAACTTTAGTGGCTACCCGCACTAGCAGCGCTCTGTGAAGAAACCAGAGAACCTTATAGATGGTGATGTCCGGTGGAAAAAATGGAGCACCTTAAGGATTGGCTGCACCCTGTGGGATAGCATGAGAACCTTAGCAGATGGTTGTGACCTGTGAAAAAGCCTGAGCACCTTAGTGGGTGGCTGCGCCCTTTGATAAGCCCAAGAACCATAGGTGGTAGCAGTGCCTTCTGGGACACCCTGGGAATCTAAGTAGGCGGCTGCAACCTAAGGTTAGCAGCACAAGAGAAGTACCACTAGTCCCAGAACATCCTAATCTATTACTTTGTTAAACATACTTCACCTGTCTAACATACCACATTAAAGGCAACCTTGTGATGGTTTGATATAGTGTATATCATCTGATTCAGTTGTTATCTGACTATCTACCTAGCAACACATACATAGGGGCACATATCTTTTCCATCACTTATGGACATGCAACAGACATGTGTTTAAAACATACAGAAGCAATGAATTGAAATGGCATATTAATCTTTCTTTCATAATGTCCTGGCTGTACCATGTGCAGCTCCCCAACATGTTTCGGCATTTTATAAGTTGCCCGGCCTTCTGCTTCTTTGAACTGCTCCTGAGGGTTTTCTTGGGTATCTCTCAAAGCTCTGGCTTTGGATTTGAACTGCTGTTTAGCCGACTCCACATCCCAGTCAAAGAAAGAGTCCCATTGCTCTTGTTGCACATTCAAACCTCTAGTCTCGTAAGTGCATGAATCGGTCCATATCAAAATGTCCTATTTGTGGAAATGGATGTCTGGGGTCATGGAGGTTGAAATAGCACCATTTATCAAGGAACGTACATGTTTTGGGGGCGAATAATAGGTAATCATGAAGTGGGCCGGGCATCCTGTAAAAGGAACTCGCACTTGCCTAGATCTACCTGAGCCCATTCCCACAGGGTACGACGAGGAATGGCTTATTCCAGAGGTCTGCACCGCTCTCGTGCAACACCCTGCACCTATATCACCAAGAGGTTGGAGACCCGACATGGCTCAAGTGACTGTTAGAAACACAGCGCTCTACGCAATGGTGCAAAGGTGCTGCCATCTCCCTTTATCATCGGTGTCTCTGGTGTTGCCCCTCTCCCTTTATCATCGGTTTCTCTGGTGTTGCCCCTCTCCCTTTATCATCGGTGTCTCTGGTGTTGCCCTTCTCCCTTTGTCATCTGTGTCTCTGGTGTTGCCCCTCTCCCTTTATCATCGGTGTCTCTGGTGTTGCCC
Organism: Ambystoma mexicanum; assembly: GCF_040938575.1. Lineage (NCBI taxonomy): Eukaryota > Metazoa > Chordata > Amphibia > Caudata > Ambystomatidae > Ambystoma > Ambystoma mexicanum. Next base: position 83,711,272 of record NC_090935.1, on the reverse strand, counting down.
CTCTCCCTTTGTCATCGGTGTCTCTGGTGTTGCCCCTCTCCCTTTATCATCGGTGTCTCTGGTGTTGCCCCTCTCCCTTTGTCATCAGTGTCTCTGGTATTGCCTCTCTCCCTTTGTCATCGGCGTCTCTGGTGCTGCCCCTCTCCCTTTATCATCGGTGTCTCTGGTGCTGCCCCTCTCCCTTTATCATCAGTGTCTCTGGTGCTGCCCCTCTCTCTTTATCATCAATTCCTTATGCGCATAGAGACAGTACATATTCCCTCGAACCACCCCCGTGGGGTAGCACAGAGACACAGTACATGTTCCCTCTAACCACCCCCTTGGGGTAGCACAGAGACACAGTACATGTTCCCTCTAACCACCCCGTGGGGTAAAGCAGAGACAGTACATGTTCCCTCTAACCACCCCGTGGGGTAGCACAGAGACACAGTACATGTTCCCTCTAACCACCCCCGTGGTGTAGCACAGAGTCACAGTACATGTTCCCTCTAACCATCCCTGTGGGGTAGCACAGAGACACAGTACATGTTCCCTCTAAACACCCCGTGGGGTAGCACGGAGACACAGTACATGTTCCCTCTAACCACCCCCGTGGGGTAGCACGGAGACACAGTACATGTTCCCTCTAACCAAACCTGTGGGGTAGCACAGAGAAACATTACATATTCCCTCTAACCACCCCCGTGGGGTAGCACAGAGTCACAGTACATGTTCCCTCTAACCATCCCTGTGGGGTAGCACAGAGACACAGTACATGTTCCCTCTAAACACCCCGTGGGGTAGCACGGAGACACAGTACAGACAGTACATATTCCCCCGCTACATCCCATTCCAAAGTGCGGTCCAGAGACGGGGAATGGTAAGAGGGCGTGGGTGACAGACACATGAGGTGGAAATAAAGCCTGGTCCATAACGTTTTTAGGATAAGAGGAGATGAATATAATGGTTTGCACTAAAGCCACACTTGCAATACAACGGGTCTGTACATGTAAGGAAGTGATACACAGAGGTAGACATACCATGAATCTTGCATCCAATATTTTTTCCGAAGTTGCTCAAGATCCATGTGTACAGGAATTTTCACTCATCTCCCTACTCTGTCGGCCGCCCCCCCACCCCTACACGCCCTAACATACAGTGCGTGGATGCAGATGCTTAAACATTGCAGTTACAGTTATATTTTCCGGTGCTGGCTTTTCTCCTAACCAGATAGGGGTGTTACACAGAATCTGCTCTTTTTTCTCAATGCATTTTACCAGTTTTCAGAGACATACTAGACAAAACAATATACATAACAATAGGATTAAATGCATTTACCAGCCAGCCTCTGAAGATCTTCCCTCCGTGACTGCTGAGTCTGCTCACATGTACGGGTGCTTCTCCCAGCGATTTCCTGCCAAGACACGTATCATACCTAATGGCCAAGGGTCTGTTAGGGAGAATTCTCTTATAAGGCTAATTTTCCAAACCTAGTGAGTCCCCCAGCAGCTTTGCTGGATTTTGAAGTTTGTTTTTTTCTCCTGATAAGAGTGAGACTCTTTTCCTCCCACTCTTGATTTGAGGTATGTCTTGACTGTTTGGGTGCTTATGGGTTATGGGGTCTTTTACTCCATAGGGCATCATCTGGTTTTGTGTGTGTGTTACACAGCACCCTCAGTGCAGTAATACAGGGGTGTCATAGTGACCCCCAAACAGAGACTCCATACCCTGGGACTGACTACTGTCTCCCAGGGCATGTAAAGTCACCATTGGCTTTACTAGTCCAAAATTGTGAACAGAACCAGTACAAACCATCATATTGTCGAAGTACTGGAAGGGGTCATTTGATTGCCCCAGGGTCTGTTTCCAAGGGGGCACTGTCCAGTCCCCCCTTGTCGAGTTTCTGGCTGGTCGCAGTGGTTACCACGCGAAATATTCCACCTGAATATTTCCTATGGGATTTTCCCATTGGTTTTAAACGCACCACTTTTTGGTGCAATGTTAAAGATACCGCCGGTTTATTTATTTAATATTAAATCACCGGTTGGGTCTTTTCGCCAGAACTCATTTCTAAAATGGCGTTTGTGTCCGTCTCTGTAACTCCAACCAAGTTCAGGCCCTTTGTTCCACTTTTTGGCGGGCTTCTCCACAGAAGCCCTCCAAATGGTGCCACTCTGTCTGCGTTCCACAGGAGGGGTGGAGGGGGAAATTTGCACCCTGGACTGCGTTGCCTGAGCAGCTCAAGTCGCACTCTATTCTGATTGGCCCAGTGGTGAGCCGCCCGGCTCACCACTTAGCATGTATGAGTGACAGCTAGGCTGTTGAATGGGGGTTTTTCTGCATAAAAGCAGGACTTTGGGGACTGGAACTTCAGAAGTCGCCACAGGACCTAAGAAATCCGAAGAGGGGAGAAGCAAAGCCATCTGCAACAATGACACCACCGGTGGAGCCCTGCTGAAACGACCTCCCCACTTTCCCGACGACAAGAGAAGATCTTACTGCTGGAAAGAGTCTTCTTCCTTTGAGCTGGTGGGATCAAACAGTTCGCCATTCGCCTTCCAGGATGTCTCTTGGTTGAATCGCCCGTGCCAAGCACCCCGGCGGCCAGATAGCCAAGCTTCACCACTGTGACCGCGAATAAAAGGAACGCACCTTTTAACCGACAAACTCTTCGGCTGGTCTCTTCCCTGGCCAGTGCACGACTCCAAGTTTTCCTCCTCGACGAGATCATCTCTTCCCCTGGTCGAAGCAACAAACTGCACTCCCTGCCAGAAACAACTGCCACTGCTGGAACTTCTTCACTTTTCAAGGTACTGCGTTCCCCCTGGCCTCCCTTTCTATGGATGGCTAAAGGTGACCCTTAAATCCTTGGCTTTCCAACTGGGTTGGCCCCAGACCTTCTAACTTTACCTTTCGTATTGAACCAACTTCTTTTTGAACCTTTTGCAAAGACTTTAGTGCATTTTTCAACCGTGTGATCTTGTGCACATTTCGCTTTGCTACATTTAAAGTGGGTCTGGCCTATGAACTTTGGCTCTACAGTAGACTCTGCCTTCATTAACTTGCTGTGGTTTCTTAAAAGTGTTGGGAACTGTTTTATTTTCGTGTCCTGCCTTTTTCTCTCCCTTTAGTTTAATTATTGGAGTGCCATCTAAGTTACGCACTCACATCTGTTTTGACAAATAGTGGTGTTTTAAACTAGACTTGTCTATTAATTACTAAGGGATGTGTGTATACTTTGTTGATTGTGTTTTGAACTTGCTTTGCCATATAGCGCTAGTGTATTTCTGAAAGTGTGTTTTAAATAAATAATTATATACTTTTGATACCAAGCTCTGGTCAGTGTTTGCTTGCTCTACTGTGTTTTTGGCCCTACTGTGTTTGCCCGATATACTGCCCTACTCATCTTGAGGGAAGTCTGACTGCTCAGCCGCAGCTACCAGGTAAATCTGGGTGGTGCAGACTGCTACCAATTGGGTTTACTGCTTACTACTGTAGTCTTAATCTTCTTGCAGTGTTCCCCAGGGGAACTGCACAGGATTCTGCCTAACAGGGTCCTCACTGGCAAACTCGCCCAGCAGTAAGTAAATGCAAAAAAGAAGAGATCAGAGACATGGCCTAAATATATAGACACAGTCAAATGGGGTTTAAACAGAGAAGAACAAACACAATACACAGTGCAAAAACATGTCAAACTCCTCCCCCACCAAAAAAGCACACCAGAACTTCCAAATACAACAGTGTGTGAGCCTGTGCTATCCACTAATCTATAGCGCTACACAAACCCCATACAGGAGACCAGAAGTCACGTGGGCCTTTCAGAGGCCCTGTAGCATCTTCAGATAGTTTAAGGCTCGTGATTGGCTCCTTTGCTGAGTTTCGAAACTACCTGATTGGGTGGCTGGCCTAAGTCTGAGGTAGGGTGTGACCCACTGAGAATTGTGCGCTATTCTCTCGACCTTTTTGCTCACCCTGCAGAAGCTTTATAAAGACATTTGCACACCCCTACATTACCCATGCCTTGTGCTGCTGTTGCTGGCCTGGGATTCATAGTCGCCCATGAAAAGGTTCGGTTCACAAGCAGATCTGGCTCACAGGATAACATAGCATCCCAGCCACAATGGGCCTGTGTTGTGGTGTTTTTCACACCAGTTTTGATCTCCATATTTTTACCACCATTTCCCACATGTCTGTTCTCACTTCGAGTGGGTAATGCCGTTTGGTGTGGGTTGCTTACATGCCTTCTGCCTACGTCATGGGCACTAAACTTGAAGAAACCTCCCCACTTGTACTTGGGAATGTTGGATTACACCAGACCTACCTCAGCCCATGATACACTTGGCATGTTTTAGTGTTTACTGTCAGCCCTTTAGCAAGTAATACCCGGGCCAAATGGGGTTCTGCTTCTCAGTTCACCATCAGAACCAAAACATTTTTGTGAAATGCTTCATTTTGCTTAAATTGTAGCTGCAACACGAATTGGTGGGAAGTTTCAGGCGCTAAATGAATGTGTAGGCAAATAACCTTGCTGTCGACCTAAAGCCTGTTCCACTACCCCGCACCCCCAAAAACACATGCTTGACTCTTCTTGCATTTGCAAAGTCAGAAACGTCGCAAAGTCATGCTGTGGCCACACACTTTGCACAACCCTACTGGAAACAAAATCTTTGCAAAAGAGCTCATCTGGCCAAATGACACAGGTTTTAGCAAATGCCTTAATTTCATTATATTAGAAGTAATATAAGGCTTAAATTGGCAGCTCAAAATCAAAAAAAGATGTCTCACATGAGATGACTTAAGAAGTAATGTCCTTTAAACAGACAGGTTAGTGTCAAGCAGAGTGTCGGGCTGGAATGCTATTTAAGCGAATGCCAGTATGTGCTGAGTCATCCAAACAGCGCCCACAGTCCCACATTCCCAAAGGTTAGAATATGAAGTGCCCAGGACCCTTCTTCAGTGGATATGGGTAAGACCTCCCGGAGGCTTCTAAAGAAGATTAAAGATGAAGGGAATGGCTGAGACTTGGACTTAAAGGTTGGGAGAGCCACTGTCTGAGAATGATGAGAATGGAACACATTAGGCTAAGACTGAGCCTGGCGCTGTCACAGTGCTGGCTGGAGATGGCCCTGCTCAATGCTGTTGAAAGCCATTGATAGGTTTCACAGCGGCATCAGAGCACTTCCAACATCGGATGTACACTAATTGACCTTTCACAATTGACCTCGGGAGAATTTACCTAATTTAAAAAGTCAATTAGGACAAATATGCGGGGGAAACCCCCCGCAACCCACCACCCAATCCAAAAACCCCTGCAACCCCCACCCAATCCCTTTATATTATTTATAATCCAAAACCAACCCAATACATATATAAAATAACTAAAATAATATAAAGGTCAATTGTGAAGCAGGTCAATTAGAACCACTATAATTAGGACAATTAGGACACAACGTCAATTGTAATAGGTCAATTTGGGTAATACCGCAGCATCTTGCATTCTTCCTTCATCATCTAATACCAAGCCAATACTGCCAATTACTGACTCAGTTCCTCTGCCATCTGATGAGGAAGTTATTCAGATAATCTGAGGATTCAACAGGTGTTTGCAGCTTCTCTATAGTCTACAAATGTTCTGATGGAAATTGGAAATTTGTCAGTATTTTACCATAGGTTCATGGAAAAAAAGGACATTTCAAACAAAAGAACAAGAGATTTGGCAGAGGGCTCTGTGCATAGATGCGGTCGACTTGATATCCCCGAAGGGCCTCGTCTCGAGGTCGACGTCATCACTGGTACATATAGCATGTGCAGCGCCCGTTGTCTTCAGTTCTGTTTTTACGCCTTCTTCTTCATACATAATTACAGGCATTAGTGTGTCCAAGGCAGTATAAGACTTTGAAAAAGTGTGAAGTGTAATGCACAGGAATTCTACTGCGGGGTAGGTTGGGAGGGACGATGAGGAATACATGAGAAGTACATCCAATCAAAAGAATGTTATCACGCTTAAGAAGCTTGTTCTTCAAATGGATTGTGTCCTCCCACGAATTTGTCATCTTCCAAAGCAGTGTTAGTTTTGGAGGAGGAAGTAAGAATCTTAGAAGTGCTCCCAAGAATTGTTCATGGACAGAATATAAGACTGCCTTTCCAAATCCTCTTTCCTCACCTGTGTCACACTCAGCCCCATGTCTCACCTGTTTGTCCTTTGAAGCCTTCTTTTTTGGAGGTCTTTCTTTGTTCCTGGACGTTAGGGACTTGTACAGGTATGGACAGGTATCCTCTGCCTCCAGTGTGTAGACCGGAGACCAGCCGCGGAGAGAAGGCAAGAGTTCAGTATTCCAGGAAGGTAAGCGTTCAGTATTCCAGGAAGTTAAGGTGAGTAATGGTCAATGTCCGGGAAGGATCTAGAAACCAGGGAGGAGTCGCGATACTCGCAGAGTGCAGAAGGCAGTATGCAAGCATGAAGGGACAGACCAAAGGTCCGGGGAGGAAGAGGAACGAGCGGACCCTCAGGCGTGAGCGCAAGGAGCAGCACAATTGCTCACCAGGAAGGATAATGGAACCACTAACTAGCAGGGAAGTAGCACGGAAGAAGAAGGAAAGTTAGGTACGCACTTGCCGGGTACTCGGAAAGGTAGCATTGATACTCACAGAGCCGCGGGGGCGTCCCTGTTTGCTAGGAAGTGACAAGTCTTGCGTAAACACTAGACAGCGGCTTCTTTTTGGTGTCAGCCATGTTGGTAGAATAGCGGATATGACGTTGCGGTGCATGATGGACCATGAAGTCCAAAAGGGGCTGAAATGGCGAATCATGACAGCATGCCCCCTCTTAAACCTCGATCCACCAGGTTTACCTGGATGAGATAGATGGAATCTTCATACCAAACGGGTGGCATTCACGTTGGACACCGGTTCCCATGTTCGTTCGCTGGGGGATAACCTTTCCATTCCACCAAGTATTGTAGTCGACCTCTTCTATATCTGGAATCACATACCCTGGAGACCTCAAATTCGATCTGATTATTGACAAGCACAGGGGTAGGTTGATGAGCTGACCTGGTGGATTGAGAATAGGGTTTAAGCAAGGAAGTGTGAAAAACTGGATGTATCTTCTTCCAGGATTCTGCTAACTGAAGTCGATATGCCACTGGGTTAATGATTTCCTTGATCGAAAAAGGGCTGTAAAATCGAGGGTAACAAGGGGGGTCCTGGGAGACTCTCTGCCAGAAAAGAGACCTGGTTACAAGCGCCTTATCCGGAGTCTTTAGCTCACTATCTTTCACAGAGAAGAAATATCCCAAACATGTCAGTCTTTGTCCTGCCCTGGGGCAGTCCAGCAACGAAATGCTAGGCAATTCTCCTCTGAACAAGAGTACCAACAGCAACCCCAGACACTTGTTTCGGTCTGGTTGAACCTCATCAGTAGGGTGTAGCTGTGCCTCTCTAAGAATAGTGAGCAAGGGGTCCACGTCTGGATTCCCCTAGTAACTTAGGGTGAGACCCAAAGTTACTTGAAAAATGCAGATAACAAGGGGGATCCTCGGAGACTCTCTGCCAGACATGACTCCTGGTTACAAGAGCCTTACCCAGAGTCTTTAGCTCACTATCTTTCACAGAGAAGAAATATCCCAAACATATCAGTCTTTGTCCTGCCCTGGGGCAGTCCAGCACCAAAATGCTAGGCAATTCTCCTCTGAACAAGAGTACCAACAGCAACCCCAGACACGTGTTTCGGTCTGGTTAAACCTCATCAGTAGGGTGTAGCTGTGCCTCTCTAAGAATAGTGAGCAAGGGGTCCACGTCTGGATTCCCCTAGTTACTTAGAGTGAGACCCAAAGTTACTTGAAATATGCAGATAACAAGGGGGGTCCTGGGAGACTCTCTGCCAGACATGAGTCCTGGTTACAAGAGCCTTACCCAGAGTCTTTAGCTCACTATCTTTCACAGAGAAGAAATATCGCAAACATATCAGTCTTTGTCCTGCCCTGGGGCAGTCCAGCACCGAAATGCTAGGCAATTCTCCTCTGAACAAGAGTACCAACAGCAACCCCAGACACGTGTTTTGGTCTGGTTGAACCTCATCAGTAGGGTGTAGCTGTGCCTCTCTAGAAATAGTGAGCAATGGGTCCACGTCTGGATTTCCGTAGTAACTTAGGGTGAGACCCAAAGTTACTTGAAATATGCAGATAAAAAGGGGGGTCCTGGGAGACTCTCTGCCAGACATGAGTCCTGGTTACAAGAGCCTTACCCAGAGTCTTTAGCTCACTATCTTTCACAGAGAAGAAATATCCCAAACATATCAGTCTTTGTCCTGCCCTGGGGCAGTCCAGCACCGAAATGCTACGCAATTCTCCTCTGAACAAGAGTACCAACAGCAACCCCAGACACGTGTTTCGGTCTGGTTGAACCTCATCAGTAGGGTATAGCTGTGCCTCTCTAAGAATAGTGAGCAAGGGGTCCACGTCTGGATTCCCGTAGTAACTTAGGGTGAGACCCAAAGTTACTTGAAATATGCAGATAAAAAGGGGGGTCCTGGGAGACTCTCTGCCAGACATGAGTCCTGGTTACAAGAGCCTTACCCAGAGTCTTTAGCTCACTATCTTTCACAGAGAAGAAATATCCCAAACATATCAGTCTTTGTCCTGCCCTGGGGCAGTCCAGCACCAAAATGCTAGGCAATTCTCCTCTGAACAAGAGTACCAACAGCAACCCCAGACACGTGTTTCGGTCTGGTTGAACCTCATCAGTAGGGTGTAGCTGTGCCTCTCTAAGAATAGTGAGCAAGGGGTCCACATCTGGATTCCCCTAGTAACTTAGGGTGAGATCCAAAGTTACTTGAAATATGCAGATAACAAGGGGGGTCCTGGGAGACTCTCTGCCAGACATGAGTCCTGGTTACAAGAGCCTTACCCAGAGTCTTTAGCTCACTATCTTTCACAGAGAAGAAATATCCCAAACATATCAGTCTTTGTCCTGCCCTGGGCCAGTCCAGCACCGAAATGCTAGGCAATTCTCCTCTGAACAAGAGTACCAAAAGCAACCCCAGACACATGTTTTTATCTGGTTGAACCTCATCAGTAGGGTGTAGCTGTGCCTCTCTAAGAATAGTGAGCAAAGGGTCCACATCTGGATTCCTCTAGTAACTTAGGGTGAGACCCAAAGTTACTTGAAATATGCAGATAACAAGGGGGGTCCTGGGAGACTCTATGCCAGACATGAGTCCTGGTTACAAGAGCCTTACCCAGAGTCTTTAGCTCACTATCCTTCACAGAGAAGAAATATCCCAAACATATCTGTCTTTGTCCTGCCCTGGGGCAGTCCAGCACCAAAATGCTAGGCAATTCTCCTCTGAACAAGAGTACCAACAGCAACCCCAGACAAGTGTTTCGGTCTGGTTGAACCTCATCAGTAGGGTGTAGCTGTGCCTCTCTAAGAATAGTGAGCAAGGGGTCCACGTCTGGATTCCCCTAGTAATTTAGGGTGAGACCCAAAGTTACTTGAAATATGCAGATAACAAGGGGGGACCTGGGAGACTCTCTGCCAGACATGAGTCCTGGTTACAAGAGCCTTACCCAGAGTCTTTAGCTCACTATCTTTCACATAGAAGAAATATCCCAAACATATCAGTCTTTGTCCTGCCGTGGGGCAGTGCAGCACCAAAATGCTAGGCAATTCTCCTCTGAACAAGAGTACCAACAGCAACCCCAGACACATGTTTCGGTCTGGTTGAACCTCATCAGTAGGGTGTAGCTGTGCCTCTCTAAGAATAGTGAGCAAGGGATCCACGTCTGGATTCCCCTAGTAACTTAGGTTGAGACCCAAAGTTACTTGAAATATGCACATAACAAGGGGGGTCCTGGGAGACTCTCTGCCAGACATGAGTCCTGGTTACAAGAGCCTTACCCAGAGTCTTTAGCTCACTATCTTTCACAGAGAAGAAATATCCCAAACATATCAGTCTTTGTCCTGCCCTAGGGCAGTCCAGCACCAAAATGCTAGGCAATTCTCCTCTGAACAAGAGTACCAACAGCAACCCCAGACAAGTGTTTCGGTCTGGTTGAACCTCATCAGTAGGGTGTAGCTGTGCCTCTCTAAGAATAGTGAACAAGGGGTCCACGTCTGGATTCCCCTAGTAACTTAGGGTGAGACCCAAAGTTACTTGAAATATGCAGATAACAAGGGGGGACCTGGGAGACTCTCTGCCAGACATGAGTCCTGGTTACAAGAGCCTTACCCATAGTCTTTAGCTCACTATCTTTCACATAGAAGAAATATCCCAAACATATCAGTCTTTGTCCTGCCGTGGGGCAGTCCAGCACCAAAATGCTAGGCAATTCTCCTCTGAACAAGAGTACCAACAGCAACCCCGGACACGTGTTTCGGTCTGGTCGAACCTCATCAGTAGGGTGTAGCTGTGCTTCTCTAAGAATAGTGAGCAAGGGGTCCACGTCTGGATTCCCCTAGTAACTTAAGGTGAGACCCAAAGTTACTTTAAATATGCAGATAACAAGGGGGATCCTGGGAGACTCTCTGCCAGACATGAGTCCTGGTTACAAGAGCCTTACCCAGAGTCTTTAGCTCACTATCTTTCACAGAGAAGAAATATCCCAAACATATCAGTCTTTGTCCTGCCCTGGGGCAGTCCAGCACCGAAATGCTAGGCAATTCTCCTCTGAACAAGAGTACCAACACCAACCCCAGACACGTGTTTCGGTCTGGTTGAACCTCATCAGTAGGGTGTAGCTGTGCCTCTCTAAGAATAGTGAGCAAGGGGTCCACGTCTGGATTCCCCTAGTAATTTAGGGTGAGACCCAAAGTTACTTGAAATATGCAGATAACAAGGGGGGTCCTGGGAGACTTTCTGCCAGACATGAGTCCTGCTTACAAGAGCCTTACCCAGAGTCTTTAGCTCACTATCTTTCACAGAGAAGAAATATCGCAAACATATCAGTCTTTGTCCTGCCCTGGGGCAGTCCAGCACCGAAATGCTAGGCAATTCTCCTCTGAACAAGAGTACCAACAGCAACCCCAGACACTTGTTTCGGTCTGGTTGAACCTCATCAGTAGGGTATAGCTGTGCCTCTCTAAGAATAGTGAGCAAGGGGTCCACGTCTGGATTCCCGTAGTAACTTAGGGTGAGACCCAAAGTTACTTGAAATATAACAAGTCCTGGTTACAAGAGCCTTACCCAGAGTCTTTAGCTCACTATCTTTCACAGAGAAGAAATATCCCAAACATATCAGTCTTTGTCCTGCCCTGGGGCAGTCCAGCACCGAAATGCTAGGCAATTCTCCTCTGAACAAGAGTACCAACAGCAACCCCAGACACGTGTTTTGGTCTGGTTGAACCTCATCAGTAGGGTGTAGCTGTGCCTCTCTAAGAATAGTGAGCAAGGGGTCCATGTCTGGATTCCCCTAGTAACTTAGGGTGAGACCCAAAGTTACTTGAACTATGCAGATAACAAGGGGGGTCCTGGGAGACTCTCTGCCAGACATGAGTCCTGGTTACAAGAGTCTTTAGCTCACTATCTTTCACAGAGAAAAAATATCCCAAACATATCAGTCTTTGTCCTGCTCTGGGGCAGTCCAGCACTGAAATGCTAGGCAATTCTCCTCTGAACAAGAGTACCAACAGCAACCCCAGACATGTGTTTCAGTCTGGTTGAACCTCATCAGTAGGGTGTAGCTGTGCTTCTCTAAGAATAGTGAGCAAGGTGTCCACGTCTGGATTCCCCTAGTTACTTAAGGTGAGACCCAAAGTTACTTTAAATATGCAGATAACAAGGGGGGTCCTGGGAGACTCTGCCAGACATGAGTCCTGGTTACAAGAGCCTTACCCAGAGTCTTTAGCTCACTATCTTTCACAGAGAAGAAATATCCCAAACATATCAGTCTTTGTCCTGCCCTGGGGCAGTCCAGCACCAAAATGCTAGGCAATTCTCCTCTGAACAAGAGTACCAGCAGCAACCCCAGACACCTGTTTCGGTCTGATTGAACCTCATCAGTAGGGTGTAGCTGTGCCTCTCTAAGAATAGTGAGAAAGGGGTCCACGTCTGGATTCCCCTAGTAACTTAGGGTGAGACCCAAAGTCACTTTAAATATGCAGATAACAAGGGGGGTCCTGGGAGACTCTCTGCCAGACATGAGTCCTGGTTACAAGAGCCTTACCCAGAGTCTTTAGCTCACTATCTTTCACAGAGAAGAAATATCCCAAACATATCAGTCTTTGTTCTGCCCTGGGGCAGTCCAGCACCGAAATGCTAGGCAATTCTCCTCTGAACAAGAGTACCAACAGCATCCCCAGACATGTGTTTCGGTCTGGTTGAACCTCATCAGTAGGGTGTAGCTGTGCCTCTCTAAGAATAGTGAGCAAGGGGTCCATGTCTGGATTCCCCTAGTAACTTAGGGTGAGACCCAAAGTTACTTTAAATATGCAGATAACAAGGGGGGTCCTGGGAGACTCTCTGCCAAACATGAGTCCTGGTTACAAGAGCCTTACCCAGAGTCTTTAGCTCACTATCTTTCACAGAGAAGAAATATCCCAAACATATCAGTCTTTGTCCTGCCCTGGCTAAGGACTCTGGATAAGGCTCTTGTAACCAGGACTCATGTCTGGCAGAGAGTCTCCCAGGACCCCCCTTGTTATCTGCATATTTCACGTGGGATAGCGGTCCTTGAGGGTGCATTTGTTAAGGCCCTGATAGTCCAGACATCCTTCCAAATGGTATAACTGCAGAGATTTCAGTATCGATAGCACAATCCTCTGGTCGGTGGGGAGGTATTGACTGAACAATGGCTGTCGAGAAAACATCTGAGTATTGTTGATAAATCTCAGGCACTTGGGTAACGTTGGAAACACATATAGAGAGTTGTTCTGGGATCCGGGATTCCACGTATATGGTCTGCATCACATTCCCGGATAAACAATGAGACAGACAGAATTCGGAACCTAGAAATAAGCATCTGGCCACCCAGTTGATGTATGGGTTGTGTTTTTGAAGCCAGGGCATGCCCAGAACCATTGGGTAATGAGCTGCCTTTATGATATCAAAACGTAGCATCTCCTGGTTGTTGTTTATTGAGAGCAATAGTTCAGTGGTTTGCTGGATTATGGGTCCACAAGACAGTGGTTTTCCATCTATCCCTTCGACTGCCTTGAATGTTTCTTTGGATTCTCGAGTAATATTGTGTTTTAAGGCCCATTCGTGGTCCAAGAATATTCTGATAGCACCACAATCCACTAGGGCCAGGATGGAATGAGTCTCTTTATTGGCGGAAGACAAGAATGCTTGTAATACCACCAAGGTGTTTTGATGAAGACAGTTCAAGAAGGGAGAAGAAGCAGAGTAAGTACCTTTCTCCCGAAGCTGGGCTCCGTTCAAGAACTGGAGCTGGCGTTTCCCGAATGCCTAGGCGGGGCTATCAGACAATTTCTTGCAAGATGTTTATCAGAAGCACAATACACACAGAGTCCAGTGTTGATCCTACGAATCCTTACTTGTGGAGAGATTGGACCCTGCAAGGAGCCAAGTTGCATAGGTTCAGGATCAGGGGAGTGAGAAGTGGTTGTTTCTTTAGGGCTAGGATAATTCACGGGAACCTTTGGTGGAACTGTTTGTGTCTTTCTTTTCTCTGCCTTTCTCTCTTGGATACGGAAGTCGATTTGTAGAGACAAATCAATCAAAGCCTGGAAGGAACCTGGACAGGCTCTTCTAGCCAATTCATCCTTGATTTCTTGATTTAATCCGCGACATAACAAGTTAAAGCATGCCTCCTGAGTCCAATCGCTCTCCTTAGCCAGTTGCTTGAAGCAGGTTACATAAGACAGAATGTCTTGATTTCCTTGTTGGAACTTCAGCAGCTTTTCCTGAGTGCTGTACACTTGTTCAGGGCGGTCAAACATGGTTTTGAAGGCATCCACAAATCCGTCATAGTTGTCCAGGAGCGGGTCACCCACATTCACCAAGGGAGTTGCCCAGGCTAAAGCATTTCCAGAGAGGTGTGGGATTATAAATCCCACTTTGCCCTGGGTGTGGAAAATTAGTAGGGTTTAAATGTGAAATGCACCAGACAAGAAACGAGGAAGGAATGCAGTGCCTTAGAGTAACCGTCGTATTAGTCCACTATGCCCCCTAGCAAGGCACTTTCCTGGAATGCCGAGTCTCTGGATAGCACAAGCTGTTTTAGTGCTGCATTTTGGGCTTTGAGGTTCTGGACTTCTGTTGTCAATTCTTGCATTCCTCTCATGAGGTCCTGGACAGCAGCCACCATATTGAATTCTGTATCAAGTTTTGGGCGTCTCAAACTGTCACACTCAGCCCCTTGTCTCACCTGTTTGTCCTTTGAAGTCTTCCTTCTTGGAGGTCTTTCTTCGTTCATGGACGTTTGTGACTTGTACAGGTATGGATGGGTATCTTCTGCATCCAGTGTGTAGACCGGACACCAGCCTTGGAGAGAAGGTAAGCATTCAGTATTCCAGCAAGGTAAGGTGAGTAACGGTCAATGTCCGGGAAGGATCTAGGAACTGCGATGAGTTGCGATACTCGCAGAGTGCAGAAGGCAGTATGCGAGCACAGAAGGGACAGGACCGAAGGTCCGGGGAGGAAGAAGAACGAGCAGATCTTCAGTCGGGAGTGCAAGGAGCAGCACAATTGCTCACCAGGAAGGATAATGGAACCGCTAACTAGCAGGGAAGTAGCATGGAAGAAGATCAAGCCTATGCAGCCGTTCCTCATTCTTGCCAGGGAGTGGAGTCGGATAAAATGATGGTAACCCAATTTTTTGGGATATATGAAAGTCCAATCCAATTTTCTGCAAAAAAGTTGGTTTGACTTTAAGAACTACCCTGTCCTTAAAGAAGGTAGTATATGGAGGCTTACAAGATAAGGCCTGTAGTTCGCTCACCCTGCGGGCTGATGTTAATGCAACTAATAGGGTGGTTTTAAAGGTCAACAACCTTAATGGACAGAAATGTAGCGGCTCGAAAGGAGCGCACATGAGAAATTTCAGTATAAGATTGGTCTATTGCAACACCCTTCTAATAGGGACGTCAGGAAAAAACCTTGCTAAACTTCAACTAATCCAAAATAATGCCCTAAGGGCCGCCATTGGACTTTCACGCCGGGACCACATCTCGGACCTCAGGCATCAGGTCCTCTGGCTACCGGTCAAGGAAAGAATCTTGTTCAAAACCCTTGCCCTCACGCACAAATGTCTTCACAATCAGGCCCCTAAACATCTCGTCCAGAGATTTTCCAAACCCGTTGCCTCCAGGCCCTCCAGAGTGGCCTACTCCAACTTGATAACTGTGCCAAAAACCTGCAGAGTGCGTGCTGGTGGCACTAGTTTCCCCACCATGGCAGCCACCATCTGGAACGCACTTCCACCGCACATCAGACTACTTGACTCTCACACTGCCTTTCGTAAGGCCATCAAGACTAGTCTCTTCAAATAATGTGCCTGGTTCTTGTCCGCTACCTAGGACCTATGTATCTGTAACACTGTATGTATTTTTAAGAACTCTTCTGGGGCGGCTTTTTTGTAACCCTTAATTAAGCCTTCCTACGCACCGCTTTCAGCGCCTCTATGCCTCCGGGCTGCAGTGCGCTTTACAAATGTAAAAAATAAAATGAAATAAATAAGATTGAGATCCCAAATCGGAACTTGAAATGGAGATGGAGGGGACACTTTATTGAGTCCCTGTAGGAATTGTTTCACGTATGGTACCTCTTCCAAATTGCCCTTGGAGATTGAAAGCACTGCCAAGTATTCTTTAATGGTCCCAATCTGGAGCCCCAGATTTGCCAAGTGTAACAAAAAAGACATCATATGTGTACTGCATAGAAAAGGCACCAGCTGCAGAATTTGTTCCAATGGTGGCGGTACAAGGATTTTGTTGCTGGCCTTCTGGCCAAAAGCAAAATCTCCATTACATCACCTGGGAGGTCCCAATCCTTATTTCTCAACCTCTCAGAAACCATTCATGAAGGTTGAGTGTCTTGACCTCTGGATGGAGAACATGACCCACCTCTCGCGGGAGAAGGTCCTCTCTTTGTGGAAGATGCATTGGAGGGCAGATGAACATGTCCAGAAATACTGGGCACCATGTCCTCCTGGCCCAATCCGGAGCAATTAGTATCATGGATTTCCCGAACTTCCTCAACCTCCTGATCACATGAGGAATGACAGGGACTGGAGGAAACACATACACGAGTGGAACTCACAGTCAACTACGAACACATACCCTAGAGATCATATTGTGGGAAATTCCCTGGAGCACACAAGTTAGCACTTCCAGTTGACACTGGTTGCAAAAAGATCCTCTTGAGGGGTTTCCCCAAAGGGTGAAGATTTCTTGAATGACTTTCTGAGCTACTTCCCACTTGTGGAAGACTGTGCTCTGCTTGCTCAGGGCGTCCGCTGCCATGTTCTTCTCTCCAGCTAGGTGAACTGCTGATAGGGAGATTCCTTCTTGAATTGCCCAGAACCAGAGCTGCATTGCCACTCTGCACAGTGGTAGTGACCCTACACCACCTCTCTTGTTGAGGTAGTACATGGACACTGTGTTGACCATCATTATCAGGACATTCTTTCACCATAGGGAGGGCAGTCTGATCCCCTCAGCTCTAATAGATTGATGTGTAGTTTGGACTCCGATGGAGACCAACGACCGCTGATTGCCAGATCATTGGCATGGACTCCCCACCCTGTGAGTGAGCCGTCCGTCACTACTGTTTTCTCTGGCCATGGTTGCCAAAAAGTTCTCCCTTCAGAATATTGTCCTCGCGGCACACCACAGAAGATCCTATGCGACCCTGCTTCGGACCTGAAGTAGCTCTTACATCCTTCCTGGGAATTGAGACCACTATATCTGGAGGACCCATTGCAGGGATCTCATCCTCAGCCTGGCCTCTGGAACAAAGAAAATGCAGGATGTCCTGAGGCCGAGCAACCTCAAAAAGATGAAGGCCGGAAGCTGCTGGGCAATCTGGAATTTGGTGACCATCTGCAAAATGTGTTGAGCCCTCACCTCGGGTGGTGAGGCTTTCCCCAAGGATGCATCCAGAACTGATCCAATGAAATGGAGTCTTTGAGATGGTGTCATGTTGGAATTCTTGGAATTGAGGGAGAAGCCCTGTCTGTGGAGAGAGTGGTAGGTTATGCTGACATGTTCCAGGACTTGTTTGGGCGAACAAGCCCTGAACAGTCAATCGTCCAGGTAGGGGTAGATGTGAATCCCCCCCTCTCCTGAGACTCGAGGCCACCACCACCATCAACTTGGTGAAACCCTTGGGGCAGAGGTCAGCCCGAATGGCAGAACTCGAAATTGATAATGAAAGCCGCCAACGGCGCACCTCAGATACTTTCTGTGCTTGTGATGGATTGGCACATGAAAGTAGGCATCCGAAAGGTCCAATGACAGCACCCAATCCTGGAGATGGAGGGCCTGAAGGATCTGAGAAAGAGTAACCATCTTGAACTTGTCCTTCCTGAGGAACTTCTTCAAGCATCTCAAGTCCAAGATGGATCTTAATCCACCCCTGTTTCCTCTCTGTTAGGTAAGATTGTCATAGAAATGGTAAATCCCTCTGACCTGTGTCAACCCCAGAACTTTTTGCTTTACTGGAGGGATATTTTTCCTTATACCTCTGTGAGTGGGAACCATTTTCCACAGCCACAGAATCTTTTACTCTTTTTATGGGTGTCTGTTTTTAGACTCTACATAGTGTTGCTTTAACGTTATCCCCATTAACAACTTTTTTGGCAATAAGTGCCTGTTGTTGCTGGGTTGCCCCAGGGGATCCCCTTTTAACTTTCTCCGCCTTCATTTAAGAGAACTACAGTTGCCAAGGGTAGAAAAGATCTCTGGATCCCTTTTACATTTTATTTGGTGAGACCAGCACACCCCACCTTATGTGGAGTGCTGGGGAGAAACAATGTATCCCCTTTCACACAAAAACTTTTACAATTTTGTTACAGGGACAAGCTTACCTTCAATGGCTGGTGGCAGTGATACCTTGTATTAATTTGGTGCACCTCGGGAGGATAGCTCAGGGGCAACGTGCTCGCCTTGGAAGCCAGACAACATGAAGCAACACAGGTTCGGTCCGCGCTTAGAAGCCTCTTGATATTAAGCGCATTACAAATAACCTATCATATATCATATATCACCTTTACTGCGGGCTGTGTTCACAGCTGTAGTAAAGGCACCTAAGGGTGCTCATTTTACCAAAATGGCCACGGTCTTCTTTTTTGACCATTTTAGTGTTTCTTGTCCTTTCTTGTTCCTTCCCCTGACATCCATGGTGGGAAGTTCCTAAGATTTCTATCTTTGGCGGTTGTCCCCAGACTCCTCGCCCAGGCTCCAGTCTGTCTGTGAAGGCAGGAAGCGAGGGAGGAGTCCAAAACTCCACAGCCCTTTGTCTTCCTCGTTGCCTGAATGGGGACAAATCCCAGTGGGGGTCTGGATGTCCTGATTGGACAACCAGACCACCTCTTCTTGTAAAATGCAGGGAGAGAATGCAGAAGTTGTGTTGTAATTCCTGTTAAATACCCCGAACCTGCAAGCTGAAGACGAGTGAACCACTGGAATTGAAACTGAAGAGGATGATGAAAGAAAAGTGGCTGAGACGATTTGCAGGGACCGGAGAGTCTGCTGTGTAACCTGAGCCTGCTGTAGCCCTTCCTTCCAATCGACATAGGGACTCCGAAAATGACGACTCTGATCCAGAGCCTAGTGAGACCCACTAGACTCAAGAAGACCTGCTTTTTGAGCCATACCACGACTTGCTACAACCTTGCAGGGCTGCAATACCCCAATACCCTGGGACCTCCAGCTATTGTGCGGTACACAGTCTTCTGAATTTTGAATCTCGCTGAAACTTCATGGGCATCTTGGTGTATCCCCGTGTCCCCTCACCAGAGTGCTGAATCTTTGTAACAACAAAAATTCAACCGCGATATTCTGTCTTCTTCTGTGCTAGTGGCTGTAAAAAGGCACCAAATCCACAGAGCCACATTCAGCCATGAGGAAAACCTTGCCTAGAGCCTTCTCCATTAAACCCTGCTGCAAAGTCCATTCCAAGGTCCTGTTTTCAGTCACCACGTCAAGGAATCCACTGACCATCTTTTTGGCTGCAGATCCTGAAGTCCTCCAGCTGCAAAATCTTCTTCAATGGTGAGGTACTGTGTTGGCTTGGGTATGTACTTACCTTATGTCTCTTGTGATTCCTGCAAAATGAGGGGTGTTTTCTGTGATTGGGAGGCCTCTCGTCCAGTTCACCCAGTTCCACTGCTAGAAGACTGCTAGGGTGTCTTCTGTGAAGCCCCTGGACCCTCTTCTAACTCTATATGTAAAATACTCACCTGTTTGCCCAGTATTCCTAAGGAACTCTGACTTTTGCTACTTAAGAATCTATTCTGACACTGTCTGTTGGACACTAGATCCTAGTGACCCCCCTTCTGCCACTGAGAACACTCATGCTCCAAGAATAAGGGAAAGCCTTTTAAGGGATTGGGCCTTTTGCCTAGAAAAGAAAATAAGTGTTTAAAAGATACTAACTTGAAAAAGAGTTAGTTGGTAACTGTAACTGTAAGTATGAACAGTTACAAAAAGTTCTTACTTACCTTGGATATGTGATGCACTATTCGCTAAAGTATGTTTAACGTCTTTCTTTCCTTAGAAACCGTTTTGCCATTCTAATAGAAAGTAGATATGAAGGGATATTATACACCAGTGATTTGATTATGCCTCTTCCCAAAAGTAATGTGTTGGTTTCACCATTTTATTCCAGTTACGATAATTGTATGAGTATCCTCCAACTGTTGGTATCACCAGATTAGTCCTGTTAGGATCATTGTATGAGTGTTCCACAACTGGGTCTTGCTTCCCCTGACTTTCTGTTAGCCTGTCCAGAATAAGTCTGTCTTAGGTTTTACCTACCTAGAATAACTTTGAGTCATTCAGTAAAGTGTAGCATTGGGTTTTGCTTTCCCTATGCTGTTTAGACAGACACAAAAAGAGTCTTAGGTTTATACCTGCCCTAAGTTGCTGAGAGCTCCTTGAAAAAATATATAGGTTTTTACTCACCTAGTATAGCCATGTGTTATCACAAAAGTAGTTATGCGTTTTTACTGTACCTCGAATAAGTGTTCCACTATTTAGAAAACATGTGTTTTCCAGTTGACTTATTATGTGATTTATAATTGAGAGTCACTGTAAAACTGGTAGGGTCTACTGCCCTTGCATTACTGAATGTAATTGTGAAAGTAACCATTGGTTTTGACTCCCCAAGAATTGGTGTTACCTATACTGATGGTTTTGGATGTGTATGAAAAGGTTTGACTTCCCTAGAACTATTGTTAGGTGTTCCAAATAAGGTTGATGATTTGGTCTGTGCATCTTCAAGCATAGTGTTGTGTTTTTATAATTATGATTGCATATAATGTGTGATAGTATGATTTTACCCCTAGATTTATCTGGGCCTACTTGTATTTAAATAAATCATTTATTTTTACATACATAGTGTGTCAGTGTTTCTTTGGACCATTTGTATTAGAAATTTAATTTGTACTGATTTTACCACCCTCTCTCTGACCTAAGAGAAGCCTTTGTCTAGGCTACCATTAACTCAGGTGGTACAGCCTTATACTAACAGTTGAATGGATTTGCTAAGCCCTTAGTTGGACTTCAGAAAAACTGTCCTAACACTCTCTGTTGCAGGTACTGGCTTGATAGCACCTTTCTCTAGCAGGCTCAAAAAGTCCTGCACAAGGAACAAACCCGGAACTTTGAATGAGTGGCACCCTGGAGGATGATCCTGAGCGCTTCTTAAAAAGGTGAGGCAGTAACCCTGGGCTACTGTTTCCAATGCCCACGCATCTGAGGTGATACCTCACGATTCTTCCAGATGCTGTGAGAGTCTGCCTTCTGCTGGGGTTTTGTGGGTTAAGGCCTCAGGGAGGTTTTAAGGAGACTGAGGGAGTTGCTGATGGTAAAGTAGCTGTTGCTCGGGCAGACTTTGCAGCCCTCCCTTGTCCACCATGAGGGAATCTTCTTTGCCCCCTTTGAGTAGCCAGTCCTCTCACTCTTCCAACTGAGGAGTAGAAGCGAAGGGACCTATTCCTCCAAGAAGATCCACTGGAGTGAGATGGTTGTGGCTGTCTGATAGCGGCACCAAGGGATATGACTTCTGCCTTTGAGGTCTGCATCTTCTCTAGGCTTTTGTCAGCCTTGCTGCCAAACAGCTGAGTGCCATCAAAGGGCATGTTGAGGAGCCTATACTGCACGTCCGGTGCAAATTCAGACTTCCTCAACCACACAAACCTGTGCATCACTGTGCCCGCTGGCATGGCTCTGCTGATGCTGTCAGCAGAGGCCAGTCCTGATTGAAGAGACTCACACATAGCCTCCTTTCCGTCTCTTACAATATTCCATAAGCCATCTCTTTCTTCCCCTTCGGGAATATGCTCAGCCGCCATGGCTATACAGTCCCACAGGGTGAACGTAAATGTAGCTAAAGCACAAGTGTAATTTGCAGATTTAAAAACCATGCTCCTGGCAGGAAACACTTTCTTAGCCAAAGCGTCGTCGAGGACATTGTTTTTCGAGTATGTCGTGTGTTTTCAGTGGAAGAGTACCGTGCCATAATTTCCATTGCCATTTTCTGCTCAAATTTCCAGTGCTACGCTGACGACTCTCAACTCATTTTCAGGCTGCCCTCTGCCACCTCCTCTCCCTCTCTCATCTCTGATTGCCTAACTGCCATTCAAGATTGGTGTGCCACCAATGATCTTTGTCTGAATGCCAACAAGACGGAGATCCTCCTCATCGGCACCCCTTCACCATCCTTTCCCCTCACTCTCTAGCCAGCCTCCCTTGGCCCTCCTCCTACCCCCACCTGCGAGGCTAAGAACCTCGGAGTCATCTTTTACTCCACCCTTTCCTTCTCTGCCCACATCTCTGAGGTCTCTAAAAAGTCAAATTTCCGACTGCACCTCCTCAGAGGTACTCTGCCTTTCCTCTCCTTCCCCCAGAAGCTCATGGTATCCCAACCTCTGGTTCTCTCTAGCTTGGACTATTGTAACAGCCTCTTTCTAAATCTACCTGCCTCTACTCTCCGCCCTCTGCAACTAATCCAGAACAGGAGTTCAAGACTTGTCCTTGGCCTCAAGCCCTGGGATCGTATCTCTCCAGCTCTGAAATCTCTCCACTGGCTCCCAGTGGATGCAAGGATTAAATACAAAACCCTCTGCATTGTCCACAAGGCTTTCTGGGGCCTGGGTCCAAAATACCTTCAGCTATCCCTCCGCAAATACCTCCCCTCTCGAGCTCTTCGCTCCTCTACCTCCAACTCCCTCAGGGTCAGTCATTTTTCTAAGAAATGAGCTGGGGGTAGATCTCTGTCTTCGGCAGGAGCCTCCCTCCGGAACAGCCTCCCTGCTACTCTAAAACTTGAGGAGTACCATCTCTGGTTCCGGAAGCACCTCAAGACCTACATCTTTTCTTCTTCCTTCGCTCTCCCTCTCCCCTGCTGATCTGTTCTCTCTTGGCACCGTGCACCTGGCCACCCTTTGTCCTTCGGGCCCAGGTACCTGCTCATCCTGCCACCCTCCCGCACACTGCCACCGGGCCACCCCTTGCACTGTGGTCTGTATCTGTACCCATAAAGCCCCCCTTTTCTTCCTGCACTTATCAGACCTTCCCTATCTGCTGCCTTAAACCTAACACTTGCAAATTGCTGGCTGCATTACCACTGTTTGTTGCCTTTATTATTTATTTATTGTTATTTATCTGTTTCTCCTCTGCTTCGCACTTTCCACTTCTCCCCCTTCCATGCACTTTTCCCCTCCCCCCTCTCCCATGCACTTGTGCGTTCTCAATGTCACTGGGCCTAGTAAGATCGCTCTTTTGTTCTCCCCTGTTCTCCTCCCTTGCCTTGTCGCGCTCTGAAACACTTGTGTACGAGCGCGATAGAAATAAAATATCAATCAATCAATCAAGGGGTCATTGACTGAACGGCATTGACGTACAGTGCCCTCTACCGAGAGACATTTTCCGAAGTAGCTAAGCTGGAGAGGATATCTATCTAAAGATAAGGAATAAGTGGGAGGACACAATCCATTCGTATAATAGAAAAGGTCAGGCTCGGGCAAAGATGTACACTCATCTCAGTCTGTACATCTACAAAATGCCTTCCTCTTATTTTATGGGTGTTGTTGGCCCTAAACATTTATAATCAGCTAGAAATCTGCCCCCTAGGACTCGTGGGCATATATCGGACATATATCGCTTCCACTGAGACACAGAAGTAAGGAGAGACAACACCTCCCACTGAGAAGCTCAAGTGAGGAGGCATCAGCAGACCTGAAAATTCATCCAGGCAGTGCCCTACTGAAAACAAACAAAGTTGGCGAGGTCAAATAATATGATGAATTAACATAATTAATAAAAAAAAAAGGTTCTGCAGGAAGACATCTCAAACAGAGAAGGGAAATAGAACAATGTGCCAGTGAAAATTAAAGTAGGACATGTAGTAGTTGTTTCCTCATTGCCAGCCCTGAAAAACGGAATGATGCGACCTTGGCTTGTAGACTCTCCTGTGCCCTGTGATTATTACTTTGATGGCTTATTGCTTGCCTAATAAATCTTGCCATTATACAAGGTTTTACAGAAAATGGATCTCATCATGAGTTGGGCCTTCACCCTTAAATGCGGCAGTAATGATATGACTGCCGCATTTAAGGGTTGGCCTAATCATGAGTCAAGCGGTAAGTGGGAGTTTTACCTCCAGCCTTTGGCTGGGGGTAAAATTGTCCCCTTACCGGCCATTTACAGACATTTTCTCAGCGGTAATAGCGCACCAAACCCCATGGGTCTAACCTACCCAATGGGCAATGGGAACTTACTGCTGTACCGCTGCTTGTAATCTGGGGCTAATAGCGCCAGACTCCTGATGAGGCCCAATCACTCTCAGGCCCACGTCTCAGATTGCCACTTAATGCCCTTTTTGATAAGAGCGATCAAGTTGCAGACTGGATCATGTAAAATGGAGTACCAAGCTGCCCAAAGGAATTACCCATGGTTGCTTAGCAGCATTGGTGCACAGTGTGCCGTACCTAGGTTTCCAAGGTACACATTGCTGGGTACACTATCATGACTGTGGTTGCTTATGGTCTCTTGCATGTGGGATATGTTCAGTTTAGACTGGACTGACCCTTTAAGAGTGATTTGCATGTTGTGTCTACTTCTACAATGATTGAAATCTTAAACGTGGACTAATGAAAGTCTGTCAAAGTAACTTTCTGTGGATTTGGTGGACTCAAGGCTTCCTGTCCATCACTTTTATTTAATGTCATCTTTGCCTACTCGTCCTTTCCACACATTCTACTTGTCGACCAAGGCATCCACAGTCTCATTTTCTTGTGTGTCGTTGGTTTAAGTATTCTCAATTAATAACTAGTTGATCTCTTTGCACCTGCTAACCTGCACACAGTACCTCAGATATGCACAGCTCACACAGTGCCAGAGCAGCAATGTGCCCCATCTGTACATTTACCACATGCACCTTCCTGACCTGCACGCTGTACCTCAGATATGCACAGCTCACACCATGCCCGAGCAGCAATGTGCCCCATCTGCACATTTACCACATGCACCTTCCTGACCTGCACGCTGTACCTCAGATATGCACAGCTCACACCATGCCGGAGCAACAATGTTATTGTTATTGATATTGTTATTTTGCATTTATATAGAGCCTTTTATACCATTGGTATGGTCTGAAGGCGCTGGTAGGTTTAACGCCCTTGGGAACCGAAGTTCAGATCAGTAGAGAGGGTAGAGAGAGTTAAAGGTGCGTGTGAGCACCGGGTATGTGTGCAGCTTGTGCGGGATCCATGTAATCGCTGCTTCTTAGCCAGAGGTGTGGTGGTTGAGTGATCAGGAGTATGTTTTCGTTCTGGCAGGATTCATCCAGACCGGATGTGGCTGCGTTAGGCCTGAGGTGAACGCCTGACTGGGGGATGTGTAACCAGCAGTGTTTACTTAGAATGATGTGGAGTGAGCGCTAGATGTTGGTATGGGAACAGTTATACCGAATGGTGTCATAGTATCTCTGTGTTCTAGTTGAGTGGTGATGTAAAGGAGAGAGTAAGCATGGTGGTGGGATATGTGCTCTTTCAAATGTCTACGCACTCACTCCATCTACATACTCACTCTCGCTACGCGCTCACCCCCTCTACCCACACACCCCCTCTACCCACACACCTCCTCTACCCGCTCACCCTCTCTACGTGCTCACCCCCTCCACGCAATCACCCCCTCTATGCACTCATCCCCCTCTAGGCATTTATTCCCTCTATGCACTCACCCCCTCTACACACTCATCCCCTCTATGCACTCATCCCCTCTACTCACTCGTGTGCTCCCAGCCCTCATCATCTTTAAGCACTCATGTTTTTCACGCATTCTGCAGCAATATCAAGTTCTATATATTCATCTCTTCACTCATCCGTTCTATACGCTCATCCATTTTATACACTTATCCACTCCTCTGCTCTATCCACTCATCTGCTCTATCCACTCATCTGCTCTATCCACTCATCAACTCATCTGCTCTATCTACGCATCCGCTCTATCCATTCGTCCGCTCTTTCAACTCATCCGCTCTATCCACTCATCCGCTCTATCCACTCTATCCACTCATCCGCTCTATCTACTCATCCACTCTATCTACTCGTCCGCTCTATCCACTCATCCGCTCTATCCACTCATCCGCTCTATCCATACATCTGTTCTATCCACTCTATCCACTCATCCACACAATCCACTCATCTGCTCTATCCACTCATCTGCTCTATCCACTCATCCGCTCTATCCACTCGTCCGCTCTATCCACTCGTCCGCTCTATCCACTCATCCGCTCTATCTGCACATCTGCTCTATCCACTCTATCCACTCATCCGCTCTATCCACTCGTCCGCTCTATCAACTCATCCACTCTATCCACTCATCCACTCTATCCACTCATCCGCTCTATCCACTCATCCGCTCTATCCACTCTATCCACTCATCCGCTCTATCTACTCATCCACTCTATCTACTCATCCGCTCTTATCCACTCATCCGCTCTATCCACTCATCCGCTCTATCTACTCATCCGCTCTATCCACACATCCGTTCTATCCACTCCATCCACTCATCCGCTCTATCCACTCATCCGCTCTATCTACTCATCCGCTCTATCTACTCATCCGCTCTATCCACTCATCCGCTCTAGCCACACATCCGTTCTATCCACTCTATCCACTCATCTGCTCTATCTACTCATCCACTGTATCTACTCATCCAC
Source organism: Ambystoma mexicanum (assembly GCF_040938575.1). Classification (NCBI taxonomy): domain Eukaryota; kingdom Metazoa; phylum Chordata; class Amphibia; order Caudata; family Ambystomatidae; genus Ambystoma; species Ambystoma mexicanum. Next base: position 83,684,946 of record NC_090935.1, on the reverse strand, counting down.
TGTATCTACTCATCCGCTTTATCTACTCATCCGTTCCATACACTCATCCGCTCTATCCACTCAACCCCTCTATCCACACATCCGTTCTATCCACTCTATCCACTCATCCACTCTATCCACTCATCCACTCTATCCACTCATCCGCTCTATCTACTTATATGCTCTATCTACTCATCTGCTTTATCTACTCAGCCGCTCTCTATCCACTCGTCCGCTCAATCTACTCATCTTCTCTATCCACTCGTCTGCTCATCCACTCATCCATACACTTATCCACTCCTCTGCTCTATCCACTCATCCGCTCTATCCACTCATCTGCTCTATTCACACATCCGCTCTATCCACACATCTGTTCTATCCACTCTATCCACTCATCCGCTCTATCTACTCGTCCGCTCAATCTACTCGTCCGCTCAATCTACTCGTCCGCTCAATCTACTCGTCCGCTCAATCTACTCGTCCGCTCAATCTACTCGTCCGCTCAATCTACTCGTCCGCTCTATCCACTCATCCGCTCTATCCACTCATCCGCTCTATCCACTCATCCGCTCTATCCATACATCTGTTCTATCCACTCTATCCACTCATCCACACAATCCACTCATCTGCTCTATCCACTCATCCGCTCTATCCACTTGTCCGCTCTATCCACTCATCCGCTCTTTCTGCACATCTGCTCTATCCACTCTATCCACTCATCCGCTCTATCCACTCGTCCGCTCTATCAACTCATCCACTCTATCCACTCATCCGCTCTATCCACTCTATCCACTCATCCGCTCTATCTACTCATCCACTCTATCTACTCATCCGCTCTTATCCACTCATCCGCTCTATCCACTCATCCGCTCTATCCACTCATCCGCTCTATCCACACATCCGTTCTATCCACTCCATTCACTCATCCGCTCTATCCACTCATCCGCTCTATCTACTCATCTGCTCTATCTACTCATCCGCTCTAGCCACACATCCGTTCTATCCACTCTATCCACTCATCTGCTCTATCTACTCATCCACTGTATCTACTCATCCGCTTTATCTACTCATCCGTTCCATACACTCATCCGCTCTATCCACTCAACCCCTCTATCCACACATCCGTTCTATCCACTCTATCCACTCATCCACTCTATCCACTCATCCGCTCTATCTACTTATACGCTCTATCTACTCATCTGCTTTATCTACTCAGCCGCTCTCTATCCACTCATCTGCTCTATCCACTGATCCGCTCTATCCACACATCCGTTCTATCCACTCTATCCACTCATCCGCTCTATGTACTCGTCCGCTCTTTCTACTCATCCTCTCAATCCACTCGTCCACTCTATCCACTCCTCCGCTCTATCCACTCATCCGCTCTATCCACACATCTGTTCTATCCACTCTATCCACTCATCCGCTCTATCTACTCGTCCGCTCAATCTACTCGTCCGCTCAATCTACTCGTCCGCTCAATCTACTCGTCCGCTCAATCTACTCATCTTCTCTATCCACTCGTCTGCTCATCCACTCATCCATACACTTATCCACTCCTCTGCTCTATCCACTCATCCGCTCTATCCACTCATCTGCTCTATTCACACATCCGCTCTATCCACTCATCTACTCTTCTACTCATCCACTTATCCACTCTATGCACACATCCGTTCTATCCACTCTATCCAGCCATCCGCTCTATCTACTCATCCGCTCTATCTACTCATGAGCTCTATCTACTCATCCTCTCTATCTCATTCTTTCTGTACACTTTATCCACTCATCCACTCTATCTACTCATCCTCTCTGTACACTTTATCCACTCATCCGTTCTATCCACTCATCCGCTCTATCCACTCTATCCATTCATCCGCTCTATCCACTCATCCGCTCTATACACTCATCAACTCATCCGCTCTATCCACTCATCCGTACTATACATTCATCCGTACCATACACTCATCCGTACTATACACTATCTGCTCTATCCACTCTTCCACTCTATCCACTCTTCCGCTCAGTCCACTCTTCTGCTCAATCCACTCTTCCTCTCTATCCACTCCTCTGCTCTATCCACTCATCCGTTCTATTGACCCATCCGTTCTATCTGCTCTATACACTCATGCGCTCTATCCACTCATCCGCTCTATCTATTCATCTGCTCTATCTATTCATCTGCTCATCCGTTCTATCCGCTCATCCGCTCTATCCGCTCTATCCACTCTATACACTCATCCGTTCTATCAACTCATCTGTTTTATTGACTCATCCGTTCTATCCGCTCTATCCACTCATCCGCTCCATCCACTCATTCGCTCTATCCACTTATCCGCTCTATCCACTCATCCGCTCTGTACTTTCGACAGGTCTGTACATTCATCTGTTCCAGCGATCTCCACACTCTCCGCACTTCCATATTCACCCGATAGCCACATTCATGTGCTCTACATACTCATCCGCTCCACATACTCATCCATTCAACACATTTATTTGGTTTACGCTCATCTGTTCTGGACATTCCTCTGTTTTACATACTCTTGCGTTCTACACGCTTCTCTGTATTTGCGCACTCATCCGCGCTACACAGTCGTCCATTCTACACAACCAGCCTCTCTACACACTCATCCACTCAACATGTTCATCCATTCCATACACTCATCCGATCTACATATTCACTCGATTTCCATACTCATCCAAACTATATATGTATTTGTTCTTCCACTCATGCATTCTTCAACTCAGCGCATTTGTTTGTGCCACCTGTTTTATCCATTATAACTAATTACGTTCACTCTGCATGCATTCTGTCCATTTTTGGAGTTTAAATCTCTTTACTGTTTCCGTATGATTTACTCTTATTAGCCATTTCATTGCTTTGATCTACTTTGTTCGTTTAATTCTGTTTGTCCTTCAAGTTTATGTTAGGGGTTATTAGCTGTCAGTTTCTTGCATCAGGTGGTTTGATGGATTGGAGTCATTGAGTTGCTGTTGGTTTGTTTGGGTTAGTTTGGTACGGGTTGGTTTGGTACGGGCTGGTTTTAGGAGAAGAGCCAGGTTTTCAGCAGTTTGCGGAAAGACGTTAAATCCTCAGTTAGGCGGATGTGGGGTGGGACTGAGTTCCATAGCGTGGGGGCCAAAGCTGAGAATGATGATCCGCCTAACCTGCTTGAGTTTGTCTTTGCTATGACTGGAGGCCGGCTGAGCTTGATTTTAGGGTGCGTGGGGGGTGGCAGGGTTTTAGCTTGTCTTGAAGATATTAAGGTCCGGTTTTGTGCAGAGCTCGATGGGAGATGCACAAGGTTTTGAAAGTCACCCTTCGTGCTACTGGAAGCCAGTGCAGACGCTTAAGGCCTGGGGAGATGTGGTCTCTTGGGCCGAGCGCAAGTAGCAATTTGGCTGCAGTGTTTTGTGCCCTTTGGAGTTTATTCAGTTGGTACGCGTGGACTCCGAGGTATAGGGGGTTTGCGTAGTCCAGTCTTGATATAACGATTGATTGGTCCGCAGAGAGTCTGTTGGGAAAGGAGAGATATGGAAAGATGTGCCTAAGGGTTTTAAGGTGGTAGTGGCAGGACTTTGAGACGTTGTTGACTTGGCGCGAGATTGTTAGGTCGGAGTTAAGGGTGCATCCAAGATTTTTCACTGAGTTGGAGGGGGTCGGTGAGTTGCCCATGGTAGATGGCCAGGGTAGTGGGTGCGGAAGAAGTTCGGAGTTGCCACATACCATGATTTCCATTTTGGAGGGGTTTAACAGGAGGTGGCTCTGTTCTATGTCAAGGAGGCAGGAGGCCAGGTCTGGTCGGGAGTTTTAGAATTAGTTGAGTGTCGTCAGCGTAGTTGTAACTCAGGATGTTGTGCGAATTAATTATTGGTGGGAGGGTGATCAAGTAGAGATTAAAAAGGAGGGCAGATCGGCATGCTCCTTGTGGGACTCCCGTGTTGACTGGTCAGGCTTGGGAGGTATAGGTGGAGAGTATTGTTATTTGGTACCGATCTTTGAGGAATTAAGCTATCCATTTAAGTGCGGTTCCACAAATTCCTAGGGAGTGGAGGCGGTCTAGAAGGATTGAGTGATTGATTGTGTCAAAGGCGGCAGATAGGTCAAGAAGGATTAGTGCTGCGCATCCCGTGGAGTCTGCCATCATTTTAAGGTCATCCCAAATTGAGGTTAGGGTGGTTTCAGTTCCATGATGGGCTCTAAAACCTGATTGAGCGGGGTCTAGGAGATTGTTGTCTTCGACAAAGGCGTTTAGTCGGTCAATGAGTTTAGCAAGGAATCTGGTGTTTGAGATGGGGCAGTAGTTTTTGGGCACAAAAGGGTCGAGTGAAGGTTTTTTAATTAGAGGTTTGACATGAACCGTTTTGAATTAGTCGGGAAAGATACCAGAGGAAAGTGAAGCATTTATGATGGATCTTGTGTGTTCTCCTGCGCAGGTGGAAGCGACCATTTCTTTGAGGGTTGTGGCTGGGCAAGGGTCCAGTGGCGAGCCAGATGGTTTGCGGGCAGATAGAAGTTTGAGAAATTGCTCTAGTGATATTGGACTAAAGGATTTGAACGATGGCTGCGTAGTGGTCGCAGCTGGTGAGTTGGCCGGTATGGGGGGAGAATTGCTTGGTGGATGTAAGAGAGCCAGTTTGGTGGCTAGAGTATTTGTTCTTTCGAGAGCCGTGGTGTAAAAGTGGAGGGAGGGTGAGTCGCACAGTGATTGTGAGGGAGCCGGGACAGTCGTGTTGCAAGCCGGATTGGTGAATTCAGAGATTATTTTGTGGAGTTCTTTGCTTGGGTTTTTGCAGTTTAGTATTCGGGAGTTGTAGTGGGCTTTTTTTTTGCTTTCCGGATTTCGGCTTTTTACTGGTAGAGGTGTCTGGCCAAGATGGCCCTGCTCTCCTGTATTTTGTCCTTCTGCCATTTGCGTTCTAGGTATTTATATAGTTGTTTAGTGATCTTCAACTCAGGAGTGAAGCATCTGGGGAAGAGGCCACGGCGGGTTGATGGTTTGCCAGAGGTTGTGAGCCGTATCAGAGATGCGTTGAGCCATGAGTCAAAGGCATCAGGGGTTAGTTGATTGTTGAGTTGGCAGGTAGGAGGTGGAGATTGGAGGAGTGCGTCGGCTAGGTCCGGGACGATTATTTGTTTTTTCCAGCATTTGCGTAGATTCGGAGGTTCAGATTGGAGTACGGGAAGGGGGTCGGGTGAGTGAATAGCGAACGAGAGACTTAAATGATCGGACCAGAGGATAGGGGTGGGGGTCTTTAAGTGAATCAGGGTGTTGGAGCTAAAGATGGCATCAAGAGTGTGTTCTTTATAGTGAGTCGGGCCGTTTATGTGGGGTTGGAGGTTAATTGCGTCTAAACTGTCAACCAGAGAGAGTCATAGGGTTGGTGGGGATGTCGAGCCATATGTTGAAGTCTCCAAGAAGGGTGAGGTTGGGATGGTTTAGTTGACGGGTGGCAATTGAGTCGCAGAGGTTGTTTGTGAATTTTCTATCGTAGCCAGGGGGCCTGTAGTTTATTAGGAAGCTGTTTGAGAGCGATGGGGAGAGGGATAGTTTAACGAGGAGAGATTCGCAGGAAGGAATGGACGGTTGGTTGTCAATGATTGAGGCATGGAAGCGAGACTTGAAGACGAATGCTACTCCACCTCATCTGGAGGAACGGTTCAGTGGGATGAGGGAGTAGTCAGGGGGGAAGGCTTCATTAGTGATTGGGGCAAAGTCGTCAGACAACCAAGTTTCGGTGATGAAAACCAGGTCTGGTTTGTCAGAAGCGAGGAGGTCAAAGATGCAGTGTCTGTTTTTTGCTACGGATCGGGCATTACATAGGATGCAGTTCACATCGGCAGGCGAGGATGGTCTCGGAGCGGAAGGGGGTAGTGGCAGAGGGAGTGGAGGCTGGAGAGGGAGAGGGAGAGGGTGAGTGAAGTTCGATGGGAATAGCGGGCGAGAAGAAAAATTGGCAGGCATCGGGCGGGATTGGGTAGCTGCGTGTGTTAGGATGATCGGGTTTGGTTCGGGGGATTTGAAGGTGGGGTGTGGGTGGTTAGGAGTTTGAGTTGCAGTTGATGAGAAATCTAGGAAGAGGGGTTTCAGGAAGGGTGAGGCGAAGGGGGAAGGAGGAGAGTGGGGGAATGAGGTAGTGGGTCGAGACAGGGGAGGCGAAGAGTGCTGAGAGATTGTGGGGGACAAGGTACGTTTCCTATTTAGTTTCTTTGTTGCAATTGGAGTGTGAGAGAGGGTAGGGGGGGTCAGAGGGGAGAAGGATGTGGCTTCGGTTCTTGCTAGGGCTAGGCGTGCAGTTTTTAGGGAGGGGAAAGGGTGCGGTCGGGGAGGGAAAGTGGGGGGGCGTTTGAAGGCAAGGCAGCGGGCGGACGCTTGCAGGGTGGGATGTGCTAGGTATGAGGGGAGCAGGGATGGTTGACGTTGGCTGGATGATGGGTTTAGGGGAGGAGTGATCTTGGGGTGGTTGGCTTGCCATCGTGCCCCTCTGGCTTGGTGTTTGGAGAGAGGAATGGCAGGGAGTGCGAAGGAGGGTGGGGTGATTTGGGAAGGGGGGGACAGGAAGGAAGGCAGATCGGGGAGTGAGGGCGGTCCACGGCAGTCGTTTCCGACTGACTGTTGGTTTGAGGGTGCACTCATGCTTTGTACTGGCTTTTAGGTGGATTTAGGAGGGCTTTCTAATTGTAGTTCTAAGTTCAGGCACACTTCCAAGTTCAAATTGCACAGAGATGATATTAGGCTATTAGGTATTATTAGGTACACTTCTAGGATCAACTGTACACAGGGATGATATTATGTTTAACTCTAGATTCAATTTTGCATAGAGGGGATATTAGATTATTAGGCACAGTTCTAGATTCCACATGAAATAGATATACTGTTAGGTATACTAATAGGATTAATTAGGATATTGAGGCATGCTTCTTAGCCTCAATGGTGTCGTGCACACTTATAGATTGAATTTAGCACAGAGAGACTATTCTGGACACTAGTCAGTTCAATTAGGGCACGTTAATAGGCACACTTCTCTCAATTCAACTTTATACAGGAAGGGTATTAGGCATGAATCTGTCTCAGCTTTGTCCAGTGAGGTTATTAGGGAGATGAGTCGATTCAACCCGGCAAGTTATTAGACTATTATTATATTTCACAGAGAGGCTATTGGGAACACTTCTAAATGCAACTTTCACAGGCTATTGGGCACACTTCTAAATTCACAGTGGGGCTATTGGGCACACTTCTAAATACAACTTTCACAGAAAGGCTATTGGGAACAATTCTAAATGCAACTTTCACAGAGAGGCTGTTGGGCGCACTTCCAAATCCACAGAGAGGTTATTGGGAACAATTCTAAATGCAACTTTCACAGAAAGATGATTGGGCACACTTCTAAATTCGTCTTTCACAGAGAGGCTATTGGAAACAATTCTAAATGCAACTTTCACAGAGAGATTATTGGGCACACTTCTAAATGCGTCTTTCAGAGAGAGGCTATTGGGAACAATTCTAAATGCAACTTTCACAGAGAAGTTATTGGGCACACTTCTGAATGCAACTTTCACAGAGAGGTTCTTGGGCACACTGCTAAACTTTCACAGAGAGGCTATTGGGAACACTTCTAGATCCAAAGAGAGGCTATTGGGCACACTTCTAAATGCAACTTTCACAGAGAGGCTATTGGGCACACTTCTAAATTCACAGAGAGGCTATTGGGCACATTTCTAAATTTACAGAGAGGGTGTTTGGCACACTGCTAAATTCGCAGAGAGGCTATTGGGCACACTTCTAAATTTGCAGGGAGGTTATTGAGCACACTTCTAAATGCAACTTTCACAGAGAGGCTATTGGGTGCACTTCTAGATTCACAGAGGCTATTGGGCACACTTCTAAATGCAACTTTTTCAGAGAGCTATTGAGCGCACTTCTAGATTCGCAGAGAGGCTAATGGGCACAATTCTAAATGCAACTTTCACAGAGAGGCACCCTTCTAAATGCCACTTTCACAGACAGGCTATTAGGCACATTTCTAAATGCAACTTTCACAGAGAGGCTATTGGGCACACTTCTAGATTCGCAGAGAGGCTAATGGCCGCACTTCTAAATGGAAGTTTTACAGAGAGGCTATTGGGCACACTTCTAGATTCGCAGAGAGGGTAACGAGGACACTTCTAAATGCAACTTTCACAGAGAGGCTATTGGGCACACTTCTAGATTCACAGAGAGGCTATTGGGCACACTTCTAAATGCAACTTTCACAGAGAGGCTATTGGGCACACTTCTAAATTCAACAGGGAGGCTATTGGGCACACTTCTAAATTCACAGAGAGGCTATTGGGCACACTTCTAAATGCAACTTTCACAGAGAGGCTGTTGGGTGAACTTCTAAATGCAACTTTCACAGAGAGGTTGTTGGGCACACTTCTAAATGCAACTTTCTCAGAGAGGTTGTTGGGCACACTTCTAAATGCAACTTTCACAGAGAGGTTATTGGGCACATTTCTAAATGCAACTTTCACAGAGAGGCTATTGGGCGCAATTCTAAATTCACAGAGAGGCTATTGGGAACAATTCTAAATGCAACTTTCACAGAGAGGTTATTGGGCACACTTCTAAATGCAACATTCATAGAGAGGTTGTTGGGCACATTTCTAAATGCAACTTTCACAGAGAGTCTATTGGGCACACCTATAAATTCACAGAGAGGCTATTGGGAAAAATTCTAAATGCAACTTTCACAGAGAGGCTATTGGGCACACATCTAAAATGCAACTTTCACAGAGAGGCTATTGGGCGCACTTCTAAATTCACAGAGAGGCTATTGGGAACAATTCTAAATGCAACTTTCACAGAGAGGCTATTGGGAACAATTCTAAATGCAACTTTCACAGATAGGCTATTGGGCACACTTCTAAATGCAACTTTCACAGAGAGGTTGTTGGGCACACTTCCACAGAGAGGCTGTTGGGCACACTTCTAAATGCAACTTTCACAGAGAGGTTGTTGGGCACACTTCTGAATGCAACTTTCACAGAGAGGTTGTTGGGCACACTTCTAAATGCAACTTTCACAGAGAGATTGTTGGGCACACTTCTAAATGCAGCTTTCACAGAGAGGTTGTTGGGCACACTTCTAAATGCAACTTTCACAGAGAGGTTATTGGGCACATTTCTAAATGCAAATTTCACAGAGAGGCTCTTGGGCACACTGCTAAACTTTCACAGAGAGGCTATTGGGAACACTTCTAGATCCAAAGAGAGGCTATTGGGCACACTTCTAAATGCAACTTTCACAGAGAGGCTATTGGGCACACTTCTAAATTCACAGAGAGGCTATTGGGCACATTTCTAAATTTACAGAGAGGGTGTTTGGCACACTGCTAAATTCGCAGAGAGGCTATTGGTCACACTTCTAAATTTGCAGGGAGGTTATTGAGCACACTTCTAAATGCAACTTTCACAGAGAGGCTATTGGGTGCACTTCTAGATTCACAGAGGCTATTGGGCACACTTCTAAATGCAACTTTCCCAGAGAGCTATTGAGCGCACTTCTAGATTCGCAGAGAGGCTAATGGGCACAATTCTAAATGCAACTTTCACAGAGAGGCACCCTTCTAAATGCCACTTTCACAGACAGGCTATTAGGCACATTTCTAAATGCAACTTTCACAGAGAGGCTATTGGGCACACTTCTAGATTCGCAGAGAGGCTAATGGCCGCACTTCTAAATGGAAGTTTTACAGAGAGGCTATTGGGCACACTTCTAGATTCGCAGAGAGGGTAACGAGGACACTTCTAAATGCAACTTTCACAGAGAGGTTATTGGGCACACTTCTAGATTCACAGAGAGGCTATTGGGCACACTTCTAAATGCAACTTTCACAGAGAGGCTATTGGGCACACTTCTAAATTCAACAGGGAGGCTATTGGGCACACTTCTAAATTCACAGAGAGGCTATTGGGCACACTTCTAAATGCAACTTTCACAGAGAGGCTGTTGGGTGAACTTCTAAATGCAACTTTCACAAAGAGGTTGTTGGGCACACTTCTAAATGCAACTTTCTCAGAGAGGTTGTTGGGCACACTTCTAAATGCAACTTTCACAGAGAGGTTATTGGGCACATTTCTAAATGCAACTTTCACAGAGAGGCTATTGGGCGCAATTCTAAATTCACAGAGAGGCTATTGGGAACAATTCTAAATGCAACTTTCACAGAGAGGCTATTGGGAACAATTCTAAATGCAACTTTCACAGATAGGCTATTGGGCACACTTCTAAATGCAACTTTCACAGAGAGGTTGTTGGGCACACTTCCACAGAGAGGCTGTTGGGCACACTTCTAAATGCAACTTTCACAGAGAGGTTGTTGGGCACACTTCTGAATGCAACTTTCACAGAGAGGTTGCTGGGCACACTTCTAAATGCAACTTTCACAGAGAGATTGTTGGGCACACTTCTAAATGCAGCTTTCACAGAGAGGTTGTTGGGCACACTTCTAAATGCAACTTTCACAGAGAGGTTATTGGGCACATTTCTAAATGCAAATTTCACAGAGAGGCTCTTGGGCACACTGCTAAACTTTCACAGAGAGGCTATTGGGAACACTTCTAGATCCAAAGAGAGGCTATTGGGCACACTTCTAAATGCAACTTTCACAGAGAGGCTATTGGGCACACTTCTAAATTCACAGAGAGGCTATTGGGCACATTTCTAAATTTACAGAGAGGGTGTTTGGCACACTGCTAAATTCGCAGAGAGGCTATTGGTCACACTTCTAAATTTGCAGGGAGGTTATTGAGCACACTTCTAAATGCAACTTTCACAGAGAGGCTATTGGGTGCACTTCTAGATTCACAGAGGCTATTGGGCCCACTTCTAAATGCAACTTTCCCAGAGAGCTATTGAGCGCACTTCTAGATTCGCAGAGAGGCTAATGGGCACAATTCTAAATGCAACTTTCACAGAGAGGCACCCTTCTAAATGCCACTTTCACAGACAGGCTATTAGGCACATTTCTAAATGCAACTTTCACAGAGAGGCTATTGGGCACACTTCTAGATTCGCAGAGAGGCTAATGGCCGCACTTCTAAATGGAAGTTTTACAGAGAGGCTATTGGGCACACTTCTAGATTCGCAGAGAGGGTAACGAGGACACTTCTAAATGCAACTTTCACAGAGAGGCTATTGGGCACACTTCTAGATTCACAGAGAGGCTATTGGGCACACTTCTAAATGCAACTTTCACAGAGAGGCTATTGGGCACACTTCTAAATTCAACAGGGAGGCTATTGGGCACACTTCTAAATTCACAGAGAGGCTATTGGGCACACTTCTAAATGCAACTTTCACAGAGAGGCTGTTGGGTGAACTTCTAAATGCAACTTTCACAAAGAGGTTGTTGGGCACACTTCTAAATGCAACTTTCTCAGAGAGGTTGTTGGGCACACTTCTAAATGCAACTTTCACAGAGAGGTTATTGGGCACATTTCTAAATGCAACTTTCACAGAGAGGCTATTGGGCGCAATTCTAAATTCACAGAGAGGCTATTGGGAACAATTCTAAATGCAACTTTCACAGAGAGGTTATTGGGCACACTTCTAAATGCAACATTCATAGAGAGGTTGTTGGGCACATTTCTAAATGCAACTTTCACAGAGAGTCTATTGGGCACACCTATAAATTCACAGAGAGGCTATTGGGAAAAATTCTAAATGCAACTTTCACAGAGAGGCTATTGGGCACACATCTAAAATGCAACTTTCACAGAGAGGCTATTGGGCGCACTTCTAAATTCACAGAGAGGCTATTGGGAACAATTCTAAATGCAACTTTCACAGAGAGGCTATTGGGAACAATTCTAAATGCAACTTTCACAGATAGGCTATTGGGCACACTTCTAAATGCAACTTTCACAGAGAGGTTGTTGGGCACACTTCCACAGAGAGGCTGTTGGGCACACTTCTAAATGCAACTTTCACAGAGAGGTTGTTGGGCACACTTCTGAATGCAACTTTCACAGAGAGGTTGTTGGGCACACTTCTAAATGCAACTTTCACAGAGAGATTGTTGGGCACACTTCTAAATGTAGCTTTCACAGAGAGGTTGTTGGGCACACTTCTAAATGCAACTTTCACAGAGAGGTTATTGGGCACATTTCTAAATGAAACTTTCACAGAGAGGCTATTGGGCACACCTCTAAATTCACAGAGAGGCTATTGGGAACAATTCTAAATGCAACTTTCACAGAGAGGCTATTGGGCACACTTCTAAAATGCAACTTTCACAGAGAGGCTATTGGGTGCACTTCTAAATTCACAGAGAGGCTATTAGGAACAATTCTAAATGCAATTTTCACAGAGAGGCTATTGGGCGCACTTCTAAATTCACAGAGAGGCTATTGGGAACAATTCTAAATGCAACTTTCACAGAGAGGTTATTGGGCACACTTCTAAATGCAGCTTTCACAGAGAGGTTGTTGGGCACATTTCTAAATGAAACTTTCACAGAGAGGCTATTGGGCACACCTCTAAATTCACAGAGAGGCTATTGGGAACAATTCTAAATGCAACTTTCACAGAGAGGCTATTGGGCACACTTCTAAAATGCAACTTTCACAGAGAGGCTATTGGGTGCACTTCTAAATTCACAGAGAGGCTATTAGGAACAATTCTAAATGCAATTTTCACAGAGAGGCTATTGGGCGCACTTCTAAATTCACAGATAGGCTATTGGGAACAATTCTAAATGCAACTTTCACAGAGAGGTTGTTGGGCATCCTTCTAAATGCAACTTTCACAGAGAGGTTATTGGGCACACTTCTAAATGCAACTTTCACAGAGAGGTTTGTTGGGCACACTTCTAAATGCAACCTTCACAGAGAGGTTGTTGGGCACACTTCTGAATGCAACTTTTACAGAGAGGTTATTGGGCACACTGCTAAACTTTCACAGAGAGGCTATTGGGCACACTTCTGAATGCAACTTTCACAGAGAGGCTACTGGGCGCACTTCTAGATTCGCAGAGAGGCTATTGGGCACAATTCTAAATGCAACTTTCACAGAGAGGCACATTTCTAAATGCAACTTTCACAGACAGGCTATTAGGCACACTTCTAAATGGAACTTTTACAGAGAGGCTATTGGGGACACTTCTAGATTCGCAGAGAGGCTAACGAGGACACTTCTAAATGCAACTTTCACAGAGAGGCTATTGGGCACACTTCTAGATTCGCAGAGAGGCTATTGGGCACACTTCTAAATTCAACAGGGAGGCTATTGGACACACTTCTAAATTCATAGAGAGGCTATTGGGCACACTTCTAAATGCAACTTTCACAGAGAGGCTATTGGGCGCACTTCTAAATTCACAGAGAAGCTATTGGGAACAATTCTAAATGCAACTTTCACAGAGAGGCTATTGGGTGCACTTCTAAATTCACAGAGAGGCTATTGGGCACACTTCTAAATGCAACTTTCACAGAGAGGTTGTTGGGCACACTTCTAAATGCAACTTTCACAGAGAGGTTGTTGGGCACACTTCTAAATGCAACTTTCACAGAGAGGTTGTTGGGCACACTTCTAAATGCAACTTTCACAGAGAGGTTATTGGGCACACTTCTAAATGCAACTTTCACAGAGAGGCTGTTGGGCGAACTTCTAAATGCAACTTTCACAGAGAGGTTGTTGGGCACACTTCTAAATGCAACTTTCTCAGAGAGGTTATTGGGCACACTTCTAAATGCAACTTTCACAGAGAGGCTGTTGGGCGAACTTCTAAATGCAACTTTCACAGAGAGGTTGTTGGGCACACTTCTAAATGCAACTTTCTCAGAGAGGTTGTTGGGCACATTTCTAAATGCAACTTTCACAGAGAGGCTATTGGGCGCAATTCTAAATTCACAGAGAGGCTATTGGGAACAATTCTAAATGCAACTTTCACAGAGAGGCTATTGGGCACACTTCTAAATGCAACATTCATAGAGAGGTTGTTGGGCACATTTATCAATGCAACTTTCACAGAGAGTCTATTGGGCACACCTCTAAATTCACAGAGAGGCTATTGGGAAAAATTCTAAATGCAACTTTCACAGAGAGGCTATTGGGCACACATCTAAAATGCAACTTTCACAGAGAGGCTATTGGGCGCACTTCTAAATTCACAGAGAGGCTATTGGGAACAATTCTAAATGCAACTTTCACAGAGAGGCTATTGGGAACAATTCTAAATGCAACTTTCACAGAGAGGCTATTGGGCACACTTCTAAATGCAACTTTCACAGAGAGGCTGTTGGGCACACTTCTAAATGCAACTTTCACAGAGAGGTTGTTGGGCACACTTCTAAATGCAACTTTCACAGAGAGGTTGTTGGGCACACTTCCACAGAGAGGCTGTTGGGCACACTTCTAAATGCAACTTTCACAGAGAGGTTGTTGGGCACACTTCTGAATGCAACTTTCACAGAGAGGTTGTTGGGCACACTTCTAAATGCAACTTTCACAGAGAGATTGTTGGGCACACTTCTAAATGCAGCTTTCACAGAGAGGTTGTTGGGCACACTTCTAAATGCAACTTTCACAGAGAGGTTATTGGGCACATTTCTAAATGCAAATTTCACAGAGAGGCTATTGGGCGCAATTCTAAATTCACAGAGAGGCTATTGGGAACAATTCTAAATGCAACTTTCACAGAGAGGTTATTGGGCACACTTCTAAATGCAACTTTCACAGAGAGGTTGTTGGGCACATTTCTAAATGAAACTTTCACAGAGAGGCTATTGGGCACACCACTAAATTCACAGAGAGGCTATTGGGAACAATTCTAAATGCAACTTTCACAGAGAGGCTATTGGGCACACTTCTAAAATGCAACTTTCACAGAGAGGCTATTGGGTGCACTTCTAAATTCACAGAGAGGCTATTAGGAACAATTCTAAATGCAATTTCCACAGAGAGGCTATTGGGCGCACTTCTAAATTCACAGATAGGCTATTGGGAACAATTCTAAATGCAACTTTCACAGAGAGGTTGTTGGGCACACTTCTAAATGCAACTTTCACAGAGAGGTTATTGGGCACACTTCTAAATGCAACTTTCACAGAGAGGTTTGTTGGGCACACTTCTAAATGCAACTTTCACAGAGAGGTTGTTGGGCACACTTCTGAATGCAACTTTTACAGAGAGGTTATTGGGCACACTGCTAAACTTTCACAGAGAGGCTATTGGGCACACTTCTGAATGCAACTTTCACAGAGAGGCTATTGGGCACACTTCTAAATTCATAGAGAGGCTATTGGGCACATTTCTAAATTTACAGAGAGGCTATTGGGCACATTTCTAAATTCAAGAGAGGGTGTTGGTCACACTGCTAAATTCGCAGAGAGGCTATTGGGCACACTTCGAAATGCAACTTTCTCAGAGAGGCTATTGGGCACACTTCTAAATTCACAGAGAGTGTACTGGGCACACTTCTAAATTCGCAGGGAGGTTATTGGGCACACTTCTAAATGCAACTTTCTCAGAGAGGCTACTGGGCGCACTTCTAGATTCGCAGAGAGGCTATTGGGCACAATTCTAAATGCAACTTTCACAGAGAGGCACATTTCTAAATGCAACTTTCACAGACAGGCTATTAGGCACACTTCTAAATGGAACTTTTACAGAGAGGCTATTGGGGACACTTCTAGAATCGCAGAGAGGCTAACGAGGACACTTCTAAATGCAACTTTCACAGAGTGGCTATTGGGCACACTTCTAGATTCGCAGAGAGGCTATTGGGCACTCTTCTAAAGGCAACTTTCACAGAGAGGCTATTGGGCACACTTCTAAATTCAACAGGGAGGCTATTGGGCACACTTCTAAATTCATAGAGAGGCTATTGGGCACACTTCTAAATGTAACTTTCACAGAGAGGCTATTGGGCTCACTTCTAAATTCACAGAGAGGCTATTGGGAACAATTCTAAATGCAACTTTCACAGAGAGGCTATTGGGTGCACTTCTAAATTCACAGAGAGGCTATTGGGCACACTTCTAAATGCTACTTTCACGGAGAGGTTGTTGGGCACACTTCTAAATGCAACTCTCACAGAGAGGTTGTTGGGCACACTTCTAAATGCAACTTTCACAGAGAGGTTGTTGGGCACACTTCTAAATGCAACTTTCACAGAGAGGTTATTGGGCACACTTCTAAATGCAACTTTCACAGAGAGGTTTGTTGGGCACACTTCTAAATGCAACTTTCACAGAGAGGTTGTTGGGCACACTTCTGAATGCAACTTTCACAGAGAGGTTATTGGGCACACTGCTAAACTTTCACAGAGAGGCTATTGGGCAAACTTCTAGATCCACAGAGAGGCTATTGGGCATACTTCTAAATGCAACTTCCACAGAGAGGCTATTGGGCACATTTCTAAATTCAAGAGAGGGTGTTGGGCACACTGCTAAATTTGCAGAGAGGCTATTGGGCACACTTCTAAATGCAACTTTCTCAGAGAGGCTATTGGGCGCACTTCTAAATTCACAGAGAGGGTATTGGGCACACTTCTAAATTCGCAGGGAGGTTATTGGGCACACTTCTAAATGTAACTTTCACAGAGAGGCTAGTGGGTGCACTTCTAGATTCACAAAGAGGCTATTGGGCACACTTCTAAATGCAACTTTCTCAGAGAGGCTACTGAGCGCACTTCTAGATTCGCAGAGAGGCTATTGGGCACAATTCTAAATGCAACTTTCACAGAGAGGCACACTTCTAAATGCAACTTTCACAGACAGGCTATTAGGCATACTTCTAAATTCAACTTTCACAGAGAGGCTATTGGGCACACTTCTAGATTTGCAGAGAGGCTAATGGGCACACTTCTAAATGGAACTTTTACAGAGAGGCTTTTGGGCACACTTCTAGATTCTCAGAGAGGCTAACGAGGACTCTTCTAAATGCAACTTTCACAGAGAGGCTATTGGGCACACTTCTAGATTTGCAGAGAGGCTATTGGGCACACTTCTAAATGCAACTTTCACAGAGAGGCTATTGGGCACACTTCTAAAATCAACAGGGAGGCTATTGGGCACACTTCTAAATTCACAGAGAGGCTATTGGGCACACTTCTAAATGGAACTTTTACAGAGAGGCTATTGGGGACATTTCTAGATTTGCAGAGAGGCTAACGAGGACACTTCTAAATGCAACTTTCACAGAGAGGCTATTGGGCACACTTCTAGATTCGCAGAGAGGTTATTGGGCACACTTCTAAATGCAACTTTCACAGAGAAGCTATTGGGCACACTTCTAAATTCAACAGGGAGGCTATTGGGCACACTTCTATATTCACAGAGAGGCTATTGGGCACACTTCTAAATGCAACTTTCACAGAGAGGCTATTGGGCGCACTTCTAAATTCACAGAGAGGCTATTGGGAACAATTCTAAATGCAACTTTCACAGAGAGGCTATTGGGTGCACTTCTAAATTCACAGAGAGGCTATTGGGAACACTTCGAAATGCAACTTTCAAAGAGAGGCTATTGGGCACCCTTCTAAATGCAACTTTCACGGAGAGGTTGTTGGGCACACTTCTAAATGCAACTTTCACAGAGAGGTTGTTGGGCACACTTCTAAATGCAACTTTCACAGAGAGGTTGTTGGGCACACTCCCAAATGTAACTTTTACAGAGAGGTTATTGGGCACACTTCTAAATGCAACTTTCACAGAGAGGTTTGTTGGGCACACTTCTAAATGCAACTTTCACAGAGAGGCTATTGGGCACACTTCTAAATTCATAGAGAGGCTATTGGGCACATTTCTAAATTTACAGAGAGGCAATTGGGCACATTTCTAAATTCAAGAGAGGGTGTTGGGCACACTTCTAAATGCAACTTTCTCAGAGAGGCTATTGGGCGCACTTCTAAATTCACACAGAGGGTATTGGGCACACTTCTAAATTCGCAGGGAGGTTATTGGGCACACTTCTAAATGCAACTTTCACAGAGAGGCTAGTGGGTGCACTTCTAGATTCGCAGAGAGGCTTTTGGGCACAATTCTAAATGCAACTTTCACAGAGAGGCACACTTCTAAATGCAACTTTCACAGACAGGCTATTAGGCACACTTCTAAATGCAACTTTCACAGAGAGGCTATTGGGCACACTTCTAAATGCAACTTTCTCAGAGAGGCTACTGGGCACACTTCTAGATTCGCAGAGAGGCTATTGGGCACAATTCTAAATGCAACTTTCACAGAGAGGCAAACTTCTAAATGCAACTTTCACAGACAGGCTATTAGGCACACTTCTAAATGCAACTTTCACAGAGAGGCTATTGGGCACACTTCTAGATTTGCAGAGAGGCTAATGGGCACACTTCTAAATGGAACCTTTACAGAGAGGCTATTGGGCACACTTCTAGATTCTCAGAGAGGCTAACGAGGACACTTCTAAATGCAACTTTCACAGAGAGGCTATTGGGCACACTTCTAGATTCGCAGAGAGGCTATTGGGCACACTTCTAAATGCAACCTTCACAGAGAGGCTATTGGGCACACTTCTAAATTCACAGAGAGGCTATTGGGAACACTTCGAAATGCAACTTTCAAAGAGAGGCTATTGGGCACCCTTCTAAATGCAACTTTCACGGAGAGGTTGTTGGGCACACTTCTAAATGCAACTTTCACAGAGAGTTTGTTGGGCACACTTCTAAATGCAACTTTCACAGAGAGGTTGTTGGGCACACTCCCAAATGTAACTTTTACAGAGAGGTTATTGGGCACACTTCTAAATGCAACTTTCACAGAGAGGTTTGTTGGGCACACTTCTAAATGCAACTTTCACAGAGAGGTTGGGGCACACTTCTGAATGCAACTTTCACAGAGAGGTTATTGGGCACACTGCTAAACCTTCACAGAAAGGCTATTGGGCACACTTCTAAATTCATAGAGAGGCTATTGGGCACATTTCTAAATTTACAGAGAGGCAATTGGGCACATTTCTAAATTCAAGAGAGGGTGTTGGGCACACTTCTAAATGCAACTTTCTCAGAGAGGCTATTGGGCGCACTTCTAAATTCACACAGAGGGTATTGGGCACACTTCTAAATTCGCAGGGAGGTTATTGGGCACACTTCTAAATTCACAGAGAGGCTATTGGGAAGAATTCTAAATGCAACTTTCACAGAGAGGCTATTGGGCACACTTCTAAATTCACAGAGAGGCTAATGAGCGCACTTCTAAAATGCAACTTTAACTTAGAGGCTATTGGGCGCACTTCTAAATTCACAGAGAGGCTATTGGGAACAATTCTAAATGCAAATTTCACATGTATAGGATGGAGTTTCCAAATGCAAATATACTACAGATATAATGAATTTACACTGGTTATGCTTTGTTAGATGAGTGGTAGGGTAGAATGGCGTGAAGTAATTGCTTCAGTCCCTGCCCTTGCCACACTTACTTATTGTTGGCTTCTTGCTTCTCCTACGGATACCTGCAGATACATCTCGGCACCGTCTCTGTAGGAGCCGTCCTTTGCCTCGGGTCCTTAGCCGCAGGGGCTGTCGGGCAGAGGGCTGTTCAGGGGGGATTAGCAATGAAAGGGGGACCCTCTAGACGGGACCAATCAAGGCGGGGGTGGGCGGGTCGGGAGGCGGGAGGCAGGAGAACACGGAAGAGGGAGCGGGGAGGGAACGGGTGGCGACCAAGGCTCCGAGGGGCCTGAAACAGCGATGGAGTGCCCAGAATGGGCTGTGGGCAGCTGAAAAGGGCACACACACTCACCGGGCTTCCTTGCAGTAAATGGGGCCTGGTGAGGTTACTCGGCCGCTAGGCCTGGCAACACACGGTCCTCGGGACCAGTCAGGCGGGGGTGGGCTGGTCAGGAGGCGGGAGGCAGGAGAACAGGGAAGAGGGAGCGGGACGGGAACGGGTGGCGACCAAGGCTCCGAGGGGCCTGAAACAGCGATTGAGGGCCCAGAATGGGCTGTGGGCAGCTGAAAAGAGTACACACACTCACCGGGCTTCACTGCAGTAAAATCGTGCTAGATCTGCACAATTACCACATGCACCTTAGGCTCTTTGTGTGGAATGTGGACTGATGCTCATTTGCACTTTTCAATGGGCCTCATTACAACTCTGGCGGTAGCCATGCCGGTAAAACCGGCACGGATGCCGCTGGAGTCGTTTTCTTTCCGGCACCCGCTAATGGGCAATTACCAGGTCATTACGGCCACACCGGACCCGTTAATCGCCATTCCCGGGCACCAGAAAATATTCTTCCCCATAGGGCTCAATGGGAATGGGGAAGCCGGATGCACAGGCACCATTCTGGCGGGCTTAAAGGCACCCGCGAGCAGAACTCCTACTTTGCCGGTACGGGAACTACGGTACCAGCAAGCTTACTGGTACCGTAGTTCCCAGACCGGTAAACTTGTAATGAGGCCCAATGACTTTTGTAAAACTGACCGTTATGTTTATTGTGTTATTGTGTGCATCTGATAGAACTCCAATAGATATGGATAAAGTGCAATCAATCCTTTTCCCGGAATAATTGTAAGGATTGGAGAACCTGTCTTCCCAATTATTTCTACCAGAGCAGGTAGTTCTGAGACTTTCTGTGATTACTCTGATGTTCTAAAGTCTTAATAAAACTGGATCTATCTCCCTAAAGTCTCTTTGTTGTGCCCCGCCATGCCTTTTTGTTCTGTTTGTGTTAATTGGGAATTACCAAGCAAAACTAGGGTAATGCACTTCTGTGGGCCAGCTCATGTGACATTATTCATTCAGTCTCGCAAACAATCAGGGTCTCAAACAGGACAGAAGCCTGACCACAAAACATATAGTTAATTCCATTGAAGTTAGTAGCTCTCATAAACACATCAGTTATAATGAACATCAAACATCAAAGCAATCCTTCACATGCCTCTGGCAGCCACTTGGCTTGTGGGACTTCAGAGAAAATATGTTTCAAATGGAATCGCTACAATTGCAGATGTGCCTCGGCAGCTGCTGCTCTGCTGAAAGCCTGTCCTCAGCTGCGGCCATATGTATTGAGCAGCCCTTACGGAATTGCCAAGAGGGCAGGGTGACCAAAACACTAAGAACATACTGGAAAAACAACCTCCCGCTGAATGCCAGTGAGCGAGAAAACCTCACAGGACGATTTTGCCACAGAGGACCACGCTCAAGCTGCGACTTCGAGAACAGCTGCACGTTACTCATGAAAATACACAGCTCCTAATCCTTTGCATATTGTCGGGACTTCCAAAAAAAGGATAAACATTAATACAATGTCGCTGATTGGAAAAACCACAAGCATCAAATGATATTGGTCCACAAACAGAAATGATTGCTACATCAATCACATGCATGTTGGCGTATTTTTTAAGTAGTTTGTACAATTTTACTATTTGAATCCTTACACCTTTAGCTATCAAACACTGGTCTAATGTGATCAGTACAGTGAATTAGAAATGCAGGACCCCTTCTTGTCTTAATGTACATGTTGGTGTCAAGGAACACACTTGCCGATATATAAAGGGGCATGAAAATACAATGCATTGCATTAAAACGCTTAACACACATTACAATATCATTAACTAATGGCGACTTATGTTCAACTGATGTATTGTGGAAGGTAATCCAAGTTTTCTGTTTTGCTGGCCAGTGGTATTGCATCCCATAAGGTCCCACTGACTACCATGAGCTGCCTTCACGCCCCACAATCTACCATGAGCTCTCCTGTGCTTCATAGGCACTCCCATGAGCTGCCTCCATGCCCCATGAGCTGCCAGGAGCTCCCTTGTTCTTCATAGGTGCTCTTATGAGCTGCATCCACACCCCATGAGCTTGCCTGTCCTTCATAGGCACTCCCATGAGCTGCATCCCCACCCCATGAGCTACCATGAACTCTCCTGTCCTTCATAGGTGCTAACATGAGCTGCCTTCACGCACATGAGCTGCCATGAGCTCTCTTGTGCTTCAGATAAGCACCCATGAGCTCCTATGCAACCTCTGTGACCTTGCATGACCTCAGATGAGATCTTGAAAAACTGCTATGCCCTCCTGTGTGTGCCCAGAAGCTCCACTAAAGTCTCATGAAGTCCAACGACATCCCATGACTTTCAAGGCATTCCATGGAATACTACAGGTTCCAAGACTTTTTGAGACCTGCCATCAATTCCCATGAACCCTCCAGATTACCCATCCACTCCCAAAAATAATATAATTTTTGCTGAAAGTCTAACTGAGCCTTCTCTGAAGATCACTGAATGAAACCGATGCCAGGTGGTTGTATATGTGTGAAATTGGTATCATATAGTAAAACAAATAATTTGTTAATATATTATCAAGCCCTATAGTTAAAATAGCATACCTTAGAGTAATGTATTGGGGTCTGGATGGAAGGACAGCCCCCATCTGCTTCAAAGGGACTGTGTGGGCAATGCATTCTCTCTAATGTAAACCATGCATGACGAGGAACCTTCCCTCTGTAAACTCAAGACGAGTATTGGCAATGGGCTCAGCTCATCATTTAGTGCGCTTCAGACAGAGGTGTATTTATTCATCATGGTCTGCATAATGACTGCTGAGACTCTGCCACAAGCTATTACCCCCTGTGGAAACATCTGCACATTGAAGATAGAAGAACTAACTCAGAGAGACAGGAGAATCACCAGATGATGCAGGACCCACTAGGAGGACATGGGATCTCTTGCAATCTACTGAGCACTCACCTTCAGCGTGTCCTATAGAGGCAGGAGAATCACCACATGATGCATTACCACCAAGAATCTCATGGGATCTCTTGCAATCTACTGAGTGCTCATCTTCAGATTGTCCTAGATAGGCAGGAGAATCACCACGTGACGCAGTACTGCCAAGAATCTCATGGGATCTCTTGCAATCTACTGAGCGCGCATCTTCAGATTGTCCTAGAGAGGCAGGAGAATCACCACGTGATGCAGCACTGCCATGAAGCACAGGGATCGCTTGCAGTCTACTGAACGCTCACCTTCAGATTGTCCTAGAGAGGCAGGAGAATCACCACGTGACGCAGTACTGCCATGAAGCACATGGGATCTCTTGCAATCTACTGAGCGCGCATCTTCACATTGTCCTAGAGAGGCAGGAGAATCACCACGTGATGCAGTACTGCCATGAAGCACATGGATCGCTTGCAGTCTACTGAACGCTCACCTTCAGATTGTCCTAGAGAGGCAGGAGAATCACCACGTGACGCAGTACTGCCTTGAAGCACATGGATCGCTTGCGTTCTACTGAACGCTCATCTTCAGAGTGTCCTATAGAGGCAGAAGAATCACCACATAACTCACTACCGTCAAGAAGCACATGGGATCTCTTGCAATCTACTGAGCGCTCACCTTCAGAGTGCCCTTTCAGACAAATTCTGCTGGGCGCACAGGGAGCCATTGCAGCATCTCCAACTAATAGTGAAAAGGCAGGTCCAATATGATAAATGTTCATATTTCTGTCCACTCTGTATGAATTAAAGGAAATGATGAGTCATGTATGTCACAGCAATCTGTGAAAGACAGAAATGCAGTCAGATAAATCTGTGACTTGGAGAGATTGTACTAACTTCTCCAAGACTGGGGAGTTGGAGATAGGATCACATCCAATTAATATCTAATCCCGTCTTGTCATGGATCCAGTCCTTTTTCAGTGTCCATGCGTTTGGTCTTCAGAAAGTGGTGAGAGGTCTTATAAACCAATTACGCAATCACTGTTCAAAGGATATTCTGCAGCCCCGCGTGAAGGCAGTTCAGCTGGTTCTTTGGGGCACACAGTTGTGTAACAGATGCATTCTGCAATGTATTCTGTTTCGTACCGTCTGATAGGCCTACATATTTACAACCTCACAGGCTTCAAGCACAGCTGAAGGTGTGTGAATATTTAGAGCACTTTCAGGAAATGATAACATTCAATACTCGCAAAAGGGTTAGAGGGCCTGCATCTTGTGCAGAACCACCTCTGTGTCTGCCTGTGAATATGCACTGTTTGTTCTCTATGCTGTGATGGTTGCGACATCCCACAACACAGCGATTGCTCTCAGCACATATTGTCTTTCTTGTGGTGAATTTGGCTTTTGTGCGCAAAGTGCATTCAGGGCCAACTCACTGTCAGCCCACCAGATAGCTTTTATTATAAGGGTACCTGTAATACCACAGTTCCTCCAGGTAAGTAATACAGAAAATCGCACAATGGATCTTGGTCAGTGAGATTGGAGCAACACTTTGTAAAAGAAATTGACTTTGAAAGTACCACAAAACAGTTTTATTCCCACAAATGAATGATACTTGACACAAAGCACATACATTCATAAAATACTTGAATTCATGATACCTTCCACATCTTCCTATTCATACCACCATTCATTCCGACTTTCATTCTTACACATCCAATGCACACGTCTATATACAGCATGGGCTATTCAAAACCCTAAAGCACCTGTCAATAACTCATTGCCTAACACCTGTGTCATCTGCAAGTATGTATTAAATCAAATATCACAAGACTTATTTTTTTATTTTTTATTTAGTGTTTTTAGAGCGCACTACAGCCCACAGGCCAACAAGGCGCTAAAAGGAAATTTTAAGAAGGCTTTCTTGTGGGTTACAATAAGCAGCCCAAGAAGGCATGCTTAAATACATTCACTTAGATACATTGCTTGGTTCCAGATGATACACAATGATCGTTACAGTGGATTACTCATACTCTTGTCTAGGTAGCAGATGGTAAAACAGATAATATCATATACATGGTGATACAATAGTAGTGCAGACTTAGTATCGAGAGCTCTTTAGACGAAGAGCAGAGTTTTTAAGGCCTTGCGGAAGGCTGTGTGTGAGTCGATTGATCTAATCTGAACTAAGAGGTTGTTGCCATAGTGGGGAAGCTGGTGCCTCCTGCACGCACTCTGCGCGTGTGTGGGACAGTGATGTGGTTGGCATAGGCTTCCCTTGAGGGTCTGGAGACTGTTTGTTTGGTGATCCTCTGTGTTAGGTCGGGGGGCCTGATCATGAAGACACTTATGTGTAAGGGCCAAAGTTTTGAAGACCACCCTTTCCTTGATGTGGAGCCAGTGTACCTACCTCTTGATCCCCGAGATATGTTCCTTGCGCGAGGTGCCTGTAGCAGCTCTTAAGACAATTTTTTAGGCAATCTGGAGTTTGGCAAGGTTTTTTTGGGAGGTACCAATGAACAGGGCATTGCAATAGTCCAGTCTGGAGCCGATGAAGGCTCTAGCTATTGAGATGCAGTTTTCCTGTGATAGGAAGGGCCTGATGGCATTGATGAGTTTGGAGTGATATGCTGCGGAGGAGGCGATGGCATTGACCTGTCTGTCTATGGTGAGGCTGGGTTTGAGATACACACCCATTGTTTTCATCGTTTGAGAGACTCTGATGGGAATATTATCCAGGGTGAAAGTTTGGTACTTTATATCAAGTTTGCCCAATGTCGAAGGGGAGCCGACAAGCAGCGGTCTTTTCACTATTTAGACAGAGCCAATTCTCAGCCATCCATGATTGAATGGTGGCATAGATACTGTTGTGTGTGTCCAGATCTGTGGTGTAATCACCTGACAGGGGGATGAGAACCTGTGTGTCATCTGCATAATTTCTATATGTGATGCCCAGAGAGTCAAGTATCCTGAAAAGAGGTCTCGTAAAGAGGTTGTAGAGTGTGGGGTCTATGCACGAGCCCTGTGGCACTCCGCATTTGATAGGGCTGGGTGTAGCATTAGCGGAATCTGAGAAGACCTTCATTACCCTCTCCTGAATGAATGAGGAGATCCAGTCACATGCTTTGGTTGAGAAGTGGGCTGAGGCTGTGAGATGGTGGCATAGTGTTTTATGCTCAACAAAATCGAAAGCCGCTGAAAGGTCTAGAAGCAGGAGGAGAGCTGGTTTGCCTGCGTCTCTTAGGTCATCTATTTGATTTTTTAGGTCAAGGAGAGCCGCCTCGGTACCATGTCGAGGGCGGAAGCCAGACTGGCGTTGCCCAAGCAGGTTGTTGTCTTCAATACATTTTTGAACCTCCAGGTAGGCTGCTTTGTCCAGAATCTTTAACAGAAGGGGACGGTTGTGATGGGACGGTAGTTCCCTGGGATAGAAGAGTCGAGAGATGTTTTTTTTAGGAGAGGTTTGACCCAAGCTTCTTTTAGTAACGTCGGTACATGCAACGATTGAAATGATGAGTTGATGAAGGCCGTAATGATGGGAGCCAAGGCAGGTGCGCAGTCTCTGATAATGTAGGAGGGGCAAGTATCTCCCTTGCAGTTGGATGGCTTAATGGATTTTATGAGTGCAATGACCTCAGGTTCAGTCATGTTTGAGAATTCAAATTTTGGTATTTGACTGGGAGCGTCTGGCGGTGGGGCTGGAGGAGCCGTTGTGCGATCTAGAAGAGCCGATAGTGCTTTTTGGGGGGCTACAATTTTAGAGTGTAGGGTATCTAGTTTGTGAAGCATGGCTGCTTGAATTTGGTTGCACCAGGTCTCATCCTTGCTAAGGGTGGATGGTGGATCGGAAGGTGACTCCAGTTCCCTGAATATGGCGAAAATTTCCTTAGTACCTGATTTAGCGTTGCTAATCCTGGTGTTGTAGGAGTCTGCCTTAGCCTGTGTGGTGGCTATTTTATAGTCTCTGGATATGGACTTGAAGGCCATTTTGTTGGACTTGGTGGGGCACTTTTTCCATGTGGCCAGTAGCGCTCTCTTTTTAGCGCGGATATCAGCAAGTTCTTGAGAAAACCAGGCATTGAAGTGCTTAGTTTTTTTTGCCTTTTTTTGCGGTGAGGGGTGCGATAGCATCTACCGCTGTGGTTATCACTTGGCTGACTGTGTTAGCTAGGAAGGTGGGATCATTGGGGAATGGGGGTTGCAATGCTGGCATGAGCAAATGCGGGAGGAAAGAGTCCTTTGTTAGTTTTTTGGAGCTCCTTGAGAGCCCTGCAGGAAGAAGGAGGGTCTAGCGGGTCCTGGTGAGGTGTCGATGTGAAAGTTGATGCAAAATGGTCAGACCAGGGGTTTGGAGATATGGCATGGAGGAGAATGGGGCAGTTATGTTGTGTCACCCAATCTAAGGTGCGTCCTTTGATGTGTGTAGGCTTGGTGATAGCTTGGTCAAATCCTAGAGTAGCTAGCGCCTTTTGTAGGGATTGGGCGTTATGGTCCTTGGTGTCGTTGAGCCCTAGGTTCATGTCACCCAGCAGTACTACTTTGGATGTTTTTTTCAGGTTGTCTGAGATTGAGTGGATGAGGGCTTCCTGGAAGTCATTCGAGGGTCCTGGCGGGCGATACACAAGATGGAATGCAATGGTAGTATTGTGGGGGATTTTGAGTTTGATAGGTAGGTAGTCTGAGTTGAGGCCTATTTCTGCATGAGTTCTTCTAATGTCAAGAGAGTCTTTGGCTATAATGGCCATACCTCTGCCCTTCTGTCCTGTCCTATCTTGTCTGTAGATGGTATAGCCCTCAAGGATGGCCAGTGAGAGGGCAGGTCCAGAGGTGTCTTGTAGCCATGTCTCGCATAGAAAGAGCAGGTCAAGCTTGTCCCTAGTGATAAGGTCATGCACATCGAGCGTGTGTGCAGGGATAGAGCGTGCATTCACTAGGGCACAGTTAAGGCTAGTCAAGGGGGGCTGGAGGGCCGTATGATAGAGTTGGCATCAGGGTCTAACCTAATGTCAGAACCATCAATGGACAATGCAATTGGTGCCACAGGGGCATCAGGGCCCAGCATAGTACATGTCTCAACATCAATGGGCAATGCAATTAGGGCAACAGGCGCATCAGGGCCCAGCATAGTACATGTCTCAACATCAATGGGCATATTTGAGCAGCATCTACATATGTTTCGGTTGTGGCTTTTCTATTTAGCCCAATCGTAGTCGACCTTCTTCAGGATGGGTATAGAGCTTGAATATTGTCTAGCCCAGGGGTATCGTCAGGTGTCATGTCTTCCAGTGCAAATCTAAAAACAAACAAATTGTGTATCAAGAATTGCTCCAATCTCTTATTTACCTAGACGCAGTTTACTTGTGTGTATAAGCCTTCAGTGATTATACTTGTTGTCACTCACCTCCACTGGGTGCTTTATGGAGGTAGTTTCAACAGTGGGTCAACTACTCAGTTCTCCAGGTAAAATGTCTTGCAGGAATACTGAAAAAAGGGGAATGAGGCAAAGGCACAAAATGAGCCACACTCCTCTCTCTGGGTGCACCAGTGTAGCTTGACTAATTGCAATCCCCAACAAAATGGACCCTTACCTTGTGTTTAGTGGAGCCACTGGCTTAATTGGGCCAGGTGGGTGTCACAAATCACTGTCCAGCCTAATTATCAGTGGGGCGTCCAACATTAATTCACGTGGTGCCACTTGTCTACAAAAGAAAAACATGATGGCATCACTTGTGTTATATGGAGGCCCTGGCTATCCCTTTATTTACATTGTTGGTTAATTCAGATCATATTGATTAAATTTGTAAGTGCAAAGGTAGGTACTCACCCTCTTAGGGAGAATGAGGGACAGATGATATATCAAGCTGGATAGCTGTCCCGGAGGAGAGACCTCTGTAGTATGAATGTAAAATGGTTCCCTATGGCAATTGAAGCAGCTCTCTGGGTGAGATCCAGAGAAACAGCTAATGGATCGAGTGCATCTTAAAAATTCTGTATTGTGTGCACTCACATGTTTAAATAAAACATATTTAAATAAACAATGTAAAGTGGAGCCCACGTTTGCATCGAGTTGGTTCTCATGGTGCCCCAATCATACTGTAGCCGACACAGACTGTGTTGGCTAAACATGTCCGTTAATGCAGGCATGACGTAAATACAGGAAGCTAAGCCTGTCTCATATAAGAAAGAATGTCTGCAACTGAGTGCAGACATTAGCACTACAGGGGAGACAGTGCCCCGGAGCGGATGTCTCCAAACAGAAAGGCGCGTTTGTAATTTCAAAGTATAACATGATCACACGGAAAAATCCAGCACCCTGATGACACGCATTCATGAGAGCGCTCGGATCTTACTTTTCCAAGCGTTCAGAAATGCTAGTCCCACTGTATGCATACATGCAAATGTATGTTCGAGTAAACAAACAGCTGAAATCTTACCTCTTGAATCAGTCCGTAGTACCAGCGAAATCTCTGGCTTTCGCTTTCATTCGTACGGGCACCTACAGAAGTGGGGGCGTGGCCATGTATTGTATTTGTGGTAGACATGAAGAGATGACTGGCCAACAGTCAGCTCTACTGCACTGCCCAAATGCACGCTCTGTGCATTATGGGTACTGTAGTTCATAGGGGTAGCTTGATGCTGGCGATGAGGGTGTGCCTGTACTCTTGGTAACTTCTGTCCTTCAACATCTTTTGTATCCTCTCAATTTATTTGGGGTCTTGAAGAATATGTATGCACACCCCACTTAGTGCTGTGATATAGAATTTCTCCTGTCTGCCTTGTCTTCCAGAGATTCTGACACTTCGTGACCAGGATCGCCAGCATCAGGCTACCCCTATGGCTGTGGGTCAAGAAAACACATCCACGTGGTGGAGACAGCTAGCGTTCAACAGATATTGAAATGGGCTTTACGAAGCCAACCTTCTGTGTACTTCCTACTTAAAGAGCGTGCATGTAAACCTGGGCCAAAGCTACAGCCACATGCTTCCTTGTGTTCTATACCCCAATAGACAATAGCAACAAACTTTCAACTTTTACCAATATCACAAGAGTCTCAGCCAGCATTAACGTTGTGGGGGTAGGGGTCCTCTACGTCGACTGATACACAAGATGGGGCATCCGTTGTGTGAATATACCTAAATCCACAGCAAAATAAGTGCAGTGCTGCAGGGAAGGGCTTAAATACATCATATAAGGATCCTAAAGTTGACAAAGTGCCTTCACTTTCAGTCGATTACGACGGTAGAGACCATGTAAAAGGGTATGTCGGTTTAGTGGGGGTAATTGGCTCTTGCTCCGACACTTAGATGGGTGTAGCCTCATCTGTTAGTGTTCAGACCAAGGACACAGAGCAGATTGTACATGCCAGTACCACAGCTGTGAAAAATGTTACCAGCGACAGCTGGCATGGGAGGAGGGGTGGACAGTGGGACAATATCACCATTATGAAGAATGTAGTGAGCCTCTGCCAACGCATTACGAGACCTCTCCACACCCCTGAGCCGAGTGTCACCTGGCTGGTTGTGGTAATTTGCCCCTTTAACATTCATGCTAAAAAAACAATGTTTACCTCCCTTCCACATGCTCTTATCTCCACACACCTGTGATTTGTAAAGCATTGTGATTGGAGGATCTTATCAATGATGATGCTAGAGAGGGTTGTGCGGTGAAGAGGGCTGTAATACAGTAATTACAACATTGAGTGTTTTTTCGTACTCCCAGATCTTGTCGACAATCAGAGGTATAATGAAGCAGTGAAACGATTTAACCAATGATATTGTGAAGAACAGCCACAGTACTCCACCTTAGCTCTAACTTAACTAAACTAAATGAGCTTGAAAATAGATTTCCAGGGGGTAGTTAACTAACTAGTGGGCAATACCACCCTTTGCAGCAATTTTCCCCAAAAGAGATCCACTATATGTTGCACAAATAGCTCTTTAGAAGACTTGATTTATTCGGTCATCATATAGAAAGGCTTGATTGCTCGATTAACGTCAAGCTTATGGAGCGTTCTTTTAGACTCCATCTCTGAACTTTAGAAGAAGACAAGCAGATTGATATCCTGATTTAAATGGAATGCAGACATGATATTTGTTGAAAAGCTAGGGCTCGTTCTTAGCACAACCGTACCATATTGGATTATTAAGAATGCCTTGTCACAGCAGAATGCCTTTAGCTCACTAACCCCATGGGCTATGGAAACTGGAACGGCTGTCGTTATGGTCATATGCTTAGTGTCAGTAGATAACCCAGGCTTAAATGGTTTGTGAACCAGAGAGGACAGGACATTGTTAAAGTTTGACAGAGGTTATAAACAATGTCCTATGACTAATACAATATCTCTTGAAAGGAATGGACACATCCTGCAGGGACCCAAATCAATCCCTGATTCACCCAGATCAGAGATGCAGAACCAAAGACCAGTGAAAGATCAATGTCCATTTATTGGAATAGAGTTTCCTAACAGAGTATTTAGTGACAGCCTTTATGCTGTACCCACTCAAGAGGGCTTAAAGGGCTTAAAGGGCAGTGGAGGTGCAGCGGTGGTCGTGGGCCATGTTCCAACATATGGAAATTTCAATTTTGCTTTGAAGTTCGTAGGGATTGAACCTGGTTATACCAAATATTATCCCACCCCATTGTAGTTAATTTATTCTTTATGGGCACAAACCAGGCCAGGTTCGAGTAACCAGCCTGGGATAGAAGACCCCTGATTGCCTCCCTACATTTTCCAAGGTTGAGCTTTGTCCAACTACGGGCCCAGAGTTAGACCGGCTTTGCGCGGAACATGTAACCAATACGTTGAGTGTTAGTATCCATAAAAATTGGAATGTTGGATGTGTTCACTGGCAATCCCAAAATAGATTTAAAAAATGTCTGCTTGGAGACCTGCAGTTGGCCGGTGTTTTTTATGCCCCACAGTCAAGCTCCATAGAGTGCAGTCTGTGTTGCTTGCACTTGTAAACTTTCATGGTGACACTCACCAGCCCCACCACATGTTCTTGCGCAAATCTAAAAATAGCACCACAATATCCCCTTAATTTAAGTGCAGGGTGCTCAGTTTGGTCATCCCTGGTGCAATTGGCTTTCACTCTCACCCCTAAATAAGCGTACCAGAAAACCTGGTCAATAGGCCCATCTTTCAGGTCGATCACAAGTCTATAGGTTTTCTTTGCTCTATGCCTACTCAAAACCATTAGTATTGTTTTCTGTGTATTTATAGCCAAACCATTTCCCACACAGAAGTCTCCAAATATATTTTACTGCTTACAAAGGCCTGTTGGAGTTGAATGAAATCAAAACAGCATCATCAGCGAACAAGAGAATCAGTCTGTTCTCATCCGCTAAAGTAGGGACATCTGTTCACCCAGCTAGCAAATTGTCAATTACCCCATTTATGAATTGTCAGAATAGGCTGGGGGCCAAGACACAGCCTTGCCTTATGCCAATTTCAGCATTTACACTGCGGGCTGTGCACCGATCAAGGGAATGCCTTATTACAGCACCATTATCTGCATACTGCTGGACAGCTCTCGCAATGGATCATCCCCTGGTCTTCTAATACCATCCATAGTTTAGCTCACGGGACAACAAAAATGGCATGTACCTTCATGTTCCTCAACATGATGTATTTCTCTGTCATTAAGTGTAGCCTATGGCATTGTTCCATAGTACTAACATTTTGCCGAAACCCACCTGTAAGTGGCTTAGGACCCTCACCTCCAAGATCCAGGCCTCTAAATGCGCCAAAACCACCTTGGCACACACCTTGCGCTCCCCACCCCCCACAACAAGAAGGGATATGGGTCTGTAGTTGGCTGGAAATGCCATATCACCCTTCTTGAATATGCGGACAAGGACAGCCTGAGTCCGGGAGAGTGGCACCATACCATATGCTAATATCATATTAACAAGTTTCCAAAAGTATGGGCCCCACATATCCACCCCATGGTTAAACATATCAATTGGGACCATATCTGGTCCTGGGGCTTTCCATCTCTTTGTGACTTGAGCGCATCCCTAACATCTTTCAGAATAAATTTGGCTATTGATAGCACTTGTGCAAAGTCTGTGTTCATGGGGGGCAAAGTTTTATCCATTTGGGGATTTGGCATGCAGTTGAAATCTCCACTCATGATTAGATGACCTTCACAAAAGGCTATAATGATCGGGATTAAGTTTGTGATGAAGTTGGCTTAGGACGTGTTGTGGCCATAAATTGAGATGATGGTGATGGGGAATTCATCAAATAGGCCCTTTAGAAGGAGGAAGCGACCTTCCGGATCTCTTTTTATGGTGATTTTCGACAGTGGGACTCACTTAGTAGAATTGCCACTCCTATTTTCTTCTGTCCGGAGGAGGCGAAGTATGCTCTGTTTTTATACCTACTGAATCTCACCCGGATTTCGTCTTCCTGCAGTAGATGAGTTTCTTGGAGAAGAACGATATCTCCTGATAATTGTCCTACTGACTTGCGCTTTCTTGGTGAGTTCAGGCCTTGTTGTTCCATGAGAGTATTACTATCTCACTAGCATCAGCCATTGCTATTTGCTGTCGTGTTAGAAATGCCTCGATCCATGACCTCACCATGGGGCTGAGAGACTACTAGAGGAGATCGGTTGCTGCGTTGTTCTGGTGAAAGCTCAGTTGCTGTTATGTCATGCTGCTGTGTTGAATGTGAAGCCAGAACCCCTGGGCTGGGCGCCCTGATAACCTATGTACCCCCTTGCCCCCAACTTGAATTGGTAGTAGAACTATTGTCCTGCTGCCACTGGGGAACTGGTGGCACCAAAGCGCAAAGCGTTGGCCAACTGGGCCGCAGAACTGAAGAATGTTGGAGCTCAAACATTGCTCCCGCACTGATAGCGTGCTTGAAAGCGAGTGTTTCTGAGTGCTTCATTAGTGCATGAAACTCGAGTCATTGTAAGCTATGAGATGCTTTTCCTCGGTAAACAGGATACCTGCAAAGGGTGCTAGCCCGAGCCTAGAGTGCCAGGACTCCACAGAGATAATGCTGGTTGATCACCCCGGATTGTTGTTTTTCTTAGGGGGACCCAGAGGCCTGCGCCTTCTGCCGGTTTTTGACCAGTCACCTGTGGAAGGTTTTCCCCCAGGGGGGCGGATTGGTTCTTCTGATTCAGACTCCCCATCTGACCTTCTGAGGCCCATTAATTTATCTGCTTCTTTCGGAGTGTGAATTTGTTTCAGAGCACCTTCCCACTTGAATTTCACTGAGGTCGGGAATCCCCATTGGTATGGGATCTTTTTTTCTCACAACAATTCCGTTAGAGGGTGCATGAATTTTCGCTTCTGGAGGGTAGAGGCAGCCAAGTCTTGATAGAGTGAAATCGTGGATCCCTGAAAGGTGATCTGGTGCATTTGCCTCGCCTCACGCATGATTTCCTCCTTCATTCGAAAAAAGTGGATTCTAGCTAGGACATCCAGGGGGAACGCAGGCTCCCGCCGCGGTGGTGTTCTGTGCACCCACCCGGTCCAGCTCCAGAGGTACAGTATCTGGAAGTGTGATAATGAATCTGAACAGGTCAGAGACGTAGCCTTTTAATTCTGCATCTGGAATCATGGACAGGATCCCTCGTAATCGAATGTTATTCCTCCGAAAGCAGTTTTCCAGGTCCTCCTGTTTTGCCTCCAGGAGGTTGCATCTTGCCTCCAGGGCTGTAATTCTGTCCCTGTCCTGTTCGTCTTCAAATCTTTGGTCACAGACCTCAGATTCAAGCTCGGGTGTTCGGTGTTCCACTTCACCCACCCGATTATCCAAAAAATTGATTTTGTTTGTGACCTCTTCTGTGCTTTTTTGAATTTCTTTGGTCAAAGCGGAGAGTAGGTCTTGTAAGTTGGCTTTGGTGACCGATTGGGATGGGCAGTGGGCTGGCGCCGAAGCCGTGGACATGGGGTTGTTGGAGGCGTCTTCCGGCGGGTCCCCCTTTCTGGATCTTTCATTAGCAATGTTAGACATTAGGGAAACAATGTCTGCTTGTTTAGAGGCCTTGCTGCTTTTTGAAATTTTAGTGCTGTTGGGTCTCAGAGGCAAGGCTATCTACGTGGGTTTTTCAATATTCTTCACCAGGGAGAGAGTTCAGGAGTCTACTTTGGGTGTTTCCCCCGCCAGGCACGGCCCAGGGAGCACTATTGTCGAAGAGGGGCTGGACTGCGATAGATTTTCAGTTTTCCTTTGCTGATTATGGCGAGCTTTGGCGGATCGACTGGTGGATCTGGTGATAGAGGGAGATGCAGCAGAGTGCTGGATAGAAGAGATTTGAGGGAGTACCCAGAGCCCAGGTGGGGCGAGCCAACAGTGTTCAGTGGTGTTGTGATTCGAGAGCCCAATTGGAGTAAGGAATATGGCCGCTTCGGATGGAAATCCCCCTGCTACTCCCCTCTCCTCACCCTAAGGTGGTTGATCTGGTGTGCTTCTCAGAGAGAAAGGGGACTCTGCGTAATCCCACGAGGCCTCAGATATTTAGGCCCGGTATGCTGTGATCCGAGTATTGTAACGTTCACCTGATTCCCGCAGAGGCGCCGGTCTTGACTGGGCGAATACCGTATCTTCAAAGGTGATTTGTAACACACGGTTGGCTCTTTGGGCTGGACCTCTGTGCACTGTATGTCTGACTCGAAGAGTAAGATGTCTGCAGATAGAAAATATGGGATTAATGAACTGGGGTTATTGGGTGTCTCTCTCTTCTTCCCCATCTCATCTCCTGTAGAACCCCAAAGGTTAACGCTCTCACCTTAGGTAAGTGAACGCCGAGCTCTCCATCTGCCTCGGGGGGCAGGGTGCCGTAACCAGTTTCTTCACTGGATAAGGGTGCAGGCCACTTGACCTCAGAGGACTGCTGTCCGTCGTTTACTGCACGAACGGTAAGTTCCGAGTATTTCAAATGTCTTTAAAAGTCTTTTGTAATGATGTCTCTTGTTTTGCAGGGTTCCGGCGATGGCGGATGACGGGCTGAAGTGAGTTGAGGATGGAACCCGTGTGAGGAATAGAAGCGCCTGGAAGCACGTAAGTAAGCGCTTGTTGCCTGCTTCACGATGCGCACTAACTGTCCTTTTATCTTGCAGGTACAAGTTCGGAGCTGCTGAAGGGTGCCGGAATACCCACTGGGTTCGGCGTGGGAAGGAGTAATGGCACGTGAGTAATAAAGTTACCCAATCTCTTTAAACGCACCTTCTTTTGTCTTTCAGATGCGGGATGCAGCGCCGAAGGCCTCCGGAGCGTGCGAAGAGTTGGTAAGCTTTTGTCTTTCAGATGCCGGAATGCAGTGCGAAGACCTCCGGAGCACGCGAAGAGTAGGTAAGCCTTTGTCTTTCAGATGCCGGTATGCAGCGCGAGGCGTTGGTGACAGCCGATGGACCAGGTAAGAGAAGCGCTGTCACTGAAGACCGTAATGCTAACCTGTTCTTTCTTGTCTTTATAGGTGTTGCTGAAGACTGGATTCAGGATGGTAAGCCTTTTTCCCTTAGGCCCAGGATCAGATGCAGAAGACACGATGAGCGTTCTGCTGCAGAGGATGCAGAATAACACAAAGCAAGATTCATCCATCGGGTGTGGTTTAAATAGCCTCCTGTAGTGCTTAGGTGTCTCCTTCCACAGCCTCGCCTAGGTAAGAAAAGAGTTCCTGCTTTCCAGAAGAGTTCCAGTGTTCTGAACCTAGGGAGTGGCTCCTGCCCCACCCAACAGGAAAAGTAGTCCCAAACAGAAGAGGATTAGAGGCTCAACTGGCAGGTAAGTAAGCAGCATGGTCTGCTGCAGGTAAGTCCACCCAAGCATTATGAGCCCGGCTCTTTCAGCGCTGGGACTGGGCATATTTATGAGCCTGGTGCCACTGGCGCCAGGACAGGGTCCAAAAGGTCCCAATTGGGACTGGTTGGCACTCGGAACCTGGGTTATGGGTCTGCTTCCAAGGGAGTTGGGTAAGTCCTGACCTTTTGGAAGCAGAGATCATGACAGCACCCCCCCTCAAGGCCCCTCCCAAACCGGGCTTCTCCGGGGGTTTGGGCTTGTCAGGAAATGTTCGATGGAATCTTTTGATTAGACGAGGAGCGTGGACATATTCTGCAGGTTCCCAGGATCTTTCTTGGGGGCCGTAGCCTTTCCAGTCAATTAGGTAAAATAGTTTAGATTTGGAGATCTTGGAGTCCAGGATGCTTTTGACTTCAAACTCGAGTTCTCCATCAACTAGGATAGGTTTTGGAGATTTAGTTAGTCGGGTTTGAGGTTGCACGGGTTTTAATAGAGAGACGTGGAAGACCGGATGTATCTTCACGTGAGGGGGCAAGTCCAACTTGACCGCTACTGGGTTTACTATGGTAGTGATGGAATAGGGACCAAGGTATCTTGGGTTGAATGTGCGTGGTCCTTTTAGAGGTAGATATTTGGTGGATAACCAGACTTGATCTCCTACTTGATATTGGGGGGCTTCCTTCCGATGTTGATCTGCTCCTTTCTTGTATTGTTCCTTAGCCCTTTGAAGGTGAGAAACGGCTTCCTTAAAGGCTTGGGTGATTGTAGAATGCAGGTAGTCTACTGCTGGTGTTCCAAGATCTTGGAGTGGATCCAACTCCGAGGTTCGAGGGTGACTGCCGTATAGAAGAAAAAACGGGGTTTTCCCAGTTCCCGAGTGGACAGAGTTATTGTAGGCACATTCGGCTATCCAAAGGATATCTTTCCAAGTTTTTTCAGTTTGTTGCAGCATGCAGCGTAAATACTGTTCCAGAGTTTGATTGGTCCTCTCGGTTTGTCCGTCGGTTTGAGGGTGGTGACTGGTCGATAGTCTCACATCAATTTGAGCCGACCGACAGCAACTTCGCCAAAAATGAGAAATAAATTGACTACCTCGATCCGAAATTAGAACTGAAGGAAAACCGTGCAGTCGGCCGATGTTTTTGAGAAATTCTCGGGCCAGAGTTGTTGCTGTTGGCAAGCCTTTGAGTGGAATGAAATGCGCCATCTTGGAGAATAAGTCCACGATTACTAGGATCGTATTGTATCCGGAGCATGGAGGTAGATCGGTGATGAAGTCCATAGAAAGCGTATGCCAAGGGCGAGGTGGGATGTCAATAGGGCGTAAGAGGCCGGCTGGTTTTTCCTTTTGACTCTTGTTTTGGGCGCATACTCCACAGGACATTATAAAGTCTCTGATATCTTTTTTCCAAGACGGCCACCAGAAGTAGCGCTTGATCTTTTCTGAGGTTTTGGCCATACCGGGATGTCCTTCCATTAAGGAATCGTGATAACAAGAGATTACCTTTTTCTGTAAATCTGTGCTGGGCAGGTAAAATCGTTCTTGGAAATACAATAAGTTGTCCTTCACTGCAAAGTCCTTTCCCTGCAGATGCCAATTCTGTATGTCTGCTGGAGTTACAAGTTGCCTGGCTTTATCCTTAACTTCCTCTATGGATTGTGTGGCGATTACACCCAGAATTCTTTGTTCGGGAATGATAGGTACAGGTTTAGGGTTGATCAAGTGTTCTTCCACTCCCATCAGAGAAAGGGCATCAGCTTTACCGTTTTTTGTACCAGGTCGATAGGTAATTATGAAGTCAAACTCGGCAAAGAATAGTGCCCAACGGAGTTGTCTAGAGGATTGGGCTTTTGCGGTTTTCAAATATTGCAGGTTTCGGTGATCCGTAATCACAGTAACGGTGTGTCGGGCCCCCAGAAGATAATGCCGCCAAGCCTTAAAGGCAGACTTGATAGCCAGAGGTTCCTTATCAGTAATAGTGTAATTGATTTCAGGAGGCGAGAATTTGCGGGACCAAAATGCCACGGGATGCAACTGATTGGTTACTGGGTCCTTTTGTGATAGGACTGCCCCCATGGCAAGGCTCGAAGCATCAGTTTCAACGATGTAGGGGAGTTTGGGGCGAGGATGTTTTAAAATTGGTGCAGAGATAAATTTAGTCTTCAAATTCTGGAAAGCTTGCTCCGCCTCGGTAGACCATTCAAAACGTTTGTTTTTCTTTAACAAAGGCGGTGATGGGCTGGACTATTCGAGAGAATTCGGGGATAAACCTGCGGTAAAAGTTAGCGAAGCCTAACATGCTTTGAACACCTTTTACGGAGGATGGTGATGGCCATTTGAGAATTGCATCGACCTTCTTTGAATCCATACGCACTCCGCTAGGTGATAATATGAATCCCAAGAACTCAACTTCAGTCACGTTGAAAACACATTTTTCCAACTTGGCGAAAAGTTTGTGTTGACGCAATCTCTCGAGGACCATTTTCACGTGTTTCCTATGTTCAGATTCCGATGAAGAATAAACGAGGATGTCGTCGATGTAAACAACAACACACACATCTATGAGCTCTCTGAGGACATCGTTCATAAAATATTGAAAGGCGGCCGGGGCATTGCAAAGTCCGAAGGGCATGACCTGATATTCAAATAGCCCATACTTGGTGCGGAAGGCCGTCTTCCATTCATCGCCCTCTTTTACTCATACCAAGTGGTAGGCTCCTCTAAGATCCAGCTTTGTATATATGCATGCTTTTCTGACTTGGTCCAGGAGTTCAGGGATCAAAGGTAACGGATATCTATTCTTAACGGTGATCTGGTTCAGGGCACGATAATCTATACAAGTTCTAAGGTCCCCTTCTTTTTTTGGAACGAAGAACAAAGCTGAAGAAGCAGGGGACTTGGAAGGACGAATAAACCCATTCGCTAGGTATTGATCCAGGTATTGTCGGAGGTGAAGGTTCTCAGGCTCGGTGAGGGCATAAATTCTACTACAAATAGGAGTAGATCCAGGTATCAGGTCTATCTGGCAGTCATAAGACCTATGAGGAGGTAGAGAGTTAGCCTGATCCTTCCGGAAAACATCTTGGAATTCTAGGTATTCGGGAGGTAACTGGGGAGTCTCCGAAGAAATTGCTGCCAGTGCAACACCAGGTGGAGGGTGACAAGTAGAGACACATTCTGGAAACTGAACCGTTCTTGCTCGCCAATCGATCTGAGGATTGTGTTTCTCTAACCAAGGTATTCCTAGAATAATCTGGAACTGAGGGGCCTTGATCACATCGAACACGATCTTCTCATGGTGTCCATCTTGACTTACTAGCGTCACTTCTTGAGTGGTATGCGTTACTGGTCTGGAGGCTATCTCCGTACCATCCACCGTAGTAATGACGTCCTTTACAGCCTTGGGACAAAGAGTTAGATTCATCCTCAAAACCATTTCATGATCCACATAATTGCCGATGGAACCGCTGTCGACGTAAGCTTCAATCGCATGTAATCGATCCGGATGATCAGGGCTAATGAGGACCATAGGTATCACAAAATGCGAGGTCACGGAACTGGTTTTAACGCTCGGCAAGAGGACCTCTATTCTTGTCGGGCGAGGTCGTTTCCCTGCTCAGAGTTTGTGACCTTGGTAACTGCAGCTCCTACTGCCTTCTTGGCTGGTTTCACCGGACAGTCTCGAAGAAAGTGCCCTGAGTTTCCGCAATAGAGGCATAATTGCAACTGTTTTCTCCTTTCCCGCTCCTTTTGTGTTAGTGGTCCTTTCAGGCCCCCTATTTGCATGGGTTCCCCGGAGTCGACTCCTTTGGAAGGAGTTGGTGGTTTGGAAAATACTCGAGCATCAAACTTGGAACGATCGGCCTTCCTGTTCTGCAGTCTGTGATATATTTGAACGACTAAGTCTATATAGTCCGAACAGTCTTGCGGGGGATTCACTACTTGGGCTAACACATCTTTGAGCTCTCCACGTAGACCTCTATAAAACAGCGTAATCCTTTTGTCCTCAGGCCATTGAGTTTCCACTATCAGTCTGTTGAAAGACGCAATATAAGCCAAAAGGTCTTGATTACCCTGTCGCAACGAAAGAAGCTCATTGTCCAAGGCCTGCCCCTGTGAATGTCTTGCGAACAGTTTTTCCATACTGAGCTGAAAAGCTTGAAAATCATGGAGAACCGGATAATCTTGATTAACTAGAGGGATCGACCAGTCTGCCGCATTGCCACTAAGGTACGAAAGCACGAAAGCTACTTTAGCTTGATCAGTTGGAAAGGCTGCTGGCCGGCATAAGACATGCAACCGGCACTGATTAATAAATACTGCAAACCTCTTTGGGTCACCAGAAAATCGTTCGGGCGGAACCAGAGGTACATTCCCAGGTAGGTTGATTTGCACTGGATTCATAGAGGATGTTGAAGGAAGATTTGCCCCTGATGCGGGTAATGGGGTCTGTCCGGCTTGTGACTGTAGCAATTGTCTAGCGAGATCGTCTGTTCGCTCCTTGGAAATAATCAGTTCCCTTCTTAGAGCGTTGGTTTCCTGATGGGCTGCATGCACTTCTGCTCTTAGTTCCCCAAGTAACTGGGCTAGCTGGTCGGTATCCGAGGTTTCCATAGCGCTTGGGCGGGAGTTTTGCGGTAGGCTTTGCGTTCTGTAACGCTCACCTGATTCCCGCAGAGGCGCCGGTCTTGACTGGGCGAATACTGTATCTTCAAAGGTGATGTGTAACACACGGTTGGCTCTTCGGGCTGGACCTCTGTGCACTGTATGTCTGACTCGAAGAGTAAGATGTCTGCAGATAGAAAATATGGGATTAATGAACTGGTGTTATTGGGTGTCTCTCTCTTCTTCCCCTTCTCTTCTCCTGTAGAACCCCAAAGGTTAACGCTCTCACCTTAGGTAAGTGAACGCCGAGCTCTCCATCTGCCTCGGGGCAGGGTGCCGTAACCAGTTTCTTCACTGGATAAGGGTGCAGGCCTCTTGACCTCAGAGGACTGCTGTCCGTCGTTTACTGCACGAACGGTAAGTTCCGAGTATTTCAAATGTCTTTAAAAGTCTTTTGTAATGATGTCTCTTGTTTTGCAGGGTTCCGGCGATGGCGGATGACGGGCTGAAGTGAGTTGAGGATGGAACCCGTGTGAGGAATAGAAGCGCCTTGAAGCACGTAAGTAAGCGCTTGTTGCCTGCTTCACGATGCGCGCTAACTGTCCTTTTATCTTGCAGGTACAAGTTCGGAGCTGCTGAAGGGTGCCGGAATACCCACTGGGTTCGGCGTGGGAAGGAGTAATGGCACATGAGTAATAAAGTTACCCAATGTCTTTAAACGCACCTTCTTTTGTCTTTCAGATGCGGGATGCAGCGCCGAAGGCATCCGGAGCGTGCAAAGAGTTGGTAAGCTTTTGTCTTTCAGATGCCGGAATGCAGTGCGAAGACCTCCGGAGCACGCGAAGAGTAGGTAAGCCTTTGTCTTTCAGATGCCGGAATGCAGCGCGAGGCGTTGGTGACAGCCGATGGACCAGGTAAGAGAAGCGCTGTCACTGAAGACCGTAATGCTAACCTGTTCTTTCTTGTCTTTATAGGTGTTGCTGAAGACTGGATTCAGGATGGTAAGCCTTTTTCCCTTAGGCCCAGGATCAGATGCAGAAGACACGATGAGCGTTCTGCTGCAGAGGATGCAGAATAACGCAAAGCAAGATTCATCCATCGGGTGTGGTTTAAATAGCCTCCTGTAGTGCTTAGGTGTCTCCTTCCACAGCCTCGCCTAGGTAAGAAAAGAGTTCCTGCTTTCCAGAAGAGTTCCAGTGTTCTGAACCTAGGGAGTGGCTCCTGCCCCACCCAACAGGAAAAGTAGTCCCAAACAGAAGAGGATTAGAGGCTCAACTGGCAGGTAAGTAAGCAGCATGGTCTGCTGCAGGTAAATCCACCCAAGCATTATGAGCCCGGCGCTTCCAGCGCTGGGACTGGGCATATTTATGAGCCTGGTGCCACTGGCGCCAGGACAGGGTCCAAAAGGTCCCAATTGGGACTGGTTGGCACTCGGAACCTGGGTTATGGGTCTGCTTCCAAGGGAGTTGGGTAAGTCCTGACCTTTTGGAAGCAGAGATCATGACAAGTATGTTGTAGACCAACGGAGAATGGGCTGCTGGCGGGTCGCTGCGGTCAGCCGTCTGCTGGGCTGTAGGGCTGGATGGAATCCGGCTGCAGCGCACCAGAGATGTCACTAGCGCGTTGTGGCGGGCTCATCCTCCAAAGGCTGGTGTCCGACTGGGTGGCTGGGTCACTGCCGTTGGAGCGGTCGCCGGGGGAAAGAAGCTGCGAGCTCCAGGCGGAGGCCCATGAGCGGCAGCACCTCACTTTCACAGCCCCTCCCCGGGGGGACCTGCCCCGGCCCGGCCGAGTCTCAGGAGAGCGGAGCACGAGTTAATCCCCGTGCAGTGTGGGGAGAAGGAGGTGCGCCATCATTGGGCATCTGAATTGGGACCGAGAGGGGCTCCGGTAGAGGCAGCGTCTTTCTCTGCTGTCACGCCGCCTTCATCGCCTTGGATCTCGGAGCTGCTCGAGGCGGTTGGGCTTGACTGTGGTCTCTTACTTCAGGGGGAGATGCTGGGTGAGCCAGTGCGAGATGAAGAGCTGAGAGCGTCAGGTGGCTTTGTTTGCTATGGCGCACCTGCCCCTTCCCCTTATGGATGTACTCCTCTGCTTGTGGTCCGCGGCCGCCATCTTACCTCCGACGGGACCCGCGGGGAGAAAAGCGCCGAAACTCTGCAGTTCGGCCATGGAACGGGAATCCGCTCGGACGACAGCTGCAGGGTGGCTTCATGCATGAGGCATTTCGATTTCACCTCGTAATGGGGTCTGGAAACGGCGGTGATGGCGCAATGAGCCAAGCAGGAGCTCCTAAGAAGCCCTGCCACTCGCAGCGGCTCCAAGCCACGCCCCTAGTTTCTTACTTTTTAACAGTTTGTAATATCTACTTCAAGCCACTGATGGGCACACTGGATCCCCATCCCGAAATTCCTTAGCAGGTTTGATTAACACAGTCTTGGCTTGTCGACATTCCCCATCATACCATGGGGTCTTGTGTGTTGCTACTGCTTTGACGGTGTACCAAGGCTTGTTGAAACAACCTCCCAACACCGTAATTAAAGCCTCATGCAGGGCTAGAAGTTATTTGTCACTCCCTTGGTTACCTGTAAAGAATGCCTCTCATAATGATAAAATACTTGTATAGATATCAGGGAGCTTTGTCCCTATATTGAGTGCTTTCCATTTTACAGTATGTCTTGCTTCACCCCTGATCTCAATCAGGACAGTGTTCTTACCATTAGCATCCAAGGCCATACCTAAACAGGATCCCATCACCGTTGCCACACTCAGATCATGGCCAATTTCCTGTCTAGTTACCACCCTAAAGTCACACCCCAATGTCCAGGATTCTATATTCAATAGGATATAATCAATCAAACTGGACTTGGCTCCAAAGGTTTTCCCAGCAGGGGCTCCCTCACAAATCTTCCATTACATGCCCCGAGACACAAGGACATTATCACACTGGCTGCTACGTCTCAATTTCTGTATTACCGCTTTGGCCAGCCAGCATCAAGGGCTACTATGCCACAAAGCTCATCTTCTTCCTGTGCCAGCCCATTCATAATCTCAAGGGGCTTGGACTGGAGATTGAAATCTCCTATTATAATGCTCTTCATGTACCA
The DNA here is from genome assembly GCF_040938575.1 of Ambystoma mexicanum. Taxonomy (NCBI): domain Eukaryota; kingdom Metazoa; phylum Chordata; class Amphibia; order Caudata; family Ambystomatidae; genus Ambystoma; species Ambystoma mexicanum. The sequence continues at coordinate 83,640,813 of NC_090935.1, read as the reverse complement.
CTTTTGTTTTTCCCTCCACTCCCTAACTCTTTCTTCTAAGAGTGAAAACACAGAGGGGCCCGCACTGCGTTTCTGACAATTATACAAATTGATAAGCAAAACATTAGTCCCATCTACAATTCCCAAAACGTGTTCTAGCCTGTGTAGTGCATATGGATTGCAAAAAAAAAGTTTATACTCACCAAAAGGATTAAACTTCCCGCCCCTATCTAGGACGCAGGGATAGAAAGAGTTGCTTAGCGCTGCAGAGTGGGGCAACCAGTGCCCATGATTAATCGAGAGCAACGACGGAATGAGTTTGCACAAACTCTATCCACCTCTCATCCAACATATATTTCTGAACACCATCAATGTTCCATGATAGTAATCGTGTCTCCCCGCCTGGGGAGTTCACAAACTCTACAGGCAATAGATCTACAGGAGAAGCGCCCGCAATGTTATCATAAGCATCCACTCTTTCTGCCAGGTCAACCTTCTGTCAATCTAGGCCACCCCAGAATTTCTGAGTTTAACCTAGCCACATCTTGAGCACCCTCAGGGTTGCGTTGCCTATTGTTAGCACAACTCGCCGTCCCCGGGGCCCCAGTGTGCGGCTCTACTTCTGGGATGAACAGCCAGTTATTGTCATTATTCTGACCCTTCTCCCAGCCCTTTTCGAGGGCCCAAAACTGGATCCCCTTTCACTGTGCAGTCCCCGCCACCTCATCCCACCACCCCGTCCACTTACCTGTGGTTGCACCTGCGGTCTTCTTCATTGGCCTAGAGGTTGTATGCAACCTTTTGTGCGTTGGGCATCACGCTTCATGGCTTGCATAGCACAGACACATTATTCAGTGCTATTTATTACAATAACAACTGCAGCTTTCACCACCTCTGACACGATTTGCAAGACCATAATGCACACCACCAGATTGAAAGCAAAAATGCTTTTCTACATGCTACGTGGAAGCATGCGTGCATTTTGACTATTTCTTTTTTCTTTTTTTTACTTTTATGTATTCAGCTTGACAACATACAGAAGAAGCATGCAACATATAATGACATGGGCTGACATATACAATAAATGCAGGCAGAATTCGGAAGGGTGTACCTTCAAGGTATTAGTGACCAAGCAACCTCTAGGCATGCGCATGGACTGTGAACAATGCATCAATCAGAAGACAGTAGCCGTAGGAGAGGGGGGAGCAGAAAATACCTCATCAGCGTCTGTGCATACAGAGTCCATATAGGAGCGGAATAGCGACCATATGTTCCTACGGATGCTGATTGGACCAGGTTTCTTCAATGTCTGAGGTCCACGTTACAGACCTAAGCCATTGTATGTGTGAGGGCGCTCCGGGACGGAGCCAACATAGCAGGATACATTGTGTAACAAGGAGCATGCAGAGACTGGCTAGTTTCCTCGTGCCGATGCCCAGACCAGGAAAATCATGAAAAGGACAGTGTAATGGGGAAGGGGTAATAGGATGGTCTAAGACTGCAGAAATCGTAGAGAAAACCTCTCCCCAAAACTGAGCTAGGTAAGTGCAGGACAAAACCATATGTATATATGTGGCATTGTCAAATCCACATCTCCCGCATCTCGGAGAGTAGTTTCGTGAAATACAGTGTAGCCTAATCAGAGTATAATGATATCTGGGTAAGACTTTAAATTGGATTCATTTATATCGGGAGTTGAAGGACACATTATGGGTCTGGGAACACATGCGTACCCAGCGTTGGTCAGTCATTTCCACCCGAGGTCCTCTGCCCATGAGTGTTTCAGTTTCTCCAACTGGGGGATAGATTTAGTTTGTAGCAAAGCATATCATCTGGAGATCTTCCCTCCGAAGAAGTTGGCATTACATATCTCAGCAAAAATAGGATCATCAGGGGGTATCATGGGGAAATTAGGATATCTAAGCTTAAGGAGTATATGGAGGCCAGAAAATGTAAGCCATACAGCTGGTTTCCGTCGTAAAGCCAGGGGGAGGTCCGGCCACTCAAGGAAGTTACTATGATCAAAGATGTCTCGAACCGATTCGTATCCTGCCTCGGCCCACTGTCGTACTATAGGCAGGGGGACATGCAGGACCCCTAGAATGAAATTGCAAAGAGGGAGACTGCCATGGAAGGGATAAAACATGCCGGACAGTCTCAAGATCTTGGAGAGAGCAAGGGACGTGCTGGAGACAGGATTATTTCTGCCCAATATATAGGGGGGCAAGAATCAATGATCAGATATCCCGTCCACTGACCACCAGTTGTTTGAGTCTGATGTGTGGGGTATGGTCCAGGGTGTTGAACCAGTGTGAGGCAAACTGGGCTTGGGCAACGATCCAATGCCTGAGAAAGGCAGGAGCAGCGAGACCGCCACTCTCCATGGGAGTGGTCAATGTCCCAAGTTTGAGTCGGACAGCACCAGAATGCCACAGGAATGCATTAACAGTGAGGGTCAGTGTTAGAAAGAAGTCATCTCCAGGCCATAGAGGGAGATTGATGAACCGATATAACGGTTGAGGAAGCACAATCATCTTCAGAATACCGATCCTGCCGCCAGGGAGTTAGGGAGTCTCGCTCAGCCTGAGGCCTTCCCCGTGAGTGTCGTCAGGTATTTCTGATCATTTTCCTCATACAGCACCTCTGAGTGGTGTGCCACCTCTATACCTAGGTAAGTAAACTTTAATGGGGACCAAGTGAATCCCATTAAATCAGGGGGGGCATTGTAATCTCAGTTAGTGGAAACAAGGTGTATTTGGAGCAATTCACCTTGAGACCAGAAATGTGTCCAGAGTAGATAACATCATCCAGAATTGGTGCAAGGTTAATGGCAGAGCACTGAACATAGAGTAAAGCATTGTCTGCATATAAAGAGATGATAACAACCTGGCCTGCTGTTCCTAGACCCCAGGGCGCATGGGACTAACGTATCATGTGAACGGTTCAATGGCTATAGCAAAGATTAAGGGAGAGAAGGGGCAGCCCTGTCTCGTACCTCTGACAATTCGAAAGAGGGGTGAGCATCTGTCCTCAGTGTGGACCCTGGCAACCGGGTCATAATAGAATAGTCTCACCCAGGAGCGGAACCGGGGACCAAAGTTACATTTCTCGAGGACTCGCCAGAGATAATTCCATGCTACGGAATGAAATGCTTTTTGCATCATTCAGACTATTTATGATTGATGAGTCTATGCCGATCTCCAACTTGATTTAGCCTCAGGTTCTCAAGTAGCTCCTGTTTCTGGGTCGATGGATCCAAGTGTCCTAACCCATGCTGTCGGTCATTATTCAAAGAGGGATGCTCAGGTCCCCCAATATGTCTCTTCCAAATCAACCTCAGAAGAAACCTGTGGTAATATGCCTTTGTTCCAGCCTCAGGCATTCATTGCTACACTCATTGGGGTTCCCTGTTCATTGGCATTAGTTGATGCAGCTATTCTCTACCCACTAAAAATAACAGTAGTGTGGCTATTATCAATGGTGCTCTTTCCTTTGTATATTCCAGTTATGGCACTCATCAAATCTTTTTGTGTGGGACCAATGCCTATAGCTGGTTACCCCTAGATTGGAGTGGGAGTTTTGACAAAAGGTATAGTCTGTCCACTATTAGACACCCCTATAAGTTGTCATCTCCTACAATGAAGAACAGAGAGCTAGGATGGGAAAGTGTATTTCCTAGTATGGGATGCATAATGCAGGAGTTCATCTAAATCAAGAGATCCTCACATTGTCCCTATTGCTAGAGAAAGTGGTACATGACACCACAATGCCCCCTTCAATGATCGCTCGTGAATAGGCAGTGATACGCACCATGGAACTACCAGAAATGATTGCCCTAGGTACTTTCTTGGGCTCTAAAGGAGTTGTGTGTTTTCTGGTGTGATCAGAATGCTGTTCATTTATGCCTCATCATGGGGCTAACCGCATTGACATCATTTCCCACATGTGAAAGTCTGTGGCCATGCTACACATAGGAAAGTATAGTCCCTGTGGTCCTAGTTGAAAAGTTCCATTGGCTCACTAGGAGCTTCCATATTATAAAGGATCAAGGCTAGTTTGACCTGTACACTTGACATGTTTAAAGGTGTGTGACTAGTGGAATTTAGTCTAAAAGGGTGCAGTATTTTAGAATGAGGAAAATGTGGTTGGATGAAATGAGGTGCCAAAGAAATTCTTATTTGAAAGGTATGTGCAAAAGGGTTCTAATAAAAAGGTGAAAAATAAGAACAATTTTATATAGTTTATGAAAGCTAATACTTTCATCATCCTGATATAGTTAAATAACTCAGTTGTGTAATGTATATATGTTTAATGACAAGATGGAGGTGGGTGTGGCTCACAAACGTAAGAATTATTCAAATGATAGCTAACAGCAGTGAAACTCTTTGGTTATATAAGTCTGCACATGCAGTTAATTTCTAGCTTGGTGAAAACCACCTTCAAACAGAACAAACACTGATATGAGTTTGCAAAGTTTAATTGGGAAACAAGCACAAAGCTGTGCTGGTATCATTCAGGAGTCAAAGGGAGGGTTTCCTGAGAGTTCAGAGTTTTGCTGTTTTCATATCCAATAACTATTGTATTAATTTGAATGTGTGCAATAACGGTCTTATTTTTTTTATTCTATTGTGATATAGTTTAAAAAGATAAACCTTACAAAAGTGAAAATTGACATGAAGTAGATCGAAAAACTAAAAGAAAACTTTTAAATACTGTCCTTCTTTTGCCATGGTCACTGGTCGCCATGTATTGAAAATGCTGCATTAGATCATATACCAGGGTTGTGGGGACATGTGTCATTGTACATTTCCTGTGTCCACTGCACAACTGCTGCTATGAAATATATACTGCACTAACCTAAATTAAATTGGAGTCCTGCATTTGACTCTTCATCATCACCAACATGTCTCCTAGCCTAGAATGGCGACGCAGCCTCTTCCTCTCAGCAGGAATGTATATGCATGTATTACACTGCATTTGAGGCCATGTTGCCCTGTGAGAGTAATACCAGACTCTGGATGTCGGATTCTCTGCATCCTCATAGAGATTAGCTCATCACATTATTCAAAGCAAACATGCAAATAGATTACACGCAAAAACACTCTTCAAAGCACAGTGTTCAAATATTATTGTATTTTCCTATTTATTTATAACCAGTTAGTACTCTAGGCATTAACGTAAAATCATTACAAATGACAGACATTGCATTCACAATATGCATTCAAGAACGAGTTGCGGTTGGCTTAAAAGTTTCTTGTTGTGGATGGAAAACAAGAAACACAGGAAATAGTAAGTGGTCCCACAGAAGAGTGTGGCTGCAAACCCTCCCTCTACTGAGTCTATTGCTATAGTAAAGGTTGGCAGATCGTTAATAATAATAATAATGTATTTCTTATATAGCACTACACACCCATAGGTCTCAGAGCGCTCAAATAACAGAAGACATTATTATCCCACCGAGTGGTACTCAATGTATCGCCCTCGGAAGGAAGAAAGGCTGAGTTGACCCTGCCGGAATTTCAACCTGCCACATCAGGCTGCACACAGATATCAAGAGTGAGTGCTTAGCTCGCTGTGCTATCTGACCGGCCCAATAGGGATTATTCAGCACTGCATGTGCTTTACTAAGGTCATCCTGTGACTATACATCAATTTAAAAGAGATACAGTACTTGCCATGAACCTTTGCAATCGACATCTATTGCAGTGTACCACTTGATGTTATACCACACTCTGCAACATGGCCTGGCACCTGTTACACAGTGCCTAAAAGGCGATATACTGCACAGCTCTGCTTTCCCTTCATGCTAATAAGTAGCCTATTAGCCACTTATATCCCCTAACAATATGAACATACTTCCATCAATGGTGTAAAGATAACTCCAACAGAAGCAGGAAACATTGGACACATAGGAGCCTGCCACTGCTTCTACCCACAGGTGAGATGCAGTATTCAGCCCTTACCCCAGAGGAAGACCCTATAATGCCCACAGTCTTAATGGCTTGTTGTCACCTAACAGTTCCCCCCTATAGTAAAGGTCAGAAAACCGTTCCTCTATTTCACTGTAGTCAAACTCCCATCTATTACTCAAAAACTCACAATTCAAACATGCCATCTTCTGTTTCTGATGTATCTTTATGTGAGATTTTTTAATATCATGCAGGAAATCCAGTATCCTCCATGGACTTCAACACCCAAAAACCCTCAGGCACTGAGACGAGGAAGAGTAAGCAAGAGTTTATACAAACCAAGAGAAGCCTGAAGCCCAAGGTACAGGCAAGTGATTTTACTGGACCTAAAGTACACGGGACATTTAAAAAAGGCATCCGCACTTATAGGAAAAGCAGTGCGGGAGAAGACCATGCAGGAGAAAGCAGTGAGCGAGAAGAGGAGTTCCTGCAGATACAGTTGTGCAGAGAGGCAACGATCTCCGGTCAGATCACAGAGGGAAGCCAGCGAGTGTTTCCAGAGCAGCAGGAAATACTCAGGGTATGTCCGCACAGTGCGAGAAGCCATACCAGTGAGGGAACTTCATTGCAAAGGCACAGTAAGGGTCGGAAATGCTGGGAATGACCGTGCATTATTGGGGATCCCGGGGCGTACTGACATGCATGCAACCGAGTGATTGAGCGACAGGAAATTGCTAATACGGACAATACTCAAAAGTGATTTGAATGCAGCCAAAACCCAATACCAATTCAATACCTATTGAGATGAATATTTGAATGCAGACAAGATAAGGTGCAACAACACATCCCAAGTAAATACAGACTCAAGCGATGCCAATGTGGGGGAAACTGAAGCAAGTGTTACCATAGGCAACTGCACCAAGCATCTCAGTGTATAAATTGCTGCGGTGTAGTGAAAAGAACAGTGACAAAAATAAGAAGTCCTAGCGTGGGAGTATATCAGACAGCTGACATTGTGGGAATAATCCTGGCAGAAAAGTATACGAGTGGATCTGAAGAAAACCCATACGAGGATTCCTGGCAGGGGAGTGCAGCACACAATCTGCAAAAGCAACAAGAAGTTCTGACATTGTGGGAAGATACCTGGCAGGGTAGTATACCAGGGATCTGAGAAGCCCATTGAAGAAGTCCTGACAGGCAAATATAACAGGCACCTGAAGTTGTATAAAGATTCTGACATTGTGGGAATTCTGGTATCACTCTGTACTGGCCGCTCTGAAACGCAGGTACAGAGCGGCTAAACGGAAGTGTCAGGCCTCAAGCATATCCTCTGACAAACTGTCCGACTGCTCCAAATACAGATTCTAAATCTGGTCCGTGAAGATGTCTTTATCCAAGCCTGCATCTCTGCGGCCACAAACAACGTGACTGAAGTTTTCAAAATCTGCAAAGAACTTGCCAACCCTACTGCATTCTCCACTTCCCCTCTGCCTTCCTTTGGCACTTCTCTGGACATTTACTTCACCTCTAAAACTAATTATATCGCGTCCTCACTCTCCTCTACTCCTCGCCCTTCTCCCTCACCCGCTCTCAGGCCTCCCTTGTCCTCCCTCCCCTCCTACTCTCCTCTTTTTCACCCATAACAACTGATGAGACTTCTAGATTAGTCCACTCTACGAAGGTCTCATCCAAACAGGTGCTCCCATGCTCCTCCAGAACTATCAAGGACAACATTGTCTCCCCTGCTCCAGTCTTGGCCGATTTCTGCAATCACTCCTACTGGATCCTTCTCCTCACTCCTTAAGTACTCCCTTGTGCAACCCCTCCTCAAAAAGCCTTCTGCGAACCGTTCCTGTATGGCAAACCACCGCCCTATCTCCATTCCTGGCTTCAGGAAACATCTGTCCCAACTCAGGCAATTGCACTCCCCTTGTCCTATACCACATCCCGCAAGGACTGCCCTCTCATTAAAGGAGGGTGAGTGGCATTCATAGCCAAAGGCTTCATTGCTATCTGAAAAATAGACCACACTAACTCCCGCAACTACGATCTCCTATCCCTAAAAATCACCACGCCACACAAATGCATCATCACATTTCACATTGTATATCGCCCACCAGGTCTTCTAGCTGACTTCCATTCCTCCATCACGCACCTTGTCTCAGATAATCTTAAAACATCCTCTAAGGTCATCCTAGCAGGTGATCTTAACCTAGGGCTTCACAACCCCAAAGACACCACAGCACAAAAACTGGCTAAGACATTAGAAGCTCTAGGCTTTTCACACTTCATCACCAACCCCACCCACATCAAGGGCCGCACCATCGACTGGCTAGCCCACCACAACTGTGCTCCGGATGTCACAGCCAACCTCCTCTTCCATAGACAGACCACCACTTCATCCTCTTCACAAATAGCCACTACCTCACCTATCCTTTCGGCATCCTCTAGAAGTGAACGCCGCCTCACTAGGGAAAACCTAGCACCTTTTCTTAAGGTCCCTGCCCTCGAGGCTCCATTCTCCAAAGATCCTGAGGATTTGGCTCTCTCCCTCAACACTATCCTAGCTGAAGCTATTGATGCCATTGAAACCTTAACAGTCCGCAAAGCCAAACATAATAAACACGCTAACAACTGGTTTACTCCTGAACTTTCAGCTCAACACACCAAAAAGCATGCAGCCCTATCTAAATGGCAAGCCAGCCAACTAGCACTAGACACACTTGAGTTTAACAAGCTTTCTAATGAATATAAAAAAGCTATTGTCCTTGTCAAAGCTAACTCATTCAGCAATAGGATATCCATCTGAGAGAGCTAGAAACTCCTGCCCCCCCATCCCATACTAAAGAATGAAGCATGGTTCGCTGAAATAAAAACAGCTATGCTCCTCAAGCTCGACATTCTGCAGAACAAAATCAGATCAAATCAACTTAACCCACTCCTTCCCAATATGACTCAATCACCCACATGCAATCAGCAGACTACCAACACCACTCTCTTCTTGATCAGAGACGTCAATGAGATGGAAGTCACTGCCATCATGAAGAACATCAAACCATCCACGTGCAAAGGGGACATCTGCCCTGCATCCCTTTTCAAGGCATACGCGGACTTGCTCACACTGTTCATCACAGTGTTCAGCAATGCCTCTTTTGCATCAGGATCGGTTCCTCCTAGCCTATAAGAAGCCTGGATTCGCCCCCTTCTAAAAAGAAACTCACTTGACCCATCAATCCCACAACTACAGACCCATAACCACTGTACCCTCCCTGCTCAAGATTCTCGACAAAGCAGCTACCTGCGAGTCCAGGAATTCTTAAGAATCAAACAACATCCTAGGCACATGGCAATCCGACTTCCGTCCTGGTCACGGCACCGAGACGGTCCTACTGGACCTTAAAAATCAAATTGACGATATCGGAGACTCTGGCAAACCTGCCCTTCTCCTATTATATCTATCGGCAGCATTTGACCTTGTCGATCACAAAGTACTATGTCAACATCTCTCCTCCTCAGCCTTCTTCTCTCCAAATGCAATCACTTGGATTGCCTCCTTCCTTGAAGGACGATTCATGCGTGTTTTCTCAGACCTAGCTGCAAATCGAGGCACCATACTCTTCGGAGTACCACAAGGCTCATGCTTATCGCCCACATTGTATAAAATGTTTACCATCTCCCTGTTCAATCTACTTGACTCGCTCGGCATCCTCATTCCTCTCTCCGGCAACTATGAAAATGATTCCAACACCCTTAACTCCATCTATTCCACCATCCACACGTGGATGCCTGAAAACTGGCTATGGCTGAACGGGGACAAGACAGAACAACTACTGCTAGCCGCCACTGACTCAAGCATCATCCTTGATGCTAGATACTAAGCATTCACCAATGACAGCATCACCATCCCAGCCTCCCAGTCAGTCAAAATTCTCATAGTTTACCTAGACACTAACTTAACCATGTCCAGACAAGTAAGCGCAATAGATAACTCTGAAGCCTACTATTCCAAACTCCTCAATGCCACCAGACCGTTCTTATCCACCACCAACTGTCTATCGATTGCACGAGCCGTCATAGGCTCAAGGCTAGACTACTGTAATCTTCTCTTTACAGGAACCTCAGCAAAAAACCTGGACAAATTACAAACCATTCAGAATAACGCCCTTCGCGCAGCACTGGGCATCTCCAAAAGGGAACATATCTCTGCAGCCAGACAACAAGCACATTGGCTGTCTGTCCACCAGCGCGTCCTGTTGGAGACACTTGCCATTATGCATTGATACATCCACCGCACCACACCTCCCTACCTTTCCCATAGAGTCGTCCTGCCTCCGACTGCAAGACCCATCAGAACCCCATATGCCAACATACTGCCGGTCCCAAGAATTAAACGTGTAAGAGGCAGTGGCGCTAGCTTCCCATTCATTGCCTCTAGACACTGGAACCCACTGCCTCACTCCCTCAGAAGTAAACCCTCTCATCTCGCCTTCCGCTAGGCCATCACAACCAGACTGTTTGCCTAAAACTGGATTCTGTATGACTGCAGCTCAAATGTAACCCTCCTGCCTCCTATACAGGTTTGAACAATGTAACCAAGCATGCACATTGTAATGAGAGAACTACTCACGCTTATCTAACCAATGAAGGGCGATTGTAACCAAGCCAATCACCTAAATACTGTAAATAATACATGTATGCGGGCTAATGTAGGACACCTTTGTGATGCAACTAAGACATATTCCTGTAATGGCGCTTTAATGCCCCTGTGCTGTGTGAGCGATTTATAAATGCAAATAAATAAAGAATTACCCCCTTCCTGGGCAAACTCCTCCTAGAGAAGCTGGCCATCTCCCAGCTTATCCTCCACACTAAATCTTTTGGTTGTCTCCATGACCAACAGTTTTACTTCAGAGCTGCCAGAAGCACGAAAACTGCTCCCCTGAACTCCCTCTGTTCTCATCCATCTTGACATTTCCTCTGCCTTTGATATGGTCAATCATGCTACATGCTAACTCAGCTCCTTGATACCCTTGGCATCACAGACCTGGCTGGCCCTTTTCTCTCCACCATCTCACTCTCTATCTGTGGAGTCCCTCAGGATCTTCTCATCTTGGTTGTTCGACCTCTACCTAGCTCCTCTGGCCCACTTAATCCCTACCTTCTCTCCTAACTTCCAGTGTTATGCAGATGACACGCAGCTCTCCTTCAAGCTTCTCTCTTCCACCTCCTCATCTTCCTCTCTCATTCCTGACAGCTTGTCTGCTGTTCAGGCATGGTGCACTGCTAATTATCTCTGCCTTAAAGACAGAGTTCCTTCTCATTGGGATCCCTGCACCCTCTTTCCCTCCCACACTATGGCTGCCCTCCATAGACCCTCCCCCTTCCTCTTGTGAGGCACAAAACCTTGGTGTCATCTTCGACTCGTCTCTGCTCTCCTCACATCACAGATGTTGCCAAGAAGGCCCACTTTCAGCTGCACCTCCACAGAGGCAGGTTCCCTTTAGTCACCTTCCCCCAGAAAATCAGTGTCTCCTGAACCCTGGTCCTCTCCAGGCTGGGCTACTGTATCAGCCTCTTTCTCAATCTGCCTAAAACCTCCCTTTGTTCTCTTCAACTAATCCAATATAGGACTGCAAGACTTATCCTTGGCCTCAAGCCTGGGACCACATCTCACCAGCTATAAAATCTCTCTACTTGCTGCTGGTTGCTGCAAGAATCACGTTCAAGTCCTTCTGCATTATTAACAAGGCTTTCTAGGACCCCTTTACATCCAACTCTCTCTCCCTAAATAGTGTCCTGCTAGAGCCCTTCTGTTGTGTATCGACTGTCTTGACTGTCGTGTAGGCAGAAGAAACCTCTGTCCACAAGTGTCACACAGAGATAGTCCAAAACTCTCTCCGTACAACTTTTGAGGCCACAGGTGGGAGATGTTCTTCCGGAGATGCAGACCTCTGGGAACCCCTGGGCCACTGTAAAGAAACACTGGTTAATTACTTAGCCAGAACAACATCCACAAACCAATCAACAAGAAAATGGAATGGTCTTACCAGGGGTTGACAGTAGAGATTCAGTTGAACCTATGTAGAGGTTCCGGGACCCACCAGTGTCTCGCTCCCAGTAGTGGGTGAAAGCTCAGGAGGCTATATGGAGGTCCGAGTGCACCGGCCCACCTGTGGTTGGAATCCGAACAAGAAATCCAAGAAACGTAGTGCCAAGGGGTGTAGCAGAATGGAAGTCCAAAAAACAGTCCGTGATCCGTAGCAAGAGTTCCAAAATCCAAGGGTCAACAATCAAGGGAATCCAAAACAGTCTGTGAAACAATCCGAGGTCAGTATCCACAAGATCCAAACCAAAAGCAGACGTAGCGCCCAACAGTGTCCAAGGTAAACAGCTGTGAAGCACTGAACACTGTGATGCGAGTGCTTAAATAGCGGGGCTACAAGTGTTTTCCGGTCACGTGACAATCGCCCGCATCATGTGATCGAGTTCCAGCAACACGTGAGCGGGACGTGACGGTCACGCGATGTAGAAGCAGGAAGCGAGGCCGATCTCGCAGCCGCCACGGAATATGCCAATGAAACCGACCTCCTCGGAGGCGGGCGGAGGGCTGACACAATCGCCCTGGCATATGGGGGTCGCGGAGAGCACACGTGGGTCCCGGATCCAGGCAAGTGGATGGGCAGGAGTAGGGGTAAGGGGAGGGACATTAGAGACATCCGGATTCCCACGGAACGTGACAGAGCCCCCACCCAAAGGCCCACGACCCCGTGGGCAAGAAGCATTGTCCCTATGAAAACCGCCACCAAGCGCGGAGCACTGACATCAACAGCGGGCACCCAGGACCTCTCTTCAGGCCCAAACCCAGACCAATCCACCAGGTAGTGAAGGCGACCCCTACAGAAACGAGAACCCAAAATACCAGAGACCTCAAAAACATCGGGAGAAGACAGGGACACCGGGGCCACCGGAGCACGTAGCCGCGTAGGACCGGGGCAGGGCTTGAGGAGGGAAACATGGAAGACCGGTGAATCCGCCAGGACTTCGGGAGAGCAAGACGAAAGGCCACAGTGCTGATGACTTGGGTAACCAGGTAACGACCTACAAAGTGGGGTAGGAGCTTGCGACAACCCGCTAGCCGTAAGTGGCGGGTAGACAACCAGATGCCGGAACCCACTTAATACGACGGGGCCATCACCCGTCTTTTATCTGCCTGAGCCTTCATAGACGCTTGAGCCTCGAGGAGGCCGTGGTCTGAGTGTGGATGGAGGATAGGTCCCTAGCACAAGCGGTAGCAGCAGGGGTGACGGCCTGTCAAGGAAGGGTAGGATATGGGGATGCTGCCCATACAATACATCGAATGGGGAGAACCCGGTGGATGAATGTTCAGCGTTGTTGTACGCGAATTCTGCGAGGTGCACCGCCCTCAACCATGATGTCTGTTGTTGCATGGTCAGGCAACGCAAGTACTATTCCAGGGTCTGATTGAGCCTCTCAGTCTGGCCATCCGTCTCGGGGTGGAATGCCGAGAAGAAGCACACGTCAATGCCCAGTAGTCCGGTTAACGAATGCCAAAAGCGTGACATAAACTGAGGTCCCCTGTCAGAGATGATAACCGATGGCAATCCGAAGAGACAAAAAACACCCTCAAAGAACAGTCTAGCCAGCGCAGGAGCGGAGGGGATGCCCTTGCAAGGGATAAAGCAAGCCATCTTGGAGAAAGAATCAATGATCACCCACAAAGTGTCAAGCCCTTAGACCCGGGGTAAATCAGTGATAAAATCCATTGTTTCAGTGTGCCAAGGTCTGGGAGGGACGGGCAAAGGAAGCAGGTGGCCTACTGGACGACCTCTACGATGTTTGCATTGTGCGCATACCGCACAGGTGTTAACATAGCACTCTACATCCCTTTTCATGGAGGGCCACCAACACCAACATTTCAATACTGCTAGTGTGCGCATCTGACCGGGATGTCCATGAATGGAGGCATCGTGGGACCATGCAAGGACCATGTTGCGAGTGTCTGTAGTGGGTAGAAGCAGACGGTCAGCAACGAACAGTAAACCGGCCTGAAACGTAAGGTCCCAGTCAGACAATTGGTCCGGGTGTAGGGTGACCCAATACCGAATCGCTTCCAGTAAGGGCGGTGATGGGGTGCACAGACAAACCACTTTGCCGCAGTCTAGGAGGGTGTCAGGGTATGTTGGTAATGCAATCCCCCCAGGAGAACCAGATAAGGCATCGGCTTTCCCGTGGGCAGAACCTGAGCGGTGTTTGACAACAAAGTCAAAAGCCACGAAGAACAAATGCCATCTGACCTCTCTGCTGTTAATGCATTTCAACAATGCCAGATCCTGTAGATTTTGATGATCAGAATACACTGTGACCTGGTGTTTGGCACCTAAGAGATGGTGTCGCCAAACACGGAAGGCGTCCTTGACTGCCAGTAACTCCTTTTCGGTCACTGTGTAATGGGATTCGGCATCAGTAAACTTGCGGGAGTGAAAGGCCACGGGGTGAAGCCGACCGGAGGTGAGACAGACTTGTGACAACACTGCGCCCAAGGCAAAAGAGGAGGCATCGGCCTCCACAATGAACGGTAGTTCTGGGTCCAGGTTTTGTAGAACAGGGGCGTTAGTGAACGCCATCTTTAGTGACTCAAAGGCTTGTTGGGGTGTTTCAGTCCAGAGAAAGGGAACGTGAGGACTTGTAAGAGAAGTGAGGGGAGTCACTAGCGACAAGAAGCCAGAGATAAAGCGCCAATAAAAATTAGCAAAGCCAAGGAATGACTGAAGCACTTTCAGGGTTTTCGGAGCCGGCCAGTCTAATACTGCTCGTACTTTGGAGGAATTCATGGCCAGGCCCCCAGGCAAGATATGGAAACCGAGAAACTCCACGGTGACAGCCTGGAATTGGCCTTTCTCTGGTTTCGCGAACAATGAATGTTTTTGCAAGCGTGAAAGTACCTCTCGTACATGGGGTACGTGTTATTTCAGTGTTCGGGAGAAAATCAGAATGTCATCCAGGTAGACTACAACAAAGACATCTAGGATGTCAGTGAAGATGTCATTCATGAACCTCTGGAATGTAGCCGGGGCATTGCAGAGACCAAACGGCATGGCCGTGTATTCGTATAGCCCATAACGAGTGCAAAACGCCATTTTCCATTCGTCCCCAGGATGTACACGGACCAGATTGTAGGCCCCACGAAGGTCTAATTTCGTGAAAACAGAGGCATGAGTGAGGCGATAAAGTAATGGCATGATCAGCGGAATGGGATCGCAGTTCTTTTCTGTGATGGCATTGAGTCGGTGGTAATCCACGCATGGGCGTAGGTCGCCTTCTTTTTTGGGAACGAAGAAGATGGGACTGGCTCCTGGAGATGTGGAAGGATGAATATGGCCTAAACAAAGGGATTTTTGAATGTATTCTTTTAGGGCTATGTCCTCAGTGGGAGACAGGGAATAAATCCGGCCCGTAGGAATCGTACTGCCTGGTATCAGGTCTATCGGGCAGTCGTAGGGACGGTGCAGGGGAAACACCTCAGAGGAGCCGCGATCAAACACCCCTGCATAGTCTTGGTATTGGGCGGGAATGAGTGCAGAGATCAGTCCCACTGTGTGATGTTCTGTTGATGGGATCGCAGCATCCCCTATGGTTAGATGTGCTATAGCCCACAGAGCCTGAGCAGGTGTGGTATCGTTCGTGGTTGCAGGAAGGCAAAAGTGTTGGCATAGATCTGATTCGAAGTGGACCGAGCCTGTTTTCCAGTTTTCAGAAGGTTATGCTCCTGGAGCCAGGGGATCCCCAATATGAGACCGAATTGGGGCATCGAAATGAGGTTTCTTTGTGTGTAGCGTGAATTGTTAGGAACATAGGAGCCGTCTGTTGTTTAATGGGCCCTGATATCAATGATGTACCATCAACCGCCTGGACTGGTTCTGGCCTGGTCTTAGTCAGATGGGGCAAATTGAGAGTATGAGCAAGTGCGATGTCAATGTAGTTGCCCGTGACACGTGACACCTTCAGTCATCTAGCCCCAACTCTCTGCAGATAAGACACTTTTCCAAGCAGAGAGTGAGGGGGTAGATCCCTCTCCTCCCCAGGTGCCTCCCTCTGGAATTGCCTCCCTGTCCCTTTAAGACTTGAACCAGATCTCCTTAAGTCACAGAAGCTTCCCAAGACCTTCATTTTCTCTTCTTTCTTCAGTCTTCACCTCCCCTGCTATTGTCCCTGTCTGCTTCCTGGTTGGCTGCTTGATTCCTTCAGATTCTAAAGGGCACCAGGACCCTCCATTCCAGTCTACCTCTGCACTTGGTCTCCCTGGACCTCCCTCAACCTGCACTGCACTTCTGAGCCCCTATGCCCGCACTTGCCTGGTTGGACCTGCACCCTTGTAGCCCTTCTAGCTCCTTACCTCGCACTTACCTTCTGGACCTTCCTTCCGCTGCACTCTCTGCTTCCCCCTAGCTCTGTCCACCTAGCCTCCCCTGGTACTCACTTTTCTGATGGGCCCTTCCACCCTGACCAACACTTCCCCGCCTCCCCTCTCCCTTGCACTTCTCTAATTGCACTTGCACGTTCCAAATGTCACAAGGCTTAGTACGATCTTTTTGTGTTTTTGTTTCCTCACTTCTCCCACCGTCTTGTCTTGTTGCACCTCGAAACACATTGTGTATAGGCGCATTATAAATACTCAATATTCAATCAAGCAATCAATCAATAACTGGCATGGGTGTATACCAGGGGTTCTGAGAAGCCCATGAAAGAAGTCCTGTCAGGCAAAAATACGAGGCACCTGAAATTTTATTAAAAGATTATGATATTGTGGGAACATACCTGGCAGGGGAGTATACCAGGGAATCTGAAAAAACCCATAGAAGTATTCCTGCCAGGGAAGTGCAAGAGGAAATCCACCAAAGTTACAAGAAGAGTTAAAGAAAGGCTTTTATGGAATGCATTGTTTGAACCAGAACTTTGGTATTCAGTAAAAATTACCGAATCCAATTGACCTACACCACCAAATTACCAAAAATAGATACTACTACATGTCCTACTGACTAAATGTTCGTAGGACAGTTTGTAGTGTCTATTTGGTGGTGTAGGTAATTTTTTTTTGGGGTCGGAACAGCGGCCCTCTGCAGCTGACCCGACCCAAATAAAAGAAAAAGGCTGCGGGGGTGTCCCCCTTAACACCCCACTTACTATACTATACAGTATAGTGAGCAGGGGTTGCGGGGGACAACCCTGCAGCAGACTCCAAAAATATTTATTTTAAAAAGGACCCTGCAGCGCTGGTTCCCGATCACTGAAGTGAAAGGGATCTGGCGTCACAGGGAGCAGAGAGAATGAAGGAAAGGTCAGTAGGGGCTGGGGGTGGAGGAGTTCAAGGGGGGGTTAGGGTTTCTTTAGATGTGAGGTTGTTTTACCTTGAATGACTGAATGGGAAATGTACAAACAATTTTGCATTGCGTACATTTCTCATTCGGTCATTTCCGTTGCTGTTATTTCTGCCGCAGCAAAACAACTCCATTTCGAACTTTGCAAGTCCAGTGAAGACACAAAGAAACTATTAGATAAAGAGACACTCATGAGAGGGTGCTAGAGGGCCAGCCAAGATAGAGGCTCCCCTGTGAGCTCCCAGCAATCCTGCGTATGAATCCTGACTTATCGCTGCAATCCTGATGCAAAACCCCCAGTTTATGCAGACATTATATTAAAATAGCACAGACCGTCACTTCTGCTGAAAAAACGAAGAAAATCGGAACTGCCCATACGAGTCAGCCGCAACATGAAGTGGGCCGCACTTCCTGATCTACTCAGGCCCCCTGAGAGATGAGCCGCACAGCAAAGAACACCCAAGGGTGGACGAGAGGGGCCGCAGCCGGAGCACCGAGGCGAGCCGAGACTGGCAGCTGCAGAGAGAGGGTGCCCGGGAATGGCAACAATCACTTCATCATCCTGAGAGCGGGCCCCCGATCCCCGAGATCCGCTCTGACACCAGGCGGAACCGCGCTCCCCCGCCCGCGTTCAGCCGCACAGAGCTCGCCATCCTGACTACGGCGAGGGAACGCGGCTGACAGTGGAGGTGCCTCCACGGCCCGGCGGGGAGAACGGGGGGGCCTGTCCCATCGCTGATGCGAGGTGGTGCTGGAACGGGCACCGAGAGCTGAGAAGCGGGCGGAGTGGTGGGGCCCAGAGGGAGAAATCAGCCTAAAGGCTGGGGAGGAAAATAAGGGTGCCTGGCGGGGGTTCCCACGCTTGGAGGCACACGAAGACACACCCGCCCTAGTAGTGCAAGCACCGCAACACAAGGGCACATTTCATGACACGCCGCGGCCCAGGCCCCACCTGGCACGAAGCCGCAATCCAAGCGTGAACGCGCCAAAAGCCCTACGGAGTGGTGGGCACCGGAGGAAAACTCGCGCAGAAAGCAACCCAATACAGCCAGGTCCCACTGGGAAAAACTGACTCCAGATCCCCAGCTGACATCCCCACCCAGCTGACACCCTCCCCTCCTGCCCGTGTTGTGTCGACCCGGCTGGGCTCAAGTTCACATCAATCAGGCGGCGCTCCGCCGTACACACACAGAAGCCAGGAACTTCCTCAAGGGACGGCACAGGACGACCCCTTTCGCCCCCAAGAGCAGCTAAAAACGCAGACTGGAAATTTCAACCCTGTCCCCGGCACTGTCTAGGCCACTATGGGGAAAACAGATAAGTCCCAGAGAAAGCTCAACTTTGATGCCGGCCCGGCACCCAAGGCTCCCAGGTCAGAAAGCTGCCCAGAATGCCCTGCCAATCCCCCAGAGGAAGAGCACCCTCAACAGCCAGACATCCGGGAAATTCTAATGGACCTAAAAGCTGGGATAGGCAGTCTTGACAGCAAGATAGACACGCTGTCATCCAAAGTGGACTTTCTTCAACACCGCCTTGACAAACATAGCGACAGGCTAGACAATGTTGAACAAAGAGTCTCGGATCTCGATGATGGTGCATCATCACTTACCACGAGAGTCTCCACACTAGAGGGCCAAATGAAAACAGTTCTGGCCAAAAATGAGGATTTAGAAGGCCGCTCCAGATGGAATAACATAAGGTTACTATGCGTTATAGTACAACAGCGACAAATTAAAATGGAGTTCCACGTTGAGAAAATATGCACAGAGCTATTCGGTCCTATTGCGTTATCACAATTATTTGTGGTAGAGCTAGCTCACAGGATTCCATCAACCAGACCCATTCCGGGGACACCACCCCGACCGATCATAGCCAAGCTCTTAAACTAAAGGACACGGACAACATTTTAAGAATGGCGAGAGAGAAAGGCAAACTCCACTATGATGGTGCCAACATTCAGTTCTATCCGGATTTTTCTCCATCAGTCCAACCCCAGAGAAGGTCTTTCACCCATGTCAAACACAGACTACGCGACAACCAAATCACTTATTCGATGCTCTTCCCGGCAAAACTGCGCATTCAATACGAAGGGAATACACAATTCTTCAATTCCACCGATGAAGCCATGCTGTTCCTAGACAGACAGGTTTGCAAACCTGCAAACAAAAGCTCCGGACCATCAAGAAGAGAAAGGGCGGAAGAATACCGCCTTGATAAGAACTTATCAGCAACCGGGATGTGGGAGCCTAATTCTTGGAAGGACACCTGCGCCCCTTGCACAGTATGTTCTCAGTTCAAGTTGGGGGGGTTCCAAACAGACAAGTTGGGGGTTGTCCGTGCAAGGAAGAATGTTTTGTTGTTGTTGTTGTTCAAAGTACGCACCACCCGTCGCTGCCTAACCCCCGCCTCGACCACAAAGCCCCTAGTTGCTTCCCGCACCCACACAAAATCAAAGAAGGCCTTTTACATCGCCGGCAGTACGGACTACGAGAAACCAGCCGCTGCCCCCTCGTGTGGCACCATAAAAAGTATCACCAAGACAATTCAAGGTAGCATCTTGGAATATTAGCGGTAGCAATCACCCAGCAAAGACGAGGAAGATTTTGCAACTCCTCAGACGTCATAGGGTCGAGGTGGCAATGATCCAAGAGACCCATCTCCTCCCTCACAACGAACACATCTGGGCCTGAAACTGGGGCTGCCACCGTTATTTCTCTTCCTATTCATTAAATGCCAGAGGAGTGGCGCTCCTCATCCTTTCAACACTATGCTTCCGCCTGACCAAAATGGAAAAGGACAGAGAAGGGAGGGAACTCCTGGTGCAGGGGATCATGGCAGGAGAGGAAGTAGTACTCGTCAACTTGTACCTCACAAACACAGATGGCGCAAACAATTTTGACTAGGTGCTGTCCCAACAAGCACAAGTAGGCAACGCAACCATAATCTGAGGAGGTGACCTGAATACACACCTCAACCCACAGAAAGACAAAACACAGCCAACAACAGTGCACCCATCCTGGGCCAGCTTACAAGTGCAGGAGATTTGCAAAGCATTTGACATAATAGACATTTGGAGGCATCAAAACTGGGAAAACAGAGACTATACCTACCACTCAAGCACTCACAATACAAGTTCACGCATCGATTACTTGATGGTCTCCGCCCACAGTAAATGGCAATGGGGCCCATGCCAAATACTCTCTAAAACCTTCTCGGACCACGCCACAGCAACACTCGAATGCAACCCTCCAGTCATCAGATCGCGGCCACCTCACTGGCGCTTTAAACCCGGAGCATTGGCCGATCAAATATTTGCAACGGAACTACGCAACAAAATCACTTCATTCCTTGAAATTAACCAGGGCACTGTCCGCTCCGCAGGGTCTCTGTGGGAGTCACTTAAATGTTACATAAGGGGGGTGTGCTTAGCTAAGGAAAACGGAATTCTGAAACTAATCCGCCGTGAACTGATCGCCAGCGAAAGTCGCCTGAAACTTCTAGAAAATCAGCAAGGCACCACGAATGAAAACCATACACAAGCAGAGCTGAAGGAAGAACTTCTCAACTTCAGAACCCTAGCAGAACGAGAATTAAAATTTCTAGGTCACAGACACAGAATCAGACAATACGGCGAGGGACAGAAACCTGGAGCTCTCCTTGCACGACTCATTGCAGCAGACAGGAAACCAACAAGGGTGGAAACAATCCGTTCCCCACAAGGAGATATGGTACATAGGGCGGATGAAATAGTCGAGGTGTTCAGAGGATTTTATCAAGAGCTATCCAGTGCCAACCATTCCCCAGACACAGCGGCGATCCACGAATATCTCAACGACACTGAGCTGTACTGGGTGGAGAGGGGACCCCCATGAACCCCTAAACGACCCCATCTCACTAGAGGAGATCCAAGAAGCAATAAAGAGTCTACCTACATCCAAAGCCCCCGCGCCCGATGAGTTAACAGGTGAATTCTATAAATTCTTTGCCCAAATCATAGCCCACCTCCTCTTAAAGGTCTACGAAGAAGCAATCGAATTTGGCATCCTCCCCCAAACACTAAGGGAAGCTAACGTAATTCTTCTGCATAGAAAAGACAAACCCCCTGAAGAATGCAAATCCTACTGACCAATCTCCTTAATTAACCTAGATAACAAAATCCTGGCAAAAATTTGAGCGGATAGACTACTCCCACTAATGCCTGCACTGGTACTTGCAGATCAAGCGGGCTTCGTACCCGGGCGCAACACAACATTTGGGATACGAAGAATGTTCGGGGTGATAGCAGTGCTGGATCCCAGTCAACAGGCAATAGCGGTGCTGCTAGATGCGGAAAAGGCTTTCGACTCTGTCGAGTGGCCCTTCCTGTTCGCAGTTCTGCAGCAGCTCGGACTCAAGAACCAATATATCAAACTGGTCTCTCTCCTCTATAACCAACCCCAATCAGCAATCACCCTAGCGACGACACGGTCAGAATATATATAACTTCAACGTGGTACCAGGCAGGGATGCCCACTTTCTGCCCTGATATTTCCATTAGTAATGGAGCGGGCCTCCGGGAGCGTCAAATTCAAAGAGGGCTTAAGATTGTACCTCATACATTAATAATATCCCTCTACGCCGACGACATAGTCCTTTACATGCAAAGCCCCAGCGAAAACCTCAATCCTATTATGCGCAAAATAATAAAGTTTGGGTCGGTGTCGGGACTAAAAATCAATCACGCCAAGTCAATCATATTCCCCATGAATGCCAACACCAGAACATTTATAGATGATTACAATTTTAAATGGGAAAAGGCCCATGTCCGTTATCTGGGGATCCTGATGTCCCTAAATCACCATGAAATATTCAGAGACAACTACGAAAGCGTACTTAAAACACTAAGAGAAAAGGTGAACAGGTGGAAAGGACTCCCACTAACCCTATGGGGAAGGGCTTCCCTGGTGAAAATGGTAATTCTCCCCAAACTCTTGTATTTGTTCTCCAATATCCCGATCCTGTTGTCACAACGCTTTCTAGGGATGTTAAGGAGTTTAGTTCTCTACCTAGTCTTGGCGGGCAAACCAGCGAGGGTGGCATACTCATCCCTCATACTACCAGTAGCCAAAGGGGGCCTTGCACTGCCCGATATGGAAAGATACTACTGGCAGCCCAAGCTCAGTTTCTCAGCCACTGGTACTCGACCCAGTTCGTAAGACCACATGTACAGGTCGAACGAGCTCTGGTCTCGCCAAACCTGCTGAGAGCCATGATAATCAGCAAACAAGCGGTACCACTCACAACATTGAACATAGTACAGGCCACATACACAATCTGGTGGAAAATTGCCCAAAAGTATAATGTACAGGTTAGATACCCGCCTCTCCTGCCCATTAGATTTATCCCAGGGGTGCCCCTCACTGATGAAAAGGTGTTCCTTAAGTGGGTAGACAAATGCAAAATTAGCACACTAGGCGACCTATTCGTGCAAGAAAACGTTATAACGCCCCAACAAGCAAAAGAGAAAGGCAGCACCACCTCCCTGGATATATTTATTTACTTCAGAGTACGATATACTTTGCAAGAACTTATACCCTCGTTCCCAAAACAACCACCAACGTGGAAACTACTGCACAGAGTAATACAGGCACAAGGAGAGGGCAAATTGGTCTCATCTATCTTCAAAGCCCTTTTAACAGACACACTACCAAAGAATCCGAAAACAAAAGCAAGATGGGAAAAGTCGCTGCAAACACCCATCCTGGATGAAGAATGGGGCTATATATTACAACAGACACAAAAAGTAGCACTTAATTCACGCCTCAAGCAAATTCACTTCAATTATCTACACCAAACATACCACACCCCCAAAAAAATAAACAGGCACCACCCGGAGCTGAACTCTACATGTGACAGGTGTGGCACGCCGGAGGCCGACTCCCTACATCTCGCATGGAGCTGTCCAGCGGTGGTCAAATTCTGGTCAGATGTGCTCCACAAAACTGAAGCAATAATAGGGGAGGAGATGAGACCGGTCCCAATAGTAGCATTACTAGGGATGACAAAAACCCTGGCACCACAAACAAGGAAACTGGAAAATGTACTACTGGTACTAGCATGGAGAAGAATAGCTATGGCATGGGGAAGGGGCCCGCCCCCTCACTGACAAATTGGAGGAAAGATATCCTCTTTTGCCAAGAAGTGGAAACAGAATTCATAAAACACTGCCCCTGCATGCGAGGCCCCCGGACATATGGGGCCCTTATGTATCATATCTCCTCTCCAAAGCTTTTTCCCCTTCATCATCGCCTAAGTCAACACAAACTAGAACTCATGCGGACTAAGATCCAGTACCAACTTATGGCATAAAGGGGCCGATTGACTGCAGCAAGTGTGTTGGGGAGGGGGAGGTTTGGGATGGTGGGGTGGGGGGCGAGGAGAGGGGGTTGCCGCAAGTTGTACAGCGCACAGTTCGGGCTAGTTGTCTATTCTTGTAAAACTAAAAATGCAAAAATAAAGTTTTTTTAAAAAAAAGAGACACTCATGCCACCCTACCTAAGAATCCAGGTGAAGGGAACCACCCTCTGGATCCAAGGGTCTTTCCTTGGAAAACACATTTGTTGACGCCATCTTTATATTTTTGGTGGTAAACACTTTTTGCAATCATCAAGTCAAAGACATTTCCTTTCACCCTTTGTTGTGTGGTTTCTAGTGTGATGGTCAGCATAGACAATTGTTAAGTTACTGAC
Source organism: Ambystoma mexicanum (assembly GCF_040938575.1). NCBI lineage: Eukaryota > Metazoa > Chordata > Amphibia > Caudata > Ambystomatidae > Ambystoma > Ambystoma mexicanum. Next base: position 83,616,801 of record NC_090935.1, on the reverse strand, counting down.
TACTTGATACAGTCTGATCCTTAGTTTTAGTTTTCTAGGTAGGGAAATTTCTCTTTAGAATAGAGAGGAGTTTAACCAACCCACTTCTGTTTAATAAAATTTCTGACTTTGAGAATACCATAACTTTGTGTCCGGCTCTCATGTCTGAGCCCTTACATTTCATCCAGATCTGAACAGTAATAATACGGTCACAAATCAAATGTTAATTTGCATTAATAACTAGGTGCTTAGAAGTATGGATTATACAACAGATATCTGTTTAGAGATTCAATATCCATTGTACTTACACTTTCCAGCGGGATGACATTTTGGAAGAAAACACACCTGTCCAGTAATCCACAAGTTAGACATTTGTGGTTGATCAACAAGCATGACCCGGGTTTAATAGTTATCTTTGTAAGAACAATGGGCAATGGCCCTCATTACGACCCTGGCGGAGTGGGTTTACGCCAGCGTTATTCGCGGCGGACCCGTCCGCCCTACTACGAGTTCCCGTAGCGCCATGGAGCCTTTCTCCGCCTGGTTTTTCCGGGCGGAGAAATCCATGGCGCTACGGGACCTTGTTGTTAATTACGCCACCGTATTTTACGGTGGCGTAATTAACGCCTTCCCCACTCCCATTATACCCTATGGGGCAAAAATGGGAATGGGGAAGGGTAAAATGGGGGATGGGGATTTACCGCCCCGCCAAGGTCGGCATGGGGCGGAAAATCCGCCAACCCCCATGGCTCTATCGGCAGCTTTCCGCCGTGCTCCGCGGTGCATTTAGCACCGCGATTTCCGCCAGGGTCGTAATGAGGGCCAATGTCTTTTTTAAGGAGATCATTGTCTGTAGGGTGCTGGAAATACATGACAAAATGCACATAATATTGAAAAACACACGTTTGATGGGCAAGGGGCCACAACTTGCATCAACTTCCACATTTATTGAGAGACATGATCCCAATTGGGTATGAGTATAGCAAAGTCCCCCAACTTAAAACAGGTTTTGATGATGTAGGGTCAGCTTGGGCAGTATTTGCTAAAAGGCTGATCTATTGATTGGCATAGAATATAATTGTGCAACTTCCTTTTCTCCGATTGCTGCAAAATATGTTCATGTCCTAAAGGACCCAGTTGTCATTGAGAGAAATGGGACTGCAACAAATATGTCCTCCTTGCTCCCCTTCTTTCCTCACTGGAAATGCTGCTTGATGGCCATCTTTTATCCTGGACGCTGATGTCTGTGTTGCACTCATATATCAGTGCTGTCTGAAGTCTATCCTTTCAAGTAGCCCTCCAATTCTGCAGAGGCGGATGGGTGAACATGTGTATTGGAATTAGAAACATTGTATCTGCATGACATGCTTTTCCCAATAAATACAATACCATTGTCAAGAGACTGAAGAATATGTCACTAAGGGTCACTGCCCTCCGCTACCCCATATCACGTGGGTGAGATACGCTAAGCAATAAGATGACCGTACCGGCCTTATCCCAGATCGATACAGGAGGAGATGGACCTGATGAAACTGAAGATGACAAGAGTAAGCAAGCCTGCTGTTAGATTGATAAACGCGCATGCAAAAGACACAAGGCAAATACTCACTCACCATGAAGAAACAGGAACACTAGGTCAAATGTGCTTTTAGACACGAGGAATAACTCTTGCACCATAAAGACACAACGAATATAACCCAAGCAATGTATAAGCTGAACACGTTGAAATGAATAGAGGTCTTGAGGTCATCAAAAGCTCAAACTGTGGAATTCACTGTAGCACAGATTTGTGCCAGGCGCAGGAAGGGGCTGCGCGCCCTCTTTGAGGTTACGGAAGAATTAAGGGAGGGCCTGAAAAGTCCAGAAGAGAACATACAATAGGGATTCCCAAGGCACAACACATTTCTTTTCGATTAATTAAAGAACACCCAGCCTTTGAATGCCACATGCCGACTAATTATAAAATAACATGTAGTAAAGAATGGACCGAACAGGTCCCCAGTGCGTGGAAAAGTGACAACATGTGCGTTCAAATTAGCTAAAATTCCAAATAATACAGTACAGTGTAATTCAGAACATGATCTCCTCACATGTGACAAATAACTCAAGACCAGTGTCTATTCATTAGGGCCCGACACGACTCAGCACCAGTCTCAACTCGCCACATGTTTTCAGAATCAAGGCGTCTAGTAAGATCAAATACAATGGAATATTTTGGTTCATGGCCTTGGGATAAGGGGTAGCATCTTATTTCACTCGAATAACACACATCTTGGACTTCTCACCCCTTACATGTTTTAGTTCATGTGCTGATGGCCTGTCATGTCCAGGTTTGGTGAGCAAGGTACCGACCAATGACACTTTGTAATGTTGTGCCAATTAGTACATGTTGCATTAACCAATAGTTAACTTTAAAGATGACAATATACTCTCTACTATCAATTTAGAGGTGGTCCCCAGTGGAGCCAACAGATATCAGTATAATCCATTGGTGGACTAGCCCATATATTTTCTATATGTAGACAATTCCCATAACCAATCTCTGTACATCGTAGGTTTTTCTAACTAAGATTGTAATGAGACATTAATGATGGCGTGTTTTCGGTTTTTAAATTGTTGTCATGCTTGAGAAGAACGAAAGCACACTATAATGATTTATTGGACGGCCTCCGTTCACTCTGAAAGTTCCTTCCCTCCCCAAACAAGGTGTCACTCAACAAGCCGCCAAACAGATTCTTATTTGGGTCAATTCCTGACCTGTATAATACCACTCAGCTTCCTCCCCCTGTGCCACCAACAAGACAATAACCAGACTGGTGTATAGAAGAAAATATATATTAATTTACTTAAATAACCAAATTATCAACAGCTACACCACTGTGACACAAGCCACCAACACCTGGTACAAAACAATATCTTCAGCACATATGTAACTACTTCCTATCATTCACTAGCAGATTTATCTGAATAACATTTCACTTTCAATGAATACAAGATTACTTTTAAAGCACAGTGACATTGCATATGAACACATAGGAAAACTTGAAAACACAGTAATTTAAAATCAGCACCTTTGTTCCTTCTTTATCCCAAAGCATTCTCAAACCTTTCTGCTATGGGTGTCGCTTGCCCAACCCAGGAGAGAGTGAATGTTTTCAACTGGAGAACGACACTTGGTTTAAAGCAAAGTTATGAAGTGGGAACACATAGGAATTTCTTTTTTAATAAACCACATTTTATTTTCAAAGGGAGAGTTTGGAACAATGGGATGCAGAGCAATTTCACATTCAAAAGGAAGGCAGGGTGTTAGGATTTTTATTTTTGGAACAGGTGACCCCTTTGTGCACAGACACAATCTAGGGGAAGGGGTAACAGTAAGGAAATCAGTTTTTAGGGGAAGAGACCCCTTTCCTTAAAGGAAGTCTGGGGTTGAATGGGAATTAGGGTTACCCAATTACTTTATAGGCTACAGTCCTTAAAAGTACACTGGGAATGAGATTTGTTAATTTCAAATTTTAACAAGAATCATTCCATGATCTTTCTGTAGGGGAATTCATTTAATTATTTTTTTATTAAATATGCTAAAGGTCTACACAGTTCCACCTCCACCCATAATTAAGGTAATGGATTAAGGCAGGTAATTTCCCCACACATTCAATAGCATTGGGTTATGTCTTCTTACATGGGAGATCACTATTATTAGCTCTGTAGGCCAGCCAAGTTTTAGGACCCTCTTTTGGGAACATGTAGGAGTAAGCTCACACCTCAGGCCTCTATTCACAGCAAGGTCCCACCGGCCACAGGCCTCTCTCAGATGGCTATTCCCAGAATCTTCCAAGTAAAATTCTCCAGCCCAAAGGGTTCAGCAAAATCCAGCAAGTATACAAGTGTCTCTTTTCTCCTTTTTTTTCTAGCCCCACTGTCATAGGATAGTAACCATATGTATGACCTATGACACCATCCTCATTATGAATCTTCCCACGCATTGGATTGGACAGTTATTATCCTTGCCCTCTGGAAAGTACGGCCTCTTCCAGCCGATAGGACAAGGGGTTTCAGAGGTGTAGATTATGGAAAAGGAGGGGAGGAGAGAAATAGATCAATTTAAAATGACATTTAAAGTTGCATTTTTGTCTCACAGAAGGTCACTATATGTCAACTTCCTTAAATTTATGGATAACCACCATAATATATGTATTTACAGATTCAGCGATGTATGCTGGACTTGGGGACACTAGCTTGATCATGGCATGACCTTCCTCGGGCAAGATATACATTTTTTCATAAACCCAAATACTTATGAATATGAAACTTCTACCAACACACATTAATTTTACTTTCTATCATTTCACTGACTTTTGAATTTCTATCATTTACAGGAATTCCACAATCACATATTGAGCTCCAAGGCTTGTTGTGATCTTCGAAATGAGGCCTGGCTGAGCTGTGGGCACCACATGGTTCTCTTTATATTAAGGAAAAACAAGTCCAATGATAAGCAACAGCAATACCTTAATTATGGAAATCTGTGGTTTCACATCCAGCAAGCTCAGTACGTTTCATTTCTTAAAAATCACATGGCATGGGTCTGTGTTTGGCTCATTGTTAATCCAGCCCTGCCATTAAGTGCTTTAAAAGGTGTTTGAAGCCAAGCACAGTTTATGGTGCCATAAAACAGTTTGAGATGTCTGCTTGTATTTTGATTATCTGACTCCACTGCTGAAACGATCTACAAATGCTGTATTTCTTTGCATTTAACTGAAAACAGAGCACATTCCTTGGATGCATCAGCCAAATGCCTCTCAGAGTATTAAACAGATAACTCAGTCCATCTCACAGTTCAGCAGGAAAACTGCAAAGCCAAACAAAAGTACAATTCTGAAAGAAATGGCTTTTTAAATTGTGGAAATCGAAATAATATTGTACCTCCTATCGCGTTGTTTGAATGTATGTTGGCCTACGCCAAGTTGTCTAAAAACATTGTGTACAAAGATTCCGCGGCAAGGTCTTGACCTAAATGTATTGTGCAAATCGTCATCTTGGATTAAGCTACCATTTTAGGTACTTTTGCAGTGTGGAAGTCACCCTGAACAACAAAATGGAGGCCGAATGACATTTCGAGTGGGATTCTGGCCGTTGTGACCTCCGCACACATGAATAAGTAGTATGCCCGCAGGCCACTTGTTGGGGTCGCGAACTGAGACCTTGTCCTATCCCAGACCTATGTGTAAATGAACAACTGTGTCAGCGGAACTGATCAAATTGCACACATTATGGGATTGACCTGGCAACAAACCCTAGGCCTGGTCCAAAGAATGGTTAACCCGCAGGGGGTTGGCCAAGGCTGGATAAAAAGTATAAAAACACGAGTATCCCAATGTTCGCTCTCTCACACTAACACGGCGAACTACCGTTGATGGTTCGTTCTGTTACTCTGAGGGCCGAATAGCCATCCGTATGACAATTGACTTTTGGTAATTGTTGTAACTTTGAATAAAGTGCTTTGTATGTCCTTTGTAACCTGTGGTGGTGTGTTTCCTTTGGGCTTCCCGGCCTCATATCAATTTTTCTGTTTCCACAGTTGGCGCCCGAATAGGGACCCTCAAGATTGATGCCGGATCATTGAAGGTTGACGCAGACTATCGAACCGGGATCGGACGGTGTGATTCTGCGGGCCCGACCGATCGAGACGCGATACCTCGGTAGCGCTGCACGATCCGATCCTTGGACGATAGTCGTGTGGTCTGACACGGCATCTTGACGAGGGTCCAATTTTGAGGCGGGCAGATTTGCCGAAACCACCAAACGCAAGGTAAAATTTGTTAGGTAAGTTCTTTGTAATACGGTCCTCCTTAGGTTTGGTCAGGTGCAGTCGTGACCCGGCTCTTAATTTAACCCTGACACTTTGAATTTGGCGTATTGTATCTGCAGACACAATTATTGAACCAGGTAACACCAATTGTTTGAGAAATGCCTGGGAAATTGTCTAGCTGTTTTAGGGCTCTGTTCCGCAGCGATCGGCAATCCTTGGAATTTAGCCGCCCGGCACCACAGGAGGGGTCGCCGGCGTGTACTATGTACTATAAGTATGGCATTGGAAGTATAGTATTTAATGATATTTGGCACAGACAGACCAGACATGCCTCCGAATTTCAGTGGCCAATCAACGGTAGTTTTGAGATCCCCCGTATTGAATACTTAGAATCGATCTTGTTAAAGAAAAAGGCTAGACCAGCAGCCTTTGATGTGTTACAAAATTGGAAGTAAGAAGCATTGCAGCAGCTTAAAAGTAGGGATAAACATGCACGTCGTCATAAAACAAATGCTGAAAAAGCATTATTGTATGATAAAGAAAAGCGGTCAGAATCAGATAAAAATATAGATAGAGCCTTTTCACTCGGGATCCAGAAAATGTATCCCTCTAAAGATTTCCATGTGTCTGAGGAATTTATTGAGAAATTATTAAATGAACGCAGGCCCGATGCCTCAGCGCCACCTCCGTATGCTCCTGTTTTGGGCACTCTGCCCATTCCTGCGGTTGTTCCTGTTGCTATTCCTGTTCCCCCTGTACAGCCTATTGTTCCTAGTCCTTTGGTTGTTGTTCCTCCGCCTATCGCACCGCCCCTTCCCCCTACACCTGCACCTTTGTTAAATTTACCTATACCTCCACTCCCGAGTGGCCCCGTATTGATTGGAATCGATCCAGGTGCAGGGTCAAAGATTGTGACTCGTAGTACTGTTTCTGCAGATAGGAAACAGGAATTGTTTGCATGGGCTAAGCATTGCATGGAGAAAGGTGATCAAGCTAATGTTTTTTCTACATTATCTAATTTGAATAGTTTTCCCGAGAAAAATGTTTTTATCGAAGGTTTGGGGACTCATTTGTGTGTGATGTGGGGTAGATTACAAAATTCGGATCTTCCACAAGGGGTGAGAGATCTGAATGCTTTGGCACTTTCGAGGGACACAGAGCAGAAAGTATATGGACATGTTGAAAGATTGTTTGAGTTTAGGAAAGACTTTGAAAAATCACAAGATGAGGATGATGAGGACGATAGAATATATGTACAGAAACGGTTCCTTCCGTGCCGAAGAACAGCACCTGAGGAAGTACGAATTTGTACCAAAGATGCGGTTCGATGGATCTCAGATTCATCGATACCGCCAGACGAAGTGTATGACACGTATAGTCAGTATACAGTAGAGATGCAAAGAAAAGTAATTCAGGTGATGGTACAGCACCTGCAAGAGGAATGTGTAAGAAAGAGGGTTAGTTGCCCCGTAGAATTATTGGGGATTTGTAAAAGGGCTTTTTCGCCCGGCACTTCTACAGCTGCCTTAGCGCTCGACCTGGCTCTATTGCTTAATAAGCGGCCGGAGGTACCTATATCTCAGTTGCCTACGGAGAGAGGTTCCTCGACCTTTGTCCCAAAAGTTGAGATCCACGCCAACGCGGCGACTGGTGCCCCCGCGGTGGATATCCCTGCACATTATGTATCGCAATTTGTTCACGTCCCGTTTTCACGACAGGAAGTGAACACAATTAGACAATCAGTTCCTGATATTAGAAAAAACCCGACGGGGTTTTATAAAGAAATATAGTCCGTTTTACAGTCCTCCGTGTTCACCTTGAGTGACATTGACTTGTTATTCCCTGTGCTCCTACCCGTAGATGTATGGAAACAGGTTCGGACAATAGACGATGTGCCAGGGCTGGGAGATACGTGGGCAAATATGATTAGAATTGATGGAGAAAGACCAGCTGGTGAGAAACCGCCACAGGTAATACTTACTTTACCTGATAGGATTGTCACTAAACTAAAAACTATAATCCCAGAAAAAAGGATTATTTGGGACAAGCTTACGGCCTGTGTTCAAGGGAAAACTGAAGGCGCCACCGAATTTTTCAATAGATTCGAGCAGGTATTTTCTGACTTCAGTGGACAGGATTTAGGTACAGAGTCGGGGAAGAGGTTGTTCGTGGACAAATTTGTACGCGGTTTGTTACCTGACATCCAGTCACAAATTATGTCCTCTGGGAGCACTTGGCAGGCAAAATCTCAATCTGAGGTTTTGCACATGGCTCAGTATTATGAGAACCGTGTTAATAATGAGAAGAAAAAAATTGAAAAGAGAAAGGGAGATTTGAAAACTAAAGTATTATTACAGCAAATTATTAGAAACCCCAGAGGAGGTATGACGCAAACTAGAGGTCAGTACGTTCAAAAAGGAAATACTCCTCTGAGTCCTGTAAATATTAATCAATGTGCTTATTGCCGCCAGGAAGGTCATTGGCGAGCACAGTGCCCTGTCCTTCGCCAGAGGTCAAGCAGTGCGTTTGGGGGTATGGGTAGACGACCTAGGGGCCGCCCTGGAGCAGGGGGCCCTGACAGAGGTCAGCTTTTGCAAGATTCTCAGCAACCTTTTTCACAGGAAAATCAGACCTCGAGTATGGACTCGAGAAACATATTTGATCACCCTTCTGCTGCCTACCTTTCTGAAGAGCTTTCTTCTGATGAGGCTCTATTTTATTACGATTGCCCGAAGCAGGGTTTGGAACCTTTGCCTATTCCCGTTCATCAAAAAGGCCCCTACGTTGAATTATTAGTGGGGAATAGGAAACACCAGTTTTTGATTGACACTGGAGCACTGAAGTGCTCCATTGATCATTCCAGGGTTCCAAACATTTCACTGTCAGGGCAAACAAATGTTTCCATAGGGTTTTCTGGTATACCAACTGTCTGTCCGGATTCTGCGCCGGTATCCATTTCTTTGGGTCCCTTCACGGACCATTGCCCTTTTCTTCTCACTTCAAACTGTGGAGAGAATTTGCTGGGGTTGAATTTGTTAATGAAATTGAACGCAGTAATTCATTGTTCTTTGGATGGAGTACGGCTAACGGTTTCAGCACAGCAACTTCCTAATTCTCAGTTCTTGATTCGACCTTTACCTCCCGAGTTCAGCATTGTCCCGGAATGCTTGTGGGCGGTGGACGACAATGATGTCGGAGTGTTACAGATTGAGCCTGTTAAAATAGTCCTAAAACATTGGGGTAAAACTGCCACGTATCCCGCAGTATAAAATATCAGTAGAAGGTGAACTTGCTTTGAAATGCATTGTCTCCGATTTTGTACATCGTGGGGTGATCGAGGAGATAACAGGTAGTTTGTGTAACAGACCGATCTTACCCGTATATAAGAAAGGCGACAATGCAATTCCGTACCGGTTTATAATTGATCTTCGTGCTATTAACCGAGTGGTCGCCCCGCAATTTCCAATTGTGCCTGATGTGACGACGATATTAACAATGATCCCTGCTACGGCTATGCACTTCAGCGTTGTGGATCTAAAAAACGCTTTCTTTAGTATCCCTATACATAAAGAAAGTAGATATCTGTTTGCATTCACCTTGGGAGGACGCTCATTTACATTTACAAGGGCACCTCAAGGGTATACTGAAAGTCCCAGCATTTATAGTAGAGCTTTAAAAGAGCAGCTCGACACCCTTGAATTGCCACCTACTTGCACGCTGCTTCAATATGTTGATGATTTACTTTTGGCTGCAGATTCTGAGAAGGACTGTAAAGAAGGCACTATACTGTTGCTTGTTCATCTAGCTAAAAATGGTCACAAAGCTTCGCTTAAAAAATGTCAATATTGTTGTCAGGAGGTTGCCTATCTAGGCTACCTCCTATCAAAGGAGGGGAGAAGATTGACACCTGAAAGAATAAAACACATTTCTGGCATGTCTGTTCCAAATACACAGAAGGAAGTCAGAGCCCTGATAGGGATGGCGTCCTATTGTAGGTTGTGGATCCCGAATTTCGCACTAGTGGTAAAACCGATGTTGGCTTTGATGAAGAAGGGCATTTCTCTGCCACTGCCATGGGAATCGGAACATCAACGATCATTTGAGCTTCTCAAAACCGCGCTATGTTCGGCACCGGTTCTGGGTACTCCAAATTATGACAAGGCCTTTGTGTTGTTTGTGCATGAATGTGATGGATGTGCTTTGGCTGTGTTAACACAGGAACATGGAGGGAAGAATAGGCCGTGCGGCTACTACTCCTCCGCCCTTGATCCTGTCGCATGCGCTTTGCCAAGATGTTTGCGCGCTGTTGCTGCTGCTGCCGCGTCTGTAAAACAGAGTGAGGGAATGGTCCTAGGCCATGATTTGATTTTGATGGTACCTCACTCTGTTGATATCCTATTGAACAAAACCCAAACGCAACACCTCACCTCTGCACGGTTAACAAGGTATGAACTAATTCTGTTTGCCCCTCATATTCAAATTAAGAGGTGTTGTGTTCTCAATCCGGCTGAACTCTTACCTTTCCCGCAAAACACTGTTTGCGGTGACGAAGAATCACATGACTGCCTGTATACCACCGAGCAAGAAACGAAGGGCAGGATAGATCTCATATATACTTCTTTGGATAATGCAGAAGGGGAGCTGTTTTGCGATGGCTCCTGCTTCAAACATTCGAATGGTACATCTACAGCTGCTTATGCAGTTACTACATTGAGCAAAATTGTTGAAACTAAGAGAATTTCGCATAACTCCGCGCAGGCCGCAGAGATTATAGCGTTGACCCGAGCTTGTGAACTTTCCTAAGGGTGAAGAGTAAATATATATACCGATAGCTAGTATGCATTTGGGGTGGCTCACAACTTCGGAAAACTTTGGTCGGAAAGAGGGTTCCTGACCTCACATGGGACCAAGATTCAGCATGGCCCTTTGATAGTGCAATTACTTTCGGCTCTCTAACTCCCTAAACGGTTAGCGATCATGAAATGTGCAGCACATCGCAAGGTCATAGATGATGTGGGCAGAGGGAACGCTTTTGCGGATTTGATAGCCAGACAAACGGCCACAGACCTTAGCACGGACATGTATACCTCGAGGAAAATGAGAGACGTTTGCATAATGGATGAAGGTATTGGGTCTGTGCGAGATATTCAGACTGATGCCACGATGGAAGAATCTAGAAAGTGGGCTGAAGGAATGGGGAAACTGGATGACGAAGGGTGTTGGGTGGATACATCCGAAGGGAAATGGTTGCTTCCTGATTCTTATGTATTGGCGATGGTTACGATGGCACACGGTCCTACGCATGTGTGTGCCCAGCAGATCCCGAAAATGTTAGAACAGGTTTGGGTAAATGACAAAATTCTGGAACCTGCAAAGAGGCACGTCCAGAACTGCATGATCTGCCTACAGCACAATGTGGGAAAGGGGACAGTGATTCCAAGGGGACGTTTCGGGCCCCCCTCTGTCCCTTTTGAGGTTATACATTTTGATTTTATTGAAATGGAGCGATGTAATAATCTGAAATATGTTCTTGTAATTATTTGTGCCTTTAGTAAATGGGTCGAGGCTTTCCCCGTCAAAGATGTTACCGCAATGACCACTGCAAATATTATGGTAAAAGAATTCTTTCCTCGATTTGGGCTCCCGAGGATAATCTGGTCGGACAATGGTCCTCACTTTATCGCAGCAGTAATTTTGCAAATATGTACAGCCCTAGGTATTGAGAAACGATTTCATTCAGCTAGGCATCCTCAAAGTGCTGGGTTGGTAGAAAGACACAACGGTATTTTAAAGAATAAACTTGCAAAGACATGTGCTGATACCAAACTAAAATGGCCAGATGCTTTGCCTATTGTGTTATTAGCTATGCGTACCACACCTCAGACTAGAACTGGGCTTTCTCCATTTGAAGTAGTAATGGGGAGACCTGCTAACATTTGGGGCCTCCGAAAACCTAAAGCCCTGAGGGAGGTGGAAAATGTATTGCTTGTAGACTACTGTAACCAGTTAACTAAAAATCTGTATTTCATCTACCACCAGGTGCATGCTGCTTTATCTGTACGGTTCACGGGCCCAGGACACGATATACAGCCTGGAAGTTGGGTCCTCGTGAAGGCCTACGAGAGGTCTTCCTGTCTCGCGCCTCGCTGGCGGGGACCCCACCAGGTATTGTTGGTCACCAGGACAGCAGTGCGGGTGGCTGGAAAGAAGAACTGGATTCATGCGACGCACGTCAAGAAACTTCCTCACCCGACGCCACACGCTACAGAAGAAGCAGAACCCCTCGCTGATGCTACAGTCTCTGATCTTGGAGTAGCAAACAGCGCTGCGAGTGCGTCGGAGAAGGTCTCTGAGCCCGAGGAGCTTGGTGAACAGTCCATCTCGTCTCCGCACTCTCTTGAAAAATCACTTCCGGAAAACACTGTTTCGAGCTCTGTGACTTCCGTCGCCACCGACACGTCGCTTCCCTCAGGAAGTGACGATACTTTGCTTCTGGACCAGACAAATTTGGGTACCATCAGGTACAACCTTCGACCACGGAAATAGAACTACGGCACGAGTATCGTGCATCTGGAAAAGGAAGTGATCGGAAAATTGTTTTGTTTTGTTGAACAAAAAGGGATTCTGCTGGCTAGGGTTGGGAAGGACTAAGAAATCACGCGACCGTAGTGTCGCCAGCAACGAACATTGGGGCCGTCGATCAAGGAACTACGATGCCTGCCACCTTCACCGCTGCTCCCCGCACTGGATTTTTAGATATGAGGGTGACCAAATCGAACAATGAACAATGTGCCTGGGTCCAGAAAACGTACTGTTGTGTTTTGATTTTGATTATTGTTATTTTTGCAACTGCTGCTGTAGGACTTTGGTATTTCGAAGAAGTCTATCCTTTGAAACCTTTATTACCGACCAAGATCGTACCAACTGTTTTGACTCCCTCTGTACACCTTCACACTCTGTCCCCTAGAGACTCCCAACATAGACAGAAGTATCATAATAACACTTTGATGATAGTAATGAATGCTACTCATGCCATTTTTAATAAGAGTAATTGTTGGATTTTTACTCACTTACCGCAACATGGGAACAAGGGACTGGGATGGTATATACATCCTCTACCTTTACCGACTTCTTGCTATGCCTCTCTTAGAGCACTATTCTTTGGCCGATGGAATGATAGCATCTCAGGGAACTTCGATGGAACTAATTTAAATGATTTCGAGAAACGTGAATTGACTCCCCTGGGATGCTCACATTTCGCAAATAGAAGTAAACCTAACGTTGCTTCTATTAGGCCGTCCGACAAACTATCTCTTCCTTTTCAAACTCTGATTTCCTTTAAAATGGCTCCGATAGGCAATAAGGACGCTGTACCTCCTTCTTATTCTGTAAATCATAATCCCGATTCGGTTCCCTTCGTGTACAGAGAAATGGCACTAGGCCAATGGGAGATTTTGAAACTTGTAAAAATATTGTAAATTTGACTGGGGAAAACAGGCCTCTGTATGTAGAAGGGCCCGTTTATTTTGTGGTAGCTTAGCATTTCCCTGGTTGCCCAAGGATTGGCAGGGGACCTGTTATTTAGGAATATTGTTACCCGGGGTATTTGTAGCTAGTACCTTGGAGGTTTCTAGGGCTCGCCCACGGCAAGACAACAATGGAGATACCCCTGGGCAAGTATTTGGGGACATAGCTAAATCAGTTGTGCCCTTTTGGGGACAAATAGCAAACTCAGAGAACATTAGGGGATTAGCAAAGGTATTGGAGAGAACGATCAACTGGACCACGGACATACTCTACAATATGACCTTAGAGCAAAAGGCGATAAGATTGGTAGCACTTCAAAATCGGATGGCATTAGATGTCATCTTGGCAGAACGAGGTGGAGTATGCAAATTAGTGGGGTCCGCTTGTTGTATTTTCGTACCAGACTCCTCACCAACAATTTTTAAAGCAATTCAGAACTTGCATACTCTCAGTTCTGAAGTCCATATCCCTCTAGGAGACTGGAACCTTAGTACTTGGTTTTAGGATTCTCTGCGATCTTGGGGTTGGAAGGTGCTTTCCGTCATTATGGTTATTTTAGGGATTCTGTTATTTCTTTGTTGTTGTTTTCAATGCCTCCCAAGTATATGTGGAATGATAGGGGGGTGTTGTGCTCAAGCAGTGAGCGCAATAGGGCATAAAATATATACTCCAGATACAGCATCTAAAGAATTCATGTTACAAGAGGTTCTTTTGAACAACCTTATGGGTATAGACATTACAGACAATGATGCGGAACCTATGGATGACAATACATGGAGTCATTTTCGAAAAAGTATTAGGGATGATGTTTAGCACTTGGCATAGGCCAAAAGGAGGGTCTGTGGAAATCAAAATAATATTGTACCTCCTATCGCATTGTTTGAATGTATGTTGGCCTACGCAAAAGTTGTCTAAAAACATTGTGTACATAGATTCTGTGGCAAGGTCTTGACCTTAATGTATTGTGCAAATCGCCATCTTGGATTAAGCTACCATTTTAGGTACTCTTGCAGTGTGGAAGTCACCTTGAACAACAAAATGGAGGCCGAATGACATTTCGAGTGGGATTCTGGCCGTTGTGACCTCCGCACACATGAATAAGTAATATGCCCGCAAGCCACTTGTTGGGGTCGCGAACTGAGACCTTGTCCTATCCCTGACCTATGTGTAAATGAACAACTGTATCAGCGGAACTGATCAAAGTGCATACATTATGGGATTGACCTGGCAACGAACCCTAGGCCTGGTCCAAAGAATGGTTAACCCGCGAGGGGGTTGGCCAAGGCTGGATAAAAAACCGAGTATCCCAATATTCGCTCTCTCACACTAACACGGCGAACTACCGTTGATGGTTCGTTCTGTTACTCTGAGGGCCGAATAGCTATCCGTATGACAATTGACTTTTGGTAATTGTTGTAACTTTGAATAAAGCGCTTTGTATGTCCTTAGTAACCTGTGTTGGTGTGTTTCCTTTGGGCTTCCCGGCCTCATATCAATTTTTCTGTTTCCACAAAATCACTAGCATTATTGTCCATGTAACCTTTCTATACATTGGAGCTTAGTCCCATTGTTCACGGGTAACTATTTCTTAAATCTGACAGTTGAAAGAACAAAACTGTTCATTCTGAATAATTCCCTAATGCATTTCTGTTTAGTATGTGCAGTGTCCACTTTAAAACGAAAGTAAGCCTTTCCATTTTACCTAATGTCACTTTGCTTCATGGAAAGTAGATGTTTTATTTATTCCAAATGAAATACGTCACTTCGCTTTGCTTTTCCATATATGCAGAGTTCCTTTTTATTTCTCAGCTACACAGGATTTCAATGTATCTTTCCCCATGTGTACTGCTGTGGTTTCGAATCTCAATCATACTGTGGCTTTTCCATTTTACATGAAGTCAGCATTTGCAGACACACATGACTTGGGAGTCAATGTGCACATTCAGTGATTTACCTTTTCATATTTTATTTGAATCCTCTTTTTTATCATTTTCAGTAAGACCCACTTTTGCATGAAATAGGCCTCAGTTACATATTATGGGTTTGGAGCTGGCTTATACATTCCAGTGTAGGCCTTTAACATCAGCCAGTTTAAAACCTAAAGGTTAGCCTTGCTTGGCCTATTGGTTCATGTTATTGTGGGGATGAATTTGTAGCCCACACACCCCCCTATGCCCCTGTCCCTTTGAATTGGATCATTTTGAAGGAAAAAACAAGGGAGAGTGGGGCTCTTTGTTCTTTTTTCTTTCCTGGAGCATGTCCACTCCTTTATCCAAATTGAGGGAGTCTGCACTCTGGCCTCCACCCCTCCAGCTCTTTAGTTGGGGGAAAGGATTGAACTCCCCTCTTTTCCTTGATCCCCTTTCCCAGGTTCCTCCCCAGGCTGGAAATCGAAGAAGTTATTTGCTCTGGAGATAGGAAGAAAAGGAGAAGTTAAGTTTTTTATACAACACCCATTTACCCGATGTTATGGACATGCAGTATGAAAAACAACACAACACCACATCACATAATTATAACAACCAAAATGACACATTGCCATTTATTTGAGTTACATGCACATTATCCTATAAACACTATTATTTTCAATCCTTATTTATGCATTTCTTCATGAGCGTTAATTACTTTACTACTTTTATGTATGTACTATTCTCCGTCCGTGGTTACCATTCTTTCCTTTTATCCTTCAGATGGTTCCTGGGCTCTACCCTCACTGGGCTTGTCAATCAGTCGTAAAGATTGTCTGGGTTGACAGCTTTTCAACTGATTGATATGGACCCATTTCTCTTCCGTGTGTTCTCCTTTAGGGATGCAGATGTTATAGGCAATTTCGAAGGCACCACGCCAACATGGAAGAAACTTCTGCTCCTTGGTTCCTTTGTAAATTGTACATGTAGACCGTGTCACCTATTTCATACTCCTTCTTGGTGGTCTTAAGGTCCTAGTATGTTTTCATTCCTTCTGCCGACTTTTCTATGCCTCACTGAGCATAAGCAAAAGCATGCTGGAGGTGTTTCCTTATATTTTCAATATACTCATGGGTAGTGGACGCATATATCAGTGTCTGCTCTTGAATTCTGTAGAGCAGATGCTGAGGTAGCATCATCTTTCATCCAGTCATGAGCTTAAATGTAGAAATTTTCATTGCAGAAGTCGGTGTTGACCTAATAGCTATCAGGACAAGCGGTAATCGTATGTAAGACACAAACTTCTTGACTGGGTGGTATGCAATGTGGAGTTTCCTTTTTACCCCTAGAATTTCCCACATTTAGGTCATCACCTGACTGGTAAAATGACTTTTTCGGACCGACTCAATCCTTTGGCGGAGGTCGAAATGAGAGAAGATTTGGTTGATCATGAGAGCGGCAGCTGTTCCCGCCTTACAATTCAGGGATGGAAGACATTCTACCCACTTGGTAAATAAGCATGTTAATGTCAGCATTAACTTGTTTTGCCTAGAGGAGCTAATCACTGGCCCGATTAAATCTACTTGCAAATCTGACCAAGGCAGTGTCATTCCCCTTTTCTGTAGGGGAGCTCCGTGTATGAGAGAACTTGGTTGAAATTGAGCACACACAAGACACCCCATTAAGTAGCTATCAAGGCCCTGACCAATATGTGGCCAGTATGCAACCTTTTGCTATATTTCTTTTACCTTATGGAACCCCCTATGACTGGCAGTGGCCGCGTCATGGGCGTGACTCAACAGCAGGCTCCGGAATGAGGTAAGTACCACCTACTGGTCACATACAAATAGGGATCTCTGTACCAACAAACCGTCCTGAATTCTGAACATTTTGGAAAACTTCATCAACACCCGAGGATCCTCTTTCCCGGTGCAATCAATCCTGTCAGAGGAAAATTAACTGGATCTGCAATATGTTGATAACATTTCCCAATAATCAGGTACTCTTTTTTGTGCAGTAATCAAATCTGCATCTGGGGTGTCTTAACTCCCCTGGGCAGTAGAGATTTCATTGTTTCCATGGGTTTGGGACCTGGTGACAACAGTGACTTGGATTTCACCCAGCAGGGATTAGGTTTCTATGAAATCCCAGTGCAGAGCTCCAGTTTTAGCCAGCTGATCCGCCAAGTCATCTCCAGTCTTATCTGGCCCCACTATTTTGGAGTGACCTTGGATCTTTTTTCAGTAGAGGATCATCTTACTAGAGGTTTCCAGATGAATTGACTGGATTAGTTTCGCATGCTTTAATGATTTATTGTTGTGCACAGCATGCCTTGATTTTTCCAGTTAATTAGGTGGTCCACGAACCCATTCCTGACATAATCAGAGTCAGTGATTATGACCAGTTCTCAGAGTTGTTGGTGCACTGCAGTGAGTATGGCTTGATTTACCGTCAACAACCCTACCACCTGACTACTTCAGGGTCTGATTTTGTAACACCAGCAGAGGGTTCTGGGGTATCATGCGCTGAGGCATTCCAAATGCCAGCCATCAGTTATTTTTCCCTGTTATTGTCAACATGGTAGGAGCACCCATCCACATAAACTGTGGGTATCACCTGAAGTGTGTCTTCTTCATAGACCTTGTGCGGGGAAGTAATGTATGCATCCATATTGTCATAGGTTATTATACTTTTGTCCTCGAGACAGTTTTCTTGAGTACAGTTGCTAGTCAGCCAATCCTTGTACTAGAAAACTCTTCTTGTTTTGCCCATATCTGACCTCCACAGGAAAGCCTTGCATGGACAGAATCCAGGAAGTAATTCTGGAATTCCTTATGTTCCCTGCTCGGATTCGGTCACTTTATAAGTAGTGCAAAGGTTGGTGAGGAGTCTCCACAATGGTGTGCCCCCCTTGGATAAATGGGCAGTCGTTTTTCAATGCCGACAAAATTGCCAAGAATGCCTTTCCATAATCATTGAATTTTTCCTCCACTGAGGACAACATTTTGCTCACGTACGAGATTACTTTGTTGAGCTTGTTGTGCTTTGTATACAATACCACTGTTAGGCAGGTTTCTGAAAACCCTGTCTCCAAGAAGAACTCCTTGTTCCTGATGGGTTCAGCCAAACAAGAAGCTTGGGAAAGGCTTATTTTCAGATGTGTAACTGCCTCCGTTTGTTACGGACATCACTCCAAATTGACTCCCACATTCAATAAATGGACAAAGGGTCAAGTCACCACTGTGTAGTGTTCAATGAACTTTCTACTATAATTAGTGAGTCCAAGAAAGTTTTTAATCCTCGCAGAGTTGTAGGGTCTTTTTATTTCAATAAGGATTCCACCTTCTTCGCCTGGGGATTGAGGCCCTCAGGGGTGATCTTGTGCCTTAAGAAGTTCACACAGGTCTTACACCACTGTACCTTCTGCAAAGACAGTTTTTCTCTGGCTTTCTGAAACTGCTATTTATTCCTCCATAGTTGAGCTCTTGATCAATATATCATCTACATAAGCCATGTTTCCCCTTTTTGCCCAAATTGGGCTTCGCCTTATGCAGGAAGATGTTGAACTTGTTGCCAGAGTTTATGTATCCAAAAGGAGTTTGGGTCCACGTGTATTGTTGTCCCCCGATGGTGAAGGCAAGCTTGTATTGGTCTTCCCTACTCACGGATACAGTCTCGTAGTTGTTAGTCAAATCAATGGCTGGTGTACACGTTTGACCCTTGGATCTGTGCCCCTCATGTCTGCAATTAGTCTCCATTGGCCATTGGGTTTGAATATCCCCAGTACCGGGTTTTAAAAGGTATTGTGGATTGGACAAATGATCCCATGGGACTCAAGTTTGTTAATAATCTCTGTGAGTGACTCCATGGACGCGAGAGGTAACAGGTATTGTTTCACAAATACTGGAGCCATCTCAGGTCCATGGGTATGGTGGTTGAATGTATACCTGTGTGTCAACAGTTATATGAGTCCACTGTAAAAATATAATGGAAGTCCAGGATCACCAATTGTAGCTTCTCTCTGTTGAAAATCTTCTCTGGAGGAATACCATCACTGATGTCGAAGCAGTCATTTGGGATTGGTCTAATGATTTAATTTCCTAAATCAACAGAATAATGTTGGGTATCAACCGCCATTGCAATAAAGATGTCTGCACCCAAAGTGATACTGTGAGGGTCACTGTTAACCATCAATATTCAGAAGGTTTCATTTTCTAGGTTGTCTAGGGCTGTTAGATGTAAATACAAACCTTGTTGTTGAAGATGGTAAATCAAGTTGATATAGGTGTCCTGATTTGATAGGTTCTGTCCTCGCTTAATTTTGAGGGGAATCATAAATTGTTGCACCTGTCCTGGGATGGTGGCCTCTTCTCTCACTTGAACTTCAACTGCATATGGCAGCAATTGAGCTGAACGGAATGTTTTTTCAGTATTGTCAGAACCCATGGGGATACTCCCCAGTCATGACTAGGCTTTTTTAATTAATCAGGTCCGAATTGATTTTGAATCGGTTGAGTATGTCAATACCCAAATAAAATGAAGAAGAGACATCTCTCATGACCCAACCATTATGTTTAGGGTTTGCAGAATTCGGTGAACTCCGAAATACTTCGGTATATGACCCCTCTGATAGTTTATATAGTGCTTTATTGCGACTGTGTGGGAGCAAGATTCAAACATGTTATTGTTCTGTGTTGTTTGTTTCCAAGACAGACGCATGTCGCTGAGCTATCCGCCCAGCCCTGTCTGTGCACATCTATTGGAACTGACATTACTATATGACGTTATTCACTATTGCCACCTCTGGCAGAAGGTCGAATGAGCAGTGTAATCCCTCGCATCGTTCCCACTGTTCATTTACTAAGTCATTCATTGCAGTCAATGCGCACAGTATAGATTTGCATGTGTAATTATTTAGTAGTTTGGCAATTATTTGTGCATTAGACATGGGCCCTTGCCTTCTCTATAGTACACTTGCCACAAGGCCTCTAATCCAGCGTTCTGTACTGAGAGGAGCTTTTGCTCATTTATTTCATGTATTCATTTTCTGTGGGGCTCAGGAAATAAACGCTATGCATCAGTGAAGCCCCAGGGCCTTAGAACACAAACACAATAGTAGCAGGCCCATCTGTTTAGCTGGGATGCTTCCAGTGCCAGCACAGCATAGATGTGATAGACATTACCAGCATTGCACAGCATCTATGTGGTCGAATGAATGGAGTGTTCCAGCACTTTCCAGCAGTGTTACTGTGCCTTGAAGGGGTCCATGATGATCACTTCTTATCAGAGTTGATTATCTATTAATGGAGCAGTGGGCTGCCTGCTTTACTTTTAATGACAGTCATGACTCTTCTTTGCAGGACTGCCACTATTTATATAGTGACCTACTTCTTAGGCCTTTCTAAAGAGATGATAGCTGAACTGTTAGGCGGGGCCTGTTAGGGTTTGGTCTCAGAAGTGTGCTCATGATAGGACAGTTCAAGCACGGCTCAGAATCCGTGGCATATTATTAATGGCATAAAATCATCACTCCTCAGGAAGGCTGATTTACTTTGGATAGGAAAGTCCTGGCATATTTCAGGAAGACGCTCAGCTGGTCTTTCGCTTGAGAACTGTGGGGCGTGGGTGTAAGTGTGGGTTTGAGAGTGGCTCATTGGAGTGGCAATGAATTAGCAAGGCTGACTGAGAGCTAGGGAAAGATCAGAGGCCAGAGAATGTATGGCTAAGGGGCAGTGGTGGGAGTGTACTGGAATGGGCGTATGTTGTCATTTTATTGGTGGATGCAGTATGTCACTAATGGGATGTTATGCAATTCGTTACCTCAGTATTCCTGTGAACTAGTACTTTTTATCTACACGGAAGAGCTCCGGCATTTTACTCTGTCATTGAACACTATTGTCTTAGTTCACTGTGGTTTCCAGGTCCTGTTCCACTCTTCATGGCAGCCAGTACCATAGTGCAGACTTGTAACTACTCTGTGGTTGTGTTTAGTAACCCGCTGTATTTTTCACTGAGTGGTTAAGGTAACATCAAGTCCGGGCTTCTAATCTTTGAGGAGAACTTTGCATCCCTTTATTTTTGCAGTGGAATGGTTTTAAACATTGTACTCCTCTTTCCCCGATTATGAAATCTCCACTGTGCATATTCCAAGCAGAGGGGATATGTTGCTCAACCTATGTTCCCGGGCCATGGATGCGTGATGCGTTGAATAATACATCCTGAATGGGGAGGTGGTGGGCAGGTGGCACTTTCTCTCAGATATTGGGACATTGGCTTTTAGCTGTACTCGTTGTCTGACCTTGTTGCACAACGAGCTTGTCAAATGGCAGAACTATGGGACATTAACACAAACTTGTGTGAACTGTTTAAACCCTCTCAGTGCGTTTGATGCAGTCTCTGAAAGACCAGCAAGAGGTGAGATTAAATTAGTAATTGTTCTTGCACATGTTCTACTTGCTATCTTACTTGTTCAGCATGTGCACATCAGCATGAACCACAATGGCTTTGGTAATCTAAGGATTTGGGTCTAACAGTAGAATTGCTTGTGTAGTCAATGAACAGACAGTCAGAAATACAAAATGGTTGTGAAGATCCTAAACTTGTCTTTACCTGGGTGGCTTATATCTTCAGCGTTGCACTTTTTTAGGAAAGTGCACTGAAGTGGTAATGTTTGCATTCAACTCTCACATTGTATATTTAAAATGGGTGTGTGTGGATTGTCAATCCCATTACAATGTACTCTGTGCTTTTGACTACTTCATCGGAATCCCCAAGGCATGGAATGGTGCTGCTGATCTCGGGCCCTTGTTTCCTCTCCGTGGTGATGACACCCAAAGTCACCTTCAGCTAGACAAAGCTTCTAAGGAATTCCACAAAGTGCCCGAATTCCTTAGTGCCATCAACAACAGGGTGAAAAGAACCAGGGCCTCATTACCTTCCCATTTCTTTCCCCAATTCCTCATTTTATCATTTTCAGTAAGGCCCACTTCTGCAAGAACTAGTCCCCAGGTATATATTATTGCCTTGGAGCTGGCTTATACATTCCAGTAGGACTTTAACATCAGCTAGTTTAACTCTTGCAGGTTCGGCCTTGCTTGGCCTGTTGGTTCATGATATTCTGATGCTGAATTTGCTCCCACACACAACTATTCTGATTGTATGCAGCCCTGCTTTCTATGGGTTTTGCCATTCACTTTGACTATTTCCGTTATTGGGTGCAGGATTTCCCGGCTATCTATTCCGCTTAAACTGGGCTTTTCCAGCATACCTTTACACCATAAAAATATATTGGGTACATCTATTATAATGTGTTGCGTTTCCAGTCAATGGATAGAGTCTATTCTGTTGGTGTTGCTAATCCTGTAGTGTCGGGTGTGGCAAGAGTTCTCAAGTTTCCAAGATTTGTACCCCTAATTTTAGTGTGATAAAATGGTAAAGACAAAACAACAAGTCCCAGAATTCCAAGAAAAATAAACAAGACTTAATAATGTAATGTCCTTCTCAGGAATGCAATTGGGAGTTCTGGTGTTGGTGTGGAGGGATTGTGTGATCTATTCATTGCATCAGACTCCTATATCATTTGAGCTGGGTAAACACTGAATTGTAACCTTTTCTTTTCTTTATTTCTGATCCCAGTGCATTCCATAAAAGTTAAAACGTAAAATAATCAGAACAATGAAAATAATAAGTAACAATGAAAATGAATATGCAAAAATACAGTTGGATACGTTAGGTTAATATATGGCACAAGCCATCTGAAGAATGACAAATACACTCAAATTCATATATATAAAATTCAATTGGTCAAAATTCAAGCAATCTGAAATATTATCCAGAATTTGTAAGAAACATATTTTGCACGTTAAATGTGTGTGGCAACCAGCAAACATGTTAATGGATCACACAAATGATTAACATCTCCAGAGCTGACCTGACATTCCATAAGTTCTAATTCTAACAACTTTATGGGAAGTGAGGAAAATCAGAACATACATTATTGTTTCTTGACGGCTAGTAAACATACAGATTATCTCCTCAATGAAGACCTGTTCGGGAGAATTCTCCAGAATAGCTAATTTCCCTTACGTACTGAGTCCCTCAGCAGCTTTGCTGGATTTTTAGGATTTATTTTTTTCACCTGGTAAGAGTGTCACCCTTTTTTCCCACTCTTACATGTGTTTTGCTGTATTTGTTTAACATGTGTTGTGTTCATAGACTTACCTGCTCCACAGGCATCATCTTTCGTTACTGTGTGTTACACAGCACCTTCAGTGCAGTGACACAGGGTTGTCTTTTAGACTTCCCAACTCAGACTCCATTTTCTGGGACTGATTACTGTCCCCCAGAACATGTGAAGTTGTCATTGACTTTATTAGTCTCTTTTAAATCCACAGACTCAGTACAAACCATCGTACATGGAATACTGGAAAAGGTTAATTCTTATCCCTTTTTGTCTGTTTCTCTTGGAGCATTGTTTTGCTCCCTTTCCATTAAGATGTGGCTGGTGGCAGTGGTAACTACCCTATTTTTCCTACCGCGGTTATCTTAAATAACCCTGGTATTGTTTTAGGCTACCTTGGTAGCCTCAAACTTAAACCCACTTGACCATATTGTTTTTAATATTGTTCCGGCTGGGTTTAGTCGCCATTTCTTTTTGGAAAAGTATTTCTCATATTCGTCTCTACGCGCCAAACCATGTTTGGTTCCTTTGTTCACCGTCTTTTCACTGGCTTCTACATAGAAACCCTCCTTAGGCACCTGAAAGTCTGGGTAGGCAGGATGTGAGGGAGGGGTTTTAGGACCCCTGCCATGGGTTCCCTTGGCAACCCAAGTCGTACTCCTGTTTGATTGGCTATGTGACTGTCCCGGTGGGACAGCCACCCTGCTGTGTGATCGACAGCCAGGCTGGGTGAATGTGGGAAAACTGCATAAAAAGAAGGTCTCCAGTCTGGAAAGGTAGAGTCGCCACTGGAGATCCGAAGAGGAGCTGACAGAAGAGGACCCCTACAATGACTGAACCGCCCGGAGAAGCCCTGCTGCAGGTCCGAATCTTCAGACTCCAACGACAGAGAGGATCCTCAAGGAATCTTCTTCCCTTGAGCTGGTGGGACCAACCAGTTCACCCAAACTCCAGGCCAGGCCTCCCTCCTCTGGTGTAGTTTGCTGTACAGAGCTACAGTGAACCGGATAGCCAGGAAGGTCGGACCCTGCTTGGGTTTTAAGGAGCGCACCTTTTATTTGTTGCTTTGCTCTGCTGCTGCTTTCTTCCCTGGGCAGTGCAGGACCCTCCAGTCTTCCTACTTCGTGTCAGTCCGACTGTCGCTTCAGGAACCATGAGCCTGCAGGATCCGCCAGGAACCTTCCGCCTCAACTACAGCTTCTTCTCCATTTAAGGTACTGTTCAACATCTGGTTGTTCGTTTCATCCAGCCGCTGTGAAGGTGTGTGAAACCGTTTTCCAATCTGAGGGCTTGTCCTTCTCCAATCTTTAAACTAACTTTTCTACCGACCAACTTCGTTCTGAACTCTTGGCAAAGACTTAACCGCGAACCACCTTGAACTGTGTGATCTTGAGCAAAAGACTTTTCTCCTATTGACTTTGGCCCTGAGCCTTTTTAATCTGATTTCCTGACTGTAGTTCCCTTTTCTAGATTGCCCTGCATACTTGTTGGTGTTGCTCAATTTCTGCCTAACTTTGTCTTTCCCTCCATTTTTAATTATTGGAGTGTCATTTTGCTCTTACTTCATTTGTTGAGCTTAGCTTGTCCAAAACCTATTGGGAGTGGTGTGGTGTATTAGGAGTGTGATTTTTCAACTGCTTTACTTTAGTGAAATGTTTTATAAACTGTGTGTAAATAAATATATATTCTTTTACTCAGAAACCTTGAGTCAGTGTTGAATCATAGTAATTGCTGTCATTTGTGTAACTATTGATACTGCTCACTTGCTCTTGAGATAAGTCTGGCTGCTCAGCCATTGCTACCACTTTTACTGTGTAGTACGGGCTGGTACCAAAGGTGAATTTGTGCTGCCACTTGTAGTTCTAATTGGGTGTAGTGTTTCCAAAGGTTACTGCATATAATTCTGCCTAACACTGGTGTACAGCGGTGAGGATCAAGTATAGTGATTACACTTAGAGTGCTGCTATTACCTTGGATCACCTAACCACAAGGCTAAAAATCACTAAAAAGCAATATTAATCATGTCTGATATGGAAAGCTACAGTCAGGAGACCCTCCTTAGTTACACTGTGGATTATTTAAAAAATCTGTGTAGAGAAAGGAATCTCTCTGTTAAGAGCAACAAGTCTGAATTGATTGAAAGATTGTTAGAGAAACAAAGTCTAGAGGGTGGGTCTGAAACACCTGACCCCTCAGCAAATGTGGAAAATGATGAGGATGATAATGTGTCCATTATTGATGAGTTAGTGGCAGTAGATGTGTCTCACAATGTAGGCCCCACTGCTCCCTTACCAGCTCTACCACCTCAACCTTTGTCCACAGGGACCCCTACAGGTCATACACTCAGTCCTGAATTCATTGCTCTAGAAAAGATGAGGCTTGAATTGGAATTTAAATGTATTAATGCTCAAACTGAACAAAAGCATCAAGAACTAAAGCTCAGAGAAATGGAGTTGATTCATGCATTAGAAATGAAGAAATTGTCCATTGAAAATGCTTCTCTCCCAGAGTCTTGTAAGAGGATTCAATTCAACACTACAGCTAAGTCAATGCCTAGTCTGGGATACTGAATGGAAACCCTTATTGATATATCTTTATGTCCAGTTCATGCGTTCTGGATGACTACCCCTATATAACACCCCTCTCTTGGAATCCCCCTGACCCCACTGAGCCAGGAAGTAGTTCTGTTTTGCAAGTTAAAAGGTTTATTTGAGAATTTAAACAATATATATATATATATATATATCACACTTTATAATAAATAATAATTGAATATCGCACTTAGTCTGAGCAGTAACCAATAATGGAAAGTCTGGCACTAGCACAGTTCATTATAATCAATGATGAGTGGTTATAGGATGGATAAGATAGCAACAATAATTAATGGTTTCAAATGGATGCAAGGTGGAATGAAAATGCAGTGCAGAAAATACTCAATATGCTTTCAAAAAAACAATGTAATCACTTTTCTCTGGCAATCCCCTCCCCCCTTTATGCAATGCAAGGAAATGGAAGGGAAGCACACAGTTCTCAGAAATCCAATCAAATGTAATTCAGTTCACCCCAGCAAGCTTAGACTACAGAAGTTTGAAACACAGGCCCAAAATGCTTTTTATATGTGCTGGCAATGAAGTGAAAAATATGCTAAAATGCTTTTAATTCCCTCTAGGAGGTTCAGGGTGAGTGAAATATACTTGGGATGAGTTCAGGCTCACTTTAGCAAGGATCTAGGAGTAACTAGCAGGTTAAACAAATTTTTGGCAAATGAAAGCAAGAAAACTGCTGTTTTCACACGTGGAGAAATTTGCAAATCACGGCAAATTCGCGATTACGGCAAAAGTGTATGGAATAGGAATGCAGTTCTAGGTTCGTTGAAAAGCCAAGATTCCCAGCTTTCAGAGGAAAGTTACTGCAAGTTCCTAGCCCAAACGGTTACGGAGATATGAGCGATATGGTAAAGGTCGTTTTTCAGATTTGAAATTTTAAAGTTCAAAGTGACAAGTGACAGCTAGCAACTAGAAATGACAGGTGACAGCTTTGCAAATGACAGGTGACAGTTAGGAGCTTGGATTAGATTATTTTAACGAAGAGATTGGTTCTGCACAGTTCTGCAAGGTACTCACAATATATTTAGAAATAGAATGGGCCTCGCCACGGATCTGGTCAGGTTTTCTTCACTCGCCACGGACGGTCTCTGCGCACAGCGTAGGGGTCAGCTCTACTCTGCTGGTCTGGTCTGGGTCTCTGGTTCTGATCAGGTCTGTGGGTCCGGATACAGCGGTCTCCGGTTCAGCTGGTCTCTCTCTGGATACAACACTGCTCTCTGGCAAATGGCAAGAGTTCTTGCAAAGAATTCAAACAGCTCGCCTGGCTGTGATAATGGCAATGATTTGAGGCCTGCTAAAGAGGGATTTAGCTTGCAGTTGACCTCTCTGCTACAAATTCTGAAGTAAAGTCTTGGTCTCTGAAGGTGGATAGATTGAAGTCTCTATGTTGGCTCTCTGGAGGTTGATGGAGGTAAAGTATGGATTTTCCCGGCAGAGCGTCCCGCAGCAGATGGAATTGAATGTCCCTACCTGTCCTGACTGTCTGCTTTTATGTGTTTTGAAAATGGGTGGAGAGGCTAGCTTCCTAGGCC
The DNA here is from genome assembly GCF_040938575.1 of Ambystoma mexicanum. Lineage (NCBI taxonomy): Eukaryota > Metazoa > Chordata > Amphibia > Caudata > Ambystomatidae > Ambystoma > Ambystoma mexicanum. Next base: position 83,589,259 of record NC_090935.1, on the reverse strand, counting down.
CTACCCCTCTCCACTTGTCGTTGGCCACTTCCTCTTCTTCCCCTTGATTAGGGGAATTAAATGAAGTGTCATCATGATGAGGTCTGTTTATGATACAGAGAACCCACCCCTGTCAACTTTACACACAATCTATATTTGATCAAAAGACATATTTGCACAGGTACACATTTGTTTAAAATTACATGCACCCATCACATATCACAGGAGGTATCCCCTGTTCAAAATCTGCTCTTCCTGAGAGCTTGCATTGAGAAATGGCAACATATTTCACTTTTTGGTCAAGTTACCAATATCAGATTCTTACTCAAATTTACCCAAATGTGTGCAAGGCATGCATGCATTAATTGATGAAGTATCAGACTTTTCACATGCATACATTTTAAGTAATACCCTCTTAACTGCTAGTTTGCCCCCAGATCATGCCACCGGTTCTAAAAACCTCTTAAAATGTGGGCAGAAAAATCACAAGAATTATGGTATCATTTAAATAATTATGACAAGTCCGTACTATGAGTTATTCATCTTTTTCTAAAACCATATTCTGGCTACAGGGGTGTGTCTTTTCAGGTCACATGGTACAGAAACCAGTCTTTCCACTTTCTTCAAGCTCAGCCTCTGTCTCCAGTTTCTCCCCCTCCCAGTTTCTGCCAAGAGGAAGCCATTTCTATTACCCCTGCAATAAACCATCTGCTTGGCCCTGGAAGGCCCATTGTTCAAGAGGAATCAATTTATGGCCACTTCAATAAACCCTCTGCCTGGGTCCTATGTTTAACCTCTAGCAGTCCCTTGGTAATTCAATCAGAGAAGTGTCATATCCCTTTTGGGTGGGAAGAGCAAAAGGCAGCTCGGCCTGGGAACTCAGCTGTTGTGCAAGTCTCAACTCCTGTCGGGGGTAGCTGGTGGCCAGAATTCAGTTCCTTAAGCCAGGCCCCAGCTAATGTCACTTTTAGTTACCCAGTTTTCTGCATTCAAATAAAACTAACCATTTTACATATGCAGCTAGAATGCTGTTTCTAAGTTTAAAACTATGACATTTAAACAATTGCAACCTATGTGACACTCAAAAGTAGGTCACTCATTTCTATTAAACATTTAGATTTTTAGTGTCTTTCACTCCAAATTTACTTAAAATGCTGAAATCCACAGCTCAGCCAGTCTTGTTATAAACCTTCAAGTCACTTCAGAATATAACTTTACATTGTATCCACCTCTCAGTAAGTCTTTCTTTGGCCTGCTTTGGGTTCATTTATTCAGTTTTACACAAATGTCTGGTGTTGTTTTAAACCGCCGGCTTTCTGATAGTGGTGAGAACTGGTAATGCACCCATTTTTGGGATTTAAGAAAATGAATTCCCCACAATTCTAGGTTGCTTTTGGCAATCAGCATTGCCATTCCCAATGGTTTCAGACTACTGTGTGGGTAGTGCAATGGTGGTTTTAGGCTGTGCCCTTATTTGCCCATAACATCGGCAAAAATGAGTGGCAGCCTATTCTTCATGCATTTCCCTGTGCATTTTCTGGGAAGCTCTGGCCATCATGATGTTTTCCATGTCAGTACTGCACAGTTTTAAGGTAGGGCTCGGATGCATGGATAAAAGCATCCCACAAGCCCCCCTCTTGCTATGGCCATTCTGTTTCACTGATGGGACTCGCAAGACCTGGGATGTTTCCTCATCTTCTTCCAATAGATGGCACAGTTCAGCATCTTTTCCTCCATCCGGTCAGATTGATCGGTTCTACTTGCCGGTCCTGATGGGAGTATTGGGCGGTACACTGGGCCCCTTGCGTCTCTGCTCCCGGTCTCCGGATCGTCCTCCTTGGCCAGCCTGCAGGTTTTCCTTCTCCTAGGACGACAAAGGAAGAGCGGCAATACCTAGTCATGGACATTTCTCCCCCACCATTGATATAGTGGGGTGGCATATAAATTTATAGTCAAAACATATGAACATGCACATTTCTTTTTGCATTCAAAAACCAAAACACCCACATCGAGAAACTCAGAATTTGATAGGCGATATGTAGGATATTTTAAGTTAGAACTGAATTAATCTGAGACAGCACCCTCTAGGATTCCAGAGGATTCCTCCAGTTGTTGCAGAGTGTGCCTGGGATGGAAACACTTCAACTGGTTAATGTGGATCCACTTGTCTTCCCCCTCTGCCAAACCGCCTTTGGGGATGCGGATCTTGTAGGCCACAGGGGAGATTTTGTCTATAATCTCAAAGGGTCCCTTCCATGTAGGCAAAAATTTTCGCTGTTTGGCCTGGTTCCTTTGGAAATTGTATAGATAGACCCGGTCCCCCACCTGATATTCCTTCCTGGAAGTCTTCAGGTCATAGTGGGTCTTCATGCAATCAGCTGATCTTTCTAGATTCCGCTGAGCATAAGCAAAAGCATGTTGAAGGTGTTTCCTTAAATTCTCCACATACTCATGTGGCATTTATTAGTGTCTGCTCTTGGGTCCTGTAGAGCAAATGCTGAGGAAGCACCATCTTGCGCCCAGTCATCAACTCAAATGGTGACATTTTGGTTGCAGATGAAGGGGTAGATCTGATGGCCATTAGGACCAGAGGTAATCGGATATCCCAACTTGGCCCAGAATCTGCCACAAACTTTTTTAATATGCTCACAATGGTTCGGTTATATCTCTCTACTGCCCCAGAAGAAGCTGGCCGGTAAGCAATATGCAACTTCCTTTTGACCCCCAGTATCTCCCACATCTTTGTCATCACTTCACTGGTGAAGTGGCTACCTCTGTCTGACTCAATCCTTTGAGGTAAACCGAAACGGGAAAAGATATGGTTAATCATCAGGGCAGCTGCAGTTTCTGCCTTGCAATTTGGGGCTGGGAAACATTCCACCCACTTGGTAAACAAGCATGTCACAGTCAACATGTACTTATTCCCCCTAGCAGAGCGAATCACGGGGCCTACAAAGTCGATTTGTAAATCTGACCATGGCAGTGTCATCCCACTCTTTTGGAGAGGGGCGTGGTGTGTGAGGGACGTTGGCTGAAATTGCGCACACAAAAGACACCCCTTCAAGTATTGGTCAAGGTCCTGCCCCATGTGTGGCCAGTATGCAACCTCTCTTAAGATTTCCAGTGTTGTGTGAAACCCCCTATGACCGGCGGTGGCCGCATCATGGGCGTGACTTAACATCAGGCTTCGGAATGAGGTAGGAACCAACCACTGATCGTGGCCAGCTTGGGATTTCCTTACCAGCAAACCGTCTTGGATTCGGAACATTTTTGGACATTTCATCAACGCTCTTAGGTCCTCTTTCCCAATGTAATCGGTATCCGTCAGGGGAAAGTTCTCAGGGTCCTCAAGGTGCTGGTAAAATTTACCAATTATTGGATCCCCCTTCTGAGCGGTAATCAAATCAGCATAAGGGGTCTCCTTACTCCATTGTGCAATTGAATGTTCGTTGTGAGCATTTGTCCGGGACCTAGTGATAGCAGTGACCTGGATTTCCCCCAACAGGGACTCAATCTCAATTAGATCCCCTTGGATGGCCCTGGTTTTGGCCAGCTGATCAGCTAAGTCATTTCCAGTTTTGTCTGGTCCCTCTACTTTGGAATGACCCTTGATCTTTTTCCAATAGATGGTCATCTCATTCGAGGTGACTAGATCATCAATGTTGTGGATCAACTTCCCATGTTTCAAGGGTTTGTTGTTAGCACATAACATGCCTCTGGTTTTCCAATTAACCAGGTGCTCCACGAACCCGTTCTGTACATAATCCGAATCTGTGATTATGACCAGTTCGTGGAGTTGATGCTGGACAGCAGTGAGGATGGCCTGATGCACAGCCATCAATTCTGCCACCTGACTACTTCGGGGACCAATTTTGTATCCAGCGGAGGGTTCTGGGGACTCATTCACCCATGCATTCCCTACGCCGGCCACCAGTTCTTTCTCCCCGTCGTTGTCAACATGGTAAGAGCATCCATCCACATAGACAGTGGGCATTCCCTCACACTTGTCCTCTTCAAAGACTTTGTGTGTGGAATTAAGGTATGCCTCCGTGTTGTCCTTTATTTTTAGACTTTCGTCCTCGAGACAGTTTTCTCGGGCACAATCATGCAAGTCAGCCAGACCTTGCGCGAGGGGACTCTTCTTGTTTTGGCCATATCTGACCTCCACAGGAAAGCCTGGCATTGACAGAATCCAGGAAGTAATTCGGGAATTACTCACATTTCCGGCCCGGATTCTGTCACTTTGGAGATATTGCAGAGGCTGGTGTGGAGTCTCCACTATGATGTGTTCCCCCTGGATAAACGGGTGGTAATTCTTCAATGCCCACACCGTTGCCAGGAGTGCCTTCTCACAATCGTTGAATTTTTCCTCCACAGAGGATAAAGTTTTGCTCGCATAGGAGATTACTTTATTGACCTTGTCATGCTTTTGGTATAATACTGCTGTCAAGCATGTATTAGAGAACCCCGTCTCCAGGAAGAACTCCTTGTTTCTGACAGGGTAAGCTAGGCAAGGCGCTTGTGAGAGGCTTCTCTTGAGTTGTTTTACTGCCTCGGCTTGCTCTGGACCCCATTCCCACTTGACCCCCCCTTCAGGAGATGAATCAGGGGTCTGGTGATCTCTGCGTAGCCCTCAATGAACTTTCTGCTGTAATTAGTCAGTCCAAGGAGGCTCCTTAGTTCCCGCAGAGTTGTGGGGTCTTTCAGTTTATGAAGTGCTTCCACTTTCTTTTCCTGGGGACAGAGACCCTGAGGAGTAATCTCATGCCCCAAGAAATTAACACGGGTTCTACACCACTGTGCTTTCTGAAAGGAAAGTTTTGCTCCGGCGGCCCTCAACTGGGTCAGAACATAACGGATCTCCGCTATGTGTTCCTCCACAGATGAACTTTTGATGAGGACATCATCTACATAAGCCAGGTTACCCCTCGCACCCAGGTCGGGCATGGCCTTATGTAGGAAAATATTGAATTCATTACCGGAGTTAAGGTATCCGAAGGGAGTCCGGGTCCATGTGTACTGCTGGCCCCCAAAGGTAAAAGCCAGTTTGTATTGGTCCTCCCTGCTGTCAGGCACGGTCCAGTATCCATTGGTCAGGTCTATTGCAGTGAATACCTGTGACCCCTGAATCTGGGCCAGCCCTTGGTCAATGTAGGGAAGAGGCCATCGGGAAGTATAGACCCGTTTGTTGAGCTCCCTGAGGTCGGCGCAGAGTCTCCACTGGCCGTTTGGCTTCAATATTCCCAGCACCAGATTGTTGAAGGTGCTGTGGACTGGACGGATTATTCCCCGGGACTCAAGGTTCTTAATTATTTCAGTAAGGGACTCCATGGATGCAAGAGGCAAACGATATTGCTTCACAAACACTGGAGTCATGCCAGGGTCCGTGGGGATTGTTGTTGTGTGGATGTCGGTGCGACCACAGTCATATGAGTCTACCGCAAAGAGATCTTGGAAATCCAAGAAAACTTGTTTCAACTTTTGCTTTTGTTCCAGAGTCACACAGGCATCAGCTATGTTGACTCTCTCTTCCACCATCTGCCTGAAGCCTGGAAAGACTTCTGGTTTGGCTATCTCAGCGGCCTCCTCCAGCTGGGTGGAGAAGTCCCTGGTCAGAGTGCTGATTTGGACTGGAGGCTTCAGGTGGGAAAGGCAGCCCTCATGGACCTGGAAAATCACCTCATCCCTCCTGAAGTCACAAGTCACATCTTCCTTACCATAAGGGCAAGAAGTGTACACCAGGAAGTGCCCCCCATGCCGGGTAAAAATCCTGTCTGGGGTTGTATTGTCATCACTGTCACTGTCAAAGCAGTCCTTGGGGATTGGCCCTAACAGTTCATTACCTAAATCTATGGAAAAATGTCGGTCATCAACCGCCATTCCAATAATGGTGCCTGCGGCTAGAGTAATACTCTTTAAGTCGCTGTTATCCACCTCTATTAGAATGGTGTCATGTTCTATGTTGACTAATGGAGTTGGGTTCACCCCCAACCCTTGCTGTTGGAGAGAAGCGTTTAGATGTATGTAAGCATCAGGGTTTTGCAAATATTGTCCTCTTTTAACTTTCACTTCCAGGGAGAATTGTCGGGTCCTTTCTGGGATGGTGACTTCCTCTTTGATCTGAATTTCAACTGCATAAGGTAGCAATTGAGCTGACCTAAATGCTTTTTCTGGATCATCAAAGCCCATGGGATTATCCGCTAATCGGGACCAAGCTTTGAAGTTTATTAGGTCCAAACTAATGGCAAAGCGATTGAGAATGTCACTGCCTAAGTAAAAGGCGGCAGGGATGTCTCGCACGACCCAACAATTGTGGACTATGCTCTTGTTGCCAATGGAGATTTTGAGCATACACCTGCTTGGCAGGAGATGTTTGGAATTGGGTGCTTCCAGGTCCATTTCCCATTTGTCTATCAGTTTGAACGTGGGAACGGCTGGATCTTTTGGTAGTTGGCGGAACATGGCTTCGCTGATGAAGCTCTTAACGTTGTTCACACACACTCGAGCGAGAACAGAGTCCTTCCCATCATTTAAATGAACAGGGATGAACAACTGCTCTCCAATTTGCAGAATATCAGCCAGGCTCTGAGCTGATTTCACATCTTTCTGGACTATAGGAGTGGGAGTTTCAGATTGTGGATTGGTAAAGAATTTCAGGGTGTTTCCTTCCAGTGTGGAATACCACCTTAAACTGGAAGGGAGGTTGATTTTCAGAAATAGAGAGGACCCCCCATCACCAGTCTGTTGTCCTACTGCTATTACTGTCACGTCTGGAATTTGGTTGTTCTGGAAGTGGAATTCTACTTGGTCAGATTTTTGTTCAACCATGTGGCATGTGCCGTTTAAACTAACATGGTTGACACTCTGTTTTAATTTTATTGGTCGGCTAGTCTGGGTCCAGAGGACCTTGTTTACACAATCTATTAGAGGTGACAACCTTCTCAGGAGGTCATTCCCTAGTAAACAAGGGGTGCCCTCTGGAGTCACTACTATGACTGGGTGTTTCAACTTGTGTCGCCCAATTTTAATGTCCAAATCTGTAGTCCCCTCGACGGGAATTTCCTTCCCGTCAAAGTTCTGGAGTTGTCCAGGAAGTGAAGTGAGAGGAATTTGATAATTCCCTCCCCTTCCTGCATTCAGTTCATCAAAGGCCCTTCTGGACAGAAGGGTAGCTTGAGATCTCGTGTCCACCAGCGCCAAAATTGTACTCTGCCCCTGTACTTGGACCGGGGCATAGTATCTTCCCTCCTTCTCCTCAAGGGGGCACAGATAATGCACATTTTTGGACAACTGGCGGGCTAACTTTCTGGTTTTGGACATCGCTAGCGAAGAGATTTGGGCAGAATTCTGTGGAGAGCCTTGGGAATCTGAAAGAAAAAGTTGGCAACTGGAGATCAGAGCCATTGTGGGTTCCCCTGGCTCCGGTTCCGGGCCGCCCCCCCCTTTTTGGAGGCAGTCACCAGGATGGGTTTGAACCAGGGGATGTTCTTGCTGTTGGTTCTGGGATGAGATGGTGGGCGGCGGTAGCTCAGTCTCCACATCTCCCCAGTCTGGATTTGCATCCCTAGGGACCCATTTTTCTTTGGGAGGAGTTCCCCCCTCTCTGAAGGAGAAGATCCTTTTCCCAGGATCCTCTGAGGATCCCTCTCCCTCAAATTGGAAGATCTGTACCTCCTCCTCAAACTGTGTCTGTTTGGGTCTTTTGTTTCTCCTACCCCCCCTCTGCTCCTTAGGAGGCAGACTTTCAGGGGCAAGAGATTTTGTTTCCGGTTCCTGGGTTTCCAGGGGCTGTTTACAAGTGAGGAAGGAAGTTTCCTCCAAGGCTTTACACCCCCCTTCCCTTTGTGCCTCCTCCCTGGGAACCGGTGAGTTATCGGGGTGCTGCCCCCGTCATTGTTCTGGAGCACCAGGTCCAGAGTTGGGTGCGTTCTGCGCCGGCATGCCAATCTGAGGGTTCTGCTGAGCCCTCAGTATGTGACCCAGATCCTGCGCCATGTTTTGAACCTGGCGCTCTAACTGGGAAACCCGCTCAGACTGATACGGGGCCCTGTTTTCTCCCCTGGGCTGATCCTGGGAAGGGTAGGTATCCCTTCTTTGGCAGTACCCCTGGTTGGGAAGATTTGGATACCCCTCCACCCTTGGCCTCCCCTCTCCTGGATTCGGTTGTCTGGGCTCAGGGAATTGGGGAAAGAAGGGTGGAGGATTTTGGGGCTGGAAGTTGGGTGGATACCTGGGGAAATAGTTCTGCCCAGGGTTTGGTGAGTTTCTGCCCTCCTGTGAGAAGTTGGGAGGGAAGTTCTCTGGGTTAGGTGCTTGGATGGATCCCCCCCCTTGGGCTGGAGGAGTCCACACATAACCCAGGATGGGTCTGTTTCCCTTGTAACGGGGGCTTACATAATCAGGAGAGCGAGGGACCCCATTTGTGGGGCTGCCTCCCTGGCTCCCTGTCTGTGACTGGCCCGAGGACCTTCTGGGCCTAGCATTATTAGGTGCAGGTAGGTTTTTAGGCCCCCCCATCTCCAACTCTAAAACGGGGGTGACCTTTACCTCTGCCACCTTGGCAGCAGCAGGGGTGTTGTTGACTTTGGGGTTTTTGGGCGCATTATTTTTATTTTCTATTGGCTTCTGCACCTCATAGATCCGGGTCGCCTGTTCAATGACCCAGTCTAAAGATTTTTTCTCGTGAAAATCCCTCACGAGCTGGGTCATTATGTATTTGGGCAAGGCATGGAAAAACGTATTAATAAATTCTCTGCTATCTGTGCGCACCCTTCTTGTGGTCTGTGCAAAAGCACGCTTTAACTCCTGCACAAATTCTTGTGGGGCCTGATCCTCCTAAATTGTAGGCTGCCTTGCGAGCCTCTTGAGGATTTCTATGAGTAGAAAAATGTTTCAAGATGGCCGCCTTATAGGTGGACCATCTTAAATGATTTTGGTCCTCCAGCCCCGCAAAGAAACTGGAGTATTCCGGGGAGAAGGTCCACTTTACATATTGAATACAGCTTTGGCTGTCTTTCAAATGGAAAGCCTCCATCATTTGCTCAAACAAGTCTAAGTGCTCCCAAACAGAATACTTGGCGTTCTTATGATAAGGCCTGATGACGCTCCTGGTTGCCTTAATCTGCTTTAAGGGGTCCTTAAGCAAGGCCCTTTTTGTCTTATTGGCCCTTTTGGTCCGGGTAACCCTGGTCCATTCATCTTCTGACTCAGAGGCACTGCTCCCAGAGGTTCCCGTCTGTTCTTCCAGGTTTTCCCAGATTCTGCGAGCCTGGGAATGGCTGGCAGAATGTGGGGACCTGGTCTCCTGTGTCCTGTACCGCTCAGAGGAGTCTTCAGATCCCTCCTTGCTGCCAGGATTTGATGGGTACCCCCCCACTGACCTAACTGGGCAGAGGTTTTCAGTATGCCCTTAATGGGCCTACTCACCTGGGGTTCCCCATCAAATTGCACTGTGCTTGGGTGCCCATACCCGGATGCCCGCCCCTCCATTCCTGGGTGATACTGGCCTATGAGCCCCATGCTTCTGGCTGGATAGTAATCTGCCATCCCTGTGGCCCTGTGCTCATGTGCGCCAGGGGACATTGGGGTGGCAGAGTCCAGGGACTGAGAGAGATAAAGGCCTCTGGTACTAGGGCTCCTGGGGTTATGCTCAGGAGTTTCTCTTTCCCAGCGAACCTCATCTCTATCCGCCCCTGCTCCCTGTTGCAATGCAAGAGCCTGCGCCTTCAGTTCTTCAGTTAAGGCCTTACTAGACTCTATCAGTCTCTCCTGCATCGCTACCTGTTGTTGGAGTCTATCATTGTGCTGGCAGTGAGCATCATTCTCTCTCTGCGTTTCCTGATTGGTCCTGGAGCACTGGGCCAGTCTTTGCTGCAGGAGGGTTACCTCCTGAGCTGTGTCCCTATTGGCCTGCTCCTGTCTTGCCAGAGCCTCCTCCACCCTCCTGGTATGCTCTAGCAAGTCCTGGTGTTCTTTTTGGAGGTCACCCAGTCCCTGGTGGGCCAGGTGATTATCTTCCATTTTTCTCCTTAAGTGGCAGACTTCCTGGCCTAAGGTGTCCCTTTCCTGACCAAGAGCTTGAATTTGTGACGCCAGGTCATCCCTTTGCCTTTGGAAGGCACCAGCTTTCTGGCGCTCCTGATCAAACTCTGCCTGGGTATCCAGGTCTTTCAGGATCAGTTTATTGCTCTCCTCTTTCTCTCTGTCTAGTTGGATTTGCAGGGTGGCTACCTGCTCTGTGCATGCCCTGTTGAAAGTGATCTGTTGCTCCAACTTTTTCTGGCTCTGCAGTATGGAGTCCAAACTGTCTTGGCGTTCCTTCTGCAAAGCCAGAATTCTGGTATCCTGGTCTGTCTTTTCCTGTTGCAGTATATCCATGTCCTCTTTTATTTTAATGATATACTGCCTACTATCATTTTCTGACTCCTGGCTCCCCTGCAGCCTCTGCTCAGAAGAGACCAGGTCAGATTGGACCTTCTCTAACGCCATCTGTCGCTTGTTCGCCAGATCTTGGCTTTCCGTACATTTATCCTGCATGTCTCCCATACATAGGTACAGGTATGCCGCTATCCTAACCATCTTGTCTTGTTCATCCTTAGCTTTAGGAGCCATGTATAGTTCACTCAGGGCCACATGTAGGGGACCCTGATCTCCCCATATATCTGACCCTGTTTCAGTGACCTGTTGCGTGATGGCCTGCAACCAGACCATGCGGTCCTGATGAGTCCACTCACCTCTCACAAATAACTTATGTAAGAAGTGCTCTCTGGCTATTTTCATGTCTACTAAGGTCGTCATTCTAGAGATTGGTCTCTGGCCTGACTTACAGAAATTAGTATTTTATTTTTGCAAAACAGACCTTTTTCTTAGAGCGTTCCTTTGAGGAGTGCTTTACAGCGTAACACAGCGTGGTGATCCGACCGGATATGTGTATCTGGTCAGCTGGCACACTGTATTAATCTGCACAAGTGATAGATCTAACCCAAACGTCCGGCACGAGCCCCCAATTTGTAAGAGGATTCAATTCAACACAACAGCTAAGTCAATGCCTAGTCTGGGATACTGAATGGAAACCCTTATTGATATATCTTTATGTCCAGTTCATGCGTTCTGGATGACTACCCCTATATAACACCCCTCTCTTGGAATCCCCCTGACCCCACTGAGCCAGGAAGTAGTTCTGTTTTGCAAGTTAAAAGGTTTATTTGAGAATTTAAACAATATATATATATATCACACTTTATAATAAATAATAATTGAATATCACACTTAGTCTGAGCAGTAACCAATAATGGATAGTCTGGCACTAGCACACTTCTTTATAATCAATGATGAGTGGTTATAGGATGGATAAGATAGCAACAATACTTTATGGTTTCAAATGGATGCAAGGTGGAATGAAAATGCAGTACAGAAAATACTCAATATGCTTTCAACAAAACAATGTAATCACTTTTCTTTGGCAATCTCCTCCCCCCTTTATGCAATGCAAGGAAATGGAAGGAAAGCACACAGTTCTCAGAAATTCAATCAAATGTAATTCAGTTCACCCCAGCAAGCTTAGACTACAGAAGTTTGAAACACAGGCCCAAAATGCTTTTTATATGTGCTGGCAATGAAGTGAAAAATATGCTAAAATGCTTTTAATTCCCTCTAGGAGGTTCAGGGTGAGTGAAATATACTTGGGATGAGTTCAGGCTCACTTTAGCAAGGATCTAGGAGTAACTAGCAGGTTAAACAAATTTTTGGCAAATGAAAGCAAGAAAACTGCTGTTTTCACACGTGGAGAAATTTGCAAATCGCGGCAAATTCGCGAGTGCGTTTCTCGCGATTGCGGCAAAAGCGTATGGAATAGGAATGCGGTTCTAGGTTCTTTGCAAAGCTAAGATTCCCAGCTTTCAGAGGAAAGTTACTGCAAGTTCCTAGCCCAAACGGTTACGGAGATATGAGCGATATGGTAAAGGTCGTTTTTCAGATTTGACATTTTAAAGTTCAAAGTGACAAGTGACAGCTAGCAACTAGAATTGACAGGTGACAGCTTTGCAAATGACAGGTGACAGTTAGGAGGCAGTTCTACTTAGATTAAAATAGCTTGGATTAGATTATTTTAACTAAGAGATTGGTTCTGCACAGTTCTGCTAGGTACTCACAATATATTTAGAAATAGAATGGGCCTCGCCACGGATCTGGTCAGGTTTTCTTCACTCGCCACGGACGGTCTCTGCGCACAGCGTCGGGGTCAGCTCTACTCTGCTGGTCTGGGTCTCTGGTTCTGATCAGGTCTGTGGGTCCGGATACAGCGGTCTCCGGTTCAGCTGGTCTCTCTCTGGATACAACACTGCTCTCTGGCAAATGGCAAGAGTTCTTGCAAAGGATTCAAACAGCTCGCCTGGCTGTGATAATGGCAATGATTTGAGGCCTGCTAAAGAGGGATTTAGCTTGTAGTTGACCTCTCTGCTACAAATTCTGAAGTAAAGTCTTGGTCTCTGAAGGTGGATAGATTGAAGTCTCTATGTTGGCTCTCTGGAGGTTGATGGAGGTAAAGTATGGATTTTCCCAGCAGAGCGTCCCGCAGAAGATGGAATTGAATGTCCCTATCTGTCCTGACTGTCTGCTTTTATGTGTTTTGAAAATGGGTGGAGAGGCTAGCTTCCTAGGCCCTACCCCTCTCCACTTGTCATTGGCCACTTCCTCCTCTTCCCCTTGATTGGGGGAATGAAATGAAGTGTCATCGTGATGAGGTCTGTTTATGATACAGAGAACCCACCCCTGTCAACTTTACACACAATCTATATTTGATCAAAAGACATATTTGCACAGGTACACATTTGTTTAAAATTACATGCACCCATCACATATCACAGGAGGTATCCCCTGTTCAAAATCTGCTCTTCCTGAGAGCTTGCATTGAGAAATGGCAACATATTTCACTTTTTGGTCAAGTTACCAATATCAGATTCTTACTCAAATTTACCCAAATGTGTGCAAGGCATGCAGGCATTAATTGATGAAGTATCAGACTTTTCACATGCATACATTTTAAGTAATACCCTCTTAACTGCTAGTTTGCCCCCAGATCATGCCACCGGTTCTAAAAACCTCTTAAAATGTGGGCAGAAAAATCACAAGAATTATGGTATCATTTAAATAATTATGACAAGTCCGTACTATGAGTTATTCATCTTTTTCTAAAACCATATTCTGGCTACAGGGGTGTGTCTTTTCAGGTCACATGGTACAGAAACCAGTCTTTCCACTTTCTTCAAGCTCAGCCTCTGTCTCCAGTTTCTCCCCCTCCCAGTTTCTGCCAAGAGGAAGCCATTTTTATTACCCCTGCAATAAACCATCTGCCTCGGCCCTGGAAGGGCCATTGTTCAAGAGGAAGCCATTTATGGCCACTTCAATAAACCCTCTGCCTGGGTCCTATGTTTAACCTCTAGCAGTCCCTTGGTAATTCAATCAGAGAAGTGTCATATCCCTTTTGGGTGGGAAGAGCAAAAGGCAGCTTGGCCTGGGAACACAGCTGTTGTGCAAGTCTCAACTCCTGTCGGGGTAGCTGGTGGGCAGAATTCAGTTCCTTAAGCCAGGCCCCAGCTAATGTCACTTTTAGTTACCCAGTTTTCTGCATTCAAATAAAACTAACCATTTTACATATGCAGCTAGAATGCTGATTCTAAGTTTAAAACTATGACATTTAAACAATTGCAACCTATGTGACACTCAAAAGTAGGTCACTCATTTCTTTTAAACATTTAGATTTTTAGTGTCTTTCAGTCCAAATTTACTTAAACTGCTGAAATCCACAGCTCAGCCAGTCTTGTTATAAACCTTCAAGTCACTTCAGAATATAACTTTACATTGTATCCACCTCTCAGTAAGTCTTTCTTTGGCCTGCTTTGGGTTCATTTATTCAGTTTTACACAAATGTCTGGTGTTGTTTTAAACCGCCGGCTTTCTGATAGTGTTGAGTACTGGTAATGCACCCATTTTTGGGATTTAAGAAAATGAATTCCCCACAATTCTAGGTTGCTTTTGGCAATCAGCATTGCCATTCCCAATGGTTTCAGACTACTGTGTGGGTAGTCCAATGGTGGTTTTAGGCAGTGCCCTTCTGTGCCCATAACATCGGCAAAAATGAGTGGCAGCCTATTCTTCATGCATTTCCCTGTGCATTTTCTGGGAAGCTCTGGCCATCATGATGTTTTCCATGTCAGTACTGCACAGTTTTGAGGTAGGGCTCGGATGCATGGATAAAAGCATCCCACAGTCTTCTAGGTCTTCCAGTCCTAAGAGACCCTGTATGCCTAAAGAAATTGTCGGTATGTATGAGTTAAAGCTTGATATTTTGGATTGGTTGGCATGTTTGAATATAATCATGGGATTGAAGACATTACAGGGAATAAGTTGCTTCCCTGGCTCTTCTCTAGGCTACCCACTGTTGCATTTGATTTTGTGATGGCTTGGGGGAGGTAGATAGGATGATATATGATATGATATGGAATTTGTAACGCGCCTATACACAAGTGTTTCAAGGCGTGACGAGGCGGGGGGGAAACAAAGGGAGACAGGCAACGATCCTACTTGGCCAGGTGTCATTCAGATCGCGCAAGTGCAAGGGTAGAGGGGAAGGGAAAAGTGCATGGGGGAAAGGGAGAGGGGAAAGTGCAGTACAGGGTTATTAGCATACAGCACACAGGATAAATAACAAGGGCCAGCTGGTGGCAAGTGCGAGGTAAGTGCAGACAAATGCTGGGAGGGGGCGCTGTAGGGATACAGACACAGTCCCGCAGTGCAGGGGTTGCCGGGGAGGCAGTGCAGGTGAGAGTGGCTGGGCCAAGGACCAAGAACGGTGAGTGGCCCAGTTGCAGATTCAGTGCAGTTTCAGTAGTATTAGCAGGGGAGAAGGGGAGAGAAAGCGGAGGCAAAGAGGAAGGTTTTGAGGTGCTTCCGGAACCGGAGTTGGTTCTCCTCCAGTTTCAGGGAGGCAGAAAGGCTGTTCCAGAGGGAGGCCCCTGCAGCGGAGAGGGATCTGCCCCCAACTCGTTGTTTGGAGAAGCGGCTGACCCTGAGGGAGTTGGAGGCAGATGAGCGAAGAGCTTGAGAAGGAAGACATTTAGGAAGAGAGAGTTGAAGATATTTTGGCCCAAGGCCCCCGACGGCCTTGTGGACAATGCAGAGGGTTTTGAACTTGATCCTCGCAGTCACTGGGAGCCTGTGTAGTGATTTCAGTCGTGGAGAGATACGGTCCCTGGGCTTGAGGCCAAGGACAAGTCTCGCAGTCCTGTTCTGGATGAGTTGCAAAGGGCGGAGAGTAGAGGCGGGCAGATTTAGATATAGACTGTTACAGTAGGCCAGCTTCAAGAGAACCAGGGCTCTAGAGACAGTGAGCTTCTGGGGGAAGGAGAGGAAAGGAAGGATACCTCTGACGAGGTGTAGCTGTTAGTGTGACTTCTTAGAGACGTCGGATATGTGCGGAGAGAAGGAGAGTGTGGGGTCGAAGATGACCCCGAGGTTTTTTTCCTTGCAGTTAGGAGCAGGAAGAGGGCCCAGAGAGGCCGGCCAGAGAGCAGCAGGGAAGGAGGGAGTGGGAGTGCCGATGAGTAGAATCTCAGTCTTACTGGCATTAAGGCAGAGGTCGTTGGCGGCACACCATTCCTGGATAGCAGAAAGACAGTCAGAGATGAAGGAAGGAGAAGAGGAGGCCGAGGGTAGCCTGAAAATGAGCTGGGTATCATCCGCATAGCACTGAAAGTAGGGGAAGAGAGCAGCAATGCGGTGGGCGAGATGT
This sequence comes from Ambystoma mexicanum, assembly GCF_040938575.1. Lineage (NCBI taxonomy): Eukaryota > Metazoa > Chordata > Amphibia > Caudata > Ambystomatidae > Ambystoma > Ambystoma mexicanum. The sequence continues at coordinate 83,573,493 of NC_090935.1, read as the reverse complement.
GCCAGATACTGGTCGAACAGCCAGGGAGAGAGATTAGATCCCAGGGGAAATCCCTGGGGGATGGATTATGAGTGTGTGAAGCTAGCTTTAATTGCTAGATTTGGGAAGACCCCTTCCCAGTACCTTAAGAGGTTTAGGACCCTCAAAAAGCATGAAAACTTAGATGGTTGGGTTAAGGGTAACAGAGTGAACACTTATGAAGGTATGAGAAATCTTGTTATGTTGGAGTCAATTTATGATGCCTGCTCCCCTGAGCTCAGCTAGCATTTGGCTGATTCTAAGGAGATAGATCCCAAGAAGTTAGGCTGATGACTTGTGGGTTGCCAACAGAGCTACTCACAAGGATTCTGGGGCAACTCAGTAGAAGGATGAGGGAAAGCAGCCGAAGAAAGATAACAAGGAGAATTCTTATAGCTCCAATCCAAAAGAGGGCCACAAACAGCAATATAAGGGTAAACCACAAGGGAAACCGAATCAGGTTAGTGCACCATCTGGACCCAAACCAGATGGAGGTCAGAACAAACCCCCATTCACAAAGGCATTTGGGAAATGTTATGCTTGTGGGTCAACTGACCATGTGAAAGCGGATCCCAGATGTAAGGGTAAACTTTCAGTGGTCCACACTGTCTCCTTAGCCTTCTCCCCAGAGGAAGAAGTACCTATGGCAAGTGGAAACTTTCACCTACTGGCTGATGAACCCATGAGAGTCTCAGCTAGTGTTTCTTTAGTGTCCCTGGGTGTGTGGGAACAACAGAATTTAGATGTCTATAATTCCATCCCAGATAATACTAAAGAGTATTATAAAGATAGTGTTCTTGTGAATGGCCAGGAGACCTCTGCCATCAGAGATACTGGAGCCAGCATAACTGTGGTGAATGAATCATTTTTCAAGGTTGAGGATGTTGCTAAGGCACCCAAACACCTCACCAAGTTAGCTGGAGGCCCTGTGCAAATGCTTCCCCAGTTACCAGCTCTCATCCAGTGTAATGGTATGACTGTCAAAATACCTGTAAGTGTGCAGATTGAAGTACCTGGGAGAGTCCTGTTGGGTAATGATCTAAAATTCTCTTGGAGTTGTGTCAAGTACCCCCAGGCCTCCCAGTAAAAGGAGACAGGAGCTCACTATGCCTGCAAGGTAGAGGACCTTGAGAGGCTCTCCAGAGGAGTTGATAGAGGAAACATTCACTCTCACTCCACATAAGTTGCTCACTGCTATTTCTGGACAAAATGAGGCAAAGGGGAAACCCAATACCTCAAGGAAAAAGTCAGACAGCACCCCTGTGCTACCAACAAGGACATCCCCAAGATTGTCCAAGATCACACCGTTGATCCCTCCACCTCCTGAGGCAGAGAGTGAGGTACAACCTTGTGTGGTTGAGACCATTTCTGAAGAGTCAGATCTTGAAGAAGACACTGTTTTGGTTGGAGATCTTGACCCTGTTGACCATCCTGAGCTGCAGTCTTTACTGGCAGAAGATGGACCCAACAGGGCAGACTTCAGCAAAGGTCAAAGAGAGTGTCCTACCCTCGAAGGTCTTCGACAACAGGTTGCTAACCAACTTAATGGGCAATAAGTTAGAAAGCATATGTTAAACTGGGAAGATGGCCTCTTCTACAGTGAACCAACTGAGCCTATCCCTGGGGACTGCAAAAGAATTGTAGTGCCCCTTGACAACAGACTCCAGTTCCTACAGTTGGTCCATGAGGTACCTTTGTCTGGTCATTTAAGTTTCAAAAAGACCAAGGAAATGCTCTCCCTCTACTTCTACTGGCCTACAATCGGTTCAGAAGTTGACAAATTCTGTAGGAGCTGTCACACTTGCCAAACCGCTTGCAAGATTGGAGCCAAGAATGTGGCACCCCTGGTGCCTCTCCCAGTGGTGGGAGTTCCTTTTGAGAGGGTGGGCATCAACATTGTTGGTCCCCTTGACCCTCCCACATCTTCAGGGAACAAGTTTATTCTGGTTGTAGTAGACCATGCTACAAGACACCCAGAAGCTATACCTATGAGGACTGTTACGGCTCAGGCTGTGGCTAAGGATCTACTTGGTATTTTTACCAGAGTAGGGTTTCCTAAGGAAGTGATATCTGACAGGGGATCCAGTTTTATGTCCCACTACATGCAAACCATGTGGAAAAACTGTGGTGTCACTTACAGGTTCTCTACAGCCTACCATCCACTGACAAATGGACTGGTAGAGAGGTTTAATCATATTATGAAGAGCATGATAGGTGCTTTAGAGGAACCCCTTAGAAGAAAGTGGAAGCTTCTACTGCCATGTCTTCTCTTTGCTTATAGAGAAGTCCCTCAGGAGGCAGTTGGTTACACTCCCTTTGAACTCCTCTGTGGCCATCCAGTTAGAGGTCCATTGGCCCTGATTAAGGAAGGGTTGGAGAGTGCTCCTTCCCCCAAGCCAGTCAGAGTGACTGACTATGTGATTGGTCTCCGGAGGAGAATGTCACACATGATGGCAGAAATGGCAGAAGCTACTGATAACGTGAAAGCAGGTCAGGCTCTGGTCAAACATTGGCATGACCAGAAGACCAGCATGGTTGAGCTTACACAAGACCAGCTTGTATTAGTTATGGTGCCAACAAGGCAGCGGGCCTGCAGGACAAATGGATAGGACCCTTCAAGGTTGTGGGCAAACCTGGAGAGGTGAACTATTTGGTGGATTTAGGCAGACCTAAGGAGGCTCCCAGAGTCTTTCACACCAACCTTTTGAAGGCATATGTCTCGCGACCAGAAGTGGGAGCTTTGCTTCTAGCTTCAGCTCAAGAGGAGGAGGAGAGTGAACCTCTACCTGACCTCCTCAGAGGCCAGCCTTTGGATGAGAAAATAGAAAGAGTCAATCTCTCTTCTCAGCTGACTTCTGAACAACAGGAGGAGTGCACAGTTCTGTTGAATCAGTTTGCCTCCCTGTCTTCACTTTCACCAGGCTGGACCGCTTGGGGCTAGCATGATATTCTCACTGGTGACTGTTTACCGGTGAAAAGCAGAGGTTAAAGAATGTCAGAACATGTGAGATCCCACATCAAAGGAGAGATCAACAAGATGCTTGATCTCGGGGTTATAGATCCCTCTACAAGTCCATTGTTTAGTCCAGTTGTTCTAGTACCAAAGGCAGGATCCAAAGAGTTGAGATTCTGTGTGGACTATAGAGCTCTAAATGCAGTCACTAAGACTGATGCCCATCCTTTGCCAAGGACAGATGAGCTGGTGGATATACTTGGTTCAGCCAAGTACCTAAGTACATTTGACCTAACCTCAGGCTATTGGAAAATAGCCCTGGCAAACCATGCCAAGGATAAAACTGCATTCTCCACCCCAGCAGGCCTCTACCAGTTTAAGGTTATGCCTTTTGGACTAAAGAATGCACCTGCTACATTCGAAAGGATGGTCAATCAAGTTCTGAATGGGATGAGGGGCTTCTGCATGGCATACTTGGATGACATTGCAGTGTTCAGCCCTACATGGAAAGAACCTATTGATCACTTATGATATGTTTTGCAGGCTCTTGAGCAGGCCCATTTGACCATTAAAGCAAGCAAGCATCGCGCTCTGAAACGCTTGTGTACGAGCGCGATACAAATGCAATATCATATCACATCATAAATGTCAAATTGGTCGGAGCAAAGTGGTCTACCTTGGTCATGAGGTAGGAGGAGGTGAAATAAGGCCATTGCCCAGCAAGGTACAAGCTGTGCAAAACTGGGCCACCCCTACTACTCAAACCCAAGTGAGAGCTTTTCTAGGTCTCACTGGGTACTACAGGAATTTCATAGAGAACTATGGGATCAAAGCTTCTCCCTTGAATGTGATCTCATCCCCAAAATTCCCTAAAAAACCTTTGAAAACCTGAAGAAAGCCCTTTGTCAAGCTCCAGTCCTTAGAGCTCCTAATTATCACCAACCCTTCATTGTGCAGACAGATGCATCCAATACAGTTATAGGTGCAGTCCTTAATCAACTGGATGAGAAAGGTAGGGAGCCCCCCATTTGCTTCATCAGTAGGAAACTGAAGGAACCAGAAACAAGGTGGGCAACCATAGAGCATGAATGTTTTGCCATTGCGTGGTCTTTGACGATGTTCATACCATTCTTGTATGGATCTACTTTTGTGATTCAAACTGACCACCAACCCTTGAGATCGTTAATGCAAATGAAAGGGGAGAACCCAAAACTACTAAGATGGTCAATCTGCCTGCAAGGATTCAATTTCACCATTGAGCACAGAGCAGGATGTCACCACCAAAATGCTGATGGTCTCTCTAGGATGTTTTTAACTGACTAGAGGAAGAGATTCATCCAGGAGTGGATTAATTGCTCCTGTCCCTTAGTCTGGGGGTGGGGGCGAGTGTTAGGGAGAATTCTCCAGAATGGCTCATTTCCCTTACCAATAATTCTAACCTATATATGTATTTACAGTCAACTCATCTGTCAAATTAGATGTGTATCTGGGGCTGATTTACTATTTGTCCTTTGATATCTTGCCATTTGCTGATCCCCTGTAATTACCCTACTACTGTGGTGAGTATTGCTCTATTTACCATAGTCTAGAAAGGAACAGGCTCGCACCGTGCCCAGTCACGGGTACCAGCAGTACAACTGATCACTTTAGACTAGTGGTCTTTAGTCACTACTGACCAGATAAGCTAATTATTTTTACTGATATGTTACCCTACTTCACGTGGTTGATAGTGATCTCTGAACTTGATTCTTTTTGGTTGCCACTCATGGACCTTTTTTGGCTTCTGAGATTTATAGCTGAATGTCCCTTTTGTGTGGCATTTCCTACTGCTCAAACACTACTCACCCAATTGATCAAATGCCAGCACTTTGTGTAGCCTGATATTTGGATCCAACATGTTACTGCTGCTCTTCTGTACCTTACCATGAACCTCCAAATGTTCCCACTTTCCTTCAATGCCCGCTGTCTGCCCTTCACCTGGAGTTATCACATGCACTGCTACACACCACACCCCTTCATCAATCTTCCACTGCTCCTTCATCTCCCCTTCAAATCCAACTGGGTTCTTCTTACAGTTACCAAGTTACACTCAGAAATCCAATCTAATCTCACTAGCCTGAACCATCTATGTGAGTAAGCCCCCACTCTATCATTCTCCCTACATCTCCCAGACCTCATTCTTATGAAGGATCAATTATTATCCAATGCAACCTTCATCCTCATCTATCACATGGACTCCCACAGAACAAGCATGTCTGTTTTGGTTATTGCTGAAACATAGATTACCCCATGATATACCCTCCTGGCCGCTCTACACACTGAGTCTGCCATGTTCTCCAACTCCGGGTCTACGGGTAGGAGAGGTTTCAGGTTGGACTCATGATCAAGGCGGCATCACATCCATGCCCTTCATCCTGTGACTTTCCCCTTTCCTCCTTTGGATACATTGCTGCTCAGCAGCCTCCAGCGGCCCTCTCGATATGATGCTCCATTATACTACTTGCCAATCTAAATTCCTTCTTCTCTGATTGTGGCCTGGAACTCTTCTTTAGCATGGTCACCATTGTACTAATGGACAATCACGGTTTCTTAAGCCTATCCAAAGTTCACCGTCTTCTACTCATCTTTACCCTGTTTGACAACACCCTGGTTAATCGTCCCCATCTGTACCACTGTCAAGTCTTTTTACCTTTTTCTCTCTACCTCCTCGCTGCCTCTCTAATCATCAAATTCTCACCTCACTCTCTTGCCTCCTATGTTGCTGAACTCAGCACTTCCCTTTAAACATTCACCCCTCCTCATACATTCTCCATTGAAAAGGTATTCCCTGATCACAACACACACTGGCTTCTCCTTTATAACACCACTAGCTGTCTCGAAACTTAACTCCAACCCATTTCCACAATGTTGAATCCCCCCCTCAAACTCCCTCAAAATCCACCCATTGAGGACAGCAATATGACTTCACTTGACTGACTTGACGTCAATGGCACAAGTCCTACGGTTCTGTCCTCATTGCCTTCAACCACAAATCCATTGTTTAAGTTTGCACTTTAAACAAGTCGTGATGCCCCTTTAGTCTGCCTTTGAACAGCAAGAGGTATACAAAATAACCTGGTGGTTAGGATTAAGTAAAGCGTATATGTGACATTTTATAATCCTATGGAATCCCCTGTTTTTAAAAAAACAAATGGGAGGATGCAGAGCGAATGGCATTCCCATTAGTAACAATTGCCTACATACTCTAGTGCCAAGGCATCATTCGAGATGCAAAGACGGGGGTTTCTCGCTCCATATTAGAGCCCAACATGAGGTTTTAGAGGGAATATGGAGTCTCGAGTGATTGAATAACCCTGATTGATAATGTCTCTGATAAAGGCGCAAAGAAACCAGTAGGTTGTGAATCAGTGGGCGATCCGACATGTGTCATGGGTTTAAGGTGTTGGTGGACTGTGATGATGCAGGTCACAAGAAAGGCCTGGCAAATGCCACTATATGTGTGGAAACAATGGGAGGGCAACACACATTTGGCCAGATTGTTAGTTTTGAGAGTGATAGCTTAACCTCAACCTGGTGCTCAAAGAATTGAAAACATTGCAGAGTAGTTGGGAAGGAAACTGGCCGGGACGTGGGTGAAATCCATTTGAAAAAACTGGTGTGACTGATTTGCAGCTGCTATGGTTATACATGTACAGAAGGTTTTGCCAGAGATGTGTTGTAGTTTTTGAAACACAAGTTCAGATGCAGCTGATGATTTTGCCATATCATGTGAGCCCATCCTCCAGCATGTTAGATAGAGTTCACGTTAGATTCAAACAACATGCATCATTAGATTAGTTTAATCCTGCCCAGTTAAGATCTGTGTCTTCTGTAATTTTCTCCCAGAAAGTTGCGCAAATAGTACATGACGTACTAAACGGAGGTGAGGAGAATCAAGGTCTGCCGACTGACTGCTCAACTGGAGGGTGTGACACATGAAGAAGCACAGTCCACTGACTCACTACTCAAAGGGAGGGTGTGCCATGTGAAGAAGCAGAGTCTACCGACGTGCTGCTCAAAGGGAGGGTGTGCCATGTGAAGAAGCAAGGTCTACCGACTCGCTGCTCAAAGGGATGGTGTGCCATGTGAAGACGCACAGTCTACTGACTCGCTGCTCAAAGGGAGCATGTGCCATGTGAAGACACACAGTCTACCGACTCGCTGCTCAAAGGGAGGGTGTGCCATGTGAAGAAGCACGGTCTACCGACTCGCTGCTCAAAGGGAGGGTGTACCATGTGACGAAGCACAGTCTACCAACTCGTTGCTCAAAGGCAGCGTGTGCCATGTGAAGATGCACAGTCTACCGACTCGCTGCTCAAAGGGAGGGTGTGCCATGTGAAGAAGCACGGTCTACCGACTCGCTGCTCAAAGGGAGGGTGTGCCATGTGAAGAAGCAAGGTCTACCGTCTCGCTGCTCAAAGGGATGGTGTGCCATGTGAAGATGCACAGTCTACCGACTCGCTGCTCAAAGGGAGGGTGTGCCATGTGAAGAAGCACGGTCTACCGACTCGCTGCTCAAAGGGATGGTGTGCCATGTGAAGACGCACAGTCTACCGACTCGCTGCTCAAAGGGCGGGTGTGCCATATGAAGAAGCACAGTCTACCGACTCGCTGCTCAAAGATAGGTTGTGCCATGTGACGAAGCAAGGTCTACCAACTTGCTGCTCAAAGGGAGGGTGTGCCATGTGAAGAAGCACGGTCTACCGACTCGCTGCTTAAAGAGAGGGTGTGCCATGTGAAGAAGCACGGTCTACCGACTCGCTGCTCAAAGGGAGGGTGTGCCATGTGAAGAAGGAGAGAGAACTTGGATAAAGATTATTTTGTCACAGGGATCTTTCGAAAGAATGATGTGCGTGTTGGTGTGTCTGTGTGAACACTTGTGCATGTTTGTCATGTGTGTATGTGCATTCAGGTATGTGTGCATCTATTTGCATGTGTGTGTGTGTGTAACTAACTACTGTGAATTTGCTGCACAGCAGAACTGAGGCTCACCTCCCCAGATGGGTGTGGTGGAACCCTGATATGATAGGTTATTCATATAGCGCCTATACACATTGTGTTTCAAAGCACTACTAGGCAAGGTAGGGAAGAAGGGAAAATACAATGACATTCTTACAGGCCATGAACAGGAAGGATGTGAAATTAACTGTGGTACTCGGCCTGACGACATTTCAGATATTGCAAGAGCTAAGACATAGATAAGGAAGGGAGGGTGAGAGCGGAAAGGAAATGGAAACAGACAGGCGACTACCGTACTTGGCCTGACGACATTTCTGGTAGAGCCGGAGAAAAACAAGAGGTGAGGACGAGCGGTGCAGAAAGGTAGGGGAGGAACAAAACAAGCCTGTCGATCATTTCAGATAGTGCTGGAGGGGGGTGTGGGGTGGGGAGGAAAAAAACAGTAAAGGGAGGGGGGAGGAGACAGACGAGGTTGCTATCATACTAGGTCCAGGGACTATTCTGATGGAGTAAGTGTATAGAAAAAAGTAAGGGGAGGAGATTGGAAAAGGGAGAAGGGAAAGGAGGAGAGAACAGAGTTAGCAGTCAAAAGAGTGGAGACGCAAGGGGAGAATGAATACAATTGCAGAAGTCAGTAGTAACACATAATGTTGCAAGCCAGGATACAAGATGAAGATGGGAACAGCATGATGCAGGGCCACCATGAGTACCAGATGCAAAGGAAGTCCAGCATGAGAGTTGAGAAAGGGTGACGCACCGTGAATGAATGAAATCCATAAAATCCAGCATTGGCCACAAGACGGTGATGGTGAAACCAGAATGTATCAGTAAAAAACACAGGCATCCAGATTTATGTTCAAGGCCCAGTCCTAAATTCCTTGGAGTAATGAGAGAAAGAAGGTGTATTGAAGGAACACGAGTAATCCCTCATCAGAAACCAGCTATCATACTGGAATTAAGTACGCAAGAAGAGAGTGAACCAGGTGAGGAAGATTTGCACCCGCCCCTTTATTCATCTTATGCCTCCATTAGCACAGGGCAGGGTATGAAGCCAACCAGAATGCTCAGAACGCGGTCTGTATTCACTTCCAAACTCCCTGAGTGAGAAACACAAAGCTCACCAGAAAATGCTGTCTGTGTAAAGAGAACTTCTCGTGGTAGCGGGCGCATTACAGGCGGCATGCCTCATAAGGACGCCTCAATGGGGCATCAGATCAGTATTTAGAGGACACATGAATCATGGACATGCTCGCCAGGCTCTTATGACTGGTTGAGTCACTTCAGGAGAGGAAGAGAAAGGAGAAAGATGGACATGGTGATGTTTGTCTAAAGTCAGCAGCAGAGTTGCTGGTGCTGCTTCTTTCTCAGTGGAGTGGCTCCTCAATACCTCCTATGAATCTCCTGTGCAATCCCAGGGGCCCAGCGGTATTTATGGCCCCGTGGGTGGAAACCCCAAGTCACAGCTCCTTGGAGCTCAATATATATGCTTCAGAATTAGGAATTTTCAACATGAGCCTTTGTAGGTGATGGATGTGCTCTTTTTATGCGTAAATGGTTCTAAATTAAACTAAAAGGCGTTTTGTATTAAAGATAATATGTTACTTTGGACTGCGCACATGTCTGTAGTGCAAACCCTTGCCGGGGTGTTGGGCAGATAATGAATGAGTCAGGAGGCAGCCGCATCTTATAGAAAAGGCCTCATATACACATGTACGTAATGCTGTGCTAATCTGTGCAGCGACACAGCACACCTGCAAGAATTCCTATTAAGATCCTTTTGAAAGACTGGTGCAAACGCATAAAGCAATGTTAACGAGAGGTGTCCCTTTCAAAGCATTTGGGAAGGGGTTGATATCAATCCAATAGAGCAACTGCAATGCACCAAAGAAAGTCTCCATCACTCACTGCCTGCTTCGAGCAAAGGACAGGGCCAGCCTAATGCATGCCTGCTAAACTGCCTCCAAGAACTGTGTTGTCCGATGAAAAAACGGGTTGGCTAGCATGGGAGCTGCATCCTTCAATTTAAAATGAAACATGTATTCAGTGCCAGAGACTCTGAAATCAGACATTCATTGTTCATAAAATATACAGGTTTAGTATAATACTGCATAGCAGCATAGATGGGAAAAGTGTGACTCTGGGAAGGCAGATGAACATTAAGTGTCATCTTCCTCACCAGGGCATTCCTCTTTTCTTTCTATTGAATAAGGGGGGAACATGCTGCATGAAAGTGTAAATGCAGGTGCTCGCCTCAGTAAAATGTGTCTCTGGATGTATCAGTCAGTAAGTGGGGCCTCTTATTCCTGAGAGTGTCCCCTCTGATTCCTAAAGGGCCAGAATGTCCCTGTTGAGTGCAGAGTTGAAAGCATGTGATAAGAATGGAAAGGCATCAGATTGTGGGTATGGAACTGTAAAATTATGGAACAGATGAAAATTCACAAAAGCAATTCTAAATAAAGCAGTGAGTGCAGTTTTATCTATCGAACTCACACAGCCTTTATCAGGAGGGCAGATGTGTTTGGAGGTTTGGAGGCCCAAGAAGTGAAAAGATCTTTATTTCGATGACTCTATAAAAAATGTCGATGTAGTGCACCCATGGGCGTTTACATCTACTCTGCTAGGTAAGCTTCTATAAAACCTGCACCATTTATTTTCTGAAACAAGACAGAGACCTCACCAGAGATAGGTCAGCCCTGGTATATTATGGTGGACCCTCATTTCTATTCTAGTAGCTCATTATGACCCGGGGGAAAGTTCTGAGTCTGACGTCAGCGATTGGACAGCAGCTGAACTGTGTTGCATGCATATGACTACATCAACCTGTGGTTGCCTGTTTAAATGTCCTGGGAGGAAAGCTCCTTCTTTAGAATCCATAGGTTATGTGCACATTGGCTCTACACCGTGGCCATAGCATTTACAATCGCTAAGCACTAGTGTAGCTGCCTCATGTGGGCAGGCACTACTCAGGACATCACTGAGAGGGAACAGTCACCTTCCGTTACAGACCTAAAGTGAAGTGAGAGAGAGTCATTTATTTGATAAATCTCTCAGAAGGACCTGCAGTGCCTCAGATAATTACCGAGCTCCCCTCCGCCGATCCAGAAATCTTTCGAAAGGATGGTCCACTTTTGTATCTTCTGGGCATTGGATGTGGCCTTCTGATTCACTCGATCTATACCCTTCTGGTTGGCATCATAGATGGCTGGATCCCTGGAGTTCACCACCTCTGACACCTGTGTGGCATTGCTTCCCACCTGCTGGCAGAACTCAATCACCTCTGGGGTCAGGTCATCCTTGGGTTCAAGTGAGTTTACATCTACGATGCACTTAAAGAGAGAAGAGCGATGGTGTTATAAGGAGGGGTATCAGACACATCTGAAAAAGGTCATTAGCAGAAGAGTGGCACAAAGACAACATTCAATATGGTATGGACCAGCACATTTTTGAAATCATAGTTTTAAACCTGTCACATTCACGAGGTACTGGATAAGTGCAGAATGGTACAAACTTGATATGATATGGCATTTATAGCACGCCTTTACACAATGGTTTCAAGGCGTGACGAGGCAAGGGAGGGGAAACAGAGGGAGGACAAAACAATGATCTTACTAGGCCTAGTGACATTGAGATTGCGCAAGTGCCGGGGAGAGGGGACGGGAGAAGTGCCAGGGGGGTGGGGTATGGGCAAATTCCAGACACAGGATCACGAGCAAGTAGTGCAGCCAACAGGTAAATGCGAGAGCTAAAAGTGCAGACAATAGGTGTTAATAAGTGCAGGTAAGGGGAATGAACGGTTGCAGATACAGACCAAAAGTGCAGGGGATGCCGGGAGGCAGTGTGTGAGTGCAGCCTGGCAGGCAGGGACCTGGGCCCAAATTCAGAAGGTAGCCAGGTGACCAGTGCTCTATCAGACAAGAGGGGACAGTAGGGGAGAGGAAAAGAGAAGGCAGAAGCAAAGATGAAGGTCTTGAGGTGCTTCCGGAGATGGTTCTGCTCAAGTTACATAGAGGCAGGGAGGCTGTTCCAGAGGGAGACACCAGCAGAAGAAAGAGATCTGCCCCCAGCTTATTTCTTGGAGTTAGAGGTGGAGTAATGAAGAGCTTGAGTTGAAAGATATTTCTGAAGAGAGATTTGGAAGTATTGCGGTCTCAGGCCCAGAATGCCTTGTGGACAATGCAGAGGGTCTTGAACTTGATCCTTCCTGCCATTTAGTGCATGGAGAGATTTCAGGGCTGGAGAGATACAATCCCTGGGCTTGAGGCCAATGACAAGTCTCGCAATCCTGTTCTGCATGAGTTGTAGAGGACGGAGGGTAGAGGCAGGCAGATTTAGAAAGAGGCTGTTGCAGTAGTTCAGCTTAGAGGGAACCAGAGCTCTGGAGACAGTGAGCTTCTGGGAGAAAGTGAGGAAAGGAAGAATACCTCTGAGGAGGTGCAGCTGGTAGTTTGACTTCTTAGAGACGTCAGAGATGTGAGGAGAGAAGGAGAGTGTGGAGTTGAAGATGACACTGAGGTTCTTAGCCTCACAGGTGGGAGCTGGAAGAGGGCCCAGACTGGGCAGCCAGAGAGTGACAGGGAATGAAAGTGCAGGTGTGCCAATGAGGAGGATCTCTGACTTACTGGCATTAAGGCAGAGATCTTTAGTGGCACACCACTCCTGGATTGCAGACAGACAATCCGGGATGAGAGAGGGAGATGAGGCAGCTGAGGGGAGCCTGAAAACGAGTGTCATCCGAATAGCACTGAAAGTTGGAGCAGAGAGCAGCAAATCAGTGGGCGAGAGGTGACAGGTATTGGTTGAACAACCAGGGAGAACGGTTAGACCCCTGAAGAACACCACAGGTAGAAAGTGAGATAGAGGAGAGGATGGACCGAAGTAGGACCTGGGAGGGTCAGTCAGAGAGGAAAGAGGTCAGCCAGGCCAGGGCCTGATCAGTGATACAGAGGTTATCACAGAGCCAGTTGAGAAGGATGACATGGGTGACCGTGACAGAAGCAGAGGAGAGATTGAATAAGATGAGGACAGAGGGGTGATTGGCATAGAGGTTAGAGGGCAGGTCTTTACAGATGTTCAGGAGATCAGTTTCCCTGCTACTGGCTGCTCTGATGCCAGACTGATGGTCATGGAGACAAACAACAGATTCAGTGTGAAGATTAAGCTGGGAGATGGACAGCTTTTCCAAGAGTTTGCCCAGGAAAGGAGTAATAGAGATCATGTGATAGTTAGCCAGACAAGAGGATCGGCTGAGGGTTTATTAAGAAGAGGGAGCAGAAGAGTGTGTTTCAGGGGGGAAGGGAAGGTATCAGTGGTGAAAGAGTGATTGCAAAAGTCGGCCAAGGCTGGAGCGAGTGTGTAAATATGGTCCTTGATGGTTCAGGATGAACAGAGAAGAACCTGGTTTGACGAAGAACTTATTTCAAAGATCAGACTTGTCTAGAGACCTTGTCTGGGGTGAACAGAGGAAAGACAGAAAAGGGAGAAGGAGAGGTGGCTGCAGGGAGGCCAAAGGTAGAGGAGAATGAAGACAGAGAAGGAGGAGAGGACGAGAGGGTGGACAGGATGTCCTAGGTTTTAGAGATAAAATGTGAGGCCAAGGCTGTGCAGATGGCCTGGGAGGGGATAGGCTAGGTAGAGACTGCAGCAGGATTGGCCAGCTCCATTCAGATTTTAAAGAGTTTGGCAGAGTTGTTAGATGCCGCTGAGACGCGGCGGTGGATGTGAGCTCTCTTCTTAGTGAGGACAGAGAGTCGGTATTGCCTTTGAAGCAGGTGGCAGGCCAGTTTGTCAGAGGATGTACAAGGTGCCAGTCATTTCCTCTCAGCCATCCTACAATTGCGTTTAAGGGTGACGAGTCATACCAAGAGCTGCACTTGGCTTTGGGCTTCAAGCAGATCCTCATGACAGGGGCAAGTACATCAAGAGTGGCAGAGATAGATGAGAGGAGGTTGTAAAGGCCTGTGTCAGGATGTGAGTCAGTCAGAGGTGCAGGAGGGGGAGATAAAGTAGTGTCAAAAGCCTCAACTAACACACGCTTCATGGGTCGAATGACCGAGAAGGTAGGTGGCAGTGTGGGTATAGGCTCGGCCTGAGGGGTAGAGAGAGAGAGGTGAAAGGAGAGGAGAAATGAGTCACTCCAGGAGAGAGGAGTGGTGAAAGGGTTAGGGAGAGGAGGGGTTTGAGGAGATCAGAACATCCAGAGGGTGCCCTGCAGAGTGAGTCGGGCCCAAGGGAAGAACAGAGAGAGAAAGAGAGTTGCAAAGGTCACAAAAGAGTCCAGAGTAGGACCAGGAAGCATCCAGGTGGATGTTGAGGTCCCCAAGGAGGTGGAGTTGAGTGGTCGCGGCCAGGAGGGAGGAGGAGAGGTCCGCCCACTCAGAGAGGAAGGAAGTTACCTGCCCTGATGGCTGGTAGATAGGGGCCACATTGAGAGAGCAGCCAGGAGAGAGATAGAGCCTGCAGACCAGGCATTCAAAGGAGGAGTAGGCCGGCATAGGAATGATATAGGCAGGAATCCTGGGTGCAGAGAGGATCTTGTAGCCATCAGAGAGGAGAGTGTCAAAACCCATGACAGAGCTGGCCGTGAACCACGTCTTGGTGAGACCGAGAACATCAAGGTCAAGTTCTTCCAGGAAGTGGCAGATGTAAGAGGAGTGTATGACAGCTGGGCGAGAGTTGAGAGTGGCAATGTGGAGAAGGTTGCCACCCTTGAAAGACTTCTGGGGAGGGGTACATGTCAGAGGTACTCCCTGCAGAGATGTAGAAGGAGCCCGAGGGAGGGCAGAGGAGGAAGGAGGAAGGAGGAGAGTTCAAGGTAGCCAAGGAAGGAGGAGGAAGAGGGAACCAGAGAGGTGGCAGAGGGAGGAGGCAAATGAGCCAGAGAAGGGAGAGAAGGGACAGCAAGAGAGGAAAGGAAGTTGATAAGGCACACAAAGCAACTGTCAAAGAGGAGGAGGTTGGCCTGGGGGCCTTGAACCAAGATGGTGCCCCTTAAGTAAATATTAATGATGATCTTAGAGGAATGGAAGGGTCGCAGGAGGGCCTCCCACCGCGGGCCACCATTTATGGGAGAGGAAGAAAAAGGAGAGAGCACAGAGACCATATGTGGGGTCCTTAGGTCTGACGAAGGAACGACAAAGAGGATGTCAGTGAGGGTCTGTCTGGAGGAAGCGCTGGTGTAGGTATCAGCGATCGGGAGGCCTGGGTTGGAGACCAGGATATCCTTTTTGAACTTCTTCCTTCCAGACTTAGTGAGAAGGACAGCGTAGTCAATAGAGAAGCAGTTAGATATGATAGGAGAAACAGAGAGCACCATAGAGGATTCAGGGGTGAGGAAGAAGAGGGGGAACGCGGTGTGCAGGTGAAAAGGTGAAGGGGAGGGAGCCACTAGGGTAGGGCAGAAGAGGAAGGGTGCAAGCAGACCAGACCGAATGAGACAAGAACACTTAAGTAAAATAGAACTAACTAGACGATGGGCTCAAGGGACAAGAGGGGCAGTCCGGTAGAAATTAAAGACAAACCAGTAACTGAGTATGAACGAGGGAATCTGAAAAAAAAAGTACACAGCAAAGGAACAATTAGACAGGGCAGGGGTTAGAACATAATGATCAATCAAGTGTACCTGAGGAGAGCGTGAACAACAACATAGAGAAGTAGGCAGTAGAAGTATACAGCAAAACAAGGGAACCTGAAAGAGAAGGACACAACAGGGAACAACCAACAGAGCGAGGATTAGATAATGAGCAGTGATCAAGGGGATGAGGAACTGTGATCAAAGGGAACAAGCGGAGAAGAGTGAATAACAAATGGAGGTAGTCAGTACAAATGACAATAGACGAATAAGGCAAATACAGAAACTGTGAAATAAGCAAAAAAGGGGCCCAATCGGAAACACAGAGCAACAAAGCGTAGCAACAGGGTCTGGCAGGGGAAACAAGGGTGTGGGGATCTGCAGGGGAGCAAGGGGCACTTGGGTGCTGGTGAGCCGAAGATGGTAGGCATGAAGCACATGCAATCAAGGATAGCGAGGGAGCCACATGGGCAAAGGCTGCAAAGGCACAAGTGTAGCCAAGGGTTGAAGGGGGCAGAGCACAAGCGATCAAGGCTTGTGAGTGGCCATGCATGCTGAGGATTCGCAGGCACGAGCATAGCCAAGGATGGAAGGTGCGGGGAAACACACGTGATCAAGGATTGCGAGGGACCATGCAGGCTGAGGACGTGCAGGCGCAAGCATAGCAAGAATGAAATGGGCGCGAAAGCACACGCAATCAAGGATTGCGAGGGGCCACGTAGGCTGAGGATGTGTAGCCGTGAGCATAGCAAGGAAAGCAGGGGCGCGGAAGCACATGCGATCAAGGTTAGGAAGGCACCATGCTGGCCAAGGATGGGCAGCATGAATAGGCAAGGATGGAAATGGCGCACACGCAATCAGGGATTGTGAGGTACCACGCAGGCCTGAGGGCACGCAGTGTGAACAGGCAAGGATGAAAGCAGTGCAGAGAGTATGCGTCTTGGAATATTGTGGATCCACACAGGGAGAGGACGCAGGGGGAGACAAGGAAGAAAGGGGCGAGAGGTGAACTAAAGGAGGGGTGTGAGGGGGTTAGCGCAGGGGGGAATCAACAGACAAGGGGCAAACCCGGCCAAGGGCAGAGGGGCAAGTTGCAGGGGTAGGGGATGCATCCAAGGGAGAGGCGCATTCAGCTGGGCTAAGAAGCGCAGAGCAAGCTTATACTTAGGAGAAGTATGTCAAGAGCAGTCTTGGACATAATGTACCTTGTAAAAGGACACATGCAAAAGCACAACCAGACTGTTCTGTGGGGAACCCAGCAGATGATGTAGCGCGGGTTGAGTCATTCACATGTCACCAGGCAGGTGAGTAATTCAGGCAATGGTCATCAGCCTTCAAAGAGGCTGAACTCGTGAGATACCTGAGAATGCGTTTGTATTTAGAAATGCATCATGGGAAGGAATAAGCACTTTCCTGATCCAGCCTAAGTGTAAATAGGTTCTTACCTGATACAGCTTGTGGGTATAGGTTTGTATTCAGACCCTCATCAAGGGCAGGAATACGCTCTTACCTGATCCAGCTTGTGTGCATGGGTTTGTACTCGTTACGTGGTGAAGGGCAAGAATAAGCTCTTACCTGATACAGCCTGTGGGTATGGGTGTGTACTTGTTACCTCATGAAGGGCAGGAATACACTCTTACCTGACCCAGCCTGTGGGTATGGATTTGCAATCAGAAGTTATGCCCTCACCTTTAATGTGAGCAGCATGGACAGGAACTTCCTGTAGTCTCCCACCAGCATGGCATTACTGATAATCGGCAGCTCCTTCTTTACTGTATCCTCAATTATGACTGGGGGGATATTCTCACCCCCTGATGTTATGACTAGTCCTGCAGATAATAGAAGAGCAAATGAAGGGGCTGTGGTACATCCACATTTTATATTAGCAGAATATTTCAAGGCACAAACAGAGGTAGGAATATTCTGAATTAACTTGGTGTTAACCACCTTTCAAGCATTATCATTCACATCTCAGAGGGAAGCATCCATTTAACAATCATCAACATGTCCTCAAAAGCAAAACCATATGTGTACGGTTCAACAAGAGCCAACCTTTAAGTGCAGCTGTACATTACGAATTGTGGAATTCTAAGATATGACTGGGTCTCAGTCAGATCAGCTGCTTTCATCAATACCATCATTGCTTTATTAGAGTAATGGCTTGCCAGGCATTATTCATGAATCCCACCCAATCAAAGAATTTGCAGACATTTGTCTCGGGAGGATAGCTCAGCGGCAACGTGTTCACCTTGGAAGCAACACAAGTTTGAACCATGGGTCCGTGCTTGGAAACCTCTGGGTGTTTAAGCACGTTATAAATACGCAAGAAAAAATAAATACAAATTGTGCAACTAAAAAACAATTCCTGTAAGAGCAAATGCAAAAATAAAATAATATTTGTATCCTTAGCATTCAGGTGTGAAATCCACTTGTTCAATACAGGTTATTCCATTAGACCCCAAAATTAAACCCATCTGCTCAGTGAGCTGTTCATTGACAAACAAAATGGGAACGTCTAACTGTTTGAAGAAGGCCTGAATCTATTCACTACACAGACAGTGACAATTTTCTTAAAGCAGGGAATCAAATCAGCAAAACACCAAGTAAATTGGAGACACTATTTGGAGATCACCCAAACACCTTTTAACCATTTCCTTATTCTCTACCAACCCCCCCAAATGCACACTTACCACACACACCCAGGTGACCATCGAAACACTTGTTAAAAGTCCTCATGTCCCAAATAATGGTGCACACGTGAAATGACCTAATACCAGAGAGAATATGGGAAGAATTCTGATGAAGTGAATTGCATAGCGAAAAGTATAGAAATATCGTCAGAAGCTTGTAAGAAGACAGCAAAGGACAATACTGCAGACAACATGCAGATGTGTACAACATTTGTTAAAGGAGAAAGAAACAATATTCAACACAAAGACACAACAGACAGGAGACAATGCGGTGTAAGGTGGTACAGATGTGTTGCACAAGATCACATTGATACTTCAAAGTCATGTTTTGCTATTTGCAAATATGTAAAAATCGGGAATTCAAATACGTCCAACCAAAAATGGGACACATATGACCTTGTGGCCCTGCTTTCACCCACACAGCTCAATGCATATGTTTGGACCGGAAGTGCACATAGTAGCACATGAAGAATCTGCTGTTATTACTGCATGGATGGAAGAAGTAACATGCATCTTTTAATCTGTATGCATAACTAGATGCAAAGAAGTAATGATTACAAAAACATTTCCGTTTCCCAGTTAAAACATATTTTTACTCACTTATAAAATAGTCCCATTGGAAATAGGACTTCCATTTTTACTCCCTAAAAAATCATTTTAATCCCAACTTTCAAAAATAGGGACTACAATATCCCACTTCAAAATCTTATCTGGAGCACTGTCTACAGCCATGCATTCATGATTTACATGGAGAGGATTGTGGAACTACAGTAAATCTCAATCCAATTCACAAACCGAAATAGCCTCCCACACCCAACACCACAATCACTTAACAAAGCCCATGCAGACGCAAATAACCAAAAACAAATACATTAAAGCACACCAAGAAAGCACACAGGCACAGGCGCCACCCCGCTTTACCTTACAAAGCCACAATAGCTCCTGGAGGCCATGGTACGCAGTATAGATCAACTTAACCTAACATAACCTAATTTATCATAACATATTCTCCCAAAACAATTCAATTGCTAGTGTCTGCTCATGCAAAGAGAGCCCTCCTCTGTCTTACTGTTCAGTGCTCAACTGGTACAAATGCCTACCTCCAGTGAACACCACCTCCAACAATATTTCCAGAACCCCAACGTTTTTCTCTTCAAACAAACCAATTAAACTCCTTGTGTTTTGTAAGTGTGTGCCTGTTCATGCAAGCTGGATGGGTGAAGATTGTTCTTCAACCTACTGCTCAGTGCACAAGCACGTTGTTTGTTACATCACACAGCCAATCACCTGGACACCAATGCCCACTGCCACTGGTAACCTCCACCAACAATTTTACACCACCCGCACATTTATTTCTGTTTATTTCTGTTTCCCAAAAGCAGTTGAGCTGCGTGTGCTGTATGTGTGGGTGCCCGTCTAAACAAGCTGGGCTAGCACAAATTAATTCTCGGTTGGAGTGCGGCTGAGTGTTGCAGTTTTGGCAGTCTGTGCTGGAGAAGAACGGTTTCCACACAGACCCATGTTTGAAGCTACACACTGTCTTTAATGGCTTGTCATGTGCATGGAGTGTCACGTGGAGTGCACCCGAGTGTTGTGGTCTTGGCGGTCCGGTACTGGAGAAGGACCAGTTCCCCACGGACCCATGTTTGGAGCTGCACACTACCAATATGATGCCCCTTGTGTGTGTTCACTTGCATTTAATCAGGAAATTTAAATGGGGGACTTCTCATTTTTGACTAAACGCACCATCTGCGTTGTGCCAAGTTCTATGAAAGACTGTTTCTGACCCTCATTTAGGAGCATCTGTACAACTAGCAGCAATGCCATGTTTAAAGGGGTTGCTAGTAGCTTTGAAGTGGACCTATAGGACTGCAAGTGCTACATTCTATATGTAGCTTGTAGTTAGGCCAGGGTGGACACTGTGTCTTCTATAGTTTCTAAATACAATCTGCCAATCTGCCCTGGGAGCCTATGTTGCAGCTGAGGCTCTGATCTCCCGATCTGGCGAGTCTGTCTCTGGCTTCACACGGATGACAAGAGCTTGATTCTCAGGTCCCTATCTGAGAGAGCAGGGTTTTAGGGGTACTCTCATTTAACTAAACATAAAGGTCCCTGAGGGACACCCAAAGGTGGACTACTTTATCTGGGTTGGTTCCATGTCACACCAAACACTACCTGAATAATCACACCAGCCGTAGGAAGACTCACTGCAACATGACTTCTCTTTTTTCTGTCTGAGAACATGTGTAATCTCTGGCTTGTGTGATGAACCCTACAGACTATCACTAAGCCCCTACCTAAAGTCTCCTCCCAGGTGGCCAGGGAAAGGCATATGGTTTCTGATCCTGACCTTGGGGGTGGTGTTCAGCAGGAGGATCACCTGGGAGGAGAAAGGGCCCAGGGGAATGAGAGGACGCTGTGGGGGTGGGACGCAGTATCTATCTTCCTATAGGCAGGACAGCTTCTCAGTACCAAAGTATGTAATGGCTTGAAGTCAAAACAATCTTTTTATTACACAAGTTGAACATTTTAAGGTGGGTAAAAACAATCAGAACCCCTTTGGCATTGAGAGAAATAAAACCCCTTCTAAAACCCAGGAGACTTGTACAGCTAGAAGCTCCCCTAACTCCCAAAGGTACAGTGAAAAGAAGTCTGTGAATAATAACAATTCAAACTCTATAGAACTGTATTCTTCTATGCAATCCAGTCTGGTGATTTATCCTTATGATATTCCTTTTAAGAATATCATGGGAAAAGAAATGAATTTGAAATCGAAAATCAAACTAGAAAAACTAATTTTGCCAATAGGGACTTTCAGACCCATAATTCCTGTAGTACTGGGACGAAGTAGAGGGCAAAAGAGGAACAAAAGTGCAGGAGGGGTCATCTTATTCGTGGAAAAGACCCACACCAGAGGGAGACTGGGGGGCTTAAAAGGCCTCCTCATGTGCAGGTCATTAGTAAGCAGGGGAAGCAGAGTAAGCAGATTGAGCAGGAAGGGCAGTGTGGTCCGTGTATGCAACCGACGCAGAAACTGGAGGAGGTAACGATGCCAGGACCACTGTTCACCAGCTAATAGTGACCTCCGAGCACTCTGAATTCCTGAGCGGCTGAAGGCAGGCGTTTACCAAGTAGCAAACACCCACATACGAGTGGTGGTGCTACTAAAAGTAATTTTTAATATCAGAAAGCAGCAAAAGCAATACTGGTTAAAGCCAAATGATTGTGATTTTAAGCATGTGCGTTTATTGAGATCCCAGCAAACCGAGGGACAAAGATTATTAAAAGCTAATGCATACAACCATTGCCAAAGCCAAGACAAACCAAAAGCAAGGCAATTCAAATCCAACAGATATTGCCAAAGGCAGAGGCAAACTAATGAAAGGCCCAAAGGATGTGAAACTTGTTGCCCACATTTTGAGAAGCATATAACAGAAGCTGGTATAAACCCACATTTCCAAAGTCAAGGAAGAAGCAGATTACGAGCTTATCCTTGTCAGTATTTTGGTTAATTACGCAGTGGGGAAACAAGGGTGGCAAGAAGGGTGCCCATTTGGAAAAGGTTATTCAGAAGGAGAGGAGCATACTTTGCAAGAGAGTGTAAAAGAGCACCAATATGAATCTTGTTTTCCCTGACGAATTACTAAACGTTTTATGCTGCAAAATAATGAAAATTATGAAGTTGTTGTAAAGCTGCCTTACGTTGATCGTAACCACAGAAGCTCTGGCTGTTTGTAAACCAATGTTCGGTAAGGAGAAAATACCCGAGAGGCAAACCTTTGAAGAAGTAGGTCTGGCATGGGAGTAAACCAGGTAGAAGTACATTAAGTGCTATAAAGTGGTACTGACAAAGACAATGTATGCTGCTTGTGGAAAGAACTGTATAAAAACCTTTGCAGAGGAGTTACATTTTCTTAGAAGTACTCAGCAGTGGCAAACATGCTGACATAGCAATGTATGTTGCTGAAGAAAGAACTGTATACATCTACTGTAGAGGAGTTATATTTCTTCAAGAATAATTAGTTGTGGCAAAACACCTTGGCAAAGACGATTGTTGTTGCTATTGGCAAATTAAGAAAATATTGCTCATGTGAAGAAGATAATTATAAATCTTACTCTTACTGAAGGAAGAGAAAAAACCTTCCATTGTCTTTGTTGAATCACAGGAGTGTTGGAACTTTCTATTGTCAAGTTGGAATTACAAAGCAATGTGTTATAACGTTGCTATATGTCAGGATTTCCTTGTTTCTTTTTGAACTGTGAAGCAGAATCCTGCTTAAATCTGGGGAAGGGGAATTTACCCAGATAATAAGGAGAGACTGCTGTCATATTACGAATTTGATTGTCATATTTTAGTTTCCTTTGAACTGCCATGCATTATTTCATTGAGTTACTGTATGTATAAGTGTG
This sequence comes from Ambystoma mexicanum, assembly GCF_040938575.1. Classification (NCBI taxonomy): domain Eukaryota; kingdom Metazoa; phylum Chordata; class Amphibia; order Caudata; family Ambystomatidae; genus Ambystoma; species Ambystoma mexicanum. The sequence goes on along the minus strand of NC_090935.1, from coordinate 83,550,857 downwards.
AGGGACAGATCTCCTTTGTTAGAGTGTTTCCTTGAGTTTATTTTAGGCAGGGAAATCCTTGTCAGGGTAGGGATAGTGAAGCGTTTAACCAATCTTTTAATTTAATAAAATGGCATCTATTGAAAAACGTTCAGAACGTTCAGAACGATCCCTCACACTAGTCTGGCTTATATCTATACCACGGATGCCTTTATGTCGCACCCTCTAGCAATCCATCCCTCCGAGGATCTAAGACCTGCCATCTACTGGAGCAAACCTCTCAGTGTGGTTTTTCAAATAATCCAGGGTAACTCATTGTATGGCCCTCAAGGGACTGAAGCCACGCTTATAAATGATCACACCAGAAAAATACAAACCGCTAGGTTAAAAAGGCCAAGAGATTCTTGCAAGGATGACAAGTTTGAATTATTCAAAAAATAGGCATGCCAGCAAATAACTCTGCTGTCCAAGAACGTTCTGCCCAAAAAGGGTGCAGGCATAAGCTTACATCGGGGCACAGCATCATTCATATAAAGTAAAGGCCTGCGTGTCTGGTTGGTGCAACCCTATCCATGGTCGGCCTACTCCATAGGGGATGCCAGGCCATTGGCCCCAGCCCTGTCCTTCTGTCTTCCATCACATGGGGTCAGCTGGGCTCATCGTCTCCAGGGAACCAAGGACAAAAAGATAATTAGTTACTTCTTCATAACAGTGCAACTCTATCATTACACATGGCTCCTGGCATGATCATGCACTGGTACAGGGGGAGGCTCGAGGTCACTGTGACCTGCACACATTTCACTCACCCCAATTGGGTCGTCCGGCTTTCAAGGGGTTATCTTTGACTCCAATCTTTCTTACTCTGCACACATCTCTGACTTCTCAAAAAAGTCAAACATCCTACTGCACCTCCTTAGAGGCACTCTTCCTTTCCTCTCCTTCCCCCAGAAGCTCACTGTCTCTCAAGATCTGGTTCTCTCTAGGTTGGATTACTGTAACAGCCTCTTTCTAAATATTCATGCCTCCACTCTCCGCCCTTTACACCTAATCCAGAACAGGACTGCAAGTCTTGTCCTTGGCCTTAAGCCCTCGGTTTGTATCTCTCCCGCTCTGAAATCCCTCCATTGGCTCCCAGTGGACGCAAGGATTACATTTAAAAACCTCTGCATTGTCCACAAGGCTTTCTGGGGCCTGGGTCTAAAATATCTTCAACAATCCCTCTGTAAATACCTCCCCTCTCGAGCCCTTCACTCCTCTACTTCTAACTCCCTCAGGGTCAGTCGTTTTTCAAAGAAATGGGCTGTGGGCAGATCTTTGTCTTCAGCCTAGGCCTCCCTTTGGAACAGCCTCCTGGCCTCCTTGAAACTTGAGGAGAACCATCTCCGGTTCCGGAAGCACCTCAAGACCTTCTGCTTTGATTCTGCCTTTGCCCCTCTTCCCCCCTGCTGATCTGTCTATCTCTATCATGCTCCTGGCTACCCTTTGTGCTTCGGGCCCAGGTACCTGCTCACCCTCCTGCACTGCCTCTGAGCCACCCCTTGCACTGGGATGTGCATCTCTACGCATACAGTCCCCCTCTCTTCTCTTGCACTTATCGGATATACCCTATCTGACAAATCACGCACTAGCCTTGGCCTGCATTTATTAATTATTTATTGCATTTATTTATTTTTATTGCACTTATTATTTATTCTGTTCTCTCCTTTGTGCCGCACTTTCCACTTCTCCCCCTCCCTCGCACTTTCCTCCTTTTCCCTTTTCCATGCACTTGCGAGTTCTGAATGTCACTTGGCCTAGTAAGATCGTTTGGTTTTATTATCCCTTGTTCCCCTCCATTTGCTTGGTCGCTCTCTGAAACATGTGTGTATGAGTGCAATATAAATAAAATATCATATCATATCAAGGCTTCCACCCTCGCTTTTGAACTATAATGCATCCCTCCCTGTATCTCGCATGATATTCTTTAAAGTAACGATAGGGTGACCATTCTCTTAGATTGTTTGTGGTTGGCTGGTTTATGGTTGGAGGCCTGGGGTCAGCTTGTATATCGGAATTCAGGGGTCTTGAGATTTGTACAGTTGTAGGGGCTATAACTCATAGTTGGCTGGGTGGGTGTCAGAGGCTTTTTCTTGCTTGTTGTGATAACAAATACAGGCGCCTAGCACTGTGTCATGGACCTGCAGGATGCATTCTTTCAATGCATATTGGCAAGAGTTTTAGAACAAAGGAGGGTTTTTGTGGAAATTAGCAGTTCAGGTTTCTCATCAACGCATGGGCCTATTCAAGTTCCTTCAGGTTTCCGACCTGTGTCTAATGCGCTGCCATGCAGGCCCTATACTTCTGCCATAGCTCCAAAATGGCGTTTGCACACACCAAGTCTAATCATCTAAAATTCGCCCAATTTTATGGCGGTGTGGGGCCACTTAATATGCCTCCCTCCCCCAAGGCACACCACAGGTCTCTTCATGGGACTCGCCTCACGCTAAAGCGCCTACGGGGGTTGGATAGTTTCATTTCCTTTACAACATTCCCCCTTTTGTTACTTCTACAGTAACAAACTCCCCTCTAAGCATGCGTTCGTTCTCCCTTCTCACTGCCTCCTCATTTGGTGGATTTATAATATGATGTGGCATGTATAACGCACCTGTACACAAGTGTTTATAGGCACGAGATTTCCCTTTATTGGCACCCAGGCCCTACAAACTGACTGCAAACTTTCTCCTGATCGCACATATTCTTCAGGTGTGCACATCAAATAAATACATCCCTTGTCTCCTGCTAGATCAACCCCTACTTCCTCATAATTCTCAGGGTCAGGTGGTGGATTAATAATGGTGTGATACAGATGGTCATCTTTGTCTCCATAAGGGATGGGATCATGTGGGGGTTGGGGTGGTCAGTGTGTATTGCACTATTGATTGTATTGCGCGGAACCTTTGAAGCCCCAATTGACACCATCATCATTGCACTACTAGGCACTGCTATGTCACAACACCGGAGGCCCATTTTGGCGGGTGCAGGAGATGACCCAAGATGAACATGATGACAGGTACCAGCATCTTCACAATGGCTCCTAGCCAGGATGGAATGCAATGTCAAACCAATCATCCCCTTGGATTCTAGCTTCTTTTTTCATGCAAACTCCCAGACCATGTACTGCTGCTGATTTTATGTGGGACAATGATCCATTCTCCGCATCTCCAGGAGGCATGAATGTGCAGTATGAAACCCCGATTTATTGGAAAATGCCTCCTTCAACTGCCGTTAACATATCAAGGAAGTATCGGTTCTGCATCGTCATCAGCCTCAGGACGCGCACCTCGACCTTTATGACGTTGAACCTGTGCTTGGTGTTATTCGCCAACTGGACCAGTTCCCAGTGTACTATTTGCAGCCATTTTGCATTAGCTGCTGCCTGTACACCGGGTAGCAAGAGCTAGGCAAAGAAAATCTCTGCTGAGCTGAACAATCTGTATTCTTCAGCAATTTCCCCAAGCAATGCAGCTGAGTGTTTTGATAGATAGTTTGATGATTTCTTCTTCCTTCGCAGTTTCTCATTGTGGCTTTTCCTGGGGAGGATGCAAATGTCTGGTGGCAGCACTGTGTTCTGTTCTGCGAACACAGGACAAACGGTTGGGGCTGTTTCAGGAATTGGTCTTCCTTTCAACAAATGTTGTTCTGGGATTGCTAGTAACGCTGAGTGCAGCGTGGCCAGCATACAATAGCCTCTCCTTGATGATGGGAGGTGCAAGTACGCTTGTTGGCCACAAAGCCAGTAGTAATCCATCACATCTGCCGTGCCCCTCTTCAGGTCTGGGATCAGGAGGGCCCTGTTGCATTTCACATTCGAACCGATAAAGATAGTTCCTTCACTGTGGAAGCAAAGTTCATATATTTCTTCTCGGTGCACCTTCACTGGTTTTTCTATTGCTGCAAACCGCCCCTACCTGAGTGAAGACAATTGTTCAACAATAGCCAGAGCCACCATCCTATGAAGGCTGGATTAAAGCAATGCCCTCATGCTGGGAGCAAATAAGGGTCATATAGCCAAATGCCAAACTATCCAAAATAATGTGGTAAGCAGTCCAAAAAGGAACACATACGCGAGGATAGAAGGAATCTACACTGGTTAGCTGTTGAGGAAGTATTGCTTTTAAGGCTATCGTGCTGACACACAGATGCATCCACAGGACTGCCCCGTCCTACCTGAAAAGCAAACTGGTCACAAACGTTCCGAAACGGGCACTCAGATCGGACTCAAAAGGTCAAATCGAAATTGCCAGATTCAAAAAGGCTAACGGACTCGGGGAAAGCCTTCCATATTAAAGCAGCCATGATGTGGAACAACTTAAACATCTCTTTAAGACCAGAACAGAAATACACAAGTTTCTCGAGAAAACTCAAGACACATTTGTTCAAATGACAAAGCAGTCCTAGGAAACTGATACCCCCAATGATTTACCGAGTGGCTTTTCCTGTGATTATATGTGTTTTTGTCACTACATCTTCATGTCAGCGCCCCGATGCTTGTGAGCTGCTGGCGCCTGTATCAACAAAAACACATTTTTTTTTTAAAAGTCCTAATAATCCTTCTTCCAGACAAGTAAGTAGGGTCCCTTGCCACTTGCTGATTGTATATTTGAGTCCTTCAATGACCAAGTATGGCTGTTTCAGGCATTTAATGTCTCTCAGGTTGTTGTTACATTGCAGAGGGTCAGGATCGACAAGCTCTATTCGTACTCTGTGTGCCTGGAAGGTGCCTTTAACCCTACATAGCGCAAGATGAACTAGGTACTGTGTGCCTCTATAATTTGTACCAGCTATTCTACATTTCCGGATGTCGTACATCCACAATGGCATCAAGTCCAAGCCCATGGTAGGTGTCATATTTCACCCTTCGTGCTTGCCGTTTTCTGTCTTTTACGTAATTCTAGGGATTTACTAGCAGCGCTTTCACTACTAAGAGTATCAAAAATGCTTGTGTTAGAAAACATTTAAAAAAATTTAATGAATAAATGCTCTGATATTGTACTCATTTTCTTACAGATATAAACAGGTGTATTTGTTGATTTTTATATAGTTGTTCTTATGCTCGTTACTATTATTATGCATATTTACAGTGCTGTTGGTGTTTGTATATTTGCCCCCCTCTTTTATATGAGCTCCCAATATAAAAAGGTCCCCAATAAATTCCTAGTGCAAACATCAAGATGGCAAACAGTACTGCACTAAAATGCAATCCACATGTTTATGAATAGGCATATCTAGGGACAGTCTGAGAGGTAACATGTTTTTTAATGTATATAGATGTATCTGATGATGCGGGTTCCATTGTTTTCTTTCTGAAAAGAATAAATTAATGCACACAAAAAGGCGGGAAATGAAGAAAGAAAGGAGGTAGTGTAGGGCTGTCATAGCATTGTGAAAGTATCTAAAATTGCAATGTGAAACCAAGGCCTTTCTCCCCTTTTACAGAACTCTCAGACTTAGGTGTGTTTTTCTACATGATCTAAACTACATGTGAAAGTAGTGCCATTCTGCGGTTCTGACTTCTTAGCAAAGGATTAATCTAGCAAACTTTCTACCATTGTCTGAGCGCCTGTCGTCTTGTCGTCTACTATTGTCTTGTCTCTCTCTGTCTAGCCAGCCTGCTTGTGCCCCTTGATGTGCCCTTCCCTAGTGTTCTCCCCGCCCCTACCCCTTCTCCTTCCTCCCCCTTTCCTCTTCTCTCCTCTCCCCACCTACTCTATGGTGCTCTCTGTCTCTCCTATCTTTCCCAACTGCTTTCCCAACTGCTTCTCTATCGACTAACCTGCACTCCTCACTAAATCTGGTGGGAAGAAGTTTAAAAATCACATCCTGGTCTCCAACCCAGGCCTCCCTATCACTGACACCTATACCAGTGCCTCATCTAGACAAACCCTCACCGACATTCTCTTTGTCATTCCCTTGCCAGACCTATGAACTCTTCGTATGGTCTCAGTGCTGTCTCCTCTCTCTTCTTCTCACATTAATGGTGACACCTGGGGGAGGCCCTCGTGGCCTCCTTCGACTACTCTAAGGTCATCTTAAATGTCTACCTGAATGGTACCGTCTTGGTCCAAGGCACTCAGGCCAATTTTCTCCTCTTTGAGAGACGCTTCCTGCGCCTCATCAACTTCCTTCCTTCTCCTGCAGTCCCCTCTCTTCCCTCCACAGCTTCCTTGCCTCCCCCTGCTGTCTCCTCCTTGGCTACCTTGCCCTCTCCTCCTTCCTCCTCTGCCTCTCCCCTCGGTCTTCTTCTACACCTCCACAATGCGTACCTCTGACTTGCACCACTCCCCCAAAAGTCTTTCAAGGAAGGCAACCTTCTCCATATTGCCACTGAACTCTCGCTCAGCTGTCGGAAACTCCTCTGACATCTGCCGCCTCCTGGAAGAACTTGACCGTGATGCCCTCGGTCTCACTGAGACATGGTTCATGGCCAGCTCTCTACAAGACCCTCTCCGTGCCCAGGTCCAACCGTTCTGGAGGGGGTGTAGCCCTGATCTTCCCCGAGTGGATTCCTGTCTCTGTCATTCCTGCACAGGCCTACTCCTCTTCTCTTTCGAATGCCTCGTCTGCTGGTTATCTCTCTCTCCTAGCCATTCCCTTACTGTGGCTACCATGTATCGGCCACCTGGTCAGATCTCCTCATTCCTGAGTGGGCGGACCTCTCTTCTTCCCTCCTGGTCTCGACCACTGAACTCCTCCTTCTTGGAGACTTTAACATCCACCTGGATGCTTCCTGTCCTTCCTCTGGACTCTTTAGCAACCTCTGCAACTCTCACTCTCTATTCTCCCCTCTGGTCCGACTCACTCTGCAGGGCACACTCTAGATGTTTTGATATCTTCAGACCTTCACCTTTCTATCCCTCTCACTGCTCCTCTCTCCTAGAGCGATCACTTTCTCCTTTCCTCTCAGCTCACCCTCTCTACCCCTCAGGCCAAGCCACCTCCAGCACTGCCACCCATCTTCTTGGTTATCTCACCCAAGAAGCATGTGTCAGTTGAAGTTTTCACCACCATTTTCTCATGCCCCTCCCCCTTTGGCTGACCTGAAACAGCCGTTTCCATGCTCCACTCTGCTATATCTGATACTCTTGATGCTCTTGCCCCTGTCATGAGGATCCGCTTGAAGCCCAAAGCCAAGTGTAACTGCTGGTACGACTCATACCTTGTCACCCTCACACGCAAGTACAGGGTGGCTGAGAGGAAATGGCGTGCTTCCGGCACATCCTCCGACAAACTGACCTGACGCTATCTCCAAAGGCAATACAGCTCTCTGCACCAAGAAGAAAATCTGCAAGGAACTGGCCAATTCTGCTGCAGTCTCTACCTCTCCTGTCCCCTCCCAGTCCCTCTGCATGGCTATGCTTCTCATTTCATCTCTAAAACTAAGGACATCCTGTCCTCTTCTCTTCCTCTCCCCCTCCTCCCTCTACTCCCTGCTCTTCCTCTGCCCTTTCTTCAGCCACCTCTCCTCCCTCCTTCTCTGCCTTTCCCCTGTTCTCCCCTTATGAAGTTTCTAGACAAGTCAGATTTATAAAAGTCTTGTCAAAACAGGTTCACCCCTGTTCCTCCAAAACCATTAAGGACCACATTGACACCCTGGCCCCTGCTCTGGCTGACTTCTGCAATAACTCCTTCGCCACTGGAGTCTTGCTTTCCCCCCTGAAGCACTCCCTTGTGCACCCCTCTTCTTAAAAAACCCTCTGCCGACCCATCCTATCCGGCTAACTATTGCCCAATCTTCATCACTCCTTTCCTGGACAAACTTCTGGAAAAGCTGGCCATCTCCCAGCTTAATCTTCACACTGATTCTGTTGGTTGTCTCCATGACCATCAGTCTGGCTCCAAAGCTGCCAGAAGCATGGAAACTACTCTCCTGAACGAAGACTTGCTCTCCAACCTTGATTGCAACACCCCCTGTGTCCTCATCTTACTTGATCTCTCTTCTGCCTTGACACAGTCAACCATGCCATCCTGCTCAACCGTGACCGTGATAACCTGGGTATCACCGATCAGGCCCTGGCCTGGCTGTACTTCTTTCCTCTCTGATCGACCCTCCCCAGACCAACGTGGGTCCTTCCTTTAATCTAACTCTATCTCTACCTGTGGTGTTCCCCAGGCGTCTAACCTCTCTCCCTGGCTGTTCAACCAATACCTGGCACTTCTTGCCCACTGCATTGCCGCTCTCTGCCCCAACTTTCAGTGCTATGCAGATGACACTCCCTTAATCCACCTCTTCTCCTTCTCTCATCTCCGACTGTCTGTATGCTATCCAGGAGTACTTCGCATTACAACGATAGGGTGACCATTCTATTAGATCTTTTATAGTTGGCTTGGTTATGATCGGGGGCGTGGGGTCAGCTGGTAACTCGGAATTCAGGGGGCCTTAAGATTCTGACAGTTGTACGTGCTATAACTCGTAGTTGGCTGGGAGGGGGTCAGGTGCTTGCTCTGGCTTGATGTGATAACATGTGCAGCAAGGCGCCTAGCTCTATCTCATGGCATTGCAGGATACATTCCTTCTCGGGACAAACATATTGGCAACAGTTTTAGAACAAAGGAGGGTTTTGTGGAAATTAGCAGTGTGGGTCTCTCTCTCATCAATGCTTTGGCCTGTTTGAGTTTCTTCATCAGGTTTGCGACCTGTGTCCATGCCATGCAGGCCCTTTACTTCTGCCATAGATACAAAATGGCGACTGCTTGTATGCATGCACTAATAAACATCTAAAATGTGCCTAATATTATAGCGGTGTGGGTACTTTTAATACACCCCCTAACTCCTGGCACACCACAGTTCTCTTCATGGGACTCACCCTAAAGCGCGTAGGTGGATGGAATAGGTTACTTTCCTGCCCAACAGGATGTTAGGCTGATCCTTCGCAATTGAATATAAATGTTATGTTATATACTTTGGAAATAACCCTTTAATAAGCAGACCTTTTTTTAATTGAAGATCTGTGCAGTGCCAATGTGGAAAACATCTATATGTCGATTCAACTCTTGACTTTGTGATGTAACATCTCTTAATTGAGTAAGAGGTCCTCCCCTGCAGTACATCATGTGTGCAATGCAGAATACATCCTAAATGGTGATCCGGTCGGTAAATGCACTAAATTAGTGCAATGTTGTGTTCAGAGTATTGAAGAATTGCATGCATGATGGTTGGGAGCATTCTTGGGGAAGACTCTAGAGGTGTCATGAGAGGTGTACTAATTATTGTGCTCTTAAGAACGTGTTCTTCCAAATTAAATATGGCATTCTGAAATATGATGCCCTCTAAGCCATCCCCTACGGAGGGTGAAGCATATCCATCCATGATATATGATATGGCATTCTGAAATATGATGCCCTCTAAGCCATCCCCTACGGAGGGTGAAGCATATCCATCCATGATATATGATATGATATGGCATTCTGAAATATGATGCCCTCTAAGCCATCCCCTACGGAGGGTGAAGCATATCCATCCATGATATATGATTTGATATGGCATTCTGAAATATGATGCCTCTAAGCATACCCAGACTCAGCCCATCACATGCTCACTAACACACTGTCCGCAAGGCGGGTATGGGCTACAGGGCATATATCAGTCTAGGATCATGGAATGTAGGGCTTTTAAGGAGTTCTCTTTATATTTATCTGAGCATGTGACCGGCCAAAAAGCTTTCACTGCAAAGAGGCAGAGACACTTTTTAAAGAATGAACATTATTTGTAAGAAGCCTCTGCAGCGCACTGCCCAGGAGTGACTCCCTGTAATTCTAGTCACAATGGGCCTCATTACGACCCTGGCGGAAAGTGACTGACCGGACCGCAACAGCGTAAATAGCGTTTCCGCCATTGCACGAAGGAGCAAAGTGCGGCTAATTACGACCCATCGGGCACGAGCATTACGCCATGGCGGAATCCGAAAGGCTGCGATGGCGGAAATGACCCCAAAACGGCCCTTACCGCCGCCGTACGCTGCACCAGGTGCAATACCGCCACCCATCTTAGCGGTCACCGTAATGAGCGGACACCGTAACGAGCGGGCACCGCAAATTACGGGCACCGTAAATATACGGAAACGGAAGTAAAAGCATGTGGCCGGAACGGGAAACAGCACGCCGCACAACTATAAAATCCGAATCCCAACACAACCATTAAAAATCCGACCCTGACACACATCCCAACCCGTAAGCAACCCCAGTTAAAAAAATAAATATGGGAAAGGTAGCCAAGAAAGCGTGTGATCGCAAGCGGCAGGTACACTTCTCCCGAGAGGAACTGACCGTGCTCACCGAGACCCTCCAGGAAAATGCCGCCGTCGTCTTCTCCAGTCAAATGACCAGGACGGCCCTTGCCAACAAGAAGGCCATATGGGCCCTGGTGGCACAGCGCGTAAGTGCGGTGGGGACAACACCCCGCACGCCACAGCAATGTCGCAAGCGGTGGGACGACCTGCGGATCCGCGTACGCAGCATACTTTCTGCGAACAGGAACATCGCCACAGCTACCGGGGGGGGTTCAGAGTCGCCCATCAAGTTGACCCCCTGGGAGGATATCTGCGCCTCCACCATAGGAATGGAGAGCATAGAGGGAGTCGGAGGGATGGAAAAAGGAGTGCCGACATCCGGAGAATCAGGTAGGTTGGCCAAGAGAAACAATGCGAAATCCCCAAAACACGAACATGTGCAGTACCATGTGACCCCATAGTGCAATACATACTTTGCCCTGACAGCGCCCTCTAAAAGTCAGAATGAATAAACAAATCAATCAAGATGCCATAAACAACCCCTACATGTGCAGCATGCACCCCCTAACTGCAGGCAGCCAAATGAATGCATCCTCAATCCACACGAAAATGAGACCACCTCCAAGGCCCAGTCCCAAATCAGCCTCATGTACCACCCCAATGCATTTGATACGTTGCCATTCCAAATCCGACAGACCCATAACTAACGCTCGCCCCTCTTTACTCCACCACAGGGTCCGATACCAACGACGAGCTGCAGGACACCCCTACCAGCACGCCTGCAAAGAGGGCCAGGACCAACGTCCCAAGAGCCTCCACCTCAGGTGCAAGGATCAAGACACGGCAGCAGCAGGAATCAAGTGGCAGCACACTGGAGGGGACTGCAACAGGCACCCCAGCAGCCAGCAAGTCCACAACCCCAGCACCACAGGTCCCCCCAAAGAACGTATCTGATGGCACTGCCTCTGGTGGTAGCAGCACCATAGGTGACACAGCTGTCATGCCAGCATGCTCCGACACGGAAAACAGTGCTGGCGACGTAGGTACCATCCATGACCTTTCCCAATCCCCCTGCATGTTCCATCCCCTACACCATGACGAAACCACGCAGGGGCACCCTGAAGACGACGACTGGCCAACCCCCACAAGTCCTGTGCCAAGGCAACATGTGTTGAGCAGCCCCCCTGTCACACCACCGCAAATGTCCATGGCCCAGCAGAGGCAACAGTCCCTCGACCTGCTGATCGAGCAACAGCAGGAAGTGTCCACGCTACTCAAGGACCATGCAAATGAATGCGGGGGTTCCAGGGCAGCCATGGAAACATCCACCGAGACACTCAGGGCACAAATAGAGAAAAGTAGTGAGAGCCTCAGGGGAGAAATGGAGAGAAGCACCGAGAGCCTGAGAGCACAAATGGAGAAAAGCACCGAGAGCCTGAGGGGGGAACTGCATGCGACGTCCAAAGACGTTTGTGCTGAACTTGCTGCTGTGCGCCGTGTGCTCTCGGAGCTCTCACAAACCCTCAGAGACATGCATGGACGCGAGCAGGCAGAGACATCATCCGTGGCAAGTTCCGTCCAGGGCAGCCCCCAACGCAGATCTGGCAGGAACCTGCGCTCCACGGGCAGGGGTGCCCCTGATACCCGTAGAGGGGGCTTGCAATAGCGTCTACCCACGGACAGCATGCATATTTGGACACTGGTGTTGGGGGGGGAGGTAGTAGGGTGGAGGGGGTGTGTTGGGCTTCACTGGGTGGCGGGTCCATAGGGTGTATGAATCAAATCACATTAACAATACAGCACCTCATTATCATCCAATGACATGTGTGGACATTGATATTTGCGTACGAGGCCTTCATAGGCGTACAGTCCACAATGTGCCTGTACTACACACACACAGTGCCACAGGTCCCCTTTCCGTGTAATAGGCACCATGCGTGGTTGCTAGAAGCATGCATCTATGATGCTCTGTCGGATTGCACGTGCATCCTGTGCCTCATGGACTCCTTGAGGTGCCTCCACATCCCCACCCTCATCATCATCATCATCTTCAGGTGCATGCAGTACAGCGTCAGGGGGCATGGGCACATTCCTACGTATGCACATGTTGTGCAGCATGACACATGCCATGACCATCTTAGAAACCTTCTCATGGCTGTACATGAGTGCCCCGCCAGACCTGCTGAGGCTGCGGAAACGAGCCTTCAGTAGGCCGAATGCCTGTTCAATGACCACACGGGTACGTGAGTGGGCATGGTTGTAGTCCTCCTCATGCTCGTTCTGTGGGTTCCGGATTGGTGTAAGGAGCCATCTCTTCAGTGGATACCCGGCATCACCTGTATGAGACGAATAAAGGGTGTCAGTGGAATGATAGTGCTAAGTAGCCCCCCCCCCCTCCTGCAAGGTCACTGACGCATCAAATGGGCCACGATGTCATGCATGGAATGAGACTCACCGAGTAGCCAGGATCTGTGCCCTGCGTGTCGCTCCATGTAGCGTGGTATTCTTGTGTTCCTCAGGACCATAGAATCATGGGTAGATCCTGGAAATCTGGCACAACAATGCGTAAAGATCTTGTTGGAGTCACACACCATTTGCACATTGATTGAATGAAATTGTTTCCGGTTGCGGTACTGGACCTCCATGGCATGTGGGACAACTAATTCAACATGGGTGCAGTCGATGGCACCAATGCAACCCGGGATGCCGCCAAGTGCATGGAATCCCACTTTTGCGTTGGTAATCTCCTGGTACGTGCGTGGTAGTGTGATGTGGTCGTCGGCGTGCTTCAGGAGGGCATCGTGCACTTGGAAGAGTGTCCGTGAGAACAGTGGCTGTGAAATGCCATGCAACTGTCCCACTGTGTGCTGGTAGGTGCCTGTGGCCAGGAAGTGGAGTACAGACACCACCTTCAGTAGGGGTGGGATGGCGGTTGGGCTATCTATCATGCTCACGAGGTCAGCATGTGTCATGTCCACAATGGCGATTATGGTGTCCCGGTCCAAACGGTAGAGGGTGTGGATCTGCTCAGCAGTGAGGTTGAACGGATCAGCTCGGAGGCGTGGGATTGCGGGCCGCCTGCGTGGTGGTAGTGGCAGTGCTTGTGGGCCTTGCTGACCCTGCCTTGCCCTCCTCCTCCTCCTTCTCCTCCGTCTCCCCTGTGCGCCCGGTTGTTGTACCTGTTGTTGTTCGTCGTCTTCTTGTAGTTGTAGCACTTACAGTGCTATCTGGTCCCCCAGGCCCAACATCGCTAGTCCTGCCGGTAGCATTTTGGAGTGGGAGTGGTTGTGGGAGGGGTTTGGGTCTGCTATATATGTGCTGTCGGCCTGTATGGCCTCCACCTGTGCTGATTGAATGAATCTGTGGCAGATGCAATCCCTTCTGGCCGAGCACGTCCCGCACGTAAGGCTGCATTTGGCCGCATGGCATCTTGGGATTGGAATCATGTATCAAATCCCGATGGCAGTGTGATGTACTTTGACTGATTTTCATGCTATGCTCCCATTGTTACACATGCTATGATTGCAGCCGCTTACATACCTGTGAAGAGTCAGTGGTATGTAGGGCTCGATCGATGGCCGACCCTCATGCAGCACAGTAACGTACTTCACCGACGGACGTGGCGTCCCATTTGTGATTGCAGCCAGTTAGCATCATGACACACAGCCGCACTACATTGATGTAATTGTGAATGCAAGCGTTCACAGAAGCCTTTTCGACGTAATGTTGCAAGTGAGGAATTCGAAGGCCAGCATTTTTGGTTTTGAAGTAGCGGCGAGGATACGCCCACAGGTCTGGCTGGAAATGTAACGTTCTATTGTAGAATGTCCTTGGGACATGGCCCATAACGAGCAAGCAATGAATGATATGAATTGAATGGGATGCGCAATAGCGTAGTGGACGATAAGGCAGGACGTTCCCAAATCCATCTTGCTTCACAACACTACAGATCCGGCCAGGAGCACAGTGGTTTTTGCAGACTGCATTACGCACAGACGCGATGGAAGTTTCACATATTATGTGAGTGAATATTCATGCGTTTTCATTGCGGGATGAGGGAATGATGAATGGATGCATGGACAGATGATTCCGTTTAGGGTCTGCCATGTACATGGGTTTTTTGAATCACTCCCCTTCCCCTGCGCTATGTGATGCAAGGCTGCCATAGTGGGACTTACGTCTATCTGCCCTTGTTGGATCCTCCCTGTCTCGACGCGCCTTCATACACTTGTGTCTAGGCACGTTACTAATCCCATGTCATGGGTTCTATCTTGACGGACGCATGCACAGTAACCGACGTTGCCAATGGTGTATTTACCTCGATTGATTTCGTTATGAATCGATACTGATTTAGGGGTGTGTATATTCCTTTGGAGTGGGCTAGCATGCATATGGGTGTGGATTTGGTGTGTTGAATGAAGATTGTAATGCATCATGAGTCCCGTAATGCAATCGGTTAATTTGTGTTTCATTTGGGTGACAGGTATCTCCTGCCCTATTGCAGATGCCATCTCTACGCCACTCCTCCAGATGGGTTTTACTCTCGACACCTGCAGCTTCGGGTGAATCAGTGGAGCACCATTTCGATCTTATGGGACGATCGCCAATGGGCCACATGCCCTTACGCTGTACTGGTGGCTAGGTGCAACATTTCGGCCTTTCAGCTCGACTAGTGCCTGCCTCATGGGACGGACCTGCGGTTCTTGCCGCTTCCATGTTGCCTTTTGGAACGTTGATGTAGGCCCTGTGTGCCATGATGGTACAGGGCGTCACACAAGTGGAAGCTGGTCAATTATTGCAGATGCAGCCCTCGGTGATGATGGATGTTTTGGTGTTATTTTGCAAATTGCTGTGGGGCCTTTGTCATTTGGATGTGCATTTAAATTGTATTCCGATATTTGTCGTGTTGCGTTATTCTTTGCAGGTGATGTGGCGATTTTCGATTTGTGGCGGTATGTATTGCGAGATGATCTGCATTGTGTTCCGCCTTCTGAGTTGAGTTGTGTGGTACAGTACTGGCCGCGTTTGCCTACGTAGCACAGTATGGTCACGGATAGGGGCTGCCATTGTGACTGTTTACATGATGTGCTGTTCAGGGGCGGGGGATTGGCTTTTGGCCGACTGGTGCCTGTCAGCCAGGTCGATTGGTGGAATGATGGGATGTTCAGAATGTGGCTGGTCACAGGTGCCTGTGTTTGCGTGCGTTTGTTGGAGGGGGACTGGGGTCATGTCCATTGGAATAGCTTCTGTATTCATGCCATCTGTGCCCTGCAGCTCCCATCGGCCCCTCTTGGGATGAGCCTGGCTGCTCAGTCACTCTGCCAACTTGTGTGGTACATGCTTCTGCTGATGGTTGGTTTGTTTACTGGCAAGAGTACAGGGCTGGTGCAATCCCCCTCAGGATGCTGTTTTGGATGTTGCCTTGCGCTGGTGGCAAGCGATGGGGGACTACTGTTGTTTTGTGTCATGTGTTCTTGATTTTCATTTTGATGTATTGTACCTTCACATGCCTGTGCTGCATCAGTACGGCTATGGTGACATGCCGTACATGGATGCCCACTCACGGGGCGCTTTGAGCCCCTGCATGCATTTCTACGTTGGCATGCATGGGTGAATTGTAGATTTCACTGGTTGCATAGTGTGAGTACATTGCGCCTGCCAGGTGTTGTGCAATGTGGCCAGGGAGTGGAGTACAGGCACTCAGTGGGCCATTTACGGTTGGTTCACGATGCCGTATTTCTCGCCATGGCGGAATGGTACTTTACGACGTGCTTGATGGCGTTCAGTACATGTCCGCTAGGGTCAGAATTCGCGTACCGTTGCGCCATGGCGGTGATTCCGGTTTTGCAAGGCGCGCGTGCGCGTACTTGGTGCAGTTAGCGTTGCCGTTCACTGCGGTGTCGCTAATGGCATCGTACTTTACGGTGACGGGTCATAATCGCAACGAGCGGTGTTCGATGGCGGTATTGCATTTCCGCCATCATTTTTCCATTTCCGCCAGGGTCGTAATGAGGCCCAATGATCACTATTTAAGCAATAGGTCACCAGTTTCACTGGTTTTATATCTGGTTAGATATTGGATCTCTATGGAATCACCAGACACCCGTGTGAATCCATGCAGTTCCCTACATAGTCTTTACCATTGAGTGAGCTCCCCCAGAAGCAGAGCTCACCAGCGCCATCTTTGTCAGGCATGTGGATTCGGGCTTGCATCCTGAAACCGTTTTACCACAGCTGTTCAGATAATAATAAATACATAGCATGATCAGACAATCGTGGGGTGAGGTGATCAGTTAACTGTTAGGGCATCTGATCGTTGTCGGCCACATCCATATGTGACTATAAGTATCATTAATTTCAGATATGGCACCCCGTATGATCCCTGTGATTATGTTAGTTCTTCATTTACCAGCATAGTGTGTACAGTAGAATTACTTTCTCTTCTATGTGTGATCTCGTGCATTGTAAAATGACCTTGATAGGGAACATACCCTCTTTACCTTACAATACACGTAATGTAAAGTCGTCTTGCCTAGCACCTCACTTCCATTTTCGGTGGACTCATCCGGCATGGCCTTATAAGAAAAGAAGGCAGTAAGGGTAGGTAGTTTGTAGAAGGAGGAGCTTGTATAACATACCACTGCCATTTTCAGTGTCCTCATCCGGCATGGCCTTATAAGAAAAGAGGGCGGTATGGGTAGCTTGTTTGTAGGAGGGGGAGCTTGTATGGCATCCCTCTGCTATTTTAGGTGGCCTCATCCGGCAATGCATTATAAGAAAAGAGGGTGGTAGGGGTAGCTTGTTTGTAGGAGGGGGTAGCTTGTATAGCACCCCTCTGCCATTTTTGGTGGCTTCATCCAGCATGGCCTTATAAGAAAAGAGGGCTGTAGGGGTAGCTTGTTTGTAGAAGGGGAGCTTGTATAGCCCCACTCTGTCATTTTCAGGGGCCTCATCCGGCAAGGCCTTATAAGAAAAGAGGGCAGTAGGGATAGCTAGTTTGTAGGAGGGGGATCCTGGATTTTCTGGGGTGGCAGTGGCACCGATACCGTCACCCGTAATGATGGAACCACCAGCAAAGTACAAGCTGTCGGCCGCATTTATTCAGTCATGCTAGAAACGGTGCCACCCGCACCACGGAATCACTGTCAAAACAGCCAGAAATCAGACGCACCGCAAGCAACAGTGCCGGTGGCACCGTTTCCAGCATGTCCATGCCGGAAAAAGCAGCACTGGAAAATGCGCCATGGAAACAACGGTCACAGAAACAGCGGGACCGGAAACATAATCGCCAGAACAGGAAACTCACTGGCGGCCATTTTGAAAAACACAATCGACTTAAAATCGTCAACTTCCACTAGCCATCTGGACCTGAAGACAATGCCAGCTCACCGCCAGCCATGGCATCTCGCATCCTGGAGAGATGGCAGAGCAAGCCGCGCTTCACAGATCCCGAGTTGACCATCCCTATGGACTGCATAGGCGACATGCAGGAGAGTTGTTTGCCATGGACCACCACTGCAGAACCCAAATCAGGAAGAATGTAATCTGGGAGGAAGTAGCCCAAAAGATGTCAACTGTGGGAACAACACCCGCACAGTACGTGACTGCCACAAATGGTGGGGTGACCTCCACCTGAAGGTCAGAAACCTGCTGTTGGCCCCCTGCAAGCAATGCATGGCCACTGGTGGGGGAACCTCGTTGTCCATCCGGCTGATGCCATGGGAGAACAAGTGCAGCAATGAGTAGGGCGTGCCATGACAGAACAAACACAGTAGACATGCACATGCATAGCACCACACAAGTACTCTGGCCCCACTGTATAGCTTAACCCATAGAGTGAATGACATCACATGGATGTCATCCAAGGACACAGAAACAGATACCACACATATCCACACACACATATGCCCACTGCACACCAGTATCTGCACAGTCAATGATGCCATGGACACAAATACAAACAAAAGGGTCACCTCCTTGGCATGCATGCACAGACCCAAGACGCCCTGATGGACCCAGCCATGCCAATTCGACTGCCCAACTGTCAGACCAACATGCCCAAGAGCAATGTTGGCTTGCCCACAACTCCACTTCACACCCCATCTGTTTTGGGACACTGTGCACAACTCAATTGACCGATCAACCCAACACATACCACCCCACCTGAACTTCCCTACCATCACCACCGTACACCACTAACGGTGAAATGACAATGACATACTGCCCACCTACCAACACCCATCCAGCACCGCCTCTCCATCCCCTCCCACTAATGCCTGATACCCTTCCAGTCATACCATGTGCCCTGAGGGGTATGCAGTAATAAAATCGCGGCAAAAATGTCACCCGTGCAAAAAATCGCAGCAAGAATTCCATGATTTGACCCGGTAAAGGTGTACCCTATTATACCGTTTAAGGGGAGCGGGAGTTGCGAGGGTGTCCCCCGCTCCCATCAAATGGTATAATGAGTCTGGGGGTTGCAGCGGTGTCCCCCACATCCTTTACATGGATTGCAGCGGCAAAACCACAGCCTTTTTGTCATGATTTATTGTGTAAACGGCCATTTTTGCAGTGATTTTAACACATGGAACCCCCTGAGGCCCAGGCCGACCCGAATTGCAGCCAAACAAAAAGCCACCTCACTGTGACACCTGTGCACCATTACACAGCCGCACCCTGGACAGCCTCCATGAGCCCCCCCACACACACCCAGTCATCACTAGTTACACATCCCACATCTTGCACCTGCACATGACAGACCATCCCAATAGGGCAGGAACACAGCGCTATGACGCCAGAGTCAGCCAACCTTACCACGCCCACACCCATATGGCACTTCCCCCTGAAAATGCAACGTCACCACGACAGAAGGCCATGTACAGCCATGTTGCTTGTACAAACATCCATCTCCTTGCTGCTTGCGCCCTGTGAAACATGCGGAAATGCACCAAGCAATGTCCCACTTCCTGACCCATTCACACCATGCCACACACTAAATGCATGTAGCAAGGCAAGAGGATGTCACAGAGGTATCTAACGTCATGCCATTCTCACCCCCACAGGCACATCATCTGACAGCGATGAAGCTGGACCAAGTCAATCGAGGGGTACCACACACAAGAGTTGGGCCACACCACGCAGCACCAGTACCAAGATGACAACAGCACCGCACACACAAGGCACAGGCCGAGTGAGCAGGCTGTCTGCCCCAGCCACCGCTCCTGCAGCCACTACAGAGCCACATTCTGCAGCCCCAGTCACTGTTGCTGAAGCCACTACAGATGCACCAACAGGACAGCCATTGCCCTGTACACACCAGCCTCCAATTTACATGGACGAGTCAACTGAAGAGGATGCTGGATAGGATGCCGGGGACTCGGCGAAGGGCATGTCTGAGCACACGCCCTGCCAACGCCCTCCTTCAGCCTGCCTGAAATGCACAGTCCACCACTCCCACCCTTCCCCAGTATCAGGGACATGGGCGCACGCCTACATTGCCTGGAGGAGCGGCTCGAACACATGGCAGGACTCGTGCAACAGCACTTAGAGGAGTCCGGTTTGATGCGGGAGGAGGCAAGTATTATGTGTGGGGAGGCAAAATTGATCAGGGAAATCATGCAGGCCACTGGGTGGTGCTCTGCATGTGCCCTGGACGTGCAACTTGTGCGATGGTGCTGCTGGCACAGAGGGTACATGAAGGGAATGAGGCCATTTCGGCCATGGCAGAGTCACTCACTCTTTCCCTGCAGGAGGCACTGGAACACAGGGACATTGCGGGTACACACACACCCTCTACCACCAACACACCCGCAAGCATGCTGCAAAGCAAACCAAGGCGAAAATCTCTGTGCCTGTTGGACTCACCTCAGAAGGGCAAGCCAGGCATGAAGAAGCCACAGAAGTGAGCAGGATTGTGACAGGAAATATCTAGGGGGTGTTATGGTGAGGGTGCGCCTTTGCAGTTCAACCGGGGAGGGAGCAACATGGCACAGGCCAGGACTATCTTTCCTACGTTCACAGGCCTGTACATCAATGCCCCTCCTGAGCGGTACAGGCAAGATAATTGTGCCTTCAACAGGCTGAAGGTCTGCTCAATTGTTGACCTTGTAGAGATGTGTGCATGATGGTAGGGTGTGTAATGGTGGTCCTGTGGATGCTTCACTGGGGTCATCAGCCATGGCAGTAATGGGTATCCAGAGTCACCTGCATGGAAAGGGAAACAGTGAGGGACACATCAGTGTGGTGACAGTGCGATGCACTCATGGTGGATGTGGATGTGTGACGGATGCATCTGGGTCTGTGCACTTACTGGCCGTGTGACACCTTGCATGTCCCGGTGACAGGTTCTGCTGGTCATGACATGTGTGTGATGGGTACACTTGGGTGGTGTTTGTACTTTTGGGTGGGGCATGGTGCGGTCTTGCTGTGCTTTGTGCCATGGGAGTGATGCATTGTGGTACCTGTAGTCTATTACATTTGCCTGTCCATCTGTGCCCAGTTTGTGCTGGTGTGTCCCTCCATGCAACCATATGGTAAGTGCCACTCATGGCCAGCCACTCCTGTCTGCGTTTGTGTCACTGCTATTGCATGGTGCCTGTGAGGCATGCACTACTGGCAGTGTACATCCGCCCCTTTACTTCAGATGCAAGGTGGTTTCTGTTGATCATTTTACCCACCCAATAATCAGGTCCGATGTGAAATGCACCGCGACATATAGCCGGGCAACATGCTGTTGCGCAGGACCATTGAGTCATGTGTAGATCCTGGGAATCATGCGCAGCATTGTGCGATGGTCAAATTGGCATCACATACAACCTGCACATTTAGGGAGTAGTACATCTCCCTGTTACGGTACACCTCCTCTGTGGCGTGCCCTGCCACTTGCTCGATGTTTGTACAATCAAGTGCCCCAAGCACACTGGGCATGCCAGCAAGGCATTCACCTGTGCCTGCGTCGTTGGCAGGGCAATGTGCTGGGACACATGGTGGAGGAGGACATCCTGGACCTGCACCAGCACTTTTGAAAATGCACCCTGTGAGATTCCATGCACCTCACCAACTGTGTGCTGAAATGTGCCTGTGGCAAGGAAATCAAGCATAGACACCACCTTAAACAGTGGGGGTATGGCAGTGCGGATTCCAATGATGTTATGGATGTCGTCCTGGATGAGTTTGACTATTGAGAGGATGAGCTCCCTGTTCAGCCGGTAGAGTGTGTGTATTTGGCTGTCTGTCAGGGTCAAGGGTGTAGCCCTTGTGCGGGTTATGGGTGCATGCCCACGTGGCACCGCTTGCTGCACATTGTTCCTTGCTATCATCATTTGTCTCCTTCTCCTCTGCTGCCTGATTGGGTGCACATGTGATCTGTTCCTGCACACTTGGGTCTGGTTACCACCCGCTCCGCTGTGCCGGTGTTACCTGCACTGTTTTGCCAGTGCTACCGGCATTTCTCACCGGTTGTTACGTGGTCGGAATTCTGCCGTCTTTCCATGCTGCTGGTGTTTCCAGCTGTGCCTTCTGCGTATTCTCCGGTTTACGTTGCCTGTGCTACCGGCGACGGTGTCACAATGCAAGCAGTGGCTGGCAATGTTGTTTCCATGGTTGCCTCTCGTAG
The DNA here is from genome assembly GCF_040938575.1 of Ambystoma mexicanum. NCBI lineage: Eukaryota > Metazoa > Chordata > Amphibia > Caudata > Ambystomatidae > Ambystoma > Ambystoma mexicanum. The sequence continues at coordinate 83,528,999 of NC_090935.1, read as the reverse complement.
TGCAGCTGTCCGGAATGTGTGCCTGTTATCGGAATTACTGGCACAGTTTCTCGACCGCCACGCTTGCAATGAGGTGCATAATCTTGTGAAATATTTCCCTTCTCAGGCTGTTAGCTATTTATTCTCCAATTTACAAGTGTGAGCAGTAGCTACATATCCATATGAAGAGCTTGTTTATATATTGACCCCTCTGCATTCTGGTACTTGCAGCCTTGCATTTATATTAAGGCCAGACATGAAAACTGACATGCATTAAAATTTCAAACATGCATAGAATATGATATGTGTGCTCTGTTTCAGCATATTTACAAAAATGAAACTGGGTTTTCCTGTTGGAGAGGGGCAGAGATCTGGCGAGGGGTTCAAATAGTTTGATTAATCTAGATCGGAGTCTAGTATTCCTAGTATCTATATTACAGGGATTGCTTAGGAGTGAACTCAGTGTAGAAGTGCTAGGTTGTGCAAGGTTAGATAAAGCGTCTACAGTCATTGTAAAGTTGGTCGAGTTTAGGGGATCTCAATAGTAGGGGGTAGAAAGCCTAGCAGAGCACAATAAGATATTAAGTGTGAATAGTGTGCCTGGGGCGCTGAAGTTATGGGCTGTGGTAAGCATACTGGGATAGAGATCTCAGTCGTTTCTGCGATAGCATAAGCAGGTATAGTCAATGGGATAGGCAGGCCTAATATGATCACCAGAATAGGCTAGTCCGACAATGGCATAGGTGGGTACAATCAGTGGAGTGGGCAGGCCTAAAAAATCTGCAGAATAGGCTAGTCCATGCTAAAGTAGTCAGGACAGGTACAATCAAAGGAGAAGGCAGGACTAATACATTTGGCAAAATAGGCTAGTCCAACATTGGCATAAATAAATACAATCAGTGGAGTGGGCAGGCCTAAAAAATCAGCAGAATAGGCTAGTCCAGCATGAGAAAGTAGTTAGGAGCGGTGCAATCAAAGGAGACGGCAGGCCTAATAATTTTGGCAAAATAGACTAGTCTGTTATTAGCATAGGCAAGTGTGAGCAGTGGGATATGCACACCTAATACGATCAATAGGCTAGGCAAGTCCAACCTTAGCATAAATAGGTGCAATCAGTGGACCGGGTGAGCCTGATAACATCAGCAGAGTAGGCTTAGACCGACTTGCAATTATGGTCATCACGACTAGTGTGGAGAGTAGATCAGTTGGTAAAAGGAGATTACTATTTGCTATGGTGGGTCAGGACGGTTAATAGTTAATGAGTGCGGGCACCATTGTCAGAACAAACAAAACCAATCACAATGATGTATACGGTATACACTTAAGTTAAATGTCAATATGGGAGAGGATAGTCCCCAGTGTTTATGGGGGAGTGAAGAGAAGTTTTTCATTAAGTTCATTTGAAGTAACCACAGGTCGGGTAGCACTTACCAGGTTGAACCTTGGTGGAAGGGGGCAACTCCTCGAGCTCCGGTCCGCTAACAGGGCCGTTGTCTGGCCTTCGTCATTGCCGGCGTATCCGCCTGTCAGCGGATGTTGTGAAATAAAATAGCAACAGAGTTGCTTAGAAATGAGGCACAGTCTCACTTTAGTGCCGTGTTGCGTCCGCCATGGCGAAGTCAGGTGGTGTAATAGGACAGGGTTAGGCAGAACGAGCCAATCAGATTGCTCGTGGAGGTGGATGGTAACAAGGTTACTGCTGATCAAAATGCACGTTATGATGATGTGGGTGAGATGAAATGGTATGGGAGAGGGAATGTGTGAATAAACCTCACCATCTCATCAGTATTCCATGCCCTAGACGGTGACGGGCGATGATGGTGCAAATGCTGCTGCAGGTCTGTGTAAATCAGCTGGTCCGCTTCGCGTATCTCGTTGTTGCACAATGCTACTCCTCGGATGGGGGTAAGGGTTCCTTCCCTCTTCCCTCGAAGAGATCTGCTGCACTGAGGGCATATTGGGGGTGAACCTGCTGCTGGAAAAAGACCTGCTTTTCTGCTAGCCACACTGCTTCCAGGACCTCAAACTGGTGAAGTACCCCTAAAGGTGTGCAGATGCCTCCCTTGCTGGGAGCCAGAGAAAAAGGACTGAACATGTCCCTAAGAAACCTGAGTGGGACTCACATCATCCAGTGAGCCAAGACAGCCCAGAACCCTCTGCTTCCTTGCATCAAGCCAGCTGAAATGTTGTTGAGCCGGGTTCACTGCATATCAAACCAGCATTGCAAACCAGCAGGGCCCTTCAGGGATGTCTGTGACACTCACCCAACCTTTCGGACTTGAACTGCTCATTCAAACCTGTTTGCCACCACAACATGGAAGCTGAATGCGTCAATGCCTCATCTCGAACTACAAGCTCCTTTGTTGCATTTGCCACTACCGAAACGCTGCTCGTTCTGCCAGCATCTTCGCTGCTGATCGTCATCACCAGCCGAACCAACCCTGGTGAATCTTCGAGCCCCGACCATTGGACGCTGCACCAAATCACTCTAACCAAACCTGCACATCCAGTCACCAACATCTTCGCCTTCTCTTCCATCATCAAACTAAAAACTAGAGTGCTTCATCAAACTCGTCTGGCTGACCAACGTATTCAGTCACCAGCTTCTGCAAACTGACTGTCAAACTGACTCTGGTGGCCCTCACGATCCGCTTGTTTTACAAAATTGAATTCCAACCACAATGATCTCTGTTCAAAACCTGCTCAACACTGCTTGCCATTTAGGACACCTCAACTGCTGCCCTTGAACAGCCTCAACTGCACATACAGCACCATACAACCTGGTTCAAACCAAAAAGGTACTATTCTTCCGTAACTGCCTCTTTGTCCATTTTGGGCCTTAGAGACTAGTTTGGCCACCTGTACATCTTTTTCTCTAGACATAACCTTTTACAAAGAACATTGTGGTCACTGCCTTCTCACATGTGTATTCGCGCCCAGAGTGGTGCATTCTCTTTAATCTTGCATTCCCCCATCCCTTCCAGAGGGTGTTTTTTTTTTTTTTTTACAGTTTTTGTATTTAGTTTTCTTGCTGATGTTGTGTTTAATTAAAGTATCTATATTTTTTATAGAGCCTTGATTGCACATTCACTTTATTTTGAGCTGTAATACTTTGCTGTTAGCATCGCTACTGAATCACATTAACACCTCTCTTAAGAGTATAGCCTTCCTTCGGCCAACGTTACCACAAAACGCAAAGGAGGAATAGCTCTTGACTGTGCTTGTTTTACCTTCATGACTGTGTTGGCTCTTGGGTTGTAGAATTGAGAGGGCTGAGTAGGTACTTGAGTCTCTATTTATCCTCGTACGCCTACAGGACAGAAGCCAATCCGCAACAATCTACACGTTGAATGATACAGAATTATGTAGAATATGCTATACCTCTTTGGCATTCGGGATTGTAACAGAGGAATGGACTGATTGTTGGGCGCTATAAAATATTGATTCTTCAGAGCTGGCACACTTTCTATCTATCCCTCAACTGCCCTTCCTGGCCAAACAACTTGACATGATTGCTGCCGCACAGCTCATCAAGTTTTTCATAATCTTTTAGATCATACCCACATGGAGTTTAGGCCAGGTTATAGTACCAATATAGTGACTAAAATCCAGAGGAAGGTGGGCAGACGCACTGCTGGTGCTCTGCTGATGATAGATCTCTCACCCGCATTTGGCTCGGTGGACCACAGGATCCTCCTCAACCATCTAATCTTAACAGAATCAGAAGGGACAGCCCTGAGCTGGATAGCCTATAATATCTCAAATAGTAATCAAACAGTCTGCTTGGGCCCATTTTTGTCCTCTTGTTATTCTCTTAAATGTAGTGTCCCTTGGGACCCATCTTTTCCATTCCTTCTTTTTAATGTGCAACTGTCTCGAGTGTCCAATATTATCTGCCAGAGAGTGCTGTTCTTTTTATATTTTGCCGACGACACCCAGAGCGGGGTGAACTGTTAAAGTATTGGGATTTCTCCCATTCTACTTGTAAAGATGGCCTGCTCTAAATTAAGCCTTGTATGAACACATCACAACAGTTGCTGATGCTAGTGTACTCTATAGAGGAGCGCTCTTGCTGAATATGGCTCTACTGTACCCCAATGGAATGATGGTGACTCAAGTGATCGGAGACAATAACATGTTGTGTTAGCAAAGACACCTTACCTGGTAGTTTGTATAGGTCAATATAGTTTATTACAGTTTTTTGTGGGTTCTAAAGCACTATTATTGTGTCTCTTCAAAGATTTTGCTCTCAATACTTCCATTGGCTTGTATTCAGCCAACGGCTATAGTACTCTGGGATTTGGAGCCATTTTCTATTGGCTGGATATGAATATGTTTAATAAACATGGCCTGCATCTTTACAGCCTTGCTTAGTTCAGCCTACCTCAGTACAAAACCTGGGTATTGCTCAAGGACTTTAGTTGGCGGTACTGATTTTTGCTGTAACCGAGTTGTATTTCTTTCAGTTACAGAAAATGAACCATATTCTCTCATATTTTCACATTTTCTAAACTATTGACAATTATGAATGCATTTTTTGCTGGTAATAGCATTTACATTCATCCATCTGAAAAGCAACGTGTGAGGCTGGAGGATGTTCAAACCTCTGTGGAAAGGCTCTTTTTGGGACAATATAAACCAAGGAAGCAGGCCGACCCTGCTGGAAATGGCCCGCTGGCCAATTTAAGGGCCTAAATGTAGTGAGGTTTGTCGAAGGTGGGCGTTGGTACCATTACCGGCGCGCTTGGCCCACCAGCGAGGGTTGTCACCATTAGCAATTAATGCAGAACAAAGCTCTACAAGCTGCTTTTGGATTAAAACGTCCCCAGTATGGATTTCTTGGCCTCGGTGGCTGAGAAGGAACTTTGGGGGGAACAGATGAATGCACTAGAGCAGTGGGATTCCAAGTAGTGGATCTTCGTGGCACTGGAGCATTGGAGCCCTTCACAGGCTTCGGGTCAATGATGGTTGTCATCCGGTAGACTTCTCTTCAGTACTCGGTCTATGACACAGTTGAGAAAAGTGTCACTTCAAGCCCAGAAGGATGCCCACAAGGTTTCAGCCAGAACCATACTTTACAAGACATAGCACAGCAAAATGGCACAGATTCCAGGTTATTGGGAGTTTGTAACCCGGGAGGGTCACAGCTCTTCATGGGATGGTGCAAAATGCAGGTGGTCTTGAGACCTGTTAGTCCCAGCAGTCCAGGGATGGAAGTAATCTTCAAGAGTTCTTCCCTGTCACTTGGAATTTGGGGGTTGGGTCTTCAGAGGTCACTTAATGGCTCTGGCGGTCACTTGGAAGTTGCTGGGATGTCATTCTATGTATTCCTCATTCCTCTTTGAATCTTCAGTTCAGTGATCGACTCTGGGGTTCAGCTCCAGGACTCTCTCCTTTTATGCAAGAAAACTGGCTGAGCCCTCCACCATTTAAGCCTTTCATGCAAATCAGGGGACTGGCTGTACCACTGGTTCGAGGCAGGCACACTGCAGGGAAAAGACCAGGGTAGTTTTGGTTACATCCCACACTTCCTGTCCTTTCAGGCACACAGAGAGCCTTGGTGGGATTTCCAAGGGAAGCCCCCCAAAGACAAAAGAACCATCAAGACCTCCCCATGCCAGGAAGGTAGAAGAAGGCTCAATTAAGAACAAGTCGTCATGAACAGGGATTAAAAATGTACAGCCACCATTTTAGGCAAATTAGGACCCCTCTGCCCCATACTGCAGCTGCGAAGATATCCTGCGGTAGAAGTCCACAAAAAGTAATGCAACAAGGTCACTGCCACCAGCCTGTCATATGAATTTGCAACAGTAACTCAAGGTTACTTTGAACAGTGAGAAAGGGGAGTCATTGCTTCCCCTCAGTACTTCACATAAGGTGGGGTGTGCTGATTTCACAAAGTAACACACACGAAGGACAAGGGGGTGTTCCCCTGCCCTGGTAACAGTACTTAACTCAGGTAAAAGAAAAAGGCACTTCCAGCAACACTGCACAGAAAGTGGTGTGTGCTGCAATAGTAAAATGTTGATGCCAGAAAAGGTGCCGGAAAGCATTGCTCCATTAAAAAGTACCCAAAAGAGGTAAAACGGGTTCCCAAGTGTTAGAATGAAGGAGTGAGTGACTGTGGAAAAAGGTTACCATTCACTCAAGAGGATCAGTCAAAAAATCCAATAGTTCAGCAAAAATGCTGGGGGACTCACAAAGTGGGAAGAATTACACTGAACAAATTCATCCTAACAGGACGTAAGGTAGAAACATCAAAGCCTTATTGACAATCAGATATCGTATAGTAGCTCCAAGTCTGAAACATCAAATGATGATAAAGGGCACCTGATACCAGGCAGTAGATGTAAGGTAGAAACATCAAATGTGATTAGGGGTACCTGGTATCAGACAGTGGATGTAAGGTTGAAATGATCAAATGTGATCAGGGGTACCTGATATCAGGTGGTGGAAGTAAGGTAGAAACATCAAATGCTGATCAGGGGCACCTGATATCAGATGGTGGATGCAAGGCAGAAACATCAAATGCTGATCAGGGGCACCTGATATCAGATGGTGGATGCAAGGCAGAAACATCAAATGCTGATCAAGGGTTCCTTATATCAGACAGTAGATGTAAGGTTGAAACATCAAATGCGATCAGTGGTACCTGGTATCAGATAGTGGATATAAGGTAGCAACGTCAAATGCTGATCAGGGGTAGCAGATATCAGATGGTGGAGGTAAGGTAGACACCCTACTACAAATACCAGTGAGGATTCAATGCCTACCCGGCAGGAATAGCTGGCACTCCCTTAACAACAACTCTTCCATGCAACAATTGCAATAAGAAAATACAATTTTATTTATTCCAACATTAAATAGTAAACACTTATTATAATCCTAAATTACTGCAACAATTCCTGTATTGGCACTTAATGAAAATGTGGGGGAAAAAAAGAAATGTGCAAAACCCCAACTGCATTCAAGATATTATACAATATGAAATGTCCACATTCACGCTCCAAAATGTGGTGTTTAATCCAAATCAACAACACCCAACACTTATTAACAATGTAAAATAAAAATATACGCTTCACACGGCAGCAATGGCTGTTGTATCGACCCCTAGGGTAGAAACATAAAAATGCTGATTACGAATACCAGATATCACATGGTGCATGTAAGGCAGAAACAATGAATGATGATCACAGGTGCCTGATATCAGATAGTGGATTAAGGTAGAAACATAACATGATGTTCAGTGGACTTGATATCAGATAGTGCGTCTAAGGTAGAAACATCAAATGCTTATCAGGGGTACAAGATATCAAATGGTGGATGTTAGGTAGAAAAAACAAAATTTGTCAGGGGTACCTGATATCAGATAGTGGATCTAAGCATGACACATCAAATAATGATCAGGGGTACCTGATATCATATAGTGGATGCAAGATGTAAACATAAAATGCTGATCAGAGGGCTGTCACGACCTTAACCCATGGCCTGGGAACTCAGGGCCTCTGGCCCTCGCTGCAGTATTCTTGCAAGGCCCCGATGGCCCAATCATGCCCCTCTCAGCGGTCCTGGAGCAAGTCCTGGCGCCTTTGGCGCCAGACTCATATGGCAGATGGAGTTTCCATTGGGGAATGGACCAACATGGCTGCCCCCACAAGGATCGATGTGGAACTGCATCATGCAGTCTAGCATCCAGGGCATGGTCCGCCCTGGAGGCACCTGGGATACCTGCTGGCCATTTAAGCCACGCCCAAGCTGAGGCACGCGCTTCGCGTTGTTCTGCACTTGCAGCGTGACATTCACCAAGACCTGTTCGCAGCATCCTTGGCCTGCATCTTCTGGGAGAAGAAGAACACCGTTATTCCTCCTTACCTGTTCTGCCTCCAGCTCCTTGCCCACTCCGTAATTTTCCCTAGACCTCGTCTTCATCCACTAGCAACATCCTAGAGAGGAGAGACCAGAAGAGGACAATTAGTAAGCATTTGTCTTCCGATTCCATCACCTCTAGACTCTGCTTACTTAAAGAAGCGCTCCTGGAAATTCAACTGCCGCCCGGACCTCTTCTATTCTACGCTCCACTTCCATCTGGCCGCATATCTTCCAGGAACTCCTCGGCAACCTGCAAGGAAGGACAGCACAGGTTAGCCTTATTCAAAGACACTCACGGCACTCAAACACTGCCCTCTCCATCAGCTTGACGTCTCCAGCACCCCTTCTGCATCAACGAGAGAAGGAGAGGGTCAACAGGGCAACAACAATTGCGGACACTCATTCTTTCAAAAACTAAAGACTTACCATGACGCGCCCCTGCACAGAACGGCAGGATGGAGAGTGCACCTTAACTAAATACAAGGTGAGAGAGGCTCCAAGGGGGTTGCAAGGGGAACACTTGGAAGGCGGGTCCCTAGAGAAGGTGATTGTGGATAAAACTGAACTCCTGTCTTCCCGGATAAGCCCAGGGCAGCGCGAGTCCCCAGGGGAGTTGATCCAGTCCCAGAAGCGCTCCGGACCAGTCGGGTGGCGTCCCTGTGGATTCAAGGTGAGCGTTACAGAACGAGAAGCCCAAACATAATAATCCACCCGGGTGCCTAGTATGGAAACCTCAGAAACTGACCAGTTGGCCCAGTTGTTGGGGCAGTTACGTGCGGAAGTACATTCAGCCCAACAAGAAACCAACGCCCTGCGGAGAGAACTAATTGTGGCCAAAGAACAAACTGATGATCTTGGCAGACAACTCCTTCAATCGCAGGCCGGACAAGCCCCTTTGCCAGGAATCAGCCCATCAATGCCAACACCCACGAGTAATTTGGTCCAGATCAATCTTCCTGGGACAGGACCACTAGCTCCACCGGAGCGTTTCTCGGGGGATTCCCGAAGATACGCGATCTTCATGAATCAGTGTCTCCTCCACTTTTTGTGCAGGCCTGGGGCGTTTCCCAATGACCAATAGCGTGTGGCCTTTGTTTTGTCCTACTTGAGTCGTAGTGCAGCAGACTGGTCGGAGCCGTTCATCAGCCGGGATGATCCACTGTTACACGACTTCAGGGGCTTTCAGCAGGAGCTGGAAAAACTCTTCACCCGTCGCTCCCATGGACAGGCTTTGGAAAACAAACTTTTGTCCCTTCGACAAGGAAACCAGGATCTGTTGGCATACATAGCCACCTTTAATAGGCTGGTGGTCGAAGCAGATGTCACAATGCCTGCCCCCAGACATCCGGAACAGATCCATCTGTCCAGGGAACAGGCACCCAAGAAGACCCAGGAATTCCCAAAACCCTGTCTTGGGGCTATATGGATTCAGTTCTGGCGCCATATGCGCCAGGCTCATATTGCCAACTTTAAACTGTGCAGGTCATCCTGCAAAGAACTCACGTACAGGCCATCATGAGGCCATGAAGGGACTACTTTTCTTTAGGAACTATTTTACTACTTTGGTGTTGTACTGGAACTCTTTACCTGGGAACTAATTTTTTGATGCTATTTAAACCACACCCGAAGAGCAGCACACGCTTTGCGTTATTCTGCATCTCAGCAGCGTAACACTCACTGTGTCTGCAGTCCAGTATCTAGTCTACAGCCACACCCGTCTTGTGTCCGGAGCCAACCCTAGAGAAAAGGAAAGAAGAAGAGAAGGTTTCATCAGGAAGATTCCCATTTGGTCATCATCTTCTCCTGGAGCAGCCGCACCTGTGAGAAAGGGGAAAGACATTTAAATTAACCGCACCGCAATGTAAGACTATCAACCAGCCACCATCCTCAAACCAATGGTCAAACTGAGAGGACCGATCAAACACTAGAGCAATATCTACGGTGCATGTTACACCAAACCAAAGGCAATTGGAAGGACATTTTGTGGATATCCGAATATGCCTACAACAACTCATTGCACTCAGCAACAGGACAAAGCCCATTTTACACTATATATGGACTGCATCCTCGAACCTCTGAACTCGATCCGCCTCAACACTTAGAGATGCCCGCCGTGAGCAACCTACACGCCACTATAACACAGGCTTTTAAAAGAGCAACTAAACATTTGAAACAGGCTAAAGAGAGATACAAGAAAACCGCAGATCAACATAGAAGCGAAGCTCCGAAAAACCAGATAGGAGACCAAGTTTGGCTAGCTTCAAGACACATACCTTTAAAGGGGACTCGCACCTTTAACCCCAAGTATTTGGGACCTTACACTATTAAAGCCATTATTAATCCCGTGGCTGTCGGATTGGAGTTACCGTCAAATATGCGAATTCATCCAGTCTTTCATGTTTCACTTTTAAAGCCAGTACAGCCAGGGACAAGGCTAACTAAACCACCTAATCCCATCCTAATAGACGGAGAACAAGAATTTGAAGTTAAAAATATTTTGGACTCAAAAATAGTCAAATCAAGACTTTTTTTATCTGGTTGACTGGAAAGGTTATGGTCCACAAGAAAGGTCATGGGAACCAAGTGACAATATTCATACACCTCGACTGGTGAAAAGGTTCCACCAGAATTTCCCAGACAAGCTGGGGCCTGTGAGGAGAACCGCCTTAGGAGGGGCCTTGGGGGGACTGCTGTCATGATGCCTGCCCCCAGACATCCGGAACAGATCCATCTGTCCAGGGAACAGGCACCCAAGAAGACACAGGAATTCCCAAAACCCCGTCTTGGGGCTATATGGATTCAGTCCGGGCGCCGTAGGCGCCAGGCTCATATTGCCAACTTTAAACTATGCAGGTCATCCTGCAAAGAACTCACGTACAGGCCATCATGAGGCCATGAAGGGACTACTTTCCTTTCAGAACTATTTTACCACTTGGGTGTGGTACTGGAACTCGTTACATGGGAACTACTTTTTTGATGCTATTTAAACCACGCCCGAAGAGCAGCACATGCTTTGCGTTATTCTGCATCTCAGCAGCGTAACTCTCACTGTGTCTGCAGTCCAGTATCCAGTCTACAGCCACACCAGTCTTGTGTCCAGAGCCGACCCTAGAGAAAAGGAAAGAAGAAGAGAATGTTAGATCAGGAAGATTCCCATTTGGTCATCATCTTCTCCTGGAGCAGCCGCACCTGTGAGAAAGGGGAAAAACATTTAAATAAACTGCGTCGCATTGCCAGCTGCAGCGCCACGCCATACTCACCTATCTTTAGAGCATCTTGACGACCCAGCCAAGCATCCGTTGAATCGCTGCTCGAAACATCAGCATCTGAAAAGACAAGAACAAACAAAAGGTGAGCGGGGTTCCGCCAAAGACATTCACTTACTTACCGCAAGATACTTATTCGTAATATTACCGCTTGAGGCAGCACTAGTCACCATTCAACGCTAGACATTCTCCGAAAGGCGCTGCACCTGCAACGAGGATAGAGAACTATTGGTTAATCACACTTGGAACAATACTACTTGCTAGACAGTGTTTGGTGCAAACTGACTCTTACCAAGGTGCTACCTTCATCCATCGAGACAAACTCACTCCTTGGCTCACGCTGCAAGGGAAAAGGTATGAAAAAAGCAAGAGTGAAGTAACAGACATTTGAACTCTAAAGGAACTATACATTTTGTTTACACACAACTTACCTCAGAGTCATTATTTGTCTGGAACTCTGCCAAATACCTTTGGATCAGTGAAGTAACTGAACTTCTACGCACCCCTGCACCCCAAACGCAGGATGGAGAGTTCATCCTTCCTAACAATAAGGTGAGACTTTACAAAGGGGAATACTGGAAGTTTTCGGGAAATAGTGCTAGCGTTAACCCCTCTACCACGGGTGGCTAATTCCCTTTACTGCTTTTAGATAAATCCGCTTGCGGGCCAGGCAGACCAAACTGAGTGGGCAAGTGCAGTCGATCATCACTTCGCTACGAGTCACACTGGTGGAGACCGCAGCAATCCAGCTTCATTCGGTGCCCCTGTGGAATCCAGGTGAGCGTAACAGCAGAATGGCCGGAGGACAAACAAACCACCTTGTTCCACCGGGGCTTGCGAAGGGAGTTAAAAGACGTACTGGCCCAAGTAGTGGACCCACCCAAGGACTGTGCCGAATTCAATATCTGGGGGTGCAACTCTACCACCGGTTACAAGATCGGAGAATAGACTGAAACAAACCAGATGCACGCCCCATGTTCGTGCGCCCAAAAGAGCATGCCCAGCGGGGATCAGAAAGCACCACTGAACCAATGCAACTAGGAGGGGTTAGGCCCCCTTTAACCAAAGCCAAACGGGATAAGAGGAGAGGACAGCAGTTATGCCTGTACTGTGGGAAAGCAGGCCAATTCCTTAAGGAGTGTCCAGTTAAACCACCAAGAAGCACCGTAGGGGCCACAGACAAGGAGAAACCAAGTGAGGAGTCGGAAAACTACCAAGCCCGGCAACTGTAGGGGTCCAATAGTCGAGCCAAGAAATCCAACTACAGACCTCCCATTTTCCTTACCCGTCATCCTAATTACCCATCAACCGCCATCAAAGATGCATTCGTTAGAAGCTTACATTGATAGCGGAGCAGTGGGGAATTACATGGACCAGGATCTTGCAGCAAAGATGGCACCAAAATCGCCTCTGGTCCTGTGTCTGAGTGTACCACAGAACTCACCCTCTTATGTGACGATGGCCATCGGGAAACTATCACCTTTGACCTCATCAAAGCACTGCAGTTCCGATTAATCCTAGGGATGCCGTGGCTGGTCGCGTACAACCCACGGATCAACTGGCGTGCCCGAGAGTTGGTCTTCCCCCGCGACTGCACACACACCTGCTATCCCAAAGGGAGGAAAGGTAAGCATACCAGTTCACCTGCCCAGGAAGGTATGATATGTGTCTTAGGTGCGGTTGCTACCTCACCAATTCAATACCAGGACTTTCAAGACACGTTCCAAAAGGAACAAGCAAATACCTTGCCACCCCACAGGCCCTACGATTGCCAGATCGACCTGATGCCTAGAGCCCGAATTCCGTGTGGCCGTATCTATGCGCTCACCAAACCTGAGAACCAACATCTGAAAACATATCTGAAGCAATACCTGACCAACGGTTTCATCTGCCCTTCAAAGTCGTCGGCAGCTCCTCCCTTATTCTTTGTACCGAAGAAGGAAGGAGAATTGAGGACGTGCATCGACTACCGTGCATTGAACCAAGTCACCTCTGATCCCGGAACTGCTAGACCAAGTCAAGGAAGCCCAAATGGAAACCGGCGTTCCGAAGCAAAGACGGCTTATACGAATATCAAGTGATGCTGTTCGGCCTGTGCAATGCCCCAGCCGCATTTCAGTACTTCATGAACGATGTTCTGAGAGAACTGATTGATGTCTGCCCTTTAGTCTACATCGATGACATCCTGGTGTATTTGGCTTCTGAACAAGATCATGTCAGGCATGTACGGGCCATTCCTACCAAGCTCTGTCAACATCATCTCTACGCCAAGCTCGAGAAATGCTCATTCCACGTTACGGAAATAGAGTTCCTGGGTTTTATCCTCACTCCAAAAGGAAACCGAATGGATGTGCACAAGGTCGATGCCGTCTTCAATTGGCCAGCCCCAAGCTCATTGAAGGGAGTCCAGAGCATGCTAGGTTTTGCGAACTTTTACCGCCGTTTCATCCCTGGGTTCTCGCAAATAGTACACCCGATCACTTCGCTATTAAGGAAGTGCAACAAAACGTGTTGATGGACAGAGGAGGCCAAAAAGGCCTTTCAGGAACTCAAGGCGAAATTCACCACCGCACTAATCTTACGACCTCCACACCCGGACCTTCCATATGTGGTGGAGACTGATGCTTCCAGTATGGCGATGGGTGCTGTATTATCGCAAAGGGACCCACACACTGGCAGCTACATCCTGTGGCTTTCTAGTCACGAAAATTCTCCCCACATGAACTCAACTATTCCATCACGGATTAGGAGCTGCTGGCCATAAAGGCCGCCTTCAAGGCCTGGTGACACTATCTGTTGGGAGTCAGACACACAATCACTGTGATAACTGACCACCAAAATCTACAATACCTGAAAAGTGCAAAGGCTCAATCTTCTCGACAACTACGCTGGGCCCTGTTCTTCACGGAGTACGACTATGTAATCACGTACCGACCAGGAGTAAAAAATGGCAAGGCTGACGCCCTTTCACGCATGGGCACCGATGAGGTGGTGTACACACCTCCTGACCCCGTGTCAATAATTCCAGGGGAAAGACTCTTGGGCATTACAACTACGATGAGGCAAGACGAGTTGCTGAATGAAGTCCGGCAAATCTTAACTCAGGAGCAACTACGAGAGTGGGGTTCAAGAGGAGAACACTATAGCGTTAAGGACCAGCTGTCTTACTACAGAAATCAGCTATTCATGCCTGCAAAAGAACTTCAAGAACAGGTCATCTCAGAATATCACGACTCTCTCATGGAATGCCACCTAGGAATTGCTAAGACCCTGGCCAAGGTGAAACGAAGCTACTGGTGGCCGACGTGGCGCAAAGATGTAATCCAATTCATCACTTCCTGTGGTATCTGGGCTCAGAATAAATCATCAAAGCAGAGACCCACTGGACTTGTACAACCATTGGACATTCCGCTGGCTCCGTGGCACATGCTATCACTTGATTTCATCACCGACATACCCTCCTGCTAAGGTTATAACACTATCCTAGTGATCGTGGACCTGTTCTCCAAGATGGCCCATTTCTTCCCGTTCAAAGGGCTACCAAACACATCGGGTCTCGCTAGAACCTTCCTAGAACACATGGTACGGCTGCACGGGTTCCCATCAGTCTTGATTGAGGTACCCAATTTGTGTCCAACTTCTGGAGGAAGTGTTGCTTGATGGCCCAAATAGACATCTGATTATCCACTAGCCATCACCCCCAAACGGATGGTCAAACGGAGAGGACAAACCAAACGCTCAAGCAATACTTGCGCTGCATGCTTCACCAAGTAGAAGGGAGTTGGAAGGATCTATTGTGGATTGCTGAGTATGCCTATAACAACTCCCTACATAGCAGCACCGGGCAAACTCCGTTCTTTACTGTATACGGGAGACACCCACGCATGTCAGAACTGGATATCCCTACGACTCTGGAAATGCCAGCCGTCACAAACCTACACGTGACCATTTCACATGCCTTCATGACAGCCAAAGAACATTTGCAGCAAGCTAAAGCTTGCAAGAAGAAGTACGCGGACCAGCATCGCACACAGGCCCCCGACTACCAAATAGGGGACATGGTGTGGTTAGCCTCCAAGCATGTACCTCTAAAGAGAACCCGGACATTTCGCCCACGGTTTTTAGGGCCGTTCCCAATCAAATCCGTCATAAACCCAGCCGCGGTAAAGCTGACGTTGCCAACCCACATGCGGATACATCCGGTGTTTCAGGTATCCCTCCTGAAACCAGTTCAGCCTGGTACCCAAGTAACTACCCCACCAGGGCCTGTGATCATTCATGGAGAACCAGAATTTGAGGTCAAAGACATCCTGGATTCCAAGTATGTTAGAACAAAACTCTACTATTTAGTGGACTAGAAAGGATATGGTCCGCACGACAGAACAATGGAGCCCAGTGATTACATCCTCGCTCTATGCCTGATTCAGCGTTTCCACCAAGAGTACCCACCAAGCCGGGACCAGACAGAAGAACCACCCTGAGAGGGGCCTTAGGGGAGAGTGCTGTCACGACCTTAACCCCTGGCCTGGGAAATTAGGGTCTCTGTCCCTCTCCGTATACTTGCAAGGCCCAGACGGCTCAATCATTCCCCTTTCGGCTGTCCTGGAGCCAGTCCTGGTGCCTTTGGTGCCAGGCTCATATGGCAGGTGGAGTTTCCATTGGGGAATGGACCAACATGGCTGCACGCACAAGGATTGACGTGGAACTGCATCATACAGTCTAGCATCCAGGGCGTGGTCCACCCTGGAGGCACCTGGGATACCTGCTGACTATTTAAGCCATGCCCAAGCTGAGGCATGCACTTCACTTTGTTCTGCACTTGCAGCGTGACGTTCACAAGACCTGGTCGCAGCATCCTTGGCCTGCATCTTCTAGGAGAAGAAGAACACCCTTATACATCCTTACCTGTTCTGCATCGAGCTCCTCGCCCACTCTGGAATTTTCCCAAGACCTCGGCTTCATCCGATAGTAACATCCTAGATAGGAGAGACCAGAAGAGGACAATTAGTAAGCGTTAGTCTTCCGATTCCATCACCTTCAGACTACGCTTTCTTAACGAAGCTCTCCTGGAAATTCAACTGCCACCCGGACATCTTCCATTTTACGCTCCACTTCCATCTGACCGCATATCTTCCAGGAATTCCTCGGTGACCTGCAAGGAAGGACAGCATAGGTTAGCCTTATTCAAAGACGCTCACGGCGCCGCGCTTTGTGCATTTTCTTATCTTCTCGAGCACTGCCCTCTCCATCAGCTCGACATCTCCATCACCCCTTCTGCATCAACGAGAGAAGGAGAGGGTCAACAGGGCAACAACAATTGCGGACACTCATTCTTTCAAAAACTAAAGACTTACCTCAGCCGGCCTGGAGTTCCGAGCCCTCGCCAGTGAAGTAACTCGGCAGAAAGGTGCCCAGCCACGACACTGCACAGAACGGTAGGACGAAGAGCGCACCTTAACAAAATACAAGATGAGAGAGGATCCAAGGGGGTCGCAAGGGGAACACTTGGGAGGCGGGCCACCACAGAAGGTGATTGCGGCTAAAACTGAACTCCTGTCTTCCAGGATAAGCCCACGGCAGCGCGAGTCCCCTGGGGAGTTGATCCAGTCCCAGAAGCGCTCCGGACCAGTCGGGTGTCGTCCCTGTGAATTCTAGGTGAGCGTTACAAGGACCTAATATCAGATAGTAGGTCTAAGCATGAAACATCAAATGATTATCAGAGGTACTTGATATCTGATGGCAGATCAAAATGTGAAACATGCAATGCTGGTGGGCACCGTCTGATATCATATGCTAGCTCCAAGCCTGAAACATCAAATGCTGATCAAGGGTACTTTAGATCAGATAGTAACTATAACCCTGAAACATTTAATGCAGATCAGGATGAACTGATAGTAGATAGTAGCACAAGGATGAATCATCAAATGCTGATCAGGTCTACCTGGTATCAGATGGTGGATGTAAGGCAGAAACAGCAAATTCTCATATGGATGTAAGGCAGAAACATTAAATGCTGATCAGGGGTGCAGGGGCACCTGATATCAGATAGTAGATCTAAGCATGAAACATCAAATGCGGATCAGGGGACCTGATATCAGATAGTGGATGTAAAGTATAAACATCAAATGCTGATCAAGGGTGCCTGATATCAGAAGGTGGAAACATCAAATGGCAATCAGGGCTACCAGGGGCACCTGATATCAGATAGATCTAAGCATGAAACGTCAAATGCTGATCAGGGGCCCTGATATCAGATAGTAGCTCCAAGTCTGAAACATCAAATGCCGATCGGGGACCTGATATCAGATAGTGGATGTAAAGTAGAAACATCAAATGCTGATCAAGGGGACCTGATATCAAATGATGAATGTAAAGATGAAACATCAAATGCTGATCAGGGTAGCTGATATCAGATAGTAGGTATAATCATGAAAAATCAAATGCTGATCAGGGGTCCGTGATATCAGATAGTGGATGTAAGGTAGATACATCAAATGCTGATCAGTACTGCCAGGGGCACCTGATATCAGATAGTAGATCCAAGAATGAAACAAGTAATGCTGATCAGGGGACCTGATATCAGATAGTGGATGTAAAGAGGAAACATCAAATGCTGATCAGGGGTACCTGATATCAGATAGTAGGTCTAATCATGTGTTTTGCTCGCCAAAAGTGCACAGACAATTATTCATCACCAGTACCTTTGAACGCAGGTAGACGAGGCAATAACTCACAACCAGATACGCAGTTAGCAAAATAATGAGCACTTATACGGCTATTTATTCATATTTTAGAAGCAACAAGTGATAAAACAGAAATAAATCACAGAAAGGACAGAGAATTCAAAAGAAAATACATCACCGTGGGCGTAACTGAATCCCTCATCTCGCCAGCAGCGGCTGGAAGACCCCGGTAACAGCCAGGCAGAGAGCACAACAGCCCACAGGAAGGTCAGAACAAGGCGCCCCCCCCTCCGACTGAGGTCTTTGTGTGGTTTCCTCCTGACCTTTCCGATAGCTTTGCATATATGCCCTCCTCAAAAAGGGATGGCAATTTCTCGAACCTTCTGGCATTAGCGCTTGCGCATTGCTGAGTGACTGTTGATTGCCGGCCGGGTCAACCGACAGTAACCCCAAGGAGCAAAGCTTCCCTCTTCTTCTAAAACACTGCGGAAAACAATTCCATAACTTATAGCAACACATAACAAAACCAGCTTTCCCAGCAGAATGTCCTTGACTGTGGCTGCATACCAGGCTTAGCAACGAATAACATTGAAAGCATGTCTTTCAGCAAATCAAGTACAGCTTTTCACTGAGGCATGGAATAAATATCCATTATGGCTCTGAGTGTCCCCAGAATGCACTGCGCACCCGCGCCATGTTTTAGCTCAAGCATAACATCATGAAACATCAAATGATGATCAGGGGTACTTGATATCAGATAGATAAAATTGTGAAACGTGCAACGCTGGTTGACAATGCCTGATATCATGTGGTAGCTACAAGTCTGAAACATCAAATGCTGATCAGGATTACCTGATAGTAGATAGTAGCACAAGGATGTATTGTCAAATGTTGATCAGGGTTACCTAACATCAGATAGTAGGAGAAAATGTGAAATGGAAAATATTTTATATCATCAAGTAGTACTCTGAAACATCAAATCCTGATCAGGGGTACCTAATATCAGATAGTTGATCTATCTAAATGTGAAACATACAATGCTGCCTGATATCATATAGTAGTTCTGTGTCATAAACATAAAAAACGAATCACAGGTCCCTAATGATTGTAAAATGTAAAATGTTGATTGGCAGCCTCTGAAATCGACAAGCACTATTCAGCAGTGCCTACTATTGGCTAGCCTATAGAAGATATCAGAGGTAACTGAAAACCTCAATTTCTGATTGTTAGCTTCTTATATCAGATATTAATGCCTGGCGAGGCGAGTGTGGTGGCCTCCCAAACAATTAGAAGGCTCAGACCGGGATTTACCACATGGCAAAGCCCTCGTTATGAGCCTCCTCATAGCGGGAGGCTGCCATTTTCCCCATCCAGGACCGAGGTAAGTGCACCCATGTGCTTCCCTGAGTCCACTTCCCCCCACTGCCCACCCCACTATTCCACATATTTAAACCCTTCCCACCCCTGCCTTACCTGGCGCTCCCTTGTCCCTCAACGGCACTGGTCCCAGTGCAATGGTGCCTCTGGGTGTACGTGCACTCAATAAGTAATCAATCAATCAATCAATTAAATCCACATGGAGATGCTTACTAAGGAACAGAAGAACACAACCAACACAACTGAAAAAGCACCAACAGGCTACAAAATATTGTATATTAGCGGAGCCTTTACAAGACAGTGAATAAAACCTTTTTCTGGGTGTGACCCACTGGCTCGTCCATTGTCAAGGGGCGTGTTTGTTTTTGATATGTGTCTGCATTTATTTGATCAAGGATATGGTGTTTTTAACAGAATCATTTTATTACACTGCAAAACTGTCAGAGAAATGCCATGACTGTTTCCTTTAAGTAGTGGTACTGTAATGATACGTGTGTTCCAATTTGTAAGGTGGCATGACGTGGAACATAGGTAATGGAGCCGTAACAGAAGGACAGCATAGTTTTGATGCAGATAGATATACCCACTACTATAGGACTGCTTATTGTGGGATTTTTTATATTGTGTTTTTATTTTTAAAACTTTAACACAACATACTACAACAACTCTATATTGATGTATCAAAAAACATATAAAATACATTCCATCATTTCATAATACAAATAGAATAATAAAAATACACAATTGGTACTTTCGATATCAACATAGACATTAAAAATACAGGTTTGGATGTCAGGAATGAATTAATTAAGAGTCCTTTAAAAACCCTTAGCAGCCTTCAAATTTCACCTTCAAGTTTTACATAAAATAAACATTTTCACAGTTGGTGGGGATTGTGCCTCACAAATGATGTAACCAACTGACAACCTAACTCCAATCTGAATGTGTTTGCTGGCTTAGTGATACCTGCACAGATTCTTATGTCACACTCTGTGAATTGAATGGCACAGTACCCACTCTGTATCATTAGACTACAGTAGGGACATAGGATGAGAGGTTTTTATAATTTGAATTCCAGAAGTCTTTGATTTTCTTTATGCCAATAAAGTAGGTGCAATTGGAAAGAGTAAAAATACACCTATGGATCGGAAGATTCAGGCGTGCAGTGTTTACTAAACACTTATTATTATTAACAGATATTCGTTGCAACATTTACTCTGTCATAACTAGCCCTTGCAGCAAGGAGCAAATACACAGTTGGGCCAAACATGAATCTAATAGTTGGTACAGTGAACAATAATCCAGAGGAGCAGGGATGATAAATGGATCTAGTACAGTAGGAGGCACATATACCAAGGGACAACCAAATAACATAGAGCCGCAAATAATACAGTTTTGAAAAGTATATTCCCCCTTTAGGTAACTCATAAGCAATCCATAGAGTTCTTGAACCAGTGTGTGTGGCAAAGCATTGGGGTCTATAATTATATACTGACCTGTGAATGTTGTATGCATTCGGCACACCTGCAATATGGGGCCCAGTACTTTCAGTCATGCCGTAAACCTCCATTAATGGTATATTTAAGCCCATGAAGTACTCCTTTGTGTCCTTCCTGATTGGGGCGCCAATGGAGTAACACCCATCACATCGGTCAAGGCCCAGCTCTGCACGGATCTTCTTCAAGACCAAGGTATCAATCAGCAGGTTCCCAGAGGGCTTTGAGGCAGGCCTGCAATGTGGGGGCGGTGGGCATTCCAGAAGAGGAGTAAAGAAAGAAGATAGAGAGAAGTTAGCAGAATAAAACAAAATGGAGGCGGCAGAGTAACCTCAGAGAACAAGGAGAAGAACATTAGCATTTGCAAAATGAATGAAGAGAATAGGAGGAAAGAGGAGTTTAAAGGTAGCTATGGAATAGCAGAGCAGCAACCATGAAATCAATGCAAGTGCCAGGACCAAAGCTCTTGCACTCCAAAGTACAAGAATGCTAACTTTAACAAATGAACTCTTCAGCAAAACGGGTATACGAATAAGCCTGCTCCGATGCTCCGAAGGCAGGATAATAGGGAGTGGACAAAAAGATGATCCAGCAGATAACATCACCCCCCTATAAATGCCTGATACCATCGGCATAGCCCGACCCTGCATCATAATAGATCACTGTTTTCTGTGTTGCAGCACCATCATTGGGAGAGCCTACATCAAGATGTCAAGAGCCTGGACCTTTCCTCATTCCATGTCAAGCTGAAAGCTCACCTCGTCACTTAATATATACTTCTACTCCTACTACTAATAATAATAATAATAATGTGGTCATTAGTATAGTGCCTCATAATTAATTCATCCAGTTTCTAAGAATTTTAATAATCCTTACGATGCCTATTAGCCACTGGTGGTACTCAATGTACCGACCTCAGGAGGTTGAAGGGTTGAGTTGACCCTGGCCGGGCTATCACTCCTACGGCACACATCATCATCTTGTACAAGAGATTAATACATTGCGCTTGAGCTACCCACCCTCTTTATCCCATTACCGCATGATATCAGAAACACCCAATTCTTCCTTTATTTCCCAGCCAATATGTATGCCCTTGCTTCTACTCCTGAACAAGCCAGCACTGTGAAAATGGTTCCTAAGCAACCTTTGTTGATTTAGAAAAATATATTTAAATATGTAACACCTGCTGTATTTAATTCACCAGCTGTTCTGTAACATTTGACACAATTACAGGGGCAATGATAAAGATGAGAGACAATTTAGGTTGCAGTGCACGTTACACAAATAAATAAGCATTAACTGTGTCTCTGGTCAACTCTGAACAGATGTGGTCAGAGCTGGTCTTCTCCCCTTTCTAAAAGGATGAGAATTGAAATTGTATACAAATGTATGAGGGATGATACACAGTAAAAGAGGTCCTAAATGCAGGCTTGTCATCAGTGTTTCCTGAAAAAGTGGCAGGGTATTGGCAATAGAGAATGTGGATCTCACTCCATTAAGAGAGAACCGCCTGGGCACTTCAGAATAGGTTGAGGATGGGCGTTCTAACGTGAAATTAAGTACGCTAGGCTTAGTTACTCCAGAGGGTACTCATAATCCTCACCCAAGAGTAAAGACCAGGGGTGAGCAGCAGAGACGTTGAGTAGTGAAGCCCAGAGAGCATGTCTTTATTCTCCAGATTACCTGGCGGCTCCATCCTTTCCTCATTGTGTGTCATTTGGCCTTCAAGAAGGGTTTATGCTCCGTTGTTCAGTTTTCTGTTTCTGTTCATCTGTCCTAATGGAACATCCTACATTTAGGTAGTTCTGCTAAGTGGCACCCTTATCCTCAAGTCTCTGCTGAGCTTCCATGATATAGGACTTCCTGTAATTGTCGGAGTGGGTTACAGACAAGTTTACTGAGACTATTGAGTGTCACATGAGACATGGCCATTCAGTGAATCTGTTTTTCCCGCAGTTTGTAACTGGCAACAGCCCTAATGATCCTTCCTTTGTACTCCATCATTGGAAACTACATGTAGCTCCTTCTAATGGTGCCACCTTTCTGCAGCCCTGGCAGCAAATGGACCTGTAAGATTAACAGCACAATGTATCCCCCTTTTCATAGGCTCATCGTGATGTTATTCATGCCACCCGCTACATTGGGGTTGTTTATCTCTCCCTCCCTGCAAGTGATACATGTGTTTAATTATCAGGGTCCTTTGATGAAGATCCATGACCCCATGTCATAAAAGCATCCCAGAAGGTGATCCCCTTGGAATCGCCACTACACGCTTCTACTTAGACATCCAAATATCAGTTAAGGATTCCCATGTGATAAAAGAGAGACCAGCATATGTGGCAGGCAATGGTTGTAGGTCAAATGATCGAATCTAAATGGTTGACAGGACAAATGGTCGACACCAAAAGGTCGACAGGTCAAATGATTGAATTTTATTTTTTTGTTTTTCACATTTTTTTTTTTGGGGGGCGTCCCCCCAACCCCTTTTTTTTGTTGTTAAAAACCACTTTTTTCCCTAAACGAAAACCTAAAAAAATATATATAACTAAAAAAAAATGTGATCATTTGACCTGTCGACCAAATTGTGTCGACCTTTTGACTGTCTACCCTTTGTCTGTCGACCATTTGACTAGACACCACAGGCAATGTCACAGAGAGGTGCAGACATGGAGGCAAACCTAGATGGTGGCATCCATAGAGTCACATGGGCCCTAGCACTAGATACTTGCCATGGATGCCCACAAACATCTGGGGATGACGATTACTCTTCACCGTCAAAAAGAGCCACCTTTACAAGCAGACCCTGTATTCTGAGTATTGCTATGTAGGCGACAGTTGCATGTAATCATGGGCATGCTTGTAGTGGCAGCATGGCATGAAATGTGGCATTATGGGAAATGCACATCTAATGCTACAGTCATCATCCTCCATACATTGCATGGTGTCTCAAGCCCAGAGTCACATTGCCTGCCAGCTGCTAATGACGGATAATCACAACACAGAAAACAGGACGCATGTGGATATCAGTTGGCAAGTCCACAGTGGGAGGCACCTTTATTGGAAAGATTGTAAAGAAGGCATGTCATCAAACAGTAAGGCAGACACACGTGACCACAGTTCAAGGGTGATTATTGAACTTCAATTGGGTTTGAAAATCGCCTATTTAATCCTAAATTTAAAGATGGGAGCAAGTTATGAACATCAAATAATGATAATGCAGTCGTAGTAGAGTCTGGTCAAAATACAAGGGCCTATATTAATAAACATATTGCCAATCCTTACTTCTAAAACCAAATAATGTGGGAAGCAATGTTATGCAAAAGAAAAAAAGTGTTAAAGAAATGAAATATCAGGATAGTTGAGCCGTTAGCTTCCCATCTCCACCTTTTCAGCACGGGACAAGGCTGCACACTTGAGCTTAGCACATCTTCTGGCTTTTCTAGCATGAGGATGCAGTTCAAAATCTCAGCATCAGGAACTTCTGTGCCAAAGTCTCTTTGCCATTCAAAGTCTCTTATTTCAGAGGGCCTGACGCGATAAACAAACATTCATAGTTGCTTTCTCCTGAGGATTCTCACATGCACAACTTCTCTGGTGATTCACAGTTCACCCAGGGTCCCCCTCTGCCGTGCTCAGACCCACTATAACCGAAAACCTTCAATTGGTCTTCCTCCACTGGGCTCGGACCAAAATTAATTTCATTTTCCAAACTTTCTTTACTGTATCAAAATCGAAGACTTTCGACTGTGCGCAGGATTTTGCTTCATCCGTCGCAGGACCACTTCGAATTACAACCCTTTAACCCTCACTTCTTTGACTTTTTAGCTGGATACCTTACAGAGACCTTCGATTGAGCACTCACGTGGTACCGGACCACTCTGTCAAAAGTATCATATTTTGCTTTTCAAAGTTCAAACACTCATCAGCAGTTCAACTTTACTTGTGTCTTTTATCACAAACATTTTAACAATGTTCATTCCAGCGCTCGCCATCCAATGTTGCTGCTTGCAATCTTGGCTTCAACTCATAGCTGTCTTGTATTGGTCTCCCCAACTCACCAGCTTTGTTGAGTTTACTGACGCTGCTTTGTTCTTGGAGCCAAGGACGGTACAACGGTGGCTGATGCTTCTCCCTGCCTTGATCACTGACGGGGGAGGGCCGCGGGTATCTCCGACACACAATAAAGGATACTTCAGCCTGGTTTCCTGGTCTTATGCATTCTGATCTTGAGGGCTCTTGAAAGTAACGGATCCTTGTCGGAAAGGTCAAGGGAACTTCCCTCCTTGTGATCCGATCCTGTTTTGCCATCTTTCTTCTCTCGTTCAGCTGTCGTCTCAAAACTTCTGTTTCCTTGTGTGCTTTGCCTCGCTCAGAGTGTGCTTTCATGCTCCACCTTTTATCTATGTGGGGAAGCTTAATGGAAGTCAGGTACGAGTGATAGTCAGTAATTGCCTTCACTCGCATGATCATTGAATTGAGACACGTCAGGTATACTGCTTGGATGTTAGTCTGTTTTCTCCCAGAGTGGGCTGTCTGTGTGAAAGTGTTTGTGCAGAAAGGTGGGGAGGTAGAGTTCCTATATAACCCTATCTGATCAGATGGGGTGAAGGTGTTACAGGAAAGAGAGGGATACCGCATCTCGCCATCTAGTGTCCCACTCCCACTCCCCGAGACCCCTCACCCAGGTGATCTTTCCACACTGGTCCACCCCCAGGGTCTGGATCCAAAGTCGATGGCCATGCCCTGGCCACCTGAGAGAGAGATCTGTGGGGACCTTTGGGTGAGACACCTTCTGTTTTCTCACAAGATCCTGCGATTACGTGAGACAGTACACGTCGCATTACAAGTCACACAGTTATTTGCTCATTATGTTTTGCTTGTGGTCTATATAAGCATTCCTACTGCTTCTGAATTCATTGACATGACCGCTGACAAGACATCCTACATCCTGTTCCTTGTGTCCGGATGTGTGTGAGAAGTTGGCGGGTCTCCAGTAGTCATTACAGATCATCATGTCCTTTTAAGTATGCATTTGGTGAGATTTCTGCTCACAGTCCGACAGTGCATGTATCTTGCCATGGCTAATGTTTGTACTGTAAAGAACATCACCCATAAAGTGTTATAGTATGGATTGTTCCCCTTACCTGCTGAGTGGTGTGACACTTACTAGTATGTCTCACTCATGCTTTGCTCACTCTTGCATGCACAGAGTTGAACCATGGATACCCCTGCTCCTACTTCATTAGTGCTAGCAGCTGTTAGGACACACACTTGAGGCCTCATCAGACAAGAAGTGACCATTAAAGCAGGTTATATAATGACTGTGCCCTGTCTTTGCCCAATATGCATGCAACCTATTGCTAATCACACCTAAAAGACATGAGAAGATAGCTCTTCAAAATGTCCACAGAGGCTCCAGGAGAGTAATCTGAAACCAGCATTAAAGCCTGCAGGGATTAGGGATGTTATTTGGTGAGATTTGTCTTGCTCATCCGTAGGCCTGTTGGCCAACAACATAAATGTTTTGGTTTCCCCTTCCTTTTTTCATCTTGTTTTTTTTGGCAAGGTTTGAGGTCACATTTCTGTGACTGTGGCATATCATTTTATGTGCAGCGATTTAATGTCAGCATTAAACCATGTTTGCGCTACTGTTGACTGTATATATTGTGGACAACATCCATTGATACAATCCATTAATTAATTTCCAGGATATGGACTCACCGTCTTGTTTGAATGTGCATGTAGGTTTTTAATAGAACATGGAAGTCTAGAATGCGAAGAGTAATGTTGCAGCCCTTTAGAACTCTGACTATTAACACTTGCTGTGTGTTAATAAACATGTGCATGATATCTAGGTCTACACCATCGCAATGTTTTACTATGGACTAAAGGTGTAGCTTGCCTGTGCGCTCAATCTACGGCCTGTGCATTAGCTCTGAACTGCTCCTACGCGGGTAAACTTTTGAGAGGAAAATCTTCATTGGTCCTGTGGTTCTCCAGATGCTTTAGACTGCAGTTTCTATCAGCTCCATCTAGCATAGACATTGGTCTAGGATCATGAGTGCTGAAGTCCAAAACATCTGGAGCCATAGGTTGCAAACCTCTGCTGTATATCGTGGACAGTCTGTAAAAAGCATTCTTGAACATTTGGACATACTGACTGCTTTTTAGGAACTCCTACAGCATCTTTTACAGAGAGAAAGTGTGAAGCATAAATGCTGCAACATCAAATATGCTTTTAGTTTTCCATATATAAGAGTAGGTATCCATTGTAATTCATAGGTGCCTGTGCCCCTTGCAAAATAGCCATTTATGCAGTTGAGGTTAGCCTGAAGGCAAAGATCCCAAACCCATTGGCTTAAGGAATTCTGGATAGTGTACCGTTTAGAATTCATCGCCTCCAAAGTCTCCTGGATCTTCTCCCAAACCCCTGGCACTCCAGGAAACATGATGGGCCGCATCTCCTTCAGTGAATGCACCAGAGAACCCTGCAAATAGAAACACATGCTTGTAAAATATCCATTATTAAGTATATCTTTCCAATGTTGTGTCCTGACTAGAATACAAATCTTGCATGGTATCAGTACTGTTTCAAAGAGCTCCATGCTGACCTTTGTGGAGTAAATTCATGTTCCTGGCCAGTTGCTCAGCACTTATAAAAAAGTGACCTGAAATTCGCAGTGATCGCACTAGGTAGATTCCCATGAGCTTGCTAGTAAATATGGCTGATTGAACTTCATGCTAAGGTTCAGACTAGATTGGGAAGCTCACACCAGTTTGGGAGTTCAGGTCATATTCAGGGGGTGGTATGCTACCTGACTATGGCCCTCATTACGACCCTGGCGGAAATCGGAAAACGATGGCGGAGATGCAATACCGCCATCGAATAGCGCTCGGTGCGACTATGACCCGCCACCGCAAAGTACGAAGTCATTAGCGACACCGTAGTGAACGCCAACGCTAACTGCACCAAGTACGCGCGCGCGCGCCATGCCAAACCGTAAATACCACCATGGCGCAAGGGTACGCGAATTCCGACCCTAGCGGACATGTACCTAACGCCATCAAGCATGGCGGAAAGCACCATTCCGCCATGGTGAGAAGTACGGCATCGCGAATCAACCGTAAACGGCCCCACTGAGTGCCTGTACACCGCTCCCTGCCCACAAAGCACAACTCCTCGTAGGTGCAATGAAGTCACAATGCTACCAGTGAAATGTACAAGTCACCCATGCATGCCAACGAACAAAAGATCCACAAGAGGGGCCAATGGGAGCTGCAGGGCACAGATGGCACGAATACAGAAGCCATTCCAATGGACATGACCACATTCCCCCCCCGAAACGCACGCAAACACAGGCACCTGTGACCAGCAATATTCCTAGAATCACAACATTCCACCAGTCCACCTGGCTGACCGTCGTCTGTTACACAAAACCCAATCCCCCGCCCCTGAGCATGACAACATCCAAACAGTCATATTGGCATCCCCCATCCCTGACCTCACTGGGCTCCGTAGGCAAACGCGCCCAGCACAGTACCACGCGACTATACTCCGAAACCGGAACCCAATGCAGATCTCCTCACAATACATCGCTCCCCAAATAGGAATATGCCACATCACTCGCAAAGAAGAACGCTACACGGCCCATATCAGAATAGAAATTTAATGCACAACTAAATCACCAAGCTCATACAGCCATCAGTCCATGAACTCCAAAACACATATCACCATTGTGGGCTGCATCCGCAAGGAATGACCAGCTACTACTTGTGTGACGCCCTGTCCCATCATGGTACACAGAGCCACATTCACGTACGAAAAGGCAACATGGAAGCGCACAGAACCGCAGGCCCGTCCCAATGGGGAGGCACTAGTCCAACTGAAAGGCCGAAATGTTGCTCCGAGCCACTAGTACTGCGTAAGGGCATGTGGGCCATTGGCGATCGTCCCATAAGATCGTAATGCTGCTCCACTGATTAACACGAAGCAGCAGGTGTCGTGAGTAAACGCCATCTGCAGGAGTGGCATACAGATGGCAGTGGCAAAAGGGTAGGAGATACCTGTCAACAAAAAGAAAAGAAAAAGAACAGAATGGCCATCAGAACTACATTCGAACAACTCACTCCAATGACCACACTAAATCCACAGCCATATGCATGCTAGCCCACTCCAAAGGATCATCACCACCCCAAAACCACTTGCCACTCATAACTATCTATATCGAGGTGTAAACACCATCCCAAACGAGTGTACCTGTGCATGCGTCTGTCAAAACAGATTCCATCAGATGGGAATGTTAACGTGCATGGACACAAGTGTCTGAAGGCGCGTCGAGACAGGGAGGGCTCAACAAGGCCAGATAGACGATGGCTCCACTATGGCAGCCCTGCATCACATAGCGCAGGGGAGGCGGATAGATTCCAACAAGCCCTGTACATGGCAAACCCTGTATCAAATCAGCTGGCCATGCATCCATTCATCATTCCCTCATCCTGTTATGAAAACGCCGGAATATTAACTCACAAGACATTCGGGATTTCCATTGAGTCCGTGCGTTATGCAGCCTGCAAAATCCACAGTGTCCCAGCCCGTAATTTCTGTGTTGTGAAGTTACATGATTTTGGGAACGTCCGGCCTCATCGCCCACGTCACTATAGCGCATCCCAAACTATTCATATCAATCATTGCTTCCTCGCCATGGCCTCTGTCTCAAGGACATCGAACAATAGAACATTATATTTGCAGTCAGACCTGTGGGCATCTCCTCTCCGCTAGCCGAAAACCGAAAGCGCCGGCCTTCGAATTCCTCATTTGCAACATCACGTCGAAAAGGCATCTGTGGCCGTTTGAAATCACAAATTAATCCAGCTAGTGCAGCTGTGTGTGAAAATGTCAACTGCCATCACCCACTAATGGGATGGGCCGGCCGTCGTTGCAACCCTGTACAGTGATGCATGAGGGCCCACCGTTACTCGAGTACTACGTTCCACTGACCCATCACAAGTCTGTTCGCGACTGCAAAGATTGTATGTGAAACAATGGGACCATAGCCGAATGTACATATCAACAAATGTTACACGGCCATCGGGTACAAATACATGATTGCAATAGCAAGATGCCGTTCCTCGAATAGCAGCGTTGTGTGCGGGACGTGCTCGCCCAAAGGGGAGAGCAGCTTGCACAGGTGGAATGAATCACCACAGGTGGAGGCCATACAGCCTGAAAACACATAAAGTGCACACCCAGTCTCCTCCCACAACCACACCCACTCCGAAATGCTACCGGCAGGACTCGCGATGTTGGCCCTGGGGGACCTGATAGCACTGCAAGTACTCCAACTCCAAGAAGAAGACGAACACCAACTACAACCGGCCGCACGGAGGAGACGCAGGAGGAGGAGGAGGCCAAGGCAGGGCCCGCAAGGGCCGCCAGCACAGCCACTACCACCACGCAGGCAGCCCGCAATCCCACGCCTCCGAGCACATCCGTTCAACCTCACTGATGAGCAGATCCACACCCTCTACCGTTTGGACCGGAACACCATAGCCGCAATAGTGGACATGACACAGGCTGACCTTGTCAGCATGATAGACAGCCCAACCGCCATCCCACCCCTACTGAAGGTGGTGTCTGTACTCCACTTCCTGGCCACGGGCACCTACCAGCACACAGTCGGACAGTTGCATGGCATTTCTCAGCCACTGTTCTCACGGACACTATTGCAAGTGCTCGATGCCCTCCTGAAGCACGCAGACGACTACATCTCTCTACCACGCTCGGAGCAGGACATTACCAACACTAAAGTGGGATTCCATGCACTTGCCGGCATACCGGGTTGCATTGGTGCCATCGACTGCACCCATGTGGAATTGGTCGTCCCACATGCCATGGAGGCCCAGTACCGCAACCGAAAACAATATCATTCCCTGAATGTACAGATGGTGTGTGACTCCAACAGGATCATTACACATTGTTGTGCCAGATTCCCTGGATCAACCCATGATTCTATGGTCTTGAGGAACTCTACTATACCACGCTACATGGAGCGACACGCAGGGAACAGATCCTGGCTACTCGGTGAGTCTCTTTTCATGCATGATGATGTGGGGTATGTGATGCGGCAATGACCTGGCAGGAAGGGGGGGGGTGTGCGTACGTAGCAATGGCATTCCACATCATACGTTTATCGTCCACATACAGGTGATGCTGGGTATCCACTGAAGAGATGGCTCCTCACACCAGTCCGGAACCCACGGGACCAGCATGAGGAGGACTACAACCATGCCCACTCACGTACCCGTGTAGTCATTGAACAGGCATTCGGCCTACTGAAGACTCGTTTCCGCTGCCTCAGCAGGTCTGGCGGGGCACTCCTGTACCGCCATGAGAAGGTTGCAAAGATGGTGATGGCATGTGTCATGCTCCACAACATGTGCGTACGTAGAAATGTGCCCATGCCCCCAGACGCAGAACTGCAAGCACCTGATGATGGTCATGATGAGGGTGGGGATGTGGCAGCACCTCAAGGAGTCTGCGAGGCACCGGAGGGCCGTGACATTCGTCAGCATGTCATTGATGCATGCTTCTAGCACTCACGCCTGGTGGCTGATACATGGACACGGGACTCGTGGCACTGTGTGTGTCTGGTACATGCACAATATGGACTATACGCCTAGGATGGCCTAGTACATAATGATCATTGTCGACACATCGCATTGGTTGATCGTGCACTTGTTTATGGCATATGTGATATCATGTTGAACACCCTATCGACCCGCCACCCAAGTGAGCCCAACACACCCCCTCCACCCTCCTACCTCCCCCCCGAACACCAGTGTCCAAAGATGCTCATTGTCAGTGGACTGTCGCTATTGCAAGCCCCCTCTGCGGGTGTCAGGGGCACCCCTGCCTGTGGAGCGCAGGTTCCTCCCAGATCTACGTTGGGGGCTGCCCTGGACGGAACTAGCAACGGAAGATGTCTCTGCCTGCTCACGTCCATGCATGTCCCTAAGGGTTTGTGAGAGCTCCGTGAGCACACGGCGCACTGCAGCAAGTTCGGCACATACGTCTTTGGACGTCGCATGCAGTTCCCCCCTCAGGCTCTCGGTGCTTCTCTCCATTTGGACTCTCAGGCTCTCGGTGCTACTCTCCATTTGGAGTTTCAGGCTCTCGGTGCTACTCTCCATTTGTGCCCTTAGTGTCTCTGTACCTCTCTCCATTTCTGCCCTGAGTGTCTCAGTTGATGTTTCTATGTCTGCCTTAGTGCCCCCACATTCATCGGCATGGTCCTTGAGGAGCGTGGCCAGTTGCTGCTGTTGCCCGATTAACTTGTCGAGGGACTGTTGCCTCTGCTGGCCCATGGCCATTTGCGGGGGGGTCACAGAGGGGCTGTTGACCTCATGTTGCCTTGCCACAGGGCTTGGGGGGGATGGCCAGTCGTCGTCTTGTGGGTGCCCCTGCGTGGTATTCTCATGTTGTACGGGATGGGACAGACAGGGGGATTGGGACAGGTCATGGATGGATCTGACTTCGACATCTCCGTCTTCTGTGTCGGAGCATGCTGCCATCATTGGGGTGTCACCTATGGTGCTGCTGCCACCAGAGCCAGTGCCTTCTGTGGCATCCGTTGGGGGGACCTGTGGTGGTGGTGTAGTGGGCATGCTGGCTGCTGGGGTGCCTGTTGATGTTCCCTCCTCTGTGCTGCCACCTGATTTGTGCTGCTGCCGTGTCTTGATGCGTGCAGCTGAGGTGGAGGGTCTTTGGCCGTTGGTCTTGGCCCTCTTTGCAGGTGTGCTGGTAGGGGTGTCCTGATGCTCGTCGTTTGGATCGGACCCTGTGGTGGAGTAAAGGAGGGCGAGGGTTATTAATGGGTCTGTGGGTATTGGAATGGCATTGTATCACATGCATTGGGGTGGTACATGAGGGTGATTTGGGTCGGGGCCTTAGAGGTGCTTTCATTTGTGTGTGGGGTGAGGGTGCAGTTGTTTGGCAGCCTGCAGTTAGGGTGTGCCTGCTGGACGTGTGGTGGGTGTTTTAGGGGTTTTTAATTATTTATGTATTTATTGTGGTTTTAAGGTGCGCTATGAGGGCGATGTGTGTGGACGTTCTCCTGGACATGTGTTCCTGTTGCACTATGTGGACACATGGTACTTCACATGATTGGACATTGTGGTTTTAGCATTGTTTTATCTGGCCCACCTACCTGATTCTTCTGATGTCTGCACTCCTTTCTCCATCCCTCCGACTCCCTCAATGCTCTCCATTCCGATGGTGGAGGCACAGATTTCTTCCCAGGGGGTCAACTTGATGGGTGATTCAGGACCTCCCCCGGTGGCTGTGGCAATGTTGCGGTTGGCAGAGAGTATGCTGCGGACGCGTATCCGCAGGTCATCCCACCGCTTTCGGCATTGTTGTGGGGTGCGGGGTGCGGTCCCCACCGCGCTTACCCGCTGTGCTACCAGAGCCCATATGGCCTTCTTGTTCGCAAGTGCCGTCCTGGTCATTTGCGTGGAGAAGACGACGGCAGCATTCTCCTGGAGGGTCTCTGTTAGCACGGTGAGTTCCTCGCGGGAGAAGTGGACCTGCCGCTTGCGGTCGCACGCTTTCTTCGCTGCTTTTCCCATTTTTCTTGGTTTCGCTAGGGTGGATGACGGGTTGGGGTGTGTCTCAGGGTTGTGTTTTTAGTGGTAGTGTGGTTTTAGTGGTTTTATAGGTGTACGGCGGGTTGTTTCCCGTTCCGGGCCCATGTTTTTACTTCCGTTTCCGTATATTTCCGGTCACCGTACTTTCCGGTAGGCGCACTCTGCGGTGTCCGCTGTGATGGGTGGCGGTATTGCACCTAGGGCGACGTACGGCGGCGGTGTGGGCCGTTTTGGGGACATTTGCGCCATCGCGGACTTTGCACTTCCGCCATGGCGTGGTGCTCGTGCCCGATGGGTCGGAATGGACCGCTCTTTGCTCCTTCGTGCAATGGCGGAAACGCTATTTACGCTGTTGCGGTCCGGTCAGTCACTTTCCGCCAGGGTCGTAATGAGGGCCTATGAGTAATCTTGCCCGTTTGTTTCTCCTTAGTTGTTTTAGTTTAGTTTGGCTGCAGGGAGCAGAGAAAGGGCTAATTCACACACTTGGAGGAGTTAGAAACATTTTGTGAGAAAAAGGAAACTAGAAACTAGAATTCATTTTGGATTGATGGCCATTTCCTGTCAGTAAATCCTTGTTTTTTCATATTACTTAATCATTATGGACTTGGGGGAGGGACGATGTGTCTCACAAATGCACACTAATGCCTGCCCATAGTTATTACCTTAGGAGAACCATGGGTAATAAGTAGGAAGGGAATTATTTCTATTGATTATGTCCCCCCTAAGGTCTATGCTTCTATTATCACAGGGTTTTCAGCTTCTTTTTGATGAAAGATTAACAATTCCCAGGTCAAGAGGGCCGCAGCGAAAACAATTGTATAAGGTTATTGTTGTTTTTAATACCTGAAAAAACTGTGGGCCTCATTACAACCATGCCAGTATCCTGGCGGTAAACCCGCCAGGAAACCGGCAAAGGCTGTTACAGTTTCCGGCACACGGGCCGGCGGCATTGCCGCTTGATTACGAGTGCAGGAGGGACGGAGTAAATCCCCATTCATGGACTCCAATAGGACTCCATGAGTGGATTTGCCATGATTATTGCCACTGGCAATACCGATGCCGGTAATGAGGCCTTTGTTTGCCAGTAGGGTGCTTGCCTTACCTCCAGTTTTTAGCTGGAGCTAATCCAGGGGGCCACACCGGCAAACCCGTAGTAGGGTGGTCTGGTAAAGTGGTGGTATCCGCGAATACCGGCACTTTTTTACCAGACCGCCCAACTTGGAATGAGGCCCAGTGTGTGGTGCGGGCAACAGACGGTGAAGGCAGCATGGTATATGGTAACATGTAGCCGAGCCAGGCTGTGTCAGAAAGAGTTAACTGTGGCCTACATTTGTTATCATAAAGAACTGTCTGAATATTCTGATTAACTCTGGAAAGGTTCATAACTGCAGCTGTGTGCTCATTTTTTTTAGGGATACATAAGTTACATTCCCATATGTTATGGGAAATACTTTATTCCTCCTGTAGACCTTCCCTTAAAGGTTTGTTTTTAAGCTAAGGACAACTTATGTATAGCTTATTTTTTTTTTTGTTTGTTTTGTGAGTTAGGGAAAAATTATCTATCGAGAGGTTACCAGGATTTTGGGCGGGGAAGGGTTGCGTTCATGCTATAGAAGGGGGCACCCGGACAAATCTGCAGTGGAAACGTATGTAGGGCTGCAGGGCAGCTCCCGTATAGATTACATTATGATTAATGTAGCTGATTGGGACATGGTTACCAAAATGGAAGTGGTCAAGCATACGTACAGTGGCCATCTCCCCTTAAGCTGTACTCTATGTTCTGAGGGGGGAGGACATTCCAACACTGGAGGAGGAAGGAGTGGAAGCATGATCACTGTTGCGGGTAGCACGAAGCAGGTGGTCAAATGGGCCTTATTAGATCAGAGTGAGACCCTGCCGAACCTTCATGCAAGTATGGACTTGCATATAGTGGGTATTTGTTTGGCAGATCCTATGTCCCCCAATGTGGGTGATCTACTAACAGAGATGTGAAGGAACTGTCATTATATTTTCTGAAACCTGCAAGATAAATCAGGAAGTATAACCTGGCTAACAAAGGGTGGTTTGATGAGGACTGTATGTCATCCAAACAGGATCTAATGAGCTACTTTAACAATGCGATTGTCATTGATAAATCCCATCCGAGGTACCTTTGTGCGAATTATAAACCGATGAAAGTCCTTAAGAAGTCCCAATACAATAGGAATAAATGGGATGAGCTATTGTCCTGCCGTGTGAATGGTGACCATGTTAATTTCTGGAGGCTGTTAGGTGGAATTGAAGTAAAGGTGGTGGGCCCTGTCTCCAGTCATATTTCACCAGTGGAACGGTTTAACCATTTTAGTCAACTGTACAAGAAGTGACAGAAATAATTAATTGCACAATCGCAACAGTTGATTGGGGAAAATTGTGATGAACCACCACAAACGTTTTCAATCACTGAAGTGGAAGAGGCTATTAATGGGTTAGCAAGTTGGAAAGCGCCAGGACCAAATGGAATCCCGATTGACTTGTTAAAAGTTGAGCCATCCATCTGGGCACCCCTTTTAACACAGGTATTCAACTTTGTCTCAAGAACGGAGGATGTCACTCAGTCGTGGCGTGAAGCAAATATTATTCCTTTGTATAAGAAGGGGCCAACAAGGACCCAGGTAATTATAGACCAATCTCACTACTTGATGCGGTGGGAAATGTCTATACAAAAGGTGCTGTTGGCACAACTACAGAGTTGTGTCCAAGAGGGTAATCATATAAACTATTTGCAGGCTGGATTCCAGTCCACCATTGGCACAGTGGACCAATGCCTTTGACTGTATGCACTCCTGTCTAAAAACATCTCCCTACAAAATAACAAGATCTATGTGTATTTGTGGACCTACGCACAACATTTGATTGAAGTAAATTGTGGCCAGTTTTGAAAGCTAAGGGTATTCCAGGGTCACCGCTTTCTAGTATCAAAGAACTTTACAGCAATTAAAGAGTTGCAGTAAGATGGGGATTGGGCGGTGAGACCAACAAAACCTTTCCGGTAGAGAGTGGGGTTTGACAAGGGTGTGTGTTGGCCCCCCCTCCTATTCTGTTTGTACATAAATGTGATAATTGAAGAATTGTTTGCATGTGGTCTTGATCCCCCTAACTCGGGTCTGATACATTTCCTGCACTTTTTATGCAGATGATGCAGTGTTATTATCCACCGCCCCTATGGGTTTAAGGTGTCATTTGAATGTGTTTATTGAGATGTGTAGTGAACTTTCCATGGAACCTAATATAGTGAAAACAAAGGTAATGGTGTTCAGCCTCAAATATAAAAAGAAAATAAATGTAAGGATTTTAATTGATGAGAATGTTTTAGAGCAAGTTTGTTTTTATGATTATTTAGGGGTTAGGTTCGTGGAAGATCTATCCTAGTCTGTGCATTGCACTAAGGCTGTCACTACCCTCGAAAATGATAGTAGTGGAATACAGCGCTTTTTTAGTACACATGGGAGAGGAGCAATTTCTCCTGCACTGAAACTGTATAAAATTGAAGGGTGGGCATAAACTTTATATGGAGTTGAGTTGTGTGGTCATAGCCCGTGCAATCAAACCAAAGTGGCCGACAACCTGTTCCTGAGGTCCTTACTCATGCAATCAAAGGGATCCATAATGGCATGTTTGGGCTGGGAATGTAATCTTATGCACCTGTGTGAAGTAGCAGCTAGTAAGCCACTACGTTTTTGGACCCGGTTGTGGTGCAAATATGAACTTGTAAAATACAGGGAAAAGCTTATTAATTTACGAAATGTGACTGGATCGAGTACACTGCCATGGCTCAAACACATCTATACAAGGTTGGTGAACCTGGAGTTGCCAACCCTTTTGTACTGTTTAGAGGGGATACCAGTCGGCTCAAAGAATGTAATTAAAACAAAATGTTGTGAATCTTTAATAAGGAATATGAAAAGGGTGTATAGCGCTCTAAAGACTGGAGCACCCTATTTATTGATAAAGCAAACAGTCGACTTCAAGCCCTATTTAGATTGTGTGACCCTTGTTTATGCATTTGCATTGTTTTTGTAACTGCGTACAAATACTCTTAAGGTGGCTGCCTTTACTGCAAAATGGAACAGGCCCCCAGAAATACAATGTAAAGTCTGCGGCAACCCAGAGGAAATGGTAAAACATTTTGTACTTATTTGTCCGGGATACCAGGGTGTAAGGAGGCGTTATCTGATTCCCCTCTTTAGATTAAAGAGTATTTTGCATATGGAAGAGGCCTTGGTATATTGTAAAAGTACAACGAATGTGAACAAGGTTAATTATATTGTAAAATGTCTCCTTAGGGCTTGGCTAAGAAGAGCGAAATTGATGTTGTAAGAATGCGCTGTTAACCATATGATGGCCTGTTTTTATGAACCTTTGATATTAATATCTTATTTTATCCCTGTTTTATCTTTGAGTTGTTATGTTGTGATGATTGGTATTTGTTAACATAAATTGTATTTTATGGTGTAATATAATATATATTTTGTTGCTTTTATGATATTTATTGCTGAATAAAGCTTGTTAGAACACATCTGCGGTTGTCAAGAGTTAAGAATCCAGCTTCAAAATAAAGCAGCAGGTTATAAATACATTAGCAGCAGACTTATTGTTGTATTTGGGTAAATGTGAGTTATATATATCCTGTTTTCACTTTTAAAAGTATTGCTAGGATAGGATGAGCTGCGGCTACAGTAATCGGCTGGCCTGAACCAGAGTCTATTATCTGTGCAGATGATACCACGCGGCCCCAGGAACTATTTGGCCATGCAATAGGCAATAGGGTGATGTTTATCACCATGACTTTGAGACAAAAGTGCGAGAGCAAAACGGTCATATTCATCAGAAAATAAAATCCACAATCTCTGAAAATGTGGTAAACCGAAGACTGGACACTTTGACACTTCTTGCTGATTTTAATAAATGCCTCGTCAGCTTCAGGCGACAATGGGAGAGGTTCAGGAGTTGAATAAGAGTGAAGCACTGGAGGGGGTTTCTAATTGAAGAATAGCCAGTTAGCCATTGGCGGTAGTAGCCAAAGTTTCCAGGAAATGCTCTTATTGGTCTTTTTTTGGGTACTTCAAAAATCACATTAATTCAATCTTTAGGCAGATGCCTCTGCAAAGCGGTGATATCATGACCAAGATACAATGGACTTTTCTTTATCGAGTTTATGTCCTTTCAAGGTAAGAATTTTCAGTAAATCAAGTGAATTTTACATATCATTTCTATTACAGGGACGCAAACAAAAACACAATCAACGGCAGGGAAAGCGGGCAGAATTGCAACCTTGACAGCACAGATGTCTTGTGTTTATTGATATGTTCCTTTCCCAGGTACCCCTACTATAAAAATGTGTGCATTGCAAGGACTAAAGGAAGGCCCAATATTTCCTTGCATTAGCTAAGATTAGATAACAGGTTTTATACTCCTTTCTGATTCTTAGAAATGGGGTGCTGCGGGATATACAGAAGAGTTTTCGCCAGGTTCAGAGTAATGCATTTATGGTGCACATTCAATAATCAATCCTGCTTCATTTGCATGTGTAAACCATAATTGCAGAAGTGCTCACCCAGCAATCCTTGTTGAAGTGTCAGACCACAGATCCTTTTTCCAATTTGGTGCCTGTTGCAACACATCCAAACATTCCAGTTCCCCACATATAGGAACACTTACATATATACCATGAGGGAAACAACCCCTTTTACACGTGGAATCCTGATAAATTCGCTGGTATTAAATGTAGAAGTTCTCAATTGAAATGTATGATACCCAGAGGTAGAACCTAGAAAATAATAGTGCTAAATCATGTGACCGGATGAGGTGTCAGTCCGCCTCCAATGCCCACTGCATTTTCCTCCAGCTCTGGACAGGGAAGAAGTGGTGATTCAGAAGTGCTCAAAGTTGAGCGTGAGGCTCCAGTGTCAATAAAGCAAGAAACACTCTTCCCACTAACAGCAAAATTTACGTAAGCTTTGAAGTATCAGGTTGAATCAGTGGTGTTAAACATAGCAGCTGGTGGAGGTGATGAGAAGGACTGCAATAAAAAGGAACAAGCTGCTAACTCATGAGCTGATTCCGGAGCTGCTCGATTTGGGCATTTGTCTTCCAATGTAAAAAGATTGTTGTGCAAACTTCTACTTTCTACCTTCAGTTCATCCTTGTCCTACATTATCAGGTACTCCTCTTCCCCTGTCCCCTCCCTATATTGTAAAGGTGGCCATTGCTGGATTTGTAACATCATTATTTTAGCCTCACTAGGTTCTTTCTGTCTCCCTGCCTGTTTATGAAAATGCAGCAATGTAGGACGCACCACTGGCAACCAGCCTGATTTGCATATGGTCTTTCCCCTTCTGTAATGGCTTGGCAGGCGAAGAACGGTGGTCTGGAGGGTTGCCCACAGCATTGCCAGTGGTTAAGATTCATTCTAAACCTTCCAGCCATCACCTCTTTGTTTTTGCTTTGTCACCCCGAGTGGGACGGGTATGCCCAGACGTGGGTCCCGTGCCTGCTGGGCCTAGAGACCCAAGCTACTCCTCACTGATGAGCCCCAACAAGGGCGAAACATGTTTGGGGATGCTTGTGGTCTCGTGCAGAAGGGATGTGGCCTAGCAGTTCGGGCTGGACTGCCCCTTTTGGGGTGGGGCCAAGCCTGATTTGCATATGGTCTTTCCCCTTCTGTAATGGCTTGGCAGGCGAAGAACGGTGGTCTGGAGGGTTGCCCAGAGCATTGCCAGTGGTTAAGATGCATTCTAAACCTTCCAGCCATCACCTCTTTGTTTTTGCTTTGTCAACCAGACGAGTGAATGACAATCTACGACAATCTACTAAGGGAAAAGGCGTGGTGCACCTCTTGCCAGGATAAAAACGTTTTATGTCCCAAACAACAACATGTCAGTAGGTGCATTCAATCGAGACTGTCACGGAGTGCCCGCTGGACCCTTCAGAGCAAAGCAGTATGTTTTAAGGAACATTATCGTCACCAGTGATGCAAACAATGTACAGGGTTGGTTCCCCTTGCATATTGGCTCCTCCCTATGTACATACCACCTACTGCATATGGGCTGCCAGGCGATTGGTTCCCAGGTCATTGTGTCAATCCCCTTACACATGGGGCCTCATTCCGACCCAGGCGGTAAGTTACCGCCTGGGTCGTACCTTTACCACCATGGCGTAAACTATGTTTACGCCATGGTGGTTGGCGGACTTACCGCCCCATTCCGAGGTTGGCGGGGCGGTAAGTCCCCAATCCCCATTTACCCTTCCCCATTCCCATTTTTGCCCCATAGGGCATAATGGGAGGGGGAAGGCGTTAATTACGCCACCGTAAATTACGGTGGCGTAATTAACAACAAGGTCCCTTAGCGCCATGGATTTTAACACCTGCTAAAAGCAGGTGTTAAATCCTCCATGACGCTAAGGGACCTCGGAATCAGGCGGTAAGGGTCGGCGCTGTTTACGCTGCCGTAAACCCCTTACCGCCTGGGTCGGAATGAGGCCCATGGTATATGGCCTTGACAGGTTCCTGCAAAACGATTTGATCCCCAATTATGAACACTTCTCTCCCCACGAACACCTCATGTGATGCGCACCTGGTAGTTGGACATGAGCCTAGTGGATACTCTCAAGGTCATCCTCGCCCTCAGAAACCTAGGTGCTACTTCAGATCACAGACACACTGGCACCCCCACCATGCCACCCTGGCAATAACCTAGATTTGTTATCCTCACCCTGTGCAGCTCGCAGTACAAATCACAAGACATCCTGCCGTGAGCTACCACCTTGGCAGCAGCACCTTCACCTGAGCTTGGCTGGGACCACACTAATCTGTCAGCTTGTGAGGGATTTAAGACTTCTGATGGTGGGGCATCTGGTAGTTCAATGGAGTGACCAGTACCGTGGGGGCATGGTGGGCCCTATATTGGGGCTGGACTGTTTTGGCTCCCCAGAGGTCGTCCTTCAAAGGCTGGTGCAGCCCGGCTATTGACATTCCTCTCTATAAGATGCCTGAGCTGGAAACAGGGGATAGGAGGAGTGTATTGGCACTAAAATGCAAGCGTGTGCTATTGTGAATGCTAGGGCCTGGCCTTCCTCAGCCTTGGTCTCACAAATGGCGATGGTTCAGTACTAAAGAGGTTTCCCCTCCCCTTCATTACTATAAACTGTACTGCTCCTTCGCCTCTACAGGGCACCCCACTTCGCCTACCCTCATCCATGAATGTTACACTATATCCCGAATATATTCTCCTCAGTCTGAACCATCTCAAGGGCAGGGGACTTGAATATGCATCCCAACAACAGCAAGGAATGCCTTAGTCATAATCTTTCCTTCCCACACAATGAACATTCCCTTAATTCCTTCTGCAATTTTGGGTACAGCCCCATTATGAATGTAGAAACCACAGCTTGTTGTGCATTTGTCGCCACATTAGGGGTCCCCAAACAGATGAAAACATTGGTAAAGCCTGTCAAGAAGAGTTCTATCCCTTATTCTGCTGCATTCATTTATCATTGTACAATCTGTCTTCTCGGGACATATCTCCATAATGGTGTGAAGTAGATTGTCTGTAAACTCTTTTAGGTTGTCTCTAAAGAGGTCTTTTAATGCCTAGCTACTTGCGTGCTTCAATAAAGTGAATAAGTCAGAAGGACTAACAGCTCTTAACTGGTTGCAGTCAACACAAATAGAGTTGTAACAGTAAATTCTACCTTGCAATTCCTCTTATGAGAGTCTTCAATAGAACTGTGCATCTCCATGGCGAATGCAGTTACTAGAGTATTACCTGACCCAGGAAACTCTTCCACAGGGTATGCTGCAGTGCCAGCTCTGGTGGCTCTATCAGGGAGTCCTTCAAATGTTGCAGGTTCATTTGAGATGGCCGAGGTGCTGAACAGAGTAGAAATCAGCCATCTATCAGGGATCGCATCAATGACTGAGAGTGATCGCACAGTAGAGCCTCCCCGTGATCAGGTAGGAGTCGATCGACTCTATGCCGGTGGATCACTGAGGAAGAATCTGGATGGATCTGGAAGGGATGAAAGCTGAACCTGCTCACCTGGTGATGGCGGAGCAGGTGCAGCTGGTTTCGGTTTATCTGGTGCCTGATTAGGTACATGACCCAATACTGCAGAGTCATACAATTGTAAACTGCCTTTTGGGGTTTCATCTGGTGGGGCTCCCCTGTAATGTTA
This sequence comes from Ambystoma mexicanum, assembly GCF_040938575.1. Taxonomy (NCBI): domain Eukaryota; kingdom Metazoa; phylum Chordata; class Amphibia; order Caudata; family Ambystomatidae; genus Ambystoma; species Ambystoma mexicanum. Next base: position 83,486,471 of record NC_090935.1, on the reverse strand, counting down.
GGTGTAGTCTTCTGTAAACGTTTCTAATTTGAGGGATGGTCAATTTGCTTGCTCTGCTTTCAATCCTTTTAATTGCTCTTAAAATGTTTCCTTGGACACTGCTCTGCATTTGTGTTCTATACAAGTACTCTCCCCCAGACGTTCACTACACAGCCTAACACTGCACATAGGTGTCATCAGACTTAAACGCATCAACCCGCTCTTTTCAGTTTTCGCATACCTGTATACCCCCTCGCACTGTTTTGTACTATTAATCTGTTTTCTCACACTTGACTTTGCACGTTTCATATTTAGCGGTCCAAACACAGGAACATACCATTGCATTGTACTCGCTTGTAATCTGGGCGCTCTCAGACAGAAATACATTGCAAAAAAAAAAAAAATTCTTACAACGTATAGATGTCAAACAGTTGAAGATCGGTTCATTTATAGAAACCAACCAAAAAATGATTCTGAACCTAATTGGCAAAAACTCCAAAGAAATTTGGGCAACATTGAAAGATCCTCTTTTAAAAGGAAAGCCGGATTTATGCTCTGCAGTAAGCGGGGAAGTCTGGAGTGAAATTTACAAGTCCAAATACGCTCTGCCACAGAAATTTAGTGGGCTACAAACTCTAGACTTGGTAATGAATCTTCCCTCTAAATGTCCTTGGGAATTGAATGATATTATTTCTATAATAGAATGCTAAAACCCTCTAAAGCTGCTGGGCCGGATGGCATTCCACTGTGCGTCATAAAGGACGACCCAAAACTATGGGCAAAAATCATCTTAAGGAGGTTGGAATGTGTATTCAAATCAAAGAAAGTGCCCGAGACGTGGTTAACTGCAATCATAATTCCACTACATAAAAAGGGTCCACTGAACGATCCCACCAATTTTAGACCTATAGCCCTAATTGATATCTCTGCAAAGATCTTTGCTGCCTTAATATTAAAGGACTTAAACGACTTCAGCATAAAACAGAAAATCTTTTCACGGTTTCAAACTGGGTTCCGCAAAGGTATGAGCACACAGTTGAATGCAACTCTGTTGGCACATTTACTGAAATCCACTAGGAAGAAAGGCCATGGTCCTCTATATATGGCACTAGTCGACATATCCGGGGCATTTGACTCCGTAATCAGACAACTATTATGGCAAAGGATGCAAGATATTCATATTCCACCTCACCTGATAGCGATGATCATAATGCTACATTCCAACACAAATTACCGGATTAAGATCGACAAGGAAGGCTCTTTAACACCGCCTATATTAACCTATATAGGTGTAAAGCAAGACTGTAACCTTGCAGCCACATTGTTTAACCTGTATTTATCCGAGATAGCTACAATTTGTTCTACGTGTAATTCATTTGCGATCAAACTAGGGGATCTTTGCTTGGATTGGTTGGCTTTTGCGGATGATTTGATAATGTTTGACCTTACGCCTTTTGGGCTGCAAAATAAACTTGAATGTCTTGTAGAATTCTGTGAGAATCGCAATCTCCAGCTAAACCCAAAGAAATCACATATCTTTGTATTTTCAAACAAGCGAAAGATCGTAAGATACCAATGGAAGATAAAGGATCTGCCGATTCCACGTGCTCTGGGAATGATTTATTTGGGGTACAATTTGAACAACTTTGATTCGATCGACAAATGGCATGTAGAAATCTCAATTAAAGCGATGCCACTGATCGCCCAAATAAAACTAATTTACTCAAAAATCTGTAATTTTTCCATGATTCCTTTGATCGATTTCTACAAGCTCAAAGTAGAAGCAATCATCATATATGGTTTAGACCTGTGCTACTTGGAAATTGGTCCCATACTAAACAAAATCCAAGGGAAAATATGGAAGAAAGTATTACACTTGCCTATGTCACTCCCAAATTCGATCATCATACACAAACTGGGATTGACATCTTTAGCTACTAAATAATTATGGTGTGGGCTTGCGCCCCATGCAAAAATTCTGGACCCGTTGTCAAATTCCCTTTATGAAGATCTCGGTAACATGTTAAAAAAAGGTATCCCAGCTTCGGTAGCAGAGGCAGGAAAAGGGTGTGATGAAAATCTTGCATTATTAGCAATGGAAAGGGAAGATCTAATAAAATGTCCTCAGGTTGTAAAGGTGAGGCTAATACAATATGATTGGGCAGTGAACTCAGATAAAATCGGGTTATACACCTCATTAAAAGAGTATGCAAAATTTCGGCATAAGCAGTCACCGCTACTGCCATACTTGAGACAGTGCCCTGGCCATTAAATGCGTTCACTTTACATGAGGTTTAAATTCAACCTCTTTTCAACTTCAGAGCGTACCAAGAAATGGTCCAACAGTTTGTTTTCAGAAGAGGAAGGATGCAGATTTTGCAAAAATCGTCAAAAAGAAACTTTGAAACATCTTGTTATATCCTGTGTCTTTTTTACAAAAGCACGACAAACTAACTTGTTGAAATATCAAAATGAAATAACAGCTTACCAATGTGAAATGCTCTAGATACAATGTATGTGGGGCTATAGAATGTCTTCCATCATCGATCTAACACAATTGTTGTATGATATTGAAAAGAATTTACAGTGTAAGAACTCCCGCTTAGATGGATTGGCGGATGAGCCGTTAGATATATCGGCTAATGAGGTACTAGTGCATTCAACAAATGAATGAAAGTGTAAAAAGTATGTTTATCCAGATGGGGAAATTATTGATCCTAATTTAGTTATATATCTCATACTCTGTTGGAGGTGGAATGAATGTGCTGATATGTACAAGTTCTGTATATCATAATACTTAGACTGCGAATATGGTCCTTCAGCAAAACACCAGAGTTATGGGAGCTATTTATTACGTTTGTCCTGATTGTTTTTTATGGTATTATGTCGTTCCTAAAAGATTGTAAATTCTTGAAGTAATATTAAGAATTGTTGTAAAGATAATTTGTATTGAAAAACAACAATAAAAATAAAAAATAAATAAAAAATACATTGCACTATTCTACACAGCATTTTGTATCCCGGGACACTCCGATGCAGGCACAGTGCACTGCTGTATACTGCATTGCCGTTCTAGGTTGCTTGTGCTCATAGGCACACTGCACCATCCTCTAATTCTGTTCCTTTCTAGGTGTCCCTCTCTAAGTTTTGTCACAAACACTGGTGCATTGCACTGCTATATTAAAGAAAGTGCCTTGCATGGTTACACTTTGAGGCAACGCAACAGTCTTTAGAAAGTTGCACTACCGTTATATTGAATCCTGCAATAGTTATCGCAGAGAATGACACTCAGTATTGGTCCATACCATGCCCTTCACCAGAGCAACCAACATCTTTTCAGTTCCAGTACATGATCCCTGGGTGCAAAGAATTCCATGAATCACATATCATCATCGCAAACTACAAAAAACGAATGATGGCAGAGGGTACTGCAATGTACTCCTCAACAATCGCCATTGTATGAGGGTATGAAAAAATCAATAATACCATAATGGAACAAAAAACACTGCTTAGAAAAGTATCCCCTGAAAACCCAGAATTACCTCTCGATTCGACTGAACCAGACCGTCCAGTATACAAATGGCCGTACACATCAATGTGTGTCATTCCTAACAAATCTTTCAAATCTTTACGTCAGTTTCTCAATCAGTATGTGAAAGGTAAAGACAAAATTAAAATGAAAGTGCTGCAAAATATGGATATCTGTCCAGTGTACAAATACACAGGACTACAAGGACATTCATTAGCCTGCATTTCTGGACCTATTTGCAAAAGCACCTTCCATGATATCAAAAGGATATCAATACATCATTCAAATGTAAGAAATCTAGTGTATAAAAAATACTATGCTAAAAGTCCAGCTTCAGAATTAGCCAATTTAAATAACACTCTTCTGCATGGTACACCCAAATACCTACAAGAAGAAATTGACCATATCCAGAGAAAATATTTTGGAAGTGAAAGCCACTTACAAAATGCAATAGTTTTAGAACAGACTAGCAGCAATTCTGCACATAGCAACCTTGTATTACAAACATACAAAAAAGAAATACTAAAATTTCAAGTGCATCGGCTGAAGTACCAAACCATGTGTGTGTGTGTTGCCGCAGAACTTTTTAGAAAAGGAAAACAACAAATATAGACATAGCATACAAAATAGAAGACAATGAAGATTCCAAATGGTTTGAATTAGCTCTCTACCTTTTAGCAGAAAACAAATATCAAATAAGTAAACCCCTAATAAGTTGCAGTTACTGCACTAAAACTAGACAACAACCAAACTATTTCACGTGCTATCACAAATAATTTGGAATTGTTCCCACTACCAAAAACCCTGCAACAACTCAATTTGTATGAGAGCATTATAATTCAAACAGTTCACCCATTTCAAGCAATTATACGCCTTCGCCCAAAAACAGCAAAATTACCTCCCTCTGAATTGGTGAAAGGCATTTGTGGCAAAGTAGTTTATTTGCCATTAGATCTAACAGAAAATGTACACACTCTAGGAGTGCAACGTTCAATAGAGCATTCTTTAATTGTCTCGGTAAATGGTGTATCAACAAAAGACAAAAAAAATTGGCAACAACTGGTGGATTTACATAAAGTTAGACAAGCCTTGCAATAACTAAAAGACAATAACGAATACTACAAGGAAATAAATATTGAAGAAAGCTTAAGGGAAACAACTGAAATAATCCAAGAGTCATCAGAAACTGGACAATTCGAACTTCTGGATCCTGCTGCAGTATCCACTCTTTTGGACCAGTACACAATTCATCCATTGCATTCCAATGAAAGCATAGATGATGGACTAGAAATTGACCAAATATGAGAAACCAAAGGTTCACCAATGAGCATATGGGAAAAAAGTATAGAAGCACATGATTTTCCACTGCTATTTCCTACTGGCAAAGGTGGAAGATACGATGATAGACCCTCTCAGATTATAGCATCAGAATACCGCTCATTACGGAACTATTCACAATATCCCAGATTTAGACAAAATGTGGAATACATATTCCACCTACTCTTTTGAAGTGAACTAGCAACCCTATGTTACAGAGTTGCACACATTTTGAAATCAGGAACCCACTTTCAAAATATGTCATCTACGCAATTAATTCAAAAAGTACAAGAAAAAGATGATGTTTTACAATCAAGTATAACAAATTTGCTTGTAAACATGCATGGTACAAAATAATACTGGTTCCGACGGCACAGAGACGTACGTTGTATGATAAGAAACATTGGACCATCAACTTGGTTTGTTACACTAAGTTGTGCAGAATATGCATGGGAAAATTTACATGAGTTCCTACGCACATCAAACAACAACAAAACCAACATAGATATATTAACACCTAGAGAACTTTGCTCTCTAGATCCAGTTAATGTGTCAAGATATTTCCATCATCGTTTCATTGCTATTCTACACTTTATTTGCAATACAACTGTTCCTCCCCTCGGAGAAGTGCTACACTTCTTTTGGAGAAAAGAATACCAAGCGAGAGGAGCACCACGTATTCACATGCTTTTATGGATTAAAGGTGCACCTAAATTTGGTCACGGCACTGATGTCACTTTTTTGCAGTTCATCCAAAAATATGTCATTTTAGTGACCTGCATGGGCAGATTTTACAATTTCAAAGTCAGAAATGTGGCAAATATTGTCGTCGCAAATACAAAAACAAAGGGAAATACTACACCAAATGCCGCTTTGGTTTTCCTAGACCAGTTACAGAAAGAGGTGAAGTGAACAACTTCATGTCTTCAGTTCGACATAGTGTTAAAGGTAAATTACCTAGGAACACGTAATACATACGAATCAAAATATATCAATGGTTACAATGCAATCATTGCCCTCTTATGGAATGCAAACATAGATGTGCAGTTCATTGCAGACAATTCCACTGCTGTTGCACAATATGTTACAGCCTACTTAACAAAAGCAGAAAAAACAGAGCTTCAAGACCTCTGGGATGACCTATCATCAGACAAAACACTATCTCAGAAATTGTACAGTCTGGGCATAAAAATGCTCTCTCATAGAGAATGTGGCGCCTATGAAGCAGCAGATCGTTTAACCGGTACTGCTTTGTATGGAAAATCAGACAACATAGTATGGCTAAGTCTTGGTCCTGCTAAATCTAGAAAAAGAGTTCTGAAATCATATGAGGACATAGAAACAATTGCCAGAAATGATCACAACACCCAAGACATTTTAAAAAACAATTTACTGGACACATACTATCCGAACAGGAGTAGCACTTTGGAAAGCATTTGTCTATACCACATAGCTCAAAGCTTTGCATACAAAAATAATATAAAAACCGATGAAAGCAAAGGTAGATATAGAGTGACAGATTGTGAAGGCAGCTTAGTGAAATTTACCAAACGAAGCTTAATTAATCAGGTCAAATTGTCATTAAAAACTTGTCAACAGAAAGAACTATATTACATGTCTCTGCTACAACTTTTTAAACCATGGAGAAAAGAGGTAGAGATACTAGATAACTATGACTGCTATGAAGATGTTTTCAAAGCAAATGCAAGCGATATCACCGATGTGAACTTTACGCAGTACAAAACAATGTTGCACTGCAATGAACAGCAACATGAAGAAGAACTTCAGGCCCAACTAGATAAGGACTCTTCCGACAGTAGTCAACCTTCTGTAACAGTAAGCCAAGAACCACTAGGACAGCCACTAATAGCAAATGAGGCAGAATTAGCTATGACATAAGTGGAAAACAACTGTCCTACTGTACAACAAGCAAAACTTAACAAAGATCAGCGCACCATTTTTGAAGACATAACAAAACAAATTGCAGATGGTGTACAACACGAAAATAAAGAATGTACCTGCCAAGATTACAAACCTATACTGCTGTACGTCAGTGGTGAAGTTGGGTCAGGAAAAACATTCTTAATTCTTAACCCCGGCTACCCCTGGGTTTTGGAGCGCATTATCAAATAATAAACTAAACTAAACTAAACTAAATTAATCAAAATCATCAGCAAGTTCCTTCAACAATTGACAAACAACAAACTGTCAGCTGTTGTAACTGTCCCCACAGGTTTAGCTGCCTGCAACATAGGCGGTGTCACTTTACAGCGATTACTACTCCTTCCAGTATAACACCAAAACAAATTAGACTATTTACAAACTTTGTGCAGAAGTTGCAATGGAACTACGCAGAGTATTAAAACAAATGAAAATGCTACTAATAGATGAAGTGAGCATGGTCGCCAACCTAATGTTGGCTTTGATTCACTTCAGATTCAAGAAGTACTTAAAACAAACTATGAACAACTCTTTGCAGGAAAACACATTATCGTTTTTGGAGATCTTCTACAATTGACACCAGTGAAAGTTTAACCTATTTTTAAAACCTTAGGACACAAACTCTGCCGTAAAACTGTTGGCAGCATAGGAAATGTCAACCTTTGGCAATATTTCCAATACGGAGAATTAACAGAAAACATGCAGCAACCTGCAGATCTCTCTTATGCCAACATCTTAAAAAGTATTAGAGCTGGTGTACTCAAGAAGCACAGGCAATATTGAAAAACCGGCACATTCATGCACTTTATGGCGATAATGCATGTGCTACTGATGTTATCGAACAATTAAAAATGACAATTGTATGGGCATAATGCCAACTCTTGCAAGCTATTTCAAATTCAATGAAACAATGTCAAATAAAGAAATGCAACCAATAATGGAAATTTGCGCCACAGACAAACTACACGTACATGGTATGACACTACCGGTGTGCAGTTATAATGAAGACTGCAAAAAGTGGAAAACAAAAATGTCTCAAAAAGATGTCTCTTAAAAAAAATCGAATGTGTTTTTTTTTATTTGTAGGTTTTTTGGATTTAGCTATAAAAAATAAATGGGGGGTTGAGGGGGAACCCCCATTAAAAAAAAAACAACATTTTTTTTTTCAACATTATTTTTTTCGACATTTTTGTTTTCGACATTTTCACTATAAACCGACACTACCCATGTGTGAGCAAGCCACAACAAGACTAAATAGCTTAGAAAATTTAATCTCCAACACAGCTGGGTTGGAAAAAATATTAAAATGATCCTTAAATTGTAGAGCAATGCTCAAATGTAACCTTGACGTGGAGCAAGGGCTACTTAATGGGGCACTGGGTACAGTTGTTGGTTTTCAATCAGACCCATGTGACAATATTCGCTTTGAAAAACTTTCAGAAGTGAAAAGGATTGGGCGCTCAACTGCTCCATTCCTTCTCTTCAAAGACATGTATTTACGTAGAGAACAATTTTCTCTAACTCTTGCATATGCAGTCACCATTCATAAATCCCAAGGTCTTACCCTAGACAAAGCATTGATAGATGTAGGAAACACAGTCTTTAAAGAAGGCATGAGCTACGTAGCACTATCACGCTTATGTACACTTGACGGTCTATTTCTAATCAACTTTGATGCAAGTAAAGTGAATGCTGATATTCCTTGCATTTTAGAATATAATAGACTGCGTTCACTGTACACACCCCATCTGAAACAATATCCTGTTCCAGAAAAAGTAAAATGTTGTAAAAGAAAACTAATTCAAACAGAAATGCAACAGAATCTGACAGCAAATCCTTCAAAGAAAACAAAGAAGCTAAAGCTTAATCAATTACCACAAGCAAAGAAGAGCCTATAAGGGAAAGTAAAGCAGGTACTTCTTCAAAGAAGGAACAGCAACTCCAAAAAAACACTCAGATACAGAACTAGCTGGTCCATTCAAATTTTCAAATGAAACTGGTGTAAGTTGCTATGCAAATGTAGCAATGAATATTCTATTTCAATTGCCACCAATTGTTAACAATATTTACTTACACAGTACAGACCAATTGTGTTTACAAATGTTAGTCCTTCATAGAAACACAACAAATAATCCTGACAACACGGACAGTTCACGGAATAAGACAAGAATTGGACTACTGTGCTGGAATTGTGAGATTAATTATAAACTCACAAGCAGATTCACAAGAATTTCTAATGTACTTAATACAAGTACTGGAAAACAAAAGCATACCTATAAATTAAATCTTCCGGATTTCATACATGTGGAAACATACATGCACTCTCTGTAGCAATGTGATACAGGAACAAATCCCAAATGAGCGATTTGTGTATGTATCCATACCTAATTGTGAATCCATTCCATTTAAGCAACTTGTACAGAATGCAAACCATGGCAGATTATGTACTATGTGCAATTCAGACAATCGTTTTTGGAGATCTTCTACAATTGACACCAGTGAAAGTTTAACCTATTTTTAAAACCTTAGGACACAAACTCTGCCGTAAAACTGTTGGCAGCATAGAAAATGTCAACCTTTGGCAATATTTCCAATACGGAGAATTAACAGAAAACATGCAGCAATCTGCAGATCTCTCTTATGCCAACATCTTAAAAAGTATTAGAGCTGGTGTACTCAAGAAGCACAGGCAATATTGAAAAACCGGCACATTCATGCACTTTATGGCGATAATGCATGTGCTACTGATGTTATCGAACAATTAAAAATGACAATTGTATGGCCATAATGCCAACTCTTGCAAGCTATTTCAAATTCAATGAAACAATGTCAAATAAAGAAATGCAACCAATAATGGAAATTTGCGCCACAGACAAACTACACGTACATGGTATGACACTACCGGTGTGCAGTTATAATGAAGACTGCAAAAAGTGGAAAACAAAAATGTCTCAAAAAGATGTCTCCAAAAAAAAATCGAATGTGTTTTTTTTTTATTTGTAGGTTTTTTGGATTTAGCTATAAAAAAGAAATGGGGGGTTGGGGGAGAACCCCCCATTAAAAAAAACATAACATTTTTTTTTTCAACATTATTTTTTTCGACATTTTTGTTTTCGACATTTTCACTATAAACCGACACTACCCATGTGTGAGCAAGCCACAACAAGACTAAATAGCTTAGAAAATTTAATCTCCAACACAGCTGGGTTGGAAAAAATATTAAAATGATCCTTAAATTGTAGAGCAATGCTCAAATGTAACCTTGATGTGGAGCAAGGGCTACTTAATGGGGCACTGGGTACAGTTGTTGGTTTTCAATCAGACCCACGTGACAATATTCGCTTTGAAAAACTTTCAGAAGTGAAAAGGATTGGGCGCTCAACTGCTCCATTCCTTCTCTTCAAAGACATGTATTTACGTAGAGAACAATTTTCTCTAACTCTTGCATATGCAGTCACCATTCATAAATCCCAAGGTCTTACCCTAGACAAAGCATTGATAGATGTAGGAAACACAGTCTTTAAAGAAGGCATGAGCTACGTAGCACTATCACGCTTATGTACACTTGACGGTCTATTGCTAATCAACTTTGATGCAAGTAAAGTGAATGCTGATATTCCTTGCATTTTAGAATATAATAGACTGCGTTCACTGTACACACCCCATCTGAAACAATATCCTGTTCCAGAAAAAGTAAAATGTTGTAAAAGAAAACTAATTCAAACAGAAATGCAACAGAATCTGACAGCAAATCCTTCAAAGAAAACAAAAGAAGCTAAAGCTTAATCAATTACCACAAGCAAAGAAGAACCTATAAGGGAAAGTAAAGCAGGTACTTCTTCAAAGAAGGAACAGCAACTCCAAAAAAACACTCAGATACAGAACTAGCTGGTCCATTCAAATTTTCAAATGAAACTGGTGTAAGTTGCTGTGCAAATGTAGCAATGAATATTCTATTTCAATTGCCACCAATTGTTAACAATATTTACTTACACAGTACAGACCAATTGTGTTTACAAATGTTAGTCCTTCATAGAAACACAACAAATAATCCTGACAACACGGACAGTTCACGGAATAAGACAAGAATTGGACTACTGTGCTGGAATTGTGAGATTAATTATAAACTCACAAGAATTTCTAATGTACGTAATACAAGTACTGGAAAACAAAAGCATACCTATAAATTAAATCTTCCGGATTTCATACATGTGGAAACATACATGCACTCTCTGTAGCAATGCGATACAGGAACAAATCCCAAATGAGCGATTTGTGTATGTATCCATACCTAATTGTGAATCCATTCCATTTAAGCAACTTGTACAGAATGCAAACCATGGCATATTATGTACTATGTGCAATTCAGACAATCGCTCCACCTTACTGATACAAACACATAGTAACTACGTAATACTTATGCTTCTACATTATAATGCAGATGGTACCAAAAAAAACTGCAACTGACTGGATTCACTCACGGTCAAGTGTCACTTGGAAAGAAAACCTTTACAAAAATAGGCATAATCTGCCATGCAGGAGCTACAACCAATGCAGGTCACTACACTGCATACATTAAAAAGAAATGTGGATGGTTGGAATGTAATGATAGCACCATTACTCTAAAGCAGAGATTGGCAGCTAATCTTACAAATGCGTTTTTGATCTTCTTAAAGCCAAAATGTAATAACTAATGTGTACTTCAACATTACCAAAAAATGAAGTGAAAGACTACAAAAAGTTAGAATACGCCAACAGGTATCTAACTGTTGATAAAAATCGGCAACAAGGTAACAAACATAACATTAATCAGAAAGAACTAGGAAACACTCAATGAAAACAAAGAAATAGTAGCATAGCAAATAAAGGTTTTTTTTAATCCGACAAACAAACACAGAAACTGAGCAAAATGCACAGTACAGTGGTTTGTAAACTAAATATGAGGGTTAAAAAAAAAGCTAAACTGTCTATTATACAATGTAATAAGTCTTCATAAAATGCAAACACTAACATGCCTTTTTCTTTTAACTGTCATGCATGCTGGACATATTGTCTCTGGGCCTGGAACGACATCTTCATGCAGAACGAGTTATGCTCATAGAACTGCTAGACCGTTCTATTTTAAATGGAGACTGTTTGATGCACTGCCGGGAAAACATCATCTGCATTATTCACATCGTTAAATTCACGTGATTCAGGTTAGTCACGTGTGTTATGGCAGTACGTTCATAAGCAACGTGGATACGTCGCTCGCTGCTTCTGATTGAACCAATATGGCGTTTGGTAGCTGAAACCCTTGATCTGCGTCCTCACATTTTCTTCAGTTACTTCCTTGGCTTCTTCGGCGTGTTTTCATCCACACGTGAATTCCTGAAGCTGCTGTCTGGAAGTCACAGATTGGCCGCACTGTCTGCGTGCTTTTCAGTCGCGTGTATTCTGACACACGGGTTCCTGATTTCTTTGCATGCTGCTTTCCTGACTACGTGAAGTTGGTCGCGTGTAAATCCCACATGGACGCTGTTTCCTAGCGCGGCTGTCCTGGGCTGCGTGTACTTTGTTCGTGGGTAATACACATGCAGACTCTGGAACTCTTCAGGTACGGCTGCTCTGACTGCGTGCACTTCTGTTCGATTATCGCACGCGGTTTACTCTTTACACGCTGCGGTCCTAGTTGCATGTTCTTGTGTTGCGTGTGAATCCTCACGCTTGCAAGAGTAGCTGTCCCGGCTGCGTGAACTCCATCACGTGTAAACCTGCACGCAGACTTTTTCCTCATGCTTGCAAGAGCGGCTGTCTCGGTTGCGTGAACTCTGTCGCGTGTAAACCTGCACGCGGACTTTTGAACTCTGTTGAAACGTGTAATTCCACACGCATACTATTCTTTGCTTTGGAGTGAATCCCTGACACCTGTGATGAGATAACAGGTGGACTCATTTCATCATATTTCTGTTTCTACGTGGGAAAGGAAGTATTTCTTTTGAAGGTGATTGTGCACAGTACTTTGGACGCTATCCTGTGGTGCACCAACCCGGTATCTAGCATGAGCCTCGTGCCATTCGGGATAAGTCTCCCTTACTAACCTTCCCCTCCTTTTCGTTGTTTTAACTCCTGGATTTCTTCAGAGACTTTGGTGGAGACTTCAATTCTAAGCCCGCCAGTCAGTGTTGTTAATTAGTGCTATTGCTGTTCTATAGTTAGTTTATTTGGGACAGTTTCTCATGATACCTTATTTATCCTAGGCTGACTTCCTATAAAGCTACCACACCCTTTCCAGTGATCTCTCTCTCTGCCTGTTTCATTCGGTCAGAGAGTGGTATCATTTGGAAGGTCTAATTTGACTTCACTACTATCAAGTCGTGTGAATAAGGATCCGGAAGAGCTATACCAATTGTATCCTTTTTGGTTACCGTATCCTTTTCAGAAGATACCTTGGTGATTTATGACATTATCACAGAAATTAAAAAAGGATAGTTCCGCCAAGTACTAAAGTCATGTAAAACATATATGGATTCTGAACAAAGTAAACAGTAAGTATAATTACAGTCATTTCATAAATATGCAAATCTACACGTCTAATCTATGGCAGTAATATGGTGCAGTGGCTGTAGGCTGGGCTTAGCATCTTCGATGTATAACCTACCACCTACACCCTACAGCCAAGCAACCAAGACTATAGGTCCTACCCACAACCATCGCTGCATATCAAAACCATGGTGCTTGTAATTTGACTACTTATAAGTTTTCTCTTGGGTGCATGGTCTGCAGCCATGCACCCAAGACGCTAGGATGTGCACACAACCAACGCACCACACCACACCCATGTTCACTTATAACCTCACTGCTTATGACTTCAGTCTTGGGTGCATGGCCTTTGGCTTATAACTTTAGAGCTTATAAATGTATTCTTGGGTGCATGGCCTTTGGCACCGAAGACTGCAGGCCCTTCCCACAACCACCTGAGTGATGTGCGGTAGTACGGGTGTATCTATAGGTGTGGTATGCTTCTGTGCTTCTTGCCAGAGGCTAGACTCCTAGCTGTATGTCCATAGATACTACAATGTATGGGTGTGCAGGGGCTTATACCTCCAGTGCTTATAACTTTGTTCTTGACTGTACACACTCCCCACAACCATCTAATCGATAATCAATACTACAGGTGTATCCATTGCTGTGACATGCTGCAGTGGTTGTGGCCAAAGCCTACAGTCTTGGAACTATGGCCTTCGGCCTATCGCCTATGGCCATGCATCCAAGACTCTAGGCCCTGGCCACAACCACTGCAGCATGTCACACCCATGGCGGCGTACTATTCAATATCACACCCATAGGAAAAAAAAATGTAATTACGACATGTACTCAATTTCAATGTTTGCTAACACCACGCGTGTCCTTAGAACAGTTTCAAGTTGCCTGTGCACAGCACGGACTGAAATACTACCCTTATTTGACCCCTCATTTTCTGTACGTACAAACATCCCGAACAAGGCGGGCATAGAGAATACATCATTAACACCTACCGCCTGAACAAATACAGTTTTTCCCCCATCTTTTACTGTCTGAACCTCCCCAAGCACTATGACACAGCAAAATAGTTTTCAAAATAGCATGTTGCCGCTGGTCGCCGCTGGGCTGTCGGCGGCTCCAAGATGCCGGGTGCATCCAAACAATATGACGCAGAACACATCTCACTGCAACCAATCGGCAGAGACGTTGCATGTCCGCGGTCATGACGCCAGCCCCTTAGCCAGTCGGTATCGAACAGGGAAGTGTGACCGCGGAGCGGACATAGATATCACTATTTTTTTAGACCTACTTTTTGGTCATTTTAAAGAAAAGTACTGCACGTATTGTCACCAAATTTACAAAAGCACGCTTTCGGGACCAAGCCGCTGCTCCTGCCGCAAATTTGGTGAAAATACGTCCAGTTTTTTCCCCATTCAGTCTATGGGAAAAAAATAAATTTTGGGACCCCCACTATAACTTTACCCCCCCTGGACCAAACCTCACCAAACTTTGCAAAATTCTGAGTGGCCCATATACTTTTTTTGCAAAGTTTGGTGAGGATTCGTCCAGGGGGAGCGGACAGCAACTTAACCATAACTACACAGCCACTACCGTGGCTGTGTTATATATATATATCACATGGCCGCGGTAGCGGCCATGTAGTTATGGTTAAGTTGGTGTTTCCATAGGAAGAGCACTTTTCGGGCGGCTTATAACTTTGCTCCCCCTGGACGAATCCTCACCAAACTTTGCAAAAAAAGTATATGGCCCACTCTGAATTTTCTTGCAAAGTTTGGTGAGGATTCTTCCAGGGGGGGAAAAGTTATAGGGGGGTCCCAAAACTTTTTTTTTCCATAGACTGAATGGGAAAAAACTTTGCGCATGGCTACAGCCCGAACCGCTGGACTGATTTACACCAAATTTGTGGCAGGAGCGGCGGCCTGGTCCCGAAAGCGTGCTTTTGCAAATTTGGTGTAAATCCGTCCAGTAGTTTTTTAAAAATGACCAAAATGTAAGGCAAAAAAATTTGTGATATCTGTGTTCGCTTCGCGGATGGACTTCCCTGTTCCCTCCGCGGACAGCACCCCGATTGGCCCAGCGGCTTGCGTCATGTCCGCGGACATGCAACGTGTTCGGTGATTGGGTGGCGCGGTGCGTGAATGCGCGTCAGATTTTCTGTCGCGCCCACCATCTTGCATTTGTGGACGTCAGCGGACAGCGCAGTGAAAGTTTGTTCAAAATGTTTATTTAGTATAGTGTGTTGGTGTGCAGAAGTCTTTGGGGAGGATGGGGGAGTATGAGATAGGTTCAAAGTTGTATTTTATTTATGTGCTGGACGCTTTTGTTGTGTTCGATTTGTCTGCGGACAACACGGCTGTTCGGGAATGTAAATAAACAGAATGGATTCGGTGTCAACTTGAAAGTGTTCTAAGAACACTCGTGGGGTCTTGGAATGTTTGCAGGGGGTGTCCTGGAAACGTTGTCTGTATTGTTCGTTGGCAAGGTGAAAATGTTTTAAGAACAATCGCGGTGTCCACAAATGTTCGTACATAAAGAAAATGGGGGTGTCCTGAGGACGCTGTTTGTATTGTCCTCTGGCATGTTGAATGTGTCCTAGGACCTTCCCCCTGTCCGCGGACATAAAAATGGTTGCAATGTTTGCATCTATGGGTGTGATATGCTGGGGTGGTTGTGGCCAGGGTATAGAATGTTGGGTGCATGGCCATTTGGCCATGCACCCAAGAAAATGGCCATGCACCCAAGAGTGTATGCCCTGGCCACAACCACCCCAGCATATCACACCCATAGTGGATTTTAACTTTGGGTCAAAAACTAATTTATAAAGAACAATGTTATAAGCTTGTACGGGTGTGATATGCTGCGATGGTTGTATTTATCTTGTTATACTTACTATTTGGTTTAGTAACGGGAGTCCATGTTCATTTCTTTAATAAAAGAAAATAGCATGTTAGTATTAGTATCTTATAATGACTTATTACATTGTACAGTCAACATTTTCTTCTTTTTATTGACCCTCATATTTAGCAGATTACAAACCAGAGTACTGTGCAATGTGCAAAGTTTCTGTGTTTGTTGCTAAAATCATTGGGTCTGTGGGAGAAAAAAAATCCATGTTGGATTTAAAGAAAAACCCTTTTTCTATTATGCTACAGTTTATTTATTTGTTTGTTTTCCGCGTTTACTTGTTCTTTCTGCCTAATGCTTTATGCATTGGATTGTTCCAGTTTTTGTGAGTAGTAAGATATTAGGTATTTGTTTGGATATTGTAAAATTTTGGGCCAGTTAGATACCAGTAGGCGTATTCTAACTGTTTATGTTTTGATATCATTTTGTGGTATTGATTTATCTGTTTGCATATTTGTAAATTCTGGGACAGTTAGATACCAATTGGCGTATTCTAACTGTCTATTTTTTGCTCTATTTGAGTGGTATTAATTTATCTGATTAGTTGTTGTAGAATCTTTGGGCAGTTAGATAGGTTTTGAAATAGTGTGACAGTTTATATTTTTTTACTACAAGTGTACTTAAGTTTTAAGTACAGTTCAGTTATCAAATTTTGGTTTTAAGAACATTAAATACGCGTTTGTAAGAGTCGCTGGTAATCTCTGCTTTAGAGTAATGGTACTATCATTACATTCAAACCATCCACATTTTTTTTTATATATGCAGTGTAGTGCCCTGAGTTGGTTGTGGCTCCTGCGTGGTAGATTATACCTATTGTTGTGAAGGTTTTCCTACCAAGTGAAATTTGACCATGTGTGAATCCACTCATCTGGCAGTTGTTTTTCGTACCATCTGCATTGTAACGTAGAAGCATTAGTATTACATATTTACTATGTGTTTGTATTAGTAACGTGGAGCGATTATCCGAATTGCAAGTAGAACATAATCTACTGTGGTTTGCATTTTGTACAAGTTGCTGAAATGGAACGGATTCACAATTAGGTATTGATATATAGACGAAGCGCTCATTGGGGATTTGTTCTTGTGTCACATTGTTGCAGAGAGTGCATGTATGTTTCCACATGTATGAAATCTGGAAGATTTCATTTATAGGTATGTTTTTGTTTTCCAGTACTAATAGTAAGTACATTAGACATTCTTGTGGATCTTCCTGTGAGTTTATAGTGAATTTCACCATTCCAGCACAGTAGTCCAATTGTCGTCTTATTCCAAAAACACTATACGTGTTGTCAGGATTGTTTGCTGCATTTCTGTGAAGTACTAACATTTGCAAACACAATGGGTCTGTACTGTGTAAGTAAATGTGGTCAACAATTGGTGGTAATTGAAATAGAATATTCATTGCTACATTTGCGTAGCAACTTACACCAACTATATTTGAGAATTTTAATGGTCCAGGTAGTTCTGTATCTAACTGCTTTTTTTGGAGTTTGTCTTCCTTCTTTAAAGAAGTACCTGGTTTACTTTCCCTAATTGATTCTTTTTTGTTTGTGGTACTTGATGAAGTATTAGTTTCTTTTACTCTCTTTGGAGTATTTGCAGTGACGTCCTGTTGCATTTCTGTTTGATTTAGTTTTCTTTTACAAGGTTTTAGTTTTTGTGGAACAGAATATGTGTTTAGATGGGGAGTGTATAGTGAGCGAAGTCTATTATATTGTAAAATGCAAGGAATATCAGCGTTTACTTTACTTGCATCAAAGTTGATTAGAAATAGACTGTGTTACCAATATCTATCATTGCTTTGTCTAGGGTAAAACCTTGTGATTTATGAATCGTGACTGCGTATGCAAGAGTTAGAGAAAATTGTTCTCTGCGTACATACATATCTTTGAAGAGAAGGAATCTAGCTGTTGAGCATCCTATCCGTTTTACTTCTGAAAGTTTGTCAAAGAGTATATTGACAAACTGAATTTTGTTGTCACGTGGGTATGTTTGAAAGCCAACAACTGTACCCAGTGCTCCATTAACTAGTCCTTGGTCCACGTCAAGGTTACGTTTAAGCATTACTCTGCAATTTAAGGATAATTTTAACATCTTTTCTAAGCCTGCTGTGTTTGAGATTGATTTTTCTAAATTATTTAGTCTTGTTGTGGCTTGGTCACACATGGGTAGTGTCATACCATGTACATCTAGTTTGTCTGTGGCGCTAATTTCCATTATTGGTTGCATTTCTTTACTTAACATTATTTCATTGAATTTGAGACAGCTTGCAAGAGTTGGCATTAAGGCCATACAATTGACATTTTTGTGGGCTAATTGTTCCATAACATCTGTAGCACATGCATTATCGCCATAAAGTGCATTAATGTGCCTGGTTTTCAATGTTTTACTGGTGTTAATTGAAGCAGATCTCCAAAAACAATAATGTGTTTTCCTGCAAAGAGCTCTTCATAGTCTGTTTTGAGTACTTCTTGTAATCTGAGGTGAATCAAAGCTAACATCAGGTTGGAGACCATGCTCACTTCATCTATTAGTAGCATTTTCATTTGTTTCAATACTCTGCGTAATTCCATTGCAGCTTCTGCAGAAAGTTTGTAATAGTCTAATTTGTTCTGGTGTTCTACTGGTAATAGTAGTAATCAGTGTAATGTAACACCACCTATGTTGTAGGCAGCTAAACCTGTGTGGGCAGTGACAACAGCTGACAGTTTGTTGTTTGTCAATTGTTGAAGGAACTTACTAATGATTTTGATTAGGAATGTTTTGCCAGAACCAGGTTCACCACTGACGTACAGTAGTATAGGTTTATAATTATGGCAGGAACATTCTTTATTTTCATGTTTTACACCATGTGCAATTTGTTTTGTTACTTCTTGAAAAATGCTACTTTGCTCATTGTTTAGTTTTGATTGTAGTATAGTTAAGTCTTCCTTATCTTCATACTGACACATGGTGTTTTCTACTTCTATCATGGCTAAGTCTGCCTCATTTGTTATTAGTGGTTCTCCCAGTGGTTCTTGGCTTCCTGTTACAGAAGGTTGACTACTGTCAGGAGTATCCTTATCTAGTTGGGCTTGGAGTTCTTCTTCATGTTGCTGTTCATTGTGCAACATTGTTTTGTACTGTGCAAAGTTTACATCAGTTATAGTGCTTTCATTTGCTTTGAAAGCATCCTCATATGAGTCATAGTTATCTAGTAATTGTTCTTCTTTTCTCCATGGTTTGAAGAGTTGTAGCAGGGACATGTAATATACTTCTTTATGTTGAGGAGTCTTCAATGACAATTTGATATGATTAATTAAATTTGGTTTAGTGAGTTTAACTAAGCTGCCTTCACAGTCTGTCACTCTATATTTACCTTTTTTTTCATCAGGTTTCATGTTATTTTTGTATGTGTAGTTTTGGGCTATTTGGTATAGAAACATGTTTTCCAAAGTATTACTTCTGTTTGGGTAGCATGTGTTCAATAAATTGTTTTTTAAAATGTCTTGGCTGTTGGGATCATGTTTGGCTATTGTTTCTATATCTTCATAGGATTTTAGAACTCTTTTTCTAGATTTAGCTGGACGAAGACTTAGCCATACGATATTTTCAGATTTACCATACAATGAAGTACCAGTTAAACGATCAGCTGCTTCATAAGATCCACATTCTCTATGGGTGAGCATTTTGATGCCCAAGCTGTATAATTTCTGAGATACTGTTTTATCTGATGACAGGTCATTCCAGAGGTCTTGGAGCTCTGTCTTTTCTGCTTTAGTTAAGTATGCTGTGACATATCGTGCAACTGCAGTAGAATTGTCTGCAATGTACTGCACATCTATGTTTGCATTCCATAAGTGGGCAATGATTGCATTATAATCATTGATATATTTTTCTTCTTCTTTTCTTTTTATGTAATATGTATTTTTAGGTGACTTACCTTTAACACTATGTCTAACTGAAGACATGAGGTTGTTTACTTGACCTGTATTTGTAACTGGTCTAGGGAAACCAAATCGGCATTTGGTGTAGTATTTGCCTTTGTTTTTGTATTTGCGACGACAATATTTTCCACATTTGTGTCTTTGAAATTGTAAAATTTGTGCATGGAATTTCACAAGTGACATATTTTTCAATACACTGTAAAACAGTGGCATCACTGTCTTGACCAAATTTAGGAGCATCTTTAATCCATAAAAGCATGTGGATATGTGGTGCTCCTCTGGCTTGGTATTCTTTTCTCCAAAAGAAGTGTTGCACTTCTCCAAGGGGAGGAACAGTTTTATTACAAATAAAATGTAGCATAGCAATGAAGCAATGGTGAAAATATCTTGAAACATTAACAGGATCCAAAGAACAAAGTTCTCCAGGTGTTAGCATATCTATGTTTGTTTTGTTTTTATTTGATATGCGTAGGAAATCATGTAAATCTTCCCATGCATATTCTGCATAACTTAATGTAACAAACCAAGTGGGTGGGCCAAGGTTTCTGATCATACAACGTACATCTCCATGACGTCGAAACCAGTACTCTTTAGTACCACGCATATTTGCTAATAGATTTGTAATATTTGATTGTAAAACCTCATCCTTTTGTTGCACTTTCTCTAATAATTGTGTAGCTGTCATATTTTGAAAGTGTGATCCTGATTTTAATATGTGTGCAACTCCGTAACATGAAGTTGCTAGTTCACTTTCAAAGAGTAGGTGGAATATGTATTCCACATTTTGTCTAAATCTGGGATCTTCAGAATACATCCGTAATGAGCAGTATTCTGAAGCTGATATTTGAATAGGTCTATCATCATACCTTCCTCCTTTGCCTGTAGGAAAGAGTAGTGGAAAAGCACGTGCTTCTATACTTTTTTCCCATATACTGATTGGCGATCCTTTTGTTTGACGCATTTGGTAAGTTTCCAGTACATCTTGTACGGTGTCATTACAGTGCAAAGGATGAATTGTATAATGGTCTAAAGTATTTGATATTGTAGCAGGATCTAGTAGCTCAAATTGACCAGCTTCTTGTGTTTCTTGAATTATTTCAGTTGTATCTTTCAAGTTTTCTTCAATATAAATTTCTTTGTAATATTCATTATTCTCTTTAAGATATTGGAAGGCTTGTCTAACTTTATATAAATCTACCAGCTGTTGCCATATTTTTTTGTCTTTTGTAGGTACTCCATTTACTAATATAATTAAAGATTGCTGCATTGGACGTTGCACTCCTAGAATATGAACATTTTCTTTTAGATTTAATGGTAAATAACCTACTTTTCCACGAATGCCTTTTACCAATTCAGAGGGAGGTAATTTTGCTGTTTTTGGTTGAAGGCGTATTATTGCTTGAAATGGGTGTACTGTTTGAATTATGATGCTCTCATATAAATTAAGTTGTTGTAGAGGTTTTGTACTGGGTATAATTCCAAATTATTTGTGATAGAACGTGAAGGAGTTTGGTTGTTGTCAAGTTTTGTAGTGCAATAACTGCAAAGTATTAAGGGCTCAGTTATTTCATATTTGTTTTCTGCTACAAGGTAGAGAGCTAATTCAAACCATTTAGAATCTTCATTGTCTTCTATTTTGTATGATAGGTCCACAGTTTTTGTGTTACTTTTATAAAAAATTCTATGGCAACATACACATACATGGTTTGGTACTTCAGCTGATGTACTTTTAAATTTTAGTATTTCTTTTTTGTATGAGTTTAGCAAATGGTTGCCATGTGTAGAATTGTTGCTTAATTGGTTTAAAGCTATTTCATTCTGTAAATGGCTTTCACTTCCAAAATATTTTTTTCTGGATATAGTGAATTTCTTCAAGTAGGTCTTTTGCTGTACCATGTAGAAGGATGTTATTTAACTTTGCTAGTGCTAAAGCAGGACTTTTAGCATCGTACAGTTTATAGACTAGATTTCTTATAGTTGAAAGATGTGTTGATATCCTTTTGATATCATGGAAAGTGGTTTTACAAGTAGGTCCTGTAATGCAGGCCAATAAATGTCCTTGTAGTCCTGTGTACTTGCGCACTGGACAGGTATCTATATTTTGCAGTAATTTAATTTTGATTTTGTCTTTGCTTTTTACATATTTATTGAGGAATTGGCGTAAAGATTTGAAACATTGTTTGGGAATGTTACACATTGACGTGCATGGCCATGTGTACACTAGACGTTCTGATTCAGTTGAATGGAGGGGTAATTCTAAGTTTTCAGGGCATATTTTTGTAAGAAGTACTTTTTGTTCCATTATGGTATTATTCACTTTTTCATAACCTCGACCACTGCTATGTATGGCAATTGTATTTGTTTGCTTTTGTTTGTACGCTTCTTCATTAAAATATGGTTCTGTGCTTGTAGTGTGATTCCATTCACCTCCGCTGATACTTAAGAAGTTCTTTCTGTTGATATTTCACTTATGGAGAAGTCGTTTTTGTAATTTAGTTATTAGTTTTGTTAGTGGTTTCATTTTGTTTAACAGTAAAATAAATAAATTTCTTTTGAGAAGAATTGCACTATCCATCAATGCTTCTAAGATTAATTTCCGACGATAGGTTTTAAGATTTGAACCTGATTTCTCTCCTGTTTTTATAAGATTTTGAAGGACTTTGTGATGGTATATTTTGGCTAAAATACTTTGGTATGCTTACTTTGCACTATATTAAAATTTGAAGAAGTAGTTTTATCTGTACTGATAGCTGATTTTCTGTTAATTGTTTTTTGGTTTGTTTTATATTTTGATAGAGGAAGCAAAGTTGTTGTACTTGGAACTTCTTGTGTTTCACTAAATGATTGTATTAGCTGTTTTGTTTCAACTTTTTTTACAAATTCTGCTAGAGATGGAAGCTTATGTTGGACACCTTTATTTTCATTTGCTCTACTTTTGCGTTGCTTTCTACGGACTTGACTTTTGGTAGGCATTCTTTAGGGTCTGTTGAAAAAAATAAAGAAGATATGGGTTGGGGTGTTCTGGAATGTATGTGTGCTGTGTGCATGAGTGTTTGAGTAAGATGATAAAGATATATGTAATGGTGTGTGATTGTGCATTGGGAACTAAAACTAGTAGGGATAGGTATTCTTGAATGTATGTGTTACTAAACTGGTGTTCAGATGACAAAAAAAAAGTAAGCTAGTGGTGTGGAAAAGTACAAATAGTAAATCTTATGTATACAATTAAAACAGTTGTTTGTTCTTGTAACGCTCACCTGATTCCCGTAGAGGCGCCGGTTTTGACTGGGCGTATACCGTATCTTCAAAGGTGATGTGTAACACACGGCTGGCTCTTTGGGCTGGACCTCTGTGCACTGTATGTCTGACTCGAAGGGTAAGATGTCTGCAGATAGAAAATATGGGATTAAGGAACTGGGTTATTGAATGTCTCTCTCTTCTTCCCTTTCTCTTCTCCTGTAGAACCCCAAAGGTTAACGCTCTCACCTTAGGTAAGTGAACGCTGTGCTCTCCATCTGCCTCGGGGCAGGGTGCTGTAACCAGTTTCTTCACTGGATAAGGGGAGCAGGCCTCTTGACTTCAGAGGACTGCTGTCCGTCTTTTACTGCACGAACGGTAAGTTTCGAGTAATTCTAATGTCTTTAAAGTCTTTAGTAATGATGTCTCTTGTTTTGCAGGGTTCCGGCGATGGCGGATGACGGGCTGAAGTGAGTTGAAGATGGAGCCCGTGTGATGAATAGAAGCGCCTGGAAGCACGTAAGTAAGCGCTTGTTGCCTGCTTCACGATGCGCTCTAACTGTCTTTTTATTTTGCAGGTACAAGTTCGGAGCGGCTGCAGGGTGCCGGAATACCCACTGGGTTAGATGTGGAAAGGAGTAATGGCACGTGAGTATTAAAGTTCCCCAATGTCTTTAAACGCACCTTGTTTTGTCTTTCAGATGCGGGATGCAGCGCCGAAGGCCTCCGGGGCGTGCGAAGAGTTGGTAAGCTTTTGTCTTTCAGATGCCGGAATGCAGTGTGAAGACCTCCGGAGCGCACGAAGAGTAGGTAAGCCTTTGTCTTTCAGATGCCGGAATGCAGCGCGAGGCGTTGGTAACAGCCGATGGACCAGGTAAGTGAAGAGCTGTCACTGAAGACCGTAATGCTAACCTGTCTTTCTTGTCTTTATAGGTGTTGCTGAAGACTGGATTCAGAATGGTAAGCCTTTTTCCTTAGGCCCAGGATCAGATGCAGAAGACACGATGAGCGTTCTGCTGCAGAGGATGCAGAATAATGCAAAGCAAGATTCATCCATCGGGTGTGGTTTAAATAGCCTCCTGTAGTGCTTAGGTGTCTCCTTCCACAGCCACGCCTAGGTAAGAAAAGAGTTCCTGCTTTCCAGAAGAGTTCCAGTGTTCTGAATCTAGGGAGTGGCTCCTGCCCCACCCAACAGGAATAGTAGTTCCAAACAGAAGAGGATCAGAGGCTCAACTGGCAGGCAAGTAAGTAGCATGGTCTGCTGCAGGTAAGTCCACCCAAGCATTATGAGCCCGGCGCTTCCAGCGCTGGGACTGGGCATATTTATGAGCCTGGTGCCACTGGCGCCAGGACTGGGTCCAAAAGGTCCCAATTGGGACTGGTTGGCACTCGGAACCTGGGTTATGGATCTGCTTCCAAGGGAGTTGGGAAAACCCTGACCTTTTGGAAGCAGAGATCATGACAGTACCCCCCCTCAAGGCCCCTCCCAAACTGGGCTTCTCCGGGGGTTTTGGCTTGTCAGGAAATGTTCGGTGAAATCTTTTGATTAGGTGAGGAGCGTGGACATATTCAGCAGGTTCCCAGGATCTCTCTTGGGGGCCGTAGCCTTTCCAGTCAATTAGGTAAAATAGTTTAGATTTGGAGATCTTGGAGTCCAGAATGCTTTTGACTTCAAACTCGAGTTCTCCATCAACTAGGATAGGTTTTGGAGATTTAGTTAGTCGGGTTTGAGGTTGCACGGGTTTTAATAGAGAGACGTGGAAGACCGGATGTATCTTCATGTGCGGGGGCAAGTCCAACTTGACCGCTACTGGGTTTACTATGGTAGTGATGGAATAGGGACCAAGGTATCTTGGGTTGAATGTGCGTGGCCCTTTTAGAGGTAGATATTTGGTGGATAACCAGACTTGATCCCCTACTTGATATTGAGGGGCTTCCTTCCGATGTTGATCTGCTCCTTTCTTGTATTGTTCTTTAGCCCTTTGAAGGTGAGAAACAGCTTCCTTAAAGGCTTGGGTGATTGTAGAATGCAGGTAGTCTACTGCTGGTGTTTCAAGATCTTGGAGGGGATCCAACTCCGAGGTTCGAGGGTGACTGCCGTACAAAAGAAAAAACGGGGTTTTCCCAGTTCCCGAGTTATTGTAGGCATATTCGGCTATCCAAAGGATGTCTTTCCAAGTTTTTTCAGTTTGTTGCAGCATGCAGCGTAAATACTGTTCCAGAGTTTGATTGGTCCTCTCGGTTTGTCGACTACCTCGATCCGAAATTAGAACCGAAGGAAAACCGTGCAGTCGGACGATGTTTTCGAGAAATTCTCGGGCCAGAGTTGCTGCTGTTGGCAAGCCTTTGAGCGGAATGAAATGCGCCATCTTGGAGAATAAGTCCACGATTACTAGAATCGTATTGTATCCGGAGCATGGATGTAGATCAGTGATGAAGTCCATAGAAAGCGTATGCCAAGGACGAGGTGGGATGTCAATAGGGCGTAAGAGGCCTGCTGGTCTTTCCTTTTGACTCTTGTTTTGGGCGCATACTCCACAGGACATTATAAAGTCTCTGATATCTTTTTTCCAAGATGGCCACCAGAAGTAGCGCTTGATCTTTTCTGAGGTCTTGGCCATACCGGGATGTCCTTCCATTAAAGAATCGTGATAACAAGAGATTACTTTTTTCTGTAAATCTGTGCTGGGTAGGTATAATCGTTCTTGGAAATACAATAAGTTGTCCTTTACTGCAAAGTCCTTTCCCTGCAGATGCCAATTCTGTATGTCTGCTGGAGTTACAAGTTGCCTGGCTTTATCCTTAACTTCCTCTATGGATTCTGTGGCGATTACACCCAGAATTCTTTGTTCGGGAATGATTGGTACAGGTTTAGGGTTGATCAAGTGTTCTTCCACTCCCATCCGAGAAAGGGCATCAGCTTTACCGTTCTTTGTACCAGGTCGATAGGTAATTATGAAGTCAAACTCAGCAAAGAATAATGCCCAACGGAGTTGTCTAGAGGATTGGGCTTTTGCGGTTTTCAAATATTGCAGGTTTCGGTGATCCGTAATCACAGTAACGGTGTGTCGGGCCCCCAGCAGATAATGCCGCCAAGCCTTAAAGGCAGACTTGATAGCCAGAAGTTCCTTGTCAGTAATCGTGTAATTGATTTCAGGAGGTGAGAATTTGCGGGACCAAAATGCCACGGGATGCAACTGATTGGTTACCGGGTCCTTTTGTGATAGAACTGCCCCCATGGCAAGGCTTGAAGCATCAGTTTCCACGATGTAGGGGAGTTCGGGGCGAGGGTGTTTTAAGATTGGTGCAGAGATAAATTTAGTCTTCAAATCCTGGAAAGCTTGTTCCGCTTCGGTAGACCATTCAAAACGTTTGTTTTTCTTTAACAAGGCAGTGATGGGCTGGACTATTCGAGAGAATTCGGGGATAAACCTGCGGTAAAAGTTAGCGAAGCCTAACATGCTTTGCACACCTTTTACGGAGGATGGTGATGGCCATTTGAGAACTGCATCGACCTTCTTTGAATCCATACGCACTCCGCCAGGTGATAATATGAATCCCAAGAATTCAACTTCAGTCACGTTGAAAACACATTTTTCCAATTTAGCGAAAAGTTTGTGTTGACGCAATCTTTCGAGGACCATTTTCACGTGTTTCCGATGTTCAGATTCCGATGAAGAAAAAACGAGGATGTCGTCAATGTAAACAACAACACACGCATCTATGAGCTCTCTGAGGACATCGTTCATAAAATATTGAAAGGCGTCCGGGGCATTGCAAAGTCCGAAGGGCATGACCTGATATTCAAATAGCCCATACTTGGTGCGGAAGGCCGTCTTCCATTCATCGCCCTCTTTTACTCGTACCAAGTGGTAAGCTCCTCTAAGATCCAGCTTTGTATATATGCATGCTTTTCTGACTTGGTCCAGGAGTTCAGGGATCAAAGGTAACGGATATCTATTCTTAACGGTGATCTGGTTCAGGGAGCGATAATCTATAAAAGTTCTAAGGTCTCCTTCCTTTTTTGGAACGAAGAACAAAGCTGAAGAAGCAGGGGACTTGGAAGGACGAATAAACCCATTTGCCAGGTATTGATCCAGGTATTGTCGAAGGTGAAGGTTCTCAGGCTCGGTGAGGGCATAAATTCTACTACAGGGAGGAGTAGATCCAGGTATCAGGTCTATCTGGCAGTCATAAGACCTATGAGGAGGTAGAGAGTTAGCCTGATCCTTCCGGAAAACATCTTGGTATTCTAGGTATTCGGGAGGTAACTGGGGAGTCTCTGAAGAAATTGCTGCCAGTGCAACACCAGGTGGAGGGTGACAAGTAGAGACACATTCTGGAAACTGGACCGTTCTTGCTCGCCAATCGATCAGAGGATTGTGTTTCTCTAACCAAGGTATTCCTAGAATAATCTGAAACTGAGGGGCCTTGATCACATCGAACACGATCTTCTCATGGTGTCCATCTTGACTTACTAGCGTCACCTCTTGAGTGGTATGCGTTACTGGCCCGGAGGCTATCTCCGTACCATCCACCGTAGTAATGACGTCCTTTACAGCCTTGGGACAAAGAGTTAGATTCATCCTCAAAACCATTTCATGATCCACATAATTGCCGATGGCACCGCTGTCGACGTAAGCTTCAATTGCATGTAATCGATCCGGATTATCAGGGCTAATGAGGACCATAGGTATCACGAAATGCGAGGTCACAGAACTGGTTTTCACGCTCGGCAAGAGGACCTCTATTCTTGTCGGGCGAGGTCGTTTCCCTGCTCAGAGTTTGTAACTTTGGTAACTGCAGCTCCTACTGCCTTCTTGGCAGGTTTCACCGGACAATCTCGAAGAAAGAGCCCTGAGTTTCCGCAATAGAGGCATAATTGCAACTGTTTTCTCCTTTCCCACTCCTTTTGTGTTAGAGGACCTTTCAGACCCCCTATTTGCATGGGTTCCCCGGAGTCTACTCCTTTGGAAGGAGTTGGCGGTTTGGAAAATACTCGAGCATCAAACTTGGAACGATCAGCCTTCCTGTTCTGCAGTCTGTGATCTATTTGAACGACTAAGTCTATATAGTCCGAACAATCTTGTGGGGGATTCACTACTTGGGCTAACACATCTTTGAGCTCTCCACGTAGACCTCTATAAAACAGCGTAATCCTTTTGTCCTCAGGCCATTGAGTTTCCACTATCAGTCTGTTGAAAGACGCAATATAAGCCAAAAGGTCTTGATTACCTTGTCGCAACGAAAGAAGCTCATTGTCCAAGGCCTGCCCCTGTGAATGTCTTGCGAACAGTTTTTCCATACTGAGCTGAAAAGCTTGAAAATCATGGAGGACCGGATCATCTTGATTTACTAGAGGGATCGACCAGTCTGCCGCATTGCCACTAAGGTACGAAAGCACGAAAGCTACTTTAGCTTGATCAGTTGGAAAGGCTGCTGGCCGGCATAAGAAATGCAACCGGCACTGATTGATAAATACTGCAAACCTCTTTGGGTCACCAGAAAATCGTTCGGGCGTAGCCAGAGGTACATTCCCAGGTAGGTTGATCTGCACTGGATTCATAGAGGATGTAGAAGGAAGATTTCCCCCAGATGCGGGTAACGGGGTCTGTCCGGCTTGTGACTGTAGCAATTGTCTAGCGAGATCATCTGTTCGCTCCTTGGAAATAATCAGTTCCCTTCTTAGAGCGTTCGTTTCCTGACGGGCTGCATGCACTTCTGCCCTTAGTTCCCCAAGTAACTGGGCTAGCTGGGCGGTATCCGAGGTTTCCATAGCGCCTGGACGGGAGTTTTGTGGTAGGCTTTGCGTTCTGTAACGCTCACCTGATTCCCGTAGAAGCGCCGGTCTTGACTGGGCGTATACCGTATCTTCAAAGGTGATGTGTAACACACGGCTGGCTCTTTGGGCTGGACCTCTGTGCACTGTATGTCTGACTCGAAGGGTAAGATGTCTGCAGATAGAAAATATGGGATTAAGGAACTGGGTTATTGAATGTCTCTCTCTTCTTCCCTTTCTCTTCTCCTGTAGAACCCCAAAGGTTAACACTCTCACCTTAGGTAAGTGAACTCTGTGCTCTCCATCTGCCTCGGGGCAGGGTGCTGTAACCAGTTTCTTCACTGGATAAGGGGAGCAGGCCTCTTGACTTCAGAGGACTGCTGTCCGTCGTTTACTGCACGAACGGTAAGTTTCGAGTAATTCTAATGTCTTTAAAGTCTTTAGTAATGATGTCTCTTGTTTTGCAGGGTTCCGGCGATGGCGGATGACGGGCTGAAGTGAGTTGAAGATGGAGCCCGTGTGATGAATAGAAGCGCCTGGAAGCACGTAAGTAAGCGCTTGTTGCCTGCTTCACGATGCGCTCTAACTGTCTTTTTATTTTGCAGGTACAAGTTCGGAGCGGCTGCAGGGTGCCGGAATACCCACTGGGTTAGATGTGGAAAGGAGTAATGGCACGTGAGTATTAAAGTTCCCCAATGTCTTTAAACGCACCTTGTTTTGTCTTTCAGATGCGGGATGCAGCGCCGAAGGCCTCCGGAGCGTGCGAAGAGTTGGTAAGCTTTTGTCTTTCAGATGCCGGAATGCAGTGTGAAGACCTCCGGAGCGCACGAAGAGTAGGTAAGCCTTTGTCTTTCAGATGCCGGAATGCAGCGCGAGGCGTTGGTAACAGCCGATGGACCAGGTAAGTGAAGAGCTGTCACTGAAGACCGTAATGCTAACCTGTTCTTTCTTGTCTTTATAGGTGTTGCTGAAGACTGGATTCAGGATGGTAAGCCTTTTTCCTTAGGCCCAGGATCAGATGCAGAAGACACGATGAGCGTTCTGCTGCAGAGGATGCATAATAACGCAAAGCAAGATTCATCCATCGGGTGTGGTTTAAATAGCCTCCTGTAGTGCTTAGGTGTCTCCTTCCACAGCCACGCCTAAGTAAGAAAAGAGTTCCTGCTTTCCAGAAGAGTTCCAGTGTTCTGAATCTAGGGAGTGGCTCCTGCCCCACCCAACAGGAAAAGTAGTTCCAAACAGAAGAGGATCAGAGGCTCAACTGGCAGGCAAGTAAGCAGCATGGTCTGCTGCAGGTAAGTCCACCCAAGCATTATGAGCCCGGCGCTTCCAGCGCTGGGACTGGGCATATTTATGAGCCTGGTGCCACTGGCGCCAGGACTGGGTCCAAAAGGTCCCAATTGGGACTGGTTGGCACTCGGAACCTGGGTTATGGATCTGCTTCCAAGGGAGTTGGGAAAACCCTGACCTTTTGGAAGCAGAGATCATGACAGTTCTATAATATGAAAATTGTAGTGGTTCAGTTGGCTAATTTGTGTGTCCAAAAATAGAAATTTGTGGGCCATTCTGGCTGTAAATCGCTGTTTAAGACATGGACAT
The DNA here is from genome assembly GCF_040938575.1 of Ambystoma mexicanum. Classification (NCBI taxonomy): domain Eukaryota; kingdom Metazoa; phylum Chordata; class Amphibia; order Caudata; family Ambystomatidae; genus Ambystoma; species Ambystoma mexicanum. The sequence continues at coordinate 83,455,735 of NC_090935.1, read as the reverse complement.
TTTTGGACAAAATGGTATAAAATGTCTATTTTTAGAAACCGAAATAGCTCGTATTAACGTTATAGTATATTTGATTAATAATACAAATATTATGGTGATATTTGACTTACTTTTTTTTAAAATTAACAGGTAACTTCTTAGTTTTTCTTTCTTCTTTGAATTCGGCTGCTTCTTTTCAGGAAACTGGTCTTCACTGCAATTGTAAAAGCTTCAAATTAGTAACTTTGTTTGTATATAGCACTGTTTTTAATTTAGATATTGATTTTTTTAATTGAAATCCTCAGTGCCTTCTGTAAAACCATTAAACTAATTTATTTACATAAGATACATTGCATCAGTTCAGTACATATGATATGTTCTTAATGAACAAATTGTATTGAATGACTAACTGTAGCAAAAAAAACTATCTTTTCTATGTCTTGTGAAATTTATAATATATTAGTGAATACCACTATTTCTGTAAGTAAACTGTTCTAGGTAATAGCGCCTCAATGTCATGTCTAATTTAGAGTAATTAAGTAAATAAATAAATAAAAACAAAAAATATGAAATTGTATAAGTATTTTTATTTTTATTAAGGTTTAAACATAGATTGTGTTTGCATGCAATTTTGTTTGAATATGTGCAGTCTATATATTTCATTTAAAAAATGTTAGTTTAACATTATTTGAGTGTGTGTGTATAAAGAAAGTAAATAGTATAAATGTTTATAAGTGATAGTTGATTTTAGGAAATTGAAAAAAGTACAGTAAATTCATTTTACAGATTTTACAAGGTAAAGTCTGTTTGAAAATGTGTTCATCTACTATACTGAAAATATGCATACCTGAAGTTTGTGTTCATGCATATGGATATGCATGGAGCTGCAAGTAGAAATCTTGAAGACTTGTACAGTATTTCTGGTAGATGCTGCTTGCCAATGACACTTGTACTCAGAGAGATTCAGAGTACATTTGCAGTGCTGATCCATGATGATGCAGTTAGATGTAGAGGTCTTGAATGTGATTGGTGCATGGTCGTGTGATTTTTGAGGTACATCCAATGAGGGAATGGCAGATAGAGTGTAGTGGAAATGGTAGAAGGGCTGTTCATGTTACGATATGTCCGCGGACATGGCAGTAGTTCGCGGACATCGGAAGTTACATCCGGGGATTTTTGGGTTCAGAAGTCATGCAAATGAGAATAAGCACTGAAAGGGATTGGTCAGGAAAGTTTGGTGGGTGTGTTGTGCCAGGAGAGATTTTCTCAGATACTCTTTTTGCTGAGAGAACAAAAGATAGCTATGGCTGTGTGTTTCAGAAAACAGATTGTTTGGATTTTAGGAGATTTGTGGATACATTGGTTGAAGGTGCATGCAGAAAGCTGCGGAGTAGCTGTAGATCTTGGATTCCCACATGTGGAAGTACACTGGCATGGAGTACGTGGAATGAAGTAGTTGGACTTGCTACCTCTCTGTGCTACTTTGGAGACAGAGCAACATCCAGACATAATTGTAATTCATTGTGGAGGGAACAGTTTAGGACATGTGACTGGAATTTTTTTGCAATTTGCTATGAAAGAAGGACTTAGGAAGGTTATGGACATGTTTCCTAATTCTCAAGTGATATTTTCACGGATTGCGCAGAGACAAATGTGGCTTTGTTCTTCTTCATTTGGTCCACAAATGGAAAAAGCAAGGCGCAATGTTAATAAGGCTGTTTGTGCCTTTCTAAGAGATTTTGGCATGTCTTCTTTTCACAATGAAAATATTATGTTTTGAAGTACATACATTTTTCGCAGAGATGGAGTCCATCTTACTTATGCTGGCAATCAGATTTTTCTGAGAAATGTACAAAATGCATTGCGACCTTTTTTGGAATTACAACAACGATTTTGAAGTAGGTGTTAAGCATTTACAATGTTTGACTTACAAACACCACCGAAAAGATCTTTTCAGAGCCACCATTTCTTTCCAGAGAAAATTACAATGTTTGTGATGGAGTAGCAACCCAATTTTTTTAATGTTCGCGAACTGTCCGCAGACTTCTAAAAAATACAAAGAGCCCTGCTTCATTTATTTTCACTTCTATTTTTGAACTGGAAAAGGCGGCTCTGAAAAGAGCCTTATTTTTTTTTGATTTTTGGAATTTTGTATTTTTTTTGGTTTTTCAGACACGACACACTAGGAGAGGAGGGTAAAGGAGGGTAAAGGGGGGGACACCAACCACAGGGATAAGAAAGGGCGTGCTGAGAGAGGAAGATGTAGAGTGGGTTTTATTTGGGTAGTGAGCAGGTCTTCTCGTGCTCTGAGACGATAGTCTCAAAAGCACTCCGAAGTCGCTCCCCCCTGCAGAGTACTGTGTCACAGTACATACATACAACTGTGACCCGCGAAAGGTAAGGGTCATCAGCATTCTGTATGGCCTGTGAGACAGCTTGAGGAAGACGCTGAACCACAGAGGTGGTACTTGTGGTGACAGGATCAGAAACAGAGGATGAAGTAGAGGAAATCAACCTGCTACGTTCTTCGCAAGGTACAACCCTGCGAATAGCCCCAGAGTGAAATGACCTCAGGTGTCGCTTCATAGTAGTGGTCCCAAAGCTGTACTGTGCTTCCCGTGACTGAGTATCATTTTGCACTCATTGCAGGTAACACGGTTCGCACGAGCCTTAGGAACATTACAATGAATGGTAAATAACCGCCACACCCAAGACTCACGCCTAGTGCGGGTAGTAGGGTTTTCCTCTACCTCATTCTCATCATCCTCTTCTTCCTCCTCCGCATCCTCACTCCTGTTCCCCTCTTCAGGCCCTTGGGGAGGTGGTGGTGGTGGAGGGGGTGGGGGTGGTGCTGAAGCAGGTGCAGCACCAAGTGGCAGTTCAGCAGCGAAGGATGCCATCTCGATGATGGTGTAGTCTGCAGGTGGCAGCAAAAATCACTGTGTTCTGAAGAATAGCCAGGAACACAATGGGAATACGCTCTTGGGCGTGGTCCCATCAATGCCATTTGTGATGTCATCTTTGATGTCCTGGGTGTTAGTCTTAGCAGTGCACGTTGGTGGCGCGAGTTATGGTTGCTTAGCTTACCATGGTTGCTTAGCTTACCATAACTGGCGAATTTCAAGGGTTTTTCGGTTTTACTTGGAACCATAACGTCCCTTTAACAAAGTTTTTTCACTGAATTTCATAGGTTTTTAGTAGCGCAACTTAACCATAACGTCCCTTTAACAACGTTTTTTTCACTGAATTTCATAGGTTTTTAGTAGCGCAACTTAACCATAACGTCCCTTTAACAAAGTTTTTTCACTGAATATATATTTATATATATATAGGTCGTACGACCATCAGAAGTCAAACTAAAGTTTGACAGGTTAGGTCTGGTTGAAAAAAAAATCTAGATTACTGGAGCAGACATATGGGAAAAAGTGGAGCAGATGGTGGCAGAGTGACACCATGGCAAATAGAATTGGGATTTGTGGCAGCAGAGAACAGCTCCAATGCCATTGCTGCACTAAAGTAGTATTGGTTCTCCAAGCAGTCTGAGTTGCTAGTAACATGTATCCATGTAGCCATTGACATCCTAAGAGGCCCTCCAGTCAAAGCATGTTGTTTTAGGGCTGCTTATGTTGGGGGGTAGACGGATTTTATCTAAATAGAAAGGAGAGTTTCATGTGGCACGCTCCATATTAATGTTATGGATGCAATATTCTTACAACGTTGAGGTTTTGTAAGTATCTAGAAGAGTTAATAATGGGTTGTTGAATGTTACTTTAGTGTTATTCTGTGTCTAGAGTGATACATTTTAGATGTGCATACAGGTAGCAGCATAATGAAGATTGTGTGAACATAATATGGGAGCACATTGTGTAATTTAGGACAATGGGATTTAAAGCGCACAGCTTCATACAAAGTTGCAAAAAGGCTCTTCAATGGGAAACTCATTATGAGGGGAATGCGGTAGTTATGAGCATATGAGCATACATATAAACATGCACACATGGGAAATTTATGGGGAGATTGGATGCTACAGGTTTGGGCTGTGCAGGCTGTGGCCTGGGTTTGTGAAATAGATTTCTAGCTTATTCGGGAGACTGGCTGGCCAAGGAGGAAGGTATCAATTGGCAGAGGCACAGCTGCAACAACACTGTAAGTGAAGATGACTGCCAGGCTAGGAAGGGTCAAGTAGATTAGCAGGAAAAGTGGAATAATAGGACCAGAGGCCAGATTAATTGAAATGGTGGTCGCATAATTAAAGGACGTGAAAGGACGCCAAGAATAGGTATCCAGGCTGTCAGAGTGTTTGGAGAAACGAGTTAGTGCCCAATCATAACTGCCTTTTGTTAGTTCTCTAGCCTCATACATAAACCATGCGTGTCAGATTTATAATTGCAGGTCTTTGAACAAGTGCAATTGGTCTATGCTAAGGTTGTGTGTCCTGAAGGAACTCAAGAAGAGGGTTGGGCCTATGCTAGGGTTGTGTGTCCTGAAGGAACTCAAGAAGAGGGTTGGGACTATGCTAGGGTTGTGTGTCCTGAAGGAACTCAAGAAGAGGGTTGGGCTTTTATTTGCAATGTCATGAAATGGTATTTCTAAGGAGATGGTGTCACAGTGAAGGCAGCCAATGTGATTGTGGGGACTAGATTGCCTTGTACAGGGCTAAACCATTTGTATTTTGGGTGAAGACTTTGCAAGGGAACATGAGGGAAATGTGTGAGTGAGTTAACTGTTCTGGAAATGTTTATATATTGGATTACTTCTATGGGTCAATGAGACTCGGGTTAGTTCAATCTCCAAGGAGTTGTCTAGCATCTCCCAATGGCCGTTGTGGAATAAACCTGGTTTAATGATAGCATGCATTCACTTCTTTTAAAAGAAAAAAATATTTATTAGGTTTTTGCAACAATATACATTTCCAACATATATGGATTTTAGTATCATGTCTTAACTATGAAGCATATAAGTCTAGTCATAATCTATAACACCATAACAACAACACTATCTAACAGTATCCTAAAATCATATGCACTAAGCCAATAACTTTACAGTGATAGCTCATCTCATGTAAAAAAATGAAGAAATGGAATACAATAAATTCACACACAATACAGGACAAAAAAAAGAAAATGTATAAACTAAAATTGATGACTGATGATGTGTGCTGGAGTTGTGGTAAGGACAGGGGAACCCTATTACATTTACTTTGGAGCTGCCCGCTAGTGCAGGTTTTCTGGAAAGAGGTTTTAGACAGAATAGACATGATTTTTAATATAACTATCAATAGGTCAGCTGCTAATGTAATATTATTACTACATAGAGGAAGATGCGTAATCACAAGGGAATACAATGTATGGAATGATAAGGCTCTGGTGGTTGCGGTTAAGATAATCCTTAGGGTTTGGAAGAGTAGAAAAAAAAACATTATGGAGGATTGGCTGGTAGAGATGCAAATATTGTCAAAATATGAGAAGATGTCTTTAATAAATAAAGGTCGTGAGGACATAAATCTTTCATTGTGGAGTCCTTTTAATAATCTATATGAGCGAATAATGCATTCACTTCTTGAGTGGTGGGCTATTTTGTTATGTTATGTTACTTGGCATGTATATAGTGCCTTATATATCATTGGTATAACCTCAAAGCGCTGGTAGGTTGAACACCCTCGGAAACCGTAGTTCAAGTCAGTAGAGAGAGACAGAGTGTTGTATGGTGCATGGGTGCACCGGATATGTGTGCAGCTGGTGTAGTTGTTGGGTGATAGCTGCTTCTTAGCGGTAGGTGATGTGCTGGGGAAATCAGTTGGATGTATTCAGTCTGGTGGGTGGACGCCAGACTGGGTTCTGGCTGCTTTAGGCCTGAGGAACACCTAAGCCAGCCGGAATATGCTCAGCTAGCTGTGTTTTATTAGGGTGATGAGGTGTATGTGGGGTCATGGTCATATGTGAACAGCTAGGCTGAATTATCAGGGGTATAGCTGTGTTCTAGTTGAATAATGATGTATAGAAGCGTGGTGGTGGGATAGGGTGGTTATCAATAGCTGCACCGTCCATCCACTCAACCACTCCATCCGTTCATTGATTCTATCTGTACTATCAATTTAATCCGCTCCACCCACTCCACCCGTTCCACCTGTTCCACCCACTCCACCCGCTCCCTCCGTTCTATCCACCCCATCTGTTCTATCCACTCCATCCGTTCTATCCACTCCATCCATTCTATCCACTCTCTCTGTTCAATCACTCTTTCCGTTACATCTATTCAATCAGTTTGATTCACTCCCTCCATTCCATCCACTCCCCCATTCCATCCACTCTTTGTTCCATCCACTCCCTTTGTTCCATCCACTCCCTTCATTCCATCCACTCCCTTCGTTCCATCCATTCCCTCCGTTCCATCCATTCCCTCCGTTCCATCCATTCTCTCCATTCCATCTACTCCGTCTGTTCCATCCACTCCTTCTGTTCCATTCACTTCACTCGTTCAATCTACTCCGTCTGCTCTATCCACTCCATCTCCTCCACCCTCTCCATGTGTTCCACCCACTCCCTCATGTTCTATCTATTCCCTCACATTCCATCCTTTCCATCGTCCCCATCTGGTCATCTAATCCTTGCACTCCATCTACCTTATTCTACTGATTACATGTGTTCCAGTCGTTCCACTCGTTCGGTTCGACCCATTCTACACACTCCATATATACATGGTTGTGGATAGCAGGAAGAGTATATCATTTTAGTGTTGCTTCATTGGGTTGCTGGGGGATTTCAGACGCTTCTTTAGGCTGATCATTGGTGTTATGGGAAGAGCCATGTTTTCATTAATTTGCAGAATGACAAATAGTCTTCGGTGTGTCGTATGTGAGGTAGATTACAGAGATCTGTGTTCAACCCTGACATTAGGTGACCAGATGACGTGATATCCAGCACTCCCAAGAAAAGAGTTTCCTTTCTGCACATATTGGCTGCAGTGCTTTTATGAGGGAGCCAGTTATTGTGCACATTAAGAGGAGCGGTTTTCAGGCACCATATTGGTTAAAGGCCTGTCTGGTCCCAAAGGCTGTGCCACGGGCCAGCTTTGCTGGACGATTGTGAGGAACCCCACTTGAGAGAGCTTTGGAGGACATCTAGTTTATGTGAGTGCACTTTGGCTGGAACCCAAGTGCTGTTTTGATAAGGTTGTGTATTATATCATTTTGGGGAATGATAATTGTATGTGTATGTATGGAGTCAGATGTGGTGGTGGTGTGTGGTGAGTGTTCGGTGGAGTGAATGAATTGTTATATGTTGTAAGTATTTTTTCAATTTTTTCTATTTTTTACTTTGTTGATTATTTTTGTTTCTTGCTATACTCTGTAGTGATGGAAATTGTTCTGTATTCAGAAAAAACAGTGCTATAGTTGAGAGCAGTGTAAAAGAGATGAAGAGATAAAGAGGATGTGTAACATGCTGTCTTTTGTGTATGAGTGTTTTGGAAAGGAATAGAAAAAAGTTAGTTAAACAATTAGGTATGGCTAAAAATGTGTATTAATGATGGGGACATTTTAAGAACTTGGGAGGAAAGAACTGGCTTTGTGCTGGGGTTTTGATTAGATTTCTGTGTCGCAGGTTCAGCTGTTACATTTTGGTAGAAATAGATTTTTGTATTTTTGTATCCGGATTGAAATAAGTAAGGAGACTCCGCTTGATCACTCGTGCCAGGGTATAAAGTAAACATTCTAAAGTACCACAAGGTCTGGGTACGAGAAACTAAGGGGAAAATGTTTAGATCATGCCCAGAGGAAGGGCCAGTTGATAAAGGGATGTTAGAAAATATACATAACTTTTTAGCTACGGGGCATAAGGGCTTTAAATTAGAAAAGCAATGTAATATTGTAAAAAAAGAGGACCCATGGGGATACGGAAATATATTTATTGGCTATTTGTAATGCGCACTATACAGCAACATCTGAGGTGCATCAAGACAAAGGGGATAGGAAGAAAATAAAAAAATTGTTCTTAAAAATTCTTGAAACATTCAGGAAGGTGCAAGTACTATAGAATGGGTATCCCCAGAAAAAAACGAATAAGAAAAAATGGAGGTAGAATTATTTCGTATTGTGTGCAAATGTTTTTTAAAAAGGGGTATCGGGGTGGGGTAAGGGTATAAACTGAGGTAGGGGGAAGTGGGTGAAGGGTGCAGGGGGGCCCCCCTGCATACTTTTGTTTTAAAAAAAAGTGCAAAAAGCCCCTACATGTTTAGGTAATTCGGTAAAGAAAACTTTTCTTTACCTTGATTTGTTTCTGGTTTTTGTCACATACATCCATAGCATCAGTGTAGGGAAGAGGGGAGAAGGGGAAGTGCAGGAGGGAGGGGAAGTGGGTGAGGGGTGTGTAAAGCTCTGGGTTGCCAATGATGATTCTGACATCTCTTGATGTTCCAGTTGTCACTTTAATGAGTTTCCAGTACATCTTTTATGTTTCATATCTCAAGTTCATCAGAGCTCCAGGCAAACATGCACCGGCATCCTCCCAGGTAGGCTACATCTCACCAACTCTCTCAAGTAGAACTCTCAACCATACAACAACATTCTCACCAGCAAGATTCCATGTCACTCACTCAGCATTCTACTCATTCTGCAAAGACAACATGGAAACCTAAATCACTACATATCTCCCTTCCTTACACAACAACAACAACGCCTACCAAAACCGGTCACACTCACAACACACAGTACACACACACTCCAACATTCTGAAAAGACAACATGGAAACCTAAATCGCTACATATCTCCCTTCCTTACACAACAACAATGCCTACCAGAACCGGTCACACACAGACTCCAACACATGCGCGTGCATCTCAATCACATGAACTATCACCACACCCGTACAAGCTGAACGCGTCACCAGTTCAAATGGTACCATAACACAATACTAACGATACCCCTCCCCTTTTCTACACAGTAAAGGAAGGACACCTACCAATGAAAATTGTAACACTAGCAATCAATCTTCAACAGCTCAGGTATCTCTCTAACCTCTCTCCTCCTCTACCACACAAAAAACTATAACCAATACTAACCTCATAGCCACACCACACACACAACTATGAGCTGTGCACCACACACACCAAAGAACAAGGCTGGGCATTCCCAACACCCGAGTGAAACGACACAATAACACATTGCACCCTAAGGTACCTATGCCGCCACCCCCACTTCGTCGCCTGTATCCTAAAGATCCACCTAGACCAAACACAACTATGAGAAAGCATCGTCACACACAACATATAAATAAATGCATCTCTTTCACCAGAACAACAGTACTCTTGTTACACTCAGCCACCCATAACTTCACAGCCAAATAAATACACATCACTATGATGTGCACCTCACACTCAAAGAAACAGGTTGGACATTCCAAACATCCGAGTGAAACAACATCCAAACAGCACAAACAGTGCGATATTGCCATCCCTTATCCATCACCAAAACCGACACCACTGCTGCAAAGAACCACTTACAACACACCATGCACTAGGCCACCAAGCCCACAACTACAAAAATCACCAAAATGCTAAAACTCTAGCACACCACAAAGACTCCTTGCTCAAAATTAATAACTTTTCTGAAAAACTCTAACACATCTTAAAGCTCTAACTAAGCTTCCTAGCTCTCATCAAACTTATAGTCCCACCTGCAAAGGAAAAAATTAGTAAGCATGTTCCATTTATCACATTTTCCGTGCCATGTACTATAACTATATCAGTCCACTTTGCCTATTGCATTGAAAAGTCCATCTGTGGAAAGAATATGCGTTAAACACAACTGCTTCAAAAAACTAACATTGCTCACATCAAATATATGTCTCTCAACAAAGGCCACAAGACCACACTCTCCCATCCAGTGTACATTCTCTCATAAATGCTCATGTTGCAATTATAGTGGCAAAATATCACCAATATCACAGGCCTCACATGACAATTAAAACACAACATGTTAAATTAAACTCTGCTGCATGCTATCTAATGCACGTATATAACCAAAAGTAATTATGTAGCCATGTTCCTTCTCCTGCAAAGTAATTCTGTAGCCATATTCCTTCTCCTGCCATATCCATCCATAGGAAAAAGTACCTAAACTCTAAACTCCACCAAAGTCACTTTTGACTCTCATAGAAACCAGTTCTCATTGTGGGCACCTAGCCCCTCTGCCTGCGAGCAGTGGTCCCCTAGTCACTCCTAGGCACAGCTCGGGTTCAAAGCCTTTCCCAATGTTGCTGTCTTGGGCTCCAAACCCCTCAGTTGCACAGTATAACCTCTGGATTCTTCAATCCCTAGGCGCAACTTAGGCTCCAAGCCTCTCCTATTGCTGCTGCCCTGGGCTCCAAGGCCCTCAGCTGCACAACACGACCTCCGGATTCTTCAATCCCCAGGCGCCGCTTAGGCTCCAAGCCTCTGCTATTCCTGCTGCCATGGGCTCCAAGCCCCTCAACTGCGCAACATGGCTTCCCAGTTTTCCAGGCGTAGCTCAGACTCCAAGCCTCTTCACTTGCTACTGCCATGGGCTTCCAGCCCTCCATGTCGCAGCTTGGGTTCCCAAACCCCTTCAAGACAGTCGATGGGCCCTCGGCCCTGCCACTGTTGCTCTGCCAGTCTCTTGGCCCTCTGAGTTTAACCTGTCCAACTTCCAGTTAGACAGGCCAACCCAGATGGCCCTTGCATGGCGCAGATCACTGTATCCTGCGCCAGCGGCCACTGCGCTGGGCCCTCCTGCGCCTAAAGACAATAAGTGCTCGCCCTACCTGGGAGGGTCTTCTTCTTGGGTTGGGGGGCGGTGCATGTGCCATCCTCAGTGCTGTCCCCCCAGCACAGCCAGCATCCTTGTCGCCAATGTAAAGCTCTGGGTTGCCAATGATGATTTTGACATCTCTTGATGTTCCAGTTGTCACTTTAATGAGTTTCCAGTACATCTTTTATGTTTCATATCTCAAGTTCATCAGAGCTCCAGGCAAACATGCACCGGCATACTCCCAGGTAGGCTACATCTCACCAACTCTCTCAAGTAGAACTCTCAACCATACAGCAACATTCTCACCAGCAACAACATGGAAACCTAAATCACTACAGGGTGCCGGGGGGTCCCCCTGCATAATTTTGTTTTAAAAAAGTGCAAAAAGCCCCTACATGTTTAGGTAACCTTGATTTGTTTCTGGTTTTTGTCACATACATCCATAGCATCAGTGTAGGGAAGAGGGGAGAAGGGGAAGTTCAGGAGGGAGGGAAGGGGGAAGACAAACAGAAAGCATTCTGACCAGGTTACTCAGCAGACTGCCCCATTCTGGCTGCAGTGCCATTATGGAAATGTCAAAGGCTGAGCAAGCAGATTTTGCAATGTTGAAGCAAACTCTCATTTTAAAGTTTGTTTGGAAATACTCCTGCCCAACATTTAAAACGATTCCGAGAGTATAAGAAAAAAGAAGGTGGTACTTGGGTATCTTAAGTAACCGAATCCTTAAAAATCTTGACTGGCTGGGTCGAAGGTTATAAGGTTTCTACCTTTGAAGGTATGATAAGTCTTGTCATGCTGGAACATATTTTTGCATCTTTTTCCCCTTAGCTTAAGCAGCATTTGGCAGATTCTAAGGAGATAGATCCAAAGAAGCTTGCCATTGCAGCAGATTTGTGGGTGTCACATCGAGTGTCCCATAAGACAAGACTCAGCCTGGTAAGCAGGAGGAAGGGAAAAAGTCCAAAGATATGGAGGGTGGAGAATCTGATAAATCTTCTTCCCAAAAGGGCCACAAAAAGAAAAATAAGGGTAAGACACAAGAGAACTCACAGGGTAGTGGAGGTCAGCCTCCGAAACAGAACTCTGGTTATAATAAGCCTCCCTATGTAAACAGACCCAATGGATCGTGTTTTGCTTGTGGAGCAACTGACCATGTGAAGGGGGATCCCCTGTGTAAGGTTAAACCTTTGGTGGTCCACTCTGCTAATCTGGCCTTCTCCTCCTACGAGGAAGAAGAGATTACAGGAGCATCCTTCTCCTCAGACTCCTTCCCCAGTGGGATAGAAGCTGAGGTAGTTTTAGTTTCCCTGGGTTCCTGGGAGCCTAAAATCGCAGAGGCTTATGCCAGGATTCCAGATAATACCAAACACTACTTTAAAGACATTGGAGTAGACACTCCAGCTCTTAGGGATAGTGGGTGCAGTCGAACTGTAGTGGATTCTACCTTGGTAGACTCAGAGGAAGTTGCCAGAGCTACTCTGATGCCCACTAAGTTGGCTGACGGCCCACCTCGCATGTTTCCAGTAATACCTGTAAATCTTACTATCCATGGTACAGCAGTCAGGATTCCAATGGGCATTCAGAGGAACGTCGAAGGAAAGGTCTTGGTGGGCAACGATCTCTGAGCGTTAGGGCTCGTGGGAGACACTGCCAACAGACCCTGCACAAGGTCTCAAACCAGGGCAGCAGTGACCAAGATCAGTGAGCTGCCCCAGCCAAAGGGGGAACCCTAGGCTAAAGGAGTCAGAAAACCAAAACGAGGGAAAGAAAATATTCCCCCGAACTCACCTACCACTGCGGTGGAGGAAGTTGGTCAATCGCCCAGACCTGACGAGGAGGCGGCGATACCTGAAGTGTTGGCCCTAATGACCATCCTGATCTAAACGACTTGTTAGTAGAAGGTGGTCCTGACAGGGAAGAATTCAGTAAAGGCCAACGTGAGTGCCCATCTCTGGAAGGCCTAAGGAGACAGGCCTGCTCCCAGCTTGAGGGTGAACCTCCTGGGAAGCATCAGATTTATTGGGAAGGTGGACTCCTATATAGTGAGCCCACAGAGTCTACAGAAGGAGACCATATGAGGTTGGTGGTTCCCCTTGCTGTAAGACCCTTCCTCCTGCAGTTGGCCCATGAAGTGCCCCTTGCTGGTCACCTTGGTATTAAGAAGACCAAGCAAAATGTATCCATGCACTTCTACTGGCCCAAGATGGGGGTGCAAGTAGAAAGTCACTGCAGCAGTTGTGCCTCCTGCCAGTTATCTGGTAAGAGTGGTTCAACAATCCAAGCTCCATTGGTACCACTCCCAGTTGTGGGAATACCATTTGAAAGGGTAGGGATCGACATTGTTGGTACCCTTGACCCGCAACCATCCTCAGGCAATAGGTTTATCCTGGTGCTGGTCGACCATGCTACCAGGTATCCTGAGGCCATCCCATTAAAAACTGAAACTGCCAAGTCAGTTGCATAAGCGTTACTTGGCATCTTTACTAGGGTCGGCTTCCCTAGAGAAGTTGTGTCTGATCGAGGCAGCAACTTTATGTCGAAGTATATGCAGGCTAAGTGGAAAGAATGTAGGGTCACCTACAAGTTCTCTTCCGCATACCACCCCCAGACCAATGGTCTGATGGAACGGTTCAACAGAACGTTAAAAAGTATGATTGGGGCTCTGGAAGAACCCCAAAGAAGAAAATGGGATCTTCTTTTACCATGCTTACTGTTTGCCTACCGAGAGGTACCACAGGAGGGTGTTGGCTTCAGCCCCTTCGAACTTCTGTTTGGTCACCCTGTGCGGGGACCCTTAGCCATAATCAAGGAGGGATGGGAGATGCCCACTCCCCCTATTACTACCAACGTAGTAGACTATGTGTTAGGGCTCAGAAAACGGATGGTACTCCTGATGGGTCTGGCTAGTGACAAGTTGAAGGCAGGACAAGCCCTGGTGAAACATTGGTATGACCAGAAAGCTTCCCTCATCAACTTCATACCTGGTTAGCAAGAACTGATCATGAATCCCATAAGGCCTAGAGCTTTACAGGATAATTGGTCAGGCCCTTACACAGTGGTGGAGCCCCTGGGTGAGGTCAACTATTTAGTGGACCTTGGAAGGCCTGGACAGGCTCCAAAAGTGTTCCATGTAAATAGGCTGAAGGCTTTCGTCCCAACAGTTGAAATCGCAGCACTGCTACTGGCTTCAGATGTTGAGGAAGAGGAGTCTGAACCTCTCCCCGACCTGTTCCAAAGCAGTCCTTCAGATAGCTCCTTTGAGGGTGTCCGAGTGGCCCCTCACCTGACTTCTGATCAGCAGGCTGAGGTGAAAGGTTTGCTTAGGCAATTTTCCCCCCTGTTTTCGCAGTCCCCTGGTTTGACACCGTGGTGCAAACATAACATAGACACAGGAGACAGCGTACCTACCAAAAGTAGAGGATACAGAATGTCAGACAAAGTACGGTCTTACATTAAGACAGAGGTCAACAAAATGTTAGATCTTGGGGTGATTGAATCCTCTAGTAGTCCTTGGTCCAGCCCTGTGGTTTTGGTTCCAAAAGCAGGCACTTCTGAACTGAGGTTTTTCGTGGATTACAGGGCTCTGAATGCTGTCACCAAGACATATGCACACCCCTTGCCTCAAACAGATGAGCTGGTGGATACCTTGGGGGCCTCCAAGTACCTCAGCACGTTTGAGCTCACTGTGGGCTATTGGCAAATAGCCTTAGCAGAACATGCCAAGGAGAAGACAGTTTTTTCCACTCCAGACGGTCTTTACCCATTCAGGGTAATGCTGTTCGGGTTGAAGAATGCACCTGCCACTTTCCAGAGACTTATCAATCATGTGTTGAATGGGTTGGATGAATTCTGTCTTGCATATCTGGATGATATAGCAGTTTTCAGCGCCACCTGGGAAGACCATGTGAAACACCTCGGCATTGTGCTGCAGGCTCTTCAGAAAGCACACTTGACCATAAAGGCTTATAAATGCCAGATTGGACAAGGCTCAGTGGTTTACCTTGAACATGAAGTAGGTGGAGGGAGGATACAACCTCTTCCCAGTAAAGTACAAGCAGTACAAGACTGGCCTACCCCCACTACACAGACCCAAGTGAGAGCCTTCTTAGGACACACAGGGTTTTACCGCAACTTCATGGCAGACTATGGTACCATAGCTGCCCCTCTGACTGCTCTCACCACTCCGAAGAAACCCAAGAAGGTAACTTGGTCCAACAAGTGTGAGAAGGCCTTCAACGGCTTGACAGACTCCTTGTGCCAGGCCCCTGTTCTCAGGGCCCCTGATTACCAAAGACCTTTTATTGTGCAGAGAGATGCCTCTGACACTGGGATAGGAGCTGTACTATCACAAGTAGATGAGAAGGGCAAGGAACACCCTATTGGTTTCATTAGTCGCCAGCTTAAGGACAGAGAGCTCAGATGGTCCACAGTAGAGAAAGAATGTTTCTCTGTTGTGTGGGCCCTACGGAAGCTGAGGCCCTACCTCTATGGGACCCACTTCACTGTGCAAACCGACCAAACTGACCATAAACCCTTAAAGTGGCTGATGAACATGAAGGGAGAGAATCCAAAGTTGCTTAGGTGGTCCATATGTCTACAAGGCTTTGACTTCACTATTGAGCATAGGCCAGGTGTCCAACATAGCAATGCTGATGGGTTGTCCAGAATGTTTAACCGACCTGAACAAGCGACTCATCCAGGGGTGGATTAGTTCCCCCTGTCCTTAGTCTGGGAGGGGCGAGTGTTAGGAAAGATTTGATATTGTAGGTAATTTTCCTTCCATGTGGCAACTCCAAACATTTTTGCTGTTGTTTTACACCCTGATCTAGACTTTACCAGAGAAGCGCAGCCTTCCGCCGCACTCATCTGGGCTTTCGCTCCGTTCTTACAGGGAAACTGACATGCCCTTAAGACAGTCAGTACCGGGAGACTTTGTTTCCCTTAGTCCTTTCCTCATGTTGCAGCTTTTGAGCAACATGAAACAAGAGTGCACCGTAACTTACATTACCGCACTCTTGGGTCTCTAGTCATCCCAATGGCCCTAGAAACTCTTGCTGGACTTATCATGAAATGTGCAAGTGTGTCACGGACGGGACTGGTGGAAGCTATTGTTTCTTTGTGTTTTGAACCCCTTTTTACCATGTTAACCGTGCTTCCCGCGTTTGGCACAAATGGGTGGCCTGGCCTCCAAAATGCCCATGCCACGAGGTTCTTTGTCCTGTCCGCTGACTGTCTTGCCCCTTCCCCTTCCCCCAGGTCGAGCCGACCCGGGGCCGTCCTTATTTGGTCATGCACTTTCCCGCAAAACCCAACGCTTTCGCGGCTTCTGCATGCCTTGTGTGTGCCTCCAGGATGTGGGCTGGGATGTCTGTTCCCAATACACATCCTTGGTGCCAGAGAGTCTAGAGTTTCTTGAATGCCTGGGACCACCGTGGTCCATGATAGGTCCACGTATGGTGTGAGTGTTTTGTGAGCAGATCTCCCATTGGGTCCTCTCCGTTTTGGTGCGAAGGGAACTCTGGATAAGAGGAGGCTGGAAACACCACTACCATGTCGATCTCCTGAGTTCTCACGAACAAAGGATAAGGAGCCAAGTATCCTGCAACTAAGAAGCTGAGTCGAGGAATCGCTGGTGACCTGCTGAACCTTGCTCTGTTACTGCCGTCTGGCTTACTGCTAATCCCGTGTCCTCGGCACTCTCACACGATTCGTACACTTGGCATTCCCAGGTCTGAAGTGAGACGTGTGCTTTGGGACCGGAATACATGCGGTTGGCGAGTTGCCCTGCTGTGGTAAGAAACCTGTGCGTGTTTGCTGCATTTGGGACACCCTCGACCCTGACTCCTGCTGTCGCGGAATCTACACGGCGTAGAGACATCCTGCTGATCGCATCTGAACCTGCCAGTACCGAAACGGAATCGGAGAAGCCTGGGTCTGCCTGCATCGGGGACCGGTGAGTAGTCAATACCCAAACCGGTCTAATTAATTGGTAGTTTTCTGGAATGGCTAGTGATAGTGCTGGGCCTGCTGCTTCGTGCAGCCAGGATTCCGTGACGGCCAAGAGGTCAAGGTTGTCTGTAGAAAGGATGTCTGCTATATCAGTGGCATGAGCCACTAGGGATCTGGCATTGATCAGGGCATCGGATACTCTGGTTGGATTAGGTGTGTTCTGGAGTTTAACAGTAATACATTTAGGGTTAGGGGGTAGCTCCTTATATAGTGAGTTAGTTTTGTGGTAGGCATTAGGGACCTTATGAACAGTTTTGTGGTAGGCATTAGGAACCTTCTGACTATTAGTTGCTGGCTCGTAGATGCAAGGTAATTTAGCTCGGAGTCTAGCATTTCAATCCATAGTAGGGAATGGTGCATATTTAGAGAAGTACATGATTAAGCCGATTAGAGCTGAGGTGAGGCAGAACAGGTGAGTCGCTTGATTTATTCTAAGGTGCATGGTTGTAATAACAACTCAGAGCAAGGCACAATGGGTGAAGCACACATCAGGAGGCATTACATGGAAACTGCGGGTGGAGCAGGGACATCAGGGTAGAAAAAGCACATGGAATCAGGCCGAGCAGCCAGAAGCCCCGGACAGGCCCAGACTGACGATGGTCCTTAAAAGGGGGCCTACATAAGGGGGACGCCAGTTCAGCATGCTGGATTGGAATCCAATTAACATATTTAAGGATTACTCCAATCGAATGGGTCAGGTAAGCCACCATAGACGCTGGCACAGATGGAAGACCGTCGCTGACTGCAGATGTAAGCAGGCTCAATGGGGAACACCACGCTGAGGCGGCCACCTTCAAGTAGAGCTCATGCTCTGTTAATTAATTGTTCCAATCGACAATGGCCTCCTCCTGTCATGCGGTGTGCTGCAGGAGGCGGCAGGTGCCTCTCTCCTGATGCTGTATGTGGCAATGGGGTTAACCATGGTAGGGGCAGAGGGTCCCTCAGCGCCACCGCCATATGGGTGTTATCCTTTGGTGCCCACCGAAGGATACTCCAATACAAAGTATGAGCCTCCAGCCACTACTCCAGTGGCTGCAAATGGACGAAATCAAGATCCAATCCCTTCAGAGAGGGGTTCTGGAAGATTGAGAATGGGGGTGGGGTAAAGGAGAAATTACACCTCTGTCTGTCCGGTTGGCAGAGAGGATTTGACTAGAAGAAAAGGAGAGGGTTAAGCCCCAAAATGGTAGGCTTCCGGATAAGTCTAATTGGAGAAAATGGTAATGGGATATTCCACTAATCAAAAGGTTAGTTGAAAGACTAAGAGCGGAAGATGAGAGAAGGTCAACTTCTCGACGGGTAGGACTGATGGAAGAGTAGAAATAGAAGATAGGTTGAGAAGGGAACTTGAAAACCAGAGGCAAAGAGATTGGGACGGTACAGAGTCATGAAGAGAGGAGGAGGTACTGGAACTACAACAACAAGGCTGGGAAGAAGGGAATAATTAGGAAGGAGCCATTGGATTGGCTAAATGGAGGTATGGACAAGTACTTTTAAGACTTGACAAATCTTCCATCAAAGATGTTCAGGTAGACCTTGATGAGAAAAGTTCTACTTTAGGTCTAGGTTTTGAATAAGAAGGAAGAGAGATGGATGCAGCGATAGAAGAGGAAGATGAGAATTGCCAAGATATGACTGGAGAGGAAGCTCAGGGCAGAGCAGCCCCGGCATTCCCCGTAACAGCGGTCACAGAATCCTCACCATGGGGTCTTAGGACATACCGTGGTCGCTGCATGGCGGTTGTAAGAGTGGAAAAACAGGGATAATAGGAGAAACTCAATTTCCGTTGCTTACCAAAGGACGAGGACAAACTTATTATGGTCCCAGGTCGCACATGGACCAGAATAATTGAATGTAGCCCAAGGCATAAAATAAGCAGTGTCGCAGAGCAATTTGCTATACAATTCTGTAGGTTTGCTAATTAAATTGACACTTGTGTAATAAAGCTAGCTATTTAAGTTACCCTGTTCAGTGAAAGCACAGCTCACCCTGCATTCCTCTCGTCTGCAGAGCTCTCTCCACCCTCTTTTCTCGGTTCACTGCAAGTTCAAAGGGGCTCAGAGAGTTCAGAGAGAGTGCAGCAATAATCATCCCCTTCACTCATGTTCTAAAATGCCTTTGTGGGAGTGCTACGCACATTTTTTCTTTTCTTTTTCAAATAATTGCAAACTAGAAATAATCCAGGATAATACTGTTATTAAGCAAACTGTATCCTATATGCCAAAGACCAGTATGTTAGTTATTTTTTTTTTTAAAAGGCTTTCAATTCCTTTACTAAAAAAGTAATTAGTGAACGGCCACCAGGGGGCGCGCGGATGAGTCGCCTCTCCGTGTGAGCGCTCTACACAGGGTCCGGAAAGTGGCAGTGAGCCCCCACTTCGAGACCCCCCCCAGAGCTGATTTTTGACCAAGAGACGTGGGAAGGTGTCCCCCCCACCTGAGAGAAAACCCGGAGAAAATCGGAAGCGGCATCGTGGTGAAATTAACGCCGGCGCTTTGAGGCCTTCGGCGCGGCGTGAGTTCCGCGGAACTCCCAACCCGGGCCTGCGTATACGCGGGAAGTGCCGCCCTCTGAGTCTGATCCGGCGCACTTCTCGGTCCTCCGCGTGGAACCGGCTGCGCACCTCTGCCAAGGGCGGTTGATACCCCCACCGCGACACGGTAGGCGGACCCCTCACCCCCCCTGCAAAGCTCAGGAGGCCCTGGTGGCTTGGTCCTTCACGTCCCCCGCGTTGGCGGGTGCTAACGTCGCTTCACGACCCGAATGCTGTTGGAGGCCTCCCTTTATGGACCCTAAAACCAGGCTAGCGAAATATACGTTTTCACCAATTGCCAGATCCCCAGGGCCCTCCTTGATTTCTATAATGTCGACTGCAGGATCCGAGGCCACCGCGACCAAGGCGGATGTTGCTGATTTGCTTGCCGAAATGAGGGGCATGCGAGCAGATATTGGCAATAGGATAGACAAGATCACGCAGAGGATCGACAAAATGGACGATAGGCTCGAACAGGTTGAGCACAACCAAACATCTCTGAATGTGCTGGAAGCACAGATGGATCACCGAATCGCAGATATATCGGACAGAGAGAATGAACTGCGCCTTAAGGTCGATGACCTCGAGAACAGGGAGCGCCGGAACAATATCCGAATATTTGGTCTTCCTGAGAAAGAGGGCGAAACCGAACTGGACCTGAAGCAATCGTTGCATGCCATCCTGAAGCTCCTATACAACGATGACTCAATTGACGCGCCTAAAATTGACCGCATCCATAGGGCCGGAGGTAGACCGGGGGCCCCGAGATCGGTCCTGGCCCGATTCCATAACTATGCGGACAGAGCGCGAATCTTGGACAAGGCCAGAAGCGCCCCACAGCTGTCCTTGGAGAACTCCGTCATTTCACTTTTTCAGGATTTGTCATCCCTCACGTTGGCGATGAGGAAAAAGTGCTCTCCGATCACGAAAATGTTGAAAGACAAGGGCGTCAGGTATCGCTGGGGGTATCCATTTTCCCTCACTTTCGAATGGGAAGGCTCGACAATGAGACTTGTCTCGGAGAAAGACATTGCTGACTGTACGACGGATCTGCTGGGTGCGCCGGAGGGTGCTCCCTCTCATGAGGATCAAGGATCATCTGGTGGTGAATGGAAAGTCAAGGCTTCGCGGCGAAGAAGGATTCCAGGCTCTAGAAAATACAGAAAAATGAACACCTCCCAAGATATGGAACATTGACAGGGTGCCTGAGGTACTTTGACATACTATTTGGTTAGAGGTAAACTGGGAAAATTACTCCACCACGGAGGTTACGAACTCTCATGTGCGAGTCGACCTCCCTATATGTGACTGACTGTGAAAGGTCGCCTCCTCCAAGTGTGAGGTATTGTTAGCTCGATGTCTCGCAGATGTTAGAAATGTGATAAGGCATAATATCTCTGCTCCGCTAGCTCCTGGGGGAGGGTAAATGTCTCTGTTACTGAATTATTGTTATCGTTAAGTGCACACAAAAGTTGGGGGCTCACTGATATATATTATCCTATTATGATAGGACCGCCTGTTTTGCGGTCTTCACGGGTGGTCCGAGTTCGGCTGGGTGATGTCAACCTGGGCGAATCGGGCGCCGAATGTGTTGGGGACGGGGAGGGGGGTGGGGGAGGGGGTGGTTGGGGAACACACTTCTCACACTGATTTTGACACGACGTACACGCAGACACACCTTGCGCACACCGAGGCCCACGATATGCTCCAGACGAGTTGGTCGTCGGTCTCCATGGGATTCTCTGGGAACCAATCCCATCACGACGACCCATGCATAGCGATGGCCGACAGGAAATGTGCCATGGCACAGAGGGAATGGCCGCCCACGATTAACAATTACACTCAAGATGGCACTCACACCCCGTAGGGACACATTACGCATTTGCACACTCAACGTCAAAGGCTTGAACTCTCCCACAAAACGGTCGATGGTGGCCAGGGAATTTAGAAGGTCGAATGTAGACATCTTGTTCCTTCAAGAAACGAGATATCGGAAGGGAGAGGAGAAAGCCATCCCATCACGTGATATCGGGCTCACCTACTGGAGCTCGGGTATACTCAAAAAGGCAGGGGTGGGAATTCTGGTTCGTAAATGCCTCCGAATGACAACCCTTGACATATGGACGGACAATGAGGGGAGGGCGATCACGGTTGTGGGCAATATAGGGGGCACGACGATTACTCTGGCCACACTCTATGCACCCAATCAAGGGCAAAATCGCTTTCTCCATAGAATCTCTGAAAAAGTCTTCAATATGGCTAAGGGATACACGGTCCTGGGCGGAGACTTTAACATATGGATGGATAGCTCTATTGACAGACAGACCAGGGCTGATGCTTTAGACCCTCCCAACACTCGAACTGAGGCTGAAATTAAGTCTACCCTTGATCTTTATGGCCTTGTAGACAGCTGGCGACATCTACACCCGTCGGAAAAAGGCTTTACCTTTCACTCCCTCCCCCACGACACACTCACACGCATCGATTATATCTTTCTCTCTAACGATCTTCTACGTGTACTGCAAGCTGCCACTATATACCCCTCCGCTTGGTCAGACCACGACATGGTCACAGTTGACATATCCTGGGGTGAGCTGTCGCCGCGCAACACCAAATGGAGGTGTAATGACTCCCTCTGGGCCGACCCGGTCTTTAGAGAGACCTTTGAGATAGAGATTGAGCAATTCTTTCCGACTAATGATACTGGGGAAGTAGGGAAGGTAGCTGTATGGGAAGCAGCCAAGGCTACTTGGAGGGGTATCCTTATAGGGGAGGGGGCCCGAAAGAAAAGGGAACGTACAATATTAGAAAGGGGCATCAGGGAGAAGCTTGCTGTGGCACAGAATCTGGCGCAGACCACCCCGGCTGATAGACCAAAGTACTTAGCTGAAACTAAGCAACTTAGAGAAGAATTGAGGATTCTTATTGCTGGCAAAACGGCCCAGACCTTGCAATACCTTAAACAGAAATACTATGAGAAGGGGGACAAGGCAGATGCTCTCTTGGCGGCCCGCCTCCGTGCGCAGAGAGCAGAGAGATGGGTCGACCAAATTGAGAGGAATGATGGCACCCTGATAGATACAACGGTCACATCCCCGAAGGACATACAGGAGGCATTTGCCTACTTCTATGAGGACCTATATATGTGTGACCCCCCTCCCCCTGTGGGGAGCGTGGATGCATATCTTGTGGGGGCGCGTCTCCCCGCCCTCACGGGCGCGGAGGCCGAATCTCTAGACGCTCCGGTCACTGGGGAAGAGGTGGAAAGTGCCATCAAGAGGCTGAAAATAGGGAAGGCCCCGGGGGAAGATGGATTTACACCGGGTTTCTATAAAGCATTCTCCACCCTCCTTGCACCCTTCCTAGCATCCTTGTTTAATCACATTCTTGACACTGGGCAGGCCCCTCCGTCCTTTTCTCGGGCCCTATTGGCTGTAATTCCCAAGGAAGGCCGAGACCCTAAACACTGTAGCTCTTATCGGCCCATCTCACTTCTTAACATCGACGCCAAGGTGTATGCTAGGGTCATCGCGGCTCGGCTCGAAACATATCTCCCTAGACTGGTGCACTCTGACCAGGTTGGCTTTGTTCTAGGCAGGCAGGGCGCAGATACCATGCGAAAAACACTCCACTTATTATACGAGGCACAGGGAATGGAGGGGGACCCATTGCTCTTATCACTTGATGCTGAGAAAGCTTTTGATAGGGTGTCCTGGGACTTTCTAGAAAGAGTATTGGTCTCATATGGGTTGGGATCCAGACTCTGCCGTGCCATTAGAGCATTGTATGCCTCCCCTACGACATCGGTGGCGGTGAATGGGGGATACTCACGTTGGTTCCCCCTTGAAAGAGGTACGAGACAAGGCTGTCCACTGTCGGCGATATTGTTCGTCATGTCCCTTGAACCGCTGGCGCAGAAACTAAGAAATGACGGTAGAGTCAAGGGCATCACGGTGGGAGAAAGAGAGTACAAACTGGGGCTATATGCGGATGACATCTTGCTTCATTTGACCGACCCCTTGGCCTCAATCCCAGCTGCGCTTGAAATAATTGAGGAATACGGCGCGCTGGCCGGCCTAAAAATCAATACGGAGAAATCAGTCCTCCTCCCGATTGATAAGAGTAGAGATTCTGAGATCGCACGCTTTGCCCCGTTGGGAGTCCAAGTCAGCCTCACTACCCTCCGTTACTTGGGCGTTAATGTTACCCGTGACTTCGATTCCCTATATGGTGCTAACTTCCCCCCACTGCTACTTGCCTTACAGAAAGATAGCCAACGGTGGTCTAAACTCACAATCTCCTGGATGGGTCGTTTAAATGCCATAAAGATGGTCTTTCTCCCCAAGATATTATATTTGTTCCAGATGCTCCCCGTTAGGTTGCCCCCGGAATATTTCGTAGATGTGCGAAAAATGTTTTTGTCCTTCTTGTGGCAGGGCCAAAGACCCAGAATCCCAAGACCCTTACTCCAGCTCCGCAAAGACAACGCGGGAGTAGGCCTCCCGGACATGGAAACATACTACAGGGCGGCGCAACTTAGAGTCCTTGTCCCACACTTTAGGCAACGCTCGGAACCCCAGTGGATAGCCTTAGATAATTACCACCTTCGTCCCTTTATTGTGCCTGAATGGTTATGGGTCCCCAGATCCCAGTTACGTGAAAGTGTTAGATCTCACCCTATCCTAGGTACATTATGGGCTATTTGGAGACCAGGCAAGAAAATGGTTGGAGTCACGACGTGGCCATCCCCCCTGGGTCACCTTTGGTCTCCAGGGATCCGTGACGCCATACCGGAACCGGGAAGCTACGAAACATGGTACCAGGCGGGGCTGGAAAGAGCAGGCCAATTATGGCGTGGGGGAACCTTCGTAACTATACAAGAGCTCCAGGAAGCGCTTGGCATAGGAGCACTCTCGGTCTTCCTCTATCTGAGACTCAAAGGGGTGATGACAAGGCCTGTATGGAAAGACCAGCTGCAGAGGGACCTTACCCCTTTTGAGGCGATCCTTGATCGATGTACAGGCTCCAGTGGTCTGATCAGTGCTATGTATTCGGCCATGATCGAGACTGACATCTCCCCTTCTTTGGTGCTCAAGGGCAGATGGGAGGCGGATATGGGCAGACAGATCTCCGAAAAGCTGTGGCTACACATCTGCAGACGCACTGCGAAGTCCTCAATATCCTGCCAATACAAATTGCATGCTATAAAACTTTTGTATAGATGGCAGTATGACCCGATCAGGCTCGCCAAAATGTACCAAGGTGTTAGTCCATACTGTTGGAGGGGTTGTGGGGAGCGGGCTGGCTACTGGCATATGTGGTGGGGGTGTACCATGGTCCAGACTTACTGGTCGGAGGTTCTTAGCTGGATCAGGGACCTGGATGATGAAGAGAGGGTGAAGCAACCAATGTTTGTCCTCTTCGGTCTGATCGAAACAGGAGACGACGTTGTAAAAGCGCCTAGGATGGTACAGGGCCTCCTGATGGCTGCGCGAGCTTGCCTCACCATGGTTTGGAAGCGGCCCAAGCTCCCTAGTAAAACCGAATGGCTTGGGGTGGCACAGAATCTCTACAGAATGGACTGCCTGACCGCCACGTTACGCGGAGATCGTACTAATGTTGAAAGTGCCTGGTCTGAGTTTAGAGCCAAGCATGCCCCGTAAAGACAAAGTGTGCAATACATTGTTGTGATTTGTGCCAATAATAGTAACAAATGAAGATTTTTGTTGTGGCGGCTCTCTGAGTTGCGTTATGTGTAATGGTCGGTCATCATACTCATATTCGAAGTTCTCTGGTGTTGTCTCGCTGTGCAAGGAGGTTTCCCAACCATTTATTTGGAGATATTAGAGAAGGGGGGGGAGGGGGGAGGGGGAGGGGTGCGACTGGGCGTTGTTGTTCTTGTTCACTATACTGTTCACTTTTCAGGAAATACTGTACAGGATTTATGTTGAAGATACTTCTCTCTTGTGCTCTTTCTACTTATACACTGAAATTTCTTCATCTCAATGTAAGTGAATGTTCAACTTGTATAAACTCAATAAACTTTGAATTTAAAAAAAAAAAAAAAAAGTAATTAGTTACATAATGCATAATTACAGTATTGCTCCTGGAAAACCCTTTATTGGGCCTCTTTATATGGCTGGAGCTCCTGTCATGAAGGGGAGCGCTGGTTACGAGCTTCCCATCGGTAAAACCAGGCGTGCTTTCCGGGTCCCGCGAGGCGAAGAGGGAGGCAATAACGGGCCAGATGTAATCTGCCCGTTATTACCTCCCTCCCCATTCCCATTGAGCCCTATGGGGGCTCAATGGGAATGGGGATGGGTTCCTGCAAGGAAGACTTACAGGCTCCTCCTATGTCGGAGTAACCGGTAAGTCCCCATTGCAGGAACCCGGTAATGGAGCCCGGAATGGAGGCCGCCAAGGAGCTAATAGCTCCATGGCTACCTCCATTCTTGTAATGAGGCCCCTTATCTCTATGCTTTACAGTTAAGTGTATCTAAATCTCAGTGTCAACTAGATTTCATTTTGTTGGGGAAGATGCATCATATTGACGAATGGACACGTTTGAAAATGTACATGACCGCAGAGCCAAAACTTTTGATGGCAAACCTAGTTCTATGGCCTGCTAGTTACACACAGCTTGCAACTGGTGCTCAACCCATGAGCTGATCCCATACTCCTTGACATGCTATCTTACCATATTGGTTTATATCGGTACCCAGTCATTTTACTGAAGATAATTCTGAGTAATATATTTCACCGAAAACCATAATACCGAAAAATACCAAAAATATTAAATACATATATATAGGGTAGTGGGGTAGGGGGTTAAAAAGGGCCGGGGTGGGGTTGGGATGGTGTTATGAGGATAGAAAATTGGGGAATCTTGGGGGACCCCCCCTCAAATAAAACAAAATTTAAAAACGAATCAGTATTTTTTGGTATTTTGGTCACGATAAAATGTACCACTCTGAATTTTCCGTAGGTAAGAACACATATAACCCTTTATACCCGCTACCCTGAAAGTGAGATGGCTGCAAACTACAATCTTCTGCCTAGTTCGCAGTTCTCTGCCTGCTACACATCTACTCTGCTTAGTCTTTTACATATTTAATACAAAAAGCTAACTTGATATTTACTTAAATTAGCGATGAATACTTTCATACAATCAGTACATCTACAGATGTACTGCAAAACTGCATACTGTAGTTGGCCTCCAGAGCTCACTTTGCTCTATGATTATGATTGCATGATATATTTGCATCTCAATTCCCCCTGTCCCTCATCTCTGCTTTTCGCGACCTTTGCAATTCCCTCTCCCACTCCATCCTCCCTTCTGGCCCGCCGCACTCTGCAGGACACACACGATGTCCTGATCTCCTCTGACCTCCCCCTCTCTATCTCTCTGACCACTCCTCTCTCCTGGAGTGACCACTGCCTTCTCTCCTCTAATCTCTCACTATCTTCCCCCCAAGCCAAGCTCACCCCAACACTGCCACCTACCTTCTTGGACATCCGACCTATGAAGCGTGTGTCAGTTGAGGCTTTTGCTGCTACCTTCTCTCCCCCTTCTCCTCCTCTGGCTGACTCACACCCGGACACAACCCTGTCCCTGCTCTACTCTTCCATTTCTGATACTCTTGGTGCTCTGTCATCAGGATCCGCTTGAAGTCCAAAGCCAAGTGTAATTGCTGGTATAACTCCGACCTAGCTACACTTAAACGTAAGTGTAGCGCCGCTGAGAGGAAATGAAGAGCTTCTTGTTCACCCTCTGACAAACTGGCCTGTCGCCTGCTCCAAAGGCAATACCGACTCTCTGTCCGCACCAAGAAGAGAGTCCACATTCAAGCCTGTGTCTCTGTGGCATCTAACAACTCGGCTGAACTCTTCAAAATCTGCAAGGAGCTTGCCAACCCTGCTGCAGTCTCTGCCCCTCCTCTTACCTCCCAAGCTCTCTGCAATGACCTTGCCTCTCACTTTATCTAAAAAAAAACCCAGGACATCTTGTCCACCCTCTCCTTCCCTCCCCCTCCTGTTCCCCCTCATTCTGCGCATGCTAACCCCCCTTTAACCACCCCACCTCCCTCCTTCTCTTCCTTTCCTCTCTTCTCCCCTGATGAGGTCTCTAGACAAATCCAATCTATGAAAGACTTGTCAAAACAGGTTAATCCCTGTTCCTCTAAAACCATCAAGAACCACATTGACACCCTTGTTTCGGCCCCTGCAGATTTCTGCAACCATTCCTTTGCTTCAGGATCCTCCCCCTCCCTCTGAAACAGTCCCTTATGCATCCTCTTCTCAAGAAACCCACAGCTGATCCTTCCTGTCCGGGTAACTATCGCCCAATCTCCATTACTCCGTTTCTGGGCAAACTCCTGGAAAAGCTGGCCATCCCTCAGTTTATCCCTCATTCTAATTCTGTTGGCTGTCTCCATGACCACCAGTTTGGTTTCAGAGCAGCCAGAAGCATGGAAACTGCTCTCCTGAACATCCGTGAAGATCTGCTCTCCAATCTTGACTCTAACATTCCCTCTGTCCTCATCCTACTCGATCTCCCTTCTGCCTTTGACACAGTCAACCATACCATCCTGCTTAACCGTCTCCGTGGGAACCTGGGTATCAATGATCAGGGTCTGGCCTGGCTGACCTCTTTGCTCTCTGATCGACCCTCCCAGATCCAACTGGGGTCCTTCCTATCCTCTATCTCCCTCTCCAGTGGTCAAAGTGTACGAAAAGAAGGAGTGGAACTATGTTCCATGCTGGCCTGCCCCTGCTCCCACAAACCCCATTGCCACAACCCCTCCCACACACAATACACGCCCCCAAACACTTGCACCTGCTGTTTAAGGGAACGTTCAGTGCAGGGCACTGAACGGGAAGATTTCAACTTCTTCCTACACTTTATTTTAAAACAAAACCATTCCGGAACAGTTTCATTTTAAAATAAAAGTATAGGAGCTGTACAAGGTAATTTAAAAAAGTATAGGAGCGCCGCTCCCGACCGCTCCCGCTCACTTCGATCACTGTCCCTCTCTACCTGTGGTATTCCCCAGGGGTCTAACCTCTCGCCCTGGCTTTTCAACCAATACCTGGCAACTCTCACCCACTACATTGCCATTCTATGCTCAAATGTCCAGTGCTACGCTGACGACACTCAACTCATTTTCAGGCTGCCCTCGGCCACCTTCTCTCCCTCCCTCATCGCTGATTGCCTAACTGCCATTCAAGATTGGTGTGCCACCAATGATCTTTGTCTGAATGCCAGCAAGACAGAGATCATCCTCATTGGCAACCCTTCTCCATCCTTTCCCCTCTCTCTCTGGCCGGCCTTGGTGGCCCTCCTCCTATCCCCACCTGTGAGGCTAAGAACCTCAGGGTCATCTTTGACTCCACACTTTCCTTCTCCGCCCACATCTCTGTTGTCTCTAAAAAGTCAAACTTCCTCCTGTACCTCCTCAGAGGTACTCTTCCTTTCCTCTTCTTCCCCCAGAAGCTCACTGTCTCCCAAGCTCTGGTTCTCTCTAGGTTGGACTATTGTAACAGCTGCTTTATAAATCTACCTGCCTCTACTCTTCGCCCTCTGAAACTAATCCAGAACAGGACTGCAAGACTTTTCCTTGGCCTGAAGCCCTGGGATTGTATCTCTCCAGCTCTGAAATTTCTCCATTGGCTCCCAGTGGATGCAAGGATTCAATTTAAAACCCTCTGCATTGTCCACAAGGCTTTCTGGGGCCTGGGTCCAACATACCTTCAGCTATCCCTCCACAAATACCTCCCCTCTTGAGCTCTTCTCTCATCTACCTCTAACTCCCTCAGGATCAGTCGTTTCTCAAAGGATCGAGCCGGGGGTATATCTCTGTCTTCGGCCGGGGCCTCCCTCTGGAACAGCCTCCCTGCCACTCTAAAACTTGATGAGAACCATCCCCGATTCCGGAAGCACCTCACGACCTTCCTCTTTGCATCTGCCTTTGCTCCCCCTCTCCCCTGCTCTCTCTTGGCACTGTGCACCTGGCCACCCTCTGTCCCCTTGGACCAGGTACCTGCTCACCCTGCCACCCTTCTTCACTGCCTCCTGCCCACCCCTTGCACTGGGGACTGTATCTGTACCCATACAGTCCCCCACGCACCCCCCATTTTCTTCTTTTATGCACTTATCAGATTCACCCAGTTCTGCTGCCATAAACACAGCACTTTCCACTTGCTGTCTGCACTACCCCTGTTTATTGCTCCATTGTTAGGCAGAATCCTGTGCAGTTCCCTTAGGGAGCACTGCAAGAAGATTAAGACTACATGTGTTGGCAGTAAACCCAATTGGTAGCAGTCTGCACCACCCAGATTTACCTGGTAGCTGTGGCTGAGCAGTCATACTTCTCTCAAGAAGAGTTATAGAGTATACACACAGTCACTATAAGTATATACACCTCCCTAGTTAATTATTCGACAAGTCTAAGTTAAGACACCACTTATTTGCAAAACAGATTTGAGCGCGTAACCTTAGATGGCACTCCAATGGCACTCCAATAATTCAGTTAAAAAGGCAGAGTATGGAAATAACACAATACCAACACTTTTAAGAAACCACAGCAAGTCAAGAAAGGCAGGGTCTACTGTAGAGCACAAAGTTCATAGGCCAGGCCCACTCTTAGAGAGAGCAAGGCGGAAAGTGCCCAAGACCACACAGTGGAAATGCACTCAAAGTCTTTGCAGAAAAGTCAAAAAGGAGTAGTAATAGTTCAGAAAGGCAAAGTTAGCAGGTCTGGGGCCAACCCAGTATAGAGGTCAAGGATTGGGCACTCTGAAGAAAGGGAGGCCAGGCAGGACACAATACCTTAAATGGGAAGGAAGCTCCAGCGGGGGCTGTTGTTCCTGGCAGTGGTTGCAGCTCATTCTTCCAGTCAGAGGAAGAGAGGATCTCGTCGTAGAGGAAGTTTGGAGTCGTTGCACTGCCCAGGGATGAAACCAGCCGCGGAGTTCCCGATTAAAAAGTGCAGTCCTTTTATTCGTGGTCAAAAGTGGTGAGCTTGGCTATCTGGCCGCTGGGGTGCTTGGCACGGGTGATTTGACCACGTAACGCTTCTGGGAGTGAAAGAAGGTGAACTGGTTGGTCCCACCAGCTCAAAGGGGGAAAGACTCTCCTGCTGAAGATCTTCCCTGTCGTTGGAAAGTGGTGAGTTTGTGCAGCAGGGCTTCACCGGTGGTGTCGTCGGGTTGCAGGTGGCTCAGCTTCTTCCTCGTCAGATTCTTATGTCCTGTGGCGACTTCTGAAGTTCCAGTCCCAAAGGCCCTGCTTTTATGCAGCAAAACCCCCATTCATCAGCCTAGCTGTCAATCACACATGCTAAGTGGTGAGCCGGGCGGCTCACCGCTGGGCCAATCAGAGAAGAGTGCGACTTGGGTTGCCGAGGCAACGCAGTCCAGGGTGCCTAATCCCCCCTCCACCCCTCCTATGGAACCCAGACAGAGTGGCACCACTTGGAGGGCTTCTGTGGAGAAGCCCGCCAAAATTGTGGAACAAAGGCTCGACCTTGGTCAGCGTCACAGAGACGGACACAAACGCCATTTTAGAACTGAGTTCTGGCAAAAAGACCCAACCGGGGAAATAATATTAAATGAATAACCCGGCGGTATCTTTAACATTGCACCAAAAAGTGGTGCGTTTAAAATCAATGGGAAAATCCCGTAGAGAATATTCCAAAGGAATATTTTGCGTGGTAACCAATGCCACCAGCCAGAAACTCGACAAGGGGGGACTGGACAGTGCCCCCTTGAAAACAGACCCAGGGGCAATCAAATTACCCCTACCCAGTACTTCCACAATATGATGGTTTGTACTGGTTCTGCTCACAGATTTGGATTAGTAAAGCCAATGGTGACTTTACATGCCCTGGGAGACAGTAGTCAGTCCCAGGGTATGGAGTCTATGTTTGGGGGTCACTATGACACCCCTGTGTTACTGCACTTAGGGTGCTGTGTAACACACATACAAAAGAGATGCTGCCCTATGGAGTAGAAAGAAGTTACCCCATAGCCCATGAACACATACCAAGTCAAAAGTACACCTCAAATCATGTCTAAGAGTGGGAGGAAAAGAGTCTCACTCTTAGCGGGAGAAAAAAAAATAACAGCAAAGCTGCTGGGGGACTCACTAGCTTTGGGAAATTAGCCTCATGAGAGAATTCTCCCTAACACTTATCTATTTTATTAGTATTTATTATTATTTATCTGTTTATCCTCTGCTCCGCACTTTCCACTCTCCCTTTCCATGCACTTTTCCCCTTTCCCTTTCTCATGCACTTGTACGTCCTCAATGTCACTGGGCCTAGTAAGATCATTGTTTTGTTCTCTCCTGTTTCCCTCCCTTGCCTTGTCACGCTCTGAAACACTTGTGTACGAGCGCGATACAAATAAAATATCATATCTTTTTTTTTTTAAAATATTTTTATTGGCATTTGTAGACAAACATACAATATTAAATTCAGGTTATTGTATTCTTATTATGGGATAGTGTCCATTATTTCTTAACTAGTAAAAGAAAAACATTAAAGAACAGTTAACAGTGACTGTCTTCTGGCTGTGTTGTAGTTGTGAGTCTATTTTCCTCTTAGATGGTGGGATATTGTAAAGTTCGGATATATTGTTCTGGTGAAGCCCTGTTGGGGGTGTGGTCAATGTCTTGTCGGTGATATTTTGTGTTTGTGCTAGGCAACACATGTGGGCTCAGGGGGGCTTGTCGAGAAGATAATGTCTCTTATTAAGGCTTTCGATGATTCGAACGTGGCGTTTATGTCACCCTCCTCTCGGCTGATACCCGTGTTCCAGGCGTTGGTTTCCGCAGTTGTCCATCCCTCCATCTCTTTGATCCAGATTTCGTATCTTGGGCCTCTAGGTGATTTCCATGCCATTCCGATCGCTCTCTTTGCGAGGATGCCCGCCATGTCCATTAGTCTTACGATATGCTTGATTTTTCTCAATCTGGGATATGTGCCTAGTAGACACTCTTTCGGGGTCCATTCGGACCTATTCACTCCCGCTTTTCTGCAGGTTTGTTCAATTTTGGCCCAGAATCCCAGTACTTTACGACAGGTCCAGAACATATGGATCATGTTAGCATCCTCGCTACCGCACCAGGAGCATTGCGGTCTGGCTTGTTTGTTAAAACTGGCTACCTTTTGTGGGGTCATGTAAGTTCTGTATAGGATGTTCAGCTGAATTAGTCTGAACCTGGCGTTTCTGGACACCTCTTTCGGGAAGAGTAGTACCCTACCCCATTCGTTCTCGGTCATGGTGATTTCCAAGTCTTTCTCCCACTTTTCTTTCAGCAACGTGCTTCGGGGTTTGGGTTTGTCCATTATTTGGCTGTATAATCTGGCTACGGGTTTCCAGCCTTCGCTTAGTTTGTACATTTCTTGTATCAAGGGGTTCGGTGTTGGTTCCTCAAGTCATGTGCTCCATTTCTTCATTGCGGTGTGCTTGACCCATTGGTACAATAAGAACTGGCCTTTTGCCAGTCCCTCCTGTGCGTGCAGTGAGTCGTAGTCTCTAAAAACACCTTCATCGAACTTGTCTCCCTAGGTGTACAGTCCCACCTTTTCCCAGCTCCTCATCGCAGGTAGGTCAGTGGGGGTTTTGCATACATCTGCCAGTATAGGGATTCCAGGTGCATATGGATGGTGTAAACGAAGCACCGAGCTGGTCTTGTTCCACGCTGTCTTCCTAGCTTTACTATCATGGGTACGGGGGTTCCATAGTACCTCTTTGGGGTATGTTGGAGCTGTCGATTGTTGCAGTAGATCTGTTTCAGTTGTTGGTTCGTCTGACAGCCCATTAATCATGTGGCTGAGCTGTGCAGAAGTAATACTTCTGGAGGTCAGGAAGTTGTATCCTTCCTTCCTTGTGTGGCAGTGACAGTATGCTTAGGGGTTGTTTGTGCCGGGTCGTGCCCCATTGGAATTCTTGAAGCAGTGTTTCTAGTCTTCTGAAAAAGGGTGGTCTTATGTAATGGCATATGTTTATGAAGTAGTACAAGAATCTCGGTAGAATTATCATTTTGGTGATTTCTGCTCTGCCCATCATTGAGAGTGGTAACCAGAATTTCATGGAGTTGCGCAGTCCTCTCATTACAGCCTCTGTGTTGCATTCGTGTGTGAGCTCTGGCGTGTGTTTTATGTTAACTCCCAGGTATCAAAACACTTCTGGTTGCCACTTGATCCCCACCACGGGTCCTTTACCCCTCTGAGCCCGGCCAGTGGAAATGCACATGATTTTTGCTTACTGAATTGTATCCCTGAGTAGCGTGCATAATTGTCTGGTATGTCTAGTGCTATCGGAGCATTTATTTGCAGGTCTCTTAAGTATAAAAGGACGTTGTCGGCATATAGTGAGATTATGATGTATTTCCCGTCCACCCTTATCCCTGCGTCGAAGAGCTGCTTCCTGAAGTAGATAGCTATTGGCACCAGCCCCAGGATATATAACCTTGGTGATAGCGGACAAACTTGTCTGGTGCCTCTCTGTATTGTCCAGGCCTTTGACACCATGCTCCCAGTCTTCACTCTTGCCATGGGGGCGTTGTATAATACCTTGACCCATCTCACAAAGCTTTCACCGAACCTGAATTCCCTCAGGACCTCAATTAGCCACTCCCAGAATATAGAATCAAATGCCTTGATGGCATCCAGTGACAGCACTGTCATGTCTTCCTTGCTCCCCAGGGTTTGCGCCATGACGTGTTGGAGTCTTCGTAAATTAGCTGTAGTGTTGCGGCCTGGTAAAAATCTGTTTTGGTCGTCGTGTATTAGGGTCCCCACCACCCTTGCTAGTCTTTTAGCCAATATGGTGGTTAAGATCTTACTGTCGTAATTTAGCATCGCTAGTGTGCGGTAGGAGTGACAGTCGTTTGCGGGTTTGTTTGGCGTAAGCATCAGGATTATGAGCGTTTCTCTCATGCTTCCTGGTAGGGTCCCTTCGTCATACGCCTCCAGGAATACTTTGTGTAATATCGGGGTCAAGATTGTTTCATAGGCCTTGTAGAACTCCGGTGGGAGGCCGTCACTCCCTGGGGTCTTGCATGTGGCGAGTGACCTGATTGATTCTGATACGTCTTCTGTGGTGATCACCTCTTCTAATGCCTCTCTCTGCTCGCTAGTTAGTTTGGGTTCTAGGGTGGTCCTGATGTCCTCTTTCGGTACTAGTG
Organism: Ambystoma mexicanum; assembly: GCF_040938575.1. Taxonomy (NCBI): domain Eukaryota; kingdom Metazoa; phylum Chordata; class Amphibia; order Caudata; family Ambystomatidae; genus Ambystoma; species Ambystoma mexicanum. Next base: position 83,421,254 of record NC_090935.1, on the reverse strand, counting down.
CGTTGTGGGCGTATAGCTTGGAGTAAAACTCGGTGAAAGTGTTGTTTATCGCCAGTTGCATCTTGTGTGTTACTCTGTATTCGTCTTTGATTTCATTTGGCAGATGTCTTGGGTTTCCTTTTTGCACAGCCAGGCCAGTAACCTGCCTGGTTTGTCAGCTTCTTTGTGCGATCTGGCAAGCGTGTTGTGAAGTCAATTTGGATAGTCTCTCCCAGGCTAGCTGGGAGTTGTTTCGGATCTCCTTTAGTTTTTCCTCATCCGCTTTGGTGTTTTGGGTGCTAGCTTCTAGTTGTTTTATCTCCTCTTCCTTGTCCTCCAGTTCTCTTCTCAGTTGCTTGCGGACTCCCCCCACTCCCGCTATCGTTTCCCCATGTGTCACCACTTTCATGGCTTCCCATAATGTGCCCCATCTGTCCACAGTTCCTGTGCTGATGCTTACAAATTCCTCTAGTTTATCCCCTAGGTTTTCCTTGAAAGCTTGATCGGTCAGAGCTTCAGTGGGCATTCGCCACATCAGGATGGGGGGTCTGTGGCCTCTGAGCTTCCATTGCATGAGTAAGGGTGAGTGGTCTGAGATCGATCTGCCCAGGTAGTTTGCAGATTCTGTTTACGTCAATTGTTCTCCATAGATGAACAGATAGTCTATTCTGGTGTGTAGTTTGTGGGGGGATGAGTAGTAAGAATAGCATATTTCCGTGGGGTGTAGTTCTCTCCAAACATCGGCTAGGTCCAGGTGCTCCACGGTGTTATTTAGCGCCTGTGAGGTTGCATTTTTTAGTTGTTGTGCTGGGTCAGACCTGTCCATGGCTCCATCTTTAACACAGTTGAAGTCCCCCCCCCCATATGAAGGTTCTATCTATGTGATGTGATATTTTGGTGCACAGTTGCTTGAGGTGCGTGGGTATGCCGTGTTGGGGAAAAGTAGGAGTTCACTATGCATATTTTGATGTGTTCAATTATGCCCCATATTATTAAGTATCTGCCCTCTTTATCCGCTTCCACTCTTAGTAATTGGAATGGTACTTCTGGACTCATCCTTGTGAATATGCCGCGTGTCCAGCCATAGCCCCCCGCCCAGCATTCTATCAGTTTGTCCGTGGCTTCCGCCGTGAGGTGGGTCTCTTGGAGCATTGCAATCGAGACTTTCTTTTTTCGTAAGAAGGATTGGATCCAATTTCTCCGTAAGTATGACCCCAGCCCCCTCACGTTCCATGTCATTACCTTGAGTTGCGCCACCATTATCGACTTTTGGGTGTTTTCTCTGGTTTGACCCCAGCTATGTCCCTGGGGTGGTCGCCTCTTCCAGTGTTCGGCTCCTCCAGCTGTTTCTTCCCCTCTTTTGGCTCTGAGGCTTATGATTTTCATGGCCTTTATCCCTCCGGTTATTTGTGGCCTGAAGACAGTGTGACGAAAAATACATAACTAGAACTGTTGCGCCCAGATACTGCTTTCTCTTTGCAGTGCTCAGGCACCCTCACGCTGTCTGGTGCCATCCTGGGTTTCGGGCGTGAGTGAGGTCGTGCTGGCAACAGGCCTGCACTGGTTTTTTTGTCGGTTAGTGCTGTGGGCTCGGTTGGGGAGGCCGAACGAGTTCCATAACCATTCTGCTGACTCATATTTTTATGTTCCTGGCATTTCAGTGTGCTGCTCCTTCAGCAGGGTTGTGGGGGGAGGAGTGGTTGTAGGCCCTCTGTGCTCCATGGATTCAGCCCAGAGTCTCTTGAGAGTGCGTCTCTTTCGCTTCTGCTAGGTTATTGTGCTCCATCCACATGTTGGCGGCTGCCAGCGTTTCCAAGAATATTGCTCTTCCTTTATAAATCACTTTCAGTCTAGATGGGTAAAGTAACATGTACTTTAGGTTTAGCTGTCTGAGCCTGGCTTTGATTGGAACACATTTCTCGCCCTTTGTACCGTTGGTGTATAGTCGGGGTAAATGGTGATCTTGGAGTTGTCTCGTTCTAAAACTCCTCCCTCTCTCGAATATTTTAATATGGTTTCTCTATCTTGGAAGTTGAGGATCTTCGCGATTATTGGACGTGGATATGAGCCTGGCGGTGGCTTCTTTTGGAGCGAGCGGTGTGCCCTCTCCACAATGAAACCTTGTGTTAGTTAGTTTGTTGTCCTGCTCCGATTTCTTGCTGTACTAGGGTTTCTACGTAAGCTGTTGGGCTTGGTCCTTCTGTTCCTTCAGGTACTCCGAGTATCCTTATGTTACTGCGCCTGGAACGCCCTTCTGCCTCTTTGGATCTTGCTTCTAGTGTGACCACTTTCCTTTCTAGTTTGGCCATTCAGGTTTTTAGGTCTGCTGATTCTTCTGCTGTCTCCTGGAGGGCCGATTCTGCATTAGTAACTCTCTCTGCGAGGTTGCAGGCGTCTTGGAGCATGAGCTGCATGTCAGATTTCACCTCATCGATTTTAGTGTCTATAAATGTTCTCAGTGCAGCTATAGCTTCTAATACTTGGTTATCTCTGTCATCCCCGTCTGTTGTTTTTTGGTGCTCAATATCGGAGGTTGCTGTTTGTGCTGGGGCGTGGGATTTGGTTGTGACAAAGGGGTCCATTGTGGCTGTCTTCCCCTTGCTTCTTAAGGAGGACATTGTGTTGCAACGTAGAGCCCGCAGTGTGTTATAGATGATAGTTCAGTGCCCTTTGTGTACGACTTGCTTTTGCTTTTGGCGTGGTCTGTGGCTTTTTATTATTTGTGCTATAGTCTGTGCAAGTTTTGGGTGTAGTACTAGTGCTTCTTGAGATGCCCTTTTATAATTTGGTCCGTTATGGTGACGGTTTGCATGTGCTAAGGTTGTTTGAGTTTGCCCCCCACTGCGTTCCATGGTGTCCTGTGGGGTTATTCCAGTGGAACCTCTATTTCGGGTTGTTGCTGTGGAGGTTAGCGTTACAAATTTAGACAGTTCTGGGCTGGAGTTTGCCGGTTCCAGTTTGCCTTATTGTAGCCCCTACTGATTCATGGGCAAAGCACCCGGTGGAAGCGGTGTGGGGGCAGCCATATTTGTAGTTTTTTGCGGGATGGTTAAGGTGCGTTGGTGCTGAACTGCTGCCTGGTGTAATTCAGAGTTCGCCCCCCCCCTCAGTGTGCTGACGTTTGGGTTTGGCAGGCTTGTAAGAATGATCCCAAATTGTCTTTATTTGTTGTTTCCCTTAGTGCCCCCTGTTGCTGTGGCTCACCTTTGTCTCGCTGGTCCCGGTTATGGCCCCCACGATGTGTCTCGCTTTTCTTTGCTGCTTCGCGGTTGAGGTGGCTGGCCGCTGGTCCTGTGCCACACACTCCCTGGTCTTGTTCCTGTGCTGCGCCGTTGGGTGGATCCTCCCCGTCTCCGGCCTCGCTATGGGGGGCCTGGATTACCCTGGATTCAGCCACCCTTTGCGGTTCGAGTCACCTCCGATGCTGTGTTGGGTATCGCTTCTGCTTCCCCTAGGTCTGCTTCTTTAAGATGGTGGTGGTTTTGGAACACCGTTTCAGGATCAGGTTATGGCAACTCGGCCGGAGCTCGGCGTCTCTGTCTCGTTACGCAATGAGCACCAGGCCACGCCACCATAAAATATCATATCATATCTGCAGTAGAGAGAGTTGGCCAAACTGTTTTCAGAGCCTTTTTTATGTATGTATTTATTTGTGTTCTTTCATGCAGCTAACCTTTTAAAAGACACTCATCCAGGGCTTGCAAAGTATTTTCGCCCACTCACATAGACAAGTAGATTTTAAGAAGGGCCAGTACCATTTGCAGGGGATGTTGGAAACTTTTATTTAAACTTTACTTTGCAGTAAAAGTCAAATAAAAGTTTCACTGTTCATGGCTGGCCTCTGGGTGGCAGCAGTGTCCCAAACTAGGGTGGGTTTGTGGTGACATGCACCATTTTACAGAAAGTGCATTTAAATGTGTTATCCGTTGCCATGGGTCTAGTGCATGTCTATTTAGTCGAGTGGGTAAACTAAGTTACTCAAACTGCAGGTCTAGTGAAATTTTAAAGAATTTGCAAGGCTTGACTTATTTCACTAATTACTTCGGCAGTACACAAAGCTGCTATATTGCTTCTCATTTTATATCTTGGCTACAAGTATCTTCTGGTGGCATTAAAAACATTAGTACAGAATTGCTAATCAAATGGGATTGTTTGCTAATCAAGAACAAATTAATTAGCAAACTCTGCTAATCAATTTTTGAAAACTATTTTAGCCTTGTAGGCACTGCCTTTGCTCAATGCAGGAATAGGGAAGTGGATGTATGCTTTAGAAAAACATACTGCTGGGGTCATGCCAGCTATTGTGGACATGAAAATTGTATTTGCAGCTTCAATTAGGGAGCAATCAGAAGATCTGTGGAGGCAGCAGGATACTCCAAAGGTAAACTAGAATCAAATTATTATAATGGATCACCTTTTAATAATTGTAGGATGGACGTGCATTACGGGTGATGGACCCCAATCTGCCGATATTAATTCAATTTTAGCTAAAACTATGAAATTGGAAGCTGATCTTACCATACACATTCAGACAATTCAGGAAATGTGGAGAGCAAAAACAGGAGAAGCATGGATAAGAACATAGCGATGTATTACCATATGTTGAAAAAGGGGTTTCCTAAAGAGGTTCAGCATGATTTGGACAAGGTTGTAGGGATAGAGGCCAAGGGGTGGCTAGAGATACGGGCACATATTATTAATTGTTGCAAAAGAAGATTGAAAAAGAAAAGCAGAATGCTGAACAGGGACAAAAAGCAGAAGCTAAGCTTGTCCAGAAGAAATTAACTAAAATTAATCTGGAAGGAGCAATGATTACCAGCTCTACAGAGGGAGAGCAGGGACGATCGCAACAACTGGGACAGTTTGAATCAGGATGGACAGATGGGTATGCTTCTGATTTAGGGCAAATGGGAGGATTCATGAGGGAAAGAAGAGCAATCGCGAGAGGAGGTGCGTTTGACAGGTTTGATGGTATGAGGCCCCAGTTGATTGGGTTGATGGGAGGTAAGTATGGAGGGTTGTATAAAGTGATATGTTGGTCTTGCAGGAAAATGGGACATGTGTTGAGAGATTGTCAGAGTAGACCTCTGTATTTTTCCGATCCACGTGCTAATCCAGGGGTATATGCAGGGTATTTCTAGGGCAACCCTATCGGTTCCATACATGGAGGATATGTGTATCAAGGTGGGTAATCAAAATGTATCTGCTCCCTTGTTATATTGTATGGATACACCAGTGAATCATTTGGGCAGAGACATTCTCAGCAAACTAAATATGACCATCACTTTCACAGAGATAGGTATTGTATGTTCAACTCTAGGGTTGTACCCACTAAGAACAACAGCGCTTCAGCATGCATGTTACACTGATAGCGCTAAAAGGGGGTGCCTGTGCATGCGGCTGTGTTTTCTTATGTGGTCATGGTTGTGCTAGGATAGGTCTCTGGGATTCAAGACAGGACTTGGTGAAAACCACTTGAATTTTTGTTTAGGCCTGCAAATTCACAAGATGTGACACCATGTACGCTTGTTACTATAATTGTAGAAGCAGTGATTATCAGAAATGACAGGATGGTTCTCTCATGCTTGAAGGAGGAAGGTGAAGAATGGTTTTATGCATTGACAAGCAAATGTTCAAGGATGCCGAAGACACAGGGGAGATGGTTTGGGAGACTGGAGTACCTTTCCAGATAACAGTAGACCATAAGGAGGTACCTCAAACTACGTCGGTCCCCAAAACCACTTCATCATATTCGAAGGAAGATTTAGAAAAGGTGTTCAGTCATATGTGAACTAGCAATCCTCATGAGGTGGGGTTATTGAAAAGACAGACACAACTGAATCTTGGTGCAATTCTGCCACGTGTGTGACAATACCCTATGTCTAAAGAGGCATATGAGGGGATTTATGAAACCATTATGGCATTGGGCAAGCAAAGCAGAATCAAACCTTTCGTGTAACCATGCAACACCGCCATCTATCCAGTAAAAAAAGGTGAAAGGGTCCAGTTGGAGAATGGTGCAGGATTTGCATCCTTCGAATAATATAGTTGAAGCAGAGCTACCAGTGGTTCCAAATCCTGCAACCGTTGTATGTCACATCCCTACTGGGGCAACCCACTTTACGGTGAGTGATTTGAAAAATGCATTTTCCTGGTTTCCCTTACATCCCGATTCTCAGTACCTTGCTGCATTCATGTATTGTGGCCAGCGGTTCGAGCATACGATGTTAACTCAGGGGTTCTGTGAATCTCAGAGTATTTATTATCGGGTGGTTCAGATAGTTTTGGCAATTGTACACATGTCCAGTGTAGTAATTCAGTCCGTGGATGATCTATTTGTTTCCAGCACTTCAGAGAAGCAGTGTCGAGGAGATTCAGCAACACTCCTCACCCTACTTCCAGAAAAAGGCTATACGGTGGACAAAGAGAAATGGCAGTACTGCCAGATAGAGGTAGTATATTTGGGGCAAGTAATATCACCAGCAGGAAGGAAAGTAATGTCTGAGAGAGCAGTAGCAGTTTAAAACACCCCTAAACCGGCAACAGTGAAACAAATGCAGCAGTTCCTAGGACTCTGTAACTATTGTAGATCATTGATCTTTGAATACTCCAGTTACACAAGGCCCCTCACTCATGGAAGCACAGAAGACAACAATTTGATTGCATGGTCAGATGAAATAGGGGCTTGTTTTCAGGAAGTCAAGACTGTGATCAGCAATGCTCTGATCTTGATGACCCCAGATTACAAGAAGCCATTATTTTCGTTCTTACATTCAAATGGGTAATGACAGTACCTCACTGGGACATAAGCATTTGACTTACTACACCGGGATTCTAGATCCAGTAATTCAGGGACATTTCCCTTGAGAACAGGCTTTAGCGACAGTGGCTTTTGCAACACAAAAGTCCTCGACCATTACTATGGGCTGTCCGGTGACACTATTTGTGGAGCATGCGTTCTTTGCAATTCAAGTCAACGCTCAACACAAAAGGGCTTCGGTCTATTAGATAATTTTGTCAAATGCATCCAAACATACTGTACAGTATCACCTCGTCAACTCTGCAACATTTGTAGCTGAACCAGTAAAACCTGACAACTTTGTCAATGACTGTGCACCTTAGAAGGAGGTGAGGTACTCGTCGTTAATGGTTCATCGACAGATGATCAGGACATCAAGGGAAAGGTTCAGTAGTTGTGGATGAGGAGTACCAGGTCAGGATGAAGAAAAGGTTGCATTTGTATTATTCCGTGCAAGAGGTATAACTAATAGCGCTCAACAAGGCATTGGAGATGAGTGAGGTGAAGGCAGTCACTATTCATTCTGCCTCAGTGTACGTAACCTCCACTGTACACTAGGGGTTATCAAGATGGCTTAGAAGGGGTTTTAAGAGATCAGATGGTACCCCTGTTCAGCATGCTGTGTTACTATCCCAACTAATTGATGCATTAACCTTACCAACAGAAACAGAAGTAGGATGGTTAAATGTGCTGCCCACACTAATAGTACTGACAAAATAGCGCTTGTAAATATTGCTGCCGACCAGGCAGACAAAAAGGAAGCACATTTACAGTTTCCAGATTCCCAGAACAAAGAATTGATGTCCCAGCAGGTACAGTTGCCAGTTCCATTTACTGCAGTCCCATTGCTTCAAATTGTTGAGTGGCAGGATAAAGCTCAGAACGGTATCAGGTAATATTATCCCCACCAATGAAATCGCCCTATATATGGTTGTGGGGTAAGACCATAGGTGACATTAGTGGGGATAATTTATGGGGTTATTGGGACCAGTGGTTGCGGGGGTGTCCCCTGCAGGTTCCATGGCTTAATATTGCAGCAAAAATATGGCGATATTCTTGCATGGCGATATATTTGCAGGGATATTAACACATGGAACCCTCAGAAGGAGGAGAAAAAGCTCTGGGTGAAGAGGGGATACGCTATCTCACCCACAGAATTGTTGTGGAGACAGGAGCTCATTGGGAAGGCAGTGAAACCTGTAGGGTTACATATTGTGGCTCCAGAGCAATTATGTTACCCAGCGCTCACTGCTCGACAATAAATAGCAGCAGAGCTCAAGGAATGTTGGTGCATACCAAAATTACAAGAGCAGATAAGTACATTTATAGGGAATTGCATTGTGCGTAGAGTTCAATCCTGTAAACATGATGAAAGCAATGAGAGGAATCAAACCCTGAGCTTCAGGACCTTTCTGGGAGTTGTAAATCAATTTTGTGGATATGATACAGAGGTGCAGTACTTTTCGATACCGTATTGTCATTGTTTGTCCATTTTCCTGATAGCTTGAGGCTGGTCCCTGTGTACACCCTGATGCCAAGTCAGCAGTCCATTTTTTGGTGAGGGAGGTATTTCCAAGATGGGGAATCAGTGAGTTTTGAAGACTGATAATGGAACCCATTTCTTTAACGCATTGTTTGCAGAGATTACTTCACTTTTGGGGATCAGGCACAGGTTGTGCTTAGTGTACCACCCTCAATTCATTGGGATTATGGAAAGTTTAAATGATTTATTAAAGATGAAGATTTCTTAATTATGCAGTGAATTGGGGAAGATATGGCTGTATTGCCTACGAGTGGCATGTTTCCATTTGGGGAACCAGTCGGGAAAGGATAATTGCCTTTTCTTCAGATAAAATAGTCACAGGGCATAGGATAAGCACACCACTTACCCCTGAACATACTGCAGCAGATGCCAAAAAATCTGTTGGGCAACGCGTTTAGGGAATACCTTAGGGACTTAACCAAAGCTGTCAGAATTATATCTTCACAGATTGAGTTTGTTTATCAACAGTCGACTTCAATGAATAACAATGCCAATGGATCTGAAGAGTTGAAGCTCAGCAATTTACCCCCGGGGATCGCATCTACATTCCGACTTTAGTGCAATGATAAAGTGAGAGGAGATTTCACAGCCCCTCCAAGGCGATTTCTGTCACTCTGGTGGCGGTTAAAGTGGAAGGACATCAGGGCTGGCTCCACCTGAGTGATGTGAGATGAGGCACCGGAATCCCTCCACTGACACAGGAGAAGGATACAAATGTAAGTTAAGCATGGCCTAAGAAGTTTCCTTTCACTCCCCTTATAAGTGGTAAGAGAAATATTGAGTTTGAAATGAATACTAGAATGTTTTGTTGTGTAGGTTTTCTTTTTTTATAGTCTTCTTTTCTAATGGATGAGGAAGAGCAAATGTAAATATTAATGAGTTGTCTAGGGGTACACAGGATAATGATGTATTGTTACAGTCACAAAGAGACCTGGAAACAGAATCTGTGAAAAAATATGATGAATCAAATTTTGATAAGATTGTAAACGTTTATGGGTTCGCTGCCCAGAATGTTTGGTATGGGCACATGAAGGTGGTGGGGAGAGAGAAATCTGGAGGATCTTGTTATATGTGCGTACTCATAACCCATGCATCTGGCATACCTACGTTATTTTCCAGAGTTTCATTATGTTTAGTACACCTAGCCTTGTGTCAGGTTAGAGGGCAGTTTCAAGGGCAGTCAGTTACAGCTTCAGCAATTCCTGTCTAAGATGAATGTATAAAAAAAGATGTTAAGGAGCAGGAAAATAATGCACATTGTATTTGAAGCGTACAACTGAATCTCAAAGGCTGTTTTCTCGTAGATAACCGATGAGGGGTGAAGAGTTGTAGAGCTGGTGGAATAAGGGGCTATACTGATGAAATGGAAGAACAGACTAATGAAGATGGTGGAAGTATCTGGAACCTTCATATACATTGTCTGACATGGCTCAAGGAGCCAGAGTAACCTGTTAAGAATCAGCTACTTATACAGGTTTCTCTGTGCTTTAAGGGCGATCGCACGGTACCTGTGCGCACTAATGGAAAATACAGTCACATAATATGCCTTGCGCACCTGCCTAGTGGAACATCTGCATTGTTGGACACAGCTTGGACTTGTGGAGCAAATTCCTATCTGCATTTGCCTCCAGCCTGGTCGGGTGTATGCAGTTTGACTACACTGCATGTGGCCATCTATGTGGTTGCAGAAAAGTGCTTGACATTTGGAAGTGTGGTATCAAAGCCTGTATCTGTGCCTAAATTGCCCCTGTGACCCTTGCATCCTTCGGGTTTCTGTATGAGAACAGTAGATCAGAGTTTTCTGAGCCTATGAAGGTGGAACCTCCTAGTAGGGTCAAATGCTCAAATTATGTTTCAGCAGCATCTACAGAAGCACCTAACAGGATTCTAGAGCAGTACAGACTATTTAGCAAGGCTGAGACGGTTCTTGCCGCATTCGTGGTACTAGGTGTTCAAGCCATAGAAAATGCAAAATGGCTCCAGATTACCCCAATCAAACTGATTTTGTTGGTAAACTCTTCAGAGTTAGCATCTAGTGCCATCAAGGAAGAAATGTGTACTTTGAGGCGTATGACATTACAGAATAGCTACATCCTCGACCTCCTCACTGCTTTGGAGGGCAGGCTTGTTAGCAAAATTAGTAGCTCATGCTGCATCTTCATACCTGGGTACAATGATGAGAATGAGACACTTGCACAGACTATTACTGCAATGCATAAACTGGAACAGTCTATGGAAAGTGGGGCTGGCATTACATCCGATTTGTTGATTGAACCCTGGTTCAAATGGATGTCGTCATGGACGAGCCTTGCAATGAAGATCCTTATGCCGATGATCATTTGTGTACTGTGTTTTTTGTATTTGTCAAGTTTTTTTTATATATACTGTTCCTTTAGCATGCCAAGAACTGCTCATATCATTTATGCAAACCTGTCCAAGACTAGGGCCACGGTCAATGCATGTCCTGTGGGTACTCAAAATGTAAATTGGAAATTCATTGGAGTATCAGATTTTGGTCTTGGAAATGTATTAGTTAATGAATGTTGTAAAGGGGGAATGTTGGGGTAGATGGATTTTATCTCAATAGAAAGTAGAGGTTCACGTTGCTGTAGTGATAAACAGTACCCGCACCTCCCTGGGATCCAGCCCTTTGTGCAAAGTAAATCACTCCTAATTACCTTCCCACACAAATAAGGTTTAAGACGCACGATGAACTCGGTCTGGAAAAAATCCAATCACACAGAATATATGATGCTTGCATTTATAGTCTACAGTGTCTAATGAGAACTAAGCAGCAATTTACAATAATGTGGAAATAGAAAAGTGCAAGCTATATAATGCCAATTATCAATCACAGATGAATATGCAATTATTTGGTCTTACGCTCCTAATGAAATGTAGATGAAGGTACGATCTGATCACACCCAGGACCCTCACCGCTACAGGTGCCCGGCACTCCTCGGAAGAGGAGGGGAGGACTGGCCAAGCCCCCACAGTCCTACACCAGAGCGGGGATGTGATGCTAGGAGTCTCAGCCCAGATAGTGCACAGCTGGTCATCCAGGCACTGTTCTTCTTGATACGCGCGTCTTTCCAACAGCCCAGGATGAGTCCCCCCTTCCCTGGTCCAAGTATAGTTCTCTTATTAGGAGCTGCACGTCAATCATCATGACGTGTCAGCTCTTCGAGAAGCTTCTAGGCTCACCCTTCCGGGCAGTAAACATGTTTTCGCTTGGAAAGTTACGAGACTGGAAACAGCCAGTCTTGGCTCCCAGGCTTCGGGCGCTGTGTTTTGAGAAGATCTAACATTCTTGCCTTATCAGTGCACCTGACTCACAGAGCGAAGACAAGCAAAGCTGTGCCTGGCTCCCAAGGGCTGCATAGAGCCTCTTGCAAATGCTAGATGTTTTATGTCTTCAGAAAAGGCCTTCGCAATTAACCCCTTGCAAGCATGCAGGCTCACCCAGTTCGAGTGGCCTGGTTGATGTCAGCATTTTCCTCCATGCTTCGAATAGGCTCTAATACACACAAGATAGCTCAGTGGGTTAGTGCAAATGCAGGTTACTGCAAGCGCCTAGCAGTTTATCACGACAGTTGCGTGCACCATATTAATGTTAATATAAGACAAGAATGGATGCGATATTATTACAACGTTGTAGTTTTGTATGTATCTAGAATTGGTAATTAAGGGTTGTTAAAGGTTACTTTAGTGTCATTATTGTGTGTCTAGTGTGATACATTTTAGATTTGCAGACATGTAGCGGAATAATGAAGATTGTGTGAACATAATAGGAGAGCACATTGTGCAACTTAGCACAATGAGATTTAAATCACAAAGTTACACACAAAGTGGAAAAAGGCTCTTCAGTGGCAAACCCATTATAAACGATGTGGTCGTTTTTAACACACTGATATAAATATAAACATGCACACATGGATCATATATCGGGAGATTGGATGCTACAGGATTGGGCTGTGCAGGCTGTGGCCTGGGTTTGTGAAATAGATTTCTAGCTTGTTCGGAAGACTGGCTGGCCAAGGAGGATGGAAGTGATTGGCAGAGGAACAGCTGCAACAACATGGGAGATACTATTTACAGCTAAAATAGAGTGAGTGCAATGGGACCAGGATTTTGAGCTCGGAATTGTTTGAGTGGCCAAAGAAGCATCTGATGTTAGTGGCTAAAACTGTAGAAGGTCGACTGGAATGGAAGATGACTGCCGGGCTATGAGAGGGTCAAGTGGATTAGCGGGAAAAGAGTATAAAAGGACCAGAGGGCAGATTAATTGAAATGATGGTCACATAATCAAAGGGTGTGAAAGGACACCAAGAATAGGTATCCGGGGTGTGAAAGTGCTTCGAGAAACTAGTTAGTACCTGATCAAAGCTGCCTTATGCTAGCTCTCTATAGCTATATAAAGTGAAAGGCCCATACATGAACCATGCATGTCAGATTTAGCATTGCAGCTCCAAGGAATCAGTACTAAAACGGTATTGTATGCCCATGTTAGGGTTGTGTGTCCTGCAGGAACCCAAGAAGAGGGTTGGACTTGTATTTGCTATGTCATGAAATTGTATTTCTAAGGGGATGGTGCCACAGGGAAGGCAGCCAAAGATATTGTGGGGACCATATTTCCTTTTATAGGACTAAACCATTTGTATTGTGGGTGACGACTTTGTAAGGGAACATGAGGGAAATGTGGGAGTGTGTTAACTGTTCTGGAATTGTATATATACTGCACCTGTTTTATGGTTCAGGAAGATTCAGGTTAGTTTAATCTCCAATAAGTTGTCTAGCCTCTCCCCAGCGGCCAGTGTGAACCCAACTTGCTTTAATGAAATGTGTGTTCACTTCTTGAGAGGTGGGCCATTTTAAAGTACAGCGATTCGAGGTTTTTATAGCGCTATTGTCTCTGACCATAGAATCAGCCTCTCCTCTGGGTAGCTTATAGAACTACTTACATTCAATACAATTAATGAGCACCATATCCTAGTCAACTGGTGAGGTACAGTTGCTTTTGCAAGCAGAGTGGTGTGATTCCCAAAGTCAGCAGCAGATCCTAGTTAAGTCAGAGGATGACCCAGTGAACAGGGCATCTAGGGCAGTCTACCGGGGGAGGGCATGGTGGAAGCTACAGTGGTTTGCATTGGTACTACTTGTTCAGGCTCTGAAGATTTTGTGCTGGCAATGGATGTTCATGACCGAGGTGATGATGAACAACACTTTCGATAACACACCAACCCAGAGTGTGAAATACCAAGTGTGCCACATATTGTGTGTCTTTTGTCAGAACATAACTCAGGAGTGCATGATCCATTTACCATAGATGTTCCAATGAATAAGCAGAGTGGTTCACAAGCTGAATTGTTGTGTCCCTCCTCTCTCACAAATATTATGTCCCACTTATCTCACAGGGGTGAAGGCACAGCCTGAATTTGTATGTCTTGTCTACCCTTCAGGGGTGATGGCACATCCTTAAATTTGTATGTACCTCCTGTATCGCATGGATGAGGGCAAACACTCAATTTCTACATCTCTCCTATCTCACAGTGGTGAGGGCACAAACTGAATTTTCACGTCTGTCCTATAGGCCTGAGGGCACAGCCTGAATTTTTACCAAACTCCAGTCTACTATGTATGAGGAAACACTACTCAATTTGAATGTCTCTCCTGTCTCGCAGAGGTGGGGCAAAACCTGAATTTTCATGTCTCTTCTGTCCTGCAGGAGGAAGGCATACACTGAATTTCTTTGTCTCCCCTGTTTCACGGGAATGAGCCTACCACACTCAGTGTGTATGTTGCTCCTGTGTCAGAGGGAGGACTGAACAGCCTGAATGTGCATGTCTCTTGTATCTTGCATGGGTCATGGCGCAGATTGAATTTTGAGACGTTCCATTCCTGCAAGGGTGATGGCACAGGATGAATTTTTCATGTATCTCCATTCTTGCAGGACGAGCACACACACACACACACACACACATTTTCCACATCCCTCTCGTATTACAGGAATCCTCTTAGATACACTCATTCAGATGCTCTTTTTCCCCCCCTAACAAGGGGGCGTTTCTGGGCATTGAAAAGCGCGTCCTCAATTCACACATAAACAGAAACGAGGTTTATTCCTCTGCACCTTTTGACACAGGTAAAGGGAGAGGTGCAAATCATGACAGGCTCCTTTCTGATCCTGTCATATTTTTCTTTTGAAGTGTGACAACAGTGACTTAAACGTGGCTGTCACACTAGCATTTCCATTCCCAAACACAAATGCAAATGTGTTTTTTTTGTCATTTCAAAGAGATGGTCCCATGTGCTCCAAACATCACATGGTTTCTGGGAGCCCGTCATACGCACTCCCAACACTAATGTATGCAAGGGTGCTGGAGAGCGCATCTTTGTACTTTAGTCAAGTACCTCCGGAAATGCTCACGTCACCTTTGTGAAGAAGGTGAACTGAGCATTTATGAAAATAGCACAAATGAAACAAGCACATGCTCTGCGCTCATTCCATCTGTGCAAGGTTTGGAAAATCTGGCCCTCAATTACTTTTGTCTGTCCTGTCTCGAAGGGATGGGGAACAGCCTGCATTTTTACTTCTCCAGTGTCTCGTAGGGATTGTTACAAAGCCGGAAACTTCATGTCTCCAGTCTGGCAGAAATGAGGGAAGCCCCTCAATGTATACCCCTCTCCTGCTTCACATGGATGGGGGCACAATCAGAATGTTCATGTCCCTCCTTTTGGGCAGTGGTGAGGACACATACTCAATTTGTATGTCTCTCCTGTCTTGCAGGTATCAGGGCAAACACTCAATTTATTTCCAGAAGAGTGATTACACAGCCTGAATGTGTACATCTCTGTTGTTTTGCAGGGCTGAGGGAACAGCCTGAATTTCTATGTATTTTCTGTCTCGCAGGGATGAAGGCAAACACACACCATTTATATATCTTTCCTGTATCACATGGATGAGTGCAGACACTGCATGTTTACTGTCCAGCATGTTTGGGTCATGGAGCACAATCGATTTTTACATCTCTCCATTTACAGGGATGAGGGCCAACACAACATTATTTCATCTCTCTTGTCTCAGAGTCTCAATGTTTACATCTCTCCTATTCTGCAGGGGTAGAGCACATCTTGAATTTGTACATCTCTCCTATCTCATGGGGATCAGGGCAGTTATTCACTTGTTTCTTCTGTATTGTCTATAATGGGTGGGGGCACGGACTGACTTATGTTGTCCTTTCTATCCTACAATAGTGAGAGCACACATTCAGTTTTCACATTGCTCCTAACTTACAGGGGCCGGGGCACATCTTGCATTGTTATGTCTCTCCCATCTAATGGGTATGGGGGCAGTCATTCACTTGTTTCTTCTGTTTTATCTCTAACGGGTAGGGGCACAGACTGACTTATTTTGTCCTTTCTGTCCTACAGTAGTGAGTGCACACATTAAGGTTTCACATCACTCCTAACTCACGGGTGCTGGGGCACATCTTGAATTGTTATGTCTCTCCCATTTTATGGGGATGGGGGCAGTCTTTCACTTATTTCTTCTGTCTTGTGTCTAACGCGTGGGGGCATTGACTGACCTATGTTGTCCTTTCTGTCCTACAGTAGTGAGTGCACACATTAAGGTTTTACATCACTCCTAACTCACGGGTGCTGGGGCACATCTTGAATTGTTATGTCTCTCCCATCTTATGGGGATGGGGGCAGTCATTCACTTGTTTCTTCTGCCTTGTCTCTAACGGATGGAGGCACGGGCTGACCTATTATGCTCTTCCTATCCTGCAGGAGTGAGTGCACACATTCAATTTGTACATTTCTGCTAACTCACGGGTGCTGGGGCACATCCTGAATTGTTATGTCTCTCCTGTCTCATGGGGATCAGGGCAGTATTTCACTGTATTCTATTGTCTTGTCTCTCAAGGGTGGGAACACAGACTGACTTATTTTGTTCTTTCTGCCCTGCAGGAGTGAGTGCACACATTCAGTTTGTACATTTCTCCTAACTCACGGGTGCTGGGGCACATCCTGAATTGCTATGTCTCTCTGAGGAGACATGAGCCCAAATAGAGGAGTTGCTCATTGACCCACTCCCAAGTCTAAGCGGAGTACAATCAGGTGGTGGGACCCGATGTGAAACAGCGTCATCAAATCTCAGCAAGGCATACTACGCTGGTGCCAAAGGGTAGACTCTCAAGCATCCTGAAATATTAGAGTTAGTTGTGTTAGGAAATATAGCTCCACCTATTGCAGGTGTTCTCCCTAGACAAGTGATGACACATCTACTATAGAAAAGAAGCTAGTGAGTGTCATATGGTTTCACTTCTAGTAGGTCATCTACTTTTCAAATGTCTGTGCTCAATTGAATGTTTATTCGTCAACAAACAAACCATGATGTTAAATTAAACACATTTTAACGTCATATGTCTGGGTATTTCAATTTTAGGTGTTTTGATTTCTTTTTCAAATGTTGAACCATTGCTACTTTTGTGTCATTTGTTTTTATGGACCTGAAGAAGAAAATGAAGCCAGCATATGCAAACCCCCTCGAGAAACAAATACACATTATGCATAAAGGCCTGCTGTGCCCCCTAATCACAGAAAAAGGCCCAACATGTTTAAATGTACCTGGGCTGGTGCTTCTCAAAATGATGCTCTGCACGGCTATTATTGGATTGTGCATCAATTATTCCCGGCTGAACATGTGCCAGCACAGTAGGCACAATGTCCAGATCTGCTGCGCAATGTTGTCTACCGCACTGTCCTCTCGGTCCTTGACACTGTCTCCAAAACTCCCTGGAATAGCACCTAGGATTAACTTGGCCATTCTTTGGGTAGGTACCAATGCATCACTGTGTGAGCAGTACCCGCTCAGAGCCGGGACAAGCCTGCAATTGTGACATCAGTGTTGCCATTGCCCTATGCCCTTCTAAGCGGTGCGAGCTGTAGTCCCTTCATCACTGGTATGGGGGTGGGATGTGGCAATCTTATCATATTGCGTACAGGTGACAGCAGAGCATGTGGTTCAAGATGGTTGTAGTATCCAGTGATTGGGAGCAGAGATCTTGGAGGCCCTAATTGAAACCAAACTGTTTTTTTATGAATCCTCCTCACACCTGTTGCACTGACTCTCCTCCTCCTGACCCCTACAGTACTCACAGTGCCACCGGCGAAGGCTCCTCCCAGGCGTCTGTGTCAGTACAACCACCATTCCAACCATCATCCCCATGGACCCCAGCAGCATACTCATCACCACCAATCCGACCAACTACTTCTGCAGCAGGAACATCTCCCCGAGAACACTCTTCCCCTGTTCACCACCCTCTAAGAGATCCACGTCTACTGGATCCAGGTTGCTCTACTCCTTCTGCACTGACAGCACCTCATCAGATTCCTCCCCCTGCATCCCTGCCTTTTTCCCCAACACAATCTAGGTTTTCTAAAGAAGTTTTGTTTTTCCTCTAAGAAAGGATAACAATGAAGGTTGTGGATCTAAAACACCAAAGGTCTCCCTAACAAATAAATTAAAATGGTGTACCAATTCAACTGGCTTCCAAAGTTAGACAACATTCCAGGTTTCCCTTACTTAACTAAAAACGGTTCTGCATTAAAATCACAACACAGTCAAAAAGGATTAACGAACAAGCAAAAGAAATGGCTCCCCAAAGGAACTACCCGAGTGCCTGGCAAACAAATTGAGAAAACAAAAATAAAAGGCAGTGAAGCCACCACAATTATGATTGCTACACTACCATGAATGAAGTTATGTGATTTTAGAGTCAATGGGAAAAATACCAGGGACACAGAGGATCTTTTCTCAAGTATATTTACTTCATGGAGTGTGAGCGCACAGTCTAAGAGGGTGCTTTAAAATAATTCAATAAACACACAATGTTCAGGGGTGATACTCACATTATCATGACTCAGCATTGCCCCCTTTGGTGGCCCAGTGGTCCCTGAGGTGTATATGACAGTGCAGCACTGATTACTCTTCAGGGTATTCGTGATGTCATCAAGATTAGAATCAGGAATGTCAGATCCCAGCTGCATGAATTCCTTCCACTGTTGACAAACATAATTGGATGCATCAGAAAGGAAACACACAAGGCAAGCACTGCCCACAAAGCCAGCCACTGCAGCGCTGATGCCCATAATGCATGCATTCTCTGACAGCCAGCGCATACTTAGGGCCTGCTCACTAGTTTGACAGTCGTGGTAAAACAACGAGCAGTTGTTGTCACTGCGTGCTTAACCACTCTGATCAATTGTGAGTTCACTTTTAAAACTTGTTTTTCCGTGTGCTTTTGTCTGGCGGATTTTAACACCACACAAAGCAGTACCACATACAGTAATTACCGGACCCCCATTGTGTCCTATGAGAATCAAAAATGGGAATCGTACTCATACGACCTATCCGGTCACCTGGTAATTACCACATGCAGTAACAGTAAACGAGTTTGGAGGTATTACCATGTGTAATACCTCGAAACTCATAATCAGGTCAATAGAGAGTCCCCTTAAATGGCTCAGATATTGACCACAAGGGGTGACAAATGAGATTGCATGTCACAGAGGATTCCTATTATGCATCGATTATTCTGTATTCATTCTACTTAGCAAGATTTTAAACAAAAACCTACAGAACCCAAAATCCATATCCACCCTCTAACATATGAGGCAGTCCCAGTATATCCCAGTGCTTTCTCTTTTCCAATACAAATACGTCAAAAATATCTCCTCTGCTACTATGGAGAAATAAGAGACGAGCTGACATGAATGATGAAATACAACAGGTGATATCAGAAACACAGGAGCAGACTAAGCACAGCCATGGTAGAATGCATCTGCCAGTAAACAGACACATATAAAATCAAGGTGGTAACAGATGGAGGGGTAATTTTCACCTATGTGCAATTAATAGAATTCCGACTCTCGGTCACATTCGCTAGGAATATTCTAAATTCTGTTTCATGACACATAGGTGTCCTACTATGCATGTTTATGTCCTGGCCAAATCAGACCATGAAGTGTGCAAAATAGGTTTACAATACACCTGAAGAAAGTCCTGTCATTGGACAAGGTAGGATGATGAAAGAATCTGCTAACTATTAGCCCCAGATCCAAATGCCTTGACTACCATCTCCCCTCTATCAAAATGGATGCCAGACATAACCCAACTATTCAAATTGGGGGAGGAGAGCAGGAGAAGGTATTCGGGAAGGAAATTGAGTTTATGGCCCTTGGAACGTGCATTTGTTAATGGATGGGATTATACCAGAATAATTCTGAGTGAAAATAACCGGACAAACTCAAAAGATGGCAAGTTACTGTTTTATTAACAATTATCTAAAACAGTGATTTCTCAATGATTTCCCCAAAAAAAATACACTTCATATGCTCAGAATGACGTCATGCTACGTGGCAATAGTGAAAAACCTATCAAGGGTCGGATTGGTTTAGGCAAATATCTAGATATGCAATCATATAGGAGCTAGGATTGTTATTGGCTGCCCTTTATCAGGTGGACAATTTATGTCTACCTCTTCAAACATGTCATTTAAGAAAACTAGTTACACCGTGTTTCATTGGTCTTCTATGCTATAAGGTCCTTTGTTATACGGACGAACACAATTGGTTGTCACGCTTGTGCCATGTCTGGAATATTCGGTTCATTTAGCAGCTCGTAAGCCAACACCCAGGTGCAGGGAGATAGGACATAAAGCTACCTCACCACCCAATTAGCCCAGCATTTCTCATCACCCATGCCTTCTGCCATGAAATTGTCTTTGTACTTGGCCTTTCAGAGTATTGGGAATGCCCAGGAGTAGTTTTTCCAAACTGAAGCTAGCAACAGCACATTAAAGCTCTCTTATAAATGTCCCTTTCTTCCCCACTAACCTTCCCCACCCCCTTCCTTTTCAGATCTTCCAGAGCGCCTGGAGACCATGAAAAATGGCAGTGGTGCGCGGGACAAGTCCCAATAACAGAACATAGCATAACACGTCAATATTTCGAAAATCTATAAAACAGGGAAAAGAAATAATTGAGCAACTATCTTCATTCTTTGTTAAGCATGACACCAGACCCCATGCAGTGACAATAATAATTATTTTTTTTAGTATTGATTTGGCTGAAAAATGCAACCTTTCAATACAAAATATTCTGATCATTTACATTGGACAACAATTCAAAATTTTGTAAATGTTGAACACATTGATCTTAAAAAAAAGAAACACAATTAAAATTTAGATAAACTGAAATTCACATCAGTCTAAACCATAACATTCTTCACTAAGAAATGATGGGTAAACATAACAAACATTGAATCCTAACCCATTGGTTAAAAAATTCCATTTTGGACTCGTCATTATCTAACTTCAATTCATTCAGATAGTTCATTGTTGCATATCCCACTGTCCTTGAATACACATGAAATACATATTTCCATAAGACTTTAGTTTCCATGTGTTTCATGTGTTCAAACAACATTTTAAAGTGCTTGTTTCTTGTGCTCTTTAATTCTGGACATTCTGTGATGATATGCTCAAGGGATTCTAAGCTACTATTACAAAATATACAAGTGGGAGGAGAAGGGGGAGAATATACAGAAGAAGGAGATTAATGTCACCCAAGACTAACATATAATCATCACACTTTTCAGCAGATATCCTGACAAAGAATTCCTCTATAAATTCAAAAAAACATGCTGGCGATAAATGTGCCCTGCCCCAGAATTGAGTATACATCATTCATCAGTTTAACAGATTGTATAAATGGCATATGCACATCATATATTGATACCTTAAACCCCTTTGATTTTATTATAGCTACCATAAGGCCTGCCATCGGACGCCCCCTAGCTATGCTTATTGCTTATTGCAGGTTCTGTTATAATCTCATAGCCATCCCATATAGGGGTTTCTAATAGCCAGCTGTAATATTCCCCCATTCTCAATGTTTTGCACCGGATCTGTTTGGCTTTCAGTATCTTTTAGTCCACAGTGTCTGAAAATCTCATACTGTGGTTCACTTTCTCTTGTAGCTCCGTTTGGCAACCCATCTTTGCTTTGAGTTGATATTTTTGTTAGCAAGATAGTTTGGTAGTTATTTTTTTGATCCATTGCCTCATACAGTTTGGCCAGTGATAATAGGGCAGCATTAATGGACAACAGCGTGATATATATTCATGTGCCCCTGCATTGACACCTCTTCCATGCAGGGATTAGTAGATTGTACGGAAGGTTGCCCATCCAGTGGCCTGTGCACTTGTCTTGGAGTTGGCGGGACGAATGATAAATCATTTACCGATGTGTCTTCTTCTAGACATGTCGATGATTCCAGAGATACTTCGACATTTTTAGTTATTGGTGTTTGGGCTTCTTGGACTTCTTCAATTCTCCCCGCGAGGCTACAATCATTTGGATTTAGTCTTTGGATGGGTGACAGGTCCTCTACCTGCATTAGATTGCCCATATTAGAATGCACAAATACAACTTCTTCTTCATGAGCCGAGGCCAAGCTCATGTTCATGAAATTGAGTGCATCTTCGTCCACTTGACCCGTAATGCGCAGGTTTTGATAAGCTTCTCTTAACCTTTGTTGAGACGCTACAGTACACATTTTGGGAGGGATTTCATTAATCTTGTCTAATTTTTTATATGACGCCTGGATGTTGTCATCACAACGTCTACTTTCATTTTCCATAGTAGTATCTGATATAGTACTTGCAACTTTGTCAGAATTCATTGTCGATATAGTGACCTTGATGGCTGCTACTTCTTTGTCAAGGCAGCTGTTCAATTCACGCAATTTGCCTTGTTTAGCCTGATTGGCTTTGATCGTTCCAGCTTCATTTGTGTCCGTTTCCGATATCACGCCAGAGTTGTAATAGAGGCGGATGCCGGCACCCCTTGTAATTGAATGGTTTCTAGTTTTGTTCAATGTTTTTGAATTGCCTCTGCAAGCCAATATTGTTTTTCTTTGTTGTTGTTTCTGAATCTGGGTGTTAACAACTACTTGATTATTTTTCATTGCCATGACTGTTTCATCCTTAAACAGGGCTACATTCACTGCCGGCATACCAGTTTTTAGGGTGAACTGGCCCATTTCCATTTCTCTGAACCAAATGGGACGGTAACTTCAAGTATATTAAAAAAGAAAAATGAAAAGAAGAAACACTTGCGAATTTAAACAGGCAAATGTTATGTCAGCACGCCTTGCACAGTTCAAACAGGCTGCAGTTTCACTTCAGTTTAATGCTAGCTTATTATTCTAAGGTACGTATTGTACCTTTCAGCCACTATTTGCGCAACTCTTTCACAATTGCCATTCAACGACCGGGCCCATCAACTTGGACAAGTTGAATAAAAGATAGCAAAATCGATAACACAAAAACCAAAAAGTAGATATAGTGACAGGCTAAGTACTTCATTTTTTTTTTGTTTTAACACAAGAAGCTTAGATAATCATACATGTGACCTTGCATTGAGATTGTTCACAGAGGGACTCCAAAAGTTACCTGATATGCTAGCTCAAAAGCAGGCCCCCTCTCCCCTGGCTATCCCGCTAGACAGCGAGACAGCAGGCAAAAACACTTGCCAAAAGCACTTTCCCAAATGCGTGTGCACCGTGCTTATATCTATTTCCGGGTGGGAGGGCGGTATTAGCACTACAACAAAGACAGAAAAAGTCAAATTATTAATGGGAATGAGCGTTACACGCTGGTGAAATGCTGGTGAAAGTCTATGTTGTTGCTCTATGGGGCTCTGTGGGCCAATAAGAGTCCAGAAAAATCGTACCAGTCTAATCACAGCTCACGCCAAGTCCACACAAAATCACGGGTCCAATGCTGTTCAAGCACCGTCACAATTAGATTCAAGCAGCAGAACACAGCGAGACAGCAGGCAAAAACACTTGGCGAAAGCACTTTCCCAAATGCGCGTGCGCAAATGCGCGTGCACCGTGCTTATATCTATTTCCGGGTGGGAGGGCGGTATTAGCAGAGTCCAATCACAGCTCACGTTGCCAAGTCCACACGAAATCATGGGTCCAATGTTGTTCAAGAGCCGTCATAATTCGATTCAAGCAGCAGCACACAGCGAGACAGCAGACAAAAACACTTGCCAAAAGCACTTTCCCAAATGCGCGTCTTAAGTAGATGCCAGTGGGTCTCGTTCCGAATGCAAAGTTCTTTAAGGCCCGTATGACTTTTTGGTTCTTTTGAAAATTCCTTCAAATGTTCCAGATCTTGATGTCTTTCATCAGTGCAGTGTCACAATATCACTCAGCGTTACATGCATTGTCACCAAAAACTCTGAGGAATCAGGACAAGAGCGTTTCATAAAGGGTGACAATAATCTACCCAAAAAGTCCAGTGTCATGACATCTACCAGCCTTCTGAAAGAGGTCAAGAATTAACAGCTTTGCTGCCAGTTGTTGTATGTTTTGTTGGATGTTTTAATTGGGAGACATCTAATTCAGGGGCATTTTGCACTGACACCAAACGTTGCATGCACAATTTTCCTTTTTTTGGTAAACTTCTTTTAAAGAACCTGGGACTCCCAATTTAAAAATATTGATTTCCTACAACCTCCCTTTCTTTTCGGGATGTGAAACCCACAGGGTTGCACAGAAGTCTGATTTATTAACACAAAGGAAATGAATCGAATCAATGTAAGCATTCACATATTATGCCTCTATGAAATTCCAACATCAGTAGTCAAAACGTAATTATTGTGAAAGTGAACTTTTAAAACACACACTTCAGCATGTGTCAATTGTATTATCCTGAGTGTTCATCCCCCAAGCGTTGAACAGTGAATGAGGGCTTGGGATAAAATTATCATTTTATAGAAACCCTAATTAAATCAGACCATCCCTGCCTATCTAAATCTCTCTACTTCTTATTCATTCTGAAAAAACAAACCCACAACTCAATGAACCCGTCATAAATTACCACATTCTAAAAAAACAAATTTCTAGAAACGCTGCTTAACTCTCTGCATGTGAATCTCTTGCAAGATGAAAAAAAAAACATGTGGTTGCTAAATGTCTTTCCGGGGTGTTTCTATTGAACTACCGTGTAAAAGTGTTAATTTGTCATTTGCAATTGTCAACTTACAGGTGAGAAAATAGGGGGCCATTAATAACTCATTCCCCCTTTTCTTAACAATGGCTCAGCACCAGTACCAGAAGTCTACTTGGTGATGTAACCAGGAAATGACTTCAATTACTTTATTTTTCCAGGTATGCACACTGTGAGATGTCCTTGGCTTTCTGTGCTTGTATATTGCACAGAAAAGGAGTCATGAGATCGCTCTCTATAAACACCATAGGATCTGTTTAATCAAATCTATAATGTATTCATTTGAAGCATTTAGAGGTAACATGTTTGTCACAAAAAAAACGCAAATAGATGTCTAAGCAGGGGCGTAGGAGACACATAAAATCTGGGGGGGACAGGGGACATCTTGGGAACGTCGCTTTATTTATTTATTTATTTATTTATTGATTTATTGTGTTTTAGTCAAAGAACTCGACTTTTCACAAAATTAGAATTAAAATAGCAGTACGTATTAAATAACAAATATCACTGTATAAAACAAGAGAAAAGAAGAAAAGAAAACAGAAGAAAATTAAAGGATGCAGCAGCAAAGAACATGTTTTTGTATGTTTCATTTCTGGATTTTTCATCTGACTATGAGCTCATGATAAGAGAGAGGAAATAATGACTTCCAGTGGGCCACAGCTAGGACGCCAGCTTGTTAAGAGGCAGATCACCTGTAAGCGGACTCCTGCCAAATAAAGAAGTTGAAGCCTTTTCTACCAACAGCAAGTTGCTACTTTTTTTGTGTGGGGCAAGGAGACGTGTGTGTCTCTTGGAATGGAAAGATGGGGGTTTCAAAGAAAGAGGAAATCTTGTTTGTACCTCTGAGTAAGCCCTGTTATGGGAGTAGAGGGACCAGGTGTGTGATGTTGCTGCTTTGACTGTCCTCCGGGGGAGGGGTTACAGCAAACAAGGAGGATGAGCGATCGCAAGCCCACCCCCTTATAAGCACTCCCCAGGTCCGCGGCCAGATGTGTCAGACCCGGGGGATGCCTAGTAGGTGGGGTGTATGTGGGCCCAGGAGGGTGGCCAGAGGGGCAGCCCGCTATATGGGCTGCCTCTCTAGTGCCCCTGTGAGGGCCGGGCCAGCCTCTCACGATGAGTCTGGTCCCTCTTATTCCATCTCATGCTGGCTTCAGAGCCTAGCCTTTCTTTGCCTTTGTTATTCTGAATGCAGAGCTGGACTATGTTCCTTTCTCGTTTAACATTTGCTGCAAAGCCTGATCTATTTGATTCTGTCATATGTTACTAGGACGGCAGAGCATGGGTCCTCTGCCCTGTTACATTATTCAAAGAGCCCCTCTGGCCTTTCTTTTTCTCTCCCTTGTCTCGCTGCTTGCTTGCTTAATACATACCTCCTTGCTTGAACACTCAACATATTCTCCCTAACACAGCAATGGCAGATGCAGTCTGTCTTAACTTCTGTTTGTTCCGTGTCTTGAATTGGCCTCTTATTTCCGCTTTTCTGTCTGCAGCAGAAAGGCATATTATGTCAGAGGCTGGCAACTGCCTTCCTAATGCCTACACAAGAGACACAACTCTTGCCTTTATTTCTAACAGTAATTCAGTGGATGAAGAAACGAGAGAACACACATATTGCTTATAAATGAAGGGGGTGCTGTCACACTTGGTTAAGACATTTTGATCACGCCAGGAGCTCATTTCCAGCTGCAATTAAGCAATTACCTTTTAGACTTCTGACTTTAAATAACATTAGTATCCCCTGGAAAGCACAAATGTTGTTCAACAGGGTTCCTGGAGAACGAGGGGTACCCTACTCGTGGGCATGGATGATTGCAGGGCATTCTTGCCCTGGCTTGGAGCCTGGCCCCTATAGCCATGATGGGGGGAGGGGCCTATTACTTTTGGTTGTACGTACCCTTTGAGGGTGGGCAGACATCGCCTCCTGCTTTGGCCCACTAACAGCTCTGCTTTGCAACTTTATCACACATACCTGTCAGGTTGCATGTAACTCAATGCTACTAATGTTATCAGCCTCAGATGTCTGGAATCCCTTGCCACATCAACTAGGGTACAGGCTTGCCACCTGAGACTTACCCATGTCTGAGTCAGCAACTGTCACACTGTGGGGAAGACACACACACAGAAAGAGCAGGGTAGAGTGACCTTGTGGGTTTTTCCCACTTCTTCCTCGGGGTGGGCACAATTCACTCCTCAGAGAAAGTGGCACATGCTCGGCAACATTCTCCCACTTTGACAATGTCACCCAAAGAGCGAAATTGGCCTTACGGGTCCTGTTAGGGGACCAGGGCGCAAATAACAGGCTTGCCATTAGCAAGCCTGTTATTTGCGCCCTCCCCATTCCCATTGAGCCCTATGGCGGCTCAATGGGAATGGGGAATGGTTTGGTCAATGGGGACTTAACAGTCCCTCCAGGGTCGGAATGGACTGGTAAGTCCCCATTGAACCAAACCGGAGTTGGTACCAGTATGGGAGGCAGCCATGGAGCTAATTGCTCCATGGCTACCACCATACTCGGAATGACCCCCATTGTCTCCCTTAATAATACTCAGTTTGTTGGGGAAAGGGGTTAGAGCGGCGGTGAAGTGAGAGAATTGATTGGCTAGGTGGCAGAGAGGCAGCCATTGCAGCCCGTGCAGGACGAGTGGACGTGGAAGCATGATTGGACCTTTGACCTGTGCGGCTTAGTTTCAACGTACTGCATTGAAGTCGGGAAAAGTGAAGACCGCAGGTGAGAGCAGCAACCGATGACTATTCACTTTGTTGCTAAACAAGCTGTTCCCAAGCCCCTCTAAGTAGAGGGTTGGTTTGGCCTCACTCCTCCCCTGTCCTGCTACTGAATATATGGTCTCTGAACAGTGTGTCACAACCCTAAATTGGGTCCAGGGCGGTAACTGCGAGTTCTGTACCTAGGAGCTGCTCCCGGCTGGCAATTGGAGTCAGATTAATACCAATTGATGAGACAGCCTAGCCTTACTTCTGACTTGCATGCAGTGGCTTATTTCCTCTGCAC
Organism: Ambystoma mexicanum; assembly: GCF_040938575.1. NCBI lineage: Eukaryota > Metazoa > Chordata > Amphibia > Caudata > Ambystomatidae > Ambystoma > Ambystoma mexicanum. The sequence continues at coordinate 83,393,830 of NC_090935.1, read as the reverse complement.
CTCGCTACCCCTACTGCTCCCCTTCTCACCCGCTCACCCTCTGGTAAGGATGAAACATAAAACTCAACATAGATGAGGCCTGCAGAGTGGGATGTCAAAGGTGGCTAAATGCCAACGGAGCCCAGAGTGGACGGCAGGGGACCTATTTGTCGTGCCATCAACGAAAAAAGAGAAAAGGAAGGTATATTGGCTCTGCCTGAACGGTCACCCCAGGCAATAAAGCAGCCCATCCGCACAGGTTTCTTTGAGGTTAATGGCAATGAAGGATACCTCTCCGTTGTCTAGCCAAATGGTAGCCTCGAGCAGGGTGGACCAGTTAGGAACTGCTCTGGGATCACTCGACCAGAGAGAAGCATGGCCTGGTCTAAACACATTGGTAGAAGATTTGGATCCACACACCGAGGAGGATTTTGACAAGCATGTACTTAGCCCTATCGCCTCGATTGATAATAACGGATCACTGCTCCATTTGTGCCGAACGTTGAAAGGTAATTCTCTGGGGAAAAACATGGAGTGGGGAGTAAACGTTAATATAGTAAATCTGTCCAGGAGCCCTAATTTAATTGCACTAGCAAACGGATTTGACACAGTGGTAGAAGATAACATACAGGAGGACCGTACGATAACTCCGCCAAGAGTAGACCACCATTCTGATATGAAAGTTTCCCTTCAGATGCTTGACACAATAACAGCTAAAATAGATAGCCTCTACAATCTTTGCTCGGACATGGCAGCTGATCACCTTCAGTTAAGGACAATTACGAATAATATTGCCGGCATTATCCTTGGGCACTGCACTGAGCCCACACACTTTACAGGTAAAGGGCCTCATTACGAATCAGGCGTTAAGGGGTTAACGGCGCCGTAACCGGCGCCGACCCTTAACGCCTGATTAGAAGGTCCCTTAGCGCCATGGTGATTTTAACGCCTGCTTTTTGCAGGCGTTAAAATCCATGGCGCTAAGGGACCATGGTGCTAATTACGCCACCGTAATTTACCGTGGCGTAATTAGCGCCTTCCCCACTCCCATTATGCCCTATGGGGCAAAAATGGGAATGCGGAAGGGTAAAATGGGAAATGGGGATTTACCGCCCCACTCACCTTGGAATGGGGCGGTAAATCCGCCATCCACCATGGTGTAAACATAGTTTACACCATGGTGGTAAGGGTACGATCCAGGCGGTAACTTACCACCTGGGTCGTAATGAGGCCCAAAGTAATTATGGGAGGCACTCCAGAGAATAGTCAGAGCCATGTGCAAGTCTCAATTTGAAAACCTCCATTGAGACAGACAACTGCAGAGGGAAGTCCAATGTCCAAACAGGACGCCTCGAAGTTCACTGCTCCTCACCTAGTTCCGCATTTGACTAATTATGATTTGTTGAACATTGCTGCCTATGATGAAGACGGTTCACTAGATGCATTATGTAAGGAACTGTATATGATGAGGAGGGAGTCCTCTGCATGCACTTACACAGTTCCATAGGGAGCCCCCAAGAGAGTTGATCGGAACCAGATTAAACAGCTCACCTTTGCAAACGCAGCTCCCGTAAGGCATCCCGATAAGAGATCCCCAAGCAGGACAATTGGTCATAAACTGGTTAGAAAGAACCAAGGAGATGGTACACTTAGACAAGTAACTCTGTGAGGCCTAATCGTTAAATGGAACTACCCAAAACCCAGGCTACAACAGACCCCTGCGAAGATAGCTGCTAAAAAAGGAGCTAAGTATACTTGAACATAGGGGTAGACCAGGTGTATTATCCTGAAAAGTAGTGGAAACTTGTATAGAGCCTTACCCATTGCAGTACCAGGCCTGCCAAGTAGCCGACTAGGAGGTACCTAAATGTGATTACTACCGACCGCAAGTGGCGACATGTGGGGGAGGTGCACCTTCAGATGTGGACATAGATCCAATAGTCGAATGGATTCCCCATAAACCAGCCATGGTCTGTGTTCCCATTGATCAGTATCTGTATGGCCAATGCCCGGCTGGGAGACCGATACTAGCAACACTGGTAAAACTTGAAGAATTGTACCCAACGGCCGCTAGCCCGCTTTTGAATCATACCACTCTGTTAGGCATCTGGAGGAGTATATCAACATTGTCCCAATAAGCAGCAGAGACATAATACGAATTGAACTACCCCCATGGGAAAGCACAATGTACTGGGCTCTGATCAACTTTGTGTACCCCATGGTGGTATCCCTAATATGTATATGTAGCGACACACTATTACAACTAGGATATAAACTGACCTTCCGATACTTTCGAATAAAATCTAATCTAACGTTTTTCGAGCAATATCATAGGGGGAATCCGGCAGGGGGCAGCGTATCTGACAATACTAGACTTATGTATAGGAACTCTTCCCGGACCCACTTTCACAAGGTCACACAGACAAACCCACGGGAGGCGGGAGCATATCAGCCACAATCCTATGAAGAACTTGCCAACCTGGGGGAACCGCCAATGGGGCATTGAAGGTGTGCCATAGCCAGTTGGAACACTAGGGGAAATATCCACCTTGTGGGTAAGGATGGGTCTGGGCATGTGGAAGGGAGTGGGCGGAAAGGTCCATGGGTGTCAGTGTTGGTGGATCAGCACCCCGTGGAGATGCTGGTGGATTCGGGGTCACCTTATACCCTGGTGGCTCCGGAAGTGTACCGAGATGTTTTGGGTAGACAGGTGGCTACTCTGTTGCCTCCGGATATCAATCCATCTGAATATGGGCAGAATCCTATTGATATACTAGGATACAATTGGTCAAACTTTCAACGGCAGGCAAACTGTGGGTAAATTGTATGTAGCTTCAAAAGGCACGAGTGTTTTGGGTTGGGATGAGCAGGCTGCATTGCAGTTACGGATTCACCCGGGTGAGGAGGTGCCGGTTCTCAGTGTGATGCAGGGGGCGGGGCAAGAGCTTGCAATGGTTACTCCTGCAGTGCTCATGGGTGAGTTTCCTGAAGTGTTTTCAGACACCCTTGGTAAGCTCAGAGGTTTTACCCATCGCATTGTCCTGAAGAAGAATGCGATTCCTAAGGTGCATAGTGTGAGGGGAGTACCCGTAGCGGCGAGAGAGGCATTGAAAGTGGAATTGGATAAATTGCAGACTGCGGGCATAATTGAACCTATTGAGTCCTCAGAGTGGTTGTTCCCCATGGTTTTAGTTAAGAAGGGTGACAGGACCATTAGAATGTGCGTAGACCTTAGGGAACTGAATTCTAGCATATGGGTGGATCGGCACCCCTTACCAAACATCAATGAGTTGTTGTTAACATTAGGTGATGCCAGATATTTTTCCACTTTTGATTTGTCAACGGCATATCACCAGATTGACCTGCATAAGGAGTCCAGGCCCCTCACTTCGTTTGTGACTCCATTTGTGGCGTTTAGGTTTTGTCGCATGCCTTTTGGCCTGGCTTCGGCTGTGTTCCAGCGGTTAATGCAGCAGATGTTTGGGGGTGTATTGGGGGTCAGTTACTTTCAGGATGATATTTTGGTTTGGGGCAAGAGCAGAGAGGAACATGATTTAAGGGTGAGGAGGGTCATGCAGATTCTCAGGGACAGAGGTCTAACTGTAAAGTTAACCAAGTGTCAGGTGGGTGTGGAGAAGGTTACATATCTTGGGCATACTTTGAGTTCACAAGGAGTGAGTCCCAAAAGGGAGCTTGTACAGGTGTTGAGGGATACACCAGCTCCGGTCAATAAGGATCAGCTAAGGGCTTTTCTGGGCCTTGCAGAATATTATGTGAAATTTGTTCCTAGTTATGCTGAAAAAACGGTGGCTATGAGACCCCTCATGAAAAAGTGTGTCAGGTTCACCTGGTCTGAGGAGTGTGCGAAAGAATTTGAGTTGGTCAAGAAGGAGGTGGAGAATGCCCCTTGCCTGAAGTCATTTGACCCGAAAAACAAAACTGCCCTCACTGTGGATGCGAGTGATGTGGGCCTGGGTGCAGTGCTGGAACAATGGATGAATGGTGAATGGGTGCCAGTGGCTTTTGCTTCAAGGACATTGAGGGATGTAGAAACCAGATATTCGGTGATTGAGAGAGAGACTTTAGCTGTACTATGGGCTTCAAAACATTTCAGGACATTTTTGTGGTGTATACCGTATATTGTCAGGACGGACCATAAACCGTTAGTGCAAGTGTTTTCTACAAAAGGTGTCATGGCAGTTTCCCCGAGGATTGCGAAGTGGTCAGTGCAGTTACAGGATTACAATTTCTCTTTGCAGTACTTTCCGGGTAAACTTCTGTGGCGGATTGCTTGTCCCGTTTGCCTGTGGTGGAGGTGGATAGTCAGGCAGGGTCCGTTAAAGAGGAGGACATGCAACCATGTCAAGTGGCTTTTATCGCTTCTGCTGGAGAGAAGTCAGTGTGGGATGTAGAGTCAGAAGCTGATTTAGAGTTAAAATGGATTAGGGAAGGTCTTGTTAAAGGTTGGGATACTGTTAAGCATAGGCCAGTAGGGAAAGGTTACGCCCAGGTTCTTCATGAATTGGCCGAAGGTCCATGGGGCGTGTCTAGGGGAGCTAGGCTGATTCCCCCTGCAAGTTTGAGAGGTAAAGTGGTGGAATTGGCACATGTTGGTCATTTGGGTCGATCGTTGACCAAGAGGAGACTCAGGGAGGAATACTGGTGGCCGTCTATGGACAAGGATGTTGAACTGGTGGTCAAAGATTGTCAGGCATGCGCAGGCAGTGATAAGAGCAAGGTGCTGCATCCCCAACCCATGCATCCTATAGAGGTTCCTGAGCAGGTGTGGTCAAAGTTGACTTTGGATATTATGGGACCGTTTAAATGCTTGCAGCCTGAGTCTAGATTTTTGTTAGTATTGGTGGACTACACATCCAGGTGGATCGAAGTTGCGTCATGTTCCACTGTCACTACTAATTCTGTTATTGACTTCTTGAGGAAAGTATTTGATCGAGAGGGTTTACCTGCCAGCTTAGTGACTGATAATGGTGTGCAGTTCACGTCTTATGCCATGACAGAATTCTTGAAACAACATGCTATTTCCCATTATAGGACTGCGTTGTATAATCCCTCTGTGAATGGATTAGTTGAGAGGGCTAATGGTACCATTACGTCAGCTATACAGTTGGCTCTGGCCAATGGTTTGGATTGGCAGAAAGTGGTGACACAATACCCAGCTGCATATCGCAGAACCCCTGCTGTGGCTACGGGCAGATCTCCGTTTGATCTCATGAGGGGCAGGAAGGCAGGTACAATGTTAAGGACTTTGGCTATGGGTGGTGGTGGGCCGTGCGACATGGATTTACAGGCTATTCATCGTAGTATTTCAGCACGCCAGAAGGCCACAGTAGCGTCACAAAAGTTTAGGAAGGAATTGGGTGTCGAACCTGGGGATCAAGTATACATAAAAAACCCAAGGTTTGTTCATAAAGGAAACAGCGCGTTTTTGCCCTCAAGGAGAGTTGTTAAGGTGGGGAAAGGTCATGTAAGGTTGGAGGATGGCTCTGTTTGGAGTAAGAAACGGGTGGTTGTGGATGGATGCAAACGTGCGGATGGATCCAATATGGACTATAATCCAAAGTGTCAGGAAGCAGTTCCATTATGAGCCTGTGGTTTCACAAGATTGTGGCTTGGAACAGGAAGAGATTGTTCCGCTTCCAGACTCGACAGGTGCTCTCAGTGCAGGCCAGTTGTGCGCAGATGTGAATGTGGATGGTCGGAATGCTTCCGACTTGCAACCAGTGGTGGCACAAGGAGGGGGTCATGCGCCCAGGAGGTGTGGCTCCGCCCATAAGGTTTAAGGACTATGGGCCTCATTACACGGAAGGCGGTAATGGTTAACGGCCACCGTTAATGGTAACGGTGGCCGTTAACCATTACCGCCTTACTACGAGGTCCCTTAGCGGGTTGGTGTTTTAACGCCTGCTTTTTGCAGGCGTTAAAAACCAACCCGCTAAGGGACCTTGGAGCTAATTACGGCACCGCAAAATTGCGGTGCCGTAATTAGCGCCTTCCCCATTCCCATAGAGCCCTATGGGGCAGAAATGGGAATTCGGAAGGGCAATGGCGGAAGGGGGATTTACCGCCCCACCAACCTTGGAATGGGGCGGTAAATCCCCTTTCCGCCAAGGTGGTGCCGGTATTTTACCGGCATGAGCCATGGCGCTAATAGCGCCATGGCTCACCGCCTTCCGTGTAATGAGGCCCTATGTGTGTTAAAGATTATACTTGCTATAACATTTCTTTGGTGCTTTGCACCTGTGTGGGCAAGCTTGTCATGAGTTGTAATGTGTTTACAAACTGATTTCTTTTTTCCAGGGATATGTTATGATATGTCTCGCACCTGTGTGGGCAAGCTTGTCATGTGTGTAAGGTGTTTTACAAACGAATTTATGTGTGTAAGGTGTTTTACAAACAAATGTATTGTTCCAAGGATACGTTATGATCTGTTTTACTAACCAAGTTCATGTTTTCCGAATAATTGTTTTTTGTATAGGATTCTAATTTTGTTATGTAAAGGAAGAGGATATGTTGTAATGTGCTCGTGCACTGTGGAGTGTTGAGGCTGCTTCAGCAATCAACATTCCGCAGTGGCGGTTGAACTTTTATGGCTGAAGGAAGGAGCCTGCTCTTGTGGGGTCCAGCAAATAAAGCATTTACCTGATCCATACTGTGTCCGTTGGATCTTGTCACAGAACCTTACCGGCGTACACATTGAGTTTAGACTCTTCCCAGTCCTTAGGTGGTTTATTAATACAATAAGTCATCAGGGTCATGTCTATCTGGTTAGGTATGGTTTCACAGAAACCAAGGGACCGATTCATGGAACAAACGTGTGCCGAAAAAAGGGGCGCAAGCTGGCACAAGCAGGCGCAAGCGTGAAAAAAACAGGCGCACATGCTCCCGTGCTATTCATGGAAGTCCCTGCGCGTGTTTTCCTCGGGATGTGCGCCAAACACGTGCGTGGCCCACACGGGTGCACACGTCATTGCAACAGCCTGAACGCTGTGCGCAATGCACACAGGGAAAGCGCACAACGTCCGCGCACACACCAAAAAGGGGACAGGATACGGGGCGTAACACGCGGAATGGGGAACAAGGCGTGAAAAAGAAGGCATAACAGGGGAAGTACTGCAGGGAAATACACGGAACGCCCACACGCATGCAAACAACACGTGTTCATGGAATTGAAAATGGAAAAGCCGCACACGGCAAAATACACACACAGGCCTAAAGACGGCCCCTACACGAAGGCAGGCAGTAGCGTGCCTGTGCATTACAAAAGTGTGCGCAAACAACAGACACGTACATACAGCTACATGAATGTCCCATCCTGTGGCCCCCTAGGAGAATTGACGAGTCACACACCCCACAGGCATTCCATAAAATCAACAAAAACAGATAAGCGACCCCTGTTGCTGACGTGCGTGTAAAAAAACACACACAGTATGCTGTGGCAGCCAGCACCCCAAAAATACGTACGCGATCAACACGCAGGCTAGTATGCCTGTAAAAAAATGGGTACGCAACAAACATGGACACCCACAGTGGGAAAAATTGTGTGTGAGACTCACCGTCTGCCTTGCGTGTAGAAGAATAATGTAGCCAACACCCACCCGCTCTGAAGTAATCGCATGTGAACCCCAACACCTGGAAAACACACGCTCTGCTTCCCACGAAAAGCACGTACATAGCGATGGAAACCCACGTGGGACCTTCAACCCATGCCAGGGCAACGCCCGTGCGTGTCACGTCACAGACGCGCTTACGCGCTAAGGGCCTTTCCTCGAATTATCAAACTGGCCACGCAACAACACACAGGAGGCCACGCTCCCGCCCAGAAGGTGATTTTCCTGCCCATCAGAGCCCTGAGCATGCCCCCACCTGCCATCTGCTGCTGCCTGCCTGCAAAACACCTGCCCTGCTCTTTGGTGCCTGCACATCAGCCATCTGCAGGGGTCCAGTTGCTGTGATACCCCTGCTGGAACAGAAGACTACCGACTGGTATACCATCGCTCCACAGCCCTGCCCAGGACCCAGTTGCCCACCCACGCCTGCCTCGGGGGTTGCCATGTCGGACACAACACCATCTGGCACCAGTGGCAACCCCCAGCAGGGAGGCAGAGGGCTACCAGCTTTAGTGCCAATGAAGTTGGTATCCTGGTGGAGCAAGTCCTGGGGCAGTATGATGCCCTCTTTGGAAGTTCACGCGCCGACTATGAAGGATGGAAAAGCATCTGGATGGACATTGTGGCTGCCATCAATGTGGGTGAGGTGGCAGCCCGCGACATCATACACGTCTGGAAGCGCTGGGAGGACTTCAGGTCCAGGACCCTCAACAAGGCCAGTCGCCTCTTGAAGGCAGCGGATGCTGAGGGATGCCGGGTCCGCCTAACCATCAACCAAATGAGGGTCCTGGAACGTATACGCCCAGCGCTCCACGTCCATGTCCTTGAGAGGCAGACCCATCTGGAGTCGGTAAGTGTACATGCGTACTGATTGGACGCTTTGCACGTTGAGGTGTGGCAGGAGTGTGCAGATTGTACATGTGTCTTTGTAGGGCCATGTATGGATGTGTATGTACAGGGATGTGAGCATGGCACATGTGAGTCCTCTCATGTGTGAGACACATCGATGGTGTATGTGTTGGTAAGCATGCTGGCCAAATGCAGGTGTGGGAGCACACATGTTTGAATTTCTGTGTATGTACTGTGGCATGGTTGTGGTGTCACACATGGATGCTGGTTCCACCTGCATGTATCTGCACTATGCACATGTGCATGTGTGTGTATATGACAAGCATGCAACTGTGATACACATGGATGCATGTGACACTGACATGTAGGAGGCTGATTGCCAGATGTGACATGGATGGCGATGTTATCACTGCGACAGGTTGTGGAGATGTGCTGATGCATGTATGTCTGGTGGCGTGTGTGCATGTGTTCTGCACTCCCCGTGTTGCATGTGATGTCAGGCTCACCTTCGGCTGCTCGTGCTGTTGTTTGTGTATGGATGGTGATGCCTGGTGAAATATTCCTGTTGATTTGCTCATGTGTGTGAGTTGAAATGACATGTGTGTTGGGGAGTGTGATGGCATGTCTGAAGTTTGACACTGCCACTCATGTACAACTGTCATGTATGTATCAGTCCATTGTACAGTGCCGTGATGCCCTTCTTCTACCTCTCCCTGTCTGCAGCGTCAACTGATGAAGAGGGCGGAGAGGGTGCTGTTGAGCAAAGCGGCAGGGATCGCACCACCAGCTAGAGACGCAAGGCCCGGCTCCCCTCTCATGTTATCATCTCATCGGGGAGTGAGGAGTCTGGTGCCGCGTCCCAGGCCGCAGCTGCTGAGGGTAGATCCAAGAGGCGGAGGTCGGAGGTGGACTCCTCGGCAGCAGAAGGGGCAGCTGAGACCCCACAGGGTCCGACGGAGGAAGATGGCATGGAGTCATCCAGGTTGGTGGGGGGTTTGGTGGAGGAGGAGGCCATGGAAGGGACACACATGGGGTCTGGAGGTGGGGATTCCATTGGTGCTAGTGGTGCAGTGCAGGGGCAGGGACAGGAGGTAGCACAGGCCGCCACAGAGGTGCCTGTGTGTATTCCTGTCCCCGATCCTGTGACTGCATCATCCTGCACCAGCAGAGATGCCTACGTCCAGACCCGTTTTCAGGGAGGGGATGAGCGCACAACAAGTGGCCTTCCTCTCCCTGCACACGTGGCGATCCGGGACCAGGTTGAGCCTGTCCTGGCTGGGATAGCGTTGCGTCAACGGGACATGCGAGGTGACCTGTAGTGTTTTCGTGAAGACACTGCAGGTCATCTCGGATGCCTCGTTGACTGCGTTGACCTACTGGGATGGGTCACCAGGGCTGGATTCCTCCGCATGCTGGACCTTCTTCCGACTCCCTCCTCACCTGAACCCCCTATGCGCCAGTCGTCCTCCATGCCATCTTCCCACCCATGTATCACCTGGGTACCCTGTGGAGCTGCCTCTGACCCAGCGGCCAGGCTGGTGGAGGACACATCCCTGCCACAGTCGGGAGTTGGACGTCCAGCGGGGGTGGCCACCACAACAACTGCACCCCAGCCGGAGGAGGACGTGCAGGCAGCAAGAGCCAGGGCACAGGTACAACAGCTTCAGCAACAAGGTGGGAGCGATGATGGCTCGGGGCCATCAACATCGGAGGGGCAGGCATCGGCCAGAGGGCAGGAGGACCCAGGATTGGGAGTGTCTTCCGTGTGGCAGCAGTTGGGCCAGGCCATAGGTGCGGAGCGGCGGCGGGCGGAAGAGGCACGGCTCACAATGGTCAGGGTGGAGAACTCCATGCGGTGGGCACTGAGACGGGCCGAGTGCCTCGAGGCAATTCGCAGGGAGTTGGAGTTGAACATGGCATTGTCCCTGCGAACCCTCGGGGCCATGGAAGAGGACCGCCTCCAGGACATTGAGCAGGAGTTCGATGATGCCCTGGCCCGGGAAATCGAAAAGTGAGCAGTCGGACTAGCCCGCCGCCATTGTATATAGTTAGATAGTGTTAGGTTTCCTTTCTTTTTTTTTTCTTTTGGGACGCTTGGACAATGCCCCACGTTTTTGTATATGGTTGTAAATTATGTAGGGTTTGGGATATAGGTTTCATTTCATTTGTTGGGCTCATGGACCCTTGTTGCAAAATTTGTACATAATTGGACAGTGGATTTTCTTTTATTACATCATTTACCCTCACCATGGATCAATGGATTTTTTGAATTTGGTTTCCTTTGGATTTACTTTGGTGGAGAAGGATTTTTGACAAACTTTATTTTGGATTCATTTGGATTGTGTCATCATTATTATTTTTTTTGTTTTGGACATGCCTTTTTTTCTTGTTTGTGATTATTTACATGCTTTGAGTCATTTTTTTTGTTTTTGTGCACAATACATTTTGATTTCTTACTTCCATGTGTGGTATTTGCTCTTTGGTTTACTGCATGTCACAATGTGGGTTTACACAATCACTTGCAACCAGTGTGTGTGTGTGACGGACATGTGTTGATGTGCATATTTGACTTTTGGTTAGTGACAAGTAATAGGCCTTTCAGTGTGGGGTGGATGGGAAACGTGATTGTGTCTAAGTACTGTGGTGGTGTGCAGTGGGATTTTGGTGGAAATGAGGACCATGCATGTGCATCTTTATGACATGTTGGGTGGGACCTGAGTCGGGGCCTGCTGCCAGGTGCCCGTCAGTGCTTGGGGACATGAGTCGGGGCCTGCTGGCAGGTGCCTGTCAATGCTGGGTGGGTGGGGGTTCTGGGGGACATGAGTCGGGGCCTGCTGGAAGGTGCCCGTCAATGCTGGGAGGGTGGGGGTGCTGGGGGGCATGAGTCGGGGCCTGACACTCAATGCTGGGTGGGTGGAGGTGCTGGGGGACATTTGTCAGTGCTCACTTCTGCGTGGTGACATGTGGGCTGGATGGTGGGCTTTGCCAGGGTGGATGGGCTGCCTGTGGGGCATGGCCAGGGGTGCAGTGTGTTCCCCTGTGTTGTGGTCTGCCTGCAGGCCCTGGGGAGGGGGGAGAGGGCACACCTGGGAGGACACACACTTCCAATTTGTTGGGGCACTCCCATAATACACGCATTCCGCTCGCACAAGGCCTATCGCATTTGAAACTTCCCGCGCACCCCCAAAATACACATACCCCGTTCGCACAAAACCTATTGCTTTGCTGGACGTAATGGGACAGCTCTTTGCTGCGGTCGTCTTGAAGGAATTGACAGCTTGGAGCACGACCTCTAAACATCGTGACATCTGGCAAACATGTTTTGTCATGGGCATAGAGACAGCCCTTAATCTGTTCTTGATAAACCTGCTACAAATGAGGGCAAAGTCAAAAACAAAAAGCCATATTTATTTGGCATCGATTGACATCTCCCAAGCATTTGATCTAGTTGATAGAGGTAAACTCTGGGATAAGATGATCAGCTGGAATTGCCCAAATAACATCCTTGAACCCATTCAGGCACTACACACAGGAACATCGGTCTCTGTTAGATTGGAAGTTTGGGGAAAACAGACACAACCAATTGTCACTGAGAATGGGTTAAAGCAGGGCTGCAGGTTATCCCTGGCAATATTGAACCTTTTTATATTTGACATTGAAACAACATTTGCAGATATAAGATGTTTCCCGTAAATTCTGATGGGTGAGGTCATACATCGACTCCTTTATGCAGATTACCTCATATTGATGGACCAGACACAGATTGGGTTGCAACGTCAACTAACTGCTCTGGAAAGTTACATTGAGATCAATGCCGATCAAAGTAAACAAATCTAGAGTTTTGACCCTGGGTAGAAAGAAAAGGTGGGAAAAACTCTTGGTTTATCCGGCAGTTGAAAGGTGAAAAAATCCTTGAGTTTGTCTCACTGAAATATTTAGGAGTGGACATCGGAAATAGTGAGACAGACATCATTATGACAATACTCTGCGCAATATCAATTTTACCTGAGCTGCCAAGGTCTTTACCCTAATACCAGGGGTTGAATTTTATATCAAAAAGGTAACTCCGATCCTGAGGTATGGAGCTGAGAAATGCTGGCTTTGCATCACAACATATGGCCAACCCTCGATGGGCTCTTTTGCCAGAGGGTTCTTGCCCTCCCGAATACAACTCCGATACAGGCCATAAGAGTAGAACTTGGGCTAAATTCACTTTACATTGTGGTTGTTTGGAAAGCTCTGCCATTCCTCAGTAAGTGCCTGAACGCTCAAGGAGAAGGAGGGTTACTGGTATTGAAAAAGGCGCTTGAGGTTAAGTCAGAGCCACTTTTGGACCTCTGGAGGAAGATCTGTATTGTCAAGTTAGCTTAAAGGAGGAGGAGATCAATCCCCTCTCCCGAACCACAGAAGCTGAATAGATCAACCCTCTCGCCGTGGTTGGCACGGGCGCCTGAGTATTATAAATACAGGAAGCCACGTGGTAGCCAATGGGGGGAAGACGGAGTTAGGGAAGGGGGATGGACTGGCAAAGGTAAGGAAGGGGGAAACAATATGCATACATGGAAAGAAACCAAACTACACACAACTAGACCTAACCCAGCAGTTCCTGACTTAATACCACTAATATTCTACCCCACAATACTCCACTGGGCCCTGACCTAACAACTTGAAAAAACCTGACATAATTCCCATGAACTCACAAAGCACATCACATAGAACATGGATGTTAGTGATAATGGGGGTCGTTACGACCGGGTGCAAAGGGATACCGGGCACCGGTAATGACACCGGTGCCGGTAATCCCTTTGTGCCCTATTCCAAGGTTCCTTTGCGGGTCCTTTCCTTAATGCCTTGTTTTAGCAGGCGTTAAGGACGGGACCTGCAACGGGATACCGGGGTGAATAACGGTACCGCAATATTGTCCCGGGAGGATAGCTCAGCGGCAGCGTGCGCGTCTTGGAAGCAAGACGACATGAAGCAACACAGGTTCGATCCCCGGGTCCGCGCTTAGAAACCTCTGGGTGTTTAAGCGCGTTATAAATACGTAACTAAGACAAAAAAACTATTCCTGTAACAGCGCCTCGATGCCTGCGGGCTATGTGAGCGCTTTATAAATATAATTAATTAATTAATTAATTGCCGCCTTCCCCTTCCCCTCAAATGGGAATGGGGAATGACATTTCAAATGGGGATTTACCGGTCCCGCAAAGGGTGGAAAGGGTGGAATAGACCGGGAAATCCCCATACCGCCACGTCGGTGGCGGTACCGGTATTGGTGCTAGTAGCTCCATGACTAGCACCAACCTCGAAATGAGGGCCAATGACTTAAATGCAACAAAACATGAATAAACGCTCTCCTTACAGTTGGCATGTCATTGCGTACATAAATGGCACACACACATATCACTAATATGAAATGATGAAGACTGAGACACATGCAACAGCCACATAACATGGAACATAACACTGCACATATTGGGCATATCAACGTTTGGTTAGGGGTGCGTGTGTTCACCAAACCTTCATGAGACCCTCTTGTTAGCAGAACCTCATGTGAATCAAAAACTCAATCATGGCATAGGTTGCCTACTAGATGCTTGTTTGTCAGACTCTGCAGGCATATAACACCCATGGGTGTGAAAACATGTCTTAATGAAAGGAGGTGCTTAGAGCCACCTCGCACAACTCCTGGAATATCAATGTTCTGAAAAAACACACTTAACTGCTTGCCCGGACGCCTCCTAAGGACGTCCGGACTCAAAAGGAATGAAGCCAACTCAGCGTATGGTCGCCTCAATCAACGCCATGACCCGAGTATTAGCAGGTCCTTTCCCTGCATCAAAGCAAAACATAGGGATCCCTTAACTGGCTGTCCGGGCGCCTTCCGCTGCTGCCCCGGACCTGAAGAACGTATGCATCAAAGGCTTTCACCGCTGCGACCCGAGTCTGGGTCAGTCTGCTGCCTCGCCGCCACCGCCCGTGCTCTCCAACATTAATCATCAGCACCAGAGCACGGGCGATTAGCCTTATAAACACGCCTTCCTGATGGCCTGCAGCTGGTGACTAGTGCGCATATGGAACTACACATCCTCCGAATGCCTACTGGGAAGTGTAGTTCCCAAACTCATTTATGAAAAATACGTCTTTTTCTCCTCAACCCCTGAAACCTGACATGTATCACTCACTGGCAAGCGTCAATTCCACATAAGAGGACCTCCATAAAAACCCAACATCAGTCAAGAAAAAACTGATGAATTTAGATTGGATCAACTTAGTGGAGGCAAAAGATAAATGTAAATTATATGGAAGGCTGATTCCAGAGATCAGGGAAAGGGGATCCCTTCCAACCTACTTGATTACATTTCCGAACCATCAGCTCTGCCGCCTGTTTATGCGATTACGTTTAAACTTGTACCCCATGAGGAAAATGTTAGAGGTAAGAAAAGTTAGGGCGGAGAGGAACTTTCTATGTAGACTTTGTACTTGACCCAAATGGGAGACTTGGAAATTATACTTTTACTTATTTATTTTTCTTTTGTTTGTAATAAACACATGTTTAAAAAAGTAAAGGTTTGGTTTGCAAACCAGGTACTGAATAAAAAAATGAAAAAAATAAAAAAAATTACTTGATTGATATTTCCGAGTATTGACTATAGCACATATTTCAGTGTCCTTATCTGACAACAAGTCAACATGCTATGATGTCCTGACCTACTGATATATTACATTTCTGGCACTGAAGACCATTTAGCTGAAATGAACATTTTGTTACTAGCCTCTGAAACAGGCACCATGCAGTAACATATGCAGAAGGCAGGCTTCAGCGCTGGTATTAGTTCCATGGCTACACCAGCACTCAGGCATGCATCATGGCACTCGATGAGGACCAGTCTTCCTGACCAAGCCCTACCCACACTCAGTCAACTACAGGGTGCCCAGGCTAACACCCCCCCGCAGGGATTCAGGGTGGGCACATATGCAAGCGAGAGGAGAGATACATAAACAATGAATACTTATTGTCCTTCTTGAGCCAGACTATGCTATGGCATTGCAACATGTGTGGTGCTACTGAAGCTTTTGTCCAGTAAGTACCCTAAATGGGGAAGCCCCAGAGCGTATTACCTGTGAAGAGTTCATATGTGCCCATCACACCCTGAGCAGGTGTGATAGACACAATCAGTAAAGTTTAGTGACAAGAGCAGATTGCATGGAAATAAACTTTGAGATTCAGCATTGCAGAAAAGTGCAAGCTGAGGTCTGCAATTCCATAAGGAATATGTGTATGATTCTCGTGATTACCACCATGATTACAAGTCCAGAGCAATTATTCAGCAGCGAGGACAGATCCTCTGTTTTGCTTTAACTGAGCTCAGTAATTGCATTGTTTCATCATCTTTCCTCTGAAAATAACTTAAAGTAGAAAGTTGCTTTTTCTTTCACCCTTAAGACTGCAAAACAAAAGGAATGCTACAGCTGGGCCCCAGGCCTCAAATCTAAACTGTCAAGGAATCCAAAAGTCTATAATTTGGGTGCAGTTTGTTATGGTCCCATACGCTATAAAACAAGACCAGCTCTGTCACTGTCCTGAACAATCTCCCTTCATGAACACAGTGCCACTGTCTTTCTGCTGCAGCAAGGCAACCTTTTATTCTCTGAGAGCAGAATCTGAGATGTACGTGCAGGTGGATGTGTGTTTATTTCAAGGTGAGTCTTAGCATGAATGTACATGTGTTCTATATGATGTACTGACATACATGTAACCTAATGTGAATGGATCACTGGCTTCAGCAGCGAGAAGGATCCTCTGAAGGAGAGATTGTTTAGATTCTTATTTCATGAATCCAGTGCATTCAGACTTTTTCAACTGTGCCTACCACTGTCCCACCCTATGCATTAAAACTTTGCATGCCAGACCCTCATGACACCCACAGTTCCATTCACTGCCGTCTTGCACAGTTCTCTAACTTTCCTTTCAGATTGTAGCCTGGGGTGTTGCTAGGTCTGGAAAAGACCGGGGGTACGCTAATGTTGGGACTGTCGTTTTGGTTGTAGCCCCTGAGATTCTATCCGGGGCTACAACCAAAAGACCAGGGGCTATAGCACCCTTAGCCCCCCCACCAACGCCTCTGAGTGTAGCCCTCTCTGTTTCATGTAACTAGCCATTATTTTCTGCTTCGAGTCGCCCTTCATATCCATTAACCTTACTATAAAGCATTGCACACGTCGATGATCACCTGAACACTTACCAAGGTCAACACATTCCTAGTCACTCCAGGATAGTGTGAAGGAGTGGAAAGAATGGCGGGCAATGAGGGGGAGAAAGAGATCATAGAAGAAATCTGGGTTCTGCATCTCCAACCAGATATCTTGACTTCCATTCCCAGCAGCCCTAGCTCGTGTAGTCATGGTGAGGGATCATTGAAGTTGTAGTCACAGACACCTGGAGAGCAGACACCTAGATGAAATGATTGAATTGACATGAGCAGAGTAGAGTATCCATGGCCTTTAAGGAGGTTTTTGCACAGTGTGTGTATTTGATTGAATGCACAACTAGCTAGGAAGCCACCGTGAATGTATTTGGAGTACCCCAAGTGGAAGTGTTTTAGTTTATATGTGGCATCCAGTATTGTTGAGTCATCAAGCCTGCTGGGAGTGAAGTCCAGGTGAATGTAGCAGTTTGTGTAAGAGATTGTTTGAAAACACAATCAGACTAATGCACGTTTGTGATATCAGCTGGCTGACAGCATGCAGAATGCCCTTCATTTGAGGTCTGGACAGTAGCTTTACATGCTTTGAGGGTGCTCAACATTCACCTTGTGAATGGCAGCAGACATTATTTTTTCCTTGATATAAGTGATGTTGTCAGAGAAGGAGTTTATGCAGTTATTGCATTCATTTCAGGCTCACTGATGGAACTCTTTGCCTGTGGATTTTGAAAAGGCTTTTTTATTGCAATTAACACAAACTTAGATGTGAATTTGAAGGAAGCAGGATTTGACACACTGAATGTTGAATGTGCAATATTTATTTTGTTAGTGGGGCACATATCCTCTTTTCTGTAGATGGCCCTTTTCGCTGAATGTTAGGTCCTGAAAGAAGCATGGCTTTCGCAGCCCAGTGGGTGGTTTTTGACTTTTCTGGCATTCCAAAGCACAGTATATTTATGCATTTGTGTTTTCTAGCATGCTTTAAATGCAGAGTAATATGCTTTCTATGGTGCCATGAGTGGGATGGAGGAAAGCTAGCACACAGGTGAATTGAAAAAAGGGGGGCCCCTTTCCCATACACTACGCCTAAAATTCACAAAATCAACTCGAGTCGAAATCTGGTTGTGTAAAAGTTGCCCCTCCAACCAGGAATGCTGTAGTAGCGGAGATAGCGAGCACCCCAGTGCTGGTAACAGGTGGGGTGGATTGAAGCATAGGGAGAAGCAGGACTCTGTAGGAAATGTTTGTAGAGGGGCTGCTTGATGCATTAAAGAGGTCATTAGGATCTTTTTGAAGCAGCTGATATTCGGATCCTGTCATTCTTCAGAGAGATCAACAGACTTATGGGCACATTGTTTAAAAATATAAAGATTGAAATCCTGCGAAAAGGTGAAGAATGTGGTCTGACTAGTCAACATGGACACTCGAGTCACACGTTTGGGGGATCCAATTACAATAGGCCGATTGCAGCCATTATTGTGGGCTGATAAACGGCAGGACATGCTTGGGTTGTCTCATTTCAAAAGGTGATACAACAAACTCAACTGAGAGTTTTCACAGTGCAGATAGAAGCTGCTAAAGAGAACATTCTCAAAGGAGCGCTGTTTGATCACTGATCAATGTAGGTCTCCTTGAGATATGAATGATTGCCGAAGCCCATAGCTTGTGATCACTCCCCCTGCAGGACCATTAAGATCACCTCCACCTTCTATAATCAGGATAGTGCAGTGAGAATGAGTAACTAGCAGAATACTTCATGTTCCCAGTATAATGACTGGCATTTCCATGTATTTCTGCATGACCTCTTCCTCGGGCACTGTGGGGACAGATGTTATTATTACCTAGCCTGATGGTACGCTAAGCATTGCCCTCAGAAGAACAGAGGGTTGCCCTTGTGTGGATGGAATTCCATTGTGTGTCCTGCTAATGAATACAGATATCTGGAGTATATAAATGCTGTCAGTAGTAGTAATGGCAGTGCTAATATCACTGGCACTACTAGTGGTACTACTACCGGCAGTTCTAGAAACATGCCTTCCCTGCTAGTGATAATGCTGGCAGTAGTAGTAGTAGTAGTAGTAATGGCAGTGCTAATATCACTGGCACTACCAGTGGTACTACTACCGGCAGTTCTAGAAACATGCCTTCCCTGCTTCTGATAATGCTGGCAGTAGTAGTAGTAGTAATGGCAGTGCTAATATCACTGGCACTACTAGTGGTACTACTACTGGCAGTTCTAGAAACATGCCTTCCCTGCTAGTGATAATGCTGGCAGTAGTAGTAGTAGTAATGGCAGTGCTAATATCACTGGCACTACTACCGGCAGTTCTAGAAACATGCCTTCCCTGCTAGTGATAATGCTAGCAGTAGTAGTAGTAGTAATGGCAGTGCTAATATCACTGGCACTACTAGTGGTACTACTACCGGCAGTTCTAGAAACATGCCTTCCCTGCTTGTGATAATGCTGGCAGTAGTAGTAGTAGTAATGGCAGTGCTAATATCACTGGCACTACTAGTGGTACTACTACCGGCAGTTCTAGAAACATGCCTTCCCTGCTAGTGATAATGCTGGCAGTAGTAGTAGTAGTAATGGCAGTGCTAATATCACTGGCACTACTACCGGCAGTTCTAGAAACATGCCTTCCCTGCTAGTGATAATGCTAGCAGTAGTAGTAGTAGTAGTAGTAATGGCAGTGCTAATATCACTGGCACTACTAGTGGTACTACTACCGGCAGTTCTAGAAACATGCCTTCCCTGCTAGTGATAATGATGGCAGTAGTAGTAGTAGTAGTAGTAGTAATGGCAGTGCTAATATCACTGGCACTACTAGTGGTACTACTACCGGCAGTTCTAGAAACATGCCTTCCCTGCTTGTGATAATGCTGGCTTTAGTAGTAGTAGTAATGGCAGTGCTAATATCACTGGCACTACTAGTGGTACTACTACCGGCAGTTCTAGAAACATGCCTTCCCTGCTAGTGATAATGCTGGCAGTAGTAGTAGTAGTAGTAGTAATGGCAGTGCTAATATCACTGGCACTACTAGTGGTACTACTACTGGCAGTTCTAGAAACATGCCTTCCCTGCTTGTGATAATGCTGGCAGTAGTAGTAGTAGTAGTAATGGCAGTGCTAATATCACTGGCACTACTACCGGCAGTTCTAGAAACATGCCTTCCCTGCTAGTGATAATGCTGGCAGTAGTAGTAGTAGTAGTAATGGCAGTGCTAATATCACTGGCACTACTAGTGGTACTACTACCGGCAGTTCTAGAAACATGCCTTCCCTGCTAGTGATAATGCTGGCAGTAGTAGTAGTAGTAGTAATGGCAGTGCTAATATCACTGGCACTACTACCGGCAGTTCTAGAAACATGCCTTCCCTGCTTGTGATAATGCTGGCAGTAGTAGTAGTAGTAATGGCAGTGCTAATATCACTGGCACTACTACTGGCAGTTCTAGAAACATGCCTTCCCTGCTAGTGATAATGCTGGCAGTAGTAGTAGTAGTAGTAATGGCAGTGCTAATATCACTGGCACTACTAGTGGTACTACTACTGGCAGTTCTAGAAACATGCCTTCCCTGCTATTGATCAGGTTGGCAGGGTAGAATTAATGATGTTAGTATCACTAGTGTTAGTATTACTGGCAGTGCTAGAAACATGACATGCGTGCTAGTAATAATGCTGGCATTGGTAGAAGTTGTGATGGCAGTACTACTGTCACTGGCACTACTGGTTTTACTAATACTGGCAGTTCTAGAAACATGCCATCCCTGCTAGTAGTACTAGAAGTAGTGATGATAGTACTAGCACCACTGAATCTACTACAGTTACTAATACTGGCAGCAATAGAAACATGGCATCTTCTATTGAACATGTTTCCAGCTATAGATCATCTGGAGACTGGACTTCCTCTCCTACTCTGATGTCACTTTGTGTTTCCCAAATTCAAGGAAAACTTGTATAGGAAAATTCTTATGAAAGTGTTAAAAGTAAGATGTGTGGGGGAAATTGACAGAAGGAGAAACAATTACAATAACAAGCAACTTGTAACTGTTGTGCATATTTATTTCTGAGCACTGCTTCTGTTTAGAGAAGGACTCATTCCTTCCCGGTGCTCTTCACCTTAGTGTTTGTCAGGCCTTATCCCTGGGTCACCACAGTTCCTAGTATAGTTCCTGTGAAGCGAGAAGAGGTGGCTCCATTACCAATCATGACACCATTGAAGACATTGTGGAAAAACATGCGAAACCTGTCTATCTTTCTCAGTCTTGCTGAAAATGTTGTCCTTTGTCCTTTGCTAGGTGACTAACTGTGCCTCTGGATTGTCAATTGTCAGTCATTTCTGTAACTAAGCGCAATGACACCCATACACAGGCATTCTTTCAAATCCAATCTGAAGTGGAAACACGGGTTAGCACTCTTTATGGCAGATTTGTATAAACTGTTTCTTTCTGAAGGAGCATGGAAATATAATGGGATATGTGAGTACTTTTTTCCCATCTCTTTGGACCTGTGAGGACTTACACTGATATGCAGGTCCGATTCCAAGACATTCCTCTCATTTTAATTGCCCCAAACAGAAGCTGTGGATGTGGTCCCAATGAGATCACATTTGTGCGCCTGACATGAGGGCCTAGGATATAGGTGCCATTTAGATGCTGTGCCCCTGTTTAGCTCGTCCTCGTTGCTGGAGGTGCTTTTGGCTTTCAGGGAAGACATCTTAGGATGGATAGAGCAATATCTGCACATTGCAATAATATCATTTGAACATCTGTTTACATGCAAGAGAAACCATCTTATCTGTCTTTATTTTTGCAGCTTGGAGGCCGGTGGCAAGAGCACGGGTGCAGACAGATTCAAGGCTAGATTTCATTTCGCCCCGCTGGGTGAAACAGCTGTAACGGAGCTGCAAGACTTCAATGTTGCTAAGGCAACATCCTGTATACTAATGCTGTGGCGTTGCCTTACATTGCTCTTTATGACCCTCCAATGCACCGCCTGGGATGCTGCAAACAGGGCACCAGGCTGTGTCTTGCAACGTGGCAATAAGCCGATCTACTCCAAGGAGGGCGACATCCTGCTGGGAGGAATCATGCAGCTGCATTCGCTAAATTTACCTCCGATGCAAGACTTCGTTAAAATATCTAATTTGCCATCATGTATAGGGTAAGTTCTTAAGAATTTAAATTATTTTAAAAGAAAGCCTCCCCTTTTTTATTCTTTGGCAACAATATCACTTTCTAAATGTGTTTCATTGCTGTGAGGGATCTGAGGGCGGGGAACGCTGCTGTCTGCTGCTGAATGGTGATGCTTCAATAAAAAATGTAGGGAACAGTACTGTGTTAGCCAGACAAAAAGTCAAGAATGTGTTTATTTTCCTCAAAAAAGCAAGCCAGCAGTAATGGATCTTGAAGTGATAGTTATGAGGCTAAGACATGTCATTCTGTAAGCTTGCGCTAGCCCAATACAGGTATTGTCAATTCTAGAAAGCTAGTGGTATTGAATCTCGAAGGTATGACTAAGTTATGAGGCGAAGACATGCCATTCTGTGAGCTTGCACTAGCCCAATACAGGTATTGTCCATTCTAGCTTCTAGGGATGACCCAGTTATATCATGTCAGTCTGTAAGCTTGTGCTAGCCCAATAGATATATTATCCAGTTGTAATGGATCTCAACTGGATGACTCAGTTATGAGGCTAAGACATGTCATTCTGTAAGCTTGCGCTAGCCCAATACAGGTATTGTCAATTCTAGAAAGCTAGTGGTATTGAATCTCGAAGGTATGACTAAGTTATGAGGCGAAGACATGCCATTCTGTGAGCTTGCACTCGCCCAATACAGGTATTGTCAATTCTAGAAAGCTAGTGGTATTGAATCTCGAAGGTATGACTAAGTTATGAGGCGAAGACATGCCATTCTGTGAGCTTGCACTAGCCCAATACAGGTATTGTCCATTCTAGCATCTAGGGATGACGCAGTTATATCATGTCAGTCTGTAAGCTTGTGCTAGCCCAATAGATATATTATCCAGTGGTAATGGATCTCAACTGGATGACTCAGTTATGAGGCTAAGACATGTAATTCTGTAAGCTTGTGCTTGTCTAATGCTGGCCTAATGCATGTATTGTTTTGACTTCTTCTCTGCCCATGGTCACATTGACTGAATGCCTGTATACACACAGAGAGACATGCTAAACCCTCTTTTGCTAACATCTGATCACAACAAGCAACTCTTTCTTCAATGGCCGCAAGAGATCTTGATCATCTGAAAGACATACACCTAGAGCCCAGGATCACTCACAGGATAACAAGAGCAAATATTAAGTCACTTGCTCAGGGGACAGCACACACCAAGCTGAAAAGAGACATTATACATCCAATTCTTTAAAAAAAGGCTCTGAACCATTGAACCCAGGCAACTAGCATCCTCGTCTGTCTCTCACTGCCCTCCCAAAATGTCCCTTCCATCTAAGAAAGAGGCACCTGACACCTACAGCGGAATAATTTTGCCCTCATGATAACAGCCTTCAGCAGGCAAAGCACTCAGTTGTAATTTATAGTGCACCCGCTACCACTATAGTGCTCTAAGTAGCTGGGTAATAAGGCCCTGTCTTGGGATGTCCAGGATAGAATAGAAATGGTAGGTTAAGGGTAAAGGCAGGGATGGGAGCAAAGGAAAATATGATAGCAGGAGGAGGAAGGTGGGAGGGAGAGACAGAATAGGCATTGGCTCATGGGAGAATCAGCTGGAAGCGAGGAAAGGACTCTATGCAGGGGGTGCAGGGTGCAAATATAGGCCAGTGTTCATTTGATATATTTTGTAATTCATTATGCAGTCATTGTAATGGTGTTTATGGTTGCGTGAAGGGCTCAAGGAGTTCTTAAGAATTGCTGTGGAGTAGTGAAGCCGGATTTAAGGAGGAGAGTGAGATCATATAGTGGGAAAGCAGCCAATGAATCCAGTGATAAACCACGGCAGCAGCAGCAGCAGAGACGGATGGATTTCTATGCAGCTGCAGAGAAAGGAAGGAGAACAGCGGTAGCGTATTCCTGTCCTAGAAACGGGGCCCCAGAACACAGATTTCTAGGGGATTTTATGTGGGTTTGCAGAGTGTGCAATAATAATGAACTTCCCAACAGAACATATTCTGAACTTGAGGGGCGTGGATTTAACAGCAGCATGCTATGCTATGCTATGCGATGCTATGCTATGCTATGCAATTCTGCTCAGCTCACCCACGTGACACAATCTCTGCCGGCAGCGGATCGCTCCATCATACAGAGTGAGCCATGGTCTGGTGACTGGCACCTTCGTTACCCATCTTGCAATTCTCAGGCAAGAGGACTAGCCCTCATGCATGATGTGTCACACATCACTGGGCAGCCTTCTGGCTCAGGCAGGAGGTTAGTGTCACAGCTTTACTGTCAACTAATCACATTAACTTACAGCTCTACTGGTCATATCACTCATCATGGCTGTGGTGCTGCTCTCCCCATTACAACACATAAGTGTTCATGAGAGAATATACATTCTGTCAATCTCCACAGTTTGCCACTTTCATGCTTCCTCCGCTGTAATTGCATGTACTATATGTTCTCTTAATTCTGTTCCAATACTTTCAAGTGTTTCCCTAGCCTCAGCATTCCGGGTTCCATGTGGTTCTTTATTTTATGCCCCTGCATATAGAGTATTTCTTAGCATTATTCAATCATGCTATTTATCGTATTTACTTTGAGTTCATCTTACTTATCACTGTCACTTGTCATCACTGGTCTCACATAAACCGGTGGATCTGTGTTATGCAACCTCCAGATGCTGGCTTCTTCCATGGGGTGCTGCAGGTGCTGTGGACATACTGTGGCTTTTGAGGCTGAGCTTTTGCTTCCTTCTGTTGTTGTTCTATATGTCTAGCAGGCTGGCTCAGGTGGGGACTGCTAAAAGCTTTCAAGTTGCAAATAATTGCTTTTCTTGGATTGACTATGGGCTATTGGTACTGCTTGGAGTCTCTGGGCTACACGCAGACCTAAAGGGCAAGGGAGAATCCCACCCTCTTTAAAGCACTGGTCTATTTATTAAGGAAGTGCAAGTCTTCCTGCGCTGCTGCTATTATAACCCTGAGTGCAGGTCTTGCGTATAGTTAATAGTCACAGTCTGTGGAATTCTGGAGACAACTGAGTTGGTTGGTGGGCCACTAGTCTGTTTTAAATATGGGCGGTGGGATCATATTTTTTAATATTTATTTTTATATTAGAGCCTTGACTGCATCTAGGGCACAGTGGGAGGAGAGGAGATGGCATAACTAGGTTGTATTTGTTTATAAATAGTCCACACCCTCGCAGTTGGAGTGCGGGCCATGTGGAGGCAGGGTTCTATGCGTATATGTACACATGATTTACAGTGACCATACAAGCTTAGATTATGTATGCAGCTTTAAAAAGTCATTTGCAACCATAATAGAATAGATTGTGGCCACAAAATCAAAGTGTGTTACACTATGAATGATGCATTTTATTATAGATTCTGCGTCATGAAGTTCAGCTGCATGAAAGTGACGTACAGTGTCATTGCTGGCACTGGTTGACAACTCAGGGATCATGGTATTGTCATGTGTGGGCTATTAGTGACATGGAATCTACTCTGTTTATTGTGCATTAGCAGGGCCTCTACTCTGTTTTAAATATGGCCTGTGGAATCATATTTTTGAATATTTTCTTTCTTTAAATTAGAGCCTTGACTGCATCAAGGGCACGGGGGTAGGGGGGTGAGATGGCATGACTAGGTTGTATTTGTTTATAAATAGTCCACACCCACCCACTTGACGTGCGGGCCATGTGGAGGCAGTGCTCTATATGTATATGTACTTATGATTTATGCCCCTTTAATAAAGATTTCACCTGCTGTCACTGATGTAGAATCATTTACAATCACAGTGCCCCCTCAGGAATCGCCTTACCCAGTCGCCCTACCCAATGGCACCTAAAGCTGTTGCCACTACAGTCACCTGCATTATAATCTTACTGTCTGCACACTATGATAGCTGGAACATTAGGGTGCTAGGGAATAGCACCACCCTCGTTGTTTCTATGTTAGATGTAAGAGGTAAGATTGGAATCAGAATCTTTCACCTAGTATAGTCTGCATCACCCAAATGTGGCTATGGTCATCATACATATTGGGCATGAGTCTTGCTCCATCACAGTCGAGAGTCTGCCCAGGACAAACATTTAAACCCTTAACCCCAAGTGCAAAGCTGCATTTCAGGGATGTAAACCTTGGCACAGAGTAAATAACTGCACGTCACAATCACAAATATAGACTAGGAAGGGCAAAACCAAGTTGAATCACATTCAATCTCAACAATAGGGATTCCATTCGACTAGTACGTTTCAACCATTTGTGGCTCAGCCTCCAAATGGTTCAAAATTTTGAAACTGCAATTCAAGCCACTTGTATAGATATGAGTCTTTGATGGTTTGACAAAGTCTCAAATAAAATGCTCTGGTAATGCTGAATTCTTTAATGATCATGGCAAAGTAAATCATGCCGTAGGACCATATGTTCATGCATGTAACAATTTGGAAGCTCCATCTAAAGCCACACCTTTCCAAAATATGCACTTTTTATTTGAAGTGAGATCATTTTATTTTAGGTGAAACAGTTAATCTTTGGTGTTTTTGCATAATGTATTCAAATAGGAAAACACTGAAAGCAAAGAGATGATGTATTTGGCAGATTTACAGAGTTTGGTAGTATTTCTTGCTGATGTTCTGGAATTGCTGCTAGCTAACGAGTGCAGGACCGGCAGCATTAGTCCCCATATTCTGAGTTTGTGGGATTCAATGGAGGCTTTGGAGGAAATTCCACATTCGTTATTGTGTCTCTGGTAATTCCTCCGTTCTCCAGCATTAGATCATGCTGTGAATATTCCCTGTCGTCAGGCTGGGAATTCCAGGTAGCCTATTTTATAATGTATTTCCTTAAGGAATAATTTTGACACCTTGAGTGTCCTACCCACATCGTTGTGGGTGCTTTTGGTCCCTACCAATAGGACGTCGAGTGTATAGCTCCACCAGAGCAGCTTCCCCTCAGATTTCATCTGTCTTCTTTGCTGGTAGGAATCCTCTTTCAACTCAGAAATGTACCCTTCTTCTAAAATAATTATCTGGATACTTTAGGTTTTCACCTTAAACACAAGATGATGACAGAGATGGAAACGCGGAGATCCAAAAAAACATTATTTAAGGCCTGTGGGACTTGTGGCCTAAAAAACGTCTATGAGGGGGACATGCACCAGGAGTGGATATACTACCTGTACCCCAATCACTCATCGGAGGACTGAGAAATTTGCCAGAGTTTTTCACAGAAAACCCTCAAGGACAGAAAGCACTGTCTGATCTGCTGGCTAAACGAAGGTACCTATCCTGCCTCAGAGGCAGGTTCCTCAAGGAGTGTCAGAGCTACAACTCCTACTGAATAGCGCCCACCTTCTGGCCAGAGGTCCAAGTCAGAGGAAAGACCTGTCAAAAGGCATAACACGCAGGAGAAATCATCCCAAAAATGTGAGATCTCCATTACACCAAAGCAGGGGACAGAGTCGTCGACGGGACAGGGCCATGCGGGCAATGTGTCTCCATCTCCCTCACAAAAGGCGCCAGTAGGCCCAGAGAACTCGCAATCCAGGGCCAAACCGCCTTCAGGGGAAAAGGCGACGACGGACCTACAAACACACCCGTACACGGCCCAATCATCAATGTCGAAAATGACATGCCCAGCATCAACGTCCAGGGTGCGGTCATCGTCAGATCGTCCACCTCGCAGCTGTTGTTATTGAAATCAAACTCGCTGATGAGGGAAAAACCAAGGGCCAGTTGTCAACTGCAGAGCAGAGGGCTCATCGACGAAACTGTCAAGGATGGCACTCTGTCAAGAGTGGCACAGGGCCCCCAGGTAGGGTTTGGGTGGCTGTGCTGATGTAAGGTGACAGATACGTACACACACAGCAGGAAACTCATCAAGAAAGAAAAGTAGGCAACTGTAGTTGTGAACAGAAAGGGGCAGGAAATGCAAAGATACAAACAAACTGGATTCCCTCTTGGGGTGTATGCAGATATGGAAAAAGAGTATTCCACAGACCTTTGGAAATTCCAGCCTTCTGCACGGATTACTATTACAGAGGCCCACTCTGTTTGCTCATGGCTGGGAACAACAGCTGTGGGTGTCTGTTAAACAGAAAACGCTACAAGGGAAGGGGCAGAGGTTGCCTGCCAGAAACCAACAGTCAAGCTCTGTACAAAGGATCAACATAAGACAAGAGAGACAAGAACAGAAATAACCGGGGACAAAGAAGTCTAAGAGAAATCAAGCAGAAGGGAATGAAGGAAGAAATAGTAGAATAGAAATGGGTAAACTTAAAGGGGAGGACAGAGGAGTCAAGGAAGAGAAGGACATGGATCAAGAACAAGGGGTTGCAAACAAGGAAGAGAGCAAGGGAGCAGCAGCCAGGAAAGAGGGGGACTGCAAACAAGGAAGCAGGGCGGCAGTACTGAATGGTACAAGGTACAGAACAACTGTAGTGGATTGCAGAGGACTGTAGTAGGCTGCAAGGCAGAGAGTCCAGAGGAGCAGGGCGGCAAGGAGCGAACCCAAAGGAACAGGGCGTAGAGGAAGAGAGACCAGAGGGTCAGAGCTGAAAGCAGAAGAGAGTAGCAGGCTGCAAGGCAGGGAGCCCAGCGGAGCAGAGCAGCAAGGAGCGAGCTCAGAGGAGCAGAGCAGCGAGGCAGGGAGCCCGGAAGGCTATGGCTGTAGGCAGCGGAGTGTAACAGGCTGCAAGGCAGGAAGCCCAGAGGAGCAGGGCTGTGAGGGAGGGAGCCCAAAAGACTAGGGCTGTAGGCAGCAGGGTGTAGCAGGCTGTAAGGCAGGAAGCCCAGAGGAGTAGGGCTGTGAGGCAGGGAGCCCAAAAGGCTAGGGCTGTAGGCAGCAGGGTGTAGCAGGCTGCAAGGCAGGGAGCCCGGAAAGAGCACTGTAACAAAAGCAGGAAAATGCAGCAGCAGGAACAGCATACAAATTTGAGTCAAAAGGTAAAAAGGGGCTGGGAGGACTCTTGATGCAAGAGACTGAGCTCTCTTTCAGGCAGCTGCTTAAATACCGCCCTGCCCTGTACTGAGGCAGGCTAATTGGCAGCACCTGGAGCAGCACACCTGAATACAATCTGCCTCCTCCCTCTCTAGTCCTGAGATGGTGGAAGCAGCACAGATCCCTAGGGCTTCTGGGGATGGTCGTTCCAATGATGACGAATGGGAATGGCCAGGAATTGATAGCTGTAGCAAGGTGCATTGTGGTACATGTAGTTAGTTGAGTTAAATAAGAAGGCACCAAAGTCACGGAAATGGGAATTAAGTACCCAAGTGTGAATAGGGGTTGTTCCAAGAGTATTCTGAAGATAAATGAATAACAAATAGTCCATGATGGTTGCCAATGTGTGTGCCCATGGCGCAGGCATGACAGAAACACAAATCAAATAATGTGTGACGCCGGTCATCATCAGGACACAAGTCGTCTACTGCGCGTTAGTCAATGACAAAAAGGCAAAAACAATCGTCGTCTGGAGAAAAAGGCTTGACGGTTTGTTTAAAACATGCTAAGCCAAAGAATGCTGTCCAGTACACAGTGCAATCCACTCCTGTGACAACGAAGGGCCCTATGCAGCCTATAACAAAGCAGATTCTGCAAGGAGGGCTTCATTCACCAGTTTCCACTTCTAGACGAAGCCATACATTTTCAAGGGTTAACCTAACAAGTCCTAAGGAGCCCATCACATACTTAGAGATCATGCCAGAGGAAATCCTCCAACATGAGATCACGTCAGATTTTGAGGCTCCAATTGATAAATCAGACTCAGGTAATTGTATCGTGGTCCATCCATTGTATCACCAAGAAAGGGACCCCAGTCTCCCATGAACGGGGGAAGGAAGGGCAACAGGACTACAGCAAGCGGGACCTTCAGCAACACCTTTAGTACAATCAGTAGGGGTGCCACCAACATACCCCTTAATAAACCAACAATTGCTGCTGTCACTGCAAGTATTGTCAACATTGCAAGACTTTTTGGGGAAACTCAACTCCAGGCTACCTCCTCTGCAATCAGCCCATTGCAGGGTCTACAACAAGCAGCTCTAGGAGGGCACAAGCCACCCCCTCCACAAACAGGTAAAGGATGGGCATCCCTTCCCCATTAGTGAGCCGAGCGACCTCACACACCACATAGGTCGCCATCTCTGCCTAGACCTCTACCTCCACGCACAGCAAGTCCACTGCAGGGTGACCAAGAGAGAGGAGAGTTGGTGGACGTGGACCGAGATACTAACCCTAGCGATTCCGACTCCACCACATCAAAATTGTAAAGTGAGGATGATACCTGGGATATGGATGATGCAGATCAGACTGAACCACAAGGCAGCCCGGCACAGCCGTCATCGCTAGATGACATAGGGGCTTTTCACTCCATGCTGTCCAAGGCGTGTCAAGAATTCGGGTTGACACCAGCAGAAGGAAAGGATGGCTTTTTTTTCGACCATATGGGTAAACATCGCAAAGCAATGTTCTCCATTTCTTTTCTGGACCATGTTTGGCAGGAAAAACTGCAAACCCTAAACATCCTTTCATCAAAATGCCTCATATTCCAGCCTTCGCCAGGATCGGTAGTCTCGGCAGCAGCAAGTTGCAACTAAAATGTGCCACCCCTCCAGTGTGAAGTCGAGAAAGCTGGATGCCTTCAAAAAGAAGGTCCTTACCATTGGGGCAACAACGGTCAAGGCAGCCAACTCCCTTGCCATTGTGGCCCGCTATGATGACGAAACGTGACACAGGCTGGCTCCCATCCTGGAGCATCAACCCGAGGACCGACGAAAAGAAGCCATGACTTTCTTGCATGAAGGCAAGGAAGCTCCTAACCACGGCATCAACATCGCGGTAGACCTTGCTGAAACAGGCTTCAAACAAATCGGTAATTGTGCGGTGCTAAAGAGACAAGACTGGTTGCGCGGTATAGACTTCAGGCAAGAAATACAGCACAAAGTGATAGACATGCCTTTTGAAGGTGACAACGTCTTCGGAGACAAGATAGATGAGGCCCTTAAAGCCATGAAAGCGGATTCCGATACCGCACAATCTCTAACCGCACAACAGTGAAGAATGTCCTTTGCACCTTTCGGGGAGAGGCCAGACAAGCTAGATTGTCCTCTGCAAGAGACTCCAAAGGTTACTCCACGACTAACTATTACTCGTAGGGCTACAAGCAGAACTACCAGTTGCAACAGCATTTCAGGGACTACCGCCAACCACAACACAAGAGAGGCTCAAATACCTCACAAAGGGGTAGACAAAGTAAATCCCAACAATGACAGCACCATCAACGCGCAAATGGGGGGAAATGTTGTGCATTGCAGAGATAGATGCCAACAAATAACCAAGCACCGATGGGTGCTATATGTCATCCAACACGGTCACCTGTTAGAATTCAAATATCACCAAAAGCGCATACCTTCCAAGAAAGTGGTGCAACCAAACCTGCGGCTCCTTCAACAAGAAGTGTGTCATAAGCTAGCCAAAAAGACCATTGAGGGAAGGGGGTGTACTCCAGATATTTCATAGTAAAAAAGACAGCCGGCAAATGGAGCTCCATACTGGATTTAAGAAAACTAAAAGTAACAAAAATTCCAAATGGTCATGCAACCACACAAATACCTGGCAGCGTTAGATCTAAAGGAAGCCTACTTCCATGTCCCAATCCACTGCAGCCACAGAAAATACCTCAGGTTCACGGTTGCCGAACAGCATTACCAGTTTCAGGTCCTACCTTTTGCACTCAAGTCCACCTCATGTACCTTCACCAAATGTTTGGCTCCCGTAGCGGCTCACCTGTGAAGGCAAGGTCACCACGTCTACCCCTATTTAGATGATTGGTTGGTTGGGGCCTCAACATTCCGGGAAACAGCAACTTCGCTAGTGTAAACAGAAACACTCAGCAGATCAGATTCAAGATAAACTGCATGAAATCCTGCATCACGCCTAATCCTTGATTTTCCTTGGAGCACAATTCTCCATGGCGCAGAGCCTAGTCATCCCATCCTCCGAGAGAAACCAAACATTCAAAAAGCTGGTCCACTCCTTCACCCCACACAAGCAAATTTCAGTGCGCAGATACATGGCACTGCTCGGGACCATGCCAGCCTGTACACCCCTAATTCCCCATTACCGGCTGCATGTGCAACCTTTGCAGCAGTTCATGGCGGCCAGGGGGCCACAAACTCAGGGCTCATGGGAAGACAAACTTATAATCACACCGGCTCTCTCGTGCTCACTCTGGTGGTGAACCCTAGACAGCAATATTGCAGTGGCTGTTCGATTGCACGAACCAAACCAACAGTCCACTCTAGTGAGAGATGCCTCCTAGGTGTGGTGGGGAGGGCCTCGGGGCACAATCAAGTGAAGGGGCTTTGGACGCTGGCCGAGTCGTCCTTACACATAAATATCTTGGAACTCTGAGCGGTCCGCTGGGCCCTGAAGTATTTACTCCCAATGATACAGAACTCAGTGGTACAGGTCCTTACTGACAACACCACCATGATGTATTATTACCTCTGCAAGCAAGGAGGGGCCAGCTCACATGCCATATCGGAAGAGGCTCAATCAATCTAGCACTGGGCCATCCGCAACAACATTGCGCTGCAGGACATACATCTGCCGGGAATACACAATCAATTGTCGGCCAGCCTCAGCAAGGAACCAGCACAGTCCCACAAATGGGATCTTCACAGCAACAAAATATTTGCAAGATGGGGACATCTGTCTCTGGACCTATTCCCCACGCGGCCCTCAAAAAATGCCAAAAGTTTGCAAGCAGACTCCTGCATCCCGACTCTCAAAGGGACGTGTTCTCCTTCCCGTGGACCGGCGGTGTGCAGTCAAAACATCAAAAAAAAATGTCGAAAGACAAAAAAATCGGAAAAAAAAAAGTCGAATATTTTTTTTTTTTATTTATATTTTTTTTTTGGCTCTCGTATGCAAAAATAAAAGGTAACAAAAAATAAAAAAAGGGGGAGTTGGGGGCTACCCCCCCATTTCGAATAAAAAATGTTATAAAAAAGAAATTTTACTTATTTTTTTTTACTTTTTTTTCGATATTTTGACTTTTGACTTTTTGTTTTTT
The DNA here is from genome assembly GCF_040938575.1 of Ambystoma mexicanum. Classification (NCBI taxonomy): domain Eukaryota; kingdom Metazoa; phylum Chordata; class Amphibia; order Caudata; family Ambystomatidae; genus Ambystoma; species Ambystoma mexicanum. The sequence goes on along the minus strand of NC_090935.1, from coordinate 83,360,958 downwards.
GATTTTTTGACTATGAACCTGGACCAACGTCTTTGCTTACACATTCACATCCATACCACTACTCAAGAAGACCATCCAAATGATCTGGAGGTACATTTGCAAGGTCATTGTAGTGGCCCCCAACTGGCCAAGGCAAACCTGGCTTTCAGACCTCCTCCAGCTGTCAGCAGACAATCCGATCCCACTGGGAACTCAGTCGACCTGCTGTTGCAAAATGGCAGCACGATACTGCACCACGCCCCAAAATCCCTCCAGCTAACAGCTTACACCGAATTTGGCCAATTGAACATTTCACAGGAGTGCCAGAGTATTCTTGCAGCAGCAAAGGCCCAGTCAAGAAACAAATCATGCAACCAGAATTGGAAGACGTTTTGTAACTGGTGTTCCCAACACACCAATCTGGAACCATTGACAATGCGACCACAACAAGTCCTTCCGTACTTACTGGCGCTAAATAAAGAGGGACTTGCACTCTCAATTAAGGTTTACCTAGCAGCAATTTCCAGATTTACGAGGTGGAGGGTAAAACCACCAATTTATTGTGACAGGCTACTTAAACATTTTATGAAAGGGCTCTTCCGCCCCATTCCTCCAATAAAAAGAATACCGCCAGTGTGGAGTTTAAACATGGTCCTCGCGAGTCTCATGAAACCACCTTTCGAGCCACTAGCTGCAACCCACATAAGGTTTGTTACATGGAAAGTGGCCTTATTAGTGGCAATAACATCCCCCAGAAGGGTCTCAGTGGTAGACCCCAATACCATAGATTCACCAAGGACATGGTGGTTCTAGCTACCAACCCACACTTCATTCCTAAGATACCTACAGAGTTTCACAAGAACGCATCCATCAGGTTACCTACATTTTGTCAGACTGCCACAACTCCGGCGGAGACAGCTTTACATTCCTTAGGTTTCAAGAGGGCATTAAAGTACTATCTCGACTGAACAAAGTCCTTCAGAGCTGCAAGGCAACTCTTCATAGTGTTGGAAAAGCTATTACAAAGCAGGGAATTGCAAGATGGATCTCTTCTACGATCTTCTTCTGCCATGCTAAGGCCAATAAGCAACCAGGGCACATTCTACAAGAGCCACAGTGGGCCCAGCAGCGTTGCTGGCCGGTGTGACCATAAAGAACATTTGTCAGGCGGCTACGTGGGCAATGCCTCACACCTTTACAAGGTACTACTGCATACAATGGCAGCACACAGAAGATGCAGAGATGGGAAAGGCAGCAGCACGCAAAAGATACACAGATGGGAAAGGCAGATCTTCAATGGCTGGTTCAATAATGGTAAGTCCCGCAGCTTCAGGGGTCATCTTTTGGATGTGTACACATAAAGTGCGAGCAGAAACTTCTTTTTTTGCCCTACAGTCATCTCCAGTTAGGTCTTACTGCTATGCAATCTATGCATAGCATGTAAATCTATGAAAGATCCAATGCTGGAGAAGTGAGTAGTTTCTTACGGTTACATGTGATTTTAAAGAATCACAAAACAACAAATACATTTTTAACGAACCAGAAACCCCTAAAAAAGAAGTACCACATTTCCCCCTCAAGCCCTCCTTCTTTTTATTCATACCTTTCCCCCATCCCCAAAACCCCTATTCCCATTCCCAACTACATATATATATAGTTTAAAAAAATGTGTACTTTTTTTTCCTGTGTTTTGGGTTATTTAAAAATCCCATTTGTGTTTTGTATTCGTTAAAATCACTGCATACCGTTTCTTACCAGTAACATTTCTCCAGCATTGGTATAATTCATAGAGTCACATGCAGCCTCCAGCCTTCCCCCCGGCAGTCAAAAAACGCTCTCACTGGGGGTATTCCTTACCAGCAGGTTTTAGTTAAAATCTGAGGGGAAGCTGCTGAGGCAGAGCTATATACTCGACGTTCCATTGGTACAGACCAAAAGCACCCACAACAATGTGGGTAGGACATTCAAGGTGAAAAAATTCTTCCTCAATGATATACATTATAAAAAAGGTAACCAGGGATCCCCAGCCTGATGACAGAAAATATTCACAGCATGTGACTCTATGAAAGATATGGTAAGAAGCTACTCCCATAGTTGGCAATTTAGGTAAGGGTATAACGCCAGCTTTGATCACAAGCGTTTCCTCCACTTTAATGCAAACCCTGCAATTTGCACTGCAACCAATGTGGCTGTAATTTCATTTTCTTCTGCACCACCAAACTCATAAAGAGCCCCAGTGATCCAGTGCTCATTCAGAATACTCGTAATGAGCCCCAATGACCGTGAGCTCATGTTCATTTTGAGTCCCAACGATCCAGAGATTACTCAGCATACTCATAATAAGCCACAGTGATCCAGTGCTCATTCAGCATGCTCATAATAAGCCAAAGAGATCCAGTGCTCATTCAGCATGCTCATTATGAGCCCCAGGGATCCAGTGCTCATTCTGAATATTCATAATGAGCCCCAATGGTCCAGTGCTCATTCAGCATACTCATAAAGAGGCCCAGTGATCCAGTACTCATTCAGCATACTCATAAAGAGCCCCAGTGATCCAATGCTCATTGAGCATGTTCATAATGAGCCCCAGTGATCCAGTGCACATTCAGCATACTCATAATGATCTCCAGTGATCCAGTGCTCATTCACATACTCATAATTAACCCCAGTGATCCAGTGCTCATTCAGCACAATCAAAATGATCCCCAGTGATCCAGTGCATATTCAGCATACTCATAATGATCCCCAGTGATCCAGTGCTCATTCAGCATACTCATAATTAACCCCAGTGATCCAGTGCTCATTCAGCACAATCATAATGATCCCTAGTGATCCAGTACTCATTCAGCATACTCATAATTAACCCCAGTGATCCAGTGCTCATTCAGCACAATCATAATGATCCCCAGTGATCCAGTGCACATTCAGCATACTCATAATGATCCCCAGTGATCCAGTGCTCATTCGGTGTACTCATAATTAACCCCAGTGATCCAGTGCTCATTCAGCACAATCATAATGATCCCTAGTGATCCAGTACTCATTCAGCATACTCATAATTAACCCCAGTGATTCAGTGCTCATTCAGCATGCTCATAATGATCCCCAGTGATCCAGTGATGTAACACTAAATTTGGGGGCCCCCTGCGGGCCATGCTGAGGGCCTCCCTCCACTCAGCAACAAATCACTGGTTGCGCAACACTCTGGGCTGGCCTAGATTACCACGCTTGTACAATACACCCAAACATGCTGCTGCAGGGGTACGCCATGCACTGCACTAGGAGAAAGATATAAATATGTGTTTTAATTCATTATACAGCACACTTTCTGGCTAAAAGGCTGGAGCATTTGCAATTGTTTTGTAGTGAAACACCAGTCCAAAAATCCAATACATGCAAGTCACCAACAGTGAACATAAATGCTTTAAATAATATAATGCTTTGCTAATAAAAATGCCATGCCACAATGAAAACATGTCCAACTGGCTGCACAATGTAGACCAGTCTAGACATGTAACCACATATTACAGTAAAGAATGGCAGGCCACATTTAGACATACCTATACAGGTTGCACCAAAATGCCAGTCATAGCATGGTTATTTTATCACAGATGCCCAGAAAAATATACAATGCTGCAGTAAGAAACGGCGAGATTGGCAGCACCCAAATGCCTGTCTAATAAGGTAATTACACTTAGCAGGACTACCGAGATTCCTGCTAAGTATCAGAGATGCCCAGTTAAAAAACAGTAAGCCAAACTAAGAAATGACTAGACTGGCTGCTACAAAATGCCGCTCTAGCCACTTATGCCACATATCATGCCTGCTTAGTCTGGTCATCTATGATCATTACAATGTATTGCACAAACCCTGTCCCACCCAACCCCTTCCACACATACCGTCTCCCTCCCACCCCCTACCAAAATCAGCTTTTCGGCCCAGCATTACCTCCACATCCCTTTTCCTTGTCCCAATGCTTAAGTATGAGGCTCCTTGCCTCATAGGTAAGTAATAGGATGAGGAACAGTTGGACTAGGAGTAAAGAAGATTACAGGAAACTAAGCCAGGCATTGCCTCCATGTCCCTCTACCTCATCCCATTACTTGTGTATGAGTCGAATTGCCTCATACAGAAGTACTGGCACAAAGAAGAATAAGGCTATGATTAATGAAGATTACCAATAAGTAACCAAGTAACCAAGGGATTAAACACAAGTAGTGGCGCAACACCATTGATGTGACTGGGCTTCAGCTACCCCTCCCCCTCGAAATTGTGGGATATGTTGACTCGACCTGGCTGACATACACAGCCATTGGCGGAAAAAACAGGACACAGATGATAAACGGCACCTGGGTTTCACTATTAACAAAGGGCCAGCAATTAATAACGTGAAGCATTTCACTGTTAGTACCTGCATTCAAATGCAATGTTATTTGGGCAATTGAAATATTGATGTGGGTTTAGTACTTGCATGCCAGGGAAATGATTGGAAGGGCAGAGAGGGGACCGGAGACCGCTTATTCTCACAGCAGTTCATAAGTGGGTGCTTTCACACTTAAAGGACAGAGTCAACTGCTTGTAACATTGAAGATGGACTACAATAGTTTCATTAGAATGCATAAAGAAGTTAGATGCTACACACAAATAGATTTGCCCCTCTCACACCGCCCGTGAAGTTAGCACCGGTTCCAACATTTGAAGGGTTAGCACCCCCCACCAAAATGTAGGTTTTGTTGCGCCCCTGAACTCAAGCACACACACCATTCACCATACACACACATGCACACCCAGCCACCCATACATTTAAGTGTGTACCCTTTCATGATACAGGCACACCCAGGCAGCCACCCATACATTTAAGTGTGCACCCTTTCACTATGCAGGCACACCCAGGCAACCACCCATACATTTAAGTGTGCACCCTCTTTTACCATACACTCACACAGGCTACCACCTATACATTTCAGTGTGTAGCCTTTTGCCATACACTCACACAGGCAGCCACCTATACATTTAAATGTGCACCCTTTCATCATTCAGGCACACCCAGGCAGCCACCCATACATTTAAGTGTGCATCATTTCACCATACACTTGACACGTACACCCAGGCATGCATACATTTAATTGTGCACCCTTTCACCATACACTCACACAGGCAGCCACCTATACATTTAAGTGTGCACCCTTTCACCATACACTCACATACGCATGTGTCATGGGATTGAGGGGAGCCCTATTACTTCCAAAAGAAATAGTTTCTTTTTGAAGTCACTCCAACTTCATAAAGAAATTATTTCCGTTAAGGACCACACCATAATGTAAATAATTTCTTTATGAAGGCAGAGATTTTTGTTTTTTTTATTAGCATTTATTAGTTTACAATTTAAAACTTTTTATGCTATATTTAACCGTAAAAATTTAAAAAGAAAGTTGTACAATAAGTTAGAATTCAAAACGTACAAATTGTTAAAAAAGAAAATGAGAAAACCCAAACAAACACAATGCATAAAAGTGGTAATGGTGAATTAAAACAAACATAAGAAAAAAGATATAAAACCCTATGTGAATGCGTTATCACAACTAGGGAAGGTCCTACACAGTCCAGTTATCATTGTCCTTTTGTCACGTTTGGAGCGCTGCAAATCTTTTGCAGTTCCATAAACCTGTTTGAAATATCTTTCACTTGTGTACGAGCACGATATAAATAAAAGATCAATTCATTTTCATTTAATTTCATTTCATTTTAATAAAGGCCAGTAATCCCAAAGTTACAGTGGTTCTTCTCCCTTGCATCAAGAGAACCCATGTTTCTCTTGAAGACCTTGTAGAGCAGTTTTTTTCGAAATTCTCCCAAGTGTTTTTCTCTTGAATCCTTCAGAGCCAAGCACTCAATCATTAAGTGCATCTGTGTTTCGAAGGGGTCTGCACATAGTCTGCATGAGTAGTTGCGCTCACTTTCCTGCCGCCATCTCTCAGTTAGTAGGGAAGAGATTCATGCGGAGACTCAGGAACTCTTGTCTTAGTTTAGTGGAAGGGCATTTCTTGATTTAAGTCAATGTGTCCCCTCTTTCCCAGGGAGGCATCCCAGTTCACCTCCTATTTTAGAAGAAGAAGATTATTTCAACTGGCAATGAGTTTAAGCAAATCGAGGGTTCTTCTCCAGAAGATTCCCTCAGCCTCTCGCCAAGTTGTACCTGTCAGCCTTAATTGAGTTTCTGCACCATAAGAGAGTATTGGCACAACCTTGAGTTTGTAGAACTCGATGACCGGAGACAAGGAGAATTTACCATACCTCTGTTTGATTATTCTGGCCTGGGTGGCCAGATTCCGGGCTTTAGATCTTAGTATTTCCAGGCCAAAAGAATCAATGGTGCTATTATTCATGGACAGGCCAAGGTATGTCATTTCAGCTACTTCGGGAGCACTGTCCCCTTTAAGGAACCAAGCTTTTGTAGAGTGTTGTCGGCCACTAGCGTTATTTAGCGATAAGATTTTTTATTTTTTTTGGATTAATAGTAACTCATTACCGTCGACACAGGTTTTCAGTGCATTCAACAGTCTCTGCAGACCGATCTCTGTTTGATCTAACACTAAGAGATTGTCTGCATAGAGCAGTCTTCCCACTACTATTCCAGAGATGCGTGGTGGAAAGAATCTCACGTTTGCAAACTCTTATTCGATGTCAGACGTAAAGAGGTTGAAAACTGCAGGGGCCAGGCGACATCCTTGCTTTAGACCCTAAGTAGTGGATATTTCTTCAGAGAGAGTTCACCTCTTGTCAAGTCTTACTCTGATCGTATTTGACTTGTGGAGTAGTTCCAATGCTTCTCGTAGATGTAGCGGGCAGCCACACTTTTACAATTTAGACCCAACAATGTTCCTGTCTATGGGGTCAAAAGTGTGTGCCAGATCTATCAAGGCATTTAAAAAGGTTTTATTTTTACAGAGGGTGCTAGAGAGCCGACCAATATGGCCGCTCTCATCTGAGCTCCAGTGTGGCTCTCAATGAATCCTGGCTAACCGCTCCTGTTCCGGTGGGTATCGGACCCAAATACATGCACAAAAGCTGACAAGAGAAGCACAATACTTTTTACCCCAAAGATTATAAAAATTCGGAGATCCAGTCGCATAGAACCAGCCGTCCGTGACCCCTCTGAGAAAGTGGAGCCCAGAGAATGAGCAAGGAATTAGAGGTGCGTCCGAAGGACTGATCAAGGACAACACTAAGGGAGCAAAATGCCAGCCCCCGCAAGAGACCCACTGATTACACACCAGCCTGAGAAGGGGGCGAAAATGCCTTCCCGACCCACAAATGAAGAACCGTACAACAGGGGCACCGGCCGGCCCACAAAACCAGGTCCTGAGGTGCCCAACGTGGAAACTCCGAAAAGGAAATACAGGCGGGGAGGGCCCCGGCTGGGCACCAGAATCGTAGCCTCCTGGGTGCGCACACCTGGGTCACAAACAACGCCGCAGACACCAGCCGAGAGATACTAGCAAGTGTTCGGCCGGTGAGTCGGAGCTCAGGGGGAAGCTACTCACATGAGGGAGAATGTAGTGGCCGTCTTGACCGTTGCAGCTCAGACCATGGCCCGGCCAGTGAAGAGAGCAGCGGAAATACCCCACCAACACCCCAGTGTCCGAACCATCAGAGGACACGACTCGATGAGGAGAAGTTTGAAGTTTTGTTTATTTGTAAAGCGCACCAGGCCCATGGGCAACCGGGTGCATAATCTTAAATACAGGTTACAACAAAGTATATACAAAGGGCCATATTTTCTGGTAATACATAAATACGAAATACAAGTAGTGAGCAATACAGTGAGGCATATATACAAAGATAAGATATATTACAGGTAAGGAACCGGCTAGCGGGGGAACCTTATGCTATCTGGGTGAACAGCCAAGCTTTGGCGTTGTTCTTGAACATTAGGAAAGAAGGTTCAGTTCTTATGTGGGTTGGCAAAGTATTCCACAGTTTGGAAGCTAGGACAGGGAACCTCACGCCACCTGCTTTTTGGAGTTTGAATCTAGGCAGGGTTAGGCTGTGATCCTGGGCTGATCTGGTGGGACGGGAGGAGGAGTGAAGTGCAAGACGCGATGTGAGGTAGGGTTGGGCATCATTGTTCAGGCATTTGTGGGTCAGGTCTAGCGTTTTCAGGGCAATTCTTTGTTTTACCAGGAGCCAGCATAGGTCAGATCTAAATGTAGAGATATAGGAGCGTCTAGGGATATTAAGAGCTGCCCTTATGGCATTATTTTGAATAGTTTGAAGTTTGTTGAGGTTAGTCTGACTAGTCCCTAGGTAGAGAGCACTACAGTAATCTTTTTTGGACATGATGAGTGTTCTGGCCAATGTGGTGCAGTTGTGAGTGTTCAGAAATGGTCTGCAAGCGGTGATAAGTTTACATGAGTAGGCAGAGGCCGACCTAACAGCATTTGTTTGTCCGTTCAGGGAGAGGGTGGAGTCCAGATAAACACCTAATATTTTGGTGTCTTTGGAGACCTTGATGACGTTGCCGTCAATCGTGAAGGCTTAGTTAAGTTTGTTAAGACGATAAGTGGATCCTAGTAGTAAAAGCTCCGTCTTATCTTCGTTGAGGCAAAGTTCATGTTGAGCCATTCAGGCTTGAATGACCAGGTAGACATCATTCAGGGCTTTGGTATCGGCTGTGTAGTCACCAGTAATGGGAATGAGCATTGGGGTGTCATCTGCGTAGTTAGTGTAGGATACACCCAGATAGTCAAGCACATCAAAGAGGGGCTTGGTGAATACATTATACAGTGTAGGTGATACACAAGAGCCTTGAGGGACGCCGCAGAGAATGGGAGAGGGGTCTGGCAATGCTGAGGGTGAGAATACCCGCATAGATATGTTGCTGAGGAACGAATGGATCCAGGCATTAGCAGAGTCAGAAAAGTAGGCAGCAGATTTGAGATGTTGGCAAAGTATTTGGTGGTTGACCAAATCAAATGCCGCAGGGAGATCAAGAAGGAGTTGTGCAAGCTTCCCGTTGTCCTTTAGTGTCTCCATCTGGGTTTTCAGGTCGATCAGGGCTGATTCGGTTCTGTGTTTGGGGCCGAAGCTTGATTGCCTTAGCCCCAGGAGTTTGTTAGACTCAAGGTAGTCTTGGATCTGCAGGTAAGCTGCGCGATCAAGACTCTTAAGCAGGGTCAAGGGGTGTTTTTTTGAGTAGTGGGATTACCCACAATCCTTGAGGCTGTCAGGGACTATACCCGTTTTGAAAGAGGCATTTATGAACGATGTGATGAAAGGGGCAAGGTAGTGCGAGGCTTCCTTAATGATGAGAGAAGGGCAAGGGTCACCTTGGCAGTTGGACGGTTTAAGGTTGTTTATGATTCCTTCCACTTCAGGGATGGAAAGAGGGGAGAAGGTGAATGGTTTAACAGATGGGTTAGCTTGGTGTTGGGAGCTAGTTGTGGATGTGAACAGTGGTTGGTCCAACTGTAGTGACTTTTGTTTATTTCTGATTTTAGTTTGAAGGGTGGCAATTTTACCTAGGAGTGCTGTCTGGATGTTAGTGCACCAGTTGCTATCTTTAGGACAGGAGTCAGGGGGGGCTACAGGTGACTCGAGTTCCTTGAGAATTTTAAATAATTCCTTAGTATTTGATTGTGCTGATGCAATACGGTTATTGTAAGAGTCTTTTTTGGCCTGGAGAAGAGCTTCTTTATAGTTAAGGGTGGCTAATATGAGGCTGTCCTTGTGTGTGTCAGAAGGGTGACTTTTCCAGCGTGACTCTGCATTACTTTTCTCTTTATGTAGCACTCTCAGCTGCGGTGTGAGCTACGAGTTTAGGTGCGCGTGTTGTTTGGGTCTTCTAAGTTTGAGTGGCGCGATGGAATTTATGGCTGTGAGAACTGACTGGTTGTAGATGTTGACTAAGATAGTAGGGTCAGAGCAGGAGTCAGTGGCATTATTGAGAATGGGGAGGATGAGAGGGAGCAGCTTTTCTGTGGTTATGTTCTTTTTGTTTCTGGTGAGGGTGGCTGGGGCGACAAGAGGTGCTGGTAGTGAGGCTGCTTCAATGCTGAAGGTGATGATATGGTGATCCGACCAAACACAGGGAATGCTGGAAAGAAGGCGGATGTTGCAGTTGGTGTCGCTAAGCCAGTCTAAGGCTCGCCCTTTATGTCATGCCGCCGTATTTTGGTGGTCGCTGGCGGCTATGGAAGGCTTGGCATTGGCGGCGCCATTAGACTGTCCCGTGTTTTTTCTTTCACTTCCTGGTTTGACGGTCTAGTCTTTTCTCTTGTTTTCTCTTTTCCGTATTTAGCCACACCCCTCTCTGGGCTCTGTGCGTTGCAACTTTGTTTCCTTTCGCTTTGTTGCCGTGCTACTTCTTACCTTGCTCCGTACCTGTTGTTTTTCCGCTGTTCCTCGCGCGGATTCTTCCCTCCGTGCAATCTCCTCCTCCCTTCTCCTTCTCTGTTATCCCCGTCCTTACGGTTCCCTTACCGTATTGGGTCTCTCCCTTCCTTCTTTTCTCTCGGACCGCTTCCCTGGTCCCTGCCGGTGCTTCCTTTCCAGTCCTTCAGCAGTTCCTGATTTTCCACTAGTCCTTTGCACTGCTCCATGCTCAGTAACAGCTATTCTGCAGTCCGGAATCTCTGGTCATCAGCGGCTTTGAGGAACTTACCCTCATCTCCAAGGTTTTCTGCTGCTTCTGCTCGTCTTACCTGCAATTCCGGACGACATTTGTCATCGCTTCCTGAACGGCATCAGTACCAGCTACATCCGTAGAGAGGTTTTTTTAAGCGGCTGGTTTTTTCCTCTCGTATTGGTTCCTGCGGGACGGGAGCCGGCTGCTTCCCTGTTTATCAGGGAATCAGGGTGGCTTCTTCCCGCGGACGGCCGTATCTCTTCACAAAGAAGAAAAGACCCAAGAACAAGACCTCCAGACGAGAACTCGTCCCGGAAGAGACAGGTGAGGAGAAAGGGGAGGTGGACATTGATATATCAGACATAGAAGATAATTTGCTTGCTCCTATCAAACCTGACAGTTTGCAACGCCAAAAAGAGATATCAATGACTACCCCGGAACAGGCCCAAGAGCTGCTTACAGCAATGCAGAATATGACATTAGAATTACAGGCTGTGAAGGCCGAAAACACTGCTCTGAGACAGCGAGTCGACCGCTTCGAACAGTCCCGGAGTGATCTACCTCCCATGCCTTTAGCCTGCGGTAAATATGATGGTTCACCTAATAGATTTAAAGAATTCATGGAGGCTTGCATAATCTACTTCACCTTCAGACCTCAGACCTATGCCTCAGATACAGCCCGCATAGGTTTTCTGACTTCTAATCTTACGGGCAATGCTCTTTCCTGGGCTACTCCATTTGTGACCGGTGCCAGCCCGTTACTACACGATTACGCCGGGTTCATCGCCCAGTTCAAATTGGCCTTTGAAAGGCAAGAGACTGCGGTAGTTGCCAGCGAACAGTTACTTGATATTCGACAGCGAAATTCAGATCTTCTGTCCTACATCTCCCGCTTTAAACGGGTGGCTGCAGACACAGGCCCGTACACCATTTTTCGTCGAGGATTGAGGGAAGACCCTAAGGACGAATTGGCAAGGGTAACCAGACCCGCTACGTTAACCGACTTGTGGTCTACAGTGGTACAGCTGGATTTCCGCCTTTCAGAGCGGCGGTCTGAACGTCAAAAACAGCGTGGATTTCCTGCTATGGCTGATCCTGGAATTACCTCCCCCTCTCCTACCTGTCTGTCGAAAGAGGAACCAATGCAGATTGGGACTACTCGAGGGCCACTTACCTCGGAAGAAAGACGAAGACGCAGGGAGAACAACCTGTGTATGTATTGTGGATCCAACCAGCACATTCTTAGGGACTGTCCTGATGTACCACCACGACGATCGGGAAACGCCATTCCTCGGAGCTAGTAGGGACAAGTTACCGAGGGGGATTTCCTGGTCCCTTTGTTTCTTTATCAGTAACACCCATGAATACCACAGAAGACAACCGTCTCATGGTAGTTGGAGTTGAGTTGTTCATCTCTCAGCAGTCCTATGAGGTCCTGGCACTACTGGACTGAGGCGCTGCAGGTTGCTTTATGGACTTGGTTTGGGCTGACAAGGCCGGCATTCGCCGTTTGCAGAAAGATGAGGACCAAAAGGTGGAAGGAGTTGATGGTAAACCCCTGAGCTCGGGTCTCATTACCCATACCACTCCTCCTATGCAGATGAAGATCCTCCATCACAGCGAAACCATTCAATTCGACCTGATCCGAGCAGCACATTTTCCAGTGATCTTGGGGGTCTCTTGGCTTCGGAAGCATAACCCGATCATTGATTGGACAAAGAATCAGCTGTCATTTACTTCAACATTTTGTCGTCAGTCATGTTCTACGCAGACCCTGCATACTTCTGTCCACCTTATTCCAGATCTAGTCTCCAGATCAGATGGGTTGAAGGTAAATAGCATCCCCAAAGATTATCTCCACTCTCAGGAGGTGTTCACGGACGATGGCCCTTAGGAGTTACCTCCTCATAGACCAGAAGATTGTCAAATCATTCTCCAGCCCAATGCGGTTGTTCCTTTTGGGCGAATGTTTTCTCTTTCCCTCAAGGAAAATAAGGCTCTCAAGGAATATCTGGATTCTAATTCACATCATGGCCTGATCTGACCTTCATTCTCTCCCGCTGGGGCTTCACTTTTTTTTGTTCTGAAGAAAGGTTCTAATGAACTTCGACCTTGTATCGATTACAGGGGCCTCAACCAAGTCACGCTAAGGGATAGGTATCCCATGCCGCTGATCGGAGACATTATGGTAGCAGTTCAAGGGGCTAAAATCTTTTCTAAGATCGATTTAAGAAGAGCCTACCACCTTTTGCGGATACGCTCAGGCGACGAATGGAAGACTGCTTTTCGCACTCCTTTCGGACACTACGAGTATTGTGTCATGCCCTTTGGTCTGGTCAACGCTCCATCGATTTTTCAAAGATTCATGGACCGCACCTTTTCTGATCTGCTTTTTCATTGTGGCATCGTCTACCTTGATGATATCCTGGTTTATTCTAAGGACGCCCAACTCCATTCTAATCACCTTCACCGAGTTCTTCAAAGACTGCAAGACAACCTACTTAAGGTCAATGCGGATAAGTGCGTCTTTCAAGCATCTGAGGTAAACTATCTTGGCTTCATCCTGTCCTCGGTGGGAATCCGAATGGATCCCGCTAAGATCGACACCATACTGCAATGGCCCACACCCCATTCCATAAAGGACGTTGAAAGGTTTCAAGGGCTAGCTAATTTTTACCGCAAATTCATCCAAGGTTTCTCGGATCGAGTCCTTCCCATTACAAAGCTGTTAAAAAAGTCTTCAATGCCCTTTGTCTGGTCTTCTGAGGCAAGCCTGGCTTTCCAACAACTGAAGGAGGAATTTTGCTCTGCCCCGGTACTTCATCAACCAGATCAAAGTCTAAGATTCATTATAGAAACTGATGCCTCCTCCGCTGCGATTGGTGCAGCTCTTCTACAGGAACATGAAGGTTTGGAATATTCTGTTGCCTACATGTCCAAGACGTTGAATGACAGCCAGACACACTATTCGGTAATAGAAAAAGAACTCTTGGCCATGAAATCTGCATGCGAAGAATGGAGACATCTCCTACAAGGGGCTAACCACCCCTTTGAAATCAGAACTGACCACAAGAATCCCGTCAGGCCCGTTGGGCGCATTTTGTTTCCCAATATGATTTCACATTGACGTACTTGCCAGGATCCAAGAACATCCTAGCTGATGCCCTTTCTAGAAGGCCTTATCCAGACATGTCTCAGAAGGAATGCCCTAGTCTCATGCTTCCTGAAGTCAAGGTAATCAGTACGGTGGAGTCTTTCTTGGAAAGGGTTTGCAAGGCCACGCAGTCTACCAGTATGTTTTCTGGCTCTCCTCTCTCAAAGGACATATCCATTCAAGATGGCTTATGTTTTAAGCAACAGCGATTATTCCTGCCAGACAGATTCACCCGTCATTCGGCTTTAAAGTGGTGTCATGATGACCCAACGGTGGGTCACAGAGGTGTTAAGAACACTCTGGAATTGCTTCGTCGCAGGTTTTGGTGGCCCGGCATGGCCAAAGAAGTTTCAACCTACGTCAAGTCATGTCCTGTATGCTGTCGATCCAAACATTGCACTCAGAAGTCGATTGGATTTCTCCAACAGCAGGATCTTCCTAAGAGACCTTGGAGCCTTATTTCCACGGATTTTATTGTGGATCTGCCACCCTCAGAAGGTTGTTCGTGCATCATGGTAACCGTCGACTGCTTCACCAAGATGGCACATTTCACTCCCTTGGCTGGTCTTCCCACTGCCGCCGAGATGGCGGCTGTATTTGCCAGAGAAATATTTCGTTTGCATGGTACTCCGGACAAGATTATTTCCGACAGAGGTTCTCAATATACTTCAAGGTTCTGGAAGGAGCTTTGTGATAGACTGGGAATTGAACGTGCCTTATTGTCAGGCTTCCACCCGCAGACTAACGGGCAGACAGAAAGAACCAATGCCACACTGGAGCAGTATCTTAGGTGCTTCACGAATGCCCAACAGGATAATTGGGTTAGTCTGCTGGCCATGGCAGAATTTGCTTATAACAATGTCGAGCACAGTGCCACTGGTCTCAGTCCTTTTTTTTGTTCCTATGGTTTCCATCCCAGCTTTACTCCTTCTCTCTCATTTCCCCCTTCCACCACTCCATCTGTGGATGCCCTACTTACCAGTATCTCGGAGGCCCACAAGTCGGCCACCAGATGTTTGCGGGCAAGCAGTCTTCGGTATCGATCGTACTGTAATCTTAAGCGCTTGCCTGTTCCGACATGGCGGAGGGGCACCAAGGTCTGGTTGTCTACTAGGTATCTGCCTCGCTGGCTTCACCCCTCTAAACTGTCTCCCCGTTACCTGGGTCCTTTTCCTATACTTTGCCGGATCAACCCGGTGGCCTTCCGCCTCCTGTTGCCCAAGCACATGCACCGTCTCCATCCTGTTTTCCATTCCTCTCTCATGAGCGAATGCAAGGGAGATCCCTATCATCGCCCTTTGCCACGGGATCCGGTCCCCATGGTGATTCCTCCCGATGAGTATGAGGTGGCCTCCGTTCGTGACTCCCGCTATCGGCGGGGTCGCTTGGAGTATTTGATCCATTGGAGGGGGTATCCTCACTCGGAGGACTCCTGGGAACCGGTGTCTCATGTGCACGCTCCGGCTTTGGTTCAATGATTTCACCACCTGTTCCATGGTAAGCCGGGGGGGTGTCCCTTGGGGGGGGCATACTGTCATGCCGCCGTCTTTTGGTGGTCGCTGGCGGCTATGGAAGGCTTGGCGTTGGCGGCGCCATTAGACTGTCCCGTGTTTTTTCTTTCACTTCCTGGTTTGACGGTCTAGTCTTTTCTCTTGTTTTCTCTTTTCCGTATTTAGCCACGCCCCTCTCTGGGCTCTGTGAGTTGCAACTTTGTTTCCTTTCGCTTTGTTGCCGTGCTACTTCTTATCTTGCTCCGTACCTGTTGTTTTTCCACTGTTCCTTGCGCGGATTCTTCCCTCCGTGCAATCTCCTCCTCCCTTCTCCTTCTCTGTTATCCCCGTCCTTACGGTTCCCTTACCGTATTGGGTCTCTCCCTTCCTTCTTTTCTCTCGGACCGCTTCCCTGGTCCCTGCCGGTGCTTCCTTTCCAGTCCTTCAGCAGTTCCTGATTTTCCACTAGTCCTTTGCACTGCTCCTTGCTCAGTACCAGCTATTCTGCAGTCCGGAATCTCCGGTCCTCAGCGGCTTTGAGGAACTTACCTTCATCTCTGAGGTTTTCTGCTGCTTCTGCTCGTCTTACCTGCAATTCCAGACGACATTTGTCATCGCTTCCCGAACGGCATCAGTACCAGCTACATCCGTAGAGAGGTTTTTTTAAGCGGCTGCTTTTTTCCTCTCGTATTGGTTCCTGCGGGACGGGAGCCGGCTGCTTCCCTGTTTATCAGGGAATCAGGGTGGCTTCTTCCCACGGACGGCCGTATCTCTTCACAAAGAAGAAAAGACCCAAGAACAAGACCTCCAGACGAGAACTCGTCCCGGAAGAGACAGGTGAGGAGAAAGGGGAGGTGGACATTGATATATCAGACATAGAAGATAATCCGCTTGCTCCTATCAAACCTGACACTTTATTGTAGGTAGTTTTTTTGTATGTGGTGAGAGAAACCTAGATCTGTTAAGGTGTTGGCAAGATCAAGTGCCGCCGGGTCATTAGGGTCTTGGTAACCTAAATTAAGGTCACCAAGGATAATAATTTGAGAGTTTGTTTTCGCTTTGTCAAGTACTAGAGTGGCGATATCATCCACAAAGGAGGTGGGGGGGCCAGGTAGTCTGTAAATTAAATGGATAGTGGCCGTTTGGTTGGCCGATAGTGTGAGTTTGACCGAGAGTAGCTCTGCGGTTTCCAACTTAGTACTCGGTAGAGTTCTAAGTCTTAGTGAGTTTTTGTAGATGAATGCGATTCCTCCACCTCTGGCGGTATGGTCGCATCTGATAATGGCATAATTTGGTGGGATAGCAAGTGAAAGAGCTGGGCCAGAAGCAGGGTGCAGCCAGGTCTCAGAGATGGCGATGAAGTCAAGCTCCTGAGTCTTGATGAGATCTGCAATGTCCAGGGCGTGGGCTGCTATGGACCTAGCGTTGATCATGGCGGCCTTAATCAGGCCAGCGTTGCTAGGTTTTGGCTTAATCTGACTAGTGTTGCCTGAGGCGGCAAGGTTAGTCTATGGGCCTTGGGGCGTAGGTGAGTTAAGGGTTTGTGGGGACAAGCTAGGCTTCATGGTTTTCGGAGATACGTTAGGGCACAAGGGGTAACCCTTCTTGCCCATAAGTCTAGAACCTAGTCTTAGGTTTCTTAAGGCGGTGGCGCAAGGTTGATTAGGTGTAGGTTGTTTAGTGAAGTCGTCAAGCCATAGGGCCGGTGCATAAGGTAGATATTAGGATGCTGGGGCACAGCGCTAGTGCAGGAGTCAACAAGTCTGCAGTTAGGAGCCATAGTTGCAATGTACAAAGTGGTGGGTGCCAATGTGATAGGGGGTGATGAGTAGGGCGCGCAGCTGGATAGCCACAGTACGAGGAGTACTCCTAAGAGTGGGAGGAGGAGGTTTTGAGCAGGTGGGCGTGGTAACATGGTAACAGAGTTGAGTGGAGTAGGGCACCAGGCCAATGTAGCGGTCACTAAGTGGACAGAGCAGAGTGCAGCAGGCTAGGTCGGCAGGCTCTATAGGCTATGCAGTACAAAGTGCACTGACGATAACAACAAATGTCAGTCACATCAAGGTAAAGCAGTGCAGAAATGCAGTGCAGCTAAAATCTAATATCGGGCACATCAGGGTAGAACAGTGCAAAGTACAGCGCAGCTAGATTCGAATGACAGGCACCTCAGGTAAGACAATGCAGAATGCAGCACAGCTAGATTTGAATGTCAGGCACATCAAAGTAAAACAGTGCAAAGAGCATCACAGCAAAAAATCGGATGTCAGGCACATCAGGGTAGAACAGTACAAAGTACAGCACAGCTAGATTCGAGTGACAGGGACCGCAGGTACAACAATGCAGAATGCAGCACAGCTAGATTCGAATGTCAGGCACATCAAAGTGAAACCGTGCAAAACGCGGCGGAGCTAGTTTCTAATGTCTGGCACATTGGGCAAAGCAGTACAAAATGCAATAGGCTAGGTCTAATTGTTAGATCAATAGGCTAGGCAATGCGGAGTGCGGCTGGAGTTGATGTAACACAGTGAGCAGCAAAGGCAAGATGTCCTAGAATCACACTAAATCTGCATAACATAATCACAAGGTATCAGTCTACAGCTAGGTATCAGGCTAAGGGCAGGGAGCAAAGTAACATGGCATACAGCTGCCGTCAGATAGCAGGAAGCACAGTATGACAAATCGAGGCGGATGAAAGTCAAAAAGCCGAGAGATTACATGTCAGAAGTAGGCATGGGCACGGGAGGATTGTCGCGTGGGCATGATCGAGGGCCAACCAGATAATAAAGACAGCTGGAGATTACCAGTTACAGGATGGTACATTTTCTAGTGATTATACATGCAGCAGAGGGAGATGCAAACAGGGTAGCTCCTAATTTATAGTCAGTGGGAGTGATGATTTCTCAGGCGCTGAGTGGCTTACCAGGTCACAAACTTGAGTCGAGCAGGGCTGGGGAGTAGCTCCTGTTACCGGTCCGGCATAGAATACGGCTCTGGGCTCTGCCCAGCTTGTGACAGGCTCAGGACAGGAAGAGGAGCCTTCGGAAGCGTGCCTTAGGATGCGGGACGGCTTCTCGCCAGCCGGCGAATGGGGACTCCGGAAATAGGATGGCTCCAGCCAATCCTGGATCGGTAGGCAGAGGCTGCCTCAAGCAGCACAGAGAGTGCCTTAGAGGCCCCAAGCGGCCATTTTGGTGGGGGGAGCCCTCGTGGTGTGGCTAATGCACACAAAGAAGCAAAAAAGGGTGCAGGAAGCTCTGCGTGCTTAGATGCACAGGAGTAATGAACGCAAAAGCGTGGCGGGGCGATGATATTAAATAACAAATTTCGGAATAGTAGTTAGGTTCTCCTTGCTGTGATGTGATGTGAAGTCCTCCGCCCAACGCCCCGCTCTTGGGCTGAGAGTACAGCAGCGGCAGCAAGAGACACTCACCACAACGCCACCAGGACACAGAGCGGGGGTGCAGACTGCGGCCCTCCTCACCATCAGCGACTCCAGGAGGCTGGAACATCTGCCCTGACTCCCACAGGGACCTGAGAGTCGAGCCCAGCAGCGAATCACCGGGAAGACCTTCCTGGAAGGAGAAGACCATTACAGACCTAAGGTACGGTGCCCCGGGTCTGTGCGCCCACTGCCTTTATATATTGGGTTGAGAACTGGGGACCCCGCTCCTCCATCCACACCACCAGACTGCGCTGAAGGCCCCAGCGGCACGTAGAGAACAAAGTTCAGTCCCAATACCCAGCCCCACCTCTGCTGTAAACATGCTGGTATTCCACAGCAGACACATAAGAGAGGGCCACACAATCGCTAGCAGCAAGCCCCGTGACCGCAAGACGGCGAACGCCAAATTGCAGAGGACAACATTCTGTGTAAATCAAACAATGTTACATTAAAGCGGGACGACTATAAGACTCCCGCTACACCGCTCAATACAGCATACTAATCAGCGCTCTCTGGCTGCACCCACAAAGCAAAGTCCACTTAAGATTCAGTGACCACAAAACCCCCCCTCCACACGGACTTGAGCACAGAAGAAACCCGGCAAAAAAATCACTGATCAAGCCCTCCTGTACAAGCTACTTACTACCACATGAGGCATACGAAATAGACATGGGCCTAACATCCCTACGTACACCTCATCAATGCGGGAGGCGGAATCACAATCCAGGGACTAGTGCAAAGCAAGAGCGCCCCTTCAGATTAGCATCTCCACCCACACCAGAGATCAAATTGAACAGAACGCACAAAAGTCATCCTGCACCAACAGCTCGGGCTCAACAACTTGCATCTTCCGTCCCCCTAACTCGCCCATTTCCACCATGGGGAAAGCCGATAAGCTACAACGCAAGCTGAACTTTGAAGCCGGAACTACGTCCAAAACATCTCGACCCAACAGCAGACCGGGATCTCCGTCACAAGAGGCACCTCACGAAGAAGACCCCCCCCCACCAGTCCCTGGATATCAGAGAAATTCTCATCGAACTAAAAGCAGGGATCGGAAGCCTTGACAGTGAAATTGCCGGCTTCTCCTCCATGCTAGACCAACTACAACAACCCCTTGAGTGCATCACGTCCCGAGACGGCACCAAAAGACCACCCCAGAGATTTAACCCGGAGCTCTCCAAGATCAAGTGTTTGTGGATGAACTACAGGTCGAAATAACATCCTTTATCGAGGCTAACCAGGGCTCCGTGCCCTCAACAGGCACACTTTGGGAAGCGTTTAAATGCTACGTCAGAGGGGCCTGCTTAGCGAAAGAAAATGGGATTCTCAAACTGATAAGAAGGGAACTGACCGCAAGTGAGACTTGCTTAAAAGAAATTGAACACACACTTTCCTCCATGCATGACCCTCGGTGAGGGGCAAAAACCAGGGACACGCCTGGCGAGACTTTTAGCAATGGAAAGGAAACCCACAATAATAGAATTAGTCCTCGACCATACAGGAAAGCCTGTCTACTCTGAAGTAGATATTGTGGAAACTTTCTGTAGGTTCTATCAAAATTGTTATGAGTCTCATTACACCACTAATCCTAAAGAGCTAGCACAATACCTAGATGCGATCGAGCAATACTGGACGAGCGCTGAACTACATGAACCACTTAACGAACCCATCAATGCTGAAGAAATCTCCAAAGTGATTAAGGAGTTACTGAACACAAAATCACCGGGCCCCGATGGGCTAACGGGCAAATTCTATAAAGCCTACTCAGACCTCCTGGCCCCACTGCTGCTTCAAGTCTACGACAAGACCCTGACTAAAGGACAACTACCACCAACACTCTACATGGACAACATCATCCTCCTTCATAAACCCAGCAAACCAAAAGAAGATTGTGTGCCATATAGACCTATATCACTATTAAATCTCAACAACAAAATATTTGCAAAAATCCTCACCAAGATGCTACTGCCCCCTAATGCCAGCTATAGTACTGGCTGATCAAGCAGGTTTCGTACCAGGCAGGAATACCTCGTTTGGCATCAGAAGAATGCTTGGCGTGATGGAAGCATCGACCCAGAAAACCAGGAAGTCTTAAACCATATTGTGAAAACAGAATCAAAATATCGAGGCTCAGTACCCCAAAAGGAAATAAACCGAACATGGGTTACAAAGGAACATACAAAGTACTTTATTTTATACTGAATCCAGTTACAAAAACAGAGCAAAATCAGATAGCTATCCACCCTCAGTACAACACAACGGACTCCAGCGTGGTTCAGTGTATTCAGCGAGAGACGTTGTACATTAGAATGCATTCGCTTTTTATACACTTGGTGGGCGCAATGTCCAGACCCACTTCGGGTTAATATTCCTTTTAATACATCACCTATCTAGGGTTCGTGCCAAGTTTCAAACAACCGCATATAACTGGTTTGCCTTTAATACATGTATCAACAAGCCTGTGCAATAACTGTGTATTCTAAGATTTTCCATGCAGGCCGTCTTAAACATTAATACAGATGTTCTTTGTTCAGTATTTGAATACATTGTCTCAACATATGCTTGTGGATTAGTTTCATTGCACGAGTAATCCTTCTACACATAGGTCAACGAAGGACAAGGTCTCAGTTCACGACCTCAACAAGTGGCCTGCAGGCAGGTTACACATTAGCGGTGTACAGAGGTCAAGACGGCCATGTTGTATTCTGGAATGATATCATCCACCATTTTAACTCACAGGGTGACTTTTACACAACGAATCCTAAAATGGCGGTTTGACCTAAATTGGCGGCTTACATGGATTTAAGGTCAGGACCTTGCAACACGGATTTCTTTCGCAAGCGACTTTTCGAGCAGCTTGGCATAGGCCAATATTAATATATTTATTACAATAGTAGGCACGATATACTTTCCCTTTCGACAAACCCTCGTGTTGGCCAATGCCAAGTGCTAAAAACTACTTTGGATCTCCTTGCAAATAACTCCATGCATCATCGTCCATGCACCCTGAATCACTATCGGAAATATCTATTGCCATTAGGTAATTTGCTAAAATATCCTTCAACACATATTCTTTGGAAATCTTATCTGGGGCATACACTTTATGTCCTATCGAACCTATCGCTTGTGCGCAACATCCCCCTAGCATCGAACACATACCAGGTAGACACTGAATACAGCAACAAAGAAACAACAGGATTCCCAAAATGATTAGTAAGACCGAAAGTACCTTCCAACCCCAAGATCGCAAGAAGTCCCAGAACCAAGCGCTTAGATCCCAGTTTCCCTCGGGAACATTCACTTCGGAACTAAGGACGTGCAGATTCTGTATTGCCTTGAAGATAGTTGGGGAGGAATCTGGTACGAAAACACAGCAAGCGGACCCCACTAATTTGCACACTCCACTACGCTCAGCTAGAATGACATCTAATGCCATTCGGTTTTGAAGTGCTACTAATCTTATCGCCTTTTGTTCTAACGTCATATTATAGAGTATGTCCGTGGTCCGGTTGATGGTTCTCTCAAGTACTCTCGCTAGTTTTCTGATATCTTCTGAATTGGCTATCTGCCCCCAAAATGGCACTACTGATTTAGCTATATCTCCCAAGATTTGTGCTGGGGTGTCACCATTCTCATCCCGCCATGGACGAGCCTTCGAAAATTCTTTTGTATTAGCAGAAAACACCCCAGGTAACAGGATCCCTAAATAACTGGTTCCCTGCCAATCCCTGGGCAACCACGGGAATGCTACATCACCGCAGTCAAAGTAGACAGGTTCGCATACATACAAAGGTCTGTTCTCCCCAGTCAAATTTGCAACGTTGGCACAAGCTAGAAAATTTCCCATTGACTGAGTTCCATTCCTCTGTATGCAAAAAGAAACTGAATCGGGGCTATGGTTAACAGTGTAAGAAGGAGGCATGGCGTCCTTATTGCCTATTGGAGCGATTTTAAAGGAAATCAAAGATTGGAAAGGACGAGACAGTTTATCAGAAGGCCTAATAGAAGCAACATTCAGTTTACTCCTATTTGCAAAAAGCGAGCATCCCAGGGGAGTCAAAACACGTTTCTCAAAACTATTCAAATTGGTGCCATCAAAGTTCCCTGAGATGCTATCATTCCATTGGCCAAAAAACAGTGCTCTAAGAGAAGCATAGCAAGCAGTTGTCAACGGTAAAGGATAAATATACCAACCTAGCCCCTTATCCCCGTGTTGCGGTAAATGTGAGCAGACCCAGCAGTTAGATTTATTAAAAATGGCATGTGTAGCATTCATGATAAGCAGTAAAGTGCTATTGTGGTACCTTTGTCTGTGCTGGGAATCCCGAGGGGATAAAGAATGCAAATGTACAAAGGAAGTAGGAACAATGGGTGCACTTTCAGTAGGCAACAAAAGTTCTAAGGAGTGAGTTTCTTCGAGGTACCACAATTCTAAGGCAGTGACTATTAAAAAACAAAATATCATCATAAGAATACAGCAATACGTTTTCGGGGCCCAGGCATTTTGTCCATTGTCCCGGTTGGTCACCCCCTTATTTACAAGTCCCACACGAGCGGTAGCGGTGGTGGGCATCGTAGTCTTCAAACGGACACTCCAGAGTTTGTTGCTGGCGACCTCCCGGTCGAGCGACTTCTTAGTCCTTCCACTACCCTAGCCAACAGAATCCCCTTTCTCAAATTTGGGCAAAAAGCCAGCCATCAATGACTTTTTTCCTTCTCCGAATGCACAGCCGAACCATGCCATAAGTCTATCAGATGCTGTCATGATGACCACCCCCTGGCATCCAGACCAAGTCCATCAACCCCGGAAGCAGGCATCATGTTACCTCGAGAAAACCCAGCAACCCCTGTTAGGGGCTATCTGGGTACAGCTCATATGCGACATCAGTCATGACGCCATAGGCGCCAGGCTCATATGTTAAAACTTACCTGATGCAGACCATGCTGCAAGGGATCCAAGCATCCAAGCCCATGTGAGGCTTGAAGGAACTATGTTATCTTAGGGACTATTTTGTAACTCAGGTGTGGCTGTGGAGAAATACTTACCTGGGACTACTTTGAATGCTATTTAAACCACGCCCGAAGAGCAGCACATGCTTTGCGTTATTCTGCATCCAGCAGAGCGTAACGCTCACTGTGTCTGCAGTCAGCATCCAGCATCCTGCCACGCCCGCCTCGTGTCCAGAGAGCCTAAAATGAAGGGAAAGAAGAAAGAAAGGTTAGAACAAGAACTTTACTGGATTTCTTACCTGATTTCGGATTCAGCGCATCTTCGAACCAGAAACAGACTTCATTTTAAACACGTCGCATCGCCAGCAGCAGCGCCGCGCCATACTCACCGTTCCTCGCAGCATCTCTACGATCCGGTGCTGTCTCCATCGCCTGGTTGCTGCATTCCAGCGCCTAAGGGGGACAAGAAAACAACAAGACTGTTACCTGAACGCTTTCAGCTGCCACAAGACGATCATCTTTGGGTCTAAGCTGCAAAAGAAACACGGAATTGGACAATTGGACAAGAGTGATTAATCAGACATTTTGAACTCATTTGAGCTATATACTTACGGCCTTTGCCCGGAGGTTTGGAGCCAAGATTTGTCCAGAACTCTTCCAATATCCTTAAGCCAGTGAAGTAACAGGCCATCAGCGCGCCCCTGCATTCTTCGCAGGATGGAGAGCTCATCATACAAAACTATAAGGTGAGCTTTATGAAAGGGAATGTCAGAAGTGATAAGTGGGGACGCAGTGAGGGGTTAATACACAAATCCACGGGTGGCTAATTCCCTTTTCCCCGTCTTTAGGAGTCTACTTCTACGGGTCAAGCAGACAAAGCTAAGTGGGCCAGCCCAGTCGGTCATCTCTGTACTACGTATCAAGTTGGTGGAGACCGTGGCTGTCCAGTTCCGCTCGACACCCCTGTGGGAGCCAGGTGAGCATAACAGATGCACAGCAAAACCGTGCCGTAAATCTATCAGATGCACAGCAAAACCACACGTAAGTCTATCTTTGTGGTCGTAGATTATATCATACTTTTCCTGGTACCGATTGATCCGGAAACAATATATCGTCACTTCCTGCTGGAAGCAACGTGTTGGAGGCAAGTGAAGGGGCTGAATTCGAAACAGCCGTTTCCGGGTGCAAAATGTGTGGAAAGTGCAGAGACAAAATGGCAGCTTCTCCAAGCCTCCCGGGCTCAGAGAGATTCTCCGACACACTCTCAGTGCTGCTTACTGCTTTGGGACCATCGGTTGCAGTGTCAGCGAGGGGTTCTGTTTCTTCTGTAACGTGTGGCACAGGGTGAGGAAGTTTCTTGATGTGGGATGCGTGGATCCAGTTCTTTCGGCCAGCGACCCGCACCGCTGTCTGGGTGACCAACAGGACTTGGAATGGGCCACGCCAGTGAGGCGCGAGACAGGAGTCGCGCTCAAACGAATTGACGTGCACCCAACTCCCAGGCCGTATGCCGTAGCCCGGGCCCTTATTTCGCACAGGTAAAGCTTCTTGTACCTGGTGATAAATCAAATACAGGTTTTTAGTCAATTGGCTACAATAATCTGAAAGTAGTATATTTTCAACATTTCTTAACGAGGTACATTTAGGAAAGTTCCAAATATTGGCAGGTCTCCCCATTACCACATCAAATGGAGAGAGTCCAGTCGTTTGAGGGGTTGTGCGCATAGATAACAACACGATCGGTAAGGCGTCCAGTCATTTTAGTTTGGTGCCGGCACACGTCTTAGCGAGCTTGTTCTTGATGATACCATTGTGCCTTTCCACTAGTCCGGCGCTCTGAGCATGTCTGGCTGAATGGAACCGTTTGTCAATTCGTAATGCTGTACATATCTGTAGAATTACAGCAGTGACAAAATGTTGACCATTGTCCGACCAGATAACTCGGAAAACCGAACCGTGGAAAGTATTCTTTTAACATGATTTTTGCAGTAGTCATGGCTGTAGCATCTTTAACAGGGAAAGCCTCAACCCATTTACTAAAAGCACAGATACCAGAACATATTTCTTATTATCGCATCGTTCCATTTTAATGAAATCAAAGTGGATCACCTCTAAGGGGACAGAGGGTGGCCCAAAACTACCCCTTGGAGTTACTGTCCCCTTTCCTACGTTGTGTTGCAGGCAAATCATGCACTCACGTACATAGTGCTGGGCAATTTTCGAAATGTTGTCATTTACCCAAACCTTCTCTAACATTTTTGTCATTTTCTGGGCACATACATGCGTAGGACCATGGGCCATGATGACCATCATCATGACATACGCGTCAGGTGATAGCCATTTCCCTTCTACTATGTCCACCCAACACCCGTCATCATCAAATTTCCCCAAGCCTTCAGCCCACCTTTTGGATTCTTCAAACGTGGCATCGGCTTGGATATCCCGTACAGACCCAATACCCTCATCTATTGTATAAGCATCTACAGATTCCCTTGAAACATTCATCTCCATAAGGAGATCGGTAGCAGTTTGCCTAGCTATCTGATCAGCTAAAGCATTCCCTTTCCCTGTATCATCTGTAACCTTTCGATGTGCTGCACATTTCATAACTGCTATCTGAGTAGGGAGCGCAAGCGCTGAGAGTAGTTGTACTATTAGGGAGCCATGTTGAATTTTGGTGCCATGCGAAGTTAGGAACCCTCTCTCTGACCAAAGTCTCCCAAAGTTGTGGACCACCCCAAAGGCATACTGACTATCAGTATATATATTTACTGTGAGCCCTTCGGAAAGTTCAGAAGCTCGGGTCAATGCTATAATCTCTGCGGCCTGCGCAGAATTATGCGTGATTCTCTTAGTTTCCACAACCGTGCTCAATGTAGTGATCGCATAAGTAGCTGTGGATGTACCATCCGGAAGTTTGAAGCATGAGCCATCACAAAACAGCTCTCCTTGCGGATTATCCAAGGGAGTATCTTTCAAATCAATTCCATCCTTTGTCTCTTGTTCGATCGTATATAAACAGTCATGTGGCACCTCATCACCGCAAGTAGCATCTCGCGGGAAAGGTAGGAGTTCAGCCGGATTAAGGACACAACACCTCTTAATTTGAATGTGAGGAGCAAACAAGATCAATTCATATCTTGTCAACCGTACAGAAGTGAGGTGTTTGAGTTCGGTTCAGTAGAACATCTACAGAGTGAGGGACCATCAGGATTAGATCATGGCCTAGAACCATTCCCTCACTCTGTTTTACAGACGCGGCAGCGGCAGCAGCAGCGTTAGCGCGCAAACATCTTGGCAAAGCGCATGTTACAGGATCAAGGGCAGAAGAAAAGTAACCGCATGGCCTAGTCTTCCCTTCATGTTCCTGCGTTAATACAGCCAAAGCACATCCATCACATTAATGCACAAACAACACAAAGACCTTTTCATAGTTTGGTGTGCCAAAAACTGGTGCAGAGCATAATTTTCATGATGCCTACCCCCGGGGACCCAGACCAAGTCCAGCAACCCCGGAAGCAGGCATCAAGTTATTCTAAGCAAGCCCAACAACCCCTGCTAGGGGCTATTTGGGTGCAGTCCTGGCGCCTATGGCGCCAGGCTCATATGGAGAGATTAAAACTTACCTGATGCAGACCATGCTGCAAACTCACCTGATGCAGACCATGCTGCAAGAGCTCCAAGGCAAAAGAGGCTTGGAAGGGACTACTTTACGTAGGGACTATTTTTTTATTCGGGTGGGGCTGGGGAGGAATACTTACCTGGGACTACTTTGGAGGCTATTTAAACCACGCCCGAAGAGCAGCACACGCTTCTCATTATTCTGCATCCAGCAGCGTAACGCTCACCGTGCCTGCAAGTCTGCATCCAGTCTTCTGCCACGCCCGCCTCGAGTCTGGAGCTCCTAGAAAAAGGGAGAAAAAAGGAGAAAAGGGTAGAACAAGAGCAATACCTTTGATCCTTACCTGAATTCCCAATCCATCGCACCTTCGAGCTGGAAGAAAGAAGTTATTTTATGCACGTCGCTTCGCCTGCTGCAGCGCCATGCTGAACACACCGGCCTTCGCAGCATCTTCACATTCCACCACATCCTTCTGCATGTTCCTGCCGCACTCCGGCACCTAAGGGGAAGACAAGAACAGCAAGGTGAGCCAAGGGAATACACAGAGGCAATATTAGTTACCCCCCATAGACTTACCTGATTTTACCACCGGAGGTACTATTCCTCTTCACAGTTTGGCGCAGCTTCCACTGCATCCTCGCCGAACCCCCGGCCCCTAAGGGGAAACAAAAGGACAGCAAGGTGAAACAAAGGGACAAACAAGGGGAAACCTCCTCACCGCAATAGGCTTACCTGATTTTACCGCCGGAGGCATTATTCCCCGAGACTTCATACTGTCTCTCAGCGCCTGAATAAGGGAGAAAGCAACAGGTTACATTGGACATTATTTTATCGAACTGTGTTGGATAATACAAATCCTTACCTGAATATTACCGGTTGCCACGAGAAACTCTTCGCTAGGGTCAAGCTGCAACCTGCAAGGAATTGGACAGAGTGAAAGTCAGACATTTGAACTCTTACGAACTACATACTTACGGCCTCTTGCCGGGACTCTCAGAGTCAATATTGTTCTGGAACTCACCAATTACTTCGAGCCAGTGAAGCAACTGGTTATCTACGCGCCCCTGCGCTCAATGCAGGATGGAGAGCTCATCTTTCCAATCCATCAGGTGAGACTCTAAGAGGGGAAATCGAAGGTGATCAGTGGGGAGATCAGCGGGAGTGGGGGGGGGTTAACGCTCAACTCCACCGGTGGTTAATTCCCTTTCTCCTCCCACAGACTTATTCACTGTATTCAAATGTACGGCCCTATTGCCTCTACAACTGCTTGTGCACTCATTGCGTCGCCTGATTAACTGTCTACAATTTTGCTCATACATGAGGCTAGTGCTTCCCAATGCCTGCCCCACCCTATTTACGATGAAGTGCACTTGCACTGAATGTACAACTCCCTGCACACCCTAAGCGACACCAGCTCCTCCTCCTGTTTGCCTAAACTGGCCCTGTAACTGTTGTGCCCACACTTAGTTGCAGTTCTACTTTGCATTTCTCTGCGTACGAATGTGTTCTAGATTGAGGTCAGCGCCTCCTCTTGTGTGCCCTTACTAACTGACCCTGTTACGGCCTGGGCCCATACCGAGCTGCAGCATTATTTGCATGACTTTGTTTGTGATTGTGCTCTTCCTCGAGGCTAGTGACTCCCATTCTGCATTATTCTGCACTACTTTGCTTATGATTATGCTCCTGCGTGTGAATGTATTCTAGCTTGAGGTCAGCGCCTCCTCTTGTTTGCCCTCCCAACTGGCCCTGTAACTGCTTAGGCCCGTACAGAGCTGCTGCATTATCTTGCACTATTCTGTTTGTGATTGTGCTCTTCCTCGAGGCTTGTGACTCCCATGTGGCATTATTCTGCAATACTTTGCTTATAACTGTGTCCTGCTTGAGGCTTGCGACTCCCATGCTGGCCCTCCCTAATTGGCCCTGTAACAGCCTATGCCTGCACTGACTAGTCCAACTCACTGCTCGCGCACTAGTTGCAGCACGAGGCCAGCGCTTCCAATGTTTGCCTGCCTTAACCTGACTTTGGGCCTCATTACGAATCAGGCGTTAAGGGGCTAACGGCGCCGTAAACGGCGCCGACCCTTAACGCCTGATTCCGAGGTCCCTTTGCGGCATGGTGAGTTTAACGCCTGCTTTTTGCAGGCGTTAAAATCCATGGCGCTAAGGGACATGGTGCTAATTACGCCACCGTAATTTACGGTGGCGTAATTAGCGCCTTTCCCACTCCCATTATGCCCTATGGGGCAAAAATGGGAATGGGAAGGGTAAAATGGGAAATGGGGATTTACCGCCCCACTCACCTTGGAATGGGGCGGTAAATCCACCATTCACCATGGTGTAAACGGAGTTTACACCATGGTGGTAAGGGTACGACCCAGGCGGTAAATTACCGCCTGGGTCGTAATGAGGCCCTTTATGTCTTGTAATTTTGTACTTGTATTGACTGCTTGCCTTTCGATTTGTATATTTAGTACAAGGCATGTGCTTCTTTACGTTTACATGCCCAGTTGGCCTTGCTACTGCATATGCCTGCACTAATTGCATGTCCTACCCTCTGCCTAAAAATCCCTTTAGCCCCAGGCCAGCGCCCAAGGACATTGCATGATTGACTTGCCCTAACTTGACCTTGGTGTTTATGCTAACATCTGACTGCCCACCCTCAATTGATTCAGTACGCCAGCCACCGACACTTTAAATCCTTCTAACTGATCTGTCACCACTATTTAGCATGTCCCCCCGAGTCCCCAGCCAGACTGCATACACACTAGCCATCATAAAAAGCATTACGCTTTACTTTATGTTACTCCACTTATCGACCCTTACACATACCCATCACTTACACAATATTCCCACTACCAGCCTCTCCATAGACATGAATGACATCCAATTCCCATTACTAAGTATTCCATGCCCAACTACAACCAGGACCCTACGACTCAGAGCTAGATTTGCCAGAATCTATGAGCCTCCCATCAGTTCCATCCCTACCACAACGGGACTAAGGACTATGCCAATTTGGTCCGGCCAAACAAACTTAAACCTGAATTTAACCCACAACTCTAACCCCACGCCCTGAAATAGCATAGCCAAACTTAGCAAAACTATAACGACACAAGCTTACCAATCCACAACTATAACCACCACTGACCCTCAGATCAAGGGAGCTCTAATTAATTCCAGGTCGCTAGTAGCACATGCTACAGAAATATCTGACCTGATCCTAAGTGAGGACTTTGACTTCCTTGCAATCACCGAGACATGGCTACACCCAGCAGCAGGCCCCATGTTTATGTTAGCAGTCCCGGATGGCTACTCCATACTGAGACAAGACAGAGTAAAATCTAGAGGAGGCGGTATAGCCATCATCTACAAAGGCAGCCTCTCTATGAGATTAGCCACTCCAATTGTTGTCCTCTCATGTGAACTGCTATCTGTTAAAGTCCCACTTAACAATGCCCAAACCCTCAATATCCACCTCATCTACCGCCCCCCCGTACCCCCCTGGTACATTTGAGGATGACATCAACACCATTTTGTCTAGCAACCTCAAAGTTCTACACAAGTACTTATACTTGGTGACCTCAATATGGGTTTTAATGACCCATCAGACCAGCTTGCCCTCACCACTCTCAACACTCTATCTGAAATAGGCTTCACCCAAAGAAGTAACGTACCTACCCATGACAAAGATAGAATTCTTGATCGGGTGGCAGACTACAACTGCCAAGCCAACATCCTCTCTATCTCACCACTAGCTTGGACTGACCAACACCTTGTGTCATTCATGCTTTCTACTAAAAGACCCCCACCCCCACCAGCCAACAGGGCTCTACCCATGCTAACCAGAAATAAAAAGTGTATTACTGCGGAGAGACTCATCCCGACCATACTCCCTTCCCTCAACTCACTCCCAGACAACACGGACCCTGAGACATTGGTCGAAGAATATAATAAATCCATGTCCACCTCATTGGACTTGATTGCCCCCCTAAAACCTGGACCAAGTAAGCCCAAAACTCATCTCAACAAATGGTTCACGCCTTTCCTAAAAAATTAAGACAGCCAAAAAGAAATTGCGAACTAAACTCAGTAAACTCTTAGCCCTTTATAAAAAAAGAAATATGCCTAGCTAAACAAACCTCCTTTGACTCACGCATATCCCAAGCCAAATCCAATATGAAGGAACTATTCTCTATAGTTCAAAGAAATAGAGACCCCCTATAGCACCACCTGACACATGTACCAAAGATAAAAAATGCTGCTCAGATATCCAAAACACTCTAGCCAACAAAATCTCCACCTTACAAAATAAAATCTCGAGTAAAAGACCTGCCCTAAATGACCATCTCCCATCCAAAATAACTGAGAGTATCACAGCTAATGAGTCTACCCGATTTAGCTCTACTAAAGTCTCCATTCTTGAAGTGGAAAGAATCATTCTGTCACTGAAATCGTCGAACTGTCGGGCAAAATCTGCCCTGCGCAGCTCATCAAGGATGCTGCCAGAGACCTCGCCCCTTTCATCACAAAGCTCATTAACGCGTCCTTCTGCACTGGCATCATCCCCACTAATCTTAAACAATCTTGGGTACTTCCACTCTTAAAAAAACCTACTCTCGACCCATCCACCCCAAGCAACTACAGACCAATCAGGACAGTACCTTTCTCCTAAAAATTCTGGATAAGGTTGCTTATGTACAAATTCAGAAACACTTGGAAGTACATCACCTGTTCGGAGCCAGACAATCAGGCTTCCGTCCTCAACACGGAACTGAGACAGCACTCATCGATCTTAAGACCCAAGTCGATGAGCTTAGAGACACCGGTATGAGCTGCCCTTCTTCGCCTCCTAGACCTATCGGCAGCATTTGACCTGGTCGACCATACTATTCTATGCAACAACCTTAACACAGCTGCCCACTTCTCCGATTAAGCTATTAACTGGATTAGATCCTTCCTAAATGGTAGAACCATGAGGGTCTTCTCGCCCACACAGCTGCCGACCCCATACCATTCACCTGTGGTGTGCCCCAGAGTTCTTGTGTCTCGCCCACATTGTACAATATTTTTACAAAGCCCCTTTTCGATGATTTGGATCATCTCGGTAGCACCTACACTAATCACGCAGATGATACCCAGATCCTCCTCCCGCTTTCTGGGGATTATGAAACGGATTTGGCCTTGGTGAATAGAGTGTACATCATCATCTAGGCATGGATGGCCACACATGGTCTGTGCCTGAATGATGATAAAACCGAACTCATCATCCTGGGCACCACCTCCAGCATAAAAAATCTAGATCCTTACTACTCTTCTTTTATTATCGATGGCAACTGCATCAAAGTAGGACAAGGGGCAAAAAACGCTAGGCTTCTACCTAGATGCAAACCTCTCCTTTGCTAAACAGGTTAACTCCCTAGCATCCTCCACGGTCTACATGTGCAAATAATCCACACAGCCAAGCCATTCCTATCTGATACTAGCTGCAAGACCTTGGCCAGAGCCCTCATCTGATCTCGCCTGGACTATTGCATCTAGGGTCCACCAAAGCCATTATCAGAAAAATCCAAACCCTACAAAACAATGCCCTTGGAGAGGTATTAGGCATCGGTAAGAGAGACCACATCTCTGAGAGTAGCCGATAGAACAATTGGCTTCCTACCAATGACAAAATACTCTTAAAAACCCTGTCACTCAAACACAAATCCCTCAACAACTCTGCACCTATCTACTTGGTCAACAGATTCCACAGACAGACCTCCCTGAGACCCTCCAGAACAGCGTACAAAGACTGCCTTTCTATTCCTAATTTCAACCGCTCCACCATAGGTGGTAATAACTTCCCTATGTAAGCAGCCAAATTATAGAACTCTTTACCTCCCACACTGAGAACTGATCTTCCCTATCAACATTTCAGGACCAACACCATCTTGTGGCTGAAAGCGAATAATCACTAAACCCCAAAAAGCAGCCTTGCAACCTGAACCCCCCTTCACTTGACTGAACCTCTGTATATATTGCTGTTGCAAACAAACAGTATGTATCATTATATTGCTCTTATACCTCTACCTTCCGTCTGCAACAGGACCTATTCTGTATATAGCTGTATTTAATACATGTTTGTAAATATTAATGTTGTTGTAACTAAGCTTTGCATATTCATGTAACTGCTGCGGCCGGTTACCCTAGGGTATCGCTCATTATAAATAATAAAACAAACAAACAAACAAACAAACAAACAGATGAATACTGTCTACACAACATACACGATTTGGAAAAAAATAGCAATGAAGAGCAAAATCCAAAGCAGATACTCCCCTCTCATTCCGGCGAGTTTTATACCAGGAATACCACTCACCTCAGAAAAGATCTTCCTGCAATGGAGAGAAAAACTACAAATAAAATCTCTAGGCAATCTTTTTCCAAATGGCACGTTCCTGTCACCCCAACAAGTTCGCAAAAGGGGAAGCAACAACGCATTAGATTCATTCATTTATTTCATATTACGACACACTCTTTGAGCTAATATCCCACTTTCCCCTGCCAGCCCCCTAACTGGCCACTACTGCACGGGGCAATACAGGCCCAAGGAGAAGGCTGCCTGGTGGCAAATATCTACATGTCCCTCTCGACCACAGAGACCCCCCCCCCAAACTCAGGTCCCAGAAGAAAATGGGAAAAAGAATTGAATGCCACGATAGCTGATGAAGACTGGAAATATATTCTCAGACTCACTCAAAAAGTAGGTAGAAAAGAGGGTTCAGCCTTTGAAACAGTGTTGGCGCTCTAAGTGGAGAATATTGCAAAGATACAGAATGGTAATGATAGAGATGCTGCAGTGGAGGGATGCCACAGAGGCTGACCTGGGCTAGGACAAACTTAGAAGAGAAAAGCCCTCCTGTTGCACTTCTCGAAGTTGAATTAAATACTCAAACAAAAAATGTTCCGATTCCTTTTAGTTTTAATTAAATTGTAATTCTGACAAAAATTGGCACATTTACATCCAAAAGTGAAGAAAATGTTTGTTAAAGCAAAAATAAATTGTTTTGAGAGTATCAAAGGTTGAAGCTTTTAGGGCAATGTGAAATCTTGAGTTGTTTTCACTAAGATTTAGTCATTATCCTTTGAGAAAGTCCTGTGAAATCTTGAGTTGTTTTCACTAAGATTTGGTCTTTATCCTTTGAGAAAGTCCTTAGTTGAATGCACTAGGTCTTGTTTGTAAATTGAAATAAATCCTTGTTAATTTGGGATCTTTATTGGTTTGGAGTCCTTAGTTCAATTCACTAAGTTTCATAGGTTGAGAAAGGACTGTTGAAGTTTAGATCAATGCAGTGAGTACTTCAATTTGTAGTGTTCCCTTAGATTCTAATAATGTGGAAACCACCTTCCTTGGCTTGAAAAAATGTTAGTTCCTCTTTGGTAGAAAATAGATTGTTGGGGTTATGGGATGTGTTGTGATCATATATTGGTATTCTTCTTCGTTGAGTAGTTCTAAATCTTTCCAGTGACTACTCATGATTTGCCATCTTTCTCCAATTTTAATGAATGGGTTGTCATTAATTATTTCGTAGCAGTTGTGGTCTCTTAAATGGGTTAGTGCCATTTGTATGTAATCATCAGTGTTAAGCAACTCAAAAAGTAGCAATCAACACTAGATACAAACAGATCCACTTCAACTTTCTACACCAGGTGTACCATACACCAGCAAAGCTTCATGCACAGAGACCATCAGAATCCGTAGCATGCAACGATGCGGATCACCCGAAGCATACTTCGTGCACCTGGCATGTACATGTCATACAGTGGCCACCTTCTGGAATTTAGTCCTGGAGAAAACATCAGCAATTATCGGAACAAACTTGGAAGCTGACCTGATAATAACACTGCTAGGGCTAACCAACCACCTACCAGATACAGTCCGGAAACTGAAAAACCTACTAATCGTCCTAGTATGTAGAAGAGTCGCATGTAACTGGGGGAAAGGCCTGCCACCAAGCTGGCAACGCTGGCTACAAGACATTATGTACTTCCAGGACGTAGAAACTAGCTTTATTAAAACGTTGCCACTGCACGCCCGTTTTCCAGATATTTGGGGCCTGTACATAGCCTATTTACTGTCCAGCAATGAAGAATGCGACTTACAAACCTTGTCTCCAGACCACAGCCAGCAGCACCCACTCCATCATGCAACCAGACTCCCAGACGACACGTAGAGTAAACGTTTGTAACCTACTCCGATGTAGACCGAATCGAAGGGTGGAAAAGGACATCAAATTGTGAGGGGAAAGGGGGATGAGGGATTGTTTTGCTTGTGATGGTTGGTGGAAGGCCCCTTTGTTTAATTGTTATGAAAAACTAATAAAGAAAGTTTAAAAAAAAAGACATTTTTATTTAATAATTTTCTTTAGTCCAATGGAGCCCCCTCCCAGGACATGTGGTAGCGGGGTCCCCCGGACGGTGGGTGCTGTGGGGGCCCCTGTTATACCAGTGCAGTGAACAGTGTACATTCAGCATATTCATAATGATCCCAAGTGATCCAGTGCTTATTCAGCATGCTCATAATGATCCAGTGCTCATTCAGCATACTCATAATGATCCCCAGTGATCCAGTGCTCATTCAGCATGCTCATAATTAACCCCAGTGATCCAGTGCCTATTCAGCATACTCATAATGATCCCCAGTGATCCAGTGCTCATTCAGCACACTCATAATTAACCCCAGTGATCCAGTGCTTATTCGGCATGCTCATAATGATCCAGTGCTCATTCAGCATACTCATAATGATCCCCAGTGATCCAGTGCTCATTCAGCATGCTCATAATTAACCCCAGTGATCCAGTGCTTATTCGGCATGCTCATAATGATCCAGTGCTCATTCAGCATACTCATAATGATCCCCAGTGATCCAGTGCTCATTCAGCATACTCATAATTAACCCCAGTGATCCAGTGCTTATTCGGCATGCTCATAATGATCCAGTGCTCATTCAGCATACTCATAATGAACCCTACATTCAATTGCTCATTCAGCATACTCATGATGATCCCCAGTGATCCAGTGCTCATTCAGCATACTCATAATTAACCCCAGTGATCCAGTGCTCATTCAGCATACTCATAATTAACCCCAGTGATCCAGTGCTTATTCGGCATGCTCATAATGATCCAGTGCTCATTCGGCATACTCATAATGAACCCTACATTCACTTGCTCATTCAGCATACTCATAATGATCCCCAGTGATCCAGTGCTCATTCAGCATGCTCATAATGATCCAGTGCTCATTCAGCATACTCATAATGAACCCTACATTCAGTGGCTCATTCAGCATACTCATAATGATCCCCAGTGTTCCTGTGTTCATTCAGCATACTCATAATGATCCCCAGTGATCCAGTGCTCATTCAGCATACTCATAATGATCCCCAGTGATCCAGTGCTCATTCAGCATACTCATAATTAACCCCAGTGATCCAGTGCTTATTCGGCATGCTCATAATGATCCAGTGCTAATTCAGCATACTCATAATGATCCAGTGCTCATTCAGCATACTCATAATGATCCCCAGTGATCCAGTGCTCATTCAGCATACTCATAATTAACCCCAGTGATCCAGTGCTTATTCGGCATGCTCATAATGATCCAGTGCTCATTCAGCATACTCATAATGATCCCCAGTGATCCAGTGCTCATTCAGCATACTCATTATTAACCCCAGTGATCCAGTGCTTATTCGGCATGCTCATAATGATCCAGTGCTCATTCAGCATACTCATAATGATCCCCAGTGATCCAGTTCTCATTCAGCATACTCATAATTAACCCCAGTGATCCAGTGCTTATTCGGCATGCTCATAATGATCCAGTGCTCATTCAGCATACTCATAATGAACCCTACATTCAATTGCTCATTCAGCATACTCATGATGATCCCCAGTGATCCAGTGCTCATTCAGCATACTCATAATTAACCCCAGTGATCCAGTGCTCATTCAGCATACTCATAATTAACCCCAGTGATCCAGTGCTTATTCGGCATGCTCATAATGATCCAGTGCTCATTCAGCATACTC
Source organism: Ambystoma mexicanum (assembly GCF_040938575.1). Classification (NCBI taxonomy): domain Eukaryota; kingdom Metazoa; phylum Chordata; class Amphibia; order Caudata; family Ambystomatidae; genus Ambystoma; species Ambystoma mexicanum. The sequence goes on along the minus strand of NC_090935.1, from coordinate 83,323,617 downwards.
ATAATGAACCCTACATTCACTTGCTCATTCAGCATACTCATAATGATCCCCAGTGATCCAGTGCTCATTCAGCATGCTCATAATGAACCCTACATTCAGTGGCTCATTCAGCATACTCATAATGATCCCCAGTGTTCCTGTGTTCATTCAGCATACTCATAATGATCCCCAGTGATCCAGTGCTCATTCAGCATACTCATAATGATCCCCAGTGATCCAGTGCTCATTCAACATACTCATAATTAACCCCAGTGATCCAGTGCTTATTCGGCATGCTCATAATGATCCAGTGCTCATTCAGCATACTCATAATGATCCAGTGCTCATTCAGCATACTCATAATGATCCCCAGTGATCCAGTGCTCATTCAGCATACTCATAATTAACCCCAGTGATCCAGTGCTTATTCGGCATGCTCATAATGATCCAGTGCTCATTCAGCATACTCATAATGATCCCCAGTGATCCGGTGCTCAATCAGCATACTCATAATTAACCCCAGTGATCCAGTGCTTATTCGGCATGCTCATAATGATCCAGTGCTCATTCAGCATACTCATAATGATCCCCAGTGATACAGTGCTCATTCAGCATACTCATAATGATCCCCAGTGATCCAGTGCTCATTCAGCATACTCATAATTAACCCCAGTGATCCAGTGCTCATTCAGCAGACTCATAATGAACCCTACATTCAGTTGCTCATTTAGCATACTGGCTTTTTTCTGTCATATCACATTTATTTTCCGGACAGTGACCATAACAGGCTTTCTTACTTTCAGTTTCTCTTATTAGAATCAACTAATGACCAAGCTGTATGAATTAGTATATGTCTGTTGTCTAAAAATATTAATTCAAATCATAGTGACCTATTGGGATGAGTAGTGGCCAAACCACCTATACAGCCCGGTTATATGTGATTTTACTGACAGACATTGCAGAGTGGCACATTTCATCACAGAAAATCAACTATTTCTTTTTTTAATGTGAGGCCCCCCCGAATTCCCACCCTTAAAACACCACCTCTACCCGACCCATTTTAACCCATTACCCCACTACGCTTTATATATTTATTTAATATTTTCAGTGTTTTTCAGTATTATAGTCTGCAGTGAAATTTACCACTGTCATTTTTTCAGTAAATTGATTGGGTACCACTCAGCCCCACACTACTACTAAACCAGAAATGATCCCAATCATAAAGGTCAAAAAGGCACATCCCGACAGGTCTACCTCCTTCATCCCGTGAGCTAGGGCAAGCACAGGGCAGGCTGTATATTCAGGATGGGAATGAGCGGAAAATCGTAGCAACAGCCATAGCAATGACTCCGAAATATAAGAATGTCCAATCAAGGCTCTAGAAAAATAGAGACATTTAATTAAACAATGAAACTGCAATCAAATCCTTGAAAACACTATAAATCCTCATCCCTGGAAAAGAATGAACATAGAATGCATTTCTTTTAAAGGGCACTCTGGGTAGATGAGCAGTGATATTCAGGCAATCAGAGTGGTCAACAATGTCAAGAAACATAAAGAGAAGGGGGTGTAAAAGTGACCATGGTCCCAAAAGACAACCAAGGATGGGGTACCTTTGTCCTAATTATTTGCCTTCGAGGTCTCAACAGCATCAAGCCGGGCTTTTATGCACTTTCCCGTGGTCCAGTAGGCGAGTCATCGTCGAGTCGTCCTTGAGACTGGGGTCTGCGTGGATCTAGTCTTCGTTCATGTTGATGCTAGTCGATTTGTCTGAGCAGTTTGAGTTGACAGTCGCAACCGGTCAAAAAGATACATACGCTGGGTAGAGTCAGCAGGTGAGACGTTGGCTTCCAGCAGATACAGTCGGCTTTCGAGTCAAGTCAACACAATGTTCTGTTGTGCTGGGAATGCAGCAAGAAAGCTGCATCCATAGCGGTGGTGCTCTTCACTGGTGCGATGCAGCGTTGAGACACCAGAAAGAAGCAGTTAAGCAGCTAAAAGTTCACTGCAGGTTCTGTGTTGACTCAAAGGGTGTCTACCATGATTGAAGCGGCTTGAAGATGTCTTGAGTCTGTGAAATAGGATTCCAGTGTCTCTTGGACTTTAGTGTTGCTGACAGTCCCAATAAAGAGTCTTCATGGCAATGTGAGTACCTTCCTGCACGCTCACTCCAGTGAGATGGATGGCACTTACAGGAGACCTTCAACTCCAGGAAACAGTGTATTGGTGCCAGTGCAGCTGCAGTGAGGGCTTGGTGCTATGTCACCCCCACTGTTCTCTGTGGATGGTGAGGTGACAGAGCTCACTGTGGCCTTAGATGCCTTCTCTCTTCACCTTCATTGCAGAGGACATTAAAGTGGCCAATATTTCTAACAGAGGTACATTGAATCCTTCTTGTCTTTGTAAGAGTCCAGAGATACATATCTGTATGCAAGTTCAAAAAACATCTGGACGATTGTAGTCTTTTACATCCCAAGAAGTCTGGTTTGCGACCACATCATGGGACTGAGAGCGCGTTGCTAGACTTACAGTCCAACATGCTTGACATCATGGACAGAGGGAATCAGATCTACTAATTTTGCTGGATCTCTCTGTGTCTTTTGACCTCCTGGATCATGTATGGCTTTTAACCACTTTATGGGTCACTGCTCAGTGAAGGGTATCTGCTGGGTACAGTCATTTTTGGGCAACAGGTGGTCTGCCGTACAATGGGGCAATGCTTCGTCCCCCTTAGCTCCAATAATCTTGGTCCCAGAAGACCAAGTGCAAGTTTGTCACCTCTACTATTTAACATTATAATACACCACTGTGACACTTTTTTTTTACAAAATACGCTGAGGACACACAGCTACTGTTTAAACTTGAGGGAAGATATAAAACCGACACGGGTACTCTACAATCCATGCACTGCACATGAAGCAATGGATGTTGACTAACTGGATGTGCCTCAACAGCAACAAAACAGAGCTGTTAATATTTGGCTCCCACCAATCCAGGTCAAACCATTCAGTTATGTACTCCAGTTTTACGATTGACAAATGTATGATTCCTGTTTTCAACAAGGTCAAAACCTTGGGTGTCTACTCAGAAGCATCATTAGGCGCTGAAGCTCATGCAAACTACATCTTGAAAAATGCAAACCAACATCTTATTGTTGAGACAGATAATCGATCATGGGGGGGTGCGAGCAAGAGTTGTATACAGAAATTACAAGTCACACAAAACAATGCCATTCGTATTGCAAAAAATCAACCTTGTAATTCACACTCTGAAATAAGGAAGGAACTGCATTGCATTGTGGTTATAAACACAAACATAAATACAATTTAGATATGGAGTTGTGCTCCTCTCAAGGCAAAATGCCATAGTGGATTGGTCCATAGTATGTTCTAAATGCACGTTCAGAATGCTCAGAAGGCCTCGTAGATCCGCCTCTATCCTTCATAGTTTTAATTGATTTTCATTCCCATGATCCCTCCCAGCTGCCCTGTGGGCCCTTTGAAATATAAGTTACTTGTTGTATAAGCACCTTACAAATGCACAATAAAATAAACAAAAATAAACCCTGCTGTAAGGGGTCCAATCATTACATTTTGATTCATGAAATCATACCAAGAGCACATTGCCAGCAGAAAATGGAGGAGATAGCAAAAGGAAGACAGTCCTAACAGAAATTAAGATAGTGGGACCCTTTATTCATCCCACTTCTCCATTCTGGCTACTGTGAGGAACCGGGAATGAGACATAGACACAGAGGACTCATGGTTTTGGTTATACACTTTTATTCAAAATATTAAGGGGTTGGAAACTGCCTCACTATCCCTAATCTAGAGGTATTTCCCTACCTCAACCAAAAACTAAGGGGTATGTCCTTTGTCAAGATGTCCAAAGTAAAAATACGTCCTGTGTCTTAAATCTTATTCTGTCCCTCACACTATAAAAACTAAAAAGTGCAAAGGATAGTGTCTCTGGATCTCAAGGTGCAAAAATGTTCGACACAAAGATGTAAATGTAAAGATGTAAATCCAACCAAATAGTTCCAAGTGAATAATATTCCCAGTTCCAAGGAATGTCTCATTTCTCCTGGTTCCCTTTACCAATATGAAAAGTTTAAAGAATGACCAAGTTCTTTAGAACCCTAAGAGGATAGCTCCCTCCTCTTGGAGCATTCACAGTTCTTTGGGAATTAGCTCCTTTCCCCTGGTTTCTCTTACTGTTTAAAGTAATTTAGAAAAATAAAGGCATGTGACTTCCTAGGAATTCTCCTTTTACTGTCTTTAACTTGTTACACTCACTTGTATGTGCCTGGTATACTCTCCTGCCATGACTTCTTTCAGTCTTTCTAACATTTATCTTCACCTGCCAGGACTATCTACAACTGGTGTACTCTCCTGCCAGAACTTTCACACAGTGAGTTTTATGACAATGTCAAGGGCATGGATTTTCCTTGAAATGCTCTTCCTGCTGCAACTTATTACACCCACTGTTCCGTTTACCCTGGGCTTACCAGGTGCTTTTAGTGTCATGGTTTCCTTCAGGTTGCTGGCTCTGCGTGTGTCCTGTTAGTCGCTGCCACTCATGTCTGTATACAATTCCTGCTGCCTTGCGCTCTCGGATGGTGAGTCATCTGTACTCAGCTTTCCTCTACTGCAATATGGTTCAGCCTCAACACCATTTCCTATGGCGTCCTCTCCTGCAGCGTACTAGTCTGTGTAGGTCGCTGAGCAGTTCATCATCTGCAGCTCTCGTTGCTTGCTGTCAGCTGCGCTGCGCTGGTTTTAAACTTCACTGCAACTTTGAACAGTTTCCGAATACTAGACAATTGTGTGGGCGATCTTAGTGGTCTTCATTGTTCTATCCCTCTTTCTTGTCTCAGTTGTTATCACGTTATTTTTTAATTTTTTATTTTTTTATTTTGTATTGTGTCTTTAGTTATAAACTTTAACACATGTACATATTTAAAACAGGAATCAATAAAGAAAGGAGCAAACATTATAGGAGAAACCATAACACAAGTCAACCTTGTCAATATAATACAATACAATACAATACAATACCTAGTCAATATAATACAAAAAACTTAAAATTCTTACAGATATGATTATTATAGCATTACAATCACTTTATAAGTCATTGAGAGGAAACATGACCCACTAAAAGAAGTATCCTATATCACATACATCATTATCCAATGCTAGTATCCGATGATAGATGATCTTATTAAGGCTGCATCAATCGTGAAATTAGAGAGATTACCTTCACTAGAGATACCTATCACTGTGACTTGTCGAGGTCTGCCAACAGTTTCATATTACCCTCAAATTTGCATGTTGCCAGATTTGGGTAATGGCGATTATCAGGCCTTTACTATACCCTGAGAGGCATCTAAGCCAAAACACCTCTGAAGTAATATATTCTTCTTCAACTTCAAATTTTGCAAAGTATTTGATTTATATAGGTCTAATTTTAACACAACAAGTCAGTATGTGTCCAGCAGACTCTATACAGTTACCATCCAAGCATAGTTTGCAGATTCTCATCTCAACAGGAATACCCGTCCAAGCCCCTCTTACTTCTAGGACATTCAGACGATTAAGCCTTATGTCAATAAAGATTCTATGGGTAGCAGGAGAAGGCGACAACTTTAGATACATTTGCATTTTTTTTAATAATCAAAAGTCATTTTAGATAAGGTGCTCATATTAGCTACCTTATCATGGCTAGCAACCCAGTCCCACTTTTCGGTGGAATCCTTAAGTGATTTTATCAGCGCACCTTCACCACAGTCCTAGTTAGGGGCTCTGCCTTTCTTGGCAAAGAATAGCATGATTTTTTGGGGGAATGTATTCAGCACTTGGACATTTCCTCCCTCTAAACCTTCTTGAAGGATCGATAATAATGAGTTGGTATGTGTAAATTTGATCTTCAAATAGAGTTTGGCTCGAGTAAACTCAATTCGTGGAGATAGGGTGATAAGACCCACTTCAAGGCGAACCGCCTGAATAGGAGTGTAACTAGTGAGACCCACTATCCTTCTCCAAATGATTGATTGACTGATTGATATTTTATTTCTATCGCGCTCGTACACAAGTGTTTCAGAGCGCTACAAGGCAAGGGAGGGGAACAGGGGAGAACAAAACAGCGATCTTACTAGGCCCAGTGACATTGAGAACGCGCAAGTGCATTGGATAGGGGGTAGGGGAAAAGTTCATGGAAGGGGGGAGAAGTGGAAAGTGTGAAGCAGAGGAGAAACATATAAATAACGATAAATAAATAATAAAGGCAACAAACAGTGGTAATGCAGCCAGCAGTTTGCAAGTGTTAGGTTTAAGCCAGCAGACAGGGTAGGTCTGATAAGTGCAGGAAGAAAAAAGGGGGGGGCTGTATGGGTACAGATACAGACCCCATTGCAAGGGGTGGCCCGGAGGCAGTGCGGGAGGGTGGCAGGGTGAGCAGGTACCTGGGCCCGAAGGACAGAGGGTGGCCAGGTGCACAGTGCCAAGAGAGAACAGATCAGCAAGGGAGAGGGGGAGCGAAGGCAGAAGAAAAGAGGAAGGTGTTGGGGTGCTTCCGGAACCAGAGATGGTTCTCCTCAAGTTTTAGAGTGGCAGGGAGGCTGTTCCAGAGGGAGGCCCCAGCCAAAGACAGAGATCTACCCCCAGCTTGTTTCTTTGCAAAACGACTGACCCTGAGGGAGTTGGAGGTAGAGGAGCGAAGAGCTGGAGAGGGAGGTATTTGCAGAGGGATAGCTGAAGGTATTTTGGACCCGGGCCCCAGAAAGCCTTGTGGACAATGTAGAGGGTTTTGAATTTAATCCTTGCATCCACTGGGAGCCAGTGGAGAGATTTCAGAGCTGGAGAGATACAATCCCAGGGCTTAAGGCCAAGGACAAGTCTTGCAGTCCTGTTCTGGATTAGTTGCATAGGGCGGAGAGTAGAGGCAGGTAGAATTAGGCTGTTACAATAGTCCAAGCTAGAGAGAACCAGAGCTTGGTTTACCATGAGCTTCTGGGGGAAGGAGAGGAAAGGCAGAGTACCTCTGAGGAGGAGCAGTCGGAAATTTTACTTTTTAGAGACCTCAGAGATGTGGGCGGAGAAGGAAAGGGTGGAGTCAAAGATGACCCCAAGGTTCTTAGCCTCGCAGGTGGGGGTAGAAGGAGGGCCAAGGGAGGCCGGCCAGAGAGTGTGGGGAAAGGATGGTGAAGGTGTGCCGATGAGAAGGATCTCTGTCTTGCTGGCATTCAGACAAAGATCATTGGCGGCACACCAATCTTGAATGGCAGTTAGGCAATCGGAGTTGGGAGAGGGAGAGGAGGTGGCAGAGGGCAGCCTGAAAATGAGTTGAGTGTCATCAGCGTAGCACTGGAAATTTGAGCAGAAAGTGGCAATGCAGTGGGCGAGAGTTGCCAGGTATTGGTTGAAAAGCCAGGGCGAGAGGTTAGACCCCTGGGGAACACGACAGGTAGAAAGGAAGATAGATGAAAGGAAGGACCCAAGTTGGACCTGGGAGGGTCGATCTGAGAGGAAAGAGGACAGCAAGGCCAGAGCCTGATCAGTGATACCCAGGTTTTCCGGAGACGGTTGAGCAGGATGGGATGGTTCACCATGTTGAAGGCAGAAGAGAGCTAGAGGAGGATGAGGACAGAGGGAATGTTAGAGTCAAGGTTCGAGAGCAGATCTTCACGGATGTTCAGGAGAGCAGTTTCCGTGCTTCTGTCAGCTCTGAAGCCAAACTGGTGGTCATAGAGACAGCCAACAGAATTGGAATGAAGTTTACGCTGAGAGATGGCCAACTTTTTCAGGAGTTTGTCAAGAAAGGGAGTAATGGAAATTAGGTGATAGCTGGACAAGAAGGATCAGCTGTAGGTTTCTTGAGAAGAGGATGCACAAAGGAGTGCTTCAGAGGGGAGGGGAAGGATCCAGACGTAAAGGAGTGGCTGCAAAAATCTGCAGGGGCCGGAGCGAGGCTGTCAATGTGGTCCTTGATGGTTTTAGAGGAACAGGGATGAACCTGTTTTGAAAAGGCTTGCATAGATCGGACTTGTCTAGCGACCTCGTCAGGGGTGAAAAGAGGAAAGGACGAGAAGGATGCTGGGAGGGTGGCTAAAGGAGGGTCAGCAAGCACAGATGGAGAGGCAAGAGGAGGGGTGTGGGTGGAGAGGGTGGACAGGATGTCCTGGGTTTTTTAAATGAAGTGAGAGGCAAGGGCATTGCAAAGAGCCTGGGAGGCAACAGAAGGGATAGAGACTGCAGCAGGGTTGGCCAGCTCCTTGCAGATTTTAAAGAGTTTGGCAGAGTTGTTAGATGCCGCACAGACACAAGCTTGAATGTGGACTCTCTTCTTGGTGAGGACAGAGAGTCGGTATTGCCTTTGTAGCAGGCGACAGTCGTGTCTGCCCAGTCTGTCCAATCAGAATAGGCATACAAAAATATGGCAGCCAATTTTTGTTTATAGATGTTAATGATGCCCAATAGGCTGTAACCTGCTGTTATCATTTTTCCTTATGTGATGTATAGGAAACTGGTATGGGAACCTTTTTGGGGTGATCATTACTGCTCTCTGCTTCTTCCTTTTCTCAATGGTTGATATAATTTTCTTTATGCCATGTTGGGGATTACCTGAAGTAGATCTGGAACATGGTTGAGGGAGAGATTTTCAATAGTCCATTAAGGCATGAGGAATGGAAGGAACATCCCTAAAAAGGCGGTGTGTGACTTTTCATAATTATATTGTGTTACCCACCTGAGGATCGACTCTGCCCAGGTGGTCCTCCCTCATATAGCCACCCCCATGGTCACGATTAGGTAGCGGTTTCTGTCCCCTGTTCACATTGGCGTAGGATAAATTAGGGAAAGAAGTGATGACATCATCAGAATCATTACTATATTCTAACACAGCCATGTGACATGCCTGCTGACTTCAAAGAGATTCCAGGGGTCAGCACACATGTGTGAGAAGGACTTATGTTGGTGATGCCTTTGAGTCATTAGCTCCCAGGAGGCCATGGGAGACTTCCAGTGTACTGTGGAAAATGTTACCCTTCCTACAAGAGAATCAAAGGGACAGCATCCTGGCCATTGTTCAAAATGGTTTTATGGTGGCAGTCAGACTAGGCAATAATCCACAATCACTTGTCTCATAGCGTCCACTCTCAGCTTCTTGGAAATGCAAGCTCATCTGGATGGACACTTTGACAGGATCTCCTACATAATACTTAAAAGACAAAAACTCGACACAACATTCAATCCCCATCGGAATTGCTCAGAGACTTTGTCACAGACTTGATAGAACTTGCAAGTGCGTGCACATTTAACAGCAAAAAACCCAGGAAGTGCTTTAAAAGAGTAGAGAACCCAGGCTAGAACATGCATTGCCTTTCTAAATACTGCAGAAGATTCTCTTTTGCATGAAAGTGGCCAAGCAATCTCAGCCCAAATAGGATGTGTGCACAGTGTGACATCACCACTTCGACAGAGAAAATAATGATTCCCAGCACAAGCTGTACCGTAACCACAATGACAGGTCAACTGTAAATAAAATAGATGATGTAGTGCTACTGTGCTCAAGGTGTGGCAGTTTGTGTGCCATGCTAGAGGCAAGGAATGAAAACAGTAGTAAATGTTGCATCCGGTGACTCTAAACTCTCAGACAATACCTGAACGTGATCTGCTTTTGGCGCGTTATAAGCACAAAGACATAGACATAGACATAGACATCCATGTGTAATTACAAACTCTGCTGCACTATAGGTGCAGTATTGAAGTGCTTATAAGATTCTGCTGCAAAATGGTAACTCTATTAATCTGTATGAATGATAACACCAATGCCATGGTGCGCTGTAGATGGTTCTGGGACTGTGTCATTGTCAATGTAGTTACATGGCTTCTAGCATCCTACACCCCACAAGAAATATACTTCCTGCTGTTTCCAAAACGCAAAATCAATCTACTTCCACCAGACATTGCCTTATGCATCCATGGTTGAAACAATAATTAACTAATGCAGAATAGAAGCAGCAATCAGCTCGTCAAAGATGACACAGCTAGAGGCAAGGTGTCTCTATCCTTGAAAGGCCAGCATTCTCAGGATGAGAGGATCAGAGACTTCTCAAACTGCATCTCGATCCATGTTCAGAAGAGCAAGTACTGACAATCCACCTAGCGTCTTGTGAGGAACTGCTCCTTCACCACATAGGCATATTCTGCAAGACCCCAGGCACTCTCAAACAATATGTTCATAAGATAGTAGTTCACAAGAATGCCATGCAAGTGAAACACAAGCTGCATCCTGTACACATTACTGCAGGGTATGAACATAACATATTACTGGATGACTTGCTTCACAACAATATCATAAACCAGTCGAGGCCACCAAATGGCTAAATTCCATCATTCTTACAAAAAGACAATATGGCCCAGGCCACTGCGTATGCATTGACTTACACAGCCTCAATTACAAAATGGTAACTTAAACTCACTCCCAAATATCACAAATTGCAAATTCTACTCAAGGAAGCCAAGATGTTTTAAAAGTTTGAACTCAACAGGGCATACCACCAAGTCCGTCCCTATACAGACATGAAAGCATGAACAGCTTTTGCCACACCCAAATGTGTTTTCCAATACATCAGAATCCCCTTCGAACAATTGTTGGGCTTCAGTATTCCAGCGGCCTAACAAGGGTTTCTTGCGCTATCTCTCACACATAGCTAGTAGATATGCTAGTATGTGGCAAAGAGAAAGGAATATACACTCAATGCTTAATAAGGTCGTACAGAGAATTGAAAATAGCTGTAAATACGGTAAGAAGAGAAAATTATCATTATTATTTTTTTAATATGTAGTTTTGGCATTTACAATATACTCAACATACACAATTAAAAACCCCTTACCCTCCCCCAAGTATAGTTATAAACAGAGCTAATACAAGTCCAGAAATCTTTTCCATATCGCCTCAAATAAATTCAAGGTTTTCTTTCTACGATAGATTAATCTTTATATTTCAGCGAGCTTTAACATTTTACCCATCCAGACATCAATGTGTGGAGAAAGCCTCAATTTGAATCCTTTTAGTATTAATTTCTTAGCCATTAATGCACGTCTTAAAAGCCATTTTCTTTGCAAGGCACTAAGATCGTAAAATAATTCATCATCACCCAAAATGAATGTATTGAAATTGTAATCTATCATCTGCCCAAGCACATTGTCAAAGATATTACAAAGTCTCCTCCAGAATTTTCTCACTCTTACACACTCCCAAAGCATGTGTTCTACAGTGCCTATTCTGTGAACACAGCCCCAAGAGTGATTCGTATCCGAGAGACCTCTCATATATAATCTCTCAGAAGTCCAATAGACCCTATTAAGTATTTTAATCTGACGCGATCTTTCACCCATGCTTACAGAGGATAGGCAAACATTCTTACATACCACCATCCATCGATCTAAAGCCATCTCACATGTCAATCTCTGTGTCCATTCTTCCATTAGCGAACTGTTGTCTACTGATCTGGACACAATCAGTTTATAATATTTACTCGCTAACCCTCCTTCCATTTTTAAATTTGTTGTTAGCATTCTTAAATCAAGCCCTTCCTCGGATTCAATGTCCCCAATTGCCCTTTTAAGTCTCTGGTAATCATACTGTGTACAATTTTGTATTTGCCACTTCTACCTCACCTCAGTCAGTGTCAGCATCTCCCGTTACATCTCAGATCCCCAATACATTGTACGCCACACAAAAACCAGTCTGGCCAAAAAAGTGTTTTCCCTTTTCCTTTTACTTTGGGGTTACACCAAATTGATGAATCAAGTTTTTAAAGGCATTATAATAATAATAATAATAATTTGGCATTTATATAGCGCTACAAACCCTCAGGTATCTGAGCGCTGCATTTATCGACCTCGGAAGGATGAAAGGCTGAGTTTGGCCCTGCTGGGATTCGAACCTGCGTTAGCAGGCTCTGCACAGATGTCAAAGCGAGTGCTCTACTCGCTGTGCCACTTGACCGGCTTAGTGGCTTCTTCCAAGAGCTTCTCAAACACTGTGTCATTATGACCCAAGAAATTCATAAGCTCCTTCCAAGAGCTTCTCAAACACTGTGTCATTGATTCTACCTTATTTTTTCGTCCCAATATCGTTATCAGGATAGCTCTTGGGGATAAAGGCCCCAATAAACTTGCTTCTGCCATGGACCACTCATCCGGCTCACATTCCAGTAAAGGAGTTAAATATCTAGCCATAAACGCCAGGTGATTCGCATACAAATTTGGAACCACCAAACCACCTCTCTCCTGTGGCAACTGCAATTTCCATAACTTAAATCTTGGAGGTTTGTTATCCCATAAGAAATTCTGTATAAGCGCATGTAATTCTTTCCAAAATCTCTTTCCAACTACTAAGGGAATCATGCTTAATACGTAAGTTATTTCTGGCGTTGAAATCATTTTTAGTGCAGTGACCTTACCCCATAACGAGAGATTTCGTAATTTCCACCTCTCTTGATCTAGTGTAAGACCCATGCTTAGCACCAACATATTTCCTTGTACCATTCCTTCCAGTTTACTCGTCATCCATACCCCCAAGTAGTTAATCTTCTCCGGGCTCCATTTGAAACCTAGAAAGGTAATCAGTATTTTACTTCAGCTGTTTGTCCGTGGCATTGAATATGATTTTGCCCAGTTTATCTTGTAACCAGAGCTTATGTTAAAGTCTGATATCATCCCAATAGGCGCTGGTGATGAAGTACTCAGGTCCCCCAGCACCAGCAAAAGGTTCTCTGCATAAAGCCACCATTTCTGTGACAATGCCATTAGTACTTACTTCTGCTGTCGGACCTGAGTATAATAACTTCATCCAGTTTATAAAACTTTCCCCAAGACCCATTTTTTTAGTACATCATAAGTAGTTCCAGTTCACCCGATCAAAGGCCTTCTCGGCATCCAATGAAAATACCACCACATCCTCACTCTTATCCGTTGTCTCATTTATTGTTTGCAAAGGTTTTTTTTTATATTGTTAGCTGCATGCCAACCTCTAATAGATCCTGATTGATTGATTCCTATGAACAGATAGAATCCTATTATCTGTGTGTAAAAGGCTTATTGGCTTATTGGTCCATAGTTCAAAGGTAACGTTAAGTTTATTTTTTTTCTAGATCAGTGTAATAGTAGCATGATGAGTTGTTTGGGGTAACCCCTCTACCGATAGAGAGCACACATTCATATCACGTAAGAGTTCAAGAACTGAATCTGGCATAATCATATAGAATTCTGGAGGCAAACCATCAGGTCCTGGTGACTTTCCTGAATTCAATGATGTAAAAGTTTTCTTTAATTCCTCCACATTCTAGATTAATTCTCTCTTCTGTTGATAGTTTCGGCATCTTTAGGTCTGTCCTAAAGTTTTCTAAGTCACCAGTTATTATATTCTCAGATCTTTAATCTTCTTATCCAATGCCTCTACCTCATTATCTTGTTTTCTTCCCAGCCGCTTGACAAACTGATTAATAAGCCTCGCCTGGTGCACTTGAAGGCTTCCCAGACTGTTCTAGCATCTATTTTCCCTGTATGATTGTCCTCAAGAACATTTTTCTCCTCACTGACAATTTTCTCAACAAGTTCCTCCAACAGTAATGTATTCAACTTCCAAGAAAAACTCTTACTTATTTCCACTGGCGCATGATCAGATAGATGTATATTCCATATCACACCTTTTTTGAAATTTTCCGCTGTTTTGCCGGACACTAGTTTCATATCTAATCTGGAATATGTATTATGTGCATTTGAGAAGAAACTATAATTTCTGGTCCATGGATGCTCTAATCTCCAAGCATCCACCAAATTATGTTCATTGATTAAAGCGTGTAGGGACTCCCAATGTTTACTCTTTAATCTAGTCATATTTCCTTTGCTTTTGTCCATCAATGGGTTAAATATCTCCTCCAAGTATGATATTTGGAGTGTTCATGTCCAGTAAAGTTGCGATGTATCGATAAAACATGCCATCGTCTATCGTCGGAGCATAAATGTTACATAAAGCTATAATCTCCCCCTGGATATTCATTAGTAATGGGCAACCATTCTGCCTTCCTTATCGGAGAAATGCTTCACTATTTGAACAGGACTATTCTTGCAAACTAATATCGCTACACCTCACGACCTTGAGTCATATGAGGACCAAATACTCTTCCTACCCAACTGTTCATTAGTCTGTTATCCTCCCCTTGTAGCAAGTGTGTCTCCTGCAATAGACATATATCTGACTTTAGATCATTGAGGTGGCTAATTATTTTTATCCTTTTCAATTGGTTATTAATACCATTCACGTTGCACGACACAAAATATCATCTCCTGCCTTATTTATTCTTCGTTGTACAACTGAATTGCTGATCTCACACCTTACTAGCTCTGTTAACAAAATACCAAAGAACAAACTTAAAACCCTCCACCTTCTTAAGGAAATGTTAGTTTGAAGATGCAACTGCTTCAACACAAGAAAAAACATTCCAAAGAACCCCAAACTCCCGTTCCCCCTGCCCTTATTAGAACACTGAAGAAATGGTATACACACTCCATATAAAGTTTTCAGATATGTCCTCCTACCCCTCATCCTAGGTAAATAATCTAATGACTCTAATAAACAATATGTTGACCTTTCTTAATTTACAGCCCTGTTTAATGAACCATTACCATAATATTGAGATCAATAATAATAACATTGGCTGTTGTTATAAGATATCCTGTACTGCCATTGGTCATCAAACCTTACCAACCATTCAATAATTTGGCGTTGTTTGCCCAGTAAGTTCCATCCTCTCATAAATATTCTATTTTGCATATTATCCAGCCACACTGTTTAGCACCATACATAGCAATCTGTAACCTCTGCTCGGTAATAGGCTGATGTCTTAACGAATCAGTGTTGCAAATGCACATCCTGCCTTACCCACCATTATATAGTTATGAATGGTTCCTGCCCAAAAGCTTCTATCCTCCCATTAACATTCCACATTGTATATTATCCGACCCCCTCGAAATGGCGCACTATATATTCAATGTTTCTAGATTTTATTATTAACTGTTCTAAATTATGCAGCCATCAAATGATACTAGTCTACCTGTATCTGGGGAATCAAATAGCAATGTTGCAGTTTTAAAATTAGTTATCCTCCATTAAGTCTCCTTCATTCTACATTCCGTAAGTATCATCTGTCCATCTGTACTTACTGTTCTCCTTAGACCTCATATTTTAGACCGTGTGAAGCACCTTTTAACCCCTTAAGTGCCAAGGACGAGCTATCTCGTCCTTGACATTACCTCCATGTTGCCAAGGACGAGATAGCTCATCCTTTTTGGCACTCCCCAAGCAGCGATCGCACAAACATGAAATGAACCCCCAGGGTATGTGAGGAGGAGGTTCCTTCTGACGGCCCGGGGGTTGGATTTCCTTCAGTTTCACATCAGCACGCGTAATGCATGCTGACGTGAAAGTGAAAGTAATTTTCACAATGGCAGCCATTTTCGGCTGCAGCAGTGAAAACAAAAGGTGACTGTCCACATTTCTCTCCCTCCATCTGTGGCACTGTGGTGCTGTTCAGATTGAGAGAGGTGTCGTTGGAAAGAGGAGACTCTTTGGAGCATTGCTGGGCGAGGATCGGGCACAGAGCGCTTGATCCGCACCCAGCAATGCCACTAGACCACCAGGGATCTAGTCGTGAAGTGGGGGCAAGGGAGAGAGAGCTTACTATGTAAGCAGCCCTCTCCCCCGGCCCCCAAAGCATGGAGCCACATGTATTGGCCCCCCTGGGGGCAGATGTGGCCCAGCTGCCTCTAGGGAATGGGCCAAGAAAAAATAAATATATATATTTTAAAAAGGGTGCCAATATTTCCTCAAAGGGAAAAGTTGAACGCAGCCCAGCCAGAACTCCTGGTCGGGTGGAGGTAATGTCTCTGGCTGTGGGCATCTGCGTCTCATGTGGGTGTACCATCCCCAAGCACAGCGGCAGCACCAGGGAGCTCCTGGCAGGGTCACTTTCCCTTCCCAGGGGGAAATTCTGTTAACGCAGCCCAGCCAGTACTCCAGGATGGGCGGGGGTGATGTCCATGGCCTTGGGCGGCTGTTGTCATGTAGTTTGACCAACCCCAAGCCAAGCAGCATTTCCAGGGAGCCCTGGCAGGGTTCCCAACATTTCCCAGAGGAGAAGCTGCAACATAGGCCAGCCAGAGTTTCAGGAAAGTCGGGGGTAATGTCCCTGGCCTTGGGCGGCTGTCTCCCATGTGGGTTGACCATCCCCAAGTGTAGCGGCAGTCCCAGAGAGCCCAGGCAGGGACCCTGACCTTTCCCAGAGGGAGAAGCTTGCCAAAATTTGTGACTTTGCCGCAGCTTGTGGGTAATACATTCTGGGGCGATTCATGCAAGTCAGACCTCCCACGGGTGTCTTCTTTTCTGAAATGCATGGTGTTCCATGTTTTCCTTGGTGGCTGTGACACCCCAGGCCCATATCTGTAGGTCAGCTCCCCAAACCCTTTGGGGGATAGCAGTGATTTAGCCTTTTTCCTTTGCGCCCAGGTAGGTGCACCCACACATGTAAGGTACCGTTTTTGTTGGGACACCTGTGGGAACGCGGCAAGGTAGGACATATATTGTTGGCGGCGTGTTTCGGTGGGTGGGCAGAGGGAAATGTCTGAAATGCATGGGGTTCCCAGTTTTCCTTGGTGATTGCGACACCCCAGGCCCAAATCTGTAGGTTGTCCGAAAGAGCAACAATTCTCAAAATCTTCTCTGCAGAAAGTCTTGGAGTTACCAGTGGTTTAGCCTTTTCCCTTTGCCCCCGGGTAGGTGCACCCGCAAATGTGAAGTACCATTTCCATCGGGACACCTGTGGAAACACGGGAAGGTAGGACATGGGGTTTTGGCAGAGTGTTTCGGTGGGAGGGCAGAGGCAAATGTCTGAAAATTGTGTTTTTTTTGGCCAAATTTTGGACTTTGCCGTCGATTGTGGGTAATAAATTCTGGGGCGATTTGCGCAAGTCAGACCTCTGTGGATTCCCACTGGTGTCTTCTTTTCGGAAATGCATGGGGTTCCCTGTTTTTCTTGGTGGCTACAACACCCCTGGCCCAAATCTGTAGGCTGTCCACAAGAGCAAAATTCCTCAAGCCTGTCTTAAGTTTCCATTTTTTTCCTCATCATCACATGGTATTCCTCTACTGGGTCTGTCACTCTGGTCTGACAATGTCTGTTTTCCACCTCCTCAGGTGAGGGGCGTCTGCCCGCTGCCCCCTGACACATGTCCAGTGATGAATAAGGGTCCCATTGTTAAGGCTGTTCTAAGCCAGTAAATTCCAAGATGAAGGCCTTCATCAATTGTCCTCGGGAGCTCCTGAAAGCGCTGTCTGAGCAGTCCTACTGTGCATGCTCGAACAGAGGAGCTCCCAGGGCAAGTATTCTCTAAGACAATAATATCACTTTCCCTATCCAATGTCTGCTAGGATTTAAAGAAAAATAATAAACGCTTGGGCATTATATCTGCAACAAATGACACCTTAGGTATTCAAATATTCTCCCAGACTCCTCCCATATTCTCATTTAGCTTCCTAAGGGTTCATTTGGAGCCACTGACTGGCCCTGCACAGACACCAAATAGTCTTCATTCAAACAGCAGCCTTTTTTAAACCAATTAGCTTTTTCACTAGGCGGTGCATTCTCGTACATGTATGCAATGTATTCTAATGTTTAAATGGAGTCTCCGCCTGCACTGTTTCAGCCGTCAAGACATACACCTTACTGTCCTATGAGGTAGCAGCTAGATTGGCAGTATGATCAGCAAAATCATACATGCAATACCCCTATTTGCCTTTAAAGAAGCCAGGGAAGGATGCTTATCGTGTTGTGCAGAAACTAAGAATTATAAATGCTGTGGTGATACCCTCCTCAAAATCTGGATACCATATTGTCCTGCATTCCCTAGTTGATCTATACTCAGCATTTCCTATACATAAAGATAGCCCCTATGTATTTGTGTTTTCGCATAGGGGTCCAGTACACATGGAACCATTTACCACAGGGATATACATAGTGCCCAACCCTCTTTTTACAACAATTGAAGAATGATTTAGCCGATATAGAATTGACAGGAAAATCTGCAATGATACAATTATGTGACGCATCAGAGACTCAATGACCGGGATGATATCTTCCTGGGCCTCAAGCTTCAAAGGATACTGAGGTGTGTGGGGCAATCTTTTAAACGGGCCTGCTTTTATCTTCACAAGCTCAGCTGTGTGTATATATCCCACATCATTGTCATGGGTGGCCCTCAGACACTCTAGTATAGTATTAATTAATTCCTGTATGTCCTATGGCCTATGTCCATCGTTCGTCTCTCTCCACTGCACTCTCTCCCGTTTCTTCCCGTATTGCTGCCATCACTGCCACTGCGCTATCTAAGGGTGCACTCAAAAACACCCCACACGGGGTACAAAAAATAGTGCACCTCATTTCACACAACAAATCTCTCCCTAACACATGTAAGGGTGATCTGGGACTCAAAGGAAAAGCATGCTGATCTGTAATGGGTCTCAGAGTGAGTGTAAATGGCTCTGTCACTGGGTGGACTGCCTCTGCCACTCCTGCTCCTGGAAATATTTATACTGGTGACAAATTCAAGTATATCCTCTGATGTTTCGTTGTTGTGGTCCTCTCTGTTCTCTTGTCTAACTCCATTGACCCTTCCTTTTGCACTAGCTTGGGTACAATCAAGCCCTGTCCGTTCCTCTCCTACCCCTCCACTCATTCAACCATCCCTATTTGATTCTGGGCTTCAAACTTTATCCAACCTATTACCCTTGCCAGTACCCAGGCTTTGCACCGGGGACAGTCCCTATCCTTGATATTTTTCTTTTATTATTCTCTGAATGAAAATGAAATAAAACTACAAAAATCACAGTAATAAAGCAAGCAAAAAGAAATACCAATATTATATATGCAGTCCAAAATCTCCATCCCATTCCCACATAACCCCTAAAAACGTCCCGCCATGATCCCCACCGGGACCTTCCGTTCCGCATGCACTCTCACCAGCCCCGATATCCTACTTGGAAGTCCCCTATGGAAATTTGTAAATCAGTCTCCTACCTTATCCTCTTAAGCGCTCATAGAGATAGCCGAAAGGATGCCCTTGGAAGATCTGAAGCATTGCGTTATGTGACAAGATCAGAGTCACAGCATCATCTATTAACGAAAAATCAAACAGAAGCCTCTAGGCAAAGTGAGAAATGTATTACATAGTAAGCAAACTGAATAAATGGACAGCACCCCACTAGCCTGCCACCCAAGCTAATCCAACCTGCCTCCAACTCTCCTCTGCCTTATTTCTCCACACGGACTGGCCCCTTATATTGTGTGCCTCTTCCACTTGACCTTTCCCACCCCAAGAAATCACAATGGTACTTATTGTTGATTTCAATAGTCTGTCTTTAGTTTCAATCTCATTTCTCATCCTGACGTGGTCTTCCTTTTTTCGGGTCCGTCGTTCTGGTCTGGCGATGTCCAGTATCCACATCCTTAGGCGAGGGCTGTCAGGCTGCCAACCACTGATGTATTTCTGGCAATGAATCAGAATAACATTGTTAAGGCTGGTTTAAGCTAGCAAAATGCAAGATGGAGGCACAAGTGGCCTTCATCCATTGCCCTCGGGAGCTCCTGAAAGTGCTGTCTCAGTAATCCTACAGCACATAGTGAAACAGGGGAGTCAATACTGGGATTATCCCTATCCAACGTCCAGTAGGATTAAAAGAAAACAATACATGCTTGGGCATTATATGTACAACCAATGAGGTATTCAAATATTCTCGCAGACTACTCCCATATTCTCGTGTACCTGCCTACGTGTTCTTTGTCGCCTCATGCATTTATGGTGTGTTTTACAATATAAATCATATCCCCCCTCCCCGGGGCATCATCAGCGTTCACATTCCCTTCCTTCATTCCATCATCATAGCAACCACATTCATGACAATTACCAAATAATGTGCAGGGAAGCTTGTTCAATAGCCATTGCTTTGACAACAGAGTGCAATTCATCTTCTGAGAAACATTTACATTCATCCACGAGAACAGACTTCACGACAGTGGGGCAACATTCTATCATCCTTGGGGAAAATGGAGATTTTAAAAGAGCAAACTGAATGCTAAAGGGCACAAAGCATCAAGCTAGAGTAGCCAGCGTAGAGTCTCATGATTGCAGTCCAACGCCTTATAACTGCTCACAGAGTGACCATCAACTCCACCACTGGAGTCACGACCTCTACCATGATGAGGGGCACATACCCCATCCCTAGTAACTTAAAGAAGCCTGGCACAATGGTGGTCATCCTATCATTCAACAAGTAGTAAAGTATTGTCAAGCAAAAACAAGCCAATGCACTGCAACTACATCAGAAAGACAAACAAACAGCTTCTAAATAAAACCACTCCATAATGGTCATTGGAATGCAAAAGAATTCCATTCTCACAGAAGGGGGTAAGGCCTGGAACCTATGTATATTGGCCTTGTTTCAGAAAGCAGCCAAGCATCTGACCAATCGCAGAACTGCATATAGCAAAGAAAAGTTCACAAATAATCCAGCAACACCACAACCCATAATGCAACAACCATAAGACTTGATCCATACAATAAGCCAAATCGCTACACAATAGAGAGATTGATTAAACAGTCATTAATATGCAACAATAAAATGTCATGGAGCTATCTAAACACAGTACTATGACCCACCACAATGACAAAGATCTGATATAACTCCAATCTGAAGAACAGCATTGCCCAACAAAGCAGAGGTGTGTATCTGCCACGTTCAAACAGTACACACTCTACGAAACCAACAAAAAGAGGTGATGTAGTCCCTCTCTCGTCCCATCAAGCATTCCTGCTCTACTGTCTTCACATACCTCATGCGCATCTTATCTCCATGTCCATGTGTGTACAGAGAAAACAAAGCAAGAAAGAAGAAAGGAAGGCACGCACAGAGAATGAAGCCCCATCAATTGGCAGGATCTTACAGAGCTATGCTCATTTTTTAATAACGAATACCTGTACCTTATCATGCTGTGTTGTATGTACAGTCATGCATTTGCAAGCTACATAAACTCATTCACAAAAGCTGGATGCAGCAGTTTTCTGTTCAAATAGGTCTGACTGAGGGTGAATCTAGGGGTGATTATTGATGTGGAGGTTGAGGATCGCAGGATGCGTAGGTTGGATTTTTTTCGAGATGCCATGGGTGAGGTAAGAGGGCCAGTGTTGTGGATGCAACAGTGGGTGACGGATAGGATTTTGAACTCAATACGCGTCTTGATAGGTAGCCAATGGACTTCACATTTCACTTTGGAGATGTGACCAGATCGTTTCATGCCCACACTGCTCGGTGTGTGTTGTTTTGGATCAGCTGTAATGTATTCAAATTTGTTGTTGAGATACTTTGAGGATGGAGTTGCAATAATCTAATTTGCTGCCAATGATGGTCCTAGCCAGTGTGAGGGAGTTGGTGGCGTAAGGAACTGTCTGGATAGGTTGATATGTGTGGTGGAATAGGCCATGGATAAGGCGACAGCCTTGCCATGTTTGTGCATGTTCAGTTCAGCCTCGGGATAGACTCCCAATGTATCAGATGGGTTGAGACATGGGTGATCTTACCGTTAATATGGAAGGAGGCAAAGGCAGGGTCTAGATGCTTGAGGCGGTGCGGAGAGGCAACAATGAGCAGCTCAGTTTCGTCATCATTCAGGCAGAGATGGTGGTTTGCCAATCAAGCCTGGATGATGCTGAAGACCTGGTTGATGTTTGCAGAGTGAAGTTCATGGTTGCCAGTGAGTTTGAGGAGGACCTGCATGTCATCAGCAGAGTTGGTGTACGAGATGTTTAGGCTGTCTAAGTGGTCAAAGGGTGGCTTAATGTACATATTGTACAATGTGGGTGAGAGACATGATCTGTGTGGGATCCCTTGGAGTCTAAAATGGGATTGGCTGATTCAGCCCCAGTGAAAACCCTATAGGTCTGTTCACTTAGGAAGCACTTGATCCAGTTGGCTGTTTGAGGGAGAGGTTGAACATGCCCGTGAGGTGCTGTCAGAGGATGTTGTGATCGATGATGTCGACAAGGTTGAAGGCAGCCGAGAGGTGAGAGAGGAGGAGGATAGCGAGGTCCCCAGCATCACAGATGTTATCAAGCTGAAAATGTAGGTCATGGGCATAATTTTAGGGGGGACGGGGTGTTTGTCCCCCACAACTTCCACAGCACACCATTTTGTCCCCATTCATTTGGCTGGGGACACCTTTTCCTCAGATGTCATGTCCCCCCCAACATTTTCAGAAAAGTTACTCCACTTCTTTAGGTCGAGGAGGGCGGATTCAGTTCTGTGTGTTGGCCTGAAACCAGATTGACTGGTGCCAAGAAGGTTGTTTATTTCTAAATGGGTTTGGATTTGAGAGTAGGCGATGGGGTCCCGGATTTCAAGGAGGTAGGGTACCATTGTGGTTGGGTAGTAGTTGGTAGGAAGGGTGGGGTCAAGGGAAGGTTTTTTTCAATACAGGTGTGACCGAGGCTTCTTTGATGGAATTGGGAACTGTGCCGGAATTGAAGGATGCGTTGATAAATTTGGCAATGGTGGAGACAAGAGGGTCTGCGCACATCTTGACGAGGTTGGCAGTGCAGATGTCACCTGAGCAGTTTGAGGCTTTGAGGCGTTGGATGGTGGTGAGCATGTGTGTCGGGGGAATGGGGGAGAAATGGAAGGTGGTCGTAGGGGCTGGTGAGGCGATGGCTATGGGGTTCTCTGCTGGGGAGGTGGGGAGGATTATTTTCAAGAAATTTCTCATCTGATGAAGCCATGACATCTCCCATCAGGTTGTCTCCACCCATGCAATCCTCCCTCATATAGCCACTCCGCAGGGTCAGGATCAGGTAGCAGCTGCATGGTTACATGTGAGGACATCATCATAATGAGCTTTGAGAGAGAAGGGAAAGGAGGATAGCGAAGAAGGGGTTGGACAGAAAGCGGTAAATCATTGCAGAACATAGAAGCAAGCAGAAAGAAAGATTGAAAACGGAAGGTTGCAGAAGGAGGGTCGTGAATTGTGAGAAGTGTTAGGGAGAATCCTGTGCAGTTCCCTTAGGGAGCACTACAGAAGATTAGGACTATAGGTAAGAGCAATAAATCCCCTTTGGTATCAGTCGGTACCACAAAGATTTAGTTGGTAGCTGTGGCTGAGCAGTCAAACTTATCTCAAGAGGGAGATGAGCAGTATTCAGGGTTTACACAATAGGCCTACAGTATGATGGCACAAGGAAACACTGACCAAAGCTTTGTATTAAAAAGTAGATATATATTTATTTTATACACTTCTAGTAAAACACATTTATCACAGTCATCAAGCAAGTTAAAATGAAGTCAAGGAAAAATATACATACTCCCTAGTTAAATTGTAGACTAAGTGAACCAGAGTGAAAACTGAGCAAAACGGCACAGTGAAAACCACACACAAGGGATACTCTAGCAATTTCTCACAAGGGAGGGAAAGCACAAGTTATATAGAAATAGTTTCTTACACACCCTAGAAACACTTCCCATACGTTTGTGAACCAAATTAAGCAAGACAGTGCATCAGTATAGGAAATACTTACATGAAAACTGAGTTTTTGAAAGGGGAAGAAAAGGGTAGTTATAAGAAGTAGGTGCACCAACACAGTTCTAGTTGTGAATCAATCTAAACAAGGCAGTTCTAACAAATGTAGCCAGAGTCAGTAGATCTGTGCAAGAGTCAGTGGTACAGGGCAAGGGCCCAGGAGCAAAATGTTCTTGTTGCTGCAGTCAAGTCTTTGGTTAACGATTTTGAAAAGGTGGATGCAGAAGGTGAAAGACAATGTTAAAAGAGAGGGGCGGCCAACCCAATAGGTAGGTAAAGTATTTAAAACACCTTTAGTGTTACCGCGAAGAAAGGGCGGCCTGGCAGACCAATGTACCTTTAAAATGAAGAAGTGGCTCCTGCGGTAGCGGTTGTTCCTGGTAGTTCCTGCAGTTCGGGGGATCCAGCAGAGGCAGAGAGACTCTCTCATGGAGGAAGGTTCGAGTTACTGCACTACCAAATCGCGGTCCGGGTGGACTAGTGCCTGGCTATCCGGCCTCAGAGTACAGGGTACTGGTGATTCTACCAAGGCAGGTCCAGGAAGGCCCCACCAGCTCAAGGGAAGAAGACTCTTGCAGTTGAAGATCTTCTCTCATCGTGTGGAGAAAAGTGGTGAGACGCTGCAGCAGGGCTTCACCGGTGGTTCAGTCGTTGCAGATGTCTTTGGCTTCTCTCCTCTTTGGCTCTTAGTTCCAGTGGCGACGTCTTGCTCTTCCAGTCCTTAGGACCCTGCTTTTATGCAGTTTAGCTGTAACTCACACAGTGGAGTGGTCATCCTTGGCGGGAGACCCTCCAGCCTATCAGGGTTGAGTGCGACATGGGTTGCTGTGACAACCCTGTCCAGGGGTCCTACTCCCCCTCCCACACAATGGACCGACCCCAGACCCATTGGCACCGAAAGGAGGGCTTCTTGGTAGAAGCCTGCCAAACGGACAAACAAAGGGTCCCCGACCTGGGTTAGCATTTTAGAGAAAGACACAAGAAAGAATTTATATTAAAGTTCTGGCAAATAAAACCTACCGGAGTAAAGTTAATATAAAAATAGCCCAGCGGTATGTTAGAGGCTGTCAGAAAATTTGGTAGCCTCGAACAATGGGAAAATCCCATAGGGAAATATACGCAGTCGAATATTTACGGTAGTAACCACTGCCACCAGCCAGAAACTTTTGAGAGAGGGACTGTACGGTACCCTCTAGAAAATGAACATAAGGGAAACACGATTAACCCTTTCCAGTACCTCCATAGTAAGATGGGTTGTACTGGTTTAGTTCATATAAATTGACTAGTAGAGTCAATGGGGACTTTACATGCCCTGGGAGACAGTAGTCAGTCCCGGTGTTTGGAGTCTATGTTTGGGGGTCGCTACGACACACCTGTGTCGCTGCACGGAGGGTGCTGTGTAACACAGGTGAATACAGATGGTTCCTATGGAGGTGAGAAAAACCCCATAGACATTAAACACAAAAATAGCTTAAAACACACATAGCAAAATGCCTAAGAGTGGGAAAAAGAGTCTCACTCTTAGCAGGAGAAAAGAAACAAACCCTTCAAATCCAGCAAAGCTGCTGGGGGACTCTCTAGGTAATGGAAATTAGCCATAGAATGAGAATTCTCCCTAACAAGAAGAAAAAGAGATTCAGATTGTAGAGAGTGCATATTCTGTGCCTGCACGTTGCCCCTTCACTGGCCTTTTGAGCCTCCAGTAACTCGCTTGTTCCTCTTGGAAGCCCTACATTGCCACATACCTCCTTGCCGGCGGAATGGCTAAGGGAATATTAGTCTATTACAAGTCCCTGGATCGCTCCAACTTCGTCCTGCTGTAAGATGGTCTTCGTGCTTCTGAACCGGGATAACCAAGGTTTGCAGTGGCCACCTCATAATGTGACTCTCACTTCAATTTCCTTTTACATCAGTTCTATTTAACTCCTGACCATTATCCTGTCAATAAATGGCTCTTCAGTGTATTCCTCAGGATCACAAGATTTACTGACTGCCTGTCCTAAGGCAGTAGTTCTGTTCTCCCATGAACTGGTGTTCTGTCAATCTTCCTTAAATAAAACGCCACACTTTCTAAGTTCCATCAAAGACTGTCTGTAGTATGTATGTGATTGGCTCCCCTATGAGATGTTTTCATTGGTGCATTGGATCAGATCATGCCAAGGGGTCGTGGGAATTTAATGTATTCTTTACAAGTTCCCCTTCTTGTATTGTGCTTCATTTCACTGCTCTCTTGTCACGATACCCCTTTTTTTGTTTGCCCTGCACTTTTCCTACATGTACACTGCATCTTCCATACGTATGGATGATATAAAGATGCTTTATTTCTTTTAATTTTCACATGGTTTAAGAACCATTCCATTTCCATTGACGTCAGCTGTACAGCATTGTGCCAGTGAGCCAATAAAATCCAGCCCTGTTTTTTCCCAGACCCCCAATAGAATGTGTGTGGGGAGCATGCCGGCTTGTCTTAGTTGTAGTCTTTTATCAGAGTTCAGGCATTCATGACATTTCTCCAAGGTCTTATTAATCTCTGCATCCATTCTGGGCAGCAAATACATTTCCTTCACTCTGCGCTTGGTCATGGAGCAGCCCATGAGGCTGCCGAGTGGTTGGGACGGAACTTTGGTTTTGCAAAAACAGTTCCAGTGAAATCTTCAAGTACGGCGTAATGCATCTTTCTTTCTTTTCTTTCAAATTATCGAATGCGTGGGCGTACCCACGCAGGCGCTTCCCCATCCAAAAGGATGATGTGCACCTACCCCACCAATCTTACACACAGCCCCTCACATTCTCATAACTCCTCCCACCGCCCCGTCGGCTCCACAAAATCTAGCAGCACACTGCTCCTCTCCATGCCTCTCACCCTGACTCCTCCCAGCAAAGCCTTCCCACCCAGTTCAGCCACTCCCAGCGCAGACAACCGCACCCTCATCATTTCTCTCTCCTTAACATGCCTCTCACACGCAAGTAAAAAATGTCCCGCAGTCTCAGGTACCACACACCGCACATGCATCTACAATGGATTCTGACCACCCAGTTCTAACCCACGGTTTTATTCCAGACATGGATAGATCACTATTATAATCATAATGATTTTTAACTGTTTCAATCCAATGTGCCTCATTTGGAGTGTGGCAGTATTTTGGCAGTAAATCCAACAAAATACTGTTACCGCCACTTAGTCCTGTGGGTTTCCCATGGGTCTACAAGTGGTGGTAGGGCAGTGTTAGTTCCTGTTTAAGCAGTCCATTAATCTCGATTGGCAATTTGAACACAGGTACAGAAAAGAAAGAATCCAAAAGCAATCATGACTCTGTGTAGGCCTCCCCCCTAGCAAGCATTTTATTGCTTCTCTGAACATAGATCTCAATACAATGAAAATAATGCTTTATAGCATCACTTAATGGGGATTTCATGCCTTCAAATTAGCAGAATAGACCCCTAAGAGGAACTGGGCAACACCTGTTCTCTCAAGGATACTTCCGCCATCTTGAAAAAAAAATCCCCTCGTGGGCACACACTCATAATTCAATTAAGGCTTACACTTTCTTATCATTATTAAGTTAATAAACACACATCTACGACAATATAAGCAAGGTTACATATAAATGTGCTGAATGATGGAAACGCTAAAATGCACAAATCTGCTGCGCCAAGTGTCTCTTCCCTCTTTCTGACTACTAGCATTTGATTCAAGATGGCGTCTCTATGAGTCCCATAGAGGCGCCATCTTGTTACCCATGTCCACATTCACGTTCTTAATGCATACCTCAGCATTTCTCTTCCACACTCCTCGCACACCTCTTCCAGTGAAAAGCGATCAATTCTCATTCAGGACGGTGCCATCAGTGGTTGACTTCATGGGCAGTCTGGACAAGTGATCACGGCTTTAATGGAAGCTGGTCGGGCGGCGACTCCTCTGTACAGCATATTTCTACAAACTAGCTGCCTCTTTTTTACGGTGTCTATAAATGTGTTGCGTCTCGTCGGACGAAGCGGATGTAGCCAGAAACTGCTTATATTAACTGTAGAATAATGGCTCCTCAAGACTGCGCCAAAATAAGGTTTGCACAGGATCTTAATTGGTTTTCATGAGTTTTTTATTGTTAACTGGTGTCCCTGCTCTGACACGTGTTTCGGCTGGATACAGCCATTTTCAAATCAGGGCATAATCTTAATGTGGTAAACAGTCATGAGCACTGATCTGTGCCCAAAACAATACGTTCAAACACATTGACCATATATCTCAAAAACATGGAAGAACAAAAGGCAATATTATGTATCTTCTATTGTTAGGGAGGATTCTCCAGAATGGCTAATTTCCCTTACCTACTGAGTCCCTCAGCAGCTTTGCTGGATTTCTAGGATTTATTTTTTCACCTGATAAGAGTGTGAGCCTTTTTTCCCACTCTTACATGTGTTTTTCTGTGTGTTTTACATTTTTGTGTTCATAGACCGTGGAGCTTCACCTACTCCATAGGCATCATCTTTTTACTGTGTGTTACACAGCACCTTCAGTGCAGTGAAACAGGGTTATCGTTTTCAGACTTCCCATGTTAAACTCCATTTTCTGGGACTGACTACTGTATCCCAGATCATGTAAAGTAGCCATTGACTTTATTAGTCTTTTAAATGCACAGACCCAGTACAAACTATCTTACATAGAGTAGAGTTACAGGGGTTTCAGGAGTTGTGGTGTCGGCAGCAGGTAAGAGACCTCCTCCACCCACTCTGCAGCCCTACCACACCGCCAACACCAAACTTCCCCCCTGGACCAAATGCACCCTCTGCACGTCGGCGCGATCACCTCCTGCACATGTCCACCTTTTACGAGACAGACGCTCGTTCTCTCAGACTTACACTCGGCTCACACGCTCTCACACGCTCTCATTCAGTTTGGGCTTATTACCACTGCATGCCACCCCCATGGTGCCTGTTCAACACCAATCAGGCACAATGGTCCGTCTCACCGGTCCATTCCCTACGTACCATGGGGTCCCATTGCTCCCGTAATTCACTTATCAGGCAAGCTTTATACCGGCCCACCTCTTCCAAGCCTTTGCCCTGCTACCAATCTTCGGGGCTGCACACCGCCATTCGCATTGTGCATGCTGCACTGTGCTGCCGACCGGCTCCAACCCCGCACAGATGCCCCAGCACCAGCGACGTTCATTCTCACGCCATGGCCGCTCTTAGCCACATACTCACCCCAACCAACGCTGCTTTAACCTCCCCCTTCGCTGATCAATGCGATTGATTATCCTCCAGATCAGGCTAACCAGCCCCAACTGGAACCCACAAGTGGGCCACCAGCAGCAAATACCCTCAGCAATATCTGCTACCACTGGGCAACTGGTAAGCACCTCTCCATGGTGACTCTCACAGAATCGTATCTTTCATTATGCAAAGAACCTACCAATTGGTACTAACTTTACTCCCTTTTCTTTCTCCACTTTTCTCATTCCTTGGTACCCTGTGCTTACTCTGGAACCCCAACTGTACTATGTTGACTTTGAACAATATTTCCTCTAAAAACTTAACATTGTCACAAATGCAACTTTGTAATGTCACTCTATATCACCACATCCACCACACCTCACTGCTCCACGAAATGTTTGGACTTATATACCATAATTGATATTTGTGTCAAAAACAAACCTAACAAATGTTGGACATATGCAATATTGGAATTAATGAATACAATAACTGTGTGCAAACCATACTATGTCACCACGCCGAACCACCTCTCTCACAATTATTCACCCCTCCCACCATTATCACAGCCTTGATAAAGACCCAGGTTGAAACGCGCATCGACTGTATTTTGTAACACTAGCTTGGCACAAGTAGAAATCTAGATATCATCATGTTGTTCTAATAAAAATAAAATCACACTCATATGACCCAAGGACTGGATAATCTACTAATTGATATCTCTCACAATTGGACCACTGAACCCGGCAAGCGCCCAATGCTAACAGAGGTTAAACTCCCCTCCAATTATCTTACATAGAGTACTGGAAAGGGTTAATAGTTATCCCTTTTTGTCTGTCTCTCATGGAATATTATTTCGTTCCCCTTTCAATAAGATTTGGCTGGTGGCAGTGGTAACTACCCTTTTTTTCCTACTACGGTCTATGTAAATAGCCTTGGTACTGTTTTAGGCTATGTTGTTAGCCTCGAACTTAAACTCGCTGGACCACATTTGCTTTTATTTGGTTCCAGCTGGGTTTATTCGCCATTTCTTTTTGTAAAGGTCTTTCTCGTGTGTTTCTCTGTGCGCCAAACCAGGTTTGGTTACTTTGTTTGCCGTCCTTTGGCTGGCTTCTGCACAGAAGCCCTCCTTAGGCGCCTTCGTGTCTGGGGGACTGGATGTGAGGAAATGGTTTTAGGCCCCCTGCACAGGGTTCCCTTGGAAACCCAAGTCACACTCTGGTTTGATTGGCTAGGTGGCTGTCCTTCTAGGACAGCCACCCTGCTGTGTGATTGACAGACAGGCTGTGTGAATGGAGGAAAACTGCAGGTCTCTGGGGCTAGGAAGACAGAGTCACCACTGGATCGAGAGAACCGAAGAGAAGCTGAATGAAGAGGACCACTACCATGACTGAACCTCCCGGTGAAGCCCTGCTGTGGGTCCGAATCTCCAAATTTCGATGACAGAGATGATCTGCAAGGAATCTTATTCCCTTGAGCTGGTGGGACTAACCAGTTTGCCAAACACCAAGCAAGGCCTCCCTCTCCTGGTCGAATTTGCTGTGCACAGCTTCAGTGAACCGGATAGCCAGGTGGCTCGGACCCTGTTTGGTTTTTAAGGAACGCACCTTGTATTTGTCGCTGTGCTCTGCTGCTGGTTTCTTCCCTGGGCTGTGCAGGACCCTCCAGTCTTCCTCCTTCGTGTCAGACCGACAGTCGTTTCAGGAACCGTGAGCCTGCAGGATCTGCCAGGAATGTCTGCCTCAGCTAACCCCTCCTTATTCATTTAAAGTATTCGTTCCGTCTCACCGCGGTGAAAGTGTTTGAAATCTTTGCCAATCTGAGGGCTTGTCCTTCTCTACTCTTTTAAATAACTTTTCTTCCGACCAACTTCATTTCAAACTCTTGGCACAGGCTTAATCTCGAACTACTCTGAACTGTGTGATCTTGAGCAAAGACTGACCCATTAACATTGGCCCAGGCCTATTGATTTGAACTTCATTGTAGAAAGCCTTTTCTAGATTGCCCTGCCTCCTTACTCGTTGGTGCTGCTTAACTTTGTATAACCTTCCCTTTTTAAATTTTGAGCTTAACTTTTCTAGAATTTATTGGGTGTGGTGTAGTGTATTAAGAGTTTTTTTTCTGTCGCTTTTACTTAGTGAATTGTTTTACAACTGATGTGTAAATAAATGTATATTCTTTCACTCAGAAACCTTGTAGCATAGTAATTGCTGTCCTTTGTGTAATTATTGATACTGCTCACTTTACTCTTGAGAAAGTCTGGCTGCTCAGCAATCGCTATAGATCAAGTACCCAAATGTGGGAACTCCCGTCCTCTGCACTCTATGGGTGGCTCTGTGAGGAGTCCTGATTTTTGTTGATGTTTGGTTAATTGTTTGGTGGTAGTCTTGTATTTTAAATGAACATGCACATAAATAGGACACAGTTAAATGCTTTAGTACAAATCAAATGATTTATTAAAAGCCCAACACGTTTTGTGAAAGAATTCACTTCTCCAGGGGCAATTTGCAAGATTTTTCTTAAAATCTGGAAAACATAATATTAAAGCAAACACATATTAGTCACAATAGTCTAAATACATTTTATAATTTCAAGAGAACAACATACCGTATGGTAACCCCATATATGTCATTTTACTAAACAACCTAAACAACCTTGATTGTGGACATAAGTCAAACATACCATATAATACTGAACATTTTTACATCTATATGTGTTCTTCAAGATCAACATGGTAACATTTCTGTATACAACTAAATTACCTATGGAAATATTTTCATTAGCCATGAGTAGCTGGCTGTTCATCAAAAAGAGGAAAGCTGCGAGCCTCCTCTATACACAAGCTGAATTTGTAGTGTAGCCCTTTGTCAGAAAAAGCTGTTAAAAAATAAAGAGTAAGATCCAGAAAGAGTGGTCTAGAGAAGTGATATTAAATGTAAGATGAATAGATTTGGACTAAATAAGGCAATGACTTACCACCTAGTGACTTGTAAACAACTGTAGATAGTCTACTGAGAAAGTAACAATTCCTCTTGATGAAATTATCTTATGGGAAATGCCATTGCATCCATATTAAAGCGACAGGCAAGAACAGGGGTGAAAATCCCAGGTATACTTAAAAAGAATCCAAGACTTGATATACTAAACGAGTTTCAAAGAGGAAGTTTTTTTTTTAAAACGAAACGTAGAACTGGTGTCAGCAAGGAAGTCTGAATATACTTACAGGTAATTAGTCTGGTAGGGTTTAACGGTAGCACATAGATGCTATCTCTCTCAAGGACCTGCTACCTAAATAGTGGTGTAGAGGTCCTTAAATACCAGCAAATGGTGGCCTGGTATCGGACGTCGTGCATCAGAAATGCGTGACATCACTGTGACGTCATCGCACTGTGTTATTCAATCCGATTAAGTGATAGAATGCCGATCGGACATGACAAAGATATAAACATATGTGAAAAAAGAGTAAGCTCAAAAGGGATAAACTGTAGACCATCAGAAGTTCTAATATATAATTTGTTAATAGGATGTAGTATGGAGCAACGTGTATTAGAAGTAGGTGACGTCACGGTATAAATACCATGACTGAACCTTGAGCTACGAACCTAGCGCATGCGTTCCGCATTCACCATTGTACACCCGCTGAGTTGCTAAGGTACGTACAAGTGAGTATAAATGTATCTATGAAGGCTGATACAGGGAATGGATAATTGTACACCCTCTCGGTTACTAGAGTACGTACAAGTGAGCCAGAATTAATATGTAAATAAGAACAATATCTAAGGATAAAGGAATAATAAAAAGTAACAAATACGAGGAATGGGTAAGGTGAGGACGCCTAAGAGAATAAAAAATAATTCAAAAATGTATAGATAATTCTGACCGACCTAGATAGCTGCAAGATTGGTGAATTAGTAGATGATCCCATGGCACGGGATCATGTAAATTACTCAATATAAAAACCTATTAGTAGATGTAAGAAAATGTTCTTTTTGTTGATGTAAAAACATAGTCATGGATTTAAGTTGCAAGGTAACAAGCAAAGTAAAAACTAGAAGATGTAAAAACATAGTTATAGGTATGATAACAAGGTACTGTCAATTACCTTAATCAATGAAGCTGTCTCATTGGGAGCTCACATTCTAAATAACCAAAATTTGGGAGAGACAGAAAAAATCGATTTTGTCACATATACAGATTTAGAAGATTTAACATAGAAGTCTGGCCCTCTAGGTGATATTTGTTTAGTAATCTCTTTTGTAGCATATTAGAGGGTGTGTTGTTACTACTCAGTGATTTTACTATTTACAGCAAACCTAAAGGGATTTGTTTATAGAAAAGGACCCATATATAAGTCTTCATTGAGTCCCAATGGTGCCAATGAGTCAAGTTTATGAATCCAATATAATTCTCTCTGTGCAAGTCGTTTTGCAAGGTCCTCTCCTCTTGGTAACTGTTTCATAATTTCCAAGACAACCCATCTGATTTGGGAGATGTTATTTCTATTTTCAATAAAATGTCTAAAGACTGGAGATTTTTGGTTGCATGTTCTTATATTGGATTTGTGCTCTGTGAGCCTTTCTTTAATTTTTCTTGAAGTCTTACCCACATAATATTTGCCACAAGGGCATTTGAGGGCATAAATACGATTTTTGCTCTCACAAGTAGCAAAGTCCTTAAGGGGAATTTTTTTTACCACTGTTGGGGTGTCGGATATGATCACCTTTCAAAATGTTAGAACAATGTTGGCAGTTCAAACAGGCAAATGTTCCATGCTTAGGTTTGGCCAAAAACGTTTGTTGTTAACTTTTCAATTTTTCAGCTTTATTCAAAGAATCTCTGAAGTTTTTGCCTCTTTTGAAGGCTAACATGGGAGGTTCTGGGAAAAGTGTGTTGAAATTAGTATCAGATTTTATGATGTCCCAATTGTTATGAATGATTTTGTTTTATTTGGAAACTCTGACTTGAAAATTTGAGGGTGTGGATTAATCTTGTATTTTCTTTTTTTGTCTTTTCCTTCAACAGTTCTTTTCTTTCCAGAGTTGTTGTACGTTCAATGGCTTTGTTGAATCATGCTCTCATGTTGTCAAATTCACTTGCTAATTGAGTTGCATCAGATGTAATCCTTTTTGCTCTTAGGCATTGGCTGTAAGGTAGGTTCTGCTTTAGATGCAAAGGGTGAAAACTCGCAAAGTGTAAAGTAATGTTAGCGTCTGTTAGTTTTCTGTACATTTCGGTGACAAATGTGTTGTCCATTCTTGTAATATTCACATCCAGAAAGTGAATCTGAGGATTCCCAATTTCTAATGTAAATTGTATTTTCTCATGACAACCATTTAAATAGCTGAACAATTGTTGCAATTCTTCCTGTGAACCATGTACGACACAAATATCGTCTATGAATCGTTTCCAAAAGGTCAGGTTCTTGTTCCAGGGTTCTTTGTTCAAAATGTGTGTTTTTTTGAAATGATACATAAAAATGTTAGCGTACGTATGACGCTAATTTCTGAGGAATTAAAGGAAATACTGGATGATACAAATCAAAAATTAGCGTTGTACAAACAGGAAATCAAACAAAGGAAAATTCGTAAGTTTAGAAGGGATACTCTAGACTATGCTCGAGATATCATATACTCCTGGCAGGAATATTATAACAATTTAAGACCTGCAGAAACGTCCAGCAAGACCACAGAGACATCTCTATGTTGACAGTTTTAAAGAAAGGATGCCATCTCACTGTCAGTGTTCAACCCAGTAACAGTAGCATTGAGAAGGCAAATAATTCTTGCTTCAGCTTGTCTCAATCTCATGAGTCTGTTGCCCCCTATTTTGCCTTGAGGAATTTGTTGCAGTCCTATGAATCTAATTGCTGCTTTGCCTTCTATATGGAGATGTGTCTGCCAATGGTGAGCTAATGGGAACCTTGGGTCCTGGCTACCAATGGTTACCATGTGCTCCCGGATCCTTGTACAAAGTTCTCTCTTGGTGCTGCCAATATATATTTTGTGGCATATGCAGACTATCCCATATACCACAAATTTGGTTCGACAATTGATTTCCTGTTTGCTTTTGACAATTGGTCCATTGGTATCACAAAACTCTTTGTTTGTGCATGCGCGTATCCACACATCGTGCAAATACCACATTTTCTGAATCCGATGTGGTCTGCTTCAAGCCATCTTTCACATCTGGTAATAGTGATGGACTCACAATCCTTCTCAAAG
The DNA here is from genome assembly GCF_040938575.1 of Ambystoma mexicanum. NCBI lineage: Eukaryota > Metazoa > Chordata > Amphibia > Caudata > Ambystomatidae > Ambystoma > Ambystoma mexicanum. Next base: position 83,288,523 of record NC_090935.1, on the reverse strand, counting down.
TATCCGCCCGTTTAAATATCATTGTTGGTTTTGTACCAATATAGTTAACAATATGTTTGTCCAATCTGAGAATGTACCAATATTTCTGCAGGACTTTGTGCAAGACATGATGGTTCTGACTGTATTTTGTGAATCCTACTTGCATTGCTTTAGTTTCTCCTTCCTGTTTGTTCAAAAGATTGTCTGATTGCTTCTATCCCTATGTAACATTGTAAGCTCTCTCAATATTAGTGTTAGCATATCCCTGCTGTTTGAACCTGGTCCTCAAAAGACTACATTCTTCCTCAAATGTGTCATCTCTCTGGCAGTTACGTTTGGCTCTTGCGTGTTTCCTAATTGGGATATTGTCTATGGTTGGCTTGAAATGGCAGATTTTGGCATGAAACGTGGAATTCACTTCTGTTTCCTTTCTATATGTCCATGTCTCCAACATGTGCCCTTCTGCATGGATTGTGAGATCTAGAAAATGGATCTGTGTCTTGTTGCATACACCTGTAAATTTGATTCCAAATTCATTTATGTTCAAATCGATAGATGAATCTGTGAAATTCTTCTGTTGTTCCTTCCCAAATGAGAAGGACATTGTCAATGTATCGCGTCCAGAGTCTGACCTAGTTTTTGTAGTCCGGGTCCTTGTAAACAACATAATCTTCAAACATACCCTTAAATATGTTGGCCATGGCTTGGGCGTATCTAGTGCCCATGGCCACTCCCTTGGTCTGTTGGTATGTTCAGTCATTAAATGTGAAGATGTTATGGTCCAAAGTTAATTGTAACATTTCCATGATTATCTGTATTTGCTGGTAGTATGACACCGTATGATGCCGAGTCTTCCTTAAAAGAGTAGTCAAATGTGGTGATTTCCCATTTATATTGAATCAATGTATATAGCACCTTAACATCTAAGGTGGCTAATTGGTATGTTTTTTGCAATGCTACTGTTTTGAGAATGTTAATGGCGCTTGTTGTATCTCTCAGGTAGGACCTGACTTTACTGGCTCTCGGTCTGAGGATGGTATACAAGTATTGTGAAATTTTCTCCATCGCCCATCCAATTCCACTGAGTATTGGGCATCCCTTGGGAATTTGATCGAATGCCTTATATATCTTGGGTAAGAAATACATTGTTGGTGTAATAATAATAATAATAATTTTGCATTTATATAGCGCTACAAACCCTCAGGTATCTGAGCGCTGCTTATTATTACCCACGGTGTGTGGTGCTCATTTATCGACCTCGGAAGGATGAAAGGCTGAGTTTGGCCCTGCCGGGATTCTAACCTACGTTAGCAAGCTCTGCATGGATGTCAAAGCGGGCGCTATACTCGCTGTGCCACTTGACCGGCAAACTATTTCATCGTCAGTAATTAGTCCCCTCTTATGCCAATTAGTAATGTACTGTTCATTTCTTTAATGATCATCAATCTCAAGGGTTCTCTGGTAAGGTTCTGTAGCAACCTCCTATGTCTGCCTCCTTGATTGCTATCCATGTATCTTCTGCCAGTCTTTTCAGAGCTTTCCTGTGGGTGTCAAAATTGTCATTGTGGCTTGCATGCCTTTGAATCCTGCTTTGTAGAAGTTGTCAATCACATTGTCTGTTGATAGTTGAAGAACAAATTTACATTTGTTCTTGAGTTCTCTCAGAGTGAGGTTGTCTGATCTGATATTGAGTTCTTGTAGTAGGTTCCTCATCTCAAAATCTTCTGATTCTATTAATGAGCGCAAGACAAAGGTGTCTTCAATTTCCTGAATCGTCAATTCACTATTTGGTACTGGTGTGATTCTTTTGGATTGTTCAGGTGCTTTGGTGGCAAAACATTTTTTTATTTTATTTTACGAACAAATTTAAATAGATCTATATGCACATCAATGTGATTGAAATTTGCTGAAGGTGCAAAGGAGAGTCCTTTATTGAGCACAGATCTTTCAACTTTAGTTATTTCCCGTTGTGAAAGGTTGAGTACTAAGTCCTCATTGTTTGTTCCGATTCACCTCTTTCACGCTGGCCCTTGTATATCTTTTGTTGAAGTTGGCCAATGTATCAGGGTTTCCACAGTCTTCTACACCCCTCCTTCCTCTGCAGCTCGTATAACTTGGGAGATTATAATAGGTCCTGGGATCTGAAACTCAGGAAACTAAGGAAGAGTTATAGAGACGAAAAAGATTATAAGGAGAATCGAGTATACACATTTCAGGCTCAATAAATCAGAATCCTAAACCCTCATCAAAGAATTAAACCCCCAAACATATCATCTGCTAGCTCAGAGGTGGACTCGGAAACAGAGAATCAAGACCTTGAGGAACCAAACTCATCTGAAAACAGCAGCTTGAACCCACCAGAAAATGAAAATTCGGTCCGACGTAGTTACAAGAACCAAATCAAACGCTACAAAAAGGGGAATAGAAATGTCCAACATAAAATGGTTGGCGATTGGTTAGTCATTAGAGTAGATTAAGTGCAAGGGTAAGTGTTAGGGTAAAGGAGGGTGTAGTATTCATTGAATCACCAGATGACCTGACGTGGGGCGGAACGAGGGGTGAGGAGTGTCTCAGTACATGTTGTGAGACTGCTTTCCTTTTTCCCCAGTATGGGTCCCGTCTCAAAGTCTGGTCATCTGTCATCATACAAACTATTGAGATATGCAAGAAGACTCATTGTCCCTGAAAACTGATCAAAATATTGCTTCAGCCTCTGGAGAATATCAGCTGTATTCATTAATATACTTTCAATACAAAATATGTAGAAGATTGTAGTACTTCATTTATTGGCAATATTGTTGTAAAACATGCTCCATCATCACTCAGGTAAGTCTTTAAGAAAAAAATTGTATCAAGTTACATAGGTTTCTCAGTAAGTCCATAACATATTACATGGAGGACCCGCTGGTGCCCACCACCCAGGTCCCATCTCTACAACTGACTAGTCTGGAACACTGAGTAGGGCATTCTACCATTCATAGCAATACAGATTCTATCAATTGCATCACACCCACTTGACATCATACACCTTACACTCACCTGCTCAGACATCATCACATAAGACAGATACAACACACCTCTTTCCCAAGCACCCTTGCACAGCAATGCAACACTCAACACAGACACATACACAGATTTCATTACACATTCATTCATGCCCACAAATTCACCCTATGAAAGGGATTTAAACCATCTTACACAATGACTACATACCATATCATCTATCACTATAACCACATTCCATAGCACATTACCATCCATGGGTAATTTCTCACACACACATATACCTTCACTAAACCTCATTCCACTTCACAGTAGTCATAAATACATATTTCTTGGGACCTATTAATCAATGAGGAGAAGGCCTCTGATATCCGGAAGGCACAGTAAACTGGACACAGTGCCCCTATGGAAATTGGTGAAACAAGACTGCATAATTTATGGGTGAAATCTCCTCATTAGGATGGTATAGAGACAATACCCAGTAAATGACCACTTTTGTAGATTAACTTCTTGTGCATGCTTTCTATGATGGTGTGTCCCACCACCTGCTACTAGACAAATTGAACGGACTGGATATGTGTCTTCTTTAACTTATTCAACATATCTAATCTTGTAACTTTCAGACCATCCTTCCGTTATTTCCGGCACCTCATGGCTTTGGTCTTTGCCACAAAGGAGATCAACCACAACCCGGACATCTTACCAAACATCACATTGGGTTATGAAATATATGACTCCTGCTCCAGTGTCACTAGTACTATTCTGGGCACCCTGAGCATACTCTCAAACAAAGGAGAACCTGTTCCAAACTACAGCTGTCGTAAGAAAAGTATATTGGCTGGTTTCATTGGAGACATTTCATCAGTAACATCCTACGAAATAGCTCAACTTGTCAAACTTTACAAGTATCCACAGGTAAGGGGCTTCAAAATAATCAGGCTGTGTTCATAGTTTATTATATTCCGCAATCATCCAATCACTCTCAGGAGTGATGTTAACCTTGTGACTATGTGGCTTAAGACAGTGGGCCTCATTAAGAGGAAGGATGCCGCTTTTTGCGGCATGGCTACCTCCATTCTGGCTACTGGGTCCGGGTTCCCTGAATGGGGAAGTACCAGGCCATTCCAACCCTAGAGAGGCTGGTATTTCCTCATTCATGGAACCCGGACCTGGTACATCCCCAATCCCATTGGAGCCCCCACAAGGCTCAATGGAAATTGGGAGCATGCTAACAACGGGCCTGTTAATGATGGGCCCGTTGTTAGCAAGCTGGGCTGAGCTGGTAAAACCAGGCGTCCTTAGCGGGTCCCGCAAGCAGACCTCACAATAGGGCTGTAAGGGGTTAACGGCTCCGGCACCTTTACCGGCACCGTTAACCCCTTACTGCACTCCTCATAATGAGGCCCATTATATCAAAATATTTTTGGGAAAATAAGGGGATGGCATAATTAAATAAGTAATGCCATAACTGGAAAAGTTCATTGAAAATGAATTATCCAAAGCCTTTATGTAGCAGGGTGATGTATTATGCATCTTATTGGGAGACAGGTGTATGCAGGCACACAATACATATCCAATGCCTTATTCATATCTTGACCGGCTTCTTACTTGTCTCGAAACCCCACTATCCTATGTTCAAGACCACTCCGGTGAGCCTCATTGTGAAAGTGATGAATGTAGGGAAAATTAGAAGGTTAGGGCAGTATCGCCAAATACCACTAAGGGAGAAAGACACAAGGTCATAGTATCTGGCACACAAAAGGAAAAGTGGACAATGGAATGTTGCTGTACGGTTCTTTTTAGTTGTTATACTTTCATTGATCCTCTTCCGGTACACCAGCAGGGTTTTAATACATTTCTTTAAGAAAAGGGGAAAACACAAGACACTATATACAAATCAAACTAAGCCTAGTCCATGCAGTGCACTGTAATTAAAAAAACGATATATATATATATATATATATATATATATATATATATATATATATATACACACCTTTCTTCTGATACAATCTAGCCAAGACTGTCTCAGGGTCTCTGTTGCTGTTTTCTCAATGTTTTCTAGTTCTTCACGCTCTCTCAGCTGGTGACGGCTCTGGAATTCTGGCAGCAGTAGCAATAGTGTGTATGGGCCCCAAGCCCTCCAATTCTAATTTTGCTGGGATACGCATGTCAGATGCAGCCCAGCGTTGTGTTCAGCAGTGGGGGCCCCACACCACTATTCAACCTGGGCCATGTCTGCCAGGTGTGGCCCAGGGAGTTCTGGTGATCCACCTGACGATGGGGTGGCCCCTTTAAATAATACACAGTCCAGGAGTGCTAAACACATTGGGTGATCCTCTGCTGTGGGGAGCGTCATTCATTGTTTATTTGTTTGTTTGTTTGTTTTGTTTGTTTGTTTATTTGATAATGCGCTCCAAGCCCTTGGGCAGCTGGGCGCAACAATACAAGTAGTCTCGAAACTTAGTTACAGTGCCTGACACAGGCTATTACAAAACAGAGATAACTTACAACAAATGATACAAGTGATACAGTACATATAGGATCAAGATGGGTAAGCGTAGAAGAATAGCGTCTTAACATATCTATAGCATGATCAGCTAGATAAGGGTGAATATCGTTACATATCAATGTTGTGCAGCCATTTAATGTGCCTGGGGCCGTGGCATAGCTGTTGGCCTCTCGGGGGTGGAAGTGTTCACAGGCACTCCCCTGCTAGTCAGAGGAGCACCAGCATTAAGGCCCAGGTGGTTACAGTGATGGTGTGGAGCACCTGCATACCCTTGAGGGTTTTTTACCGTTATGAACTAAGCACTCCACTCACGCCTCTAACAATACATTTATTTTTATTTTCTAGACTAAAGGGACCCTCGCGTAATCACATGCTAGGGTACTTTACTCTAGCTTTTTTGTTTTTGTTTCAGGATCCCTGGCGCGGTTTCACACGCCAGGGATCCTTTCTATCATTCCCCACATGCTGGTTACTTTTATCCTAAGAAGCTTGGTGCAGAATAAGGTGGCTAGACTCATTTCCATATTAAAACTTTGGTATCCCATCACCCCAAAAACAGACATAAACAACAAGGTGGGCAGTGAATGTGATGGATGCTTTAGGCAGCAGTCCCTGCACCCTGACTCACCCTTAGAGATTACTCATCCCTTCCACTCCCAAATCTCAATCTTCTTCACTGACCGACTCTGAGAAACATGGACATGATAAATCTTGTGTCCAGGCTGAGAAAGGCAGAGACAGATCTGACACCTGATATGGACAAACATAGCAAAACCCTTCAAGTTTAGCCTTGCAATTTTAATTCACCAACGGACATACACCAACATACACCCAGACATGCCGTATGCACCAGACGCATGGGCAGACATTTGTTCACACGCACATTTCTTACTTGCACCCACGCATCATCCCTCTTATACCCACGCACCTGATCATCAGCACAAGTCACATACCCACACATGCATCAGCTTACATATAAACATGCTCACTCTTCACAAGCACATGTCATACATATGTACACACATCCTCACACATTTACCCACATGCACATTGCTGATCACAAGATGCAGCTGGTGGAATGGAATGGGAGAGAAAGCACGAGAAGGAGGGGTGGGTGGTTGGATGGGGAACTAAGCAGCCACTCAAACTGGGGCTGTAATTGGTGTAACTTAAAAACTCATGAATAACATATTTTAAAAAACAGTACACCCTGGTCCACAGAAGCCTCTTTGTAAAAGGCGCTCTCACTGGAAGTTATCTCCCCCAACAAGAAGTTACTTGGTTCCGTAAGCTCCCAACCCAAACAATAAAGTAAATGCTGGGTTCGAAAAGTAACCAATGTGTCAACACATAAGGGTGGTTCAAATTGTGTTTTTATCTATATTCAAAGAGTTCATGCTAGATATAACAATACAATTTGTAAATAAGTTTGAGCCATATTCAAAAGAATATGTGTTGCATATGGCAATGCAATGTACACATAAACATGACCCAACATGTATTTCAAGCCAACGGGTTCTTCCTCAGGGCTCTTCAATTTCAAAATCTCAAATAAAATGTTGAATTATAACAAAATCATAACTTTGGTGCTGTCAGTAAAAGGTAATTGAAAAGAATGGTTTGCAATAAAAGTATAAACCCCGTGAAAAAACAAAACAAAAGCAGGTGAATAAATGATGATAAATCAAACCCAGTTCCTAATCAAATTATACAATGAGACAAGAGATAAGAATGTAGAAGTAAAGTAACTCCAAGATTGACATTACACTGATTCCTAATGCCGAGAGCCATGCCGCGAACATGCTGTGTCCGAGTGACAGCTGTTGCTGCTCAAACAGTACCTTAAATTGACATATAGACTGCATAGTTTCTTTGTGAATACTTGTACACAATCTCTCATATAAAAACAGTGTTCAATCTGTGCCATTGGTTGATATGCACGCTTGCCTACAATTCTCCCATTCAAAAATATATAGGTATCCGATTCTGAACGCCTATTGGGGGCCCTACAAATATATCAAGAGATTGGATCATTCTTAATTTACAGGAATCTTATTAATGTGTATACGAATCCACTGTCAGTAGCAAAGTGTGACTTATTTGAGAATATTTCCAAAGCATTTGAGGAGTTGAGATCTATTGAGAATGGGAATAGCATGTTGGTGGTAGGAGACCTTAACTGTATATTTAACACATAATCCAGGAGTAATGATTGTAACCCTGCACACCAGCATAAAAACTCTAGTGATCGAGGTCAATCGTTGCTGCGACTGATGAATGTACGGGGCTTTGAAAAACTGAACAGCAATTAAAGGGTGCTATGCCCTCGCAATACACATGGTGTAGGGGGTCATCGGCAGCTATCCTTGATTACATGTTTACCATTTTTCCCTTTTTGATTTGCTGTTCCTTGCTAACAGTTAATCATAGAGCATAGAGATGGAAGTAATCATTGAGCTCTTTGCCTTTCCTGCATAACAGCTAAAGTAGAAATACCTAGACCTAAGCACTCTGATAACATCACCTTGATGACAGAGGAAATCGCACTTCATAGCATCCGAAAAATGCTTTTCTTTTTATTGACCATCTGGCCACTTTGTTTAAGAACTACCAATATTATGATCTACAGACACAACCTCTGTAAATGTACAGGGCTATGCACAGTGTCTTTGAAACACGTAAAACAACCTAATTCTAACGATAAAAAGTCTGAAGTTAAAAGAAAATATTCAGGACATTAGAAATCTTGCGGCAGACCATCCTGAGGAGGCTAGTAGACAGAAAAGGATATTAATGCTAAAATACGGAAACTGGATGAGAACATAAAAGCGCTATTTAGTCCTGGAGGATTGTGAATTAGCGCTGGAAATTCTTTTGAACACCATTTAAGATCACGCGGACCATAGTGCCTTCATAAAACATTATTGGCTGCTTAAGTATCATTTGAAATTGTGGCCGCAGTGAGTCATGCAATGTTTGCACAGGTGAAAATAGTGCAAAGAATACATTCTATTCACAGACATGTGTGCAAAGTTTAAAACCCATGCAATTCCTTGACTTAATATACACCAGGAGACCAATGTGTTAAGTGTAATGTGAAAGGGCAAAGGTGCTCTAAGATTATACCTTTAGAGAATAGTATATCCTCTGCCCAAAATGTGTTGATCTGGAGGCAAATGAATAGACATTGATTGATAACTGCACATACACATATGTAGATTAAAAGTAGAACACATACATAGATTGAAAGTTGTACACACATGTTTATTGAAAGCTGCACACACATATTCTGAGAAGACTGCACACACATGTGTTAACAGAAGAGTGCACAATACCTGAGAGTATTATTTTTTCTGACTCCTAAATTGGTAGTAGGCAGATGAAATGTGTTTGTGCCTATATTTAAATACCCTACACATAGCTTACTCATTCACAACCATACATATAGGGGGACCATTTGAAGTTAATATCTGCCTACACATGCTAATTATCCAAGTAACCTTTCTCTGATACCCTAGTTGTGTGATACTAGAGAAAATCAAGTGTTTTTGAAGGATTTTACAATGGCTGTATAAACATATATATATAAACAAACAGGCTGATAAGTGGCAATACCATCATTTAAAAATATAGGGTTGCATAGATAGAGCAATATGAGTGTATTATATATGTCGAGTACTTTTTACAGAATAATATATACATAGAATTATATAAATGTGAGATAAAAATATTAATGTAGGCAGGGAATATTTTGTTTTGATGACTAATTGTTTGAGAATTCTTACATTTATCCACATGTAGTTCTGCTAGGCTTGTGGGCAATGCTGAGATGCCTGCAGAAAATGAATCCCTAAAGATCTTCACTTGTCACTTGTTGGTGCCACAGGGGTAATCTAGCCCTGATTCCACTGGATTGTTGGTAATTTGCATTACCCCCAATAAATTTTAATCGTCAAGTATCACAATCAGTGCGTTAAGTGACAGGAGGATTCAAGCGGTGGGAGCTGCCAGGCAGAAGTTCAGCAGGATGTGCAGTCAACTGCACAGCCACTTTGCTGTGACTTTGTTACATCAGGACTGCTATTGCAGGATCACTCTGTGGAGGTAGTGTTATAAAAGTTGCTCTCACCGCAGTGCGTGGCATGAAAGTGCAGAAGGAAATTGCTTCAATGACTTTGCTGTGTGAGGACTGTTATTCAGGAGCACTCAGTGGAGTTGGTGCAACAAGAGTTGCACTCAGCACAGTGGTCAGAGCGTATGTGCTGTAGTAAAGTGCAGTCATCTGCAAAGCCACTTTACTTCAGTGCCTTTGGTGCGTGAGGACCATTATTGCAGGATCACTCGGTGGAGGTGGTGCTACAAAAGATGCTCTAAGCACAGAGTGTAAACACGGCAGGAAAGTGACATCATCTGCAATCCACTGCCAGCTGCTCCGGACATTAAGTTGTAGTGCCTTGGGCCCATACCTGTTTCGTCTATACCTGCCTTTGCATGTAGTATCTTCAACAACTAATTCACTTCAATTCACAGTCAGTGAGTATTCCTGACACATAGTGCTTGAAATGCAGTGTTGTTGCCTTGCTGCCTTGAATCTGTGCCTGCCTTCTACTTATAAGATGTATGATTTACGTACGAAAACTGACCCCTTCACTGCTCTGCTTACTCCGGTGAACTCCCTTGATTGCTCCCCAGCAGCCTATCCCTCTCTGTCTTTAAGTGGCAACCCTACTTCTACAAGAGTTGAATCCCCTACTCCTTATACGTCGGTCCCGTGTGGTACCTTGGCAAAACAATCGAAAATGACTACATTTTATTAAACCTCACTACAAGTGCTAAAACCCAGCTACAATTGCATCTAACTGCAAGTCTGAATCCATGATAGCTGGCAAGCACTCACCATAGGGCCTCAACTGATAATACTCGCCTAACTGTTTCATCTTGGGAAGGTAGACATACCCTAAATCACAACAATTCTGATGGAGAGCTGGTTGAAGCCCTGATTAACACCACTGAAACAGTGCAAACAGTAACTGAGATAACCAGTCTAGAAGATCGACACATTTTGGCCACCAGCAAAGCATCCAGTGAAAAATTACCGAATGCATTTAATGACTCCAAAGGGTGTTGTTTTAGGCCACCATACCCCTGTTCCATTATTCTCTCCACATTCCACAGACACATCCCATCCACAGCATACGCTTGGTCTTTTGACCTTATCGGCTTCCAACTTGTGCTGAACTCTCTAGTGCGACATTATGAGAACAGCAATGAGAATCAGAGAGATCAAAATCTGTTACTATCTATGTTGAGCTAGAAAATTGAAGGCTATATTTTACCACAAAGTAAACTTGGAGCTATAAACAGTAACAAATATATGGAGACTGACAAAGATGGGGAAGAGCCTACTTCAGATCTCAGCTTTGAAATCCTAAATCTTATCAAGCCAATTGTCTGACCAGGACAGCGATTAAAGATACATCATTGGTATCGGTGAAGCGATCCATACATTCCTTGCTGAACTGCTCAATTACCTTAATGGCCAGGGATGCAAGCCCTGAGGCACAAGTTCAATCGATTATCTCACCAAAAGAGGTCTATGCGATGTTTGAACAAAAAGGCGAAACCAAAAAATCTCGTCAACAGACTCAACCACAATTGAAAAAGTCTACAAATAATAAAGCACTCTCCCAAAACCTAAATAAGAGCTCCATGATATTTATGTACACAATTCCTTTCATTGTACAGGAGGATGAACCGTAGTTGAGCAACCTCATTCAAGGAAAAAAAAATGAAGGAACAAAGAGAAAAAGAAGATCCCCAACATCAAAAGAATTCCTACAAATTGACAAAAACTAGTCCAACAGTACATTCAAGACCTTAGACAGATCCTGCCCGAATTGACCGAAATTGTTGAATAAAAAATGCTGAATGCATAATAAATGTGCATTCGGCATAAAAGAAAATTTCATTATATCGAACAGGGGTCCAGGGATGTACCACTTTCCCCAGGATAGATATAATAGGATTGGGGGCTGCAGGGGTGTCCCCGCTTCCTAAGGAAGGAGTACGGCGAGGAATAATAAAGTAAAAAAAAAGTAATGGAACCTGCCACACTGCCACAGATTTTAGGGTCAGGAGACAAACCGTTCAGGGGGAAGGGCAACAGGAGGATCGGATGGAAGAGGAAGTAAGTGGCAACAAGTGAAGGTAAGTAGGGAACGGGGGTCGCTGGTAGGGGGAAAGCAGGATTCAACATTTTGGTAATGCAATCTTTCTAATTCACAAAATTTTGTTGCGTTATTTTCCGCTTCAATTAATTCACGTAGATCCATCCTTCCTTTCCAGTATAACAATAATGCGTGGGCGTGTCGGCCAGTATACAGCTACTTCATGATCTATCCACTTACTTTCTTGAGGAACAAGTACTTCCAACTGTGCCATCTAGCTACGTGAAAAGTATTCTGAGTGATAGAACACTTATTTTTCTAGGATATGTGGATATAAAGGAATTTTACACCCTAGCAGAAAAAAGATAGAAACTGGCAAAAAAACCTGGAACTACATTTGCTGCGAAGGAACACAAATCATTCTCATCTTCTCTGCACCACACTTCTATCTAGGCCGGAACATATCGCACCCACAGATAATATGGCCACTTTAAATAGAACAAATGTCCTATTATTATTAGGCACAAATCCTTGTTTCAGATTTTTTAAATCTAGTGACATAGATCAGGTGGAAATCGCTCAGTGATCCAAAATGGACAAGGTTCTTCATATACGATCTAGAAAAATCGTGGACACATTATTGATGGCTGCTCCTACTTCACTTGTGTTGAGGTATCATTTGGTGGAAGTTAAGGATAGAAAAGACATGTGGCCTTACATTCAACATGATAAACTATGCAGTAAACCTTCTCCTAACCTAACAAATATGTAAGTAATAACTTGTGATAAAAATATAGCCTTTGGTAGAAAGGTGTCACTTGTCTCCAACTCTGGGGATGTTGTTGCATTCGAACCCCAAAATGAGAAATGATTGACAAAAGCATTACATGTGCCGATGTTGATGGCGCTCAACACAGGTCCATTTCTTTAGCAAGCACGATTGATTAATCCTGTCCTGGAACATTAAGGTCTTTTCGCACATCTTTGGGGATCAATTAGATGACCTTCATCTTGTGGAAATGTAATGTTCTGCTGCTACAGGAAGTTTGGTTAGGGGATAAACCCATCCAAGATTAGTACAGAGTATTCCTGAACCCTGCTATGAAGGGTTGCAAGGGGAGACCTTACGGTGGGCTCTTAATTGTGATATATAATGTAATTGGTCTAACCACAACTTTCTGCCCAGACCCTTCCCCTTATGTTCAAGTGTTTAGCTCCACTTTGTAAAAGCTTCTTACCCCTGGACAGAGCCAGCTTTACTTATTAATGTGTATACGAATCCACTGTCAGTAGCAGAGTGTGACTTATTTGAGAATTTTTCCAAAGTATTTGAGGAGTTGAGATCTATTGAGAATGGGAATAGCATGTTGGTGGTAGGAGACCTTAACTGTATATTTAACAAATAATCCAGGAGTAATGATTGTAACCCTGCACACCAGCATAAAAACTCGAGTGATCGAGGTCAAACGTTGCTGCGACTGATGAATGTACGGGGCTTTTGAAAAACTGAACAGTAATTAAAGGGTGCTATGCCCTCGCAATACACATGGTGTAGGGGGTCATCGGCAGCTATCCTTGATTACATGTTTACCATTTTCCCCTTTTTGATTTGCTGTTCCTTGCTAACAGTTAAGCATAGAGGATAGAGATAGAAGTAATCATTGAGCTCTTTGCCTTTTCTGCATAACAGCTAAAGTTGAAATACCTAGACCTAAGCGCTCTGATAACATCACCTTGATGACGGGGGAAATCCCACTTCATAGCATCCGAAAAATGCTTTTATTTTTATTGACCATCTGGCCACTTTGCTTAAGAACTACCAATATTATGATCTACAGACACAACCTCTGTCAATATACGGGGCTATGCACAGTGTCTTTGAAACACGTAAAACAACCTAATTCTAACGAGTCTGAAGGTAAAAGAAAATATTCAGGACATTAGAAATCTTGCGGGAGACCATCCTGAGGAGGCTAGTAGACAGAAAAGGATATTAATGCTAAAATGCGCAAACTGGATGAGAACATAAAAGCGCTATTTAGTCCTGGAGGATTGTGAATTAGCGCTGGAATAATTTTATCAAATAATCTGGCCAATTTCTGGAAAAATCATTAATAGAGACGATGGGCACCAGGTATTTCATTGAATTAGCCCTATACCTAAGGGAGTTTGGATCCAATTTAGCTGTGAATTTTCAATACCATCAGCAGTTAATACGTGTTCCTTACATCCGGTCAATTCTATCTGGAAATTAGATTTCACAAGGGAAGACATCTTGCAGATAATTATGCAACGAAAACAGGCCAACCAGACCCTGAAGCAAAGCCCAGAACAACGGTCTTGAATCTTATTTAATCTATTTGAATTCATTGTATTGTTATGGCCCACACATTTCTATTGGAAGAGCTCTCATATTGTTCCAATATTTAACAAAGGACATAGGAATGACCCAAAAAATGAACGCCTGATAGTCTTACTCAATGTCTCCAATAAAATCTTTTTTTTTTATTGATATAGCTGATATAAATCAACTTTACAATATATTATTTTTAAACTAAAACAAACAATAATGAAAATGTTTTCAAATCAATTAAACAACTGAATGAGTAAGTACGTACCATATAAAAATCGAGAATAAGACAAAAGCAATACAAACAAGCATCTAAGAAACAATAGCAAGTGATCATAAGTGGCAGTTTAACATGCACAACAATTGTAAACTCAACCATTCGCTATATTCGTTCATTCTTACACTACGAGTAGAATCATCATTTTACATGAGCGAATAGCCATTGATTTTACTGTGTCATACTAGCACTGTTCTCATGTAGAAAAGCGATTGCTCTTATTCTCCCTTGTATAAAAAAATCAGAATGGATTTGCTTCCATAAAGTTTCAGGAGTGAGGAGCTTATAAAGCTGCATGAGATACTTAAAATGTGTGACACGCTGATCATTCAGTGCTACACGCTCCGTTAAGAGGTGTCTTAATATTTCTTCTTGATCCTCTCTTAGCCAGAAACTACAAAAGTTCTCTGTGTGTTTTATTTTTTTGCATTGCGCCAGCACCTGTCTTGTAGGCCACAGATTCAATCTCAAACGGATAAAGTTGCTTGTATGTATTTTCGAGGTGCTTTCAACAAGTAAGCTTCTGGTTCACTGTATTTTTTGATCGCAAATAATTCAGTATCAAAGTCTCGATAATGGTTACATGTTTCTCTAGTGTGAATCCAATCTCTCTGAAAGAGTTTGGTCTTGACCTGCAGTGGATTCTGTAGAAGAACCAATAGAGAAACATCTGCAAGTGCAAGCGCATTGATAACTAACTTGCGCCACTTGGTGAGAAATGTATCGGTTGATGAGAAAACATAATCTGACACTATACCCAACACAGTGCAAGTTTTAATGGCTAATAGACATTTCCCGAAGAGAGCCCCCAGCTGCCACATATATCGAGCATGCAAGGAAATCAAACCTAATACATTGAGTATCAACACTACTGGTCTAGAGAGAGGTAGTTGCAAAATACCACACCAGTATTTCCCCTCAAGGGCAGACCAAAACTTCTTTGGCAATATGTATTTAGTCATGGACGCATAAAGGAGAATTGGTGTAACTTTCTGGCATTAGTATGTTATTTCAGGGCCCTGGTTAATTTACCATACTTGGCCTGTACGATTTTAGCCTGGTGAATTGAGGTGATTACCTTGTCTTGCAGTATCTGTTGAAACAGTTGGTTGCCTCTTTGGATAGCTATTGTTGTGCCTAAGTAGGTGTAATATTGCACAATTTGGAGACGGGTGCCCCTAAGAGTCCATGTGAAAGATTTCCTGGTATGCTTTTTGGTTGAATAGAATTGCATGATCTTTGTCTTCTCTAGATTTATTGTCAAATGATTCTCTTCAGTATAAGTTGCCAAAGCATCCAAAGCATTTTAGAGACCTTTTGGCGTTTTTGAGATTAGAACTAGATCGTCTGCATACATTAGGAATACCACAGGCTTATTGGGCAATTTGGGAGGGTCAGTGATGATGTTCAAAAATGCTCTTCCCACATCTGAAATAAAGAAGTTAAAGAGAGCCGAGGCTAGGGTACAACCCTCCCTCAGCCTTCTAAACGTCCCTATTGGTTCAGACAGTTTTCCATGAGATGTTTATCTCACTTGTATGATGTTGTCAGTGTGAAGATCTTTTATAAGGGACACAATATAAGGATAATGGATCCCTCTTATAGTGGTCTGAGGCCCATTTGTTAAAGTCCCTCAAGATAAACTTGGAGAACAGATTGCAAGGGGTGCCCAAAACTGCGATCGGTCTATAGTTACCTGGGACCGAACCATCACCCTTCTTGAAGATGGGAACTATCACTGACGAACGCCATGACCGAGGGATTGCATTATTTTTTTATGATTTGATTAAAGACACTGTGCAAAATTCTTGACCAGAAGATAGGGTTCTATTTGAGTGTTGAATTACATAACCCATCTGGGCCAGGAGACCGAGAGTTATTGAGTTTATTCATGAAAAATAAGATATCTTCCTCTAGTATCTGTAGACCCTCAAAGTTTGACGCCTCATTGATAGTTTCATCTTTGTGACATGAAGATCTCATATAGAGATTCGTGAAAAATGACACCCAATCCTTCTCATTCACCCCGTTCAATTGCACCGGTTTTTGGGCAGCGTTGTTTGCGATATTAATGAGAGACCATATTTCAGCAGTGTTTTTCCGGGAGACACTATGCAATACGGCCTCCCCATCAGATTGTAGCATAAACATTCGATGTGAGCGCAGACAGTTTTTATATTGACAATTAAGTGACTTATCGTTCCGCCCTTGTTAAAGCTGTTTGATGCGGCAATGACCTGCTTCTGCTTACGCTGTGAAGATTTTTTACTATGGACCAAAGCATCAAATTCATGTCTAGGTTCATGGTATATCGTAGATTTTGTTTATGCTTGCATTTGATATAAGTGAAGATAAGACTTATAGTCTCTCTTAGCCGCAATACCATCTGGATAACTGCTCTCCACATTGTTATTAAATGAGGTTAGTGTGTGGATATTCCACATAAAATGTGTCCTGGCATTGCTAACTACCATGGGTTGTTGAAAAGTTTTGGAAAAGGAACCTACCAACAAATGGTTTACATTCCACATTAAGTTCAACATTTCATGATCGCTGTAGGACTGAGTCGTCACTTTAAAGCTTGTGGCAGCATCAAATGTGTGTGAGTCAACAAAGGCGTAATCAAATATTGAATCACTCTTCCCTCTTCGCCAGGAGACCTGAGCAGGGATGTCACCAGGTAAGGGCCCATTACACATTAACAACCCTCTATCTTTTATCAGCAAGCTCCATCTCAAGCAAGACAGATTCAATTTGAGGTTGTCAGTGGCCAACAGTTGTAAATGTAAGTCACCAGTCAGTATGATGTTAGTTATTTCAGTTGACTCAAAGAAGATATTCATCAAATTTTTTAAATCAAGGATGACTTCATCGTCAGTTATCCTCCTCGTGTTCCGATACATATTGACAATTGCAATTACGCCCCCAGGGAAATATATTTTAGCCATGAGTAGATACAGATTGAGAGCTGCCCAAAATCCTTTCTGTTTTTCTGTTGAAACAACTACAAGCATGGACTACACAATCTGGAAAAGTGGAAGCCCAACAAGTGGGTTTAGGAAAGGAATGGGGACATCCCTGAATGGCTTCATATTATCTCATTTACAAAATACATCTAGGGCCAAAAAAACAAACCATATATCTAGCCTTTGTAGATCTTTTCATGGCATTTGATCGGATCAAACACAAACTACAAGCATGGACCACACAATCTGGAAGGGTGGAAGCCCAACAAATGGGTTTAGGAAAGGAATGGGGACATCCCTGAATGGCTTCATATTATCTCATTTACAAAATACATCTAGGGAAAAAAGAAAAAAAACATATATCTAGCCTTTGTAGATCTTATCATGGCATTTGATCGGATCAAACACAATAATAAATTCTGGGAAATATTGTTGCTCTGGGCTACCCAACATTCTTGATCCTTCCATTAAGGCACTTGCATACTGATACCAACATACAGCTCTGAGTAAACACAGAAGGTAATTTGTCTGTTGTATGGTGCGGATATACAGGAAGCTTTTTTGGAGACAAGATCATTTTCTCAGACGCTAGGGGCTTCCCCTGTTCCTTGGCTAGCTTATGCAGATGGTCTGCTCTTGTTGGACTATACATCAATTGGGCTTCAGTGCCAGTTGACAGACTTGAAATCTTACATAAAGAAATGAATTGAAATCAATTCCACAAAATCTGAAATCATGTCCTGCAAAATTCCAGACTTCAGTTACACCACGATGGGTGCCAACCTGTCTCACCCCAAAATCATATGCATGTCTCACCCAATTACTGTACTGTATACTGCCCAAGATGTGACTGAAGCCTGGAGGACTATAACATGCAGCCATAGAAAGTACATGTGGTCTACTATGTGTCACATCATCCTTCACTAACCCTATCCACTATCCACACACTGCACACTTACCACTTTGCACTCAAACCCAACACAAGCAATAGAACCAAGCCGCTTATATACAACTTCTTAATAAACCTCTAAAACCAACGTATGTAGCAAAGCACCCCCAGCCAATGCATCCCAGTACTAAAGTCTTGCAATCTCCCTTCTGGCACAACTATTTCTTGGTTCTTGGCCCAAAACACCTAATTAACTCACATGTATCCATATCTAAGGGCACTTCTCGTCTATATACATAAACACAAGACAACATCTATCTTTCATTTTCCTTCTTCACCCAACTAACCAAATGCACCCAATCTCTTCAGATTCACCCGGGTGCCTGGAGGCCATGCAACTGGTAGCAGTGCATGGAATAAATCCTAATAACAAGATATGACATAACAATGCTATTGTATGGACCCTTGTACCTTTGTAGTGAGGGATGACTGTGGAAAGTCTACAATACAAATATTTGATACCACTCTCACCAAAAGGCCAGTTTAATATGCAGTGTGATAGTAATGGCCGGAAATATAGTTGGTTCCTTAGCAAATGATACAAATATATAAAATGGGATCAGTACCTAATTATGTGGGCATTTCCTGGGCAGTGGATAGCAATTTTTGACAGTGGTAGGGCCTGGCTATTTGATATATATAATTTTGAAAGGACTAAGGAGGGAGATCACCTTTATTGTTCATGGCATTCTGTCAAATGTGGTAAGTGACTGGGAATTGAATGGTACTATGTTAGTAGGTATTTTGCAGCAATTTATGGCAGTGGATGACTATTTAGAATTCAGAATTTGTACTTTTTGAGAATAGCACTTCACAGTATTCGATAGGAACAATGTTAAACCCTGGAAATGATGCATATACTTGGGCAATTCATAGAAATATCTGATTTGATTTGAGTACGTAGACATTTGATGAAAATAAGTGCCACATGACAACAATGCCGGGTACATGATCCCATAACCTGGTATTTCATAGAAATACCAGGCATAGAATGTGGCTATGTACTTTTTCAGTGCAACACTCTCTACAGTTTGGAGAAGGTCAGATGAAGGATGAGTTGTCCAGCTGATTGAGACATTCATTGCAAGGCGACTGGATTTATTCAATATAATATACTAGAGGTTCCCCAAGACTGCAACAATTAACAATATGGATTTCCACACTCTCCTGGACCTCTGGCACCTTGAATTAGCTGACAGTGGCTAATAGAATAAAAATAAAAATGCAATGCACAGTCCATCAGACAGGCCTCATTACAAGTGTGGCTGCCCGGAAACAAGGGTGCCGGGAAGCATACCAGCACCCTTGTTTCTGGGCCACCACACTCCAACCCTGCAGGCGGGGGCCGTTGAGCCCAACAGGTCTGACCTACCGGGCGTAATGGCCCCCGCCTGCAGAGTTTTCACGGAAGCACCAGCACCCGTGCTAGCGGTTTCGGTGCTTCTGTGTCCCCATTCCCGTAGAGTACTATGAGACTCCTCGGGAATGTGGACTTTGAAAATCTGCCACCTGACTTCCCGCTCCACCGAGACTTGTAATGTCCCTGTGGCACCGGGAAGTCAGCCGCCAACCTCTCAATGAGGCCCAATGTGTCCCATTTTGAAGAATAGGTTTAGGCAGTGTATGCCACTGTTGGGATGCACGTACAGCGTCCCAGCCAGGCAAAAAGGTTCAGGTTGAGGAACGCCTATTAGAGAGAAACCTTGTGGGAACAGTGTGTAGAGTGTAACATATACATTGTCTTAGTTAGGTCTGATACATGTAGATACCCATATATAGCAACACAGAAAGAGTAACAAGTGTATTAATGTTGCGGTTGCAGAGGTCATAGATAGGGCAGCATTTTAGGCCCAGTGTTTAGTTGTTGTATTATTAGTATGAATTGATGTGCAATACGGGGGAAGAGCAGACATAGGTGGAAGATGGAGTCAGTAGGGTAGTGTGGTAGAAGCAAGGTTGGTGTGGTAAAAGTGACAGGAGTAACGCCATTTTGGATGTTTATGCCTATCACGCAATGAACAGACGAGAATAAAGGACTTGGTGTAGAGCTACAGCTTTTAGTTCAGCTCCAAAAATCCCATTTCCTGTGCCCCAGGAAAGAAGCCGAGGTCAGGGGCACGCATGGTGTACAGATAATCACCCATTTTATCCAGCTGTGGGACCTGGATGTGATGGGAATGGAATGTTAGTTGGTAAAAGAGCAGGAAGGGATGCACACTTTGAAGGACAAATTCATGAGAATAGGGCACGAGGCTCTGTGATGCCAATGAGCCAGGCAAAGATTTAGAACACTACTGCTTTCACCAGTGTCGGGCACCCCATGTGAATTACACATAGACACACAATTTAAGCAAACAAATTCTCGTAATTTAGACTCAACAGCGCTGTCCTGGTTACGTCATCCCTGGGCACATGGGGTTGGGAGGAAATAAGGGTGGAGCAATGTCTGGAACACCTTGTGATTCATGACACGAGGAGAAGAGGGGATGCCAATACATTTAGAATGAGGTCGGGGTGCAGCTTGTGTGTGCCATGGCATCTGGGTTAATGAGGAAGCCAACTGTCTCATCAAGAGCAGGGTTGACCTCGTCAAGGTACTTATATCGCATCTGGAACAGGAGGGTGTACATCACGTGATGGTCCTACATTTTCAACCCTTTTGACAAGAACCCACCAATCATCTACCTGAGTTAGACAGTGACAATGTAGGGGACCCGGTGTCTAAGGGATGGAGTAGTGTATATGTGGCCAATCAATCAAGGAACTATATGGGGGAAATAGGATGTTCTATCGGTGGTAGCCAATGAGGGTGTTGGGATTATGCTGTATGCATTATTATGCATAGTATTGTTAATGTGAGTTTGTTCTGCTATTTCAGGTGTAATGTCTTGATATAAGACAAGCTCCATGTCAGTTTGGTTCTACCGGACCGCCTGAGACCCTTTTTTGCATGTAATAAACCTGGTTTTCCCTTGCAAAGAGGTGCAATGGTTATTTTGTCATTTGGATTATTTTTATTCTCTGTTTTCTGTGCTGCCATCCTTTCACCTAGTTATGTTATGGTATGTTAACAATCTTATAACGCGAACATTCACCCAAGGAATCTTTGAACAAGGAGGAGCACAACAGACAGAGAAAACTATGTTGCAAAAGTTTCGGCCTAGAATAACTACGTTTTTAGGAGTCGACAACGAATTAGGTGATTCTCTGTACGGCTGAGGGCCATGGGCAGGTTGTTCCACAATTTGGCTACAGAGACTGAAAAGGCTCGACCGCCAACCCTAGAAAGGTGGAATTTAGGGATGACAACTAAATACGCATTTTCCGAGCAGTTCAACCAGGAATGTAAGGCTGATATGTATCTTGCAAGTAATGGCTCCTGACGATAAAGTGCTCTATGGACCAGGCTGTCATGACCCTTGCCCCTGGCCTTCACTGGAATGTCAGCCTTCCAGTTAGGGCTAGGTCAAAGTCCTTAAAACTTCATCCAAAGCTCTCTTAGCGCCAGGCTCATAACCATCATGAAGACCAACATTACAATGGGACTATTTACTTGGAACTATTTAACGTGGGGGGGTTCAGCCAACAAAAAGGCACACACATAGCTCAGTTACAAGGAACTGAGCTATGCGGTCTAGTCTTTTGGGTGTGGCAGGCCTGGGACTACTTTACCTGGACTACTTTGGGTGTGGCAGGCCTAGGACTATTTTACCTGGACTACTTTACCTGAGACTATTTAAACCACACCCAAACAGCAGAACATGCTTTGCGTTATTCTGCTGTGGGCAGCGCAACGCTCACCATGTCCAGTTCTTTGATGCCAGCTTACCTGAAACCAAGGACCTGCAGAGAGAGAAGGAACACTACAAAACTTACCTGGAACAGTATCCTGTCTTCAATCCATTGCTGGCTTCAGTTCCACTCACCTGAAGGTACGACCTCCATCATCCGGCACTGCATGCATTCTGGAATACCATAACCTGGAAAGAGGAGAAAAAAAGACGGCATTAGTAAGCATTTACTCATGTTTCCTCCTGAATGAAGAAAGCCACACAAATCTTACCTGGGTAGTCATCTCCTGGTCAGTATCATTGCTGGAACATTATGGCGAGGAACATCCCAACCTGCAAGGAGAGAAAAGACACAGGTTAGCAATGTAAAAGGCGAAACAGCGCCGTGCATTGCGCATTACTCACCGGACAGCATTGCGCACACCACGCTTTCGCCAACCGGCCCATGCTCATCTTCAAACTGCATGGCAACACCAAAATACCTTTCCATACCTAAAAGGAAAGAAGCAATACATTATTATTGAACTAAGAGGAACATAAGAACTGCATATAAAGACTGAAAGCAGCAAACCTACTGAGTCGCAGCAGGCCTGTATTCCCACAGGGGGGCTTGCACCAGTGAAGTAGCTTAGTCGCTGCTCACCCTCAACATCTACGCACCCCTGCCATGAGGAGCAGGACAGAGAATCCACCTTCTACAATATTAAGGCGAGGAGATGGGGGAGGAAGGAGTTGAGGCCAATGGAGGTGGGAAAACATAAAGACAATCTGGTATTGAATCCAGCTCTCCTATATTGCAGACCCATCTTTAACCATAGTCCTTACCAAGGGACCGGGAGAGGGTTTGAGAGTGCAAATCATCCAACCAAGGCTGGGTGGCGTCCCCCCGTGGATATCAGGTGAGCAGAACACAGACTCAAGGATTTGAATTGCATCCTTTTGGCCACTGGGAGCCAATGAAGGGTCCGAAGCACAGGACTAATATGAAACCCATAGGGGGTGGAAGTAGCCACCCTCGCAGCCAAGTTTTGTAGAAGCTGTCACCGATGTAAAAGCCCAAGTGGTTGGGCCAGAAAAAAGGCATTGCAGCAATCGATCCGACTGATCATAATCGAAGTGATGACCAATGGGTGCAAATGGATCGGTAAGAAAGGCAGCACCCTACGAAGCACGCGCAATAAGATGTGACCCATTTTACACACTGCGTTCATCTGGGTGGTCATGCAGAGTGAAGCAGAAAGATAGACTCCCAGGTTTTTGACCACCGTCACTGGAGTTGGTAGATCACCTAAAGCAGTGGGTGTTATGCAATACTAGAACCTTAGGCTAGTTACAATAACTCCCGATTGAATAGGTTTGGAGGTCTTACCTGAGCAGACTGATATGTTCAACGGGAAAGCAAATGCTGAGCTCAAGAATCTCCCCGACCAATGCGTCAACCTCTCAACCGGTAGGGAAACTCAGCGTGAGAGGTACGCACCAGTCAGGGAAACCCTCTGGGGAAGAAAACCCTGGTCGAGCGCAGGATCCGAAGATTGGAGTGTGGTTTGAGTGTGGTTCGCAGGCTGATGACTCCTATTCGATCATGGCGTTGAGTATCGGAAGACTGCTTCTGGAGAGGGGAGAGATGAGAAGCGAAGAGATGAATAGTAGCAGTACAGGAAGGGAAATGGGTAAAAACAGGCAGGAGACTGATTTCCCTGACCTCTTAACCAGCCGGATTAGAAATACCAGGAGAGAAGCCGAGAATACGGGACACAGAGAGTGGTAACTGGAACACTAGTCTGTAAGAAGAAAGTAAAGGTAAGTAGAATCAGATCCTAAAATACTCGAAGAAGGAAGGGACTTGGACGAGAGTTTTTGTTAATACCCAGAATGCAGTAACTCGAGAACTCTGAGGCAGCGTTTCAGAATGAGACGCTAGATGAATCCGGGGAATATGTATCTGCCAAGAATGCTGGATAGAGGATCTGGAAGGTCAAGAGAAGAGGGGTTAGTAATGGTAGAGGTAGAGGCTTTACGAAGGATTGAGATTGCCTAGTTGCGAACTCACGGAGCATCCGCTAGCACAGTAGCGACGCGAAGAGCTGGAAGTCTCCATGGCCTATGAAGAGTCACGTGAGCGGTACGCCGTACCTCTGGCGAACGTGAGAGGACTGGAACGGCAATAGCGGAACCGTTCGTACTGCGATCCACCATCTTGGAGGTACCATTCCGAACGGAACCGCAGAGCCGGCTTCTAGACCAAAGGGACCAGCGCTTCGTGAGTGTAACAGTGGGCCAGAAAGAAGGAGACCAAAGAGTGGGATCCATCCACCAGAAAACTGAGATCTACCTCCTAGGACGTACTTTCATCCCAAAATCCAGAGCAGTTAGAGGGTGCGGAAGAGCTTTCCCCAGCCAGGTGCCAATCATTTAGACTCTGATCCCCCTAGGCCTTAGAACACCAACAGATCATCTTTTGTGCAGCTTTAAAATAAACCCATTCCTGCTCCCTGTTCTCTACCACTTGCTTTCCGTTCCTGCCATCTTTGTGTCATTCTAGACATACATGTTTTGCTTCTGGAGGCAATATACCTCCTCTGAATTGTGTGATCTTCAAATCCAAATGCCACACCAACATGAGTTTCTGGTGTACCTTGTGTCAAGATTTAGCAAATAATCTGAGCACTTGGCCATTACATGGGCCCTCATTACGACCATGGTGGAAATCGTGGCGCCAAATGCACCATGGAGCACGGCGGAAAGCTGCCGATAGCGCCATGGGGGTTGGCGGATTTACCGCCCCATTCTGAGGTTGGCGGGGCGGTAAATCCCCATTCCCCATTTTACCCTTCCCCATTCCCATTTTTGCCCCATAGGGTATAATGGGAGTGGGGAAGGCGTTAATTACGCCACCGTAAAATACGGTGGCGTAATTAACAACAAGGTCCCGTAGCGCCATGGATTTCTCCGCCCGGAAAAACCAGGCGGAAAACGCTCCATGGCGCTACGGGAACTCGTAGTGGGGCGGACGGGTCCGCCGCGAATACCGCTGGCGTAAACCTACTCCGCCAGGGTCGTAATGAGGCCCATGGACATAAATGGCACATGATCGTCTGCATATCTGACAGTTGATGAAACTACATGACATATGATAATCTCAGTAACTAACATGTCATGGGGATACATGGCATGTGATGAAATGAGTACCTTTCTACTTTTTTGTGGATAAGGGGCATATTATGCTCTCTGTACCTGCCATTTGATGTCAATATATGGCATATGAACATCTCAGTATTCACCAATATACGTGTACCCCTACCTGTATCTTGAAGTTAAATGTGACTAAACCACGACTATCCACATTCTTTTTGATGTCCGATTTGCTAGTATATTGTCCAAACTCCTTATTTGTAACACATTATGGACAAATCATCTGAAGGAAGTGATTCACATAACTCAAACATGTATAACATTAATGAATGGACATGAAAAAATCAAGTGATTTTTAATTTTTGAAGTGATTGAAAGAAATATTGTTGTTTTTAAAGAATAAGACAAAGCAAACACATACATTGTTCTAGGTAGACTGTCAAATATGTCATGTGATTGAACAGAACATTGTTGTTTCTAAGAATAAAACAGAGCAAATACATAAATTGAAACAATGTCAAAGGTGAAATCAAAATAAATCCATCTGGGTTAATTGTGAATTAACGGTGTTTTCTCAAAACAGCATAGCCAATACCCAAATGTCTCATCAATTGCGATTCATTGATGATCTCAGTGCATGAAAAAAGAAATCAAAACGGTTAAAAAGTCATATGTGATTGGGTAATCAATGACGACAATCTTATTTGAAAAAAGACATAAACTAATTATGTAAACAGTTAATGTAACCATTCCAATATGAAAAACCTTAGTAATTGTTAGAGGATTATCAAAAAATGTACTACTACTCCTGTGACTGTGGGAGTCCTGTATCTGGGTCTCTATGTTGACAGATATATTTGCTTAGCTTTTGATGTGAAGACATAGGCATGTGATAATCTGAGCACCTGGCATTTCAGTGGAATTCATGGCATAAGATCAGCCGTGTGATTGCCATTTGAACGGAGTACATGCCATACGATCATCTGAGCACCTGGCATTTTATGTGATGAAAGGGAAAATTATGAATTTCTGAGCCTTTGAGTGGAATACATGGCATAGCATCATCTGATTGACCGCCATTTGATGTGAATACATGACATATGGTGACCTGACGTCCTCACATTAGATGAGCACTTTGACATTCATAAATGAAAAGTGTGAAAAACCAATGCTGCTATACAAAAGCCAAAACTATTGGGTTTTACATAAGTTAGTTATCAAAATGAATTATCTCACCCAAAATATCCTGAGAAGACCGACAGATATCATCTGCTTTGGCCTGCTCAAATGTTATTGATGGGAGACAAGCGTAATCGAGAAAGGATTTCAGTTTAAATTCTTGCAAAATATATGACAAGGACATGCACTATGTTTTGTGTTTGAAGGAGAAAATTTAGTGCATTTGTAGCCACTTCAATAGTGTCTTGTTGCTACAATTTTAAAATGTAAATATCGCAGAGGAGCAGCCCCCTATCTTTCAGTGATTATGAGGATTTTCCCGTGTTTTGACAACAGATCACCTCATCAAGGATCATTTATATTAAGACTAATGTATGAATGAATAATGTTTGCATGCCCTGTTCTGCAAACTTAGATGTTGTGTTTCCTTTTTGCCATGACCCAGGTTTGCTGAAACTCTGGATATCATTTTATAATGGTGTCAATCTGCAGAGGACTGCTATTCTATTTTAATTGTCCACAGCTCTCAGGCCCTTATTTCTTTAACCATTTCCTCTTTCCAGCAGATCAGTTATGGGGCGCTAGATCCTCACCTTACTGAGAACAATGAGTTTCCATCGTTTTACCGGACTGTCCCCAATGAGCGCTCGCATTATGCTGGAATCGCCCAGGTGTTAGAACATTTTGGCTGGACCTGGGTTGGGATCCTGACCTCTGATGATGACAGCGGGGAGAGATCAGTGCAAGAACTAAGGAAGGTGATCACCCAGACTGGAGGCTGTATTGAGTTTACCTATAGGTTTGACACTGAGCTTAATCTTGAAGGTGTGAATAGATTGAAAATCATTATCAATGCCATTCAGAAGGCCACAACCCAAGTGATCATTTTGTCCGGCACAGGGTCATCAATGATGCAGTATTTCCTATATCGTGATTGGAAGGATGTGCCTCATAAAATTTGGATTGCATCAGTGACTGTGTCTTCATTTAAAGAGTATTATTTTGAAAAATACCTGCACATATTTAATGGAAGCCTGTCGTTTTTAATCAAGACTAGAAACATAATTGGATTTAGGGAGTTTCTCTACGATATTAAACCATTCATGTTTCGAGACTATGATGTCTTTGACCGTCTATGGGAGAATGCTTTCAAGTGTAAAGTGATGGATAGAGAAAACCCAACCCATTTCTATACTGAACATGTATCACACCTTCCCTATTGCTCTGGAAATAAGACCTTACAAAGTCTTGACTCGTCCATCTATGATGTCTTCAACTTTCGATTCACACACAGGGTTTACATGGCTGTCTATGCAATGGCACACGCCTTACATGACATGTATCTTTCTGACCCTAGACCTGGAGCTGCGAGTGCTGCTGAGAGACCAAGTCAGGAACACAGGCCATGGAAGGTAAATAGTGTCCAGCACAGAAGCAGCTGCAGAGCAAACATGTGCTTCTTAACCGTTCAATAACTGTTCAAGTCAAGGCTGTTGCTCTAGCCCAGACACTATGTGATCATTGGTAAAGTGGCCCAAACTATGTATGGTGTGTTTAGAATAAGAAGTATGCACGTGATGATGTGGAATAGCAACTGAGATTTTGGGATCTCATGAATCTGCTGAGGGAAGGATAGGAGCTTTTGAAAAATAACAGGTTTCTTGCAGAATAGGAGAGATATATGTATATGCATATATTCAGTAAAAAAACGTTGTTAAAGGGATGTTATGGTTCCAAATAAAACCGAAAAACCCCTGAAATTCACTAGTTATGGTAAGCTAAGCAACTCGCGCCACCACCATACATTGCTAAGACTAACATCACAAATGTAATTGATGACATCACATGTGCATTTACTTTTCATGAAAAGCTGTACAAGGGATTCTTATTATAATGTTGACAAAAAAGCATCACACCTCTCCGTAACTGTCTGTCGCACGTGTGTCACACTTTTAATTACTTTGAGGACCCGAACACTGACCATAGAACACCCGCACGCATTCGCAAAACTGTCCCTGCACATTTGGTATCCTACAGACAGCCGTCCCATTCGTGAACGTGTCCGCGACGTCACCATGTGACTGCACCCAGGCTGCACTTGTGTCCTGATTTGCGGACACTGTCCCCGAACATTTCAAAAGTACTTTTTGGGACAATCCAAAGTATTTTACAGTAAAATTTCACGATTGCACATGTCCCAGACAATGTCCCTGGCAATATACATACTTTTTGGAACTTTTTGAGTCTTTTTTTGGTGTTCGATCTGTCCGCTGACAGCGCAGCTGTCCACGGAGCCCGAACCTGCACCCCTATAAAAGGCCACACCCCAGAGCTCATCCTCATTCTGTCTTTCTACTACTGCAGATTGGCTTGCTTTTTCGGCTCTTACTGCTCTTGCTGCTTTTTCATCATCTAACCTGATGGCATCCATGCTTGCTGCTGCTCCAGCTGGTGCTACTTCTGCCTCAGCACCACCCCCAACTCCTTTACCACCACCTCCCCAAGGGCCTGCAGAGGGGAACAGACGTGAGGATGTAGAGGAGACGGATGAAGAGGATGAAGAGGATGAGGTAGTGGAAGTCCCTACTACCAGCACTCGCCGTGAGTCTTGGGTGTGGCGGCTGTTTACCACTCTTGATGGAGTGCCAAAAGGATGTGCGAATAAGGTCACCGGCAATCAATGCCACATGGTGCTGAGTCGCTGGAGGCCTAGTTCGTACAGATTTGGTATGACATCAATGAAGCGACACCTAAGGTCGTTCCACGCTGGGGCTATTGGCAAGGTTGTACCTTGTGATAAACGTAGTAGGTTGAATTCCTCTACAACATCCTCCGTTTCCACTCCTGTCACCACAAGAGACACTCCTGTGGGACAGCGCATCCCTCCAGCTGCCTCACAGGCCATTCATGATGCTGTTGAAACTTACCTTTCGAGGGTCACAATATTGTGTATGTACTGCGACGCAGTACTCTGCAGGGGGAGAATCTTCAGAGTGCTTTCGAGACTGCAGTCAAGGAGCACGAGACGATCTGCCCACTACCTGAATAAGGCCCACCCTACATCTTCCTCTCTCCACCTGCCCTTTCTTATCCCCGTGGTTGTTGTCCCTTCCTTACCCTCCTTTCTCCTCCTTTCCTTGAGTGTCATGCTTAAAAAATATAAAACAACAAAAACTAAAACAAAAAATGCTCTTTTCAGAGCCGCCTTTCACAGTGTAAAAAAAGAAGTGACAAATTAATAGTGCAGGGCCCTGTGCATTTTTTAGAAGTCTGTGGACAGTCCGCAGACATTTATTTTTTGGGGTGCTGCCCTATCAGAACCATTGCACTTTCTATGGGCGGAAGTGGTGGTTCTGAAAAGATCCTTTTTTGTGTTTGAAAAACTTGAAATGGTCAACACCTAGCGCAAAATGGATTGCTGTAATTCCAAAAAATATTGCAATGCATTTTGTACATTCCTCAGAAAAATCTTATTGCCAGCATAAGTAAGATGCACTCCATCTCTGCGAAAAATGTACATGCTACGAAACATAATATTTTCATTGTCAAAAGAGGACATGCCAACATCTCTTAAAAAGGCACAAACAGCTTTATTGAAAATGTGCCTAACTTTTTCCATTTGTGGACCAAATGAAGAAGAACGCAGCCACATTTGTCTCTGCGCAATACGAGAAACAATTACTTGGGAATTTGGAAACATGTCCATGACCTTCCCAAGTCCTTCTTTCATTGCAAATCGCAAAGAAAATCCAGACACATGTCCTAAACTGTTCCCTCCACAATGAATTATAATTATTTCTGGATGATGCTGTGTCTCCAAAGTAGCACAGAGAAGTACCAAGGCCAGCCACTTGATTCCACGCTATCCATGCCAGTGCACTTCCACATGAGGGAATCCAAGATGTACAGCTACTCCACAGCGTTCTGCATGCACCTCCAACCAATGTATACATGAGTCTCCCAAAATCCAGATAATCTTTTTTCTGAAACACACAGCCATAGCTATCTGTTCTTCTCTCAGGAAAAAGACTTTCTGACAAACTCTCTCCTTACACAACACACCCAGTAAACTTTATTGACCAATCCCTTGCTCTACTCATTCTCATTTGCATGCCTCTCCACCCCAAAATCCCTGTATGTAAAGCGCGGTGTCTGCGGACAACCGCCATGTCCGTCGACATATCGAAAACTGTGATGAATTTAAATTTAAATAATGTACCACATTTCCCCTTTGAGGTTGGCTCTGAAAAGAGCCATTTTTTTGTTGCAGATGCTTGACAGACACCTGTTATTTTGTATTTTTTTTTCTTACTTTACTCATAAAATCTTCACATAAGCTTCTCCAAAGCAACCCTTACGTTCCAAAACAGCATGGTATTTCCCATAAAAGATAAAGAAATGCCATCTTCTTTAAAATAAACAGCATTACTGAAATCAATATTCTCATTATTACAGAAGAACATACCAGCTCTAAGCATGAAAGCAAACATGCCTCGGTTGATTGCACAACTAGCAATATATAGCTGAGGACGAAAAACAGAACTATTGTTCCATATTGCCCTAGGTACTAAACCAGAAAAAGTAACTTTGGCATTTGGAAGGACATTCATTACTGCTTGAGCCAAGTGTTCCAAATCTGCCAACAAAGGCAATTCTGACATAGCCAAAATGCAAAGCACCACAGTGCAAAACTACCTCATGGGGACTGTGCTATTCATCCTACCCATGTCTTCACAAACTTGTACAATTCCCTGTAAATTGCAATCAGGCACAGTGCTCCACACCACCTCCACTCCATTCACATCAGAATAGTTTGCCACATTCCTGCATTGAGCATACTGCTGTAAACCATGCACAAAGATATCTCCAACTACCAACACCCTGACTTTCTCCACCTCTGCCATCTTCACTACACACAGCCTCTTTCAACCCAAATCCCCAACCTCAACACGTGATTGGCTAATCCCTACAGTCCCCTTTCCATGCTGGATTTGTTGGAAAACCCTGGATGTGGCACGCCCTGTCCGCAGACAGCTGCGGTTTCCCCAGAGCACATAACTCTTAGACAGCCCTTGTACCATTTCCACTTCACTCTCTATGACATTCCCTCATTGGATACAGCTAAGCAGTCACACAACCATCCACCAATCACATCCAAGACCTCTACATCTAACTCCATCATCATAGTTCAGCACTTCAAATGTACTGTTGATCACTCTGAGTACAAGTCTGATATCATTGGAAAGCCCCTACTACAAAAACTACTGTACAAGTCTCCAAGATTTCTATTTGCATCTGCATGCATATCCACATGCAACAATACTAACTACAGGTATGCATATTTTATGCACAGTACATGTACAATTCTTATAAATGCATATAAACCGAGCAACTGCCACTCAACCAGTATAACCTATAAAATTAATTTACTGTTATTTTTCCCATCTGTTATAATCAACTGTCACTTCCAAACCTGTCTGCTATCTAAATTCTTTTTTTACACACACAGCTATATAAAAAAGTCTAATTTAATATTAAAAGATGGGAGAAATAACAGTATAATTGTAGAACACTTAGTAGTGTGTTATAAAATGACACACAGCCAGTATAAATTCATGCATCGTTATACACTCACACAGATAGACACTATCATTGAAAAGCTCCCAGCTGAAATAACAACACTGCCTTTACATCACATCCTTCTGCTTTATTACCCACACCTTTACAGACGCATACATTCCATGCTTTTCTATATAGTTTCTGCCATTTACCCTATAAAAAGAGCAAAATAAGTATATCATTATTTCTTCTATCTCCTAACATCCAATAACACAACCTAGCATTATACTCATTTGCAAAGCATGTTGAACTAACAGATTGTAAGTAAAATATAAAGGCAGCACATAGTCAAAGGAAACTGCATGCACACACTATGTTCAGTTATCAAACAACAATATACTATAAAAAAATAAAAATCAAAGTCTAAATTAACAACAGTGCTATAAACACACAAAATTGCTAACTTCTTTCTTTTACAATTGCAGTGAAGAGCACTCTCCTAAAAAGTAGCAGCATCTCAAGTAAGTTTTTTGGCACACAAATTCCATAAATCAGCCCCTAGAATGTTAGTATTGCAGAACAAAGAACTGTTTAATTCTATACCATTAGATTTAATATTAGTGCTTCTCCTCACCACTAGCTTACTTTGTATTGTCATCCGGACCCCAGTATAGTAACACACAAATACAAGAATAGCCTTCGCAACTAGTTGTAGCTGCCCATTGCACAATGACACACCTCCACATACATCGTTATCATCATACTCAGACACTCATGCACACAGCACACATACATTGCAGAACAGCCCAACCCATACCTACTTTTTTTTTCAACAGACCCCAAATGCCTACCAAAAAGCAAGTCCGTAGAAAGCAACGCAGAAGTAGAGCAAATAAAAATAAATGTGTCCAAAATAAGCATCCATCTCTAGCAGAATTTGTACAAAAAGTTCAAACAAAAGATCTAATAGCGTCTTTAAGCGAAACAAAACAAGCTTCCAGTACAAAAACGTTGCCTCCTCTTTCAAAATGTAAAACAAAACAGAAAGTGCTGAACAAGAATTCAGCTAGGGGGCGTGGCTAACCAGCCATGGACTAGGTTGCATCTTCGTGCAGAGCTCCTGTGGATCCGTCTTTCATCCATGAATTTATGCTACTAACATGCTCCTTGATACCTGAAACAGAAGAAAAGGAAGTGGGAGAGTATATGGAGCAGGAATACTGAAATGCAAGGCAGCCGAGTCTACAGATCGGAAGATAATTGTATTTTCGTGCGGTGACGGAATTGAAACATTGTTGCCAAAATGGCGGACAACAAAGGGAGCGGCATCGTAGCCCTGCAGATGTTGAACTGTTGCTGAACATATGGATAACGAGCGAGGCGGCTGCCCGAAACACTGAAGGACTCGCTTTGCCCTGTTGTGTGCTGATATAAAGACACCCTGTGCCGGGACAAATGAAGCAGCGTATGAGTGCTGCGTCGCTGGCAGAGAGGGGCCGTGAGTCGAGGCGGCTCTCCGCTGCCTAGTGTGACTGCTGCGCTCCGCCGGACCAACCCCGAGGGCGAGAACATTGTCTAGCGCTGCCGGAGGGACGGCAGTGCACTGACTGCAAACGAAATAGTGCCTGCGGGCGATCACGTGGCATAGCAGCCCCCACCCGCTTAAGGAACAAGGCGGTTGTGAAGATTTGCGTGCTGCATACCGTGGGATCCCATGTGCTTTGGGCAGCGGGTGGATGCCCACGCACGGGACGCATAGAGGTGCGCACTGGGTCCGCATTGACCTGATACCAGGAATTAACTGCTAGCTCTACGGTGTGGACCGAATACAGAGTGCGTTTAGGTGCGCACAGCCTACGCTAACAACATGCTGCATCAGGGCCGCCCGGATGGGCAAAGGCAAGAGGCTGGATGGGCTGTGCTGGACACCTAATTGGTGACCCTATCCAAGGCCACGATTTTGAACAAACGACTAAGTTTGAATTGCAAGGGATGTTGTGACCTCTGGGCAAACCCCTTAAGACACGACAGGCATCAGAGGTGAACTAACGTTATGCGTATGTACAAGACACTTGCACAGAAAATATGAGTGGAAGGGGCGGATTGTGGTGCCTGCAGAATAATAAAAGCTACGCACGGAACCCTCCCTGTAGCGACACTGTGCCAACAAACACTGTGTGCTAGTAGTATTACGTGGGAGGCTACAATCCATTGAAGTTATAATTTCAGGGGACTTGACAAATACAAGCGAGAAGGAAAGCACCCCGGCAATCGAGAGAACCAGTGGAGCCACAACCTCAATACGGATCTGGAGTAAACACGAATGAAGGGTGATACTATGTCTATAAAAAGCTTAAGAACCAAGACCAAACAACCCACAATGGCGGTCTTTGCAAAAACGCAGAGAACCCCTACAACATCAGTGCAGAAAACGACAGCGACTCCTGCGGAAGAAGCCCCAGAAGGAGATAAGTACCAGATCCTGGAGGCCATTGCAGAGCTGAGCACTAAATGGGGGACGGCAATGGCGGATCTACGAACAGCCTTGGAGAACAAAATTGATATGGTAGGAACCAAACTCACTTTGTTAAGGCAAGATGTTAGGGTGTTGGCAGAAAGAACAAGTGGGCTGGAAGGTGCAGTTAAGACCAACATGAAATCAGCGCGAATAATACAAAGGAAGTGCATGTGCTAAAACAGCAGGTGGCCAATCTCGAGAATCGAGTGGAAGAAGCGGAGGAAAGGGCGAGAAGAAATAACATACGGGTGGTCGGGGAAGAGGGCCAGGACCCCATGAACTACGTGGAGAACATGATCCTACAGGAGATAGAAGCAGACAAGCTGTCACAGGGGTTCACAGTAGAACGAGCGCATCGCGCCTTAATGAGGAAGCCACGGCCTGGGGCTCCGCCGAGACCGATCGTCGCAAGGATCTTGAATTACAGGGATAGAGAGAAGATCCTGGAATACTTTCGCAAAGGCGGAACAATAGAGAGAGCATCCACCAAGGTCAAAGCATATCCGGACTACTCGATGCTGGTGCAAAGGAAGAGATACAGCTACATGACCGTCAAGAGGAGGTTTGCGTGCTGCAGGCATCAGGTACATGCTTCTGTACCCGGCGAAGATGAAGGTGCTACATAAGAGCAAAGTGTTTTTTTTTTATACCCCGGAGGAAGTGGTGACATGGCTGGACCTGCAAGGCTGCCCGGAACAAGAGGCGGACCATGACCGGCCTGGACAAGATAATTAAAGATTTTATGCCGAGGACATTGAAGGGGTAAGTGGGAAGATGATCCTGGTATACTGGAGAAGAGAGTTTGGTTGGACAATGATTGACATTTGAGCTTTTAGCTCGGCACGGACTGGAATATAGTGGGTAAGATGCAAGTGACAGCTATATAGAATTAATAGTTAGCGTAAGAATTGGAAAACAGGAGCGACATGACGAAGACAACTTACCCCGAAATATGTGGCCATTAGGGCGACTTCACCCTACTGAGCCCTGAGCACAGGTTAGTGCGAACAGGACTAGATCTGGGAATGCCTGAGATCCAGGAATGGAGCTGGGCAACTGTTGGGGAGGGTGTTGTTGGGGAAGGGATGGGTGGGGGGAGGGGAGGGAGATGGGGAGTTTGGTGTGTATATAGTTATGGGGAGTTTAAATTTAAACAAGAGCCTATGCGGACTAAAGAGAGGAATCTGTGTTGTGTGGATGGGAAGGACTGGCTGGAGGGGAGAAGGAAAAGTATTAATGGGCCATGGGGGATCTTAAAGGAAATAACATGGAATGTCAGAGGACTTAAAAGTTATTTGAAAAGGAATAAGGTCATGCTATATTTGAGAAGGCAAAAGATAGATATAGCACTGTTACAGGAAACGCATTTGACGCGAGAGAAAATGGAGCTGGTTTGGAGAAAATGGAAAGGTACCATGGTGGGGTCATTATACTCTACCTATGCTGGGGGAGTTCTTGTTTGGGTGGCGCCGCACGTCCTGTTTAAGCTAATCGGGGAAGTGGTGGGGACAGACGGGAGGATGGTTATAATGAAAGGGCTGATAGAGAATAGAGAAATATGCATTGGGAATACGTATGCCCCTAACCAAAACACGGCGGCATACTTTAGAACTCTGTGCACCGCCCTGGGCGCGTGTTTAGGCAGTGCAGTGATTTGGGGTGGGGATTTCAATTGTGTAATGAATCCTAAGATAGACAGGTTGGATGATAGGATTGATAAGCCCACCCCAGCGGCCAAAGCATTGCAGACGTTGCTAGACGATTTTGGCTTGGTAGACGTTTGGAGAACAAAACATCCCAATGAGAGACAATATTCACATTATTCGGCCCGCAGCAACTGCACAAAAGACTCGACTATGTCTTTGCCACTTCAGATGTGATGACAGAGAGTACCCATATAGAATATAAGGCGAGGGTCCTCTCGGATCACTCGCCCCTGGTCCTCGGATGGCAATATTGCCCCTGAGGGCACGGATTCCAACATGGCGCCTCCGTGCAGAGGCACTCAAGGATCCACTCTTTAGGAAGGACATAAGAGATGAGATTATGAACTATTTTGAGGTGAATACTGGCAGTGTTGACACTATGGGAGGCCTTTAAGGTGGTGATGTGAGGGGTTGCCATATCTAAATCAAGGAGATTGCAGGGTGGAGTAATAGCTGACTTACAAAGAGCAGAGGATGAATTAGAAAGAGCACTGGGAAGAGGCAGTGCAGATACGGAACTAGTACTCAAATTACAGCAGCAGTGCGCGGAACACTGGGAAAGGCTCTGCAACCTCAATTATAAAAAGTACATAGAGAGACAGCATGCAGGGGGTGATAAAACGGGCCGGCTCCTGGCGTGGTTATAAAAGAATGAAACCCCTAGACCCCCGATTAAGACCATAACTAGAGAGGATGGCGAGGAAGTGGATACCCAAGAAGGAGTCAACGAGGAATTTGCGGAGTATTACAGGGTGCTATATGAGGATAAGGAGAAAGGCAACCAAGAGGAGATAATTGAAACACTAGAAGATATAGGACTGCCCAAGATAAGTAAAGAAGAAAGGGAAGAGCTGGACGCACCAATTACCTTGGAGGAATTGGAAGAGGTTGTGAGGCAGTTGCCCACTAGCAAAACTCCGGGAGCAGACGGGTTCCCTAGTGAATTTTATAAAGTGTATAAAGTGGAAGTGCTCCCCCCAATGCTAGAAATGTTTAATGAAGCGTTTGAGGTGGTACGGTTGCCGGAATCGCTCAGAGAAGCGATCATAGTACCGCTCCCCAAGCCCAATAAACCAGGGCATAGTTGTGGCTCCTACAGGCCCTTGTCGATGCTAAAACAGGACAGTAAGAAACTGACAGCTGTCCTGGCAAACAGATTGCAGAGAGTAATTGACAAATTAATCCATCCAGATCAAACGGGCTATGTCCCGAATAGAAACATAACTCACAACACAGGCGACTTCAACTGGTGGTCGAATGGGGAAGCAGGGAAGAGGGCGAAATGGCGATTGTGTCACTAGACGCAGTTAAAGCGTTTGACTCGGTTAAGTGGCCGTGGCTGTTGGCGGCCCTAAAAGGATATGGAATAGAGCCAGATTATATCAAATGGGCGAAGATGTTATACAGTGAGCCGCTGGCCAGATTTCAAACAGGATCAGTGATATCTAAGAGTTGGCAACTTAGAGGTACCAGACAGGGATGCCCCTGGTCCCCGATGCTTTACATTTTAGCCCTAGAGCCCCTAGCGATATACCTTAGGCAACAATACGATATGATAGGTATTGAGGTAGGGGGGGAGCGCCACTTGATATCCTTGTACGCAGATGATTTGCTTTTATATCTGAAATACCCGGAAGAAAATCTTCAATACATTTTGGAAGTGCTGGAGAGGTATGCTAGGCTGTCTGGTATAGCAGTGAACCCCCAAAAATCTAGCATATTCCCACTAGGTGGCTATGTGGGAACCCCTATAGAGAGGCTGCCGGTGCTACAAATCCCGTGGGCGATGAGCTCTTTCCGGTACCTTGGGATAGACGTGTACCATACGGCAGAAGAGGAACATAGGTGTAACACCGAGATAGCATTAGGAAATCAGGAAATGCATGAAGTTTTGGGAGAAGTTGCCCTTAGCAATGATGGGACGAGGAGCAATGCTTAAGATGGTGGTCTTACCTAGGCTGTTGCATTATTTCAGTAACATTCCATATATGATACCTTAGAAGTTCTTTGTTAAGCTGAAGAGTATGTGTAGGGACTTTCTGTGGTAGGGAAGCTGGAATAGAGTGGCGCTATGGAAGTTGCAGAATTCCCATGAAAAAGGAGGTATCAAACTGCCTAATTTTGAAGCTTACTATGTAGCAGGTCAACTGCAACATGTAGCCGAGTGGCTCTCTGATGAAGAGACCCCTGAACACAGGTTGTTTGGGCAGAACTGTACCCCATTTTACTTAAAGGAAATACTCTGGTTGCCTGAGTCAGAAATGAAAGAGCGCCCTTGGATGATGATGCTTGGGTGGGAAATGTGGCGTCATACTTGTCGGATGATGGGGGACCCATTCCCATGCTCCTCGCAGATACCGCTGGCGGTACTGGCAGGGGGAGATGAGCAGTTGAGGGTGATCGTTAGGACCTACTGGGAATCGGTGGGGCTGGTTACGTTGGGGGACATATGGCAAGAAGGGACCATTAAGGACTTTGAAGGACTTGGGGAAGTAGCTGGATTACATATAGGTCAATATGTTACGCATCACAAAATAGTGCAGAAAATTCGGAAGACGTGGCCGGCAATAATTTTGATGGGGGAACCAGATGCTAATATTGGGGTAATATATGACATATCGGAAGGAGGGCACGAGATCTCTAGATTGTATGAGATGGTGATGACTAAGGTCGGGAAGGAAATGGTACATTTGAGAATGGAATGGGAAACGGAGGTGGGAGCCCCGATAGAGGATGGGATGTGGGAACGTGCCTTGGGATACCACAAGAAGGTTTCAAGAAATGCAAGATTAAAACAAATACAACTAAATGTAACGCACAGGGCGTACATGACCCCACTGAGGATATCAAAGTTGCCAGGCTTGTCCTAAGTGCGACGAGGAGAACGCCGATATGACACATATGTTTTGGTCATGCCCGGTAATAGAATGCTTCTGGGGCGAAGTGGCACAAAAACTAGCGGAGAAAGCGGTCACGCTAGTCATAGACACAACCTGGGCCTGCTTGCTGGGAGGGTTCCCCAGATCACGGAAACTTAAGCACGTGGGGAAATTGAAAGATTTACCATATGTGCTTGCAAAACGAAGGATTGCTATGGGATGGAAGAAGTGTTATAAACCACGAGTTGAAATATGGTGGAAAGAGTTGCAGAAATGGGCGGAGGCTGAAACGATAGAATGGCATGAGGCGAGCAGCACAGGAGGGGAGGAAGAAGTGGGCTCTCTGATGGCATGGAAATCATTTATAATGGAAATGTTTGGAATAATATCGGATCCAAAAGAATCCGAGGGCAGCGAAACCCAGCCAAGCGAAGCAGATATTGATTGTGAAGAACAAACAGGCTCATAAAGGGGGGGGCAGTGATTAAAGACTATGGGGGTCATTACGACCCTGGCGTTAAGGGTTTAACGTCGCCGTAAAAGGTGTCAGCGCCGTTAAACCCTAACGCCTGATTACGAGGTCCCTTTGCGGGACCCGACCTTAACTGCGTTAAAGTAGGGTGCCACAAAGGGACCTCTGTGCTTATTACGTACTTAGCGCCTTCCCCAGTCTCATTGAGCCCTATGGGGCGAAAATGGGAATGGGGAAGGGCCATGGTGAAATGGGGAAATACCGCCCCGTCAACCTTGGAATGGGGCGGTATTTCCCCATTCCACCATGGCGGACTCGTTACAACACCGGCACCAACCATGGTGCTAA
The DNA here is from genome assembly GCF_040938575.1 of Ambystoma mexicanum. Classification (NCBI taxonomy): domain Eukaryota; kingdom Metazoa; phylum Chordata; class Amphibia; order Caudata; family Ambystomatidae; genus Ambystoma; species Ambystoma mexicanum. The sequence continues at coordinate 83,248,733 of NC_090935.1, read as the reverse complement.
TAGCGCCATGGTTTAGCACCGGCGTTGTAATGAGGGCCTATATGTGTTTCATGAAGCTGTTACAAATTGCACTGCATGTTTGGTTTGTATTGTTGTTTGATTGTATAAAATTATTATTATTATTTTTTTTTAAACAAGAATTCAGCTACCACTACTGCTAACACTGCTCCTATAAATCTTGATGTAGTGGCAAGTAACCATACCAAAAAAAGTATTTTACAAAAAATGTTCCGCCACAGAGTCCCTCAGAATCTTATAAAAAATGGAGAGAAATCATGCACAACCCTTAAAACCTACCGTAGAAAATAAATCTTAGAAGCTCTCATAGACAGTGCAATCCTTCTCAAAAGGAAGTTATTTATTTTAGTGTTAAACAGAATGAAACCATTAACAAAACTAACGACTAAACTACAAAAAAGACTTCTCAATAAACGGAATGTCAACAAAAATAACTTCTTAAATATCTGTGGAGGTGAATGGAGTCACACCACAAGCACAGAACCATATTTCAATGAAGGAGCATACAAACAAAAGCAAACAAACACAATTGCCATACATAGCAGTGGACGAGGGTGTGAAAAACCATAATGGAACAAGAAATGCTGCTTACAAAAATGTCCCCAGAAACCTCCATCCGACTGAACCAAAACATCCAGTGTACAAATGACCATGCACGTCAATGTGTAACATTGACAAAAAATCTTTCAAATCTTTATGCCAGTTCCTCAATCAGTATGTGAAAGGCAAAGACAAATTCAAAATGTAACTACTACAAAATATGGATACCTGTTCAGTGCGCAAATACAAAGGACTACAAGGACATTCATTAGCCTGCATTTCAGGACCTATTTGCAAAAGCACCGTCCATCATGATATCAACACATCATTCAACTATAAGAAATCTAGTCCATAAACTGTACTATGCTAAAAGTCCAGCTTTAGCATTAGGCAATTTAAATAACAATGTTCTACATGGCACAGCCAAAGACCTACTCGAAGAAATAGAGCATATCCAGAGAAAATATTTTGGAAGTGAAAGCCACTTACAAAATGCAATAGCTTTACAACAGACTAGGAACAATTCTACAAATGGCAACCTTCTACTACACACATATAAAAAAAAACAAATACTAACATTTTAAAGTACCTCCACTGAAGTACCAAACCATGTGTGTGTGTGTTGCCGCAGAACTTTTTATAAAAGTAGCACAAAAACTGTAGACATAACACACAAAATAGAAAACAATGAAGAATCCAAATGGTTTGAATTACCTCTCTACCTTATAGCAGAAAACAAATATGAAATTGCTGACCCCTTAATACTTTGCAGTTACTGCTCTGCAAAACTTGACAACAACCAAACTCTGTCACGTGCTATCACAAATAACTTGGAATTATTTCCACTACCGAAACCCCTCCAACTCAATTTATATGAGAGCATCATAATTCAAACAGTGCACCGATTTCAAGCAATAATATGCCTTCAACCAAAAACAGCAAAATTACCTACCTGTTAGTGAAAGACATTCATGGCAAAGAAGTTTATTTACCATTAGATCTGAAAGAAAATGTACAGTCTCTGGGAGTGCAACGGCCCAAAGATCAATCTTTAATTGTCTTAGTAAATGGTATACATACAAAAGACAAAAAAAAATTGGCAACAACATAGACTTACATAAAGTTAGACAAGACTTGCAATATCTAAAAGACAATAATGAAAACTCCAAAGAAATTAATATTGAAGAAAACCTGAGGGAAACCACTGAAATAATTCAAGAGTCACCAGAAACTGGTCAATTTGAACTTCTAGATACTGCTACAGTATCCAATATTTTAGACCATTATACAATTCATCCATTACACTCTAAAGACGCCATAGATGATGCACTAGAAAAGTACCAAATGCGACAAACTAAAGGATCACCAATCAGCATATGGGAAAAAAGTATTGAAGCACATGCTTTTCCTCTACTCTTTCCTACTGGGAAAGGAGGAAGGTACGATGATAGACCAACTCTGATAACAGCATGATAATACTGCTCGTTATGAATGTATTCTGAAGATCCCAGATTTAGACAAAATGTGGAATACATATTCCACCTACTCTTTGAAAGTGAACTAGCAACTCTATGCTACGGAGTTGCACACACATTGAAATCAGGAACCCATTTTCAAAATATGTCAGCTATGCAATTAGTACAAAAAGTGCAAGAAAAAGATGAGGGTCCACAATCAAGCGTTACAAATCTGTTAGCAAACATGTGTGGTACAACAGAATACTGGTTCTGACATCACTGAGATGTACGTTGTATGATAAGAAACCTTGGCCCACCCACATGGTTTGTTACATTAAGTTGTGCCACTGGTTTACAGTTTATCGAAAAATATGTCACTTGTGAAATTCCTTCACAAACAACAAATAGTGATCTTCATGCACACATTTACAATTTCAAAGACACAAATGTGGGAAACATTGTTGTCGCAAATACAAAACAAAGGGAAATACTACACCAAATGCAGCTTTGGTGTCCCTAGACCAGTTACAGCAACAGGTCAAGTAAACAAATTCATGTCTTCAGTTAGACATAGGGCCTCATCATGACTTTGGCGGTAACCCTTACATTTGGCAGTAGCGCTATTACAGCCGGATTTAAGGGTCAGCCAAATCAGGACTTCGGCAGATTTTACCCCAGCTCTTAGATGGGGTGAAATCCGCTGAAAATTCACGCTCATACCGCCGGCGGGAAATCCACCGGTGGTATTAGTGTGAAATTTCCCCATTGAGCCCAATGGGGAATGGGGCATTCCTGAATGCGCTCAATGGGGAATGGGGATTAACATTACCGCCGAACTTGTGATCCGGTGCTACTAGCAGGGAGTTCGGCGGTAGGGCTAATACCGCCGGCGGTAATACCGCCATCATTACTGCCAAGTCGTGATGAGGCCCATAGTGTTAAAGGTAAATCACCTAAGAACACATATTACATAAAAAGAACAGAAGAAGCAAAATATATCAATGATTACAATGCAACTATTGCCCTCTTATGGAATGCAAACATAGATGTGCAGTAGAATGCAGCCAATTCCACTGCAGTTGCATGATATGTTACAGCCTACTTAACCAAAGCAGAAAAACAGAGCTTCAAGACCTCTGCAGTGACCTATCATCGGACAAAACACTGTCTCAGAAATTGTACAGCTTAGGCATAAAAATGCTTTCTCATAGAGAATGTGGCTGCTATGAAGCTGCAGACCATTTAACCCATACTGCTTTTTATGGAAAATCGGAAAATATAGTATGGCTAAATCTTGGTCCTGCCAAATCTAGAAAAAGAGTTCTCAAATCATACGAGGACATAGAAACAATAGCCAAAAATGATCCCAACAGCCAAGACATTTTGAAAGACAATTTACTAGACACATACTACCCAAACAGGAGAACCACTTTGGAAACCATGTGTCTATAACACATAGCCCAAAACTTCACATACAAAAATAAAATAAAACCAGATGAAAACAAAGGTAGATACAGAGTGACAAACTGTGAAGGCAGCTTAGTGAAACTTAGCAAACGAAGATTAGTTAATCATATCAAATTGTCATTAAAAACTCCTCAACATAAAGAACTATATTACATGTCCCTGCTACAACTTTTTAAACCATGGAGAAAAGAAGAAGAGTTACTAGATATCTATGACTCCTATGAAGACGCTTTCAAAGCAAATGAAAGCACTATAACAGATGTAAACTTTACACAGTACAAAACAATGTTGCACAATGAACAGCAACATGAAGAAGAACTCCAGACCCAACTAGATAAGGAAACTCCCGACAGTAGTCAACCTTCTATAACAGAAAGCCAAGAACCACTGGGACAGCCACTAATAGCAAATGAGACAGAATTAGCTATGCCAGAAGTAGAAAACACCAACTGTAACTATGAAGAAGATACAGAAGACTTAACTGTACCAAAATCAAAACTGAATAATGAGCAGCGTAGCATTTTTCAAGAAGTAACAAAAGAAATTGCACATGGTGTGCAACATGAAAATAAAAAGTGTACCTGCGAAAAATACAAACCTCTACTACTATACGTCAGTGGACAAGCTGGTTCAGGAAAAACATTCTTAATCAAAATCATCAGCAAGTTCCTTCAACAATTGACAACAAACTGTCAGCTGTTGTAACTGCTCCCACAGTTTTAGCTGCCTATAACATAGGCAGTGTCACTTTACACCGATTACTACTCCTTCCAGTAGAACACCAAAACAAATGTGATTATTACAAACTTTCAACAGAAGCTGCAATGGAACTATGCAGAGTTTTAAAACAAATTAAAATGCTACTAATAGATGAAGTGAGCATGATCTCCAACCTAATGTTGGCTTTGATTTATCTCAGATTACAAGAAGTACTCAAAACAGACTACAAAAACACATTATTGTTTTCAGAGATCTTCAGTTGACACCAGTGAAAGGTGAACCTATTTTTAAAACCTTAGGGCACAAACTGCCATAAAACTGTTTGCTGCATAGGAAATGTCAACCTTTGGCAACATTTCCAATACAGATAATTAACAGAAAACAGGTGCCAGTCTGCAGACCTCACATATGCCAACATTTAAAAAAATATTAGAGTTGGTGTACTATCTCAAGAAGCACAATCAATATTAAAAACCGGCACATCCATGCACTCTATGGCCATAACTCATGTGCTACTGATGTCATGGACAAATTAGCACACAAAAATGTCAATTGTATGTCCTTGATGCCAACACTTGCAAGCTGTTAAAAATTCAATGAAACAATGTTGAAAAAAGAAATGCAAACAATAATGGAAATTTGCTCCACAGACAAACTGGACGTACATGGTATGACACTACCCATGTGTCAACAAGCCACAACAAGACTAAATACCTTAGAAAACTCTATCTCCAACACAGCTGGTTTGGAAAAAATATTGAACTGTAGAGTAATGCTTAAACTTAACCTTGAATACAGTCCATAAAAAAAGGCATGAGCTACGTAGCACTATCACGCTTACGTTCACTTGACGGTCTATTTCTAATCAACTTTGATGCAAGTAAAGTAAATGCTGATATTCCTTGATTTTAGAATAGAATAGACTACGTTCACTGTACACCCCCATCTAAAAACCTATCCTGTTCCAAAAAAAGCAAAACATTGTAAAAGAAAACTACTTCAAACAGAAATGCAACATGATGACATTGCAAATCATCCAAAGAGAGTAAAAGAAGCTAATACTTCATCAATTACTACAACCAAAGAAAAATCTACTACTCAAAGTAACTCAGGTACCTCATCAAAGAAGCAACACACACTCCGAAGAAATGACTTGGACACAGAACTGCGACCACAAAAGTGATGGGTGGAAGGTTTTGAATGAATCTGTACCACTGGCGTTGCTCTGGGCAATCTTCCACACCAACGTTTTTCAGCCTGTCTGCACCATTGCAAAAGGGGTCCAGCCATATGCAAATCAGTCTGGCACTGCCACCAATGGTAGCAGCCCAGCCCAAACTGCTAGGCCAGGTCCCCTCTGCATGGAAACGCAAGCAACCCCAGACATTTTTCAGCCTTGTTAGGCCTCCTCAGTGAGGTGCAGCTTGGTTCTCTATTGCGCAGCGAGCAGAACTATCAGGGCATTCACATTTTCAAATATAAGTGGTGTAAATTGCTTTGCAAATGTAGCAATAAATATTCTATTCCAATTGCCACCAATTATTGACAACATTTACTTACACAATACAGACCAATTGTGTTTGCAAATGTTAGTTTTTCATAGAAATGCAACCAACAATCCTGACAACACATACAGTGTTCATGGAATAAGACAAGAATTGGACTACTGTGCTGGAATGGTGAAATTCACTATAAACTCACAAGAAGATACACAAGAATTTCTAATGTACTACAAGTACTGGAAAACAAAAACATACCTATAAATGAAATCTTGCAGATTTCATACATGTGGAAACATACATGCACTATCTGCAACTATGTGACACAGGAACACATCCCTAATAAACGCTTTGTGTATGTATCAATACCTAACTGTGAATCCATTCCATGTCAGCAACTTGTACAAAATGCAAACCATGGCAGATTATGTACTACCTGCAATTCAGATAATCGCCCCACCTTACACATACAAACACATAGTAAATACATAATACTAATGCTTTTACGTTACAATGCAGATGGTACGAAAAACAACTGCAAGCTGACTGATTCACACATGGTCAAGTATCACTTGGTAAGAAAACCTTCACAACAATAGGTATAATCTCCCACGCAGGAGCCACAACCAATGCAGGTCACTACACTGCATACATAAAAAAGAATTGTGGATGGTTTGAATGTAATGATAGTACCATTACTCTAAAGCAGAGATTACCAGCAAATCTTATAAACGCTTATTTCATATTCTTAAAACCAAAATTTAATAACTAATCTGTGCATTAACATTAACAAAACTTCAATTAGAAAACTATAAACAGTTAGAATACGCCAACAGGTATCTAAATGCCCCAAAATTTGCAACAACCCAACAGATAGATGAGTAGCTTGAAAATATAATTAAAAAACTATAACCAGTTAGAATACGCCAACAGCTATCTAACTGCCCCAAAAAATCTGCAACAATCCAACAGATAGGACATTAGCCAGAAACAACAAATAAACACTGAAAGCAAAGAAAGAAATATGGTGTACCATAACAAAAAAAGATTTTTTTTTTATCCAGCATGGTTTTTCTTTCCCACACACCCAATGATTTATTAAACTCAGAAACTGAACAAATTGCAAATTACACTGGTTTGTAAACTACTAAATATGAGGGTAAGAAATAATGCAGAAATGTCTATTATGCAACTCATTATGAACTACATACACTTTTTTTTTCTTGCTTTTTTTTTAAAGCGCTCACACAGCCCGCAGACATTGAGGCGCTGTTACAGGAATTGTTTGTTTTGTAGTTGAATAATTGTTTTTCCTCTTAGTTGCGTATTTATAACGCACTTATACACCCAGAGGTTTCTAAGCGTGGACCCGGGGATCGAACCTGTGTTGCTTTATGTCGTCTTGCTTTCAAGGCACTCAATAACATGATCTTTTCTTTTATCACAGAAATTGAAAAAGAATATCTGCTCCAGTTACCCAAGTCATGAAAAAAATATATGCAATCACAAAAAATCAAACAATAAATATATAATAATTCAACTCACAAATACTGCTCCATAACACAACCACTGAAGCAAACATCTAACCATACAACACAATCCAAAATGTTTACTTCCATGGATATTTCATACTGCAATGCTTGTTACCAAACTCTACAATCTTAATTGCATGATGTAGCCAAAACTTCACATACAAACTATACAAATCAAACAGTACACAAACGGCCTTCTGCCATGCACCCAAGACCCTGGTCACAACCACTGCAGCATAACACACCCATAGAATCAAACATTTTAACTCTGCTATATTGGCTACTTATACAGGATATTAAATACAATCAACACTTACTAACAACCCAAAACCAATATCATACTAAAGTAAAATAGTCAGAAGTGCATTTTATATGTCCGCGGATAGCTGTGAACACATCAGGGGCACCTGCCACCTAAACAAATACAGCAATTGACCCATCTCTTACTCGCCCACCCTCCCCAAGCCCTCTTGCACACCAACACACTTCCCAAAGTTGTATTTGTCCCCCCGATAGTCGCCGCGCTGTCTGCGGATGTCCGCGGATCCAAGATGGAGGACGCATCAAAACAATATGACGCACCTCACGCTTCAACCCAGCCAATCAGAGAACACGTTGTATGTTTAGGGAAGGACAAGCCTTTGAAGTTGAGAAAGTTTCCACAAACTTTTACAATGGGCGAAAAGATTTCCGGACCGCATTTGCACAGTACGTTTGTACTGAAGAAGAGCAGTAGCTGAGGCAGTTGTTCCTGGCAGTTCGAGCAGATCTCGCTGTTCCTGAGCTTCCGTCGTGGGGACAAGAAGAAGGATGTCGGGAAGTTCCTGCACTGCCCAGGGATGAGGCCAAAAGCTTAGCAAGACATCGGTTTAAGGTGTGAGTGCCTTAAACTCCACAAGCTGGTTTCCTTCCCTCTGGCCATCATGTTTTCAACAGCACTCTGATGAAAATTCGACCAGATGGGGACGGTGTCCAGGTGGCATATGAGTTGGTTGTTCCCACCAAACTCAAGGGAAGAAGTTAACCTCGAAGGCCTTCTCTGTCGAGGGAGTTTCAGGCAATTTGTACCTGCAGCAGGGCTTCACCGTTCGTCCAGGAGTTGCAGCAGTCCTCTTCTTCAGCTTGTCTTCGGTTCTTTCGTTCCATTGGTCGACTCTGCTTTCCAAGTCCCAGAGACCTGCTTTTAAACAGTTTTCGCTCATTCATTCCAGCCTGGCTGTCATTCACACAGCAGAGTGGCTGTCCTTGCCAGACAGCCAGCCGGCCAATCACGCCAGAGTGCATTCAGGTGCCCTAGGAGACTAACCACACATCCCTCACATCCTGTCCACCACAGACACTCAGGCGCCAGAAGACGGCTTCAGCACTGAAGCCCGCCAAAGGCCAACAAACAAAGGGACCAAACCTGGTTTGGCGCACAGAGACAAACACAAGAAGCATCTTTCCTAAAAGAAATGGGGAAAAAAGTCGACCAGAGTTTTTACAGATAGGTCTTGGGCGCCATTTTTGAAAAACATGGCTGACTCGATTTTTAGCTACCGTTGTTAGCGGTTGGGAAAAATCATGGTAGCTTGATCTAAACCACTGCCATCAGACATTTAAAGTAGAAAAGGGCAACATTTCACTGTTACATGAGTGTTTTGACTCAGGGGAAGTTAAGCTACCCCTCCAGCACTCTATTGCAAGTAATGTGTGCTGGGTCAGTAAATCTAAAGAGACTAGTAAAGTCAATTTAACTTTACATGCTCTGGGACAGCGACGGATTGGCCCCAAGGCCTTTCGGCCTGTGGCCGGGCCGAAATGGTCCCTGGGGTGTGGGGGGCGGTTTCTGGCCATGCCTGGGCCGGTTTGGAAGAAAGAAAAAAAGAAAAAGCATGTATTGTTTTTTTTTTCTACAAGAATCCTTTCTTCCTTCTTAGGTCGATAAATGAGTACCAAAACAGGTTGGATAATATTGTATGCGTATTTGTTCTATAAAAAAGAGCCTTGGACGTCTGCTTGGAATCACAGTAATTTAGTGTACTTAGGTAAATGCTATTTGATGCTACTTCCTGTTTTGTCAAGGGGTGTAAGGTTGTGTTTCATTTCTTACTGGGATGTCACTTTGGGGTGAGGTCAAATGACATCACTTCCGGTGATGTCATCGGAGGTCAAGGGTCGTGAGACAAGGGGTGGGCCACTTTTTTGATGCGAGGGGTGGGCCACTTTTTTTTGGGTGACCGGGCCTATTTCTTGTCCCAGTCCGACCCTGCTCTGGGAGACAGTAGTCAGTCCCAGAGAAGGTATTTAAACCTTGAGAAGTCTGAAAGACATCCCAGTGCCACTGAACTGAAGGTGCTGTGTGACACAGAGAAAAAGATGATGCCCATGGAGTTGTTTTAAAACTACATAACCAAAGAACACAAAAGTAAAACACACAACAAAATACATGGAAGAGTGGGAAAAAAGGCTCACACTCTTCCCATGTACAAAAATAAAATCCTAGAATTCCAGCAAAGTTTCTGGGGGTTTCAATAGGTAAGCAAAATTAGCACATTGTGAGAATTCTCCCTAACACAGTCCCCAAGTGCAGGAGTAGCCCGAAAGGCAGTTCAGGGGTGCTACTGCCGGGAGGGAGGAGGGCTGGGCGTGCGAATAGAGGGTGGCCAGGTTACTAGTGCAGACTCCGTTTCAGCCAGGAACTCAGCAGGGGAGAGGAGGAGAAAAAGCAGAAGCAAATGGAAAGGTTTTGAGGTGGTTCCGGGACCAGAGATGGTTCTCAAATTTCAGGGACCCAGGGAGCCTGTTCCAGAGGGAGGCCCCAGCTGTAGAAAGAGAATTACCACCAAGTGCTTGTTTGGAGAAGTGACTGACCCTGAGGAAGTTGGAGGTGGATGAGCGAAGAGCTGGAGCACGAACATATTTAGGAATTGAGAGTAGAAGGTGTGGAGGGACCAGGTCCCAGAAGCCCCTTGTGGATAATGCAGAGGGTTTTGACCCTATTTGTTGCAGCCACTGGGAGCCAGTGCACACATTTGAGTCCCGGAGAGATACAATCCCTTGGCTTCAGGGCAAGGAGAAGTTGCGTACGCCTGTTCTGGGTGAATTGTAGAGGGTGGAGAGTACAAGCAGGCATATTTAGAAAGAGGCTGTTGAAATAGTCCACGCTAGCGAGAACCACATCTGTGGAGATAGTGAGCTTCTGGCACCTTGGTTTAGGTTGATAAGATTCATTCAAGGCTGCTTTTGGTGGGATATTTGTACCACCATTCAGGGCTGCTTTTGGTGCGAAATTTGTACCACGTATGTCGTAAATGGGTTAGTGTGGAAAGTAAATTGTAGCATTGTCGTAAGGAGAAAAGAGAGTTTATGTTTGGATACTGCAATGGGTGATATGGGTAAATGGAAATGTTGAACGCATAAACCATTCAGGTGCCACTTGATGGTAGGTGCTGGGAGAAAAAACAGTGTGTTTGGTAAGTATGTAATGGATGTTCAGTGCCAGACACCGTGCTCACAGGCACTCACAAGAGAGTTGCACACATACTGTTGAAAAAGTATTCCTACCTCTACTTTCTGGTGATGGGTCCCCATGTGCATGTATGTGGATGCAGAAATCTTGCGTACTTTTACTAAACTTTCTACTGCTCGCGCTTTCGAATGACACATTGACACAACACTTGCAATCTGAATGTGTAACAGTACATGTGAAGTGTTGTACACAACTGACAGTGTCACATGAAGACATCTTGCATGTGATTGGTGGATGCGTTTGACTATTTAACAGTACCCAATGAGGTAGTGCTGTACAAGAAATAGTGGAAAGGGAAGAAGGACAGCTCCTGCTTAACTGTGGCGTGGCCCTCGCGCTACTTGGGAAGCGCACGTGCAACATTCTGCGCTTCTCGCCATGTTGGCCGATGGAAATGGGACTGTGGAGATTATCCAATGAGGTAGTGAGGGTGTGGTTCACAGGAGGGGCGGTCAGACTGATTTTAATTTCTCTGCTTAGTGAGGCAGCCAGACATGGAGAAACGCATTGTGTTGACTTTTGGTGATGCCTTTGTGATTTTAGTTTGGAAGGAGTGGATGCTTTGTGGAATGCTGTCCATGTCCCCAGTTTCCATGACATGCATGCTCTTTGCAGAGAACTTAGCCATAGCGCTACTGTTCATGTTGTCGCCGTGCACTATGGTGGCATACATTTAGGTTACATGGCATGCTCACGTTTGTTCCATGTACTGAAGAGGATGATGAAGGCAGTGAAGAGGTTTTCTCCCTATGCGCAGGTGGTTTTCTCCGCCATACCACCAAGAAGAGTATGGAACAATCGTATTGGCTGGTGTGCCCAGTCAGAGACTGGAAGGTGTCTCATCAACAGAAGCATGTCTGATTTTGTGTGCGCACGTGGGCTGTTCTTCTGTAACAATGACATCATTAATTCTGAGAATGCAGAGTTTTTCCATTGAAATCACGTTTCTTTGTCAACCACTGATAATACTCTTTTCCTTGAAGTAGAGAGTACGAGGACCTAAATTTGGGATCCCCTGTCCCCTGCAAACTTATTTCATATGTCCTATGGACGTTCAAGTGTTTAGATATTCAAAAATCTAATGCAATTTAAATTGTAATTTGGAGAACATAATGGAAAAAGGCATTCACACTTAAAAACAATCATTTATTCTATACAATGTAGTTAGATGCGATGGAAAACACATAATGCCAGTGGTGATGTCCAATGAATAATTTGGCTGGCGCGTTTCGAGGATTACCTCTTCTTCAAATGGGCCTGATTGGACTAATCAAAAAAATTCAAAGAAAACATAGAAAAAAAAGTAAGCTAGTATTCATACAGGACAAATATTAACACAGTTATAAGTGCGATAGTCAGATGCATAGCGATGAAGCCTTAATCAGGACCAATCATGTGGCGATGTTCTGGGACAATTAAGAAAGTTCTCCTTGGCCTCAAGTATAATTCAGGTGCTCTTATCAAGAGGGTATAGAGGCAAGAATTAGAGAGAGACAAATTGAGTCCCAAAGGGTATTGGAGTGTGAGAAGTGAGAGGCTGTAGATGACTGTCAGACAAATAACTTTCAACCATGGTTGGAGTCCTATTTTAAATTCAATGGAATGAATATTCAATACGAAAATATATAGTGACACCTGCCAACATATGTTGCAGTTTTATATATTAGTACAATGATAATGGACACTGAACATTACCTTGCTGTGAGTCTCCTCGCAAGAAGTAGTAATAATCTCTTAGTGTTCTACGGTGATATATGAATACTGTGTATTATTATAGCACGGTTCACATGTCCATGAAGTATGGTGACTACTGGTCAAAGAAAACAGATTCGCAAATTTAATACTCATAAAGATACATTAGATAAGTGTCCATAATCCAATCCAATAATGGATAAGAAAAGAAAGGTGGAAGTACATCATCGTAATAAGCTTCAGCATTGTAGAAGTCCCTGTGTCCGTTGCCTTGGGTATGTTAACGCGTCTATAACGCGGGTGCCGTGTGTTGGCCGTGATCAGATTCACAAAGTCTGCTGTGTAATGTAAAGAGTGGTATAATTACGTTAATACTAGTGTATGGACAGATGTAAACTCGTGTTATGAGTGCTGTGATGTCTGTATAGCACATACCTTCATTATCCAACTTCAGAGAATACGAGCTGCTTGCAGTTCAAACCGGCGTGGAAAATCCCTGCACGATCGTTACCTTGGAAACGCTTGAGGCCGAGAATCCACGCCTCCATGTTTGTAAAGTTTTGAAAAGTTTGTAAAGTTTCTAAAGGGACCTAGATCTTACGTGTCTACTGGACCTCCATATTGGAGTAGTTTATATTATAGTAGAATAATCAGGGGTCCAATGGAGATAAGAAGTTATATATAAGGGTACTACTTGTATATGTTGACAATACTCCGGAGAATGGACAAGAAATGTTTAATAAAAAATGTTTTATGATACGGAGTCCCAAGTAAGAAGTTAAATAAGCTGCAAGGATGTCTATATATCCGAGGAGAGTATATGTTTATGGCAGTATCGAACGGAACTGTTGCCAGGCAAGAACTAACATCTCAACAAACTTCAAGGGGGCTTGATTGCCAGCAACTAACTATTACATAGTAAAATGATAAATTATTCCAATGGATTATTACACAGCCACAGTAAATTCGCTCTCCCTGGACGAATCCTCACCAAACTTTGCAAAAAAAGTATATGGCCCACTCTGAATTTTTTGAAAAAGTTTGGTGAGGTTTGGTCCAGTTATAGGGGGGGGGTCCCAAAATGTATTTTTTTCCCATTGACCTACAGCCCATTCCGCTGGACGGATTTTCACAAAATTTGTGGCAGGAGCAGCGGCTTGGTCCCGAAAGCATGCTTTTGTAGATTGGGTGAAAATCAATCCAGTCGTTTTTTTTTTAAAAAGGTCAAAAAGTAGGTCTAAAAAAATTAGTGATATCTATGTCCGCTCCGCAGAGACACTTCCCTGTTTGCTCCACGGGCAGGACACTGATTGGCTAATCGGCTTGCGTCATGTCCGCAGACACACAACATGTCCACCGATTGGCTGGAGTGAGGCGTGATGTGCGTCAGATCTGTCCATTGCGCCCGCCATCTTGGATCTGCCGACAGCGCGGTGACGAACAAAGGCGAAATGCAGTTTTGCGGAATGTTTTGGTGTGCAAGAGTTCTTGGGGAGGTGGGGGTAGTAAGAGACGGATGAAATACTGTATTTGTTTAGGTGGTAGGTGCTACTGAGGTATTCGGCATGCCCGCACTGTGATGGATTTTCATAATTAGTGAAAATGAGGGGTGTCCTAAGGATAGTATTCCCATCCGTGCTGTGCGCAGGCAAGTTGAAACTGTTCTAAGGACACGCACAGTGTCAGCAGACATAAAAATTGACCATATGCTGCAGTTGAAATGTTTGATTCTATGGGTGTGATATGCTGCGGTGGTTGTGCGCAGGGCCCAGAGTCTTGGGTGCATGGCCGTAGGTCATACACCCAAGACTCTAGGCCATGGCCTAGGACCTAGAGTCTTGCATGGCCAAAGGCCATGCACCCAAGACCTAAGTTATAAGTACTGAAGTTATAACTGAAGTTATAGTACTTGGGTATATAACTTCAATATTCATAAATTCAGTCTTGGGCCATGCACCCAAGACACTAGGCCCTTGCCACAACCACCGCAGCATATCACACCCATAAATCACACCCATAAAATCAAACATTTTAACTGTCTATATGGGCCCACCCATATCACACGTTCTACAAAGTTTGGTGAGAATTCATCCAGGGAGAGCGAAGTTGTAAGCCACCCATAGTGGCTTATAACTTCAGTGCACCTAACTTCAGTCTTGGGTGCATGGCCTTTGCCCATGCACCCAAGACTCTAGGCCCTGGCCACAACCACCGAAGCATATCACACCCATGGTGGCTTATAAACCACCGCAGCATATCACACCCACAACCACTGTAGCATATCACACCCATGCTGGCTTATATCTTCAGTTCTTATAACTTCGGTCTTGGGTGCATGGCCTTTGGCCATGCACCCAAGACTCTAGGCCCTGCCCACAACCACCGCAACATACCACACCCATGGTGACTTATAACTTCAGTGCATATAACTTCAGTCTTGGGTGCATGGCCTTTGCCCATGCACCAAAACTCTAGACCCTGCCACAACCACCGCAGCATATCACAACCGCCACAGCATATCACACCCATGCTGGCTTATAACTTCAGTGCTTATAACTTTGGTCTTGGGTGGGTCCATATAGACAGTTACAATGTTTGATTCTATTGGTGTGATCTATGGGTGTGATATGCTGGGGTGGTTGTGGCCAGGGCCTAGAGTCTTTATGCAAGGCCATACACCCAAGACTCTAGGCCCTGGCCACAACCACCACACGATATCACACCCATAGATCACACCCATAGAATCAAATATCTATCAAATGTTTGAAATCTACAGTTTCTGTACTGTTTGATTTGTATAGTTTGTATGTGAAGTTTTGGCTATGTCATGTTATTAAGATTGTAGAGTTTGGTAACAAGCACTGTAGTATAACATATCCATGGAGGTGAACATTTTGTATTGTGGTGTATGGTTAGATGTTTGCTTCAATGGTTCTGTTATGTAGCAGTATTTATGTGTTGTATTAGAATGTACTTACTGTTTGATTTGTTGAGATTGGATATATTTTTCTCATGAGTTTGGTAACTGGAGTACATATTCTTTTTCAATTTCTGTAATAAAAGAAAAGAGCATGTTAGTGTATGTATTTTATAAAGACTTATTACATTGCATAATAGACATTTCATCTATTTTCGACCCTCATATTTAGTAGTTTACAAACCAGTGTACTGTGCAATTTTGCTCAGTTTCTGTGTTTGTTTTTCAAATCATTGGGTCTGTGGGAAAAATAATCCATGTTGGATTAAAAAAAAAACTTTTGGAGCAGTTAGATACCTGTTGGCGTATTCTAACAGTTTATAGTTTTTTAATTGAAGTTTTGTTAATGTTTAAGTACAGATTAGTTATAAAATGTGGGTTTCAAGAAGATTAAATAAGCGTTTGTAAGATTTGCTGGTAATCTCTGCTTTAGAGTAATGGTACTATCATTACATTCAAACCATCCACATTTCTTTTTTATATATGCAGTGTAGTGACCTGCATTTGTTGTGGCTCCTGCATGGTAAATTATACCTATTGTTGTGAAGGTTTTCTTACCAAGTGATACTTGACCATGTGTGAATCCAGTCAGCTTGCAGTTGTTTTTGGTACCATCTGCATTGTAACGTAGAAGCATTAGTATTTCGTATTTACTATGTGTTTGTATTAGTAAGGTGGATCGATTATCTTTATTGCAGGTAGTACATAATCTACCATGGTTTGCATTTTGTACAAGTTGCTGAAATGGAATGGATTTACAATTAGGTATGGATACATACACGAAGCGCTCATTAGGGATTTGTTCCTGTGTCACATTGTTGCAGAGAGTGCATGTATGTTTCCACATGTATGAAATCTGCAGGATTTCATTTATAGGTATGTTTTTGTTTTCAAGTACTTGTAGTAAGTACATTGGAAATTCTTGTGGATCTTCTTGTGAGTTTATAGTAAATTTCACCATTCCAGCACAGTAGTCCATTCCTTGTCTTATTCCATGAACATTATACGTGTTGTTAGGATTGTTTGTTGTGTTTCTATGAAGGACTAACATTTGCAAACACAATTGGTCTGTACTGTGTAAGTAAATGTTGTTAACAATTGGTGGCAATTGAAATAGAATATTCATTGCTACATTTGCGTACCAATTTACACCAGTTATATTTGAAAATTTGAATGGACCAGATAGCTCTGTGTCCAAGTCATTTTTTTGGAGTGTGTGTTGCTTCTTTGAAGAGGTACCTGAGTTACTTTGAGTAATAGGTTCTTCTTTGGTTGTGGTAATTGATGAAGTATTAGCTTCCTTTATTCTCTTTGGAGGATTAGCAGTGAGATCCTGTTGCATTTCTGTTTGAATTAGTTTTCTTTTACAAGGTTTTCCTTTTTGTGGAAAAGGATATGTTTTTTAGATGGGGGTTGTATAGTGAACATAGACAATTGTATTCCATAATTCATGGAATATCAGCGTTTACTTTACTTGCATCAACGTTGATTAGAAATAGACTGTCAAGTGTACGTAAGCGTGATAGTGCTATATAGCTCATGCCTTCTTTAAAGAATGTGGGCCTCATTACGAGTCGGGCGGTAAGGGATACCGGGCACCGGTTTGGAGACCGGCACGGTAATCCCCCACTGCCCGATTCTGAGGGTGTGGTCGGACCACACGTCTCTTATGGGTCCCGTTAGGGGAACAGGCTGCTGATTATGGGCTAATTTGTTTTGGTGTTCTACTGGAAGGAGTAGTAATCAGTGTAAAGTGACACGGCCTATGTTTTAGGTAGCTAAAACTGTTGGGGCAGTTACAGCAGCTGACAGTTTGTTGTTTGTCATTTGTTGAAAGAACTTGCTGATGATTTTGATTAAGAATGTTGTACCTGAACCAGCTTCACCACTGACCTATAGTAGTATAGGTTTGTAATTTTGGCAGGTACATTATTTATTTTCATGTTGTACACCATGTGCAATTTCTTTTGTTACTTCTTCAAAAATGGTGTGCTGCTCTTTGTTCAGTTTTGATTGTAGTACAGTTAAGTCTTCTGTATCTTTCATATTGACACATGGTGTTTTCTACTTCTGTCATAGCTAATTCTGCTTCATTTGCTATTGGTGGCTGTCCCAGTGGTTCTTGGCTTCCTGTTACAAAAGGTTGATTACTGTCGGGAGTGTCCTTATCTAGTTGGGCCTGGTGTTCTTCTTTGTGTTGCTGTTCATTGTGAAACATTGTTTTGTACTGCGTAAAGTTTATATCGGTGATAGTGCTTTCATTTGCTTTGAAAGCGTCTTCATAGGAGTCGTAGTTATCTAGTATCTCTTCTTCTTTTCTCCATGGTTTAAAAAGTTGTAGCATGGACATGTATTATAGTTCTTTCTGTTGAGGAGGTTTTAATGACAATTTGATATGATTAATTAAGCTTCATTTGGTAAGTTTCACTAAGCTGCCTTCACAATCTGTCACTATATATCTACCTTTTTTTTCATCAGGTTTTATATTATTTTTGTATGCAAAGTTTTGGGCTATGTGGTATAGACACATTGTTTCCAAAGTGGTACACCTGTTCGGGTAGTATGTGTCTAGTAAATTGTTTTTCAAAATGTCTTGGCTGTTCGGATAATTTTTGGCTATTGTTTCTATGTCCTTATATGATTAGAGAACTCTTTTTGTAGATTTAGCCGGACCAAGACTTAGCCATACTATATTTTCAGATTTTCCATACAAAGCAGTACCGGTTAAACGATCTGCAGCTTCATAGGAGCCACATTCTTTATGAGAGAGCATTTTTATGCCTAAGCTGTACAATGACTGAGATAGTGTTTTGTCTGATGATAGGTCATTCCAGAGGTCTTGAAGCTCTGTTTTTTTCTGATTTTGTTAACATATCGTGCAACTGCAGTGGAATTGTCTGCAATGTACTGCACATCTATGTTTGCATTCCATAAGAGGGCAATGATTGCATTGTAATCATTGATATATTTTGATTCTTCTGTTCTTTTTAGGTAATACGTGTTCTTAGGTGATTTACCTTTAACAATATGTCTAACTGAAGACATGAAGTTGTTCACTTCACCTGTTTCTGTAACTGGTCTAGGGAAACCAAAGCGGCATTTGGTGTAGTATTTCCCTTTGTTTTTGTATTTGCGACAACGCTATTTGCCACATTTGTGTCTTTGAAATTGTACAATTTGTGCATGAAGATCACAATTTTTTGCTTTTGATAGAATTTCACAATTGACATATTTTTCGATAAACTGTAAAACAGTGGAATCACTGTCTTGACCAAATTTAGGAGCATCTTTAATCCATAAAAGCATGTGGATATGTGGTGCTCCTCTGGCTTTGTATTCTTTTCTCCAAAAGAAGTGTTGCACTTCTCCAATGGGAGGAACAGTTTTATTACAAATAAAGTGTAGCATAGCAATGAAACGATGATGGAAATATCTTGAAACATTAACAGGATCTAGAGAGCAAATTTCTCCAAGTGTTAGTATATCTATGTTTGTTTTGTTTTTGATTGATATGCGTAGGAAATCATATAAATCTTCTCATGCATATTCTGCACAACTTAATATAACAAACCAAGTGGGTGGGCCAAGGTTTCTTATCATACAACGTACATATCCGTGACGTCGGAACTAGTACTCTTTTGTACCACGCATATTTGCTATCAGATTTGTAGTGCTTGATAGTAAAACCTCATCTTTTTCTTCCACTTTTTGTATTAATTCTGTAGCTGACATATTTTGAAAGTGGGTTCCTGATTTCAATATGTGTGCAACTCTGTAACATTCACTTTCAAAGAGTAGGTAGAATATGTATTCCACATTTTGTCAAAATCTGGGATCTTCAGAATACATTCGTAACACGCGGTATTCTGATGCTGTTATCTGAGTGGGTCTATCATCGTACCTTGATCCTTTGCCATTAGGAAAGAGTAGAGGAAAAGCATGTTTTTCTATACTTTTTCTCCCATATGCTGTTTGGTGATCCTTTGGTTTGTTGCATTTGGTATGTTTCTAGTACATCATCTATGGTGTCATTAGAGTGTAATGGATGAATTGTATAATGGTCTAAAATATTGGATACTGTAGCAGGATCTAGAAGATCAAATCGACATGTTTCTGGTGACTCTTGAATTATTTCAGTTGTTTCCCTTAAGTTTTCTTCAATACTTATTTCTTTGTAGTATTCATTATTGTCTTTTAGATATTGCAAGGCTTGTCTAGCTTCATGTAAGTCTACGAGCTGTTTCCAAATTATTTTGTCTTTTGTTGGTACACCATTTACTAAGACAATTAAAGATTACTGTATTGGACGTTGCACTCGAAGAGTGTGCACATTTTCTTTCAGATCTAATGGTAAACAAACTACTTTGCCACAAATGCCTTTAACCAATTCAGAGGGAGGTCATTTTGCTGTTTTTGGTTGAAGGCGTATTATTGTTTGAAATGGGTGCACTGTTTGAATTATGATGCTCTCATATAAATTGAGTTATTGCAGGGGTTTTGGTAGTGGGAATTATTCCTAGTTATTTGTGATAGCACATGAAGGAGTTTGGTTGTTGTCAAGTTTTGTACTGCAGTAACTGCAAAGTATTAAGGGGTCAGTTATATTTTTTTTTTTTGCTATAAGGTAGAGAGCTAATTCATAATATTTTGTATGTTACATCTATAGTTTTTGTTTTACTTTTATAAAAAGTTCTGCAGCAACACACACACATGGTTTGGTACTTCAGCGGATGTACTTTTAAATTTTAGTATTTCTTTTTTGTATGTGTGTAGTAGAAGTTTGCTATGTGCAGAATTGTTGCTAGTCGTTTGTAAAGCTATTGCATTTTGTAAGTGGCTTTCACTTCCAAAATATTTTCTCTGGATATGGTTGATTTCTTCTTTGGGTGTACCATGTAGGAGAGTGTTAGTTAAATTGGCTAGTGCTAAAGCAGGACTTTTAGCATAGTACAGTTTATAGACTAGATTTCACATAGTTGAATGATGTGTTGATATCATGTTGATATGATGGAATGTGCTTTTGCAAATAGGTCCTGAAATGCAGGCTAATGAATGTCCTTGTAGTCCTGTGTATTTGTGTACTGGACAGGTATCCATATTTTTCAGCACTTTCATTTTGATTTTGTCTTTTCCTTTCACATACTGATTGAGGAACTGGCGTAAAGATTTGAAAGGATTTTTTGGGAATGTTACACATTGACATGCATGGCCATTTGTGTACTGGATGTTCTGGTTCAGTCGAATGGAGAGGCAATTCTGAGTTTTCTGGGGATATTTTTGTAAGCAGTATTTCTTGTTCCATTATGGTATTATTAATTTTTTCATAACCTTGTCCACTGCTATGAATGGCAATTGTGTTGGTTTGGTTTTGTTTGTATGCTTCTTCATTAAAATATGGTTCTGTGCTTGTGGTGTGACTCCATTCACCTCCACAGATATTTAAGAAGTTAATTTTTGTTGACATTTCGTTTATTGAGAATTGTTTTCGTAATTTAGTAGATAGTTTTGTTAGTGCTTTCATTCTGTTTAACACTAAAATGAATAACGTTCTTTTGAGAAGGATTGCACTGTCTATTAAAGCTTCTAAAATTAATTTTCTATGGTAGGTTTGAGGGGTTGTGCATGATTTGTCTCCTGTTTTTATAAGATTCTGAAGGACACTGTGGCGGAACATTTTTGCTTGGTATGGTTACTTGTTAGTATATCAACATTTATAGGAGCAGTTTTAGCAGTAGTGGTAGCCAAATTCTTGTTAAGTATTTTTTGTTTCATTTTACATTTTGATAGAGGAGGCAAAGTTTCTGTACTGGAAGCTTGTTTTGTTTTGCTCAATGACTGTATTAGCTGTTTTGTTTGAACGTTGTGAACTCTGGTAGAGATGGATGCTTATTTTGGACACTTTTATTTTCATTTGCTCTATTTCTGTGTTGCTTTCTACGGAGTCGCTTTTTGGTAGGCATTCTTTGGGGTCTGTTGAAAAAAAAGAAGGTATGGGTTGGGCCGTTCAGCAATGTATGTGTGCTGTGTGCATGAGTGTCTGAGTATGATGGGAAAGATGTATGTGGTGGTGTGTGATTGTGCATTGGGCAGTTACAATTAGTTGGGAAGGCTATTCTTTTATTTGTGTGTTACTAAACTGCGGTTCATATGAGAGTAGAAAGTGAGCTAGTGGTGAGGAGAAGCATTAATTATAAATCTAATTGTATAAAATTAAAACAGTTATTTGTTTTGTAGTACTAACATTCTAAGGGTTGAGTATGTTATTTGTGTTCCAAAAAAACGGGGATTTGTGTGCCAATCTGCCTGGTAATCTTTGTTAAATAAATGGTGATTTGTGGGCAGAATGGTTCAGAAATCGCTGTTTTTTTTGGTGCGCAAATTATATGAATGAACCACACAATGTGTTTGAGGAACAGTAAGAATATTAAAGTAGTATTGTTCTTACTCTTTTTTTGTGCAATGAGCAGGTCTCTTCGGATATGTTGTTTGTAGTTCAGATACTGCTGATTTTCAGGAGAGTGGTCCTCATGCAATTGTAAAAGAAAGAAGTTAGTAATTTTGTGTGTTTATAGCACTGATGTTAATGAAGACGTTGATTTTTATGTTTTTGTGGTAGTATTCTTGTTTGATATCTGAACATAGTGTATGCATGCATTTAATTTGACTATGTGCAGCGTTTATATTTTATTTACAATATGTTAGTGCAACATGCTTTGAAAATGAGTAGAATTTTAAGTGCATGAAAATCACTTGGTTTTTTAAATGTGTATTGTAGATGGCAGACAGGTTTGGAAGTGACAGTTGATTATAGTAGATGGGAAAAATGTCAATACGTTCATTTTATAGGTAGACATGCCAACAATCGGGAGCACCTGAGAGGGAGATTTCACCACATCAATCGGGAACATTTATTTTTCTCATAGGATTGCATTGGGATTAGCATTAATTTAGGCGGGAGACAGTAAAAAATTGTGCGATTTATCAATGAAAATCAGGAGTTTCGCGTTTAAACCGGGAGTGTTGGCATGTATGTATAGGCTATGCAGGTTTAGTGGCATTACTCTGTTTATATGGATTCATAACACTTGTACATGTACTGTGAATAAAATATGCATACCTGTAGTTTGTATTCATGCATGTAGATATGAAAGCAGCTGTAAGTAGACATCTTGGAGACTTGTAGAGTAGTTTTTGTACTAGGTGCTTTCCAATGATATGAGACTTGTACTCAGAGTGATCAAACGTACATTTGAAGTGCGGAACTCCGATGATGGAGTTAGATGTAGAGGTCTTGGATGTGATGGGTGGATGGTTGTGTGACTGCTTAGCTGTATCCAATGAGGGAATGGCACAGAGAGTGATGTGGAAAGGGTAGAAGGGCTGTCTAAGAGTTACGTGGCATGCGGACACTGTGGCTGTCCACGGGTAAGGCGTGCCACATCCGGGGTTTTCAGCAAATCCAGTATGGAATGGGGACGGTAGGAATCAGCCAATCAGATGTTGACATTGTGGATTTGTGTAGAAAGAGACTGAGTGTAGTGAACATGGCAGAGGTGGAGAAAGTCAGGGTGTTGGTGCTCAAAGATATGTTTGTCCATGTTCCTACCTCTACCTCTGACTGAGCTGACCGAGCGTGACTCAGAGTATCTGCGTGTCGCGCTAGAAGCCTCCGTGCTTGCACACGCTCCTAAGGTAACATTAGCCCATGCTTTGGTGCAATCCAAACTACCTGGCCACACAACCGTGCGGATCCTTGGTGCCTACGCCTGGAGACCGTTAGACTATAGTTCTCTGTAAACTGTACTGTACCTAACACAGCACAACCTTAATGAACACTGCATATGATCGCTAGCTCTAATGTGCTACATATATGATAGCATAATGCAAGTTTGTTTCACCTATTCACTCTCCTCTTAATTCATCTCTACCATGCTAGAGTGTTAGAGCCTACTGCATTGCTAGATTGTTAGCCATCTGCCTTGCCTGATTATTAGAGCCAACTGCAATGCTAGACTGTGAGCCATCTGCCTTGCCTGATTATTAGAGCCTACTGCAATGCTAGATTGTTAGCCATCTGTCTTTCCTGATTATTAGAGTCTTCTGCAATGCTAGATTGTTAGACGTCTGCCTTGCCTGTTTATTAGAGCCTACTGCAACGTTAGACTGCTAGCTATCTGCCTTGCCTGTTTATTAGAGCCGACTGCAATGCTAGACTGTGAGCCATCTGTCATGTGAGATTGACAGTCTTATTCTGCTTGCATGCAATAAGATAGGAGCTACATATTCTATTACACCTAATGTGTGCCACATGCATAGCTACTCATCTTTAGACCTGTGTTCCATTCTATGACTTGAGCCCAATAGCTATCTCTAAGTTCTGTCCCCTATCTTGCCTCACGCCAACGATATGCACCTCACACTGCTCTACACAGTCCTACTAAGGCCTATCCTTTATACAATCACTTCACAAGATTTCACTATGTCACCTCTCCCTAAGCAGGGTGACATGATCACCAGACCTTTAGCTCAGAGGAACATTAAACTAAGAGCGAGACTCTCAAGACTGTACGACCCCTTAACCAAAAAAATGTCAGTAAACGTTACCTCTGGTCCTTGCAAAACCAGCAATCATCAGCACCCTCTCCAACTGAATAGCAGACTCTTCCGAGAGTCTACCTCTACCTCGAAATGTAACATTAAGGCACAGCTATTACCGCCTCAACTAGCACAGTCTGGTATAAAGGGTGCCCTTATAAATGCCCGATCCATGGTTGCTCACGCAAAAGATATCGCAGACCTTTTACAAAATGAAAACATAGATTTCTTAGCGATTACTGAATCCTGGTTCCACCCTGCTGCGGGACCAGCAATTATGCTTGCCATCCCAGATGACTATACCCTCTTAAGACTAGACTGCACCTCCTCTCCAGGGGGAGGTCCCGCCATAACTGCTAAAATCAACCTTACACTGAGATTATCCTCACCTCACGACTCAAAGTCATGTGAAGCCTTAACTGCTAAGTTAACCATATCTAATACGCAGTCTATATCTATCCACCTGATATACCGACCACCAGGCCCGCTAGGCTCCTTTGAGGAAGAGTTAACAAACATATTGTCTAACTACCTTAAAAATTCCTCTCAGAGTATCATACTAGGGGACTTCAACCTTGGCTTCAGCGACCCCTTAGACACCAATGCCACTCAAATCAACAATTCCCTAGAGGAACTAGGCTTTACCCAAAAGATCTCAGGTCCTACCCACACTAAAGGTAGAACCCTCGACTGGATTGCCGAGCACAACTGCCCAATTACAGTCACATCTATAACACCTCAGTCCTGGTTGGACCACCACCTGATCACGGGTCCTCCCGCTCCCCAAAAAACAAAACTTAGACCCATCCATTCTGACTAATTACCGCCCCATTACCACAGTCCCTTTCCTACTTAAAATCCTCGATAAAATAGCATACCTGCAAATCCAACACTATTTCGAACACAACCACCTCCTAGGAGTCCGACAGTCAGGTTTCAGACCCCAACATGGTACTGAGACTGCTCTTGTAGACCTTAAGGCACAAATAGATGAGCTGAGAGACGAGGGTAAGACAGCAGTATTGCTGCTCCTCGACATTTCAGCCGCTTTCGATCTGGTAGACCATGAGATCCTATGCAATCACTTAAAATCTGCAGCCCACTCATCACAAGAGTCTATTGACTGGATACAGTCCTTTCTCAATAACAGAACAATGTGAGTGTTCTCCCCATTAGCAGCTGCCAACCCAATGCCCATTACTTGCAGGGTGCCTCAGGGCTCATTTGTTTCTCCCACTCTGTACAATATCTTCACAAAGCCCCTTTTTGATGATCTTGATGGTCTGGGTATCACCTACACAAATTATGCCGATGATACCCAGATCCTCATCCTGCTGACCGGGGATTATGACAAGGATTTGGCCTTTGTAAACAGAGATACCTCATCATCCAGGCATGGATGGCCTCACATGGTCTATGGCTGAATGATGACAAAACGGAACTCCTCATCCTGGGCACTACTGCTAATCTCAACAAACTTGGCCATAACTACTCCTCGTTTGAAATAGACAACAATATTATTGCCGTGGCTAAGGAGGTCGAAACCTTAGTTTTTTATCTAGACTCCACACTAACATTCAAAAAACAAGTAAATGCTATGGCTTCCGCTACCTCCTATACCTGCAAACTCATCAGAGCAGCCAAATCCTTCCTTTCCCCTAATAACTGTATTTCCCTAGCAAGAGCCTTGATCTTGTCCAAATTGGACTATTGCAATGTTCTATACGTAGGTAGCAATAAATACATCACGGACAAGATACAAATCTTGCAAAACTATGCATTAAGAGAAGCCTTAAGTCTTCTGAAGAAAGCCCATATCTCTGAGACTAGAAGATCCGTCAACTGGCTTTTTATGAAAGACAAGATCCTCCTTAAATCCGCCTCCTTGATCCACGAATGTCTCCACCATTCTGCCCCTCAATACCTAGTAGCAAGATTCACCAGACAACTATCCTGAAAATCCAATTCCAACCTCCCACTGGTGCCCAGATTCAATCGTACTATCACTGGGGGAAGTAGCTTCTCTGTCAAAGCAGCACAACAGTGGAACTCGCTACCGCCATCCCTAAGGGAAGACTTGCCTTACTTATTCATTGGATTAAGGAACATGATATCTAATGAATTGGCATCTACTGACCTTTCAGCTATAAATTTGTAAGTTATGTATATTATGTATATTATACTTTTCATGTAATTACGACATTGTACCTGTTCTCATTCTGCTGTCGGGTCTAGCACTGTAACCACAGCTGGACTCCAAAGTATCTCTTGTAACCTAAGTTATACGATCCTCTTGTTGCTCCTGGACCCTGCTACCTCTGGGTTAGGTGTGCATTACAAATAATAAAACAAACAAACAAAAAAACATAGTTTACAGCAGTATGCTCAATGCAGGCATGTGGCAAACAATTTCAATGTTAAAGGAGTGGAGGGGGTTTGGAGCGCTGTGCCTAATTGCAATGTAGAGGAAATTCTACAAGTTTGTGAAGATATGTGTAGGATGAACAGTCCCCATCTGGTAGTTTTGCACTATGGTGCTTTCCATTTGGACTATGTGAGTGCCCCTACTTTGTTGGCGGATTTGGAACAGTTGGTTCAAGCAGTAATGAACATCCTTCCAAATGCGAAAGACATTTTTTCTGGATTACTACCTAGGGCAATATGGGACAAAAGTTCTGTTTTTTGTCCTCAGCAAAACATTGCTAGGTGTGCAATCAATCGAGGCATGTGTGCTTTCATGCTTAGAGCTGGTATGTTTTTTCTGTAATAATGAGAATATTGATTCGAGTAATGCTGTTTATTTTGAAGAAGATGGTATTTCTTTATCTTTTTTGGGAAATGCAATGTTGTTTTGGAATGTAAGGGTTGCTTTGGAGAAGGTTATGTGAAGATTTTAGTTGTAAAGTAAGAACATTTAAAAAAAATACAAAATAACAGGTGTCTGTCAGGAGTCTGCATAAAAAAACAAAAAAAACGGCTCTTTTCAGAGCCCACCTCAAAGGGGAAATGGGGCACACTATTTAAATGCACATTCACCATGCTCAGATCTTCGATATGTCCGCGGACATGGCGGCAGTCTGCGGACAGTGCGTATTACACACGGGGATTCTGGGGTGGAGAGGCATGCAAATGAGAATGACCGGAGCTAGGGATTGGTCAGTAAAGTTTAGTGGGTGTGTTGTGTAAGGAGAGATTTTGTGAGAACGTCTTTTTCCAGAGAGAAGATTATCTGGATTTTGGGACACTCATGGATACATTGGTTGGATGTGCATGCAGAACGTTGTGGCGTAGCTGCAGATCTTGGATTCCCTCATGTGGAAGTGCACTGGCATGGAGTGCGTGGAATGAAGTGGCTGGACTTGGTACCTCTCTGTGCTACTTTAGAGACAGAGCATCATCCGGACATAATTATAATTCATTGTGGAGGGAACAGTTTAGGACATGTGTCTGGAATTTGTTTGCAATGTGCAATGAAAGAAGGACTTGAGAAGGTCATGGACATGTTTCCAAATTACCAAGTAATTTTTTCTCGTATTGCGCAAAGACAAATTTGGCTGCATTCTTCTTTATTTGGTCCACAAATGGCGAAAGCGAGGTGCAATGTCAATAAGGCTGTTTGTGCCTTTCTAAGAGATGTTGGCATGTCCTCTTTTCACAATGAAAATATTATGTTTCGTAGCACATACATTTTTCGCAATCAGATTTTTCTGAGAAATGTACTAAATTTATTGCAACCTTTTTTGGAATTAGAGTGACATATTTTGCAGTAAATGTTGCTGATTTCAAGTTTTTCAAAGACACAAAAACACCACTAAAAGGTTCTTTTCAGAGCCACCACTTCTTCCCAGAGAAAGGTGAATTGGTTTTGCTAGGGCAGCGCCCTAAAATGTTATATGTCCTAGGACTGACCGCAGACCTTCAAAAAATGCACAGGGCCCTGCGCTGTTTATTTGACACTTGTATTTTTAAACTGTGAAAGGTGGCTCTGAAAAGAGGCTTTTTTTATTTTTGTTTTATATTTTTTTGTTTTTTTACACACGACACACTAGGAGAGGAGGGGAAAGGAGGGTAAGGAAGGGACACCAACCACAGGGATAAGAAAGGGCAGCTGCAGACAGGAAGATGTAGAGTGGGCCTTACTTAGGTAGGTAGCAGGTCTTTTGGTGGTCCGTGACCGTAGTCTCGAAAGCACTTCGAAGACTCTCCCCCCTGCAGAGTACTGCGTCACAGTACATACACAATATTGTGACCCTCGAAAGGTAAGGGTCAACTGCATTGCGAATGGCCTATGAAGCAGCTGGAGGGATGCGCTCTGCCACAGGAGTGTCTCTTGTGGTGAGAGGGGCGGAAACGGAGGATGCTGTAGAGGAACTCAACCTATTACGTTTATCACAAGGTACAACCTTGCAAATGTCTGCACTGTGGTCGAAGTTAGGTGTCGCTTCATGGATGTCGTACCAAAGCTATGCGGACCACGTCTCCCATGACTCAGCACCAATTTGCACTGGTTACAGAGGACCTTGTTCACACGTGCTTTTGGCACGTTACCATAAACAGTAAACAACCGCCACACCCAAGACTCCCGGCGAGTGCCAGTAGTAGGGAGTCCCTCGACATCATTCTCTTCATCCTATTCATCCTCGTTCTCTACATCCTCACGCGTGTTCCCCTCTGTAGGCCCTTGGGGAGGTGGTGGTGGTGGAGGGTTTGGGGGTGGTGCTGAGCAGATGTAGCAACAGCAGCCATGGAAAAAGTATGTGGAAAGCCAGGGCCATTGTTTGGGACATGTGAAATGGTGAATTTTTACTGTAAAATAATTTGGATTGTCTGAATAAGTTCTTTTAAAATGTTGGGGAACCGGACAGAGTCCAAAATTAGGACACACGCTCAGCGTAGGTGTGGTCACATGATGACATCGGGAACACGTCCGCAAAGGGAACGTGTGTTGGCAGGACATCAAATGCATAGGAACGGCAATGCGCATGCATGCCGGTGTTCTACGGACAGTGTTCAGGTCCTGAAGCTAATTAAAAGTGCGACACAAGTGAGACAGACAGTTACGGACAGGCGCGTTGTTTGCAGCACTTACGGGTGTGGTGCGCACCTGCGTAGATGTTCTGCAGACTGTACGGCCAGGTATAGTGTCCTTAGGACAGGTAAGCTAAGCAACCATAACTCCCGCCACCACCGTGCACTGCTAAGACTAACACCCAGGACATCAAAGATTACATCACAGATGCCATTGATGACATCACTGATGTCATCACATGTGCATTTACCTTTCATGAAAGGTTTGTACAAGGGATTCTTATTATAATGTTCACAAAAAAGTGTCAAGGATCATTGGAATAAATAGCATGAGCTATTTAGTGCATTAAGCAATGCAGTGATATAAATAGCATTCTGTTATGAAGTTCTAACCAGTATACTAAGCTACTCATCAAGAAAATAGGCATTGTGTGCAGCATACATGATGGAGGTGCAATATTCATAATCTTGCCATGTTGAATAGTGAAATGATAACTGCTTTCTTATTAGAGTTTTGTGTACTGTGAAACATGTAATAAGTAGCTAATAAAACCCACTTACTACATAACTGCATTATTACAGACAAAACACAAACAGACTACAACACATACGAATATGAGTATATACAGTGAAGTAAGCGAAAAAGCAGCAGTAGTACCAGAAAGTGTTCATAACTTAACTGATTATCTTTATGCAGAGACATGATTGCTCTGTTTCAAAGCTGCTACTTACTCTATGTATATGTATCACATGATGTGACTGGACCCTAATGAAAGTAGTGTGAGTACAAGGTATACAAATATGAGCATATGCAGGGAAAGTACAGTAATAAAAAAACAACACAACTATCAGAAAGTGCTGGTAACCCTACTGATTATCTTCATGCACAGAAAAGCCTGTGTATTCCCCTATGTATATGTTTCATATGATGTGACTGGACCCTAAGGGAATTACTGTAAGACCATACTTGAAGGATAAATCTAAAAACATAGTACTTTTTCAATTTTTAGTTCCTGACTGTTACTGAAGAAAACTATGTGGCCTAGATATGTCAGTAAAGGAACGCCAGACATGTGATGTCATCAGTGATGTCATCAATGATGTTTGTGATGTCATCTTTGATTTCCTGGGTGTTAGTCGTAGCAGTGCACGGTGGTGGCGCGAGTTATGGTTGCTTACCATAACTGGCGAATTTCAGGGGTTTTTCGGTTTTACTTGGAACCATAAGGTCCCTTTAACAAAGTTTTTTTACTGAATTTCATAGGTTTTTAGTAATGCAACTTAACCATAACGTCCCTTTAACAAAGTTTTTTTTTACTGAATATACATATAAATACAATCACAAAAGAGATTTGATTTAGGTACATGCACCTAATCCAGGGAATTCCAATCCAGGGATTCCATTTATGGGATAAAACCTTTGTTTGTATACATTAAGGTGTATAGCTTTTACATGACTCTTAAACTAGCAAACTTAAACTAGCAAACAGCTAATCTGTATGATCAGTATGCTTGTTAAATTGCCTGAACTACAAAGATCAAGTAGGTCTGTTAATATTGTTACCAACATGATGGGTAATACAAATGATATAAAGTTGACGATTTGTACTGTAACATCATTTATTCCTCTGACTACAACGATTGAGGCATATCTTGATGCACCATAACAGAGTGAACATGTCACTCCCTGTGATTTGGATGACTCCCCAGTGCAGACATGTATCCCACATTAAGTATGCATGTACCTAAATCAAATCTCTTTTGTGATTGTATTTATATGTATATAATCCATTGGAAGAATTTGTCATCTTACAATGCAATAGTAGGTTGCTTGCAAGCAAGCCCCCTTGAAGTTTGTTGAGATGGTAGTTCTCACCTAGCAACAGTTCCGTTCGATATTGCCATAAGCATATACAGCCTGATTCATTGAATTATTTGCGTGAAAAACGCAGATTTGCACACCTTTCTGCCTCAAAATCCCTGTTTGAAGTATGGGGATTTTCAGACAGAAAGGTGCGCAAATCTGCATTTTTCACGCAAATAATTCCATGAATCAGGCTGACACTCTCCTTGGATATATACACATCCTTGCAGCTTATCTAACTTCTTATTTAGGACTCTGTATCATAAAGCATTTTTTATTAAACATTTCCTGTCTATTCTCCGGAGTATTGTCAACATATACTAGTAGTACCCTTATATATAACTTCTTATCTCCATTGGACCCCTGATTATTCTACTATAATATAAACTACTCCAATATGGAGGTCCGGTAGACTCGTAAGATCTAGGTCCCTTTTCCATTTCTCTCAAACACCATCAAAACTTTACAAACATGGGGGTGTGGATTCTCGGCATCAAGAGTTTCCAAGGTAACGATCGTGCAGGTATTTTCCACGCCGCGTTCGAACTGCAAGCAGCTTGTATTCTCTGAAGTTGGATAATGAAGGTATGTGCTATACAGACATCACAGCACTCATAACACAAGTTTACATCTCTCCATACACTAGTATTAACGTAATTATACCACCCTTTACATTACACAGCTGATTTTGTGAATCTGATCACGGCCAACACACGGCACCCGCGTTATAGACGCGTTAACATCCCCAAGGCAACGGACACAGGGACTTCTACAATGCTGAAGCTTATTACGATGATGTACTTCCACCTTTCTTTTCTCATCCATTATTGGATTGGATTATGTACATTTATCTAATATAACTTTATGAGTATTAAATTTGCAAATCTGTTTTCTTTGACCAGTAGTCACCATACTTCATTGACATGTGAACCGTGCTATAATAATACATGGTATTCATATATTACCGCAGAAGACTAAGAGATTATTACTACTTCTTGCCAGGAGACTCACAGCAAGGTAATGTTCAGTGTCCATCATCATTTTACTAATATATAAAACTGCAACATATGTTGGCAGGTGTCACTATATATTTTCATATTGAATATTCATTCCATTGAATTTAAAATAGGACTGCCAATAGGACAACCATGGTTGAAAGCTAATTGTCGGACATTCATCTACAGCCTCTCACTTCTCACACTCCAATACCCTTTGGACTCAATTTGTCTCTCTCTAATTCTTACCTCTATACCCTCTTGATAAGAGCAACTGAATTATACTTGAGGCCAAGGAGAACTTTCTTAATTGTCCCAGAACATCGCCACATGATTGGTCCTAAGTAAGGCTTTATCGCTATGCATCCGACTATTGCACTTATAACTGTGTTAATATTTGTCCTGTATGAATACTAGCTTACTTTATTTTTTTCTATGTTTTCTTTGAATTGTTTTGATTAGTCCAATCAGGCCCATTTGAAGAAGAGAGAATCCTCGAAACGCGTCAGCCAAATTTTTCATTGGACATCACCATTGGCATTATGTGTTTCCATCGCATCTAACTATATTTTATAGAATTGTAACGCTCACCTGATTCTCGCAGAGGCGCCGGTCTTGACTGGGCGACTACCGTATCTTCAAAGGTGATGTGTAGCACCCAGTTGGCTCTTTGGGCTGGACCTCTGTGCACTGTATGCCTGACGTGAAGAGTAAGATGTCTTAGGTAAGTGAATGCCGAGCTCTCCATCTGCCTCGGGGCAGGGTGCTGTAACCAGTTTCTTCACTGGATAGGTAGCGCAGGCCTCTTGACTTCAGAGGACTGCTGTCCGTCGTTTACTGCACGAACGGTAAGTTTTCGAGTAATTCAAATGTCTTTAAAGTCTTTAGTAATGATGTCTCTTGTTTTGCAGGGTTCCGGCGATGGCGGCTGACAGGCTGAAGTGAGTTGAAGATGGAGCCCGTGTGATAAATAGAAGCGCCTGGAAGCACGTAAGTAAGCGCTTGTTGCCTGCTTCACGATGCGCTCTAACTGTCTTTTTATTTTGCAGGTACAAGTTCGGAGCGGCTGCAGGGTGCCGGAATACCCACTGGGTTAGATGTGGAAAGGAGTAATGGCACGTGAGTATTAAAGTTCCCCAATGTCTTTAAACGCACCTTGTTTTGTCTTTCAGATGCGGGATGCAGCGCCAAAGGCCTCCGGAGCGTGCGAAGAGTTGGTAAGCTTTTGTCTTTCAGATGCCGGAATGCAGTGTGAAGACCTCCGGAGCGCACGAAGAAAAGGTAAGCCTTTGCCTTTCAGATGCCGGAAAGCTAACCTGTTCTTTCTTGTCTTTATAGGTGTTGCTGAAGACTGGATTCAGGATGGTAAGCCTTTTTCCTTAGGCCCAGGACCGGATGCAGAAGACACGATGAGCGTTCTGCTGCAGAGGGTGCAGAATAACGCAAAGCAAGATTCATCCACCGGGTGTGGTTTAAATAGCCTCCTGTAGTGCTTAGGTGTCTCCTTCCACAGCCACGCCTAGGTAAGAAAAGAGTTCCTGGTAAGAAAAGAGTTCCTGCTTTCCAGAAGAGTTCCAGTGTTCTGAATCTAGGGAGTGGCTCCAGCCCCACCCAACAGGAAAAGTAGTTCCAAACAGAAGGGGATCAGAGGCTCAACTGGCAGGCAAGTAAGCAGCATGGTCTGCTGCAGGTAAGTCCACCCAAGCATTATGAGCCCGGCACTTCCAGCGCTGGGACTGGGCATATTTATGAGCCTGGTGCCACTGGCGCCAGGACTGGGTCCAAAAGGTCCCAATTGGGACTGGTTGGCACTCGGAACCTGGGTTATGGATCTGCTTCCAAGGGAGTTGGGAAAACCCTGACCTTTTGGAAGCAGAGATCATGACAGTACCCCCCCTCAAGGCCCATCCCAAACAAGGCTTCTCCGGGGGTTTTGGCTTGTCAGGAAATGTTCGGTGAAATCTTTTGATTAGGCGAGGAGCGTGGACATATTCAGCAGGTTCCCAGGATCTCTCTTGGGGGCCGTAGCCTTTCCAGTCAATTAGGTAGAATAGTTTAGATTTGGAGATCTTGGAGTCCAGAATGCTTTTGACTTCAAACTCGAGTTCTCCATCAACTAGGATAGGTTTTGGAGATTTGGTTAGTCGGGTTTGAGGTTGCACAGGTTTTAATAGAGAGACGTGGAAGAACGGATGTATCTTCATGTGCGGGGGCAAGTCCAACTTGACCGCTACTGGGTTTACTATGGTAGTGATGGAATAGGGACCAAGGTATCTTGGGTTGAATGTGCGTGGCCCTTTTAGAGATAGATATTTGGTGGATAACCAGACTTGATCCCCTACTTGATAGTGAGGGGCGTCCTTCTGATGTTGATCTGCTCCTTTCTTGTATTGTTCTTTAGCCCTTTGAAGGTGAGAAACAGCTTCCTTAAAGGGTTGGGTGATTGTAGAATGCAGGTAGTCTACTGCTGGTGTTTCAAAATCTTGGAGGGGATCCAACTCCGAGGTTCGAGGGTGACTGCCGTACAAAAGAAAAAACGGGGTTTTCCCAGTCCCCGAATGGACAGAGTTATTGTAGGCATATTCGGCTATCCAAACGATATCTTTCCAAGTTTTTTCAGTTTGTTGCAGCATGCAGCGTAAATACTGTTCCAGAGTTTGATTGGTCCTCTCGGTTTGTCCGTCGGTCTGAGGGTGGTGACTGGTCGATAGTCTCATATCAATTTGAGCCGACCGACAGCAACTTCGCCAAAAATGAGAAATAAATTGACTACCTCGATCCGAAATTAGAACCGAAGGAAAACCGTGCAGTCGGACGATGTTTTCGAGAAATTCTCGGGCCAGAGTTGCTGCTGTTGGCAAGCCTTTGAGCGGAATGAAATGCGCCATCTTGGAGAATAAGTCCACGATTACTAGAATCGTATTGTATCCGGAGCATGGAGGTAGATCGGTGATGAAGTCCATAGAAAGCGTATGCCAAGGGCGAGGTGGGATGTCAATAGGGCGTAAGAGCCCTGCTGGTCTTTCCTTTTGACTCTTGTTTTGGGCGCATACTCCACAGGACATTATAAAGTCTCTGATATCTTTTTTCCAAGACGGCCACCAGAAGTAGCGCTTGATCTTTTGTGAGGTCTTGGCCATACCGGGATGACCTTCCATTAAAGAGTCGTGATAACAAGAGATTACTTTTTTCTGTAAATCTGTGCTGGGTAGGTATAATCGTTCTTGGAAATACAATAAGTTGTCCTTTACTGCAAAGTCCTTTCCCTGCAGATGCCAATTCTGTATGTCTGCTGGAGTTACAAGTTGCCTGGCTTTATCCTTAACTTCCTCTATGGATTCTGTGGCGATTACACCCAGAATTCTTTGTTCGGGAATGATTGGTACAGGTTTAGGGTTGATCAAGTGTTCTTCCACTCCCATCCGAGAAAGGGCATCAGCTTTACCGTTCTTTGTACCAGGTCGATAGGTAATTATGAAGTCAAACTCGGCAAAGAATAATGCCCAACGGAGTTGTCTAGAGGATTGGGCTTTTGCGGTTTTCAAATATTGCAGGTTTCGGTGATCCGTAATCACAGTAACGGTGTGTCGGGCCCCCAGCAGATAATGCCGCCAAGCCTTAAAGGCAGACTTGATAGCCAGAAGTTCCTTGTCAGTAATCGTGTAATTGATTTCAGGAGGCGAGAATTTGCGGGACCAAAATGCCACGGGATGCAACTGATTGGTTACCGGGTCCTTTTGTGATAGAACTGCCCCCATGGCAAGGCTTGAAGCATCAGTTTCCACGATGTAGGGGAGTTCGGGGCGAGGGTGTTTTAAGATTGGTGCAGAGATAAATTTAGACTTCAAATCCTGGTAAGCTTGTTCCGCCTCGGTAGACCATTCAAAGCGTTTGTTTTTCTTTAACAAGGCAGTGATGGGCTGGACTATTCGAGAGAATTCGGGGATAAACCTGCGGTAAAAGTTAGCGAAGCCTAACATGCTTTGCACACCTTTTACGGAGGATGGTGATGGCCATTTGAGAACTGCATCGACCTTCTTTGAATCCATACGCACTCCGCCAGGTGATAATATGAATCCCAAGAATTCAACTTCAGTCACGTTGAAAACACATTTTTCCAACTTAGCGAAAAGTTTGTGTTGACGCAATCCTTCGAGGACCATTTTCACGTGTTTCCGATGTTCAGATTCCGATGAAGAATAAACGAGAATGTCGTCAATGTAAACAACAACACACACATCTATGAGCTCTCTGAGGACATCGTTCATAAAATATTGAAAGGCGGCCGGGGCATTGCAAAGTCCGAAGGGCATGACCTGATATTCAAATAGCCCATACTTGGTGCGGAAGGCCG
Source organism: Ambystoma mexicanum (assembly GCF_040938575.1). Classification (NCBI taxonomy): domain Eukaryota; kingdom Metazoa; phylum Chordata; class Amphibia; order Caudata; family Ambystomatidae; genus Ambystoma; species Ambystoma mexicanum. Next base: position 83,212,484 of record NC_090935.1, on the reverse strand, counting down.
TCTTCCATTCATCGCCCTCTTTTACTCGTACCAAGTGGTAAGCTCCTCTAAGATCCAGCTTTGTATATATGCATGCTTTTCTGACTTGGTCCAGGAGTTCAGGGATCAAAGGTAACGGATATCTATTCTTAACGGTGATCTGGTTCAGGGAGCGATAATCAATACAAGTTCTAAGGTCTCCTTCCTTTTTTGGAACGAAGAACAAAGCTGAAGAAGCAGGGGACTTGGAAGGACGAATAAACCCATTTGCCAGGTATTGATCCAGGTATTGTCGAAGGTGAAGGTTCTCAGGCTCGGTGAGGGCATAAATTCTACTACAAGGAGGAGTAGATCCAGGTATCAGGTCTATCTGGCAGTCATAAGACCTATGAGGAGGTAGAGAGTTAGCCTGCTCCTTCCGGAAAACATCTTGGTATTCTAGGTATTCGGGAGGTAACTGGGGAGTCTCTGAAGAAGTTGCTGCCAGTGCAACACCAGGTGGAGGGTGACAAGTAGAGACACATTCTGGAAACTGGACCGTTCTTGCTCGCCAATCGATCAGAGGATTGTGTTTTTCTGACCAAGGTATTCCTAGAATAATCTGAAACTGAGGGGCCTTGATCACATCGAACACGATCTTCTCATGGTGTCCATCTTGACTTACTAGCGTCACCTCTTGAGTGGTATGCGTTACTGGCCCGGAGGCTATCTCCGTACCATCCACTGTAGTAATGACGTCCTTTACAGCCTTGGGACAAAGAGTTAGATTCATCCTTAAAACCATTTCATGATCCACATAATTGCCGATGGCACCGCTGTCGACATAAGCTTCAATTGCATGTAATCGATCCGGATTATCAGGGCTAATGAGGACCATAGGTATCACGAAATGCGAGGTCACGGAACTGGTTTTCACGCTCGGCAAGAGGACCTCTATTCTTGTCGGGCGAGGTCGTTTCCCTGCTCAGAGTTTATAACCTTGGTAACTGCTGCTCCTACTGCCTTCTTGGCAGGTTTCACCGGACAGTCTCGAAGAAAGTGCCCTGAGTTTCCGCAATATAGGCATAATTGCAACTGTTTTCTCCTTTCCCGCTCCCTTTGTGTTAGAGGACCTTTCAGACCCCCTCTTTGGAAGGAGTTGGCGGTTTGGAAAATACTCGAGCATCAAACTTGGAACGATCGGCCTTCCTGATCTGCAGTCTGTGATCTATTTGAACGACCAAGTCTATATAATCCGAACAGTCTTGTGGGGGATTCACTACTTGGGCTAAAACGTCTTTGAGCTCTCCACGTAGACCTCTATAAAACAGCGTAATCCTTTTGTCCTCAGGCCATTGAGTTTCCACTATTAGTCTATTGAAAGATGCAATATAAGCCAAAAGGTCTTGATTACCCTGTCGCAACGAAAGAAGCTCATTGTCCAAGGCCTGCCCCTGTGAATGTCTTGCGAACAGTTTTTCCATACTAAGCTGAAAGGCTTGAAAATCATGGAGAACCGGATCATCTTGATTAACTAGAGGGATCGACCAGTCTGCCGCATTGCCACTAAGGTATGAAAGTACAAAAGCTACTTTAGCTTGATCAGTTGGAAAGGCTGCTGGCCGGCATAAGAAGTGCAACCGGCACTGATTGATAAATACTGCAAACCTCTTTGGGTCACCAGAAAATCGTTCGGGCAGAGCCAGAGGTACATTCCCAGGTAGGTTGATCTGCACTGGATTCATAGAGGATGTTGAAGGAAGATTTGCCCCTGATGCGGGTAACGGGGTCTGTCCGGCTTGTGACTGTAGCAATTGTCTAGCAAGATTGTCTGTTCTCTCCTTGGAAATAATTAGTTCCCTTCTTAGAGCATTCGTTTCCTGACGAGCTGCATGCACTTCTGCCCTTAGTTCCCCAAGTACCCGGGCTAGGTGGTCAGTATCCGAGGTTTCCATAGCGCCTGGGCAAGAGTTTTGCGGTAGGCTTTGCGTTCTGTAACGCTCACCTGATTCTCGCAGAGGCGCCGGTCTTGACTGGGCGACTACCGTATCTTCAAAGGTGATGTGTAGCACCCGGTTGGCTCTTTGGGCTGGACCTCTGTGCACTGTATGCCTGACGTGAAGAGTAAGATGTCTTAGGTAAGTGAATGCCGAGCTCTCCATCTGCCTCGGGGCAGGGTGCTGTAACCAGTTTCTTCACTGGATAGGTAGCGCAGGCCTCTTGACTTCAGAGGACTGCTGTCCGTCGTTTACTGCACGAACGGTAAGTTTTCGAGTAATTCAAATGTCTTTAAAGTCTTTAGTAATGATGTCTCTTGTTTTGCAGCGTTCCGGCGATGGCGGCTGACGGGCTGAAGTGAGTTGAAGATGGAGCCCGTGTGATAAATAGAAGCGCCTGGAAGCACGTAAGTAAGCGCTTGTTGCCTGCATCACGATGCACTCTAACTGTCTTTTTATTTTGCAGGTACAAGTTCGGAGCGGCTGCAGGGTGCCGGAATACCCACTGGGTTAGATGTGGAAAGGAGTAATGGCACGTGAGTATTAAAGTTCCCCAATGTCTTTAAACGCACCTTGTTTTGTCTTTCAGATGCGGGATGCAGCGCCGAAGGCCTCCGGAGCGTGCGAAGAGTTGGTAAGCTTTTGTCTTTCAGATGCCGGAATGCAGTGTGAAGACCTCCGGAGCGCACAAAGAAAAGGTAAGCCTTTGCCTTTTAGATGCCGGAAAGCTAACCTGTTCTTTCTTGTCTTTATAGGTGTTGCTGAAGACTGGATTCAGGATGGTAAGCCTTTTTCCTTAGGCCCAGGACCGGATGCAGAAGACACGATGAGCGTTCTGCTGCAGAGGGTGCAGAATAACGCAAAGCAAGATTCATCCACCGGGTGTGGTTTAAATAGCCTCCTGTAGTGCTTAGGTGTCTCCTTCCACAGCCACGCCTAGGTAAGAAAAGAGTTCCTGCTTTCCAGAAGAGTTCCAGTGTTCTGAATCTAGGGAATGGCTCCTGCCCCACCCAACAGGAAAAGTAGTTCCAAACAGAAGAGGATCAGAGGCTCAACTGGCAGGCAAGTAAGCAGCATGGTCTGCTGCAGGTAAATCCACCCAAGCATTATGAGCCGGCGCTTCCAGCGCTGGGACTGGGCATATTTATGAGCCTGGTGCCACTGGCGCCAGGACTGGGTCCAAAAGGTCCCAATTGGGACTGGTTGGCACTCGGAAACTGGGTTATGGATCTGCTTCCAAGGGAGTTGGGAAAACCCTGACCTTTTGGAAGCAGAGATCATGACAAGAATACATGACTGTTTTTAAGTGTGAATGCCTTTTTCCATGAATATCTAAATATGTGAACTTCCATAGGACATATGAAATAAGTGTGCAGTGGATGGGAGGATCCCAAATTTGGGTCCTCATACTCTCTTCTTCATTGTACAAGGCTTTGTGCCAAGGCTTTTTTCCTCCCCCGCACCTTAAAACTCTTTGAACAAGCTTATTTAAATTTATCCAAATTCTCTGTTTAAAGTGATTAGGTGTGCACTGCTTACTTCACCCTAATACTCTTTTCTTTGCCCATCTACTGGATGCGTTGAAAAGTTTACTGTAAGAATCTGAGGCCGAGAAGGAAACACCAAACCTGATAAGAACCGAAAACAAGGTGTTTGTCTAGAAGCACCGACAAATGAAAAACGGTTCATCTTAGAGCCACCACTACAGACAAAAGCCCCTCCCCTGGTTGCATTTTATTCCCCCACGCCCGCATACAGCACGAAGGCCACATCTGGGGCTTTTGAAGATGACAGACATGGAAATGGGACTGTGGAGGCTAAGGGCTTGCGTAGTAACGTTTCTGGGTGTGGTATGTTCGCAGTGGAATTTTGTACACAACTTACAGTGTTACATGGAGACCTCTTTAATGTGATTGGTGGATGCGTGTGTGACTATTTAACAGTACCCAATGAGGGGGTGCTGGAAAGAACATAGTGGAAAGGGAAGAAGGAGTATGCGTGTTTTACTGGGCAGCGGCCCTCACAGTACGTGGCGAAGCGCACGTGCCACATACTACTGGTTTCAGCATGACACCTATGGGAATGGAACAGTGGGGATTGTCATACTGAGGGTGTGGTTCACACGAAGGGCTGTTAATACGTTTCTCCATTACTGTGCGTAGTGAGGCGGGCTGACAGGAGTGCCATTACTTGGAAAGGTAATGTAGCATAGCAGAAATTGTCTGAGATCCCATTACAGCCCATTGCTATGTGGCCCGCTAATTTGCTCTCAATAGCTTCACACAGAATTCAGAGCACTTCTAGGGTGTGGCTTTTTGTAGGGCTGCTGCGTAGACCTAGCAACTGGCAAGGAGGCTGACATCGCTCAATTAAATACATACATGAGCAATGGCAGATTGTAGGGTGTTTGTAAGCGTGAACTTTCGCAATACCACTCCATGTATTGCAGACAATTGTCATTTTCCACTGTCCAATGGTGCGCATTGTGTCAGAGATATAAAGGGCCACGCGCAGCATGGGTGTGGTTGCATGGCGAATTTGCAAATGTTCTCGATTGGGACAGCTGTCTGCAGGGCGCGGTTTGGGCAGAATACTTTGTGTGCATGTGCACAATTCTCCTATTTACACCGTTGGGAACTGTGACTGATTAATACTGCCCCAGACGTGCGCCAAACACTTTGGGACACGCTGGATGTTTGTAGGATGCAGCAGGTGGGATGTTTATGTTGACAGCTACCTGTAGGATGTGGGTGGCCGCCTCTCACTACTTAAAGCTCATCACAAGTTTCTTTGCATATGCTGGACAGGGGCGGTGTAACCAGAAGACAGAGGAAAAGATATGCATGCGCGGACTTGCACACCCGGCAAACGTCCGCTCCCACAACTACTTATAGGTGGCTCACAAGATGCAGACATGCGGTTCCAACTGCTGTGGTATTGATGCCTCCATTGTGATTGTGGATACACCGGGCAGGTGCACTGTCCATAGGACACCTCACGTTTGCTTAATTGCGGTTATTCCCACCGGTACTATGCACTGCTGAGTCACAACATAATTTTTAAAACAAAGGAAAAGGCACATATACACTCAAGAACAATTTATATGTCAACCTTCATTTCCACACATTCATAGATACTAATAGGAAAGGGAAGGGGGTCGCAGAAGTGCATGAATATTGTGAGGCATTGGGGATAGCGACAAGTTGGTGGTGAGGGCAGGAAGGGATTGAGGTATCATCATAACGTCTCTGATCACACAGATTTTAGGGGAATGGCAGCCTATGGAGTGGGGCAGGGGTACACGTGCAGGTCGGGCAGTCGCATTTTATTTTGCCCCCACTATGCCCTTGTATGCAATCTTTTAAGGCAGCAAAAGTGTTCACCCAATCTTCCATTTTCACTTCCGGCCTGTCCACTTTGCTATTTGCAAACTTTGCAATATGTTCTCTTACAGGAAAAAAAAGTCATTAGGTGTGCGGTGTGTACCAATGGGGTTAATATCATAACTCATTTCGTCATGAGGCAAATTCGCTTGCAGCTACTCTAAGGTACTTGCCATTGCTGTGTACACAAAGAATCGTTATGCTTATCTACCATTGCATACTGCACCGCCTGTGCAATTATCACACCAACGTCAGTGTCCTTACTACGTTGCAGTGATGTTCTGGGCTTACTACTTTCTACTCCTTACTGTGGCCGTTCGCTCTTTGTTCCTATGGAAAGCAGCACTGTAGTAAGGTTGTTGTAGGCACACGTTACTTCTCTTATTGGTGCATTCCGTTATGGTGCACTCCCTTTCCCTTTGTTCTGTTTCTTTCATAAGTACACAGTTACCAGGCCTACTCAATTTTCCCTTGCAATTGACATACCTGTGCTGTTTGTATATGTTCCTTGTGTTTGGTGAATGGTACCACTATGTAAGAGAGCCCATGCCTTTCTCAGCAGGTTAATGTCACCCGATATCCGCAACCAGAGGCATAGTCCGCGACAGCTGTGCGCATTGCCATGGTGGCAGCAGCTTCAGTATTTTGTACAGTAAATTTTAACAAAGTAAAGGTATCCTGCTTAAAAAAACAATGACATTCACGGACAAACACGTTGTTAAAGAGACGTTATGGTTAAGTTGCGCTGGTAAAAACCAATGAAATTCAATGGAAAACGTTGTTACAGGGACGTTATGGTTACAGGTAAAACAGAAAACCCCCAGAAATTGGCCAGTTATGGTAAGGTAAGCAACCATAACTCACGCTACCACTGTGCACTGCAAGGACTGCAGGGACTAACACCCATGACATCAAAGATGACATCACAAATGTCATTGATGACATGAGCTAGCAGATAGGTTGCGATACAGTAAGCGTAGGTTCCCTTTTTATAAGGTAATGATGTTGATCTGTTTCCTGTGAGGTAGATTGCGACCGGTTGACACAGAAAGGGACAAGAGCCTGACATGCCATGCCAATTCGTGCACAGCATATAGCTGTAGGCAAGCACACAATCGAGGAACATGCAGGCATGCATACAGTTGAACTGTGCCGTTTTATCTGTAGAGGCAGGCTTGGCACCTTACTGACTCCCGCCTCACTTTTTGTGCTTTGTATCCCCACCAAAGAAGCCTGTACCTTCCTGCCAATCGAGACCCCATCATAGCCTTAAGGTACGCCCCTCTCTTTATGACACTGGAGGAGTCTGATAGAAGCAATCGTCTGATTTAGGAGGTGGAATTGAGCTTCTATTATGAAAACTATAGAATGAGAAGTTATGTTGACATATTGACTCCAATTGTACAAATATCTGGTCTTGAAGAACTTGACACCAACCACATAGTCATCGGAAACAGTTGACCTTTTTATGTGCTAATATTAATTAATAATAAGTCAAAAAATACCCCTGGTGTTACACCTGCTTAATGATATGGAAGCAGCAGGTCTCTTGTAATTAGACAGCTTTAGCTGTGGGCTGAGACAGTATTTTTAAACAGTGGCTTACCCCTGTCTAGCATCAGATGCACGTACTTCAGTGTGGGTGAATACATGATGCCCTTTTGCAATAGAAATAGTCCCCTCCGGAAATATTCAAGATGTTATGAAATGTTATCCGTTGGTATTGAGATGTTGCCAACCACTTTGGTTTTAATTGTTTTATCCAGAACCTTAGTCTAAGGGCATTAATCTTCATATGATATAGCAATAGGGAATTTTTCTCTTCTTTTTTCTGTTAGCTAGGCGGTGCACCCCCAGTGTGCTAGGGCGAGCACCCCCTGATAGGGACATGGTGTGCTTCCATGTAGGGATAGTATTCTTGTGACAAGACAGATTGACTCTGATACAATTTATGCAATACATTTTAAACTATCTCCATTACCCTTTTCTGTGTTCTAACATGAAGAAAGAAAACAGGTGCGCAGGTTGCCCAGACCCTGACAGTTGTCTATTTGGAATGAGAGTGGACCAAGCATATACAACGCAACAGTGCAAGTCTAGGACCTGCACCAAAGAGAAAGAGTGTGTGGGATCCAAAAGAGAGTGAGGGTCTGGGACCCTGAAACATAGGAGAGACAGTTGTATATTTGGCAGGAGAGTGACCCAAGTACATACAACGCAAAGGTGAGAGTCTGGGACCCGCACCCAAGAAAAAAGACGTTCTGTGACCCAAAAGAGAGAGAGGGTCTGGGACCCTGAAATAAATAAGAGACAGTTGTAGGATACAGGAACTGTGAAGACAAGGAACAGTTCCTCGTTAGGTGTCCAGCGACTTAAGAGAAGAATAAGCCTATGGGAAAGAAGTGCAACCCTAGCATATTTGGGAACATTATTTTGCATCACTTTATTACCATTGAGACTGGGAACTTTTCTGTTGTTTGAAAGCACAAGAAACACGTTATACTTTAAGAAAATACCACTCTTGCATAGTTATGCTATATTATAAGTGTTAGGGATAGTAGTAGGTTTTTTGACACAACAGTCTTTTTCATTTCCAGCTTCCTGACAATTTCATTACGTTCCTTTGAGGCCGGGAAACTCCGCTTAGCTTAAGGGATAGGGAGGCATTTTTCCAACGCTCTTACTATCAATACAAGTCTAGATCCAAAAACATACCAGCATTGTGTCCGAGCCTTACTTCTGCAACCTTACTCTTGGAAACAGGCATTTGTAAGCAATATTAATAATAAATTGTTATATTGATAAGGATGTGTTATTTATATAGTGCTTTTGCCAAAGTAATTTACATTCAAAATATTTATATCCAATATCACCCAACTGAAGTTGGTACTCATTTATCAACTTTTGAATGTTGAAAGTGTGAGTTGGCCTGCCAGGACTCCAACCTGCAACTTGCAGATCACACACATATTGCAGAAGCGAGTGCTCATCCACCTGAGCTATCTCACAGCTCTATTATCTAAATATGAAAATCAATATGTTAAGTCTACCAGAACCAGTTGGGAAAACGTAAGCACATTGTTAGAAAACAATTAGGACACTCACAATTGAATCCAGGTTGGGTCCCTAGTTCTTAATCAGTTCTGCTCTGCTAGGGGAATGGGCCTAGGGCCCAAAAATCACCAGTTCCCCAATATTCACTTAGCAGGGAGTCAAGTGGATTTACTATGTGATTTGGGAACAAGAGTTTTGGCAATGTCAATGGTTGCACGTAAGTGTTCCAGAAACTGTAAAAACAAGTTAAGTAAAGTTCTTGAAAGCTTCTATCCTAATCCCATTACTCTAATAGAAGCCCAGACGGGGACTCTTGGCCAGACCATCAGTAATCTTAGCAAGGGAAGAGAGAGTTAGGATTTGGACTTTACTCCATACAACCCTATGGCTAAGTGCTGAATTAGGTATGCACACACACCTGGGTGTAATTATAGGGGGGGAATGGGAGACAAGTCCCCCCAACTTTTGTGACATGCCTTTTTGTACCCCCCATCTTTTGGTGGGAGGGCCGGGGGGCCGCATTATGGCCGCTGCATTCTATTATCATGTAATATGACAGCTCGAGGCTGGCTGAGGTGCCCAGCCAGGCTGCCCTGTCTCATTAAATAATGCCGAGCTGAGCTGAGCTGTGTGTTTGTTTTTGGAGTTGCTGGGCTGCATGCTGGTTCCAGTGGCGACTCTTCCTTTCCAGACCCAGAGAACTCCTTTTCATGCAGTTTTCCCCCATTCATACAGCCTGGCTGTCAATCACACAGCAGGGTGGCTGTCCCGCCGGGACACTCAACACAGCCAATCATTTCAGTTTGCGACATGGGTCTCCAAGGAGACCCTGTGCAGGGAGTCCTAAACTCCTCCCTCACATCCTGTCCCCCCAGACATAGGGGCGCCTAAGGAGGGCTTCTGCTTAGAAGACCGTGAAAAGACAGTGAACAAAGGAATCAAACCTGGTTTGGCACGCAGAGTAAAACACGAGAAAGACTTTTACAAAAAGAAATGGTGAATAAACCCAGCTGTAACCGTAATAAAACATATATGTTCTAGCGGGTTTAAGTTCGAGGCTGCCCTCCTAATCTTGTCTGCTTAACCCGTAGAAATATTCTCCTGCAAGTGGAGAGATGGATTTAGCCACTTGTGGATTCAAGGGATGGCACCCCCACAGTCATCCCCAACTAATCACCTCCGAAATGCCCTCAAAGCAATCTCACCTTATATTCTTGAAATATGAGCTCTCCATCCTGCGTGGATTTGCAGGGGCGCGTCGATTCCATTTATTTCACTGGTTTGAAGGCTCGGGAGAGTTCCAGAGAGTATTGACTCTGAGGTTCCTGGTGAGGACCAGTAAGTATTAAGTTCATAGAGTTCAATATGTCCGAAGCTCACTCTTGTTGCCCCCTTCCTTTCTTGTCTTGCAGCTGGCTCGTGAAAAGATGCTCTTGTGGCAGCTGGTGGCGCTCAGGTAAGAGTCTGTATTACCCGGCGCTGTCCGGTAAATGTTGCACGAGGAAAACATGTTGTTTTGTCTCTCTTTACAGATGCACCACGTGAAAATATGGAGAGTCACAAAAGGATGCCTCCGGTGGTAAATCAGGTAAGTCTATGGTGGTAAGAATTATATTTGTTGGTTCCCTCGGCTTACCTTGTGGTTTTCTTTTGTCTCCTAGGTGCCGAAGTTCGGCGAAGAAATGATGGAGGCAGCGCCGACCCGAAGGATGCTGTGAAGACTGGTGAGTATGGCGCGGCGCTGCAGCTGGAGGTGCAGCGTGTACAGAAATGATGTTCTTTACAGGTCCGGAGACAAGATGGATCCAGAATCAGGTGTGGAATAGAAATAAGTTTGTTTTCTAACCGTGTCCCTTTCTTTCCTCTTTGTTTTAGGAGCTCCGGATTCGAGACGGCTGTGGTAGAAGACTGGATGCAGGCTGCTTACGGTGAGTGTTACGCTGCTGGATGCAGAATAACGCGAAGCGTGTGCTGCTGGTCGGGTGTGGTTTAAATAGCCTCAAAATGTCGTCCCAGGTAAGAAGTCCCTAGAACCACACCCGAGTAAAAAATAGTCCCTGTAGAAAAATAATCCCTTTCAGGCTTCATGTTGGATTGGAGTCATTTGCAGCATGGTCTGCCTGAGGGAAGTAATGACTATGAGCCTGGCGCCTAAGGTGCCAGGACTGAACCCAGATAGCCCCTAGCCGGGGCTGCTGAGGTTTGACTAAATGTCTAGATGCCTGCTCCCGGGGCTGATGGGCTTGGTCTGGATGCCTGGGGGTAGGCATTATGACAGGCCCAAACATGCACCAGTTATTTTCATGGCCGGTTTTAGGATCTGTTAGTTAGCGGTTCCGGGATATGATGATACAGTACTGCAGAATGAGCAGCTCAACACCCTTGGCACGACAGGATGAACACCCCATGGATCAGAGAGCTCAGGAAAACTCCAGCATGTGGAAGAAGTCAGATTGCAGTAGTGGTCACTACAATCAGGCAGGGGACAGGCGTTCATGTTGGTGAAAACAATGGAACAAGCCCTGCATGGCTTCTGACTGGGCAGAAAGGCAGAAACTACAGGGAAAATTGCCTTGTTTGAGAAGTTGAAGATCTTTAACGTTGCAATGATGAATTCAGAATGGCGCCTGGTGCAGCACGGTGCCCAGGAGAGATCTGGTCAATGCACCAAGTGGTCCAGGGACACTTCCAAAGGCTCAGTAGGTATGGAGCTTCACACTGGGGCGGGAAATGCTGCTTTCACTGGTCTAGGGGTCAAGCACCAACCAGGGCCTAGAGAGGAGCAGAGCTTCACCGAGACTCTGGTTGGCTGCCATTGTCCTCCTCAGTCTTCACTGGGCTGAACTTCTTTGTAGTTTTTTGTAGTTTTCTTGGCTGTTACTAGCATCTGTTGAATGGCTACTGGAGTCCTCCTTCTATTTTTACACATTTGTGCTGGAGTTGCTTCCAATCCCACCAATGTTAAGGATTTGCACCCTCCAAATTGGCATGGGTAGTCCAGTCATGGAAAGCCTCTAACAAATAAATCTGAACAGCAACAGACACACTTTGGCTTGGATGTGGACTGGGCTAAGACCAACAGCCTCATCATGAGTTTGGCAGTATTCCGGCGGATTTTCCGTCAAGCGCTATTTGCGCTAATGCCATGCTGCCTGGCGGAAAGTACAAAAGATCATGAGTTGGCATGCACGCGCATGGGGACATGGCATTAACGCAAATATCGCTTGGTGTAGAAATTGGCCAGGAACCCGTAAATCCGTTGCACTCTGGACTACCGTAAGCCGCAGCGCGTATAGCACGCCGGAAATGCGTCACTGCCGGAATGTGAAATAAAGCGGTGGACATTTTGGAAATCACAATCCGCCGAAAATCACAGCCGCTGCAAGACATCCACCCATGTGAACATCGCAAAATGTCTCAGGAACGCACCAGGGGCAAGTCTTCCCTGAACAAGGTTAGAAAACCGAAGTTCAATGACTAGGAGCTAGCCATACTGCTGGAATGTGAAATAAAGCGGTGGACATTTTGGAAATCACAATCCGCCGAAAATCACAGCCGCTGCAAGACATCCACCCATGTGAACATCGCAAAATGTCTCAGGAACGCACCAGGGGCAAGTCTGCCCTGAACAAGGTTAGAAAACCGAAGTTCAATGACTAGGAGCTAGCCATACTGCTGGAGCAGGCAGTGTCCCATCAGGAAGAGCTGTACGGTGCACTGCAGCGCAAGACCACTGGCCAACGTCAAGCGCAGAGATATGGAGGGAGATCAGCCAGAGGGTGTCTGCGGTCGGCCCTGTGCCCCAGGATGGTGAGGACTGCCGCAAGCGCCTCAATGACTTGCGGGTCCGAGTTCATGGCCTACTCTCTCAGCACAGGTGTGCAAGCATGGCTGGATGAGGCCCAGCACCACCACCACCCGAGCTCACCCCCTGGGAGGAGCAGATGACAACACTCATCGATATGGGCACCATTGAGGAAGTCGGAGGAGCGGAGGCTGACACTGGTACCCAGGAGGCTGCAGGTGAGAACCCCCGCTAAAATTGCATGAACCTGTAAGTGCCATGCCTCCAGACCCTGAGTGAATGTATGTGCATGCAATGTGCCACCCATGACTGACCCCTCGTACCACTGTACCGTAGCGCCCCCCTAGTCCCCTTTGTACGTACACTGCATGAACAGAAGGCCCAGGGGATAGACATCCATGGCCACAGCACAGCAACGTGATGTGTGAGTGTGCATGAAACCCCCCCAGCAATATGGATTCCGTGCATCCCCATCAGACATCTGAAGATGTTACACCAACATGTCCAAGCAGTGTCCCTCCCCAGTAACACGTTGCACCAATCACAACGTGGGGAGTCAACAAAATTTAATGGCGAAGCATGATTGATACTGTGTCCAATCCCACTGTAAGGCATGATATGCCTTATACAAATCTAAGCTGCCCTCAACTCATACAACACCCTATGTAGCCTACAGGCACACAGCGCTCATCACAGGCCGATGATGATGGTGAGGAGCTACGACATCCAGCCACCCATCCCGGCGCGCTTCTACCAGTGCCACAACCCTTCAAAGCGGCCGGGCAGAAACAACACAATGACGGACACACCCAACATCATCCCACCGTGCCCCATGGGTGCAGCGTCCACAAGGCCACAGGGGGCCAGCGCCTCATACACCACCAGCCACCATGGAAACCCAGGATTTTGAGGGAGCCACCAATGCACATGATACTGCACTGTTGACTTCACCAAGCCTCAGTTTGACACATGAAATAGGCACACCCCAGGGAAGCCTGAAGCCTGCAAAAAAGGATACACACACTCCACATGTGCATGTGCGTTGTGTCCGCACAGCTGAGCCAGACATGGATACACTGTCCTATGATACCCCTGAGGATAGGCACTTCAACATCAGCACTTCCTCCCAAGGTGGCAACATGTCTCCCTAATGCCCCCCTCCCAGACAGCGCAGAGCTGTCAGTCCGATCCCCTGCACACCCGAAGGACCCCCGCATTACAGGAGCTGCAGTGATGTGGCGTCTGGATGTCATTGAGGCCAGACAAATGCGAATTGCGGCCATGTCCACAGTGCACTGCACCCTCATCGAGGCCATCAGCTGTGTCATACGGAATGCATCTAAGAGAATGGCCCGTGACAATGCATGGACCCGTAAAGTGGTGGAGGGATGCACAGCGGCCCTGATAGGTTTCGGGCACAGGGTATGGGCCTATCTGCGCATATAGAGCAGATGAGTGAGTCGAGCAATCTGCTCCGCCAGCAGCTGCAGGTTACCGGAGCCATTCCATCAACCTCGACTACACCCATGGATGGATCCCTGGAGCCTTCACCTAGGCCCCGTTCCATACACAATATTAGACGCTTCTCTCCAGAGGGTCCCGGACTTGGGAAGCGCCTACGACCATCGTAGATGGACATGGCACAGTAGTGGCGGGCCTCGGGTACATGCACCTACCTGCACTGTTTTGGGGAGTTCTCAGGGGGGATTGTGTTTTGGGGAGTTCACTGGGGGGTGGGGGGATTGTGTGCTGGGGAGTTCACTGGGGGAGGGGGATTATGTGCTGGTGAGTTCACTGGGGGGGATTGTGTTTTGGGGAGTTCTCAGAGGGATGGGGGATTGTGTGCTGGGGAGTTCTTAGGGGGCAGGGGGTATTGGTGCAGGGAGTTCACTGGGGGAGTGGGGATTGTCAAACAAATAATAAATCACATTCAAAATTCATACAAAGCATGGACAGTCAAATGTACCCATCCCCCATATCAAAAATTATTCTCAATCAAGCCCTGTCTGGCCAACCTCCCCTCCCTCACCCCATCCCTGTGTACATGTGTACCAGCTTCTGGAACATCATCATCTTCACTCCCATCACCAGGTGGCAGCACATAAGCATCGGGGGACAGATTCCTGCGACAACAAATGTTGTGCATCATGGCACATGTAAGTACGATTTTGCCAACTTGTTTAGGTGCATGCATCAGTACCCCTCCCATATGGTCTAAGCACCAGAAGCATGCCTTCAGCAGTCCAAATACCCTCTCCACGCAAATTTGTGTACGTCCATGGGCAATGTTGTATGCCCGCTCAGCTGGAGTGTGTGGATGACATACAGGGGCCATGAGCCATGTGTACTGGGGATATCCAGAATCACCTGCATAGGAGAAAATGCAGGTATGAGGTCAAGGTTGGTTCAGTGGGTGCACAAGGCTCAGTCATCAATGACATTGGCAGCAGAATCAAGTTTGTGTTGAAGAGGTCATGCTATCTCATTGCAATATTGGCGTATACCCTTCGCCTTCCGGGACATGCATGGTCTGATGCATGATCTGTGGTAGCCATGCAGCTGTGTATCAATGTATATGTGAGTGCTTATGTGTATCACACTCATGTACTACATGTGCACTAGTTATCATATGGTCACTTAAATTGTGGTGTGTGCTGTGCTAGGGGCAGCATTGATTCTATGGACTACTTACTACTAGCACCACCCCTGTGTCTAAATGTAACAGTACTCTGTCCCTTGTTACTGCAGGAGGGGACCCTTGTATCTGCACATTGTTAGCCCATGTGTCATTGGCATTCCTTTTGGCTGCTGTTGCGTTTGCTGATTGGCACAATTATGTACAGTTCTCCAGGCATGTGATTGGCTAATTAGGGGTCAGTGTTTTAGGGATGTACATTGTCGTGAATCAAACTACTCTCATGACTGTCGGGTGGCCAGGGTGGGATGTCTCTGCTGTGTCAGAGTGAGAAGCAATACTACGACACACACAGGAGGCTTTGTGGTAGTTGGGCTTCCATATGTGACTGTGCTCCCACATGTCTTTGCCATTCAGACTGGATGTGTTCTGCTGTGTTGCACATGTACAAGGGTTCTTGTGCAAGGTATATGCATAGGAATGTTGCAGATCTGGTGCTGCCTATGTCTCCTGCTGGCATGCAGGGATTTCACTGTGTATGTCCACCCCCATCATATGTCATTTAACATGCATTTCGGACTACATTTGTACTCACCCAGCAGCCATGTGTTTTGGCCTCTGTGCCTTTCCATGTACGCTGGCAGGGTACTATTGTGCAGGACCATGGAGTCGTGGGTGGATCCTGGATAGCGGGCGCAGCAGTGGCTGAAAGTGAGGTCAGGGCTACATGGCATCTGCACATTCATGGAATACAAATTCTTACAGTTTCTGTAGGCTGCCTCATGTGCCCGGAGTGGTACCAGTGCTACATGTGTGCAGTCCAGGGCTGCTATGACTTGGGAAATGGCATGGAATTGGCCCTTCAACTGGTTCACCTGTAGCTGTGTGGCTGGCAATGCAATGTGCTCATTCACAGGGAGCAGCAGTGCATCCAGCACCTGTCCGAGCATGGCACTGAAGTTGGACTCGGCCATGCCATGCATCAAGGCAACAGTGTGTTGGTAGCTGCCAGTCCCGAGGTATTGTAGCACAGACACAAGCTTCACGAACGCGGGCACTGCAGTGCGGATAGCTGTACGGCTGCCTATGTCAGCCTGGATTGTGTCCAGCAACTGTGTGATGGTTGCCCTGTCCAGCCTCTATTCGGTCACCAACTGCACATCAGTCAGGGCCCCGGGTGTTGGCCTGACCCTGGGGATGGCTGGCCGCCTTGCTGGTGCTGCTCTTCTCCTCCTTCTCCTCATCCCCACCACCCACTGTGCTCCCAGGGCCCAGGCCCGGTTGGCTGGCCTCTGTAGCTCCAGGCGCAGCAGGTAGATGTCCACGTCAACGCTCCCGGCTCCAAATGGCAGCTTGGTGTTTGCAAGTGTGCGTTGTGCATGGTGGGTCTTTTGTAGGCCTCTGTGTGCATTGGTTTCACCTTTGCCCTTATTGCTGTCTCCTTTCTGCTCCTGCTGGTGTAATGGTGTTGGGGAGGGTGTGTTGTGCATGGGTGGGTCCTTTGTATGCCTCTGATTTGCATTGGTTTCACCTGGGCACTTTTGCTGTCTCCTGTGTTCTTTTTCCTCTAGCATTCAGCTAGAGGTATTTTCAGCAGATTTTCAGCCGGTTGTCTGGGGCTAATAGCACCTACGCCAGACTTGTGATGGCTCTGTCATAGCGCAAATGGGTGCCGGTGTACTTATGCCACCTGTAATAGCGACAGCAGTATTTGTACTTGTGATCCGGAGGAGCAGTATTGGCAGCGCTAATACTGTTACCGCCAGATTTAAGGCTTACTGCCCAACTCGTGATGAGGCCCCAAGTCTCCACATCTGTCCACACACAGAGACAGCCTCCCAACCCCTACTTTGCCTGGGAAAGTAGGGGCTTTGCCCAGGGAATGAATTTCCATATATGGCCATTCTGGACTCAAGACATCAGGATGAAGGCCACAGCACAAAATTACAGGCACACATTTTGAGACTCAGCTATTTTACAATATATGTATTTATTTATTTATTTGCTTATACCATGCCACAGCCGGCAGGCATCAGGGCACAAATAAAACAGCTAACAAGACAAACAAACAATTAGTTGATCATTCTGGCATGATAGAAAAGTAACTTATTTAAATAATAAAGTTTTAAGCCGTTTGCAAAATGAAAAAAGGCTCTTCTCTCTGCATAGCTCAGCAGAGAGTCCATTCCAGGCTATTGCAGCCACCACCGGGAAAGAGCAGCCCCTTCCTCTTACTCTCTTAACCTTTGGGCATATGAGCCAGAAGGTGTTAGAAGATCTTGTTGTTCTGATATGTGACTGCTAGCTGAAACCTTCTTTGAGATACTCAGGTGCTGTCCCGTAAAGACATTTATGTGTCAAAGGGAGGATCTTAAACTTAATCCTGGTTTCAACCAACAACCAGTGGAGTTCCCTCCGTGAAGATGCTATATAATTCCACTTCGGTATGTTTCTAATGATCTTACAGCATAATTCTGGAGGATTTGCAGTCTGTTTATACTGTTTGTGCATGCTCCATCCAGGTGTGCAGTACACTAATCAATTCAAGGCATAATTAGGGCCTAAACTAGAGATTCACAATTCTTGCACGTAACAAAAGCTTTCATGAAACGTAATAGTCTGAGATGGTATTGTGCTTTCTTAATGACACTCTCAACTTGGGCCTCAGCGCCCAAGCAACAATCTCCCATCACTCCTAGAGTTTCTACTTTTTCTATTGTTTTAATACAGTGACTGTCGATGGAGAAATTTGAGTAATCGGGGTCCAACTTCACTCTTGCTTGAGATGATCCAAATATTAAAATCTCAGTCTTCGCATAGTTTAAACCATGCCCGTTGGCTTTCATCCCATTTTTTACCAATTGGTAAATGCTCTGAATGTGTCTAGCATCATTCGTATATTCCCCACTTAGCTCAATCAGCAGCTGATGGTCATCAGCTAATTAGTGTATCTCGCTCACACTCCATCCAGGATATCACACAATGGACGTAAATAAACATTAATACATGCAAGATTACGGCAGCCATGCTGTTCTTTGATGTTAAAATGGCACGCTCACGTAACCATTCTGTAGATGTTTCCATTAGATTTGTTATGTCTGGATACATTTTGGATGTGAGGTCTCCTAGGGAATTGATGACTGTGCCTAGATCGGAAGGGATGACAATTCTGCTCTCAAATACTCAATACTTTCTGTTGCAAATTTTTAGAAACAGTTTGGAATCTTACTTTTTAATGAAGATTTCAAATGTGAATTTTTACTTTTCTAACATCTTCAGATTGGCTCCTCTTTTCCACCTCCCTTAACTGGATTTTTGGAAAATGGAAAAACATGTGTTTATCTATTTTTGAAGAATAATCTAAATACCAATGTTCACGTCTGCAACAGCTTCTTTTTTTTAGATAAAGATATCCTCATAAAAAGATGCACCCCTCTCTTGCCCCCCTTACGGATAGAATTTCCTAAAATCCTTCCTTGTATCTCACAAATGTCACCTTCCTAGGTTAGACAGTTTGAGCTGGGCATTGATCAGTCAGTCAGTCAGTCAGGACTTCTTCTTTTAGATAGATAGATAGATAGATAGATAGATAGATAGATAGATAGATAGATAGATAGATAGATAGATAGATAGATCGTTAGTTCCTCATCATCTGCCATATTGACGTGTAGGCCAGCATAGAGTTCGAGCGGGCTCACTTTTTGTATACTCAGCTCCTGGTCGTTCCTTAGTGCTCTCAGAGTGAAATGCTGATTGGGATCCATGTTAAATATTCCCAACTGGTCAATCATTTATGCCAGACACAGAGGACCCCGACATTTCCCCCATCACTTTCTTCAAGGGGGAATTTTCCAAGTAGCCTAGGGATACTTGTAAAAAGTAACAAACATATCTTAGTTTCATCTGAGCTACTATACTAGAAATTCTAGTTCTAAGCGTAGAGCGCAATTAGTGGTACTTTGGAGAAGGCCTGCTCATTATGTTAAATTCTATTTTGAGTCACCTCAATGGCAGAACAGTTGGAGTAACCCGAGATCTCGCTCCCATATAGAAACAACGTGCGTGTCTTGCCGTTATGGACGCTGAGACATCTGTCAAGCATCCGCCCACCATACATGTGATAAAATCTAAGTAGCCCCACAAGCTTTGTCTCAGTCTCCCTGGCAGTTGCCTGTATATGCCTTGACCATTTCCCATTTTTAGAGAAAAGTAAACCTAGGTAGCAATGTGTCTCACCTAGCTCAATCTTTTCTCTTTTAAGTGCCCAAGAGTATCGATTTCTACCACTCCAAAGACCAGTACCTGGTCTTCATCCTGTTCATCTTTAGGCCACGAGATGTGAAATATTCCTCAGCATAAGAGGGACCACATTGCAGCTCCCCTTCCCCGGTGACAACCAAGCAAAGCTGTCTCATTGGCAAAAAAGGGATCCAAAGTGGGTGGCGTGCAGCAAGGGGGGTTGACCTTGGAGCCTGCTACCACAGAGTTAAAGTCAGAAAGAAGCAGAATAAATAGAAGTGGGGCTAAAGCACATCCTTGTTTCACCCCCTTGTTTGTTGGAAAGGCTTGGGACATCCTACTGGAATACAAGGTCCATCCAGCCGCTTACGTACATCTCCTTTTCCAACATCCGGTGCCTGGATATAGAATCCAAGGCTTTTTCTAGATCGATAAAAGCCACACACAACTTTCAGCCTCTGATTGCTCAATACATATTAATCAGCGTGTTTAACAGCAAACAGTGGTCCAATGTTAAAAACCCTCCCCTAAAACCTGCTTGAATGTGTTTTAATAAATTCCAAGAAGTAGCCCAATCCTCTATTCTAGACATTTGGTGAAGCTCTGCTTGGTACATCTAAAAGGGGGGATTGGGCGATAGTAGTTCAGATGACATATAGCTCCTTTCTTAAAAATAGGGACTATTATACACTTGGACCATGAGCGGGCAAAAACCCAAGAGTAGCTAATTGAGTTCCAAAATGGCAATAGAATCGGGAGCCACAACTTGAGAACCACTTAAAAATATCCAAAGTAAGAGTTTTTAGGTTCATGGACATCCCCTGGCCACCAGCTTTTCAAATGTTTTGAAGATATTAGTATGCACTACCATCACCAGCTGGTCCCACTGTATCAGTATAAGCTCCATTTCATTGTTCTTTAATAGTTTATTGTAATTCTTCTTCAATGTAAATAGCCACCCTGCCTGAGCGCTATTATCCTTGGCTGAATTGAAGATTAGACTCTTCACAGTCCTACACTCCCTGTCAAACCAAGGGGCACCCCTTCCTCGAGTGGGGTTGGGACAGTGTACATTGCTATTTGCAGGGCCATATTTTAAGTAGTGTTGTGGTGGTCAGGAACGGTCCCTATGATAAAGAGGGGTTAATGCTGTGCACACCATTTTTGTGACTGGGGGTGCGGCGAACTGGGCGCAATGTTGCAATTTCATAGGTATCTAGTGCAGTTAATTGTGATTGGGATATGTTACTACTTTAGTGCTACCCTTTCATTAAAGCTGATACATTTTAGATTGCACGTGTGTAGAAAGATAAAATGCTAAAGACACAAAATTAAATATAAATACGATTCAGACATAACGTGCTATGAAGTTCCCAGCAGCAGGCAATGAGAAGTTTCATAATGCACATGTGAGAAAGTGGGGCCTGTACTGAAGAACCCACTGTAAAGGAGAGATTATATTTATTAAACATGCATGCACACTGAGGAACATACAAAGGGAATGTATAAATCTGTATTCAGTGAGCGTTTATGAATTCATTTAGACTCTACAGCCAGCAGTTTGTGCAATGAATGTCAGGTGACTGGGAAAATCTTGTTCTGCAGGATTGAAGGTTAAAAGAGGAACAATGATTAACCAAGCAGATAAGCAGCCGTCGAGCAGGATGCATTGTGTATGGCTCGGTAGTTCCGCAGGACGTAGATGAACTCTCTTTATGTGCATTCAATTTATGCACAGGGGCCTGGCCATTTGTTTTGACCAGCAATAAAACATGGGTTGAAGTGGCGCTCGAGGCCAAAGTAATCGATACCTAGGGGTTTCAATTGTATTTTTAGATGTGTTGTGCGTGTCGAAAAGGTAGTCATTTAGATTAGAATGTTTCAATGGAGCCAGTAAGCCGGAGCGGATTAGATAGCTATCGCCAGCTCAAAGAGAACCTGTTTACTCAGCTTTTCCTCATGTTGTTAAAGTATCCATGTGCAATAGGGATCAGGCCAGTGGTTACTAGTAATTTAGTAATGAATTATGTTTGCACTGAAATGTTTAACTGTTTGATGATGTTATGACCTACCACGGACAAATCCCAAGAAGCTGTGTGTTATGAATATGATCTAGACATGGTAGTTAAAATAACAAGTGGCCAACGAGAATGGAGAAAGATGAGGTTGTGTCCAATTACATGTGGGGGGTGCAATAAAATATATGGGAGTATTTTAACAGTTTCAAAATGTACATAATTTATCAACTTATGGCGTTCAATGAGACTTGGGTTAATTTGGCTCAATAGAGTTATCTATCTGCTCTCAGGACGATTGCACAATAAACCTTCTTTACGTACAACATGTGCACTCACTTCTTAGGTGGTAGGCCCGCTTTGGGTTAAGGTGATTAGGGTCTACCCCTACAAATTTGGCAACCATGAAGGGAGCATAGGCTTTCCAAGACTTTGGGGGGTCTCCTGTCCACACAACTCAGCTGTGGCACATCTCTGTGGGCACCAGTCGTCTGTGAAAAATATAGGAATGCAGGCAGCATTTTGGTTACAGGCCCATCTGTTCCCTGTAGTGTGGTGCTGTGGCCCAGCTGTGCAGGACGACTTGACAAAGCACCACATTGGAGCGCTTCGGCTTCATGTGGGTACACTTTTTTAGGGGTCTAAAGCAAGAAGGAAAATATGAGTAAAGGAGAATTGTTTCTTTGATTTAAGGCATTTGGTAAGGGTACACTTGGAGTGCGTGGGTGAAGTTAGTCAAGGTTACGGAGGTTGAAAGGGAATGTTTTGGAGGAGTGAGTGAACTGTTTTGCGTTGTACATCCTTTGTAAATATTTTTACCTAGTTTGTAATTTTAGAGGGGTGATGTTGTATCCCACCTAGCACGGCCATTGTGAGGTTTGTCCTGATATCGAGAGGTGGGGTGGCATCTTATGAAAAGTTCAACCGTAGACACTTTCCTAAAGTATACACTTGGCATCTTTCATACTGCATTGTTTGTGCAGGTGCAGCTGTTAGGGAGAATTCTCTTCAAAGGCTAATTTCCCTTACCTATAGAGTCCCCCAGCAGCTTTGCTGGATTTGAGGGGTTTATTTTTTTTCTCCAGCTAAGAGTGAGACTCTTTTTCCCACTCTTAGGCAGATTGCTAGTGTGTGTTTTAGGCCATCTTGTGTGCATATGGTCTCTGGGGTTTTTCTCACCCTCATAGGAATCATCTTTTTAACATGTGTGTTACACAGCACCCTCAGTGCAGTGGCACAGGGTGTCATAGTGACCCCCAAACATAGACTCCATACCCTGGGACTGACTACTGTCTCCCAGGGCATGTACAGTCCCCATTGACTTTAATAGTCAATAATTATGAACTAAACCAGAACAACCCTCTTACTATGGAAGTACTGGAAAGGGTTAAATGGTTTTTCCCTGTTGTTCATTTTCGAGAGGGTACCGTACAGTCCCTCTCTCAAAAGTTTCAGGCTGGTGGCAATGATTACTACCGTAAATATTCGACCGCAAATATTTCCCGATGGGATTTTCCCATTGTTCGTGGCTACCACTTTTACTGACAGCCTCTAACATACCGCTGGTTTATTTTAATATTAACTTTAATAATATTTCTTTCTCGTGTCTTTCTCTGAAATCCTAACCCAGGTCGTGGACCCTTTGTTCATCCTTTTGGCGGGCTTCTGCACAGAAGTCCTCCTCTCGGCGCCACTGGGTCTGGGATAGACAGGATGTGTGGCACGGGAATAGGCACCCTGTACAGGGTTGCCTACACAACCCAAGTCGCACTGTGCCCTGATAGGCTGGGGGGGTTCTCCCGCCAGGAGGGCCACCCCACTGTGTGAGTGACAGCTAGGCTGTATGAACAGGGGTCTTGCTGCATAAAAGCAGGGTCCTGAGGACTGGAGGACAAGACATTGCCACTGGAATTAGAAACTCGAAGAGGAGAGAAGCTGAAGACATCTGCAACGACTGAACCACCGGTGAAGCCCTGCTGCAGATCCTCACCACTTTTCTCCAACGACTCGAGAAGATCTTCTCCTGCAAGAGTCTTCTTCCCTTGAGCTGGTGGGTCCAACCAGTTCACCAATTGCCTTCCAGGACCTACCTTGGTCGAAATTGCCAGTGCACAGCACTCGGAGACCGGATAGCCAGGCACCCGTCCACCACGACCGTGATTTAAAGGAGCGTACCTTTTATTCATTTTGGCAGCAACAAAGCTGGCTTCATCCCTGGGCAGTGCAGTAACTCATACCTTCCTCCACGACGAGAGCCTCTCTTCCTCTGCTGGATCTCCCGAACTGCAGGAACTGCCAGGAACTACCGCCACCGCAGGAGCCTCTTCCACTTTTAAGGTACATTGTTCAGCCAGGCCTCCCATTTCGTTGGGTATCGCTAAAGGTGTTCCTTTACTTACCTACTGGGTTGGCCACCCCTATTGTCTAACATTATCTTTGACCTTCTGAAACAGCCTATTCAAAATCGTTGACCAAAGACTTGACTGCAGCTACTAGAACAGTTTGCCCTGTACCATTGACTCTGGCACAGGCCTATTGACTCTGGCTAAACCTGTTACAACTGCCTTCTCTAGATTGCTTTTCACCTAGAAATGTGTTGGTGCACCTAACGCTTATAACCACCTTTTTCCTTTCCCTTTTTAATATTGTGAAGTGCCATTTTGCTCGGTTTTCACCTCAGTATTACATGTGTTAAAGTACTGCCTTGCCTAACTTGTTCACAATCTACTTGAGAAGTGTTGCTGGTGTGATAAAGAGGCTAAATCTATATAACTTGTCCTTTCCCTCCCTTTTGAGAAATTGTTAGAGTGCCATTTCTGCTTGGTTTACGCAGTGTGCCGTTTTGCTCAGTTTTCACTATTGCTCAAACTTGTCTACAATTTAAATAGGGAGTTGTGTATACTTTTCTTGACTGTTTTAACTTGCTTTAATAATAGTGATTTGTGTGTGAACATCAGAGTGTGTAAAATAAATAAATAAATAACTAAATATATATATATTTTTTCAAAAACAGAAAAAATACCCTAGGACAGGGCAAAATTTGACGGATTGCACTCCCAAGAGCAGCTGAGAAACGAAATCCAGTCTCACAAGGAAAAGGCATGACAGCAAGTCCAGGCAGGACAAATGTTTCTTTATTCATAAAAAGGTGCAGCAAAAAGGGAAAGCCTGGTTACAAAACGACGCGTTTCGCGCTACACTGACCGCTTGTTCACGTAGGTAGGGAGTTTCATGGAAGAAGGACTTCTTATATATGCTTTAAAAACCTCTATGATACAAGTGCATAGAATGTCCCCATTCACAAGGTGGTGCAAAATGATGAACACATGGCAGCCATCTTAAAACATTAAAAACACATCGTAAGTGTCAATACATCAAACAAATGTTATAAGATTAACAATATAGCAACAATTGCACAGATGTGCTGGCTGCGAGTACTGTGGAGGAAAAATGGCAAAAAGAAAGCCTCAGGTACATAACGTGTGTCAAAGGAAAAATATATATAAAAAAAATATGAATATATATAAATACACATCATTCAAAATAAACGTGTGTTTTCCAATGGCATGTCTGTCAACAAAGGCCAGTACCCAAAATTAAATAAACTCAAAAAAATAGTGCCATTCTAAGGCAACCGCCAATAATGACGAGCCCTGCCTGGTAGGTCTGCCCATGTTATAACGTCTGAAGCAGCCATTACCTCAACACAGTACAAGCAGCCCCACAACATAATGTGTTCACTAAACAAAATATGGCCATTCTAAGTGTCCACCATTGGTCTTGCATAAACAAAGATATATAGTCATGTAAGTCTAAGTTTACGCATACATGTGCGTGGTGTAATACAAATCAAACTTAATAATGCAGTCTTGAGACAATGTAAAGTGCTTAGTGCTTTAGCAGCTGAATAAAGTGCTAAATGCTTTAGCAGCAATTTTAAAGTGCTTAGTGCAATAGCAGCAGTTGTTAAGGTGTTAAGGTGCATAATATTTAGCAGCAAGGTAGGGAAAAAGGTTAAAGGAGAGAAATGTCCACACAACAGCAATGATAAAATGCACAGTGCTCTACGTCCATGGATGCACAAATATGTTCCTTAGTGTATAGTTCATGTACTAAGTAACATAATACAATTTGACAGTCAAATAGATAAAAGAATAAAAGTCAATAAATATATATATATATCTCACAAATAGATAAAATAACAATGTCACTGGAACAAAAAAACATGCATACATGGACGGCTGTAAAGTAGACAACAAATTTATCCCCAATAAAGTGCAAGTGCAAAAAACTTAAAATTGCCTACCATGAATGGTAAACTATTCCCTATAAAAAAATCCTCAAGGCCCATTACGCTCGATGAGCCCAGCAAAGAAGATAACATCACTGGGAAATTGTTACCTTAAAAAGACTACATACCAAGTAATCTATCGACAATGGAACAATGCAAGACAACAAAACGAGATATGGGGACAGAGTAAAAAAGCAATTAAGAAGCCTAAAACCAAGTTATATAAAAAAATATTGATCAAAGTGATAAACATCAATAGAAAATACCCTCCTAAGAATCTTGTTAAAAATAATCATATGCAAGATATGATTCACAATCATTTGGAGAAAGAACGTGTAAGATGCATCAATAAAAAGAAGAAAGAAGAGTTAATATACATTGATACATAGGAATATGGACCGGAATGGAAAAATATTCAAATATTAAACACACTGGGGTTCACTCTTGAACATTGCAGGTACCTAGTGTTGCAAAAAAGTACAAAAACATGTTCACGAAGTATACTTAATTGGTACCTAAAAACGTATATAACTCTTCATCAAGATTGTGGCCCCTGGGTTTTTTTGTTTCAAGATCGAGAATGGACCTAGTTTCCAGTTGTCTCAACAGTAACTCCCGGTTACAACCTCTAGGTGATTTAGGCACTGTCCGAATACCAAAGAAGGAAAAGCCCTCCAATTTACCTTCATGTTGAGACTGAAAATGCAGAGCCATCGGATAGTTGGGATCAACATTTCTTATGGCTCTTATGTGTTGAAGCATTCTCAGCTTCAATTTACCCTTTGTACTGCCCACATACCACATATTGCAAGGGCAATTCAAAACATGAACCACAAATTCTGTATCGCAAGTGATTCTAGATGCGATTTGAACCTTATTACCCAGGATAGGATGTATATAACATGTCTTGTTGACTGCATAGGTGGCGGCTTTGCATTTGGAACACTTATGAAAGCCTCGTGATTTGGTGTTTAACCAACCATCAGTCAATGCATTGTCAATAGGCCTCATAAAGCTGGGAACTAAGGTATCCCTAAATGAGGTAGATCTGCGAAAGGTAATATTAATGCGATCTCCCAAAATAGTATTTAGATGTTCATCTGATTTAAGGATATGCCAATGACGTTGCATGACTTGTCGAATCTTGTGGGCACCCTCACCATAAGTCAAGATGAGACGTGTCTCACTGGTGTCTGTGGTTCTGTGTTCAGGGGTGTCAGCTGACAAAAGTTGAGAGCGATCAATCGCTCTGGCTATATGGAAGGCTCTCTCCAACACTTTTTTGGGGTAACCCCATTCCTTAAATGTGTTGGCCATGAGGGTACATTCACAATCAAAAGTTATGATCTTAGAACAATTTCTGCGTATGCGAATGAACTCCCCATAGGGGATACTCCATTTTAAAGCTGTGGGGTGATTACTCTTGGCATGTCCAAAAGACTGTTTTTTCTGCAGTCCGTTGATACAAAGCTTTGTTCAGTGTTTGCTTGTTCCATAGTATTGTAGTCCTATTGTGTAAACCCTGAATGCTGCTCATCTCCCTCTTGAGATAAGTCTGACTGCTTAGCAACAGCTACCAACTAAATCTTTGTTGTACAGCCTGATACCAAAGGGGATTTATTGCACATACCTGTAGTCCTAATCTTCTGTAGTGCTCCCTAATGGAACTGCACAGGATTCTGCCTAACACTGGTGTACAGCGGTGAGGATAACATTATTGGATTTACATTTTAGAGTGCTGCTAGTACCTTGGTTCAATTAACCACAAGGCTTAACAATCACTAAAATGTAATTTAAAAAAAAAGTCAAAAATGAAAGCTATAGCCAGGAGACCTTCCTTACAAATACTGCTCATTATTTAAGGGATCTGTGTAGACAGAAAGGTCTTCCTGTCAAAGGCAAGACAAAGGAAATGATTGAAAGATTGTTAGAAAAACAAAGTCTGGAGAGTGGGGCTGTAGTGCCTACTCCTCCAGCAAATTTAGCAAACATTGAGGGTGATAATGTTGATAATGTTATTGTTGAAGCAGATGAGGAAGAGGAGGCTGACAATGTGACCCCCTCTGGCCCTCTGCCTGCTCAAAGGCATCAACCTGTGGCTACTGGACCATTTTCAGGTTAGTGCCCAAACTGAACAGAAACATCAAGAACTAAGGCTCAAAGAAAGATGAAGAGATGAAGAAATTGTCTTTGGAAATGCTTCTCTCCCCAGATCCTCTAGATCTTCCAGTCCAAAAAGACCCTGGATGCCTAAAGAGATTGTGGGTATGTATGAACCTAAGTTGGATGTGTTAGATTGGTTAGCTATGTTTGAATACAATCATGGGCTCCAGGAAATCACAGGGAATCAGCTGATCCCCTGGTTATTCTCTAGGCCCCCCCCCTGTTGAATCTGGTGTGGTAATGGAGTTGGGGGAGGCGGATAGGACCGATTATGAATGTGTGAAGCTAGCTCTGATAGCTAGATTTGGGAAGACCCCTTCCATGATAGTACCCCTTGGGCTACTTGGGTGAATGAGTGTTCGAAAAACTTAGAGGGATGGATTAAGGGTTATAGAGTTAGCACTTATGAGGGAATGAGAAATCTTGTAATGTTGGAGTCTTTTTATGATGCCTGCTCTCCTGAACTCAGACAGCACTTGGCTGATTCTAAGGAAATGGATCCTAGGAAGTTAGGCAAGGCTGCTAACTTGTGGGTTGCCAACAGGGCTACTCACAAGGAATCTGGGGCAACTCATAAGAAGGATGAGGGGAAGCAACCATGAAAAGAGAATCAAGAGAATTCTAATACCTCCCATCCCAAAGAGGCCCCAAACAACAAAATAGTCAGGGTAAGCCACCTGGGAAACCAAATAGGGCTAGTGAACCATCTGGGGACCAACCAAAGGCAGGTCAGCAGAAAACCCCATTCCAGAGAGCATTTGAAAAATACTATGTTTGTGGGTCTACTGACCATATAAAGGGGGCTCCCAGATGCAAGGGTAAACCTGCAGGGATCAGCACAGTCTCCTTAGCCTTCTTCCCAGAGGAAGAAGTTCAAATGGCTAGTGCCAATTATGAATTGTTTGCTGAAGAACCCTTGGGTCTTCAAGCAACTGTTGTCAGGAACTGCGGTTGGAAGTGCTGGAGCCGGTGGAAAATCTGACTTTCCGGCATGACTTTCTAGTCCTCACCCAACATGGCATCTGTGCCTTTACATGCAGTCTCTGCCCACAAGCTGGTGCGTTGTATCTGTGCCTTCTTCGTGAAACGCTGTGCTGGTGTCTCTCTTTGCCCTGCAGTGTTTAGTATTCTCCATCTACCCTCCTGTTTTCTTTTTTGTCTTTTTCCTCCAGCTGTTTTGGTCTGGGTTTCTTTCTTGTAAGTTTTCCGGTGTGCGCATTCAGCCCCCTGAAGTAGGCGACACCTTCTGTTTGCGGTTCTCCGCGCTCTAACTTTATTTTTCAGCGTTCGCCTTCTGCTTCTTGCGATTGGCGACGCCTTCTGATCGCGGTTCTCTGCATTCTAGTTTTTCATCACTTCCTACCTGCTCTGTTTGTTTCGGGCAGTGTTGCTACCTAGCTCTCTGTTTCTTTTTTGTTCGCCGGCTGCCGCCAGGAGCCCCTGCCGCAATCTTCCAACCTCACGTGACTCCTTCTTTGACGGCACCGGCTACTTTTTGTCCTGTTCTGTGCAAAGAATCATTATCAACCTATTTCCTTCAATCTCTTGTCCTGCGCTTTGCTTGTACTATTCTTCTTCCTTTACACTCCCTTTTTCTTCCCGTCTTATTTTCTTATCTCTCACTCTTCTTGCTATTGTGCACCCTTTGGCGTCTCTTCTGGAAATTCCATTCTCCTTTTCCTGCTGCTATTATCCCAGTTTCTTCATCTTTGGATTGCAACCTTCGTAATCAGCCATCTACAAAATTGTATCTTACCTAATTGGAACTTTGGACAATTGCTTGAAGATCTGTGCCACCACATCATTGAACCCATCTATGGACTAGGGTTTTTTTCTGCCTTTGGGCTTTTTCCCTAGAATCAAGGCTGGCCCCTGGAATCCCCCTAGGGCAGGTACCCACTTCTGTCACGGTGGCATCCGGAGGGGCCAGATCTTATCTACAGGAGAAAAAGAAGGTTAAAACACCCAAAGTTTCTACAAAGAAGAAAGAATGCAAAAAGACAGAGGCAGCACAGCTGGTAAAAACCTCTGAGGATTCAGGTGAGGAGAAGGGGGAGGTAGACTCGGATCTTGACAACTGTATCCTTAGAGTCCATGCGTCTGGTTAGCCAGAAGAATAGGGGTGTGTATGACTCCCTGCCAGAAAACTCTAACGTATATTACATGGACAGTGTTCTTGTCAATGGCAAGGATACTCCTGCCAGGAGAGACACTGGGGCCAGCAGAACAGTAGTGGATGGAAGCTTTTTCAAACCTGAGGATGTTGCTAAGGCACCCAAAGGCCCCACTAAACTTTCTGGAGGTCCTGTCCAGTTGGTTCCTATTCTACCAGCCCTCATTCAGTGTAATAACATGACAGCTCTCCCCTTCATCCCTCAAATGTTGGACCTTACCAAGAAGTCCCACTTCCAGCTAAACCTCCTCAGAGGCATTCTCCCTACATCACCTTCCAGGAGAAGCTCAATGTCTCCAGAGCTCTAGTCCTCTCTAGGCTGAACTACAGCAGCCTATTTTGCAATCTCCCTCTTTCCTCCCTACACCCCTTCAGCTAATCTAGAATAGGGCTGCAAGACTTATCATTGGTCTTAAGCCCAAGGACTGTATCTCTCAAGCCCTAAAAGCTCTTCACTGGCTCCTGGTGGCTTCAAATATTAAATTCAAGACTCTGCATCATCCACAAGGCTTTCTGAGACTTGGGACCACGCTATCTCCAACTATCCCTACCTATATACTCCCCTGCTAGAGCCCTCTGCTCCTCTAACTCAAACTCTTTGAATGTCATACACTTCTCCATGCAGACAATGGGGGGCAGGTCTCTCTCCTCAGCTGGTGCTTCATTAAGTTCTGTAAACTGCTCAAAACTCTGCTCATCTCTACCTCTTTCCCTCTTCCCCTTCCCTGCTAATCACCCCACTGTCGCTGAGACGGGTGGACTGGTGCCCCTGAATCTCACACGATACTCGGCCCTCCTACCCAGTCGATACCAGCACCTCCCCCACATTGCACTCCCCCTGCGGACCCCTGCCTGGCAGCGCTTCATTCCACCCTTAGGAGTCGCCCACACTAGCACTTAGTCTCAGGGCTCCTCCTGGCTCCCCTTAGCACTTCTCTCCCAGGCCCCCACCCGCACGTGTCCATTCCTTGCCCCATTCACCCATCCCTGTGTCCTGGACTTTTTTACTGCACTTGCACATCTGAAAACCACAAGGCCTAGTAGGACCACGACTGTACATATACTGTTTTTGCCAATGTTATTTCTCTCCCTGGTTCCCTTTCCATTTAGCCTTGTGGTGCTTATAAACACAATTCTGATGTATAAGTGCTTATCAAATCCTCAATAAAATACATTTTAAAAAATAAATATGAATTACATTTTAGCCAAAACAATGAAATTGGATGATGATCCTGCCGCAGGAGGGCAGAGACTCGAGAAGCGTGAGATAAAAAATGTGTCAATGTCTTACCATATGCTAAAAAAGGGACTTCAGAAGGAAGTCCAGCACAATTTAGATAAAGTGGTAGGGATAGAGGGCAAGCGTTGGCTGGAAATTCAAGAACACATTGTATATCTTTGTAAGAGGAGGCAAGAAAAAGAAAAGGAGAGTATAGAACTTTCACAAAAAACAGAAGCCAAGCTTGTTCCGAAAAGGGGCAGTCAGAGACGTCTTTATGGGAGGGCAACAGGGGCACTTGCCTTGGGCCCACACCTTGGAGGGGGCCCCAAGAAAGAGTCTTGTTTTTTTTTTATAAAAGTCAGTTTCCCTAAATTGACAAAATTAAGTATCCCACATCAGGATTTTCTATGGTGTGTTGCTAAGGCTAAACATATTTTCTGTCTGTTGTTGACAAGTACATTTTGTTCAGATCTTTTCATCCTGTAATGCTATGTTCACTGTGGTATACATGGTTTGCGTGGCACAACAACTGTGGCATTCTCACCTTCTATTGGGTATTATATTAATCATTTGCAATAGCCAAAGTTGAAATACATATGGATACAGTTGAGTGTCCCGGTGGTTCAGAGGATAGCTCAGTGTGTTAAGCACTCATTGCAAAGATATGCGTTCACATGCAAGATTACAATACCAAATTCCAGTAAGGCAGACTCAGTTTTCCAATGTATGAAGTTGTTAAGCCTGCATGTAAATGTACATTGTTCTATAGCACCCCAGGTGCTATCATCACCAATGTACCTGCACTGGATACTGGTTGCTATAGAAACTAACATACCATCAATATGGTGATGGTCTAGAAATTGGTTTGTTTAGATGGGGAGTTGTAAAACCTAGGCAGGCACCTCCAATGATGACACTAAAGTGTTAGAGGTGGTTAACTATCTGAATTCCAGACTATGGAACCAAAGCATTCATGCTTAGATCCTGGCTTTGCCAGCAGACGAGACAGTGATCCTGGACACATTTTATATCACTGACAGTACTGTACTGCCTTCTATGAAAAGGTTTTCTTCTCACATACTGGTGGCATTGTTTGGCCAATTACCTGATCTTTCCTATCATGTAGGCCATTTGAGTGGAAGGAGTTCTAGACAGAAGAGAGCAGATCAGATATTGCAAGCTTCTTACCAGCATATTTTAAGGTTTGCTTATGTGACAACAAAACGGTTTTTCTGCACATTTTTAAATACCATTGCACAAGCCTGTGTTTGGGGTGTATTTAAAACTTTACAATACAAAAGAGAAACCTATCTGAAATCTTTTAAGATCACATCCATTAGTATGCTGGTATTTATATACTTTCCTTGATGATGGAGACAATGAAGCTAGAATCGTTCCCATTTTGAATAATATATTTCTATAACATTTTGTTTTTTAAATGTTTATATTGGGTTATGTGATTTTCATATTTTCCAATTCAGTTCTGTAAATACTAGAAAATAAATTGGTAAGACCACAAATTGTGGGTACGAATCCCAGCTTCACCTCTTAATCAATGTTTATTATTTAATCTTGTATTTCCTCACTTGTCAAAATTGCAAGTCCCTAATACTTTCAAAATTGTCAGCCCTTCAGAGTGATTTCGTTCTCAGGGTACGATCTTTAAAAAAGACTCATTCATGGTTTCACTGGCTATATATAGTGTTGCTTGCTCTATAATGATAGTGAGCATTGATATATTTCACACCACAGCCACCTGTTACTTTGCTCTCGAACGGCGACACTGCTTGAAAACCATGTCCCACTACTAATCTCAGTTTGTCTGGATACAGAGACCTTCCTGGTATCTTCCAATCGTCATCCACTCTCTATGCTATGGTATGTGTAGTTTGATCCTTGCTTCCCATTGTTCATCTGTATCCATGCTTGAGCACTTTTGCTGTCTCTGAGGCAGCTAATCTCAGACTATTCTGGATTATGTGTATCTTTGTCATAAAATCTGTGTGCTGCAGGTATACTATGTCCAGTATACCTTCCACGTGGCTGCTTTTGATTAAATGTTTGCTGTACCTATGCTTGAACACAAGTACCCTCACGTAGACTGCTAATGTTGCCCTTGAAACGCTACTTGTTTAACACTCTGATTACAATATTAATGAAGAGTGTAAGGTATCTGAAAGGAAGTTTACTGTGCATATTTTGATCTCTGCGAGACAGCATATCAAGCTATGGGTGGTTATCGTGATATAGGGTGGGGCGCACTAGATATAGAAATATCCTTTAATTCCCTTGGTCTGGTGGAGGGGGGCCCCCAAGGTGTCCGTGCCCCGGGCCCCCAAAGTGCTTAAGATGGCCCTGGGGGCAGTAATAACCATCTCCATGGAGGGACAGCATGGGCAATTGGGACAACATGGACAGAGTGAATTGGGTATGACTCAGGGTTGGATGGACGGGTAAGCCCCAGGTCCAAGGCAATTGAGAGGGTTTGCGAGGGGCAGAGGAGGATTTCTGTGAGGAAGTGGGTCATTTGGCAGGTTTGGAGGAATAGGCCCCCGGCTTAATGGGCGAATGGGAAAAATTATGGAGGGTTCTATGGAATTCAATTTTGGTTGTGCAGAAGGTTGGGACACGTGTCACGAGATTGTCGAGACAGGTCACAGTGTGTTAACATGGGAGCTCAGCAGATGCAATCACAGACTGTGTCGTATACCCCAGGCTCTGTGCAATCGCAGCAGGCATGGGTTGAATATACCCCAGCGAGTGGTGATGCACAGACCTATGGGATCCCACCAACCATACCAGCACATGCACTGGCACAGACATGGGAGAAAAATACTTTACCCCACGGTATGGTTGTTCATTACAATGGAACAAGTGTTTTTGAAGGGAGTCCTTTTACACGCCCCAGTGCTAATATGTACCAGAGATAGGACTGACCACAAGGGTCTATGGTGTTCCAGTCCTGTCATTACCACTGATCCTGAGGTAGAACCCTGGATAGGTGTGCAGGTAGTTGACCAAATGTTCTCATTCATGGTCCACATATGGGCTACAAAATCTTGCATTAAAGAAGGGAGTTCCCCTTGACAGGCAAAACAATGGACACACAGGACACACAGGGATTCTCTGGGGCTATCCTCTTGGTTCCTTATACTGAAGATCTACATATCAAGATAGGTATCTGTTAGGGAGAATTCTCCAGAATTGCTAATTTCCCTTACCTACTGAGTCCCTCAGCAGCTTTGCTGGATTTCTAGGATTTATTTTTTTCACCTGGTAAGAGTATGAGCCTTTTGCCCCACTATTATATGTATTTTTCTGTGTGTGTTAAACATTTTCTTGTGTTCATAGACTGTGGCGCCTCACCTTCTCCACTGGCATCATATTTTTACTATGTGTTACACAGCACCTTCAGTGAAGAGACACAGGGTTGTCTTTTAGACTTCGTAACTCAGACTCCCTTTTCTGGGACTGACTACTGTCTCCCAGAACATGTACTGTCTCCCAGAACATTGACTTTATTAGTCTCTTTGAATCCACAGACCCAGGACAAACTATCTTACATAGAGTACTGGAAAGGGTTAATACTTATCCCTTTTTGCCTGTTTCTCTTGGAATACCGCGGTTATCTTAAATAACCCTGGTATTGTTTTAGGCTATCTTGGTAGCTTCGAACTTAAACCTGCTAGACCATATACGTTTTTATACGGTTCCGGCTGGATTATTTGCCATTTCTTTTTGAAAATGTCTTTCTCGTATTTTACTCTGCGTGCCAAACCAGGTTTGGTTCCTTTGGCCACTGTCTTTCGCGGGCTTGTACACAGAAGCCCTCCTTAGGTGCCTGTATGTCTGGGGAGACAGGAGGTGAGGGAGGGGTTTAGGACTCCCTGCACAGGGTCTCCATGGAGACCCATTGTAACGCTCACCTGGTTCCCCCGGAGGCGCAGGGTTCTGGCGAGGATACTGTCTTCAGTGTTAGGCGCAGGGTTCGTTTTGCTCCCGGACTGGGCCCCCTTCCCACCGACAGTTTAAGCTGAAGAGTGAGATGTCTGTAAGGGTAAACCAAGGTATTAGTGTTTGGAAGGTTCGGAAAGTTCCTAGCCCCTCTCGCCCTTTCTTTCCCCGTGGAACTGGGTTGATATTGCGCTTACCTTATATAGGTAAATGCCGGGCTCTCCATCCTGCGTCTTGTGCAGGGGCGCTGGGTCCAGTTGCTTCACTGGATGCGAGCTCTGCCTCTTGATAGCAGAGGATTTGCTAAGAGCGAAGACGCTGTTAATGCACGAGCGTGCCTTGTAAGTATTAAAGTTCCTTTTTGATTGTTCTCTTCTCTTTCAAAAGTCTTAAGTATTTAAAGTCTATGTCTTTTCCTTTTCAGATGCTGTGGCGATGAAGATTATCCTTCTAATGGCACGTAAGTAGAAAGACTGTACTAGCGCTGTAGAATGCACCGTAATGTCTCTTTTGTCTTTGCAGGTGCCAAGGTGCAGCGCGAACAGATTGGAAGCGAACGTAACATAGG
Source organism: Ambystoma mexicanum (assembly GCF_040938575.1). Classification (NCBI taxonomy): domain Eukaryota; kingdom Metazoa; phylum Chordata; class Amphibia; order Caudata; family Ambystomatidae; genus Ambystoma; species Ambystoma mexicanum. Next base: position 83,177,027 of record NC_090935.1, on the reverse strand, counting down.
TAAGCAGTCTTGTAACTAAGCGTTACTAACCGAAGTATCATGCCTTGCAGGTGCCGGAATGCAGCGCGAGCTGAGTTGGAGCGGGCGTAACACAGGTAAGCAGACTTTGTAGTAAAATATTACTGACCAATGTTCTTTCTCTTTGCAGATGTCGGATGCCAGAAGAGAAAGGCAGAAAAAGGCGCTTTGGATGCTGCCGTTGGATTAGGTAAGTAGATTCGCTGCCTTTACTTTAGCCTAACCTGTGCCTTTGTCTTGCAGGAGCTGTTGAAGACTGAAGAAGACTGAAGGTTGGATCCCAGCAGATTATTTCGTATTCACAGGATCTGGAGCTGGAGGTTTCCTGGAGCAAAAAAAAGGGTGAGCGTCCTGCTGGAGATGCAGAATAACGCGAAGCACGTGAAACCAATCGGGTGTGGTTTAAATAGCCTTCTGTAGTGCTTAGGCGTCTTCTTCCACGGCCCCACCCAGGTAAGAAAAGAGTTCCAGATTTCTAGAAGAGTTCCTGTGTTCTGCTTCTAGGGAGTGCCTCCTGCTCCACCCAGACAGAAAAAGTAGTCCCAGGCAGAGAAGGATCAGGAGACCAGCTAGCTGGTAAGTAAGCAGCATGGTCTGCTACAGGTAGGTCCACCAAGCACTCTTATCTAATATGAGCCTGGCGCTTCCAGTGCCGGGACCAGTCACCATCATGAGCCTGGCGCCACTGGCGCCAGGACAAGGTCCAGAGGGTCCCTATAGGGACTGGCTGGTTCCTGGGATCAGAGTCATGGGCCTGCTTCCAAGGTCGTGGGGCAAGTCCTGACCCCTTGGAAGCAGGGATCATGACACCCATGTCGCACTCTGAAATGATTGGCAGTAGTGACTGTCCTGGCGGGACAGACACCCTATTGTGTGATTGACAACCAGGATGTGTGATTGGGGAAAAGTGCAAAAAAAACAAGTCTCTGGGGCTGGAAAGGCAGAGTCGCTACTGGAACGAGAGAACCAAGGAGGAGCTGACAGAAGAGGACCCTTACAATGACTGAACCGCCCGGTGAAGCCCTGCTGCGGGTCCGAATCTTCATATTCCAACAACAGGGAAAATCTGCAAGGAATCTTCTCACCTTGAGCTGATGGGACCAACCAGTGCACCCAAACTCAAAGCCAGGCCTCCCTCCTCTGGTCGAATTTGCTGTGCAGAGCTACAGTGAAGCAGATAGCCAGGAAGGTTGGACCTGCTTGGATTTTAGGGAGCACACCTTTTATTTGTTGCTTTGCTCTGCAGCTGGTTTCTTCCCTGGCCAGTGCAGGACCCTCCAGTCTTCCTACTTCGTGTCAGTCTGACAGTCGCTTCAGGAACCATGAACCTGCAGGACCTGCCAGGAACGTCCACCTCAACTACAGCGGCTTCTCCATTTTAAGGTGCTGTTCGAATCCGGTTGTTCATTTCTTTCAGCCACGGTGAAGGTGTGTGAAACCTTTCGCCAATCCAAGGGCTTGTCCTTCTTTACTCTTTAAACTAACTTTTCTGCCGACCATCTCCGTCCGGAACTCTTGGGAAAAACTTAACCGCGAACTACCCTGAACTGTGTGATCTTGAGCAAAATACTTTTGTCCTAGTGACTTTGGCGCTAAGTCTTTTTAATTTGATTCCCTCACTGTAGTTCCTTTTTCTAGATTGCCCTGCTTATTTACCTATTGGTGCTCTTCATTTTTTGTCTAACTTTGTCTTTCCCTCCCTTTTAAATTAGTGCCATTTTGTTCCCACTTCATTTTTGCGCTTAACTTGTCCAAAATCTATTGGGGGTAGTGTGGTGTATTAAGTGTGTGATTTTTCAACTGATTTACTTTAATGTTATACAATTGATGTGTAAATAAATTTATATTCTTTTACTCAGAAACCTTGAGTGAGTTTTGGTTTGAATCATAGTAATTGCTGTCCTTTTTTTAACTATTGATACTGCTCACTTGCTCGTGAGAAAAGTCTGGCTGCTCAGCCATCGCTACCACTTCACTGTGTAATACAGGCTTGTACCAAAGGTATATTTGTACTGTCACTTGTAGTCCTAATTGTGTGTGGTGTTCCCAAAGGATACTGCATATAATTCTGCCTAACAGTAGCTGTCCCTTTGTTGTACATATACCCCAGCAAAATTCTGGGTAGAGTCCTCTTGAGCAAGTTGTATATGTCGATTGCTTTCACGGAGGAAGGTATAGTATGCTCAATTCCATATTTGAATCCGGTAAAATAAGCAGCGCTTTTGCATGCATATTATATTGCGATCAGGGGGGTGCCTGTGCATTCAACTTTTTTTCTTTATGGGGTAATGGTTTTGTTGAGTTGGATCTCAGCGATCAGAATTTAGACATGGCGGGTTGCAATTGAGTTTTTGTTTTGGCCTGTTGTGTCACAGGAAGTAACTCCAGGCACCATTGTTACGATTCGTTTAGAGGCAGTAGTGATCAAGATGAACAGGTTGGTTCTCTCAGACAAAGATGAGGAATGCGGTGAGTGTATCACAGTGCTGTGCATCAATCCCACCTTATAGCTAAGGGACGTGCCCGGCGATCAATTGTTTGAATACACTGAAGACACAGGAGAGATGGTCTTTGAGATTGGGGTGCCTTTCCAGACAGTGATAGAGGAAAGGGAAGTACCACACACCATGCTCATCGTTAGAAATACATCACCACATTTCAAGGAGGATTAGCGAAAGGTGCCAGAACATTTCTGGATCAGCAATCCTCATGATGTGGGGCAGCTAAAGAGTGTTTGAGCAGGGTGACTAAAATTGAAACCTGCAATATTACCACAGGTTAAGCAGTACTCCATGTCTAGAGAAGCAGACAAAAGGATTTAGGAGTCCATTAAGGCATAATACAACCTTATGTGTCCCCATGTAACAGGGCCATCCAGCCTGTGAAGAAAGAAAAGGGGTCCAGCTGGAGGATGGTCCAGTGTTTTTGCCCCTCAATAATATTGTTGAGGTACAATTTACAATTGTACCTAATCCTGCTACCATTCTCTGCAACAACCCTACTGGGTCGACCCACGTTCCAGTGATTGATTTAAAAAATGCATTTTTCTCAGTCCCCTAATAGCATCATTCTCAGTACCCATCATTTACGTATCATGGTCAGAGATTTGAGCACACAAGGTTGCCCCAGGAGCACTGTGAATCTATGAGTGTCTTTAACAGGGTGGTTCAAATGGATTTGGGGAATATTGTATCCTGTACTGTAATTCAGTACGTGGATGATTTCTTCATCTATTAGCACTTCAGAGGTACAGTGTCGAGGAGATGCAATAACGCTGCTCACCCTGCTTGCAGAGAAGCAGTACAAAGTGGACAAAGAACAATTGCACTACTGCCAGACAGAGGTAGTTTAATATGGGGCAAGTGATATCGCACGCAGGTAAGGTAATGCCAAAGAGAGCCACCACAGTACATAATACGTCTCAGCCAGTCACGGTGAAACAAATGCAGCAGTTTCTGGGCCACTGTAACTATTTTAGATTGTGGATTTTTGATTCTAGTTACATGAGGCTCTTACTGCAGGAGCTTAAGGAAGCGCAGAAGGTGGACGGTCCGATAGAGTGGTCTGAAGAAACGGCAACTTGCTTTAGGGAGCTCAAGGTGGTGATCAGCAATGCTCTGGTCTTGGTGACCGCGAATTACAAAAAAACATTTTATGTGTTTTCACATTCGAATGGGCAGGTGATGACCGTAGTCCTGACCCAGCAAACATGCAAATCCCTGTCCACAGCATCTCCCAATTGGTTACGATTGATGGCCAAATGCTACTCTGCTTCTCTCCTCCTGGGGTTGCTGGGTCTTCACCCTCCACTGGTTCTGATTTTATCAGTCTACACTGGTGTCACCTGGAGTGGATTGCAATCTTCTGTATACGTGTAGATAGACACAGATATACCTGACCTTCCCTATTCTTTCCTATGGCACACTTCTCTCAACTCTGGAACTCCTACAAGTGACACTGCAAGGTACTTATCTGGTCTGTGGCATGCATATTTTTAGGGTCCCTGCAGATATTCACCAAGCAAAGACTTTAAATTTGTATATTATACTCCTGCCTAGGATATACCTATTTATTCATTTATTTATTGCACCAAACCCAGGGGCATCACAGCATTAGTTACATGAGAATACTTGTTACAAACGGTTTGGTTACATGAGGCAGAAAAACACATATAAGCAGTATATCAGGTACAAGGTGAAATTTGTACAATAGTCAAATTTGTCAAAGAGACAAGTTTTGATAATTTTCTTGAAACGTTGGTGAGATTGCTTGATGTGTTCCGGCAGAGTATTCCAAAGCGATGGTGTGGCTATGGGGAAGCTGGAGCTACCCGCCCTTTTAATCTTATTGCGAGGAACATTCAAACGTGTGCTAGTGCAAGATCTTAAAATTCGAGGTAGGACTTTTTGGGTAATGGTAATGTGTATTTATAAAGCGCCTATACACAAGTCAAGTGTTTCAAAGCGCTCAAGGAGGGTGGGAACATGGGGAAAGACAACAGTCGAATCAGACCCATTGAAATTCTGAGATGATAATAGTATGCACAGGCAGAGTAAGTACATATAATACAATTACAGTTGAGACACAGCAGATAGACCTGGTGGCGACTCTGCAGTTTTACCAAGTGAAATTAATGGGTGAAGACAGGGGAGAGCAGACAGACGATCTTCCGGCACAGTACAATTGGATTGTGCAAGTGCACAGACGTACACAGAGAGGGGGATGTCCAAGTGCACCCAGTCGGTAGGATCTGGGGTAAGTGCAGAGAGAGCAACTCTATTGTATAATTTCTCAAGTGCAGTGGGGTGGGGGCTATTGAGGGCCCTGAGGCAAGTGCGAGAGAGGACTGGCGGGGGTGCTTGGGACTTGTGAGACTCTGCAGTACACCAGGCAGCCAGTCAGCTAGCTGTGAGGAAGAAGAGGGGGAGAGGGAAGAGCAGAGAGGTAGGTTAGCAGGGTAGAGGGAGAGAGAAGAAGGGGGAGAGGAGGTAGGTCTTGAGGAGTTTCTGGAATTTAAGAAGATCAGGCTCAAGGCGAAGGGCGGCAGTGAGGCTAATCTCCATCCAAATCTCTGCTTGGAGAACCAGCTCACTCACAGAAGGTTGGAGGTAGATGAGCGGAGGGCTCAAGAGGAACAGTATTTAGGTAGGCGTCACACTGTTATTTCAGTAAGTCGGGACGTCCTTCTGGATGCACTTGTGGGTCATGGTAAGGGTTTTACAGAGGATCGTTGCTTTGACAGGGAGTTCATTAACTTATTTTCTGATGTGGGAGATGTGATCCTTACGTTTTAGACCGAGTGCTGCACGTAACGCTTTGTTCTGGTGCAATTGCAATTTGGCAAGGTTTGTTGTCATTTTGCCTAAGAAGAGAATGTTGCAGTAGTCTAGTTTTGAATGGATCAAGGCCGGTGCTAGGGTTAAACAGTTATGGGGTGAGAGGAATTTTTGGCTGAGTGATATAAGTTTTGAGTGTAGGCTGTTGAAGATGAAAGGGAGTTTATATGCCTAGTCATGGATAGGTTGGCCTCGAGGTAGACGCCTGCATTTTTACCTGTTTCAGGACTGGGGTGGTGGTTCCGTCGATGTTTATGGCAGAATAGCTGATATCTAATGATTTAGGCGGGCAGGGGAGCCCACAATGAGAATTTCATTTTTCTCATTGTTAAGACATAGTCTACGGGCGGCCATCCAGTTTTGGATACTCGTGTACATCATATTGATGGTGGCGGTGTCTTGTTTGTAGTCCCCTGTAATGGGTATCAACATCTGGGTGTCATCCGCAAAGTTTGTGTAAATAATGCCCATGGTGTCTAATGCTGCAAATAGTAGTTTTGTGTATATATTTTAGAGTGTGGATGAGAGGCAAGAGCCTTGAGAGACACCCACCGGTACTGCAATAGGGTCTGCTGCCTCATCACCAATGAACACTCTAGTGCTACGTTCGTATAGGAACGATTTGATCCAGACAGTGGCTTCTGGGGAGAAGTGGAAATATTGGGTGAGAGCCAAACACAACTTGTCATGGTCTACCAAATCAAATGCAGTGGACAGGTCAAGTAAAAGTAAGATGCCTATGTTAGCAGAGTGTCCGATGTTATCCATCTGGATTTTTAGATCCAAGATCCAATAGTGTTGTTCCCGTGAATAATACTAGTTAGCTATTAGCAGAATGGCATACCACAAATTGAAAAAACTAAACTAACTGCATTCAAATGCCAGTCTAGATACATAATGACACTTATGCTTGTTTTTACCAAAAGTGCCTAATACAAAGTAGCATGCCACAGTAAGAATAATACCACGTATCCTGTTTACTTTATCAAAGATGCCCAATGCAAAATGTTGTGCCTCAGTAAGAAGTAAGAAATGGCTAGACTGGTTGCATAACAACTGCCAGTCTTGCTTCATAATAACACTTATGATGCTTGCTTTACCAAAGTTGCCCAATATAAAATGTTATACCACAACAATAAATGGCTAGACAAACTGCATTAAAATGCATGTCTAGCTCCATAATAACACTTATTATGCTTGATTTATCAACCATGCACAGTAAACAATGCCATGCCTGCTCCATGGTGTGCCAGTGCCTTGCCGTCAGACATAATCACAACAATGATGAATGTGATTATGTGTGATTGCGAGGTGCTTGGCGGCACTGGGGTAAGGCATGTTTTATTTTACTGGCCATCTATCATAGATGCCCAGTAAAACAATGACACGCCTGTCCCCCTGGCTCCTCACACATGCAGACAATCAATGTTGTTATGTGTGTATGCCAGGCACTGAGGGACCAGAGGGCGGGATGGTATTTTTTACTGGACATCTATCATAGATGCCCAGTCAAAAAATACCATGCCTGCCCCCTGGGTCTCACAGCGCCAAACACACACACACAATCAAAGTGATTATGTGTGTATGCCAGGCGCTGGGGGAGCAGGTATGGTAGTTTATACAGTAATGTAATACCATCCCTGTCCTCTGGGCTCCACTGCACCTGAGACAGAGAGCTGATTATGGGCGGTGGGTAGGAGGTTTATGCAACAAAGGCATTTTTAAAATACTTTGTTGTACAAACCTTCTACCTCTACTCATCAAAATAATTTTGAACCAGCAAAACACACACAAACACACACACACACACTTACACAACATAGACCCAGCAAGCACTCACTGCCCCATACAGTCATGAGAACCCATCATGCACTCACTCATAACACAAGCATACATGCATCCATACACATATTAAATAATAAATAAACATACAAAAACACACATTTACACAACATACACACAGCAAGCACTCTTTTTCATTCATACACACATCCATCATGCACTCACTCAAAACACAAGCATACACGCCTACATACACATATTTAAAGCAATGAAAATACAAACGCACACATTTAGACAACATATGCACTGCAAACATGTTTTCATTTACACGAGCAACCATCTAGCACTCTCATAACACAAGCATATACGCATCCACACACATATTTAAATACTAAATGAACTAACATAAAAACATACACATTTACACAACATATACACAAAGAAAGCACTTACACCAGCATCAACATAAACATGCATGCATACATACACATAATTTAAATTTGAAAAAATAACAAACAAATGTACCTTCTGGGGGCGTGGCTAACAGCCATGTAGAGCGGACGTGTCTCCTGAGAGCTCTGCGCTGATGTGTCATGATAAGCTGTTTTAAGTGACTTTAAAGTGCTCCGGAACCCTACAAGTTGCACCATCCGCTGCAGAACCTCCTCAGCAACTTTTGCACCGTCTCCCAAGCGAAGAAGAGACGGCTAACACCTCTATCTGGCGAGCGAAGAGGGTCGCCGAGTGGATTCAAATTGCTGGCTCCCGCGCCCTGATCCCTCGAGAGGCCGGAGCGCACTATCACCACTGGCGACGCTGCCCACCGGTGGGAGGAGAAGATCCTGAGCTGCTGACTTGCGCCGGACCCGGAGGAGGGGACCGAACAGCTGCACTCATCGATCGAGAGGACCGACCCGGACACCCCTGCCGCCCAGCGCCCTGCCCGCGGTGTGCAACCGGGCTTAGGTGTGCCCTGGATAGTCGAGAGGGCCCCCGGCGTGAGCGGTGGCCGACCGGTACCGCAGAGGTAAGCCACCCCAGACACCTACATTAGAGGCGAGGATCACCCCAGATACCTACATTGGAGGCAGGGTGAGGGGGGCCTATTCTACCCCATGCACCTGACTTTGCCGCTGGTGGCAAAGCAAGGACTTGGGCTTGCCTCCCCGAGGCGTTGAGACACCCCGCTGTCTTCCTTTCCCCCTGCCTGCTGATCCTTCACCGGGGGAGGTGTGGGCGAAAACGCCTGGCCCCTGCCTGCAGACTGACGCTCCGGCGGACCGCGAGGCCCACTCCCAGGGCCCCCACCACTTCACAGTCGACGGCAGAGGGGGCCGTCCATGCCTGCTTGAACTGAGATACCTTTTGTTTCCCGAAATTGGCCTGCTACCCCGCTGCTTCTTATCATCACCCTGTCAGCCGCGCGACGGGAATGAGAGGTTCCCCTGCTGCTAGCTGCTTCTCGATTGCGCCCCCGGCATTCTCAGTGCGGGGAGGCCCTGTGTTGATGACATGTCCGGCAGGAGCGGCAGGCCCAAGCAACAGCGCCAGACCACGATGGACACCTTCGCAGCCTGTGAATCCCCGAATCCTGAGGTCACAAACAAAGTGGCCTCGGACGCTCAATCTAATCCCACGGCAGCCGCGTCTTCAGAGCCTAGTAACACCCAGATACTCGAAGCCATCAAGCTTTTCCAGGCAACAATAGAAAACAAAATAGATGCCGGTGCCACAGACCTGGGCCTCCTGCGTCAAGATGTCCGCTCCCCGGCCGGCAGGACTGAGGCGCTTGAAACACAAGTCCGGGAAAACATTGAATCCAAAACTCACCTTCTTCGAGACGTCAACGAGCTTCAGCAAAGGGTCAAGAACTTGGAGGACAGAGCCGAGGAGGCAGAAGGGAGGGCTCGCCGGAACAATATACGCCTCCTCAGTCTGTCAGAGGGTTCAGAAGGCTCCGACCACTGGGGCATATCGAGACCATGGGAACAATTCAAATGCAACGTAGCACCTCCTAGATCCCGAGCTCCACCCGTTGCACACAATAAACCACACTACGTCTACGGCTGACACAATAAGGGTCATTACCTGGAACGTCAGGGGCCTGAACAGCTTCGTTAAACAACAGCGGGTCCATACCTACCTGAAAAGATGCAAGGTCGGAATTGCCATGCTGCAGGAAACCCACTTAACTCCCAAGAAACTGGAAGCCCTGGCAAAAACTTGGCGTGGTATCCTAATAGGTTCGACTTACTCCTCCTACGCCAGAGGGGTTCTGATTTGGATTGCCCCTACTGTTCCTTTCAAACTCACTAGCACTAAAACAGACAACGAGGTTAGGATGGTGGTGGTATGCGGCTCCATAGAGGGAAAAGATGTATGCTTGGTCAGTACTTACATACCCAACCATGACGCAACTGCCTTCTTCCATTCCCTTCACACGCGACTCAGCCCATATGTGGACAGAATTATGATATGGGGGTGGTGACACCAACTGTACCCTTGACCCTCTACTTGACAGATCCGATAACAAACACGATCGACCCTCCCCTCCAACTAAAATACTTTCCAAACTAATCCAACAGTTGCAACTCAGTGACCTATGGAGGGTCCAGCACCCTATGCAACGTGAGTATTCCTTCTATTCCCCACCTCACGCTGTACACACCAGGCTGGACTACATCTTTCTCAGCCTAACGCAACACTCCATATTTGTTGATGCGCGCTACCTGCCTAGGGTGCTGTCGGATCACTCTCCCCTTCTGGTAACCTGAGAGGTGTTCCCGCCCACACCCCCTATACCCACATGGAGGCTGAGGGCTGAGGCCCTACTTGACTCTGCATTCAAGGAACACATAAAAGATAGCACTGAGGAATATTGGCAAGATAATCTGCATAGCGTTAGACACTTGAGCACAACTTGGGAAGCATATAAGGTGGTCATGAGGGGCGAGATGATTGCAGCAGTTGGGGGAGCTCAGAGATCTATTACATCCTTGCTTGAGCCCGCAGAATGGGACCTGAGTACGCTCAAAGGTAGGGCTAACCCATCCCCTGACCACTTCCAAAAAATGGCTGAACTTAGACAAACCTGCCTAACTCACTGGGAATCCCTCGGTAAACCGAGTTACGCCAAGCACACAGAGAGAATCCATGCTCTAGGAGACAAGCCCGGGAAACTCTTAGCTTGGCTCTATAAAAGGGAGACCCCAAGGCCACCCATCTGCCACATACTCACTCCCGACGGCACGGCTGTTCATACCCAACAAAAAATCAATTCGGTCTTTACCGACTTCTATCGTAACCTGTACTCCGAGGCCCCGCCCCCCTCTGACACCAGGATCGTAGACGCCCTTGACGTCATCGACCTACCTAAACTAGACTTGCAATTGGCTGAGACCCTTGACGAGCCCGTCACCCCCGACGAGGTCAGGGTGGTAATTAGATTGCTACCAGCTGGGGAAACCCCGGGTTCGGATGGGCTCCCGGGGGAATTTTACAAGACCTATGAGGAAACTCTTGCCCCAATATTGGCCCAGGTCTTTAATGAGGCCTTTGAGCGTGGTACCCTCCCGGACTCCATGAATGAGGCCGTGATTATACCCTTGCTTAAACCGGGTAGGGACGGGTCAGATTGTGGTTCATACAGGTCCCTCTCTATGCTTAATGTTGACTGTAAGATCCTTACTGCCCTGCTTGCGAATAGACTGCGCAGAGATATCCCTCTGTTGATCCAACAAGACCAAACGGGATACGTCCCGGGGCGCTCCATCACCGAGAACCTGCGCAGGCTGCATCAGAACTGAGGGAAGGCCGCAGAAACTTGCAGTGGCGTCACTTGACGCCACCAAAGCTTTTGAATCTGTGAGGTGGGACTGGCTGTATGCCACCATGGCCAAAATGGGGATAGGCCCTGTATTCCTAAAGTGGACCCAGCTAGTTTACGCCAGCCCCACTGTGAGAGTACGCACCAACAAAACCTATTCCGCTAAGTGGTCCCTACACAGGGGCACCCCCCAGGGGTGCCCTCTGTCCCCCATGTTATACATCCTTAATACTGAACCAGTGTCGGCCTACCTGAGACAGGAATATGGGGAGGGAGGCATTAAGATAGACGTGGTGACCCACCTCATCTCTATGTACGCTGACAACACCCTATTGTACCTACGGGACCCTGAGCACATCCTTTCCTACATCCTGGAAACCCTGGACTGCTTCCACAAGCTCACCGGAATCCAGATCGATAGGAGCAAATCTCGCCTTTACCCCCTCGCAGCACTTTACACCGAGGGAATACAGATCCCTCCCCCCTCTAGATCTCAAATGGCAGGCTATTTCTTTCAAATACTTGTGGATAACTATACACCGCAACCCAGCCACAGAACACATCCTTAATACCGTGAGGGCCAAAGACTCTCTCACGAAATCCATGGAGTTCTGGGGCCGGCTCCAGCTTTCGATGGCTGGGAGGGCTGGTCTCCTTAAAATGGTCACCCTTCCCCGCCTACTACATAACTTCACTAACGTCCCCTTCAACATCCCCCCCTCATTTTTCAAAGAACTCAACAAACTCTGTAGTGGCTTCCTTTGGCAGGGAGGTAGGCACAGGGTGGCGTTGGAGACTCTCCAAAGACCATACGAGAGGGGCGGACTTAAGATCCCCAACTTTGAGCTGTACTTCCTCACCAGCCAGCTGAGACACGCAATGGATGGCTGATGAGAGCACGACAGACACTCGCCTCCTTCAGCCGGCCCTCCACCGGTTGTTCCTCAGAGACATACTGTGGGCTGGGGAGGGTGCTACGAGACACTGCCCTTACCTCGCCAAGCTCGGGATCCGGCTTTGGAAAAGTGTCATGATCTCTGCTTCCAAAAGATCAGGACTTGCCCGACCCCCTTGGAAGCAGACCCATAACCCCGGTTCCGAATGCCAGCCAGTCCCAATTGGGACCTTTTGGACCCTGTCCTGGCGCCAGTGGCACCAGGCTCATAAAGATGCCCAGTCCCAGCGCTGGAAGCGCCGGGCTCATAATGCTTGGGTGGACTTACCTGTAGCAGACCATGCTGCTTACTTACCTGCCAGTTGAACCCCTGATCCTCTTCTGTTTGGGACTACTTTTCCTGTTGGGTGGGGCAGGAGCCACTCCCTAGGTTCAGAACACTGGAACTCTTCTGGAAAGCAGGAACTCTTTTCTTACCTAGGCGTGGCTGTGGAAGGAGACACCTAAGCACTACAGGAGGCTATTTAAACCACACCCGATGGATGAACGCTCATCGTGTCTTCTGCTTCTGATCCTGGGCCTAAGGGAACAAAGGCTTACCATCCTGGAATCCAGTCTTCAGCAGCACCTGTAAAGACAAAGAAAGAACAGGTTAGCACTACGGTCTTCAGTGGCAGCACATCTCTTACCCGGTCCATCGGCTGTCACCAACGCCTCACGCTGCATTCCGGCATCTGAAAGACAAAGGCTTACCTACTCTTCGCATGCTCCGGAGGTCTTCGCACTGCATTCCGGCATCTGAAAGACAAAAGCTTACCAGCTCTTCGCACGCTCCGGAGGCCTTCGGCGCTGCATCCCGCATCTGAAAGACAAAAGAAGGTGCGTTTAAAGACATTGGGCAACTTTATTACTCACGTGCCATTACTCCTTCCCACGCCGAATCCAGTGGGTATTCCAGCACCCTTCAGCTTCTCTAAAGCTCCGAACTTGTACCTGCAAGATAAAAGGGACAGTTAGTGCGCATCGTGAAGCAGGCTACAAGCGCTTACTTACGTGCTTCCAGGCGCTTCTATTCCTCACGCGGGTTCGATCCTCAACTCTCATCAGCCCGCCATCCGCCATTGCCGGAACCCTGCAAAACAAGAGATATCATTACAAAAGACTTTTAAGACATTTGAAGTGCCCAGAACTTACCGTTCGTGCAGTTAACGACGGACAGCAGTCCTCTGAGGTCAAGAGGCCTGCACCCGTATCCAGTGAAGAAACTGGTTACAGCACCCTGCCCCGAGGCAGATGGAGAGCTCGGCGTTCACTTACCTAAGGTGAGGGCGTTAACCTTTGTGGTTCTACAGGAGAAGAGAAAGGGAAGAGGAGAGAGGCACCCAATAACCCCAGTTCATTAATCCCATATTTTCTATCTGCAGACATCTTACTCTGCGAGTCAGACATACAGTGCACAGAGGTCCAGTCACCTTTGAAGATACAGCATTCACCCAGTCAAGACCAGCGCCTCTGCGGGAATCAGGTGAGCCTTACAGAACGCAAAGCCGTCCGCAAAACTCCCACCCAGGCGCTATGGAAACCTCGGATACCGACCAGCTAGCCCAGTTACTTGGGGAACTAAGAGCAGAAGTGCATGCAGCCCGTCAGGAAACGAATGCTCTAAGAAGGGAACTGATTATTTCCAAGGAGCGAACAGACGATCTCGCTAGACAATTGCTACAGTCACAAGCCGGACAAACTCCGTTACCCGCATCAGGGGCAAATCTTCCTTCAACATCCTCTACGAACCCAGTGCAGATCAACCTACCTGGGAATGTACCTCTAACTCCGCCCGAACGATTTTCTGGTGACCCAAAGAGGTTTGCAGTATTTATTAATCAGTGCCGGTTGCACTTCTTATGCCGGCCAGCAGCCTTTCCAACTGATCAAGCTAAGGTAGCTTTCATGCTTTCGTACCTTAGTGGCAATGCGGCAGACTGGTCGATCCCTCTAGTTAATCAAGATGATCCGGTTCTCCATGATTTTCAAGCTTTTCAGCTCAGTATGGAAAAACTGTTTGCAGGCCTTGGACAATGAGCTCCTTTCATTGCGACAGGGTAATCAAGACCTTTTGGCTTATATTGCGTCTTTCAACAGACTGATAGTGGAAACTCGATGGCCTGAGGACAAAAGGATTACGCTGTTTTATAGAGGTCTACGTGGAGAGCTCAAAGATGTGTTAGCCCAAGTAGTGAATCCCCCGCAAGACTGTTCGGGCTATATTGACTTAGTCGTTCAAATTGACCACAGACTGCAGAACAGGAAGGCCGATCGTTCCAAGTTTGATGCTCGAGTATTTTCCAAACCACCAACTCCTACCAAAGGAGTAGACTCCGGGGAACCCATGCAAATAGGGGGCCTGAAAGGACCACTAACACAAAAGGAGCGGGAAAGGAGAAAACAGCTGCAATTATGCCTCTATTGCGGAAACTCGGGGCACTTTCTTCAAGACTGTCCGGTGAAACCAGCCAAGAAGGCAGTAGGAGCTGCAGTTCCCAGGGTCACAAACTCTGAGCAGGGAAACGACCTCGCCCGACAAGAATAGAGGTCCTCTTGCCGAGCGTTAAAACCAGTTCCGTGACCTCGCATTTCATGATACCTATGGTCCTCATTAGCCCTGAACATCCGGATTGATTAAATGCGATTGAAGCTTACGTCAACAGCGGTGCCATCAGCAATTATGTGGATCTTGAAATGGTTTTGAGGATGAATCTGACTCTTTGTCCAAAGGCTGTAAAGGACGTCATTACTACGGTGGATGGTACGGAGATAGCCTCCGACCAGTAACGCATACCACCCAAGAAGTGACGCTAGTAAGTCAAGATGGACACCATGAGAAGATCGTGTTCGATGTGATCAAGGCCGCTCAGTTCCAGATTATTCTAGGAATTCCTTGATTAGAGAAGCACAATCCTCAGATCGATTGGCGAGCAAGAACGGTTCAGTTTCCAGAATGTGTCTCTACTTGTCACCCTCGACCTGGTGTTGCACTGGCAGCAATTTCCTCGGAGGCTCCCCAGTTACCTCCTGAATACCTAGAATTCCAAGATGTTTTCCGGAAGGATCAGGCTAACTCTCTACCTCCTCATAGGTCTTATGACTGCCAGATAGACCTGATACCTGGATCTACTCCTCCTTGTAGTAGAATTTATGCCCTCACCGAGCCTGAGAATCTTCACGTCCGACAATACCTGGATCAATACCTAGCGAATGGGTTTATTCGTCCTTCCAAGTCCCCTGCTTCCTCTGCTTTGTTCTTCATTCCAAAAAAAGAAGGGGACCTTAGAACTTGTATAGATTATCGCGCCCTGAACCAGATCACCGTTAAAAATAGATATCCGTTACCTTTGACCCCTGAAATCCTGGACCAAGTCAGAAAAGCATGCATATATACAAAGCTGGATCTTAGAGGAGCCTACCACTTGGTACGAGTAAAAGAGGGCGATGAATGGAAGACGGCCTTCCGCACCAAGTATGGGCTATTTGAATATCAGGTCATGCCCTTCGGACTTTGCAATGCCCCGGCCGCCTTTCAATATTTTATGAACGATGTCCTCAGAGAGCTCATAGATGTGTGTGTTGTTGTTTACATTGACGACATCCTCGTTTATTCTTCATCGGAAACTGAACATCGGAAACACATGAAAATGGTCCTCGAGAGATTGCGGCAACACAAACTTTTCGCTAAGTTGGAAAAATGTGTTTTCAACGTGACTGAAGTTGAATTCTTGGGATTCATATTATCACCTAGCGGAGTGCGTATGGATTCAAAGAAGGTCGATGCAATTCTCAAATGGCCATCGCCATCCTCCGTAAAAGGTGTTCAAAGCATGTAAGCTTCGCTAACTTTTACCGCAGGTTTATCCCCGAATTCTCTCGAATAGTCCAGCCCATCACCGCCTTGTTAAAGAAAAACAAACGTTTTGAATGGTCTACCGAGGCGGAACAAGCTTTCCAGGATTTGAAGACTAGATTTATCTCTGCACCGATCTTAAAACATCCTCGCCCAGAACTCCCCTACATCGTTGAAACTGATGCTTCGAGCCTTGCCATGGGGGCAGTTCTATCACAAAAGGACCCAGTAACCAATCAGTTGCATCCCGTGGCATTTTGGTCCCGCAAATTCTCACCTCCTGAAATCAATTACACTATTACTGATAAGGAACTTCTAGCTATCAAGTCCGCCTTTAAGGCTTGGCGGCATTATCTTCTGGGGGCCCGACACACTGTTACTGTGATTACAGATCACCGAAACCTGCAATATTTGAAAACCGCAAAAGCTCAATCCTCCAGGCAACTCCGTTGGGCACTATTCTTTACCGAGTTTGACTTCATAATTACCTATCGACCTGGTACAAAGAACGGTAAAGCTGATGCCCTTTCTCGGATGGGAGTGGAAGAACATTTGATCAATCCTAAACCTGTACCTATCATTCCCGAACAAAGAATTCTAGGTGTAATCGCCACACAATCCATAGAGGAAGTTAAGGATAAAGCCAGGCTACTGGTAACTCCAGCAGACATACAGAATTGGCATCTGCAGGGAAAGGACTTTACGGTGAAGGACAACCTATTATATTTCCAAGAACGGTTATACCTGCCCAGCACAGATTTACAGAAAAAGGTAATCTCTTGTTATCACGATTCTTTAATGGAAGGACATCCCGGTATGACCAAGACCTCGGAAAAGATCAAGCGCTACTTCTGGTGGCCGTCTTGGAAAAAAGATATCAGAGACTTTATAATGTCCTGTGGAGTATGCGCCCAAAACAAGAGTCAAAAGGAAAAACCAGCCGGCCTCTTACGCCCTATTGACATCCCGCCTCGCCCTTGGCATACGCTTTCTATGGACTTCATCACTGATCTACCTCCATGCTCCGGATACAATACGATCCTAGTAATCGTGGACCTATTCTCCAAGATGGCGCATGTCATTCCACTCAAAGGCTTACCAACAGCAGCAACTCTGCCTGAGAATTTCTCGAAAACATCGTCCGACTGCACGGTTTTCCTTCAGTTCTAATTTCGGATCGAGGTAGTCAATTTATTTCTCATTTTTGGCGAAGTTGCTGTCGGTCGGCTCAAATTGATGTGAGACTTTCGACCAGCCACCGCCCTCAAACTGACGGACCAACTGAGAGGACCAATCAAACTCTGGAACAGTATTTGCGCTGCATGCTACAACAAACTGAAAAAACTTGGAAAGATATCCTTTGGATAGCCGAATATGCCTACAATAACTCCACTCGGGAACTGGGAAGACCCCGTTTTTTCTTTTATACGGTAGTCACCCTCGAACCTCGGAGTTGGATCCACTCCAAGATCTTGGAACACCAGCAGTAGACCACCTGCATTCTACAATCACCCAAGCCTTTAAGGAAGCCGTTTCTCACCTTCAAAGGGCTAAAGAACAATACAAGAAAGGAGCAGACCAATATCGGAAGGAAGCCCCCCAATATCAAGTAGGAGATCAAGTCTGGTTATCCACCAAATATCTACCTCTAAAAGGACCACGCACATTCAACCCAAGATACCTTGGTCCCTATTCCATCACTACCATAGTAAATCCAGTAGCGGTCAAGTTGGACTTGCCCCCTCACATGAAGATACATCCGGTCTTCCACGTCTCTCTATTAAAACCCGTGCAACCTCAAACCCGACTAACTACATCTCCAAAACCTATTCTAGTTGATGGAGAACTCGAGTTTGAAGTCAAAAGCATCCTGGATTCCAAGATCTCCAAATCTAAACTATTTTACCTGATTGACTGGAAAGGCTACGGTCCCCAAGAAAGATCCTGGGAACCTGCAGAATATGTCCACGCGCCTCGTCTAATCAAAAGATTTCATCGAACATTTCCTAACAAGCCCAAACCCCCGGAGAAGCCCGGTTTGGGAGGGGCCTTGAGGGGGGGTGCTGTCATGATCTCTGCTTCCAAAAGATCAGGACTTGCCCGACTCCCTTGGAAGCAGACCCATAACCCCGGTTCCGTGTGCCAGCCAGTCCCAATTGGGACCTTTTGGACCCTGTCCTGGCGCCAGTGGCACCAGGCTCATAAAGATGCCCAATCCCAGCGCTGGAAGCGCCGGGCTCATAATGCTTGGGTGGACTTACCTGCAGCAGACCATGCTGCTTACTTACCTGCCAGTTGAACCCCTGATCCTCTTCTGTTTGGGACTACTTTTCCTGTTGGGTGGGGCAGGAGCCACTCCCTAGGTTCAGAACACTGGAACTCTTCTGGAAAGCAGGAACTCTTTTCTTACCTAGGCGTGGCTGTGGAAGGAGACACCTAAGCACTACAGGAGGCTATTTAAACCACACCCGATGGATGAATCTTGCTTTGCGTTATTCTGCATTCTCTGCAGCAGAACTCTCATCGTGTCTTCTACTTCTAATCCTGGGCCTTTGGGAACAAAGGCTTACCATCCTGGAATCCAGTCTTCAGCAGCACCTGTAAAGACAAAGAAAGAACAGGTTAGCACTACGGTCTTCAGTGGCAGCGCATCTCTTACCTGGTCCATCGGCTGTCACCAACGCCTCGCGCTGCATTCCGGCATCTGAAAGACAAAGGCTTACCTACTCTTCGCATGCTCCGGAGGTCTTTGCACTGCATTCCGGCATCTGAAAGACAAAAGCTTACCAGCTCTTCGCACGCTCCGGAGGCCTTCGGATCTGCATGCCGCATCTGAAAGACAAAAGAAGGTGCGTTTAAAGACATTGGGCAACTTTATTACTCACGTGCCATTACTCCTTCCCACGCCGAATCCAGTGGGTATTCCAGCACCCTTCAGCTTCTCTAAAGCTCCGAACTTGTACCTGCAAGATAAAAAGGACAGTTAGTGCGCATCGTGAAGCAGGCTACAAGCGCTTACTTACGTGCTTCCAGGCGCTTCTATTCCTCACGCGGGTTCGATCCTCAACTCTCATCAGCCCGCCATCCGCCATCGCCGGAACCCTGCAAAACAAGAGATATCATTACAAAAGACTTTTAAGACATTTGAAGTGCCCAGAACTTACCGTTCGTGCAGTTAACGACGGACAGCAGTCCTCTGAGGTCAAGAGGCCTGCACCCTTATCCAGTGAAGAAACTGGTTACGGCACCCTGCCCCGAGGCAGATGGAGAGCTCGGCGTTCACTTACCTAAGGTGAGGGCGTTAACCTTTGGGGTTCTACAGGAGAAGAGAAAGGGAAGAGGAGAGAGGCACCCAATAACCCCAGTTCATTAATCCCATATTTTCTATCTGCAGACATCTTACTCTGCGAGTCAGACATACAGTGCACAGAGGTCCAGTCACCTTTGAAGATACGGCATTCACCCAGTCAAGACCGGCGCCTCTGCGGGAATCAGGTGAGCGTTACAAAAAGGGCCTGCAAACTAGTCAGGTTGGACGACCCGTTCTCCCCACAGATCCCTATCGCTGCACTCATGGTTAATCACTCTTGGGGGCATGTTGAAACACGTACACAATGGGAGCCCCTCGGGGTGGCCACGCTTGGGGACTTGATTCAAGAACAGGAAATCCTAACTTTTTCAGAACTCTGTGAGACCACGGGCCTCCCAGCAGGACAGTTCCTGTTGCACAGGGTGGTTGTACAGGCCTTGTGCAGGAGATGGCCGGTCGTGCTGACCTGACTGAGGAGAATGAATGCATCGAAATGATACTGAACTCTGCTGAGGGGGGCCACGATAACTCACAAATCTACAAAGCCTGGTGTGGGGTACGACCAGGGGAGACCTCAAATGCAGGAGTAAGTGGGAAACTGAATTGGGCCTTGTTTTTGAAGACAAAGATTGGGGTGATATAACCCACTACCATAAGAAGGTTTCCAGGAACGTCTGCTTGCAGCTTATTCAACTGTACGTCACCAATAGAGCGTACCTCACACCTGAAGCCATATCAAGATTCACAGGTGCTGGAACCCAATCATGCCCCAAATGCAGTGAACCCAGAGAGGGAATGACTCACATGTTCTGGGGCTGCCCAGTAATCAGGGAGTTCTGGTCACAAGTGAAGGACAGAGTGGCTGGCGCAGACATCGTAGTTGAGGTGGACGAGCCTACGGCCTGCATCCTTGGCAGATATAGGAATAACAGGAAGAACAAACCCCTATCCAAGCTCACTGACCTTATATACATTACAGCCAAAAGAGGTATTGCCATGGGGTCCACACATGCCCCTATGGTGGGGAGACGTGAAACCGCGGCATGGGAAACGGCTATCCATGTGCAAAGACTGGATTCCAGCGAGGAACTACACCGTTGGGTGGCCCTGACGGTGCCCTTGCTCCACCCTGAGGCAGATGATATGGAGCGGAGTGGAGAGCGTTGCCCGGATACGGGCACAGACTAGAGAGGAACAGTGAAGTAACTGTGGTCTTGGTGGTGGGGGGAGAGGGTGGGGTGGGGTTTTGGGTTGTTTTCTTGATATGCTTGACCAATCGCCAATGATGTTTTTTTTTTACTCTTTGTCTATCTCATGTTATTAAACCAATAAACACATTTTTTTTAAAAAAAAACAAAAAACAAATGTACCTTCTGCCGTGGGTAGGGAGGTTCCAATGCTCCAGCCTCCTGCAAGCATGAACAGGAATTAGGAAGTTTCCCGGTCCTTGCACATGTGTGCAAGGGGTGTGCGCGTGGGTCTAGAGACGCCCCACTCCAGCCTGTTCTGTCTGAATGTGAAAGGTCGTGCAGGAGTGCCCCCTTGCACATACAGACATGCAGTTACCCAAACTGCACTTCAAATGAGCCAATCTGAGGCTGGGGAAGCAAACCCCCCCAGCCTTGCATGGCTCATTGAGCTTGCGCGGCTTGGGAAATGTAACTGTGAAAGGGAAACTTTGTTTGCAGTTAAGAGCAAACCCTCACCTGTAAAAAACAGCTGAGGGAGTGCTAGTAGTTTACTTCATAATGGGTGAGAGGGGGCCAAGATCCGGTGGGTCGTCTCCCCCTCACCCATTATGGACGAGCCGCCCCTGAATGTCAATGGATGCAGTTACTTTCAAGGAAGTTAATGCTTTCAATATAAGAGCCCATGTTGACTAAGAAATCTGATTGGACAATAGTATTATGACTTCCTAAGTCACTTTCCTTGTCTTGAAAGGAATCATTGCCCATTGGAGTCATGTCTGTCTTTGTCAGAGGCATAGTTCTTGGAAATTCAAAGGTGGGGGTAGAGTGCTGATACCAATAGAGCTGCAAAAGGAGCCTGCTGGCTAATGCGCATCCTCCTAATGAAGGCTGAGACAAATAGGAAGCAGTAATCCAGAGGTCAACACAAATCGGCAAAATTGGGTTAAAATACTAATTTTCATATGTTAGAAAGGTGCAGTTTGATGTCAAAGAAAAAATAATTATGCTCCATTTAAATATGTCTGGACCCTGATTAAGTTGTCCTATGTGTATAATGTTAGTGATAGCAGTTATAGTACTCTGTCAATTGTAATAATATTTGGCACCTATCTAAGACTTGCAAGAGCAGTACGTAAATGTCCCACTAAGCATCTGTAAGCACAGCTAAATTTGCTTTGATCATCACCCTGTGTGTCCCAAGACACATCAGTTTCTGCTGCAGGCCACCAAAACAACAGGACTCCCCGCCGGTATACTCCACTGCATACCAGATAAGTGGGCATATGTACAGTGGTTGTTATGTGTGCAGTATAGATCTCTGCGGCGGCAAGATGATTACCTCAAATATAAATTCCTCATGCATGATGCGTCAGCAAGGGTTCGGGCTGTAGGGCAGATCAGTGAGGCCTCCCCCAAAGCCCAAAATCAACAAAGTGAGGGCACCCATCTTCTCCAGATGCCTGCTGTGCCCACTATGTTATTTTATTACCTCCTGTTCTATTAACATTATGACTGATGTATCAGTATTCCCGTAATTGGGGGAAAGATTTCAACCAAGCCACGCACTACAACCATATTTCCCACCTGCAGGATTTAGTTGTGAAATCTAACAATCGTATAATAAGATTATGACAGAAGAGGACAGTTTTTGGGTAGTTACAAAACGTAGGAGAAATCATAAGCATGTGTACAAGTGCCGTCAAAATCAATACAATACACAAAATAATGGCGCGCACCAGGTGCAAAGAAAAACCACAGCTTTATTTGCAATAATAACGGGCTGGAGAAAAAAAATATAACTTTCTCTCATTATGCCCACACTGGGCTGAAGAATATAAGGTGGAAAACCACAGAATTTACATAATTACAAAACCAAAATGTCATACAATTCAAACATAGTCATTGGCTTCTCTAATCAAGGCCCTATAGAACTATGTACATTGGAATCTGTTATTGGCTAGCCCACTATTTCCAGAACCGCCCAAGTCCAACCCATCAACTATAACATCATCACCATGAACATCATTAACTCACTGTTTGATTGGCTGACAGGTTTTATGCTGACAGTGATGGAAAAAATGTCATGCCGTTGGTTGGCACTTCTTGGTGTGGCATTGGATGTTGCATCCATCAGAGCCAGCGCAATTAGCAATTATTGTGAATGGGGGGATTGAAACTTGGCTACAGAAAAAACAGATACTCCCATACTTGGGCCCCAATGTTCCCACACGGTTCCCTAACCTTGAAAATCTCATTCTGCAACTCTTGCCTGGATACATGTTGCCAACACAGGTGTACGGTCTTCTGATTAGACTACGAGATGTGTAGCTACTTTTAGAAAAAACCTGGTGAAGGCCCTTTGTGCTGAAAATCCTTCCTCGAATGTATTTGTTTCACCAATGCATTCTATCACGGGTGGAATGATACTGACTTGTTGTAGGGGGCACTCTGTATTCAACTTAGCTTTGCATCATTAGAATTGTTCCTACATGGGTCATTTTGCACCTGCCGATGAAAGCTATGTGTATTCATCTAGTTATCGTCTGAAACTAAAACAATTGTTACATTTTTAGTTTCGAGTCCTCAGAACAGCCGATTCTTACATCTTACACTACCAGCATCCTATGCTCCCTTCTTTCCGGGCCTTGGCCGCCTGGTGTTCTTCAAACAGAATTGAAAAGAAAAGCTTTTAATAAACAAATAGTTTTCCAGCAATAGTTTACGAACTGTGCAGCTTCAAATGGGGGCTTGTCTTAAAATTGTGATACCCTTGCTCAATGTTACAGACATAACTCAACAACACAAATGTTCGTATATATTCCTTATTTAGCGATCAATGCCATAATTCATTGCCTTTCTGTGTCATCTGTGTAATCAGAAATGCAAGGCTCACTTTGGGGTAGCAGAACTAGTTCCCTGAAGTGTGGAATAGCTAACTTTACCCTATTTGTGTCCACAATTTACAAAGGAGCATGGCAGCTATACAACAACTAAGGAATAAGAACCTTTACTAAAAGAGTTTTATTATTCAATATTTTGGTTCATGCTTGGGAGGTCTGGGAGGCAGTTTTTGATGATGCATATGCCCTACTTGCATCATCACATTCCCCCCTCTTGTTTAGTTATTAACCAATAAACCTTCACCCATCATTCTGTCATAGGCATCTTTTGGAATCCATACTCTACACACTCCCTTCAGGCTAAATCCACGTGCTACGCACTTCTCCTATCTGCGTGTCATAAAACAATACTTCCCGTGTCCATCACAATCTACCCAATTCTGTGCATAATTTTCAGGTTCTGGAGTAGGGCTGAAACGTGTGCCATGGGGCCAATCATGTGTTCAATTCTCACCATGCAGTGTTCCATTTCACCATTCCATGTATCTGTTTGCATATGGGAATGTATTGAGAGGGGAATGGCACCAGAAGAACTACATGTAATTGATAACATGTGTGCTTTTGTCAACCCCACCCCTTAAAAATACCCCAAAACTATATGTAGGATGCAAAGGCTTATGAGCAACACAATGTGGAGAGGAACAAGCACCTTAAAGATCATGCCCAACCAGGCTGGCACCCAGGAGAACATCAGGTGATACTAATCTTCATCTATCACTATACAACTCTCCTTCTCCATAGTAGTGCATAACATATGCAAGGCACTTACAGCATCAGACAGGCTGCCATTTGCTCGTCATTTGCTGGTAGGAACGTGCAGCAACTTCTGTCTATTTTCACACACACCACCCCTCCATAGAAGTGAGGAGGTTGAGCAAGCATTTATTTTGTAGAGCAGTCAATCTAACAGCCCTAAGCTCCTCCTTGATGGCATTAAAACCTTTCTCAGTTGCATTCACCAGCTGTAGCAGCTCCCAACTTGTTATCCTGACCCATTTGGCATTTTCCACAGCTCATATGCCAGGTGCGAGAATGGAAGTGAAAAAGACAGCGGCTTTGCTGCACAGGTGTTACTTGGTTTGAATTTCTACCAATCTATTAGAAGATTCTTGCTAGAAATATTTCTTATGCTCGTTCCTTTGTAATGCCAAAGATCACCAGGTTTGCGTCTTAAAATTCACGTCATTAATGGCAGGATGGTCAGTGATTGACAAAATGTGACTTTGTGGAACCACAAGCGCTGGTGAGTGTAAAGTGGTTGGTGAACATGAACTACTCCAGTTCAGCAGGAACTGTGTATAGCGTGGTTACCATGGGACCAATAAGGGTCCATCAGGAATGCAGTTCCCAGGAGTATTCCTGCTATGTCCATTATATGCTTACACCCTATATTGCTGCCCACGTTCACTGTTTCATTGTATCTGAAACATAGTGAAGGGTGGCTAAGCCTCTGTATGTGAAATCGTTCTTTCTTCACATTGATCCAGGTAAGTAATTTGCAATATTCTCTCCACACAGCAAGACATATATCATTAAAGTGTGCAACTGTTTATTTTGCCAGTCCTAGCATTGCCTCTGCTCTGCATTTCATTAACCCCTCTTCTGATTTCTCTCAGTGAATATACTCCTCTATGATGTTTAGCTATGGTCACATCCAACAAGAAGGCAGGTTCTTTCCTTCTGAATCTGTACATTTATTTGACAATATGTGTCCAGATAGTCACCTCTCCCCTATGTGAGCCCTGTAGTTTGTAATGCATTGTAATATTTGTGGATCCTAATTTATGTGCCATTTTCTTAAGTTTGATAAAAACATTGGGCCTCATTATAAGTTTGGAGGTAGCCAAGGTGCTGTTAGCACTATGGTTGCCTCCAAACCCGTTTCCGGGTCCGGGTAGTCGGAATGGGGACTTACCGGGTCATTCTGACCTTGGATGACCCGATAAGTCTCCATTCTGAAAACCTTTCCCATTCGAGCCCCCATAGGGCTCAATGGAAATGGGGAAGGCGCTAATAACGGGCCCGTAAATAGCGGGACCGTTATTAGCCCCATGGTCCCTTAGCGGCTCCCGCTAAGGGCGGCTGGTAAGACCAGCCGGCCTTAGCGGGACCCGCTAAGGGACCTCGGAATGCGGCAGTAGGGGGTAAACGGTACGAGCATCCTTACTGGTGCCGTTAACCCCTTACCGCCGCACTCGTAATGAGGCCCATTGATTTACACTGAATCTTCCTTTTCTACCCATTGTGTGTGCCCCCAACATCCCAGAAATAATCCTCTTGTCTTACATAATGCGACTCGAGCCAGACAGTATGCCGCAGATACTGGCACCTCTTGCGGTATAAACAGCCTTTTTTACTGTCCCAGAGTTATGGATCCGGGCAGAGATAATCCCAGTACACAAAAAGGGTTACAGAGATTTTCTAGTAATTATAGACTTATATCTCTACTAGATGCTGTGGGCAAAATGTATGCCAAAGTACCCATGGGTCAGCTTACTAGTTGGATTGCGAACAATGCAGCAATCCATCACTTGCAAGCAGGTTTCCAAGATATGACTATAAAGCAAATATGACTCCAACACGCAGCAACTTTCCACAGGTTACATCTGGTAAGGTACGGTTCACTATATTAACTATATCCTGAAAAAAGCCAGGAAGGCTCACAAATTCTTAAAATGCTTATGGCACTATATGAATCGAACCCAGATTGGATATTAAATTACATTCCATTCATCACTTTGCATTTTATATTGAATATGAAGAGGTTCTACTTTCGTTGGATATGCAGGATGATGTCTCAGTGAATCTAATGACTTAATTAATGCAGACTGGGTATTGGTGAGCTTTTTTATTTCAATTAATGTGTCAATCCTAAAAATACTAATTTGGTAAGGTCTTGCTTAGAGTAAGGGTAAAGCATTTTATTGCACACACATAGTCCTTAAGAAATTGGCAGTGGATCCTAGGCAAGGCAATGGAATATTGTTGTGCTGAAGCGTCAACAGTACGCTGACCCTGCCAAGCGTTTTTCTAAACATGTTTTAACTTCATTGTTGAATAAGATAAGCTCATTTGAATTTATATTCAAGGTATTTATGGTAATTATGGTTATTATGGAGCACGGTAAATATATATGTTATCATTTAAGTCTTCTGTAATGTATTCCATTAGTAAAACTATTGTTTTCTGATTATAATGATCTATTTTTACATGCGGGAGCAAAATTAATTTAAATAGATGCAATAGAAAATACATTTGCATAAAGATGTCCAAAAAGATGCACAATGATTTGCTTGTGCTTATAATTGTATTCATTTGTATTCAATTGTATAATTGTATTACACAGCCACAGTAGTGGCTGTATAGTTATGGTTAAGTTGCTAATCCCATAGGAAGAGCACTTTTTGGGCGGTTTATAACTTCACTCCCCCTGGACGAAACCACACCAAACTTTGCAAAAAAAATATATGGCCCACACTGAATTGCAAAGTTTGGTGGAGTTTGGTTCAGGGGGGGCAAAGTTATAGGGGGGGTCCCAAAATGTCTTTTTTTTTTCCCATAGACTGAATGGGGAAAAAACTTTGCTCACGCCTACAGCCCAAACCGCTGGACGGATTTTCACTAAATTTTGCTTTTGTAAATTTCGTGGAAATCCATCCAGTAGTTTATTACAGGACACCGATTGGCTAATCGGCTTGCATCATGTCCGCAGACACGCGACCTGTCCTCTGATTGGCTGGAATGAAGCATGAGGTGTGTTGTATTGTTTCGATGCGCCCGCTATCTTCGATCCCCGGACATCCGTGGACAGCACGGCTTCGAATGGGGGAGAAATACAACTTTGGCAAGTGTGTTGTTGTGTAAGAGTGCTTGGGGAGGGTGGGGGAGTAAGAGATGGGTCAAATGCTGTATTTGTTTAGGTGCCAGGCACCCCTGGTGTGTTTGTCATGTCCGCGGTCACCGCGGCTGTCCGCGGACATAAAAAATGCAATGCAGTAGCCCATTTAGCCAGTTAAAATGTTTGATTCACTTTAACTCTCTTTAGAGCAGACTTAATAAAAGATAAAGCGACCTTCAAGTCCAATTCTACCTCATTGGATCATGTCCAAGTGTTCCTGAAACGCATATTATTTCGCATATTATTTATCCAAGTCTGTTCTGTCCTTGTTGAGCGATGTCTTGAGAGCAGAGGATGTGGTGATTAATCAGATTATATTTGTGCCTATCTCTAATCCAATTTGTGTACTTGTCTTCCTTTCTATCTGTCATCATCTCCTTGGTGTTTTACTAAACTATTATGCACAGTAGTACATTTTAGAAGGCATAGGGAATATGCCTGGTCATTAATCTCAATACCATATATTTGATGGGCAATTCCCTAACCATTGAAAGGCAGCTTTAGGTCTTAACATCTGTTCGTACACTGGGTCTTCTGCACAATTTATGGGTTATGCATCCACTCTATCTTTATTTGTGGACAGTTAAAATGTTTGATTCTATGGGTGTGATCTATGGGTGTGATATGCTGCGGTGGTTGAGGCCAGGGCCTAGCGTCTTGGTGCATGGCCATGCACCCAAAACTCTAGGCCCTGGCCACAACCAACGCAGCATATCACACCCATAGATCACACCCTTAGAATCGAATATCTATCAAATATTTGCAAATCTACAGTTTGTTTACTGTTTGATTTGTATAGTTTGTATGTGAAGTTCTGGCTATGTCATGTCATTAAGATTGTAGAGTTTGGTAACAAGCACTGCAGTATAACATTTCCATGGAAGTAAACATTTTCTATTGTGGTGTATGGTTAGATGTTTGCTTCAATGGTTCTGTTATGCAGCAGAATTTATGAGTTCTATTATAATATACTTACTGTTTGATCTTTTGTGATTGGATATATTTTTTTCATGAGTTGGGTAACTGGAGAAGATATTCTTTTTCAATTTCTGTGATAAAAGAAAATAGCATGTTATTGTAGGTATTTTATAAATCTGTTGGCTTGTTGCAGATTGTTAGATACCTGTCGTCGAATTGTAACTGGTTATAGTTTTTTATTTATATTCTCAAGTTGCTGGTCTATCTGTTGGGTTGTTGCAGATTTTTGGGGCAGTTAGATGCATGTTGGCATATTCTAACTATTTATTTCTTTTTATAATTTAGTGGTATTGATTTATCTGTTTGGTTGTTGTAGAATCATGGGGCAGTTAGATACCTGTTGGTGTATTCTAACTGTTTATAGCTTTCTAATTGAAGTTTTGTTAATGTTTATGTTGGGATTAGTTATTAAATTTTGGTTTTAAGAAGATTAAAATTATGGATTTGTTCCTGTGCCACATTGTTGCAGAGAGTGCACGTATGTTTCCACATGTATGAAATCAGGAAGATTTCATTTATAGGTATGTGTTTGTTTTCCAGTACTTTTAGTAAGTACATTAGAAATTCGTGTGGATCTTCTTGTGAGTTTATAAAGAATTTCACCATTGCACCACAGTAGTCCAATTCTTGACTTATTCCATGAACACTGTATGTGTTGTCAGGATTGTTGCTTGCATTTCTATGAAGGACTAACATTTGCAAACACAATTGTCTGTATTGTATAGATAAATGTTGTTAACAATTGGTTGCAATTGGAATAGTATATGTATTGCTACATTTGTGTAGCAACTTACACCAGTTTATTTGAAAATTTGAATGGACCAGATAGTTCTGTGTCCAAGTCCTTTCTTCGGAGTGTGTTTTGCTTCTTTGAGGAAGTACCTGAGTTACTTTGAGTAGAAGATTCTTCTTTGGTTGTAGTAATTGATGAAGTATTACCTTCTTTTACTCTCTTTTGAGGATTTGCAGTGAGATCCTGTTGCATTTCTGTTTGAAGTAGTTTCCGTTTACAATGTTTTACTTTCTGTGGAACAGGATACATTTTTAGATGGGGGTGTACAGTGAACAGTGAAAATAGTCTATTGTATTCTAAAATGCAAGGAATATCAGCAGACCGTCAAGTGTATGTAAATGTGATAGTGCTACCTAGCTCATACCTTCTTTAAAGACTGTGTTCCCAATATCTATCAATGCTTTATCTATGGTAAGGACTTGTGATTTGTGAATGGTGACTGTGTATGCTAGAGGTAGAGAAAATTGCTCTCTGCGTACATACATGTCTTTGAAAAGAAGGAATCGAGCTGTTGAGCATCCTATCCTTTTTACTTCTGATAGTTTGTCAAAGAGAATATTGACAAACTGAATGTTGTTGTCACGTGGGTATGTTTGAAAGCCAACAACTGTACCAAGTGCTCCGTTAACTAGTCCTTGCTCCACGTCAAGGTTACATTTAAGCATTACTCTACAGTTTAAAGATAATTTTAATATTTTCTCCAAACCAGCTGTGTTGGAGTTTTCTAAGGTATTTAGTCTTGCTGTGGCTTGTTGACACATGGGTAGTGTCATACCATGTACTTCTAGTTTGTCTGAGGAGCAAATTTCAATTATTGGTTGCATTTCTTTTTTTAACATTGTTTAATTGAATTTTGAACAACTTGCAAGAGTTGGTATCAAGGACATACAAGTGATATTTTTGTGTGCTAATTTTTCCATGACATCAGTAGCACATGAATTATGGCTAAACAGTGCATGGATGTGCTGGGTTTTTAATATTGATTGTGCTTCTTGAGGTAGTACACCAAATCTAATACTTTTTAAAATGTTGGCGTAAGTGAGGTCTGCAGACTGGTGCATATTTTCAGTTAATTCTCTATATTGGAAATGGTGCCAAAGGTTGATATTTCCTATGCTGCCAACAGTTGTACGATAGAGTTTGTGTTCTAAGGTTTTAAAAATAGGTTCACCTTTCACTGGTGTTAATTGAAGATCTCCGAAAACAATAATGTGTTTTCCTCCAAAGAGCTCTTCGTTGTTTGTTTTAGTACTTCTTGTAATCTGAGGTGAAGCAAAGCCAACATTAGGTTGGAGACCATGC
The DNA here is from genome assembly GCF_040938575.1 of Ambystoma mexicanum. Taxonomy (NCBI): domain Eukaryota; kingdom Metazoa; phylum Chordata; class Amphibia; order Caudata; family Ambystomatidae; genus Ambystoma; species Ambystoma mexicanum. The sequence continues at coordinate 83,146,904 of NC_090935.1, read as the reverse complement.
TCACTTCATCTATTAATAGCATTTTCATTTGTTTTAACACTCTGCGTAGTTCCATTGCAGCTTCTGTAGAACGTTTGTAATAGTCTAATTTGTTTTGGTGTTCTACTGGAAGGAGTAGTAATCAGTGTAAACTGACACCACCTATGTTGTAGGCAGCTAAACCTGTGGGGGCAGTTAAAACAGCTGACAGTTTGTTGTTTGTCAATTGTTGAAGGAACTTGCTGATGATTTGGATTGAGAATGTTTTGCCTGAACCAGCTTGACCACTGACGTATAGTCATATAGGTTTGTAATTTTGGCAGGTACATTCTTTATTTTCATGTTGTACACCATGTGCAATTTCTTTTGTTACTTCTTGAAAAATGGTATGCTGCTCTTTGTTCAGTTTTGATTGTAGTACAGTTAAGTCTTCTGTATCTTTTTCATAGTGACACATGGTGTTTTCTACTTCTGTCATAGCTAATTCTCCCTCATTTGCTATTAGTGGTTGTCCCAGTGGTTCTTGGCTTCCTGTTACAGAAGGTTGGCGACTATCAGGAGTGTCCTTATCTAGATGGGCCTGGAGTTCTTCTTCGTGTTGCTGTTCATTGTGCAACATTGTTTTGTACTGTATAAAGTTTACATCGGTTATTGTGCTTTAATTTGATTTGAAAGCATCTTCATAGGAGTCATAGATATCTAATGACTCTTCTTCTTTTCTCCATGGTTTAAAAAGTTGTAGTAGGGACATGTAATATAGTTCTTTATGTTGAGGAGTATTTAATGACAATTTGATATGATTAATTAAGCTTCATTTGGTAAGTTTCACTAAGCTGCCTTCCCAATTTGTCACTCTGTATCTACCTTTATTTTCATCGGATTTTATATTATGTTTGTATGTGAAGTTTTCGGCTATGTGGTATAGGCACATGGTTTCCAAAGTGGTACTCCTGTTTGGGTAGTATGTGTCTAGTAAATTGTTTTTCAACATTTCTTGGCTGTTGGGATCATTTTTGGCTATTGTTTCTATGTCGTCGTATGATTTGAGAACTCTTTTTCTAGATTTAGCAGCACCAAGACTTAGCCATACTATATTTTCAGATTTTCCATACAAAGCAGTACAGTTAAATGATCTGCAGCTTCATAGCATCCACATTCTCTATGAGAGAGCATTTTTATGCTTAAGCTGTACAATTTCTGAGACAGTGTTTTGTCCGATGATAGTTCATTCCAGAGGTCTTGAAGCTCTGTTTTTTCTGCTTTGGTTAAGTAGGCTGTAACTTATCGTGCATCTGCAGTGGAATTGTCTGCAATTTACTGCACATCTATGTTTGCATTCCATAAGAGGGCAATGATTGCATTGTAATCATTGATATATTTTGCTTCTTCTGTTCTTTTTATATAATACGTGTTCTTATGTGATTTACCTTTGACACTAGATCTAACTGAAGACATGAAGTTATTCACTTCACCTGTTTCTGTAACTGGTCTAGGGAAACCAAATCGGCATTTGGTGTAGTATTTTCCTATGTTTTTGTATTTGCAACAACAATATTTCCCACATTTGTGTCTTTGAAATTGTACAATTTGTGCATGAAGATTACTATTTGTTGCTTCTGATGGAATTTCACAAGTGACATATTTTTTTGATAAACTGTAGAACAGTGATATCACTGTCTTGACCAAATTTAGGAGCATCTTTAATCCATAAAAGCATGTGGATATGTGGTGCTCCTCTGGCTTGGTATTCTTTTCTCCAGAAGAAGTGTTGCACTTCTCTGAGGGGAGGAACAGTTGTATTACAAATAAAGTATAGCATAGCAATGAAGCGTCGATGGAAATATCTTGAAACATTAACAGGATCAGGAGAGCAAAGTTCTCCAGGTGTTAGTATATCTAAGTTTGTTTTGTTTTTGTTTGATATGCATAGGAAATCATGTAAATCTCCCCATGCATATTCTGCACAACTTAATGTAACAAACCAAGTGGGTGGGCCAAGGTTTCTTATCATGCAACGTACATCTCTGTGACGTCGGAACCAGTACTCTTTAGTACCACGCATGTTTGCTAACAGATTTGTAATGCTTGATTGTAAAACCTCATCTTTTTCTTGCACTTTTTGTAGTAATTGCGTAGCTGACATATCTTGAAAGTGGATTCCTGATTTCAATGTGTGTGCAACTCCGTAACATAGAGTTGCTAGTTCAGTTTCAAAGATTAGGTGGAATATGTATTCCACATTTTGTCTAAATCTGGGATCTTCAGAATACATTCGTAATGAGCGGTATTCTGATGCTGTTATCTGAATGGGTCTATAATCGTACTTCCTCCTTTCCCAGTAGGAAAGAGTAGAGGGAAAGCACGTGCTTCTATACTTTTTTCCCATTTGCTGATTGGTGATCCTTTGGTTTATCGCATTTGGTACGTTTTGTCATGCCCGCGCCGCTGGCACACGCATTGGCAACCATCATGGACTACTTGGTACTCATTTATCCTCCTAATACTCCTTGAACAACTCCTTTTCACGCCTTGGTCTTTTATTTCCATTTGCTCAACTTTGGTTCTTTCCTATTTCATTCAATTAACTACATTTACCATAATGCACCTGGCTACAGTCCTCAATTCCTGGCTATTCTCATTCATCGTTATTGGGACCACAATCCCCAGAAGCCCTAGTGGCCAGTGCTGCTTCCACCTGCTCAGGACCAGAGAGGGAGGAGGCAGATTGTCATCAGGTGTGCTGCCCCAGGTGCTGTCAATTAGCCTGCCTCAGAAAAGGGCAGGGCTGTATATAAGCAGCTGCCTTCAGGAGCACAGTGTCTTGCATCTTGAGATCTCCCCGCTCCTGTTTGCCTTGACCCGCTACTTTGTATGCTGTTCCTGTTACTGCATTATCCTGTTTTGATCCAGTGCCCTTTCCGGGCTCCCTGCCTTGCAGGCGATCACGCTCCGCTGCCTTCTACCTACAGCCCTTGTACTCTGGGCTTCCTGCCTTGCAGCCTACTACAGTCCCCTGCAGCCCTCTACAGCCAGCGGCCCTGCTCCTCTGGGCTCACTCCTTGCTTCCCTGCTCTTCTGGGCTCCTTGCCTTGCAGCCTGCCTCACTCCGGCTGCCTACAGTCCTTGTCCTCTTGGCTTCCTGCCCTGCAGCCTGCCTCACTCCGGCTGCCTACAGTCCTTGTCCTCTGGGCTCCCTGCCCTACAGCCTGCAACCCTCTGCTGTCTCCAAGCCCTTGTCTTCTGGGCTCCCTACCTTGCAGCCTGCACCTCTTCGCTGCCTACAGCCCTTGTCCTCTAGGCTCCTTTCTTGCAGCCTGCTCCCTCTGCTGCCTACAGCCCGTGTCCTCTGGACTCCCTGCCTTGCGGCTTGCTACACTCCTCTGCAGTACAGCCTGTTTTACACTTGGCTGCCTACAGCCCTGCTCCTCTGGGCTCCCTACCTCGCTGCCCTATTCGTTTGGGCTCTCTGTCTGTCACCTCCTACTAATCTCTCTCTGTCCTGTTCTTCTGGACTCCCTGCCTTGCAGCCTACTACAGTCCTCCGCAGTCCACTACAGTTTGCCTGCACCTAGTCCCACTCTTGACTGCAGACCTGCTTCCTACTTTGCAGCCCTTCTGTTTTCCTGACTACTGCTCCCTTGTTCTCTTCCTTGAGTCCTCTGTACTCCACCTTAGGTTATCTACTTCAGTCTAACTGCCTTTCCTTCATTTCCTTCTGCTAGATTGCTCATTGACTTCCTTTTCGCTGGATATATCTGTTCTTGCCTTCTCATGTGTCGTATGTAATCCCTTTGTACAGAGCTTGCCTGTTGGTTTCCGGCAGGCAACCTCTGCCCCTTCCCTTGTCGCGTTTTCAGGATTACAGACACCCACTGCTGTTGTTCCCAGCCATGAGCATACAGCGTGGGCCTCTGTTATAGCAATCTGTGCAGAAGGCTGGAGTTTCCTAAGGTTCGTGGAACACTCTTTCCCATTTCAGCATACACCCCAAGAGGGAATCCAGTTTGTTTGTACCTTTGTATCTTTTGCCCCTTTTGGCTCACAGCTACAGTTTCCTACTCTTCTTTCTTGTTTAACTCCCTGCTGTGTGTGCTTATCTGCTACCTTACTTCGGCACAGCCACCCAAACCTGGGTACCCTGTGCCACTCTTGACAGAGTGCCATTCCTGATACGTTTCTAGTGCATCATCAATGTTGTCATTAGAGTGTAATGGATGAATTGTATAATGGTCTAAAATATTGGATACTGTAGCAGGATCTAGAAGTTCAAATTGACCAGTTTCTGGAGACTCTTGAATTATTTCAGTTGTTTCCCTTATGTTTTCTTCAATATTCATTTCTTTGTAGTATTCATTATTCTCTTTTAGATATTGCAAGGCTTGTCTAACTTTATGTAAGTCTACGAGTTGTTGCCAAATTGGTTTGTCTTTTGTAGGTACACCATTTACTAAGACAATTAAAGATAGCTCTATTGGACGTTGCACTCCCAGAGTGTGCACATTTCTTTTAGATCTAATGGTAAATGAACTACTTTACCACGAATGCCTTTCACTAATTCAGAGGGAGGTCATTTTGCTGTTTTTGGTTGAAGGTGTATTATTGCTTGACATCGGTGCACTGTTTGAATTATGATGCTCTCATATACATTGAGTTGTTGCAAGGGGTTTGGTAGTGGGATTAATTCTAAGTTATTTGTGATAGCATGTGAAGGAGTTTGGTTGTTGTCAAGTTTTGTAGTGCAGTAACTGCAAAGTATTAATGGGTCAGGTTTTTCATATTTGTTTTCTGCTATACGGTAGAGAGCTAATTCAAACCATTTGGAATCTTCATTGTGTTCTATTTTGTATGCTACATCTATAGTTTTTGTGTTACTTTTCTAAAAAGTTCTTTAGGAAACCCACACACACATGGTTTTGTACTTCAGCAGATGTACTTTTACATTTTAGTATTTCTTTTTTGTATGTGTGTAGTAGAAGTTTGCTATCTGTACAATTGTTGCTAGTCTGTTGTAAAGATATTGCATTTTGTAAGTGGCTTTCGCTTCCAAAATATTTTATCTGGATATGCTCTATTTCTCCGAGTAGGCCGTGACTGTACCATGTAGAAGATTGTTATTTAAATTGGCTAATGCTAAAGCAGGACCTTTAGCATAGTACAGTTTATAGACTAGGGGGTCGATTCATGGAATTAATGTGTGCCGAAAATTCCTGCGCAGAGGTGCCAAAACGTGCGATTCGCAGTAAAAGTGTGAAAATCGCAGTGCAAGTGCGAAAATCGCAGGGAAACCAGCGCACATAGATGCATGGAAGTCCGTGCGCGAGAAAAACATTGGATGTGCACTGAAAATGTGCGCCAGCATGCACCACGGCCACTGCGAAATTGCACATAGCGCGGCGCACATCACAAAAGTAGGCGGAACACGGGGCATAACACTCGGAATGGGGAACAACGTGTTAGGGAGAATTCTCTTTTTCTCCCACTCTTGGACATGAATGTGTGCATTCCTTTGAATGTCAATGTGTTCTATGGGCTATGGGGTCTTTTACTCCATAGGGTCTCATATGTTTTGCTATGTGTGTTACACCGCACCCTCCGTGCCGTAGCACTGGGGCGTCCTAGCAGACCTCCATCATAGACTCCATACCCGGGGACTGACTACTGTCTCCCCGGGCATGTAAAGTCACCATTGGCTTTACTAGACCTAAATTTACTAACAGAACTCGTACAAACCATCCTATTGTGGACGTACTAGTAGGGGTAATTCGATTACTCCTGGGTCTGTTATTCGAGGGGGCACTGTCCCGTCCCCCCTCGTCGAGTTTTGGCTGGTGGCAGTGGAAACTACTTGTTATATTCGACCCTGAATGTAACCCTATGGGATTCTTCCCATTGTTGGAGATTGATACTTTTTCTCGTTAATCTCTAACATACTTATCTTAAATAAGTCTATCGGATGGTATTTTCTGCCAGAACTCGGCTTTTTAAAATGGCGTCTGTGTTCGTCTCTGTGACTCCTAAACCAAAGGTTGTGCCCTTTGTTCCACTTTTGGCGGGCTTCTGTACAGAGACCCTCCAAAGTGGTGCCATTCTGTCTGGGTTACCACAGGGGTGTGGGAGGGGGTTCAGGCACCCTGGACCGAGTTGCCTTGCCAACTCCGGTCGCACTCTGGTGTGATTGGCCCAAGTGGTGAGCCTCCCCGCTCACCACTTAGCGTGTTATGAGTGACAGCTAGGCTGAATGAATGGGGGTTTTCTGCATAAAAGCAGGGTTTTGGGACTGGATCTTCAGAAGTCGCCACAGGACCTAAGAATCCGACGAGGGTAAAGCTGAGCTGACCTGCAACGACGACACCTCGGGTGGAGCCCTGCTGAACCGACTCACCACTTCCCGACGACAGAGGAGATCTCCCTGCCGGAGAGTCTCTTCCCCTGACTGGTGGGAACAACCAGTCCCCTTTGCTTTTTCTTCGCCTCAGGACACAGTGGTCGAATTGCCCGTGCAGAGCGCCTCGGCAACCGGATAGCCACTTCCCCTGTACCACGACCAAAAGGTGGTGCCTTGTGACGGAGCACTCCGCGGCTGGTCTCTTCCCTGGTGGTGCAACGATCTTCAACTTTCCTTCGACGACAAGATCATCTCTTCTCTTGGCAAAGACCGGACGTGCATCCACCACCAGGAACAACTGCCCCGCCGGAGCTGTCTCTCCACAATCAAGGTACTGTGTCCGCCTGGCTTCCCTTGTTGCCGGATAGAGTGAGGTGTCTTAATCCTCGCCTCTCCATAGGGTCGCCTCCAAGCTTTCTCTAGCGTGTTGTTCTGAACTGGTCCAATCTGCCGATAACAATTTGCTACAAAGACTCGAACGCATTTCCACTAAGATACTTTTTGGGACATATCGCCTTGCCTCTCTCCGAGTGGGCCTGGCCTCTGAACTTTGGAATCTACAGTGGTTCTTGTCTTCTTGCCTTGCATCTTTGTTCTTACACGTATTGGTATCGAGTTGATTTCTTAACCCGCCTTTTTCTCTCCCATCCTAATGAATACTCGAGTGCCATCTAGGTTAAAGCATGCATCTCTGTCTGCAAATAAGTGATGCCGTTGAACCTAGACTTGTCGAACTATTGTTCGAGGGATTGGTCTTTTTCTCATAGAGTTCACGATTGAAGTTGTTTGCCGTATTAGTGCCAGAGTGTTTTATATAGATGTGTCTTTAGAAATAAATACCTTTATATCTTTACACCGAAGCCTTGTTCCGTGTTTGCTTGTTCTACTGTGGGGATTGCCCTATTTTGTATACTCCACATACTGCCTAACTCTTCTTGAGGGAAGTCTGACTGCTCAGCCACAGCTACCAAGTAAATCTGTGTGATACAGACTGCTACCAAGTGGGTTTATGCCAACCACCTGTAGTCCTAAATCTTTTGCAGTGGTCCCAGAGGGAACTGCACAGGTTTCCGCCTAACACAACACGTGAAAATATGGGCGTCACGGGGGAATTACAGGGGGTAAGTGCGCGGAATGCCCACACGCTCGCCTACAACCCATATTCATGGAATCGAATAGGGCAAACCAGCGCACGGTCAAAGACGCGCACAGGGCCAAACAAGTACGCCACAAGAAAGCAGGCAGTAGCCTCCCTGCGCCTGAAAAAAATGTGCGCGCCAAAATGTGCGCTAACAAAAAGCACCCATATATAGCCATGATGAATGGTCCATACAGTGGCCCTCTAGGACAAATGAGGTGCAAAGGGGTACCGACAAACACGGACACCCGCTGTGTGAAAAATAGCGTGTGCATGTGTACCTGGGTGTGCGGGAAGTCCCACACACGATTGGCCTGGGTACGTGTACTTCGGGTTGCGCCGGAAGTCCTACACGCGATTAGCCTGGGTACGTGTACTACGGGGTGCGCAGGAAGTTCCACACGCGATTAGCCTGGGTACGTGTACTTCAGGGTGCACGGGAAGTTCCACATGCGATTGGCCTGGGTATGTGTACTTCGGGATGCGCGGGAAGTTCCACATGCGATTGGCCTGGGTACGTGTACTTCGGGGTGCGCGGGAAGTCCCACATGCGATTGGCCTGGGTACGTGTACTTCGGGGTGCGCGGGAAGTTCCACATGCGATTGGCCTGGGTATGTGTACTTCGGGATGTGCGGGAAGTTCCACACGTGATTGGTCTGGGTACGTGTACTTTGGGGTGCACGGGAAGTCCCACGTGCTATTAGCCTGGGTACGTGTACCACGGGGTGCGCGGGAAGTTCCACACGCGATTAGCCTGGGTACGTGTGTCTCGGGGTGTGTGGGAAGTTCCACACGCGATTGGCCTGGGTACGTGTACTTCTGGGTGCGCGGGAAGTTCCACACGCAATTAGCCTGGGTACGTACACTACGGGGTGTACGGAAAGTTCCACACGCGATTAGCCTGGGTACGTGTGTTTCGGGGTGCGCGGGAAGTTCCACACGCGATTGGCCTTGGTACGTGTACTTCGGGGTGCGAGGGAAGTTCCACACGTGATTGGTCTGGGTACGTGTACTTCGGGGTGCACGGGAAGTCCCACGCTCTATTAGCCTGTGTACGTGTACCACGGGGTGCGCGGGAAGTTCCACACGCGATTAGCCTGGGTACGTGTGTCTCGGGGTGTGTGGGAAGTTCCACACGCGATTGGCCTGGGTACGTGTACTTCTGGGTGCGCAGGAAGTTCCACACGCAATTAGCCTGGGTACGTGTACTACGGGGTGTGCGGGAAGTTCCACACACGATTAGCCTGGGTACGTGTGTTTCAGGGTGTGCGGGAAGTTCCACACGCGATTAGCCTGGGTACGTGTGTTTCGGGGTGTGCGCGAAGTTCCCCTCGCGATTGGCCTGGGTACGTGTACTTCGGGGTGCGTGGGAATTCCCACACGCGATTGGCCTGGGTACGTGTACTTCGGGGTGCGCGGGAAGTCCCACATGCGATTAGCCTGGGTACGTGTACTACGGGGTGCGCGGGAAGTTCCACACGTGATTAGCCTGGGTACGTGTACTTCGGGATGCGCGGGAAGTTCCACACGCGATTGGCCTGGGTACGTGTACTTCGGGATGCGTGGGAAGTTCCACACGTGATTGGCAGGGTACGTGTACTTCGGGGTGTGCGGGAAGTCCCACACGCGATTAGCCTGGGTACGTGTACCACGGGGTGCGCAGGAAGTTCCACACACGATTGGCCTGGGTACATGTGCGCGCGAAGTTCCACACGCGATTGGACTGGGTATGTGTACTTCGGGGTGCGCGGGAAGTACCACACGCGATTGGCCTGGGTACATGTGTTTCGGGGTGTGCGGGAAGTTCCACACGCGATTAGCCTGGGTACGTGTGTTTCGGGGTGTGCGCGAAGTTCCACTCGCGATTGGCCTGGGTACGTGTACTTCGGGGTGCGCGGGAAGTTCCACACGCGATTGGCCTGGGTACATGTACTTCGGGATGCGCGGGAAGTCCCACACGCGATTGGCCCGGGTACGTGTAATACGGGGTGCGCGGGAATTCCCACACGCGATTGTTCCGGGTACGTGTACTTCGGGGTGCGCGGGAAGTCACACACGCGATTAGCCTGGGTACGTGTACTACGGGGTGCGCAGGAAGTTCCACACGCGATAGCCTGGGTACGTGTACTTCAGGATGCGCGGGAAGTTCCACACGCGATTGGCCTGGGTACGTGTACTTCGGGATGCGTGGGAAGTTCCACACGTGATTGGCAGGGTATGTGTACTTCGGGGTGTGCGGGAAGTCCCACACGCGATTAGCCTGGGTACGTGTACCACGGGGTGCGCAGGAAGTTCCACACGCGATTGGCCTGGGTACATGTGTTTCGGGGTGCGTGTGAAGTTCCACACGCGATTGGCCTGGGTACATGTACTTCGGGATGCGTGGGAAGTCCCACACGCGATTGGCCTGGGTACGTGTACTTCGGGGTGCGTGGGAATTCCCACACGCGATTGGCCTGGGTACGTGTACTTCGGGGTGCGCGGGAAGTCCCACACGCGATTGGCCTGGGTACGTGTACTTCGGGGTGCGCGGGAAGTCCCACACGCGTTTAGCCTGGGTACGTGTACTACGGGGTGCGCGGGAAGTTCCACACGTGATTAGCCTGGGTACTTGTACTTCGGGATGCGCGGGAAGTTCCACACGCGATTGGCCTGGGTACGTGTACTTCGGGATGCATGGGAAGTTCCACACGTGATTGGCAGGGTACGTGTACTTCGGGGTGTGCGGGAAGTCCCACACGCGATTGTCCTAGGTACGTGTACCACGGGGTGCGCAGGAAGTTCCACACACGATTGGCCTGGGTACATGTGCGCGCGAAGTTCCACACGCGATTGGACTGGGTATGTGTACTTCGGGGTGCGCGGGAAGTTCCACACGCGATTGGCCTGGGTACGTGTACTTCAGGGTGCGCGGGAAGTCCCACACGCGATTGGCCTGAGTACATGTGTTTCGGGGTGTGCGGGAAGTTCCACACGCGATTAGCCTGGGTACGTGTGTTTCGGGGTGTGCGCGAAGTTCCACACGCGATTGGCCTGGGTACATGTACTTCGGGATGCGCGGGAAGTCCCACACGCGATTGGCCCGGGTACGTGTACTACGGGGTGCGCGGGAATTCCCACACACGATTGGCCCGGGTACGTGTACTTCGGGGTGCGCGGGAAGTCACACACGCGATTAGCCTGGGTACGTGTACTACGGGGTGCGCGGGAAGTTCCACACGCGATAGCCTGGGTACGTGTACTTCGGGATGCGCGGGAAGTTCCACACGCGATTGGACTGGGTACGTGTACTTCGGGATGCGCGGGAAGTTCCACACGTGATTGGCAGGGTATGTGTACTTCGGGGTGTGCGGGAAGTCCCACACGCGATTAGCCTGGGTACGTGTACCACGGGGTGCGCAGGAAGTTCCACACGCGATTGGCCTGGGTACATGTGTTTCGGGGTGCGTGTGAAGTTCCACACGCGATTGGCCTGGGTACATGTACTTCGGGATGCGTGGGAAGTCCCACACGCGATTGGCCTGGGTACGTGTACTTCGGGGTGCGTGGGAATTCCCACACGCGATTGGCCTGGGTACGTGTACTTCGGGGTGCGCGGGAAGTCCCACACGCGATTAGCCTGGGTACGTGTACTACGGGGTGCGCGGGAAGTTCCACACGCGATTAGCCTGGGTACTTGTACTTCGGGATGCGCGGGAAGTTCCACACGCGATTGGCCTGGGTACGTGTACTTCGGGATGCGTGGGAAGTTCCACACGTGATTGGCAGGGTACGTGTACTTCGGGGTGTGCGGGAAGTCCCACACGCGATTAGCCTGGGTACGTGTACCACGGGGTGCGCAGGAAGTTCCACACACGATTGGCCTGGGTACATGTGCGCGCGAAGTTCCACACGCGATTGGACTGGGTATGTGTACTTCGGGGTGCGCGGGAAGTTCCACACGCGATTGGCCTGGGTACGTGTACTTCAGGGTGCGCGGGAAGTCCCACACGCGATTGGCCTGAGTACATGTGTTTCGGGGTGTGCGGGAAGTTCCACACGCGATTAGCCTGGGTACGTGTGTTTCGGGGTGTGCGCGAAGTTCCACTCGCGATTGGCCTGGGTACGTGTACTTCGGGGTGCGCGGGAAGTTCCACACGCGATTGGCCTGGGTACATGTACTTCGGGATGCGCGGGAAGTCCCACACGCGATTGGCCCGGGTACGTGTACTACGGGGTGCGCGGGAATTCCCACACGCGATTGGCCCGGGTACGTGTACTTCGGGGTGCGCGGGAAGTCACACACGCGATTAGCCTGGGTACGTGTACTACGGGGTGCGCGGGAAGTTCCACACGCGATAGCCTGGGTACGTGTACTTCGGGATGCGCGGGAAGTTCCACACGCGATTGGCCTGAGTACGTGTACTTCAGGGTGCGCGGGAAGTCCCACACGCGATTGGCCTGGGTACGTGTACTTCAGGGTGCGCGGGAAGTCCCACACGCGATTAGCCTGGGTACATGTACTACGGGGTGCGCGGGAAGTTCCACACGCGATTAGCCTGGGTACGTGTGTCTCGGGGTGTGTGGGAAGTTCCACACGTGATTGGCCTGGGTACGTGTACGTCTGGGTGCGCGGGAAGTTCCACACGCAATTAGCCTGGGTACGTGTACTACGGGGTGTGCGGGAAGTTCCACACACGATTAGCCTGGGTACGTGTGTTTCGGGGTGTGGGGGAAGTTCCACACGCAATTGGCCTGGGTACGTGTGTTTCGAGGTGTGCGCGAAGTTCCACTCGCAATTGGCCTGGGTACGTGTACTTCGAGGTGCGCGGGAAGTTCCACACGCGATTGGCCTGGGTACATGTACTTCGGGGTGCGTGGGAATTCCCACACGCGATTGGCCTGGGTACGTGTACTTCGGGGTGCGCGGGAAGTCCCACATGCGATTAGCCTGGGTACGTGTACTACGGGGTGCGCGGGAAGTTCCACACGCGATTAGCCTGGGTACGTGTACTTCGGGATGCGTGGGAAGTTCCACACGCGATTGGCCTGGGTACGTGTACTTCGGGAGGCGCGGGAAGTTCCACACGTGATTGGCAGGGTACGTGTACTTCGGGGTGTGCGGGAAGTCCCACACGCGATTAGCCTGGGTACGTGTACCACGGGGTGCGCAGGAAGTTCCACACACGATTGGCCTGGGTACGTGTACTTCGGGATGCGCGGGAAGTTCCACACGTGATTGGCAGGGTACGTGTACTTCGGGGTGTGCGGGAAGTCCCACACGCGATTAGCCTGGGTACGTGTACCACGGGGTGCGCAGGAAGTTCCACACACGATTGGCCTGGGTACATGTGCGCGGGAAGTTCCACACGCGATTGGCCTGGGTACGTGTACTTCAGGGTGCGCGGGAAGTCCCACACGCGATTGGCCTGAGTACATGTGTTTCGGGGTGTGCGGGAAGTTCCACACGCGATTAGCCTGGGTACGTGTGTTTCGGGGTGTGCGCGAAGTTCCACTCGCGATTGCCCTGGGTACGTGTACTTCGGGGTGCGGGAAGTTCCACACGCGATTGGCCTGGGTACATGTACTTCGGGATGCGCGGGAAGTCCCACACGCGATTGGCCCGGGTACGTGTACTACGGGGTGCGCGGGAATTCCCACACGCGATTGGCCTGGGTACGTGTACTTCGGGGTGCGCGGGAAGTCACACACGCGATTAGCCTGGGTACGTATACTACGGGGTGCGCGGGAAGTTCCACACGCGATTAGCCTGGGTACGTGTACTTCGGGATGCGCGGGAAGTTCCACACGCGATTGGCCTGGGTACGTGTACTTCGGGATGCGCGGGAAGTTCCACACGTGATTGGCAGGGTACGTGTACTTCGGGGCGTGCGGGAAGTCCCACACGCGATTAGCCTGTGTACGTGTACCACGGGGTGCGCAGGAAGTTCCACACGCGATTGGCTTGGGTACATGTGTTTCGGGGTGCGTGTGAAGTTCCACACGCGATTGGACTGGGTACGTGTACTTCGGGGTGCACGGGAAGTTCCACACGCGATTGGCCTGGGTACGTGTACTTCAGGGTGCGTGGGAAGTCCCACACGCGATTGGCCTGGGTACGTGTACTTCAGGGTGCGCGGGAAGTCCCACATGCGATTAGCCTGGGTACATGTACTACGGGGTGCGCGGGAAGTTCCACACGCGATTAGCCTGGGTACGTGTGTTTCGGGGTGCGCAGGAAGTTCCACACGCGATTGGCTGGGTGCATGTACTTCGGGATGTGCGGGAAGTTCCACACGTGATTGGCCTGGGTACGTGTACTTCGGGGTGCGCGGGAAGTCCCACACGCGATTAGCCTGGGTACGTGTACTACGGGGTGCGCAGGAAGTTCCACACGAGATTAGCCTGGGTACCTGTGTTTTGGGGTGCGTGGGAAGTTCCGCACACGATTGGCCTGGGTACATGTGTTCTGGGGTGCGCGGGAAGTTCCACACGCGATTGGCCTGGGTACGTGTACTTCGGGGTGCGCGGGAAGTTCCACACGCGATTGGCCTGGGTACGTGTACTTCGGGATGCGCAGGAAGTTGCACACGCGATAGGCTTGAGTACATGTACTTCGGGGTGTGTGGGAAGTCCCACATGTGATTAGCCTGGGTACGTGTACTACAGGTTGCGCGGGAAGTTCCACACGCGATTAGCCTGGGTACGTGTGTTTCGGGGTGCACGGGAAGTTCCGCACGCGATTGGCCTGGGTACGTGTACTTCAGGTGCACGGGAAGTTCCACACGCGATTGGCCTGTGTACGTGTATTCCGAGGTGTGCTGGAAGATTCACACACGATTTCAGCAGGGTATGTGTATTTAGGTGGTGCCGGGGAATGCTACACATGATTTGGCCATGTGGGTCCTCCCAGGTGTTCCCTCTACACCCTCCACGGCCCCTGCAGGCAGCCCACACCACAGGGGACTACCCTGCACCCCTGCTCATGTCCAACAGGCAACCCATCCACCATGGCCATGCCCCCCAGCCAACCCACAAGTCACCTTGCACTACTGATCACCAACACATGTCTCCCAGCATCCCCACCCCCAAGCATCCAGGGGCACCCTCCACCAGGCCCCCACACATGTCCCCCTGCACCACCACCCCCCAGCAGTGCAGGGGCAGCCTCCACCAGGCCCCCACACATGTCCCCCTGAACCCCCACCCCTAGCAGTGCAGGGGCAGCCTCCACCAGGCCCCCACTCATGTCTACCACCACCCCCACCCCCTAGCAGTGCAGGGGCAGCCTCCACCATGCCCCCACTAATATCCCCTATCACCCCCACCCCCCAGCATCCAGGGGCACCCTCCACCAGGACCCCACTCATGTCTCCCATCACCCCCACCCCCCAGCAGTGCAGGGGCACCCTCCACCAGACACCCACTCATGTCTACCATCACCCCCACCGCCCAGCAGTGCAGGGGCAGCCTCCACCAGGCCCCCACTCATGTCCCCCTGCACCCCCACCCCCAGCAGTGCAGGGGCAGCCTCCACCAGGCCCCCACTCATGTCCCCCTGCACCCCCACCCCCCAGCAGTGCAGGGGCAGCCTCCACCAGGCCCCCACTCATGTCTCCCACCACCCCTACCCCCCAGCAGTGCAGGGGCAGCCTCCACCAGGCCTCCACTCATGTCCCCCTGCGCCCCCACCCCGCAGCAGTGCAGGGGCAGCCTCCACCAGGCCCCCACTCATGTCTCCCATCACCCCCACTCCCCCAGCAGTGCAGGGGCACCCTCCACCAGGCCCCCACTCATGTCCCCTATCACCTCCACCCCCCAGCCACCAGGGGCAGCCTCCACCAGGCCCCCACTCATGTCTCCCACCACCCCCACCCCCCAGCCACCAGGGGCACCCTCCACCAGGCCCCACTCATGTCTCCCACCACCCCCCAATTTCGGGGTGCGTGGGAATTCCCACACGCGATTGGCCTGGGTACGTGTACTTCGGGGTGCGCGGGAAGTCCCACACGCGATTAGCCTGGGTACATGTACTACGGGGTTCGCGGGAAGTTCCACACGCGATTAGCCTGGGTACTTGTACTTCGGGATGCGCGGGAAGTTCCACACGCGATTGGCCTGGGTACGTGTACTTCGGGATGCGTGGGAAGTTCCACACGTGATTGGCAGGGTACGTGTACTTCGGGGTGTGCGGGAAGTCCCACACGCGATTAGCCTGGGTACGTGTACCACGGGGTGCGCAGGAAGTTCCACACACGATTGGCCTGGGTACATGTGCGCGCGAAGTTCCACACGCGATTGGACTGGGTATGTGTACTTCGGGGTGCGCGGGAAGTTCCACATGCGATTGGCCTGGGTACGTGTACTTCAGGGTGCGCGGGAAGTCCCACACGCGATTGGCCTGAGTACATGTGTTTCGGGGTGTGCGGGAAGTTCCACACGCGATTAGCCTGGGTACGTGTGTTTCGGGGTGTGCGCGAAGTTCCACTCGCGATTGGCCTGGGTACGTGTACTTCGGGGTGCGCGGGAAGTTCCACACGCGATTGGCCTGGGTACATGTACTTCGGGATGCGCGGGAAGTCCCACACGCGATTGGCCCGGGTACGTGTACTACAGGGTGCGCGGGAAGTCCCACACGCGATTGGCCCGGGTACGTGTACTTCGGGGTGCGCGGGAAGTCACACACGCGATTAGCCTGGGTACGTGTACTACGGGGTGCGCGGGAAGTTCCACACGCGATAGCCTGGGTACGTGTACTTCGGGATGCGCGGGAAGTTCCACACGCGATTGGCCTGGGTACGTGTACTTCAGGGTGCGCGGGAAGTCCCACACGCGATTGGCCTGGGTACGTGTACTTCAGGGTGCGCGGGAAGTCCCACACGCGATTAGCCTGGGTACATGTACTACGGGGTGCGCGGGAAGTTCCACACGCGATTAGCCTGGGTACGTGTGTCTCGGGGTGTGTGGGAAGTTCCACACGTGATTGGCCTGGGTACGTGTACGTTTGGCTGCGCGGGAAGTTCCACACGCAATTAGCCTGGGTACGTGTACTACGGGGTGTGCGGGAAGTTCCACACACGATTAGCCTGGGTACGTGTGTTTCGGGGTGTGCGGGAAGTTCCACACGCGATTAGCCTAGGTACGTGTATTTCGAGGTGTGCGCGAAGTTCCACTCGCGATTGGCCTGGGTACGTGTACTTCGAGGTGCGCGGGAAGTTCCACACGCGATTGGCCTGGGTACATGTACTTCGGGATGCGCGGGAAGTCCCACACGCGATTGGCCTTGGTATGTGTACTTCGGGGTGCGTGGGAATTCCCACACGCGATTGGCCTGGGTACGTGTACTTCGGGGTGCGCGGGAAGTCCCACATGCGATTAGCCTGGGTACGTGTACTACGGGGTGCGCGGGAAGTTCCACGCGCGATTAGCCTGGGTACGTGTACTTCGGGATGCGCGGGAAGTTCCACACGCGATTGGCCTGGGTACGTGTACTTCGGGATGCGCGGGAAGTTCCACACGTGATTGGCAGGGTACGTGTACTTCGGGGTGTGCGGGAAGTCCCACACGCGATTAGCCTGGGTACGTGTACCACGGGGTGCGCAGGAAGTTCCACACACGATTGGCCTGGGTACATGTGCGCGGGATAGTTCCACACGCGATTGGCCTGGGTACGTGTACTTCAGGGTGCGCGGGAAGTCCCACACGCGATTGGCCTGAGTACATGTGTTTCGGGGTGTGCGGGAAGTTCCACACGCGATTAGCCTGGGTACGTGTGTTTCGGGGTGTGCGCGAAGTTCCACTCGCGATTGGCCTGGGTACGTGTACTTCGGGGTGCGGGAAGTTCCACACGCGATTGGCCTGGGTACATTTACTTCGGGATGCGCGGGAAGTCCCACACGCGATTGGCCCGGGTACGTGTACTACGGGGTGCGCGGGAATTCCCACACGCGATTGGCCTGGGTACGTGTACTTCGGGGTGCGCGGGAAGTCACACACGCGATTAGCCTGGGTACGTGTACTACGGGGTGCGCGGGAAGTTCCACACGCGATTAGCCTAGGTACGTGTACTTCGGGATGCGCGGGAAGCTCCACACGCGATTGGCCTGGGTACGTGTACTTCGGGATGCGCGGGAAGTTCCACACGTGATTGGCAGGGTACGTGTACTTCGGGGCGTGCGGGAAGTCCCACACGCGATTAGCCTGGGTACGTGTACCACGTGGTGCGCAGGAAGTTCCACACGCGATTGGCCTGGGTACATGTGTTTCGGGGTGCGTGTGAAGTTCCACACGCGATTGGACTGGGTACGTGTACTTCGGGGTGCACGGGAAGTTCCACACGCGATTGGCCTGGGTACGTGTACTTCAGGGTGCGTGGGAAGTCCCACACGCGATTGGCCTGGGTACGTGTACTTCAGGGTGCGCGGGAAGTCCCACATGCGATTAGCCTGGGTACATGTACTACGGGGTGCGCGGGAAGTTCCACACGCGATTAGCCTGGGTACGTGTGTTTCGGGGTGCGCAGGAAGTTCCACACGCAATTGGCCGGGTGCATGTACTTCGGGATGTGCGGGAAGTTCCACACGTGATTGGCCTGGGTACGTGTACTTCGGGGTGCGCGGGAAGTCCCACACGCGATTAGCCTGGGTACGTGTACTACGGGGTGCGCGGGAAGTTCCACACGAGATTAGCCTGGGTACGTGTGTTTTGGGGTGCGTGGGAAGTTCCGCACACGATTGGCCTGGGTATGTGTGTTCTGGGGTGCGCGGGAAGTTCCACACGCGATTGGCCTGGGTACGTGTACTTCGGGGTGCGCGGGAAGTTCCACACGCGATTGGCCTGGGTACGTGTACTTCGGGATGCGCAGGAAGTTCCACACGCGATTGGCTTGAGTACATGTACTTCGGGGTGTGTGGGAAGTCCCACATGTGATTAGCCTGGGTACGTGTACTACAGGTTGCGCGGGAAGTTCCACACGCGATTAGCCTGGGTACGTGTGTTTCGGGGTGCACGGGAAGTTCCGCACGCGATTGGCCTGGGTACGTGTACTTCAGGTGCACGGGAAGTTCCACACGCGATTGGCCTGTGTACGTGTATTCCGAGGTGTGCTGGAAGATTCACACACGATTTCAGCAGGGTATGTGTATTTAGGTGGTGCCGGGGAATGCTACACATGATTTGGCCGTGTGGGTCCTCCCAGGTGTTCCCTCTACACCCTCCACGTCCCCTGCAGGCAGCCCACACCACAGGGGACTACCCTGCACCCCTGCTCATGTCCAACAGGCAACCCATCCACCATGGCCATGCCCCCCAGCCAACCCACAAGTCACCTTGCACTACTGATCACCAACACATGTCTCCCAGCATCCCCACCCCCAAGCATCCAGGGGCACCCTCCACCAGGCCCCCACACATGTCCCCCTGCACCACCACCCCCCAGCAGTGCAGGGGCAGCCTCCACCAGGCCCCCACACATGTCCCCCTGAACCCCCACCCCTAGCAGTGCAGGGGCAGCCTCCACCAGGCCCCCACTCATGTCTACCACCACCCCCACCCCCCAGCAGTGCAGGGGCAGCCTCCACCATGCCCCCACTAATATCCCCTATCACCCCCACCCCCCAGCATCCAGGGGCACCCTCCACCAGGACCCCACTCATGTCTCCCATCACCCCCACCCCCCAGCAGTGCAGGGGCACCCTCCACCAGACACCCACTCATGTCTACCATCACCCCCACCGCCCAGCAGTGCAGGGGCAGCCTCCACCAGGCCCCCACTCATGTCCCCTATCACCTCCACCCCCCAGCCACCAGGGGCAGCCTCCACCAGGCCCCCACTCATGTCTCCCATCACCCCCATCCCCCAGCAGTGCAAGGGCAGCCTCCACCAGGCCCCCACTCATGTCTCCCACCACCCCCACCCCCCAGCTACCAGGGGCACCCTCCACCAGGCCCCACTCATGTCTCCCACCACCCCCATCCCCTGCCACCAGGGGCACCCTCCAACAGGCCCCCACTCATGTCCCCCTGCACCCCACCCCCCAGCCACCAGGGGCACCCTCCACCAGGCCCCCACTCATGTCTACCACCACCCCCACCCCCCAGCAACCAGGGGCACCCTCCAACAGTCCCCCACTCATGTCCCCCAGCCAACATGTCACCACAATCTAGATCCCTGGCCCTTATGGTCAGCCTCCAAATGGCAAACACCCACCTGAGTATTGCATCCACCCACTTAGAAATGGCAAAAACATGATATAACCCCAATTGCAAGTTTGGAAATGAACACATGTCCCTCACATACACCCAATGGGTGTCAGTGAATGTCAAAACCCATATCATGATATGCATGGAACCAATGAGATGATACTACACATTGAACTTTGAAGAAAAAATATGTATTAAAAGCAACATAAATTGAATCAAAAATAAACAAACAATAATGGAAATTAAAAAAAAAAAAACAGCAGGTACGTGAAATAATGCAAAACCACAAATCCTAATGCAAACTAAAGGTGTCCAAAGTCACAGTCCACAAAAGTAAATCCAATGGAAAATTAAAATCGAAAACCATTGCTCCATGGGGAAATCATAAAAAAAAAATGAAAATCCAAAAGTCAACTATATACAGATAAACAATCCAGGGTCCATGATCCCAACCGAAGAAATTAAACCTTTCTAATAACACTACCTAAACAAATAAACTATATTCAAAAAGGTGGCTCATTGTCCAAAAGGTCCAAAAAAATGCTAAACCAAAGGAAACCGAACACTAACTACAGAACTATTTACAAGGGCAGCGGGCTAGTCGACGGCTCACATCGGGATGTTCCGGGCCAGGGCATCATCGAACTCCTGCTCAATGTCCCGGAGACTCTCCTCCTCCATGGCCCCGAGGGTCCGCAGGGCCGTCCACATGTTCCCCCCAAACTCCCTGCGGATTGCCTCGAGGCACTCGGCCCGCCTCAGGGCCCTCCGCATGGAGTTCTCCGCCCTGACCATCGTGAGCCATGCCTCTTCCGCCCGCTGCCGCTCCGCATCTATGGCGTGGCCCAACCGCTGCCACATGGAAGACACTTCCCGTCCTGGGTCCTCCTGCCCTCCGGCGGATGCCTGCCCCTCCGATGTTGAAGGCCCCGAGTCATCATGGCTCCCACCACGTTGCTGCTGCGCCTCGGCCCGTGCACTGCCTCCTGCTGCCTGCACATCCTCCGCTGGCTGGGGTGCAGTCGTTGATGTGGCCACCCCTGCTGGACGTCCGACTCCCGACTGTGGCAGAGATGCCTCCTCCACCAGCCTGGCCGCACCGTCAGAGACAGCTCCACAGGGCACCCAGGTGACTGATGGGTGGGAAGATGGCACGGAGGACAACTGGCGCATAGGGGGTTCAGTTGAGGAGGGGGGGCGTAGCAAGCCTCATCAAACGGAGGAATCCGGCCTGGGTGACCTGTCCCAGTAGGCCGACACGGTCAACGAGCCATTCGAGATGACATGCAGTCTCCTCATGAAAAGACTGCAGGTCACCTCGCATGGCCTGTTGACGCAACGCCACACCAGCCAGGACAGGCTCAACCCGGACCCGGATAGCCACGTCCGCAGGCAGAGGAAGGCCAGTTGTCGTGAGCTCATCCCCTGCCTGAAAACGGGTCTGGACGTAGGCATCCCTGCTGGTGCAAGATGATGCAGTGACAGGATCAGGGACAGGATTGCACACAGGCACCTCCGCGGCGACCTGTGCTGCCTCCTGTCCCTGGTCCTGCACTGCACCACTAGCACCAGTGGAATGTCCACCTCCAGACCCCGTCTCTGTTGCTTGCACAGCCTCCTCCTCCACCAAACCCCCCACCATCCTGGATGACTCTGTGCCATCTTCCACCGTTGGGCCCTGTGAGGTCCCAGCTGCCCCTTCTGCTGCCGAGGAGTCCAACTCCGACCTCTGCCTCTTGGACCATTTCCCCAGGCAGCTGCGGCCTGGGACGCGGCACCGGACTCCTCACTCCCCGACGAGATCACAACCTGGGAGGGGAGCCGGGCCTTGCGTCTCCGGCTGGCGGTGCGATCCCCGCCGCTGTGCTCCACAGCACCTTCTCCGCCCTCTTCATCAGTTGACGCTGCAGACAGGGAGAAATAAAACACACGCATCAGGGCACTGTACAATGGACACATACACACATGACAGTTGCACATGAGTGGCAATGGCAAACCTCAGACATGGCATCACAATCCGCAACACACATGTCATTTCTACATGCACACATGAGCCATACCACAGCCACCTCGCAACTGCCAGCACCATCCATACACATACAACAGCATGATCAGGCAAAGGTGAGCCAGACATCACATGCAACACAGGGAGTGCACTACACATGCACGCACCCCACCACACTTGCATGCATGTGTATACCTCAGCCAACTGTCGCAGTGTTCCGATGGGCATCCATGTCACATCTGCAAATCAGGCTTCCACATCCCGCTGTCACATGCATCCATGTTGCATCACTGTTGCACCCTTGTCAAATACACATACATGCACATGTACACAGTGCTGATACATGCAGCTGAAAACAACATACATGTGTGACATCAGGAACATGCCTACTTACATACACATTCATCCAAACATGTGTGCCCACACAACTGCATTTGGCATGCAAGCCTACACACACGAGCACCATCCATGTCTCACACATGACAGCGCTCGCATGTGTTAGCCTCACGGTCCTGTACACCCCCACCCATACTCGGCCCCATACAAACAGATGTGCAACCGGCACACTACTGGCACATCATCACACGCACATCTTACAATCATGATGCATGTACGCTTACCGCTCGACTCCAGACGGGTCTGCCTCTCAAGGACCTGGACGTGGAGCGCTGGGGATATGCGTTCTAGGACCCTCATCTGATCTCCCGACAAGTGGCCCCGGCGCCCCTTAGCATCCGCTGCCTTCATGAGGCGCCGGGCCTTGATCAGGGTCCTGGACCTGAAGTTCTCCCAGCGCTTCTTGACATGTTGGAAGTCACGGACTGCCACCCCCTCCGCGTTGATGGCAGTCACGATGTCCGTCCAGATCCGAGTCCGTCCTTCCTTGTCGGCGCGCACCCTTCCGTAGAGGGCATCATACTGCCCCAGGACTTGCTCCACAAGGACACCAACTTCCCTGGCACTGAAGCTGGTGCCTCTCTGCCTCTCTGGCTGGGGGTTGTTAGTGGTGCCAGATGTTGCAGTGCCCAACATGACAACCCCAGAGGCAGGAGTGGGTGGGCACCTGGGTCCTGGGGCTGGGCTGTGGAGCGATGGAATCCCAGTCGGGAGTCTTCGGTTCCAGCAGGGGAGGTCACAGCAACAGCACTCCTGGCTGATGTGCAGACAGCAAATGGCAGGGCACGTGGGCAGCAGGCAGTCAGGCAGCAGCAGATGGCAGGTGGGAGCGTGCTCGGGGCTCAGGGGGGCAGTAATTCGGCCTTGTGGGCAGGAGCGTGGTCTTCCATGTGCTTACGCATGGCCAGCTTGATACGGAGTGATTTTGCATGTGAAAATCCTGCACGTCTGCATGTAAATCGAGGAAAGGCCCTTAGCGCGTATGCACGTCAGCACGCATATGCGATTTCATTGGACCAAAGGCCCTTAGCGCGTAAGCGCGTCTGTGACGTGACGCGTGCAGGTGTTACCCTCATTACACGTGAAACAATATATAACAAGTAGTTTCCACTGCCACCAGCCAAAACTCGACGGGGAGGGACGGGACAGTGCCCCCTCGAATAACAGACCCAGGAGTAATCGAATTACCCCTACTAATACATCCACAATAGGATGGTTTGTACTAGTTCTGTTAGTAAATTTAGGTCTAGTAAAGCCAATGGTGACTTTACATGCCAGGGGAGACAGTAGTCAGTCCCCGGGTATGGAGTCTATGTTGGAGGCCCGCTAGGACGCCCCAGTGCTACGGCACGGAGGGTGCGGTGTAACACACATAGCAAAACATATGTGACCCTATGGAGTAAAAGACCCCATAGCCCATAGAACACATTGACATTCAAAGGAATTACACACATTCATGTCCAAGAGTGGGAGAAAAAGAGTCTCACTCTTGGCAGGATGGAAAAAACAAACTCCAGAAATCCAGCAAAGCTGCTGGGGGACTCACTAGGTTAGGAAATTCAGCCTAAACAGAGAATTCTCCCTAACACTCGCCCCCCCCAGACTAAGGGACAGGAGGATTTAATCCACTCCTGGATGAACCTCATACCTCTAGTCGATGACATACATCCTAGAGAGACCATCAGCATTTTGGTGGTGACACCCTGACCTGTGCTCAATGGTGAAATCAAACCCTTGCAGGCAGATCGACCATCTCAATAGTTTTGGGTTTTCCCCTTTCATTTGCATTAACCATCTCAAGGGTTGGTGGTCAGTCTGAATGACAAAAGTAGAACCATACAAGTACGCCCTAAACTTCTTCAGAGCCCACACGATAGCAAAGCACTCTCTTTCGATTGTTGCCCACCTTGTTTCAGGATCCTTCAGCTTGTGGCTGATGAAGCAAACAGGGTGCTCCCTACCTTTCCCATCCAGTTGACTGAGTATGGCACCTATTCCTACATTTGAAGCATCTGTCTGCACAATGAAGTGTTGACGGTAATCAGGAGCTCTGAGTAGTGGGGCTTGGCAAAGAGCCTTTTTCAGGTTTTCAAAAGCTTGATTGCACTCCTCGTTCCATCTAACCTTTTTAGGAAATTTGGGCGAGGAGATGACATTCAGTGGAGAAGCTATGGTCCCATAGTTCTCTATGAAATTCCTGTAATACCCAGTGATGCCTAGGAAGGCTCTCACTTTGGTTTGAGTAGTAGGTGTTTTGCACAGCTTCAATCTTACTGAGCAAAGGCCTTATTTCTCCACCTCCTACCTTATGTCCAAGATAGACTACCTTACTCTGTCCAATCTGGCATTTACTCGCCTTTATGGTCAGATTGGCTCGTCCAAGAGCCTGCAAAACCTTTCTCAGGTGGGTTACATGTTCTTCCCAGGAATTGCTGAACACTGCTATGTCATCCAAGTATGCCATGCAGAAGTCCTCCATCCCATTCAGAACCTGGTTTACCATCCGTTGAAACGTAGCAGGTGCATTCTTCAATCCGAAAGGCATTACCTTAAACTGGTATAAGCCAACGGGGTAGCAAATGCAGTTTTCTCCTTGGCATGGTCTGTCAGGGCTATTTGCCAATAGCCTGACGTCAAGTCAAATGTGCTTAGGAACTTGGCGGCGCCAAGTTTATCCACCAACTCATCTGTTCTTGGCAAAGGTTGGGCATCAGTCTTGGTGACTGCATTAAGAGCTCTATAATCCATGCAGAATCTAAGATCTTTAGATCCGGCCTTTGGTACTAACACAACTGGGCTAGACCATGGACTAGTAGAGGGCTCTATTACCCCGAGATCGAGCATCTTGCTGACCTCACCTTTGATGTGGGTTTGTACGTTCTCTGACATTCGGCATCCTCTGCTTTTGACTGGCAGACAGTCACCAGTGAGTATGTCATGCTGGCCCCAAGGGGTCAAGCCTGGTGAGAGCGAGAACAGAGAGGCAAACTGATTCAACATAGATTTGCACTCTTCTTGTTGCTCGGGTGTCAGATTTGAAGAGAGATTTACTCCTTCAACTTTTTCATCCGAAGGTACGCCTCTGAGGAGATCCGGAAGAGCTTCACTCTCTTCTTCTTCCTCGGATGATGCTAGAAGCAATGCTCCTACGTCGGGTCTTGAGACATACGCTTTGAGTCGGTTGTTGTGAAAGACTGTCGGAGCCTCCTTGGGATTGCCCAAGTCCACCAGATAGTTGACCTCTCCGAGTTTACCCACAACTCTGAAGGGTCCCATCCATTTGTCTTGCAAGGCCCTCTGCCTTGTTGGGATCATAACGAGAACGAGCTGGTCTTGAGCAAACTCAACCATGTTAGCCTTTTGATCGTGCCAGTGCTTGACCAATGCTTGTCCAGCTTTCAAGTTATCGCTTGCTTCCGTCATCATGTGTGACATTCTCCTCCGGAGACCTATCACGTAGTCAGTCACTCTGACTGGCTTGGGGGAAGGTGCACTCTCCAACCCCTCCTTAATCAGGGCCAATGGACCTCTGACAGGATGACCATAGAGAAGCTTGAAGGGAGAGTAACCTACTCCCTCCTGAGGGACTTCTCTATAAGCAAAGAGAAGGCATGGCAGTAGAAGGTCCCACTTACGCTTAAGGGGTTCTTCTAAAGCACCTATCATGCTCTTCAGGGTTCGGTTGAACAGTTCTACCAACCCATTGGTTTGTGGGTGGTAAGCTGTTGAGAACTTGTAAGTAACTCCACAGGTTTTCCACATGGCTTTCATGTAGTGGGACATTAAGTTTGACCCCCTGTCAGAGATTACTTCCTTAGGAAACCCGACCCTAGTAAAAATACCAAGGAGGGCCTTAGCCACAGCCGGAGCTGTAACAGTCCTCATAGGAATTGCCTCAGGATGCCTAGTAGCATGGTCTACTACAACAAGTATAAACCTGTTGCCTGAGGAGGTTGGAGGATCAAGGGGAACAACAATGTCAATCCCTACTCTCTCAAATGGGACTCCCACAACTGAGAGAGGCACTAAAGGTGCCACATTCTTGGAACCAACCTTACCAGAAACCTGGCAGGTATGGCAGCTCTTACAATATCTATCTACTTCAGCCCCCATCTTTGGCCAATAAAAGTAGAGTGAGAGCCTTTCCTTAGTCTTCTTGAAACTCAAGTGACCAGCAAAGGAATCTCGTGGGCTAACTGCAAGAACTGTGGTCTTTTCTCTTGGGGTACTACAAGTCGTTTGTAGTCTCCAGGTGCAGACTCGGTCGGTTCACTGTAGAAGAGGCCATCTTCCCAGTGCAACCTGTATTTCCCAGGCTCTTGCCCTTCAGCCTGAGCTTCTGCCTGGTGGCGAAGACCTTCCAGAGTTGGACATTCTCTCTGTCCCTTACTGAAGTCTGCCCTGCTGCGTCCACCTTCTGCCAGTAAAGACTGCAGCTCAGGATGGTCAACAGGATCCAGATCTCCATTGAGTTCCTGGCCTTCCATTAGCTCTTCCTCAGAGTCTAACTCTACCACACAGGGTTGTACCTCCCTCTCAGCCTCAGCTGGAGGTGGAGTTATGGGTGTAATGTTGGACAACCGCGGGGAAGTCCTCGTTGACTGCACCGAAATGCTGGCTGCTGGTTTCGGGGTAGAAGTTTTAGGTTTCCCTTGGCTTCTGATTTCTTCGAGACAGCTGCCGACAATTCCAGTGGAGCAGGAGTGATTTCTTTCTTCATCATCTCCTGGAGAGTACCGCGCATGGTCCTCTGTCTTGCGGGTCTGGTTAGCTCCTGTAACCGTTTACTAGGAGGTCTGGGAGTATCCGATACAACTCCGAGAGTTTTCAAATCGTTACCCAACAATACGCGTCCTGGTACCTCACTCTGTATGCTGACAGGTATCTTCACAGTCATGTTGTTACACTGGATGAGAACTGGTAATTGGGGAAGCATCTGCACAGGCCCTCCAGCTAACTTGGTGAGGTGTTTGGGTGCCTTAGCAACATCCTCAGACTGAAAAAACGATTTGTCCACTACAGTTATGCTGGCCCCAGTGTCCCTAATGGCAGGAGTCTCCTGACCATTCACTTGGACACTGTCCTTATAATACTCTTTAGTATTATCGGGGATAGAATTATAGACATCTAAATTCTGTTGTTCCCACAACCCCAGAGATACTAAAGAAACGCTGGCTGAGACTCCGATGGGTTCATCAGCTAGCAGTAGAAAGTTTCCACTTGCCATTTGGACTTCCTCCTCTGGAGCGAAGGCTAAGGAGACAAGCTGGACCCCTGAAGGTTTACCCTTACATCTGGGATCTCCTTTCACGTGGTCAGTCGAGCCACAAACAAAGCATTTACCGAATGCTTTTTGGAATGGTGGCTTGTTCTGGCCTCCTTCCGGTTTGGCACCAGAAGACACACTATTCTGCTGCGGTTTTCCTGGTGGCTTACCCTTCTGGTTTTGTTTGGGGCCCTCTTTGGAATTTGAGTTATTCGAATTCTCTTTTGAGTCTTTTTTAGGCTGTTTTCCCTCATCCTTTTTCTGAGTTGCCCCAGAATCCTTATGAGTAGCCCTGTTGGCAACCCATAAGTCAGCAGCCTTAGCTAGCTTCCGGGAATCCAATTCCTTCGAATCAGCCAAGTGCTGTCTGAGCTCGGGAGAACAGGCATCATAAATCGACTCCAACATAAAAAGATTCTTCATACCCTCATAAGTGTTCACTTTGTACCCCTTAATCCATCCCTCTAGGTTGTTCAACCCTTCACTCACCCAGGTAGCCCAAGGGGTACCATCATGCTTTTTGAGAGTTCTAAACCTCTTAAGATACTGGGAAGGGGTCTTCCCGAACCTAGCTATCAAAGCTAGTTTCACACTTTCGTAATCCGTCTTATCCGCCTCCCCCAACTCCATTACCACATCAGTCGCAACAGGAGGGAGCCTAGAGAACAACCAGGGAAGTAAATCATTCCCGGTGATGTCCTGGAGCCCATGATTGTACTCAAATAGTTTTAACCAATCCAACACATCCAATCTCGGTTCATACATACCCACTAATTCCTTTGGCATCCGGGGTCTTTTGGGACTGGAGCTCCTAGAGGAACCAGAGGAGAGAGAAGCATTTTCCACAGTCAATTTTTTCATCTCTAACTCGTGATTAAGTTCTATTTCCCTGAGTCTTAACTCAGCTTGCTTCTGCTCAGCTTGGGCATTCATCCGTCTGAACACGAGCTCTTGGTTTCGTTCAGATTGAGCCAAGAACCGTTTGTATTCTAATTCGAGCTTCATTTTTTCAAGTTCAAAATAAGCAGGGTTACATGTGGGACCTGGTATGGGCCCCGTAGGTACAGCTGGTAAGGCAGGTAGAGGAGCAGGGGAGACAGTTTCATTAGCCTCTCCTTCCTCTTCAGCCTCTTCATCACTATCATCAGAATTATGATTTAGATCAGCACCATCACTGTTATCTACATTTTCTGGAGAAGTTGGTTCCTCTGAACCAGTACCCAGACTTTAGTTTTCCAGCAATCTCGCTATTAGTTCTAACTTCTTGCCTCTTACAGGAAGATTCTCTTGCCTACAAAGAGCTCGTAAACTCTCAGTATTTTCACCTGACAAGGACTCTTGACTGTAAGCTTCCATAGTAGACATGTTTTTGAAAGTTGCTTTTTAGTGCGAAGCTTTGTGGTTAGTTATCCTAAAGTGTCGAAAAACACTCTAAACTGTATACTCGATACAAATCCCACCGCTGCCACCAGTGTTAGGCGGAAACCTGTGCAGGTCCCTCTGGGACCACTGCAAAAGATTTAGGACTACAGGTGTTTGGCAGTAAACCCACTTGGTAGCAGTCTGTACCACACAGGTTCACTTGGTAGCTGTGGCTGAGCAGTCAGACTTCCCTCAAGAAGAGTTAGGCAGTATGTGGAGTATACAAAATAGGGCAATCCACACAGTAGAACAAGCAAACACGGAACAAGGCTTCGGTGTAAAGTTATAAAGGTATTTATTTCTAACGACACATCTATATAAAACACTCTGGCACTAATACGGCACACAACTTCAATCGCAATTACTATGAGAAAAAGATAAATCCCTCTAACAATAGTTCGACAAGTCTAGGTTCAACGGCATCACTTATTTGCAGACAGAGGTGTATGCTTTAACCTAGATGGCACTCTAGTATTCGTTAGGATGGGAGAGAAAAAGGCGGGTTAAGAAATCAACTCGATACCAATACGTGTAAGAACAAAGATGCAAGGCAAGAAGACAAGAACCACTGTAGATTCCAAAGTTCAGAGGCCAGGCCCACTCGGAGAGGGCAAGGCGATTTGTCCCAAAAAGTATCTTAGTGGAAATGCGTTTGAGTCTTTGTAGCAAATTGTTATCGGCAGATTGGACCAGTTCAGAACAACACGCTAGAGAAAGCTTGGAGGCGACCCTATGGAGAGGCAAGGATTAAGACACCTCACTCTATGCAGCAACAAGGGAAGCCAGGCCGCCACAGTACCTTGATTGTGGAGAGACAGCTCCGGCGGGGGCAGTTGTTCCTGGAGGTGGATGCACGTCCGGTCTTTGCCAAGAGAAGAGATGATCTCGTCGCTGAAGGAAAGTTGAAGATCGTTGCACCACCAGGGAAGAGACCAGCCGCGGAGTGCTCCGTCACAAGGCACCACCTTTTGGTCGCGGTACAGGGGTAGTGGCTATCCGGTTGCCGAGGTGCTCTGCAAGGGCAATTCGACCACTGTGTCCTGAGGTGAAGAAAAAGCAAAGGGGACTGGTTGTTCCCACCAGTCAGGGGAAGAGACTCTCCGGCAGGGAGATCTCCTCTGTCGTCGGGAGGTGGTGAGTCGGTTCAGCAGGGCTCCACCAGAGGTGTCATCGTTGCAGGTCGGCTCAGCTTTACCCTCGTCAGGTTCTTAGGTCCTGTGGCGACTTCTGAAGATCCAATCCCAAAAGCCCTGCTTTTATGCAGAAAACCCCCATTCATTCAACCTAGCTGTCACTCAAAACATGCTAAGTGGTGAGCGGGGAGGCTCACCACTTGGGCCAATCACACTAGAGTGAGACCGGAGTTGGCAAGGCAACTCGGTCCAGGGTGCCTAAACCCCCTCCCACACCCCTGTGGTAACCCAGACAGAATGGCACCACTTTGGAGGGTCTCTGTACAGAAGCCCGCCAAAAGTGGAACAAAGGGCTCAACCTTTGGTTTAGGAGTCACAGAGACGAACACAGACGCCATTTTAAAAAAACTGAGTTCTGGCAGAAAATACCATCCGATAGACTTATTGGAAATAAGTAGACCGGTGGTATGTTAGAGATTAATGAGAAACAGTATCAATCTCCAACAATGGGAAGAATCCCCTAGGGTTATATTCGGGGTCGAATATAACAAGTAGTTTCCAATGCCACCAGCCAAAACTCGACGAGGGGGGACGGGACAGTGCCCCCTCGAATAACAGACCCATGAGTAATCGAATTACCCCTACTAGTACGTCCACAATAGGGTGGTTTGTACTAGTTCTGTTAGTAAATTTAGGTCTAGTAAAGCCAATGGTGACTTTACATGCCCGGGAGACAGTAGTCAGTCCCCGGGTATGGAGTCTATAATGGAGGTCCGCTAGGACGCCCCAGTGCTACGGCACTTAGGGTGCGGTGTAACACACATAGAAAAACATATGAGACCCTATGGAGTAAAAGACCCCATAGCCCATAGAACACATTGACATTTAAAGGAATTACACACATTCATGTCCAAGAGTGGGAGAAAAAGAGTCTCACTCTTGGCAGGATGGAAAAAAAACTCCAGAAATCCAGCAAAGCTGCTGGGGGACACACTAGGTTAGGAAATTCAGCCTAAACAGAGAATTCTCCCTAACAGTGGAGGCTGCCCCTGCACTGCTGGGGGGTGGGGGTGATAGGGGACATGAGTGGGGGCCTGGTGGAGGCTGCCCCTGGAGGCTGGGGGTGATGGGAGACATGGGTGGGGGCCTGGTGGAGGATGCCCCTGGTGGCTGGGGGGTGGGGGTGGTAGGAGACATGAGTGGGGGCCTGGTGGAGGCTGCCCCTGCACTGCTGTGGGGTGGGGGTGGTGGTAGACATCATTTGGGGTCTGGTGGAGGGTGCCCCTGGTGGCTGCGGGGTGGGGGTGGGTGGTAGACATGAGTGGGGGCCTGGTGGAGGGTGCCCCTGGTGGCTGGGGGGTGGGGGTGATGGGAGACATGACTGGGGGCCTGGTGGAGGCTGCTCCTGCACTGCTGGGGGGTGGCGGTGATAGGGGACATGAGTGGGGGCCTGGTGGAGGCTGCCCCTGCACTGCTGGGGGGTGGGGGTGATGGGAGACATGGGTGGTGCCTGGTGGAGGCTGCCCCTGGTGGCTGGGGGGTGGGGGTGATGGGAGACATGGGTGGGGGCCTGGTGGAGGCTGCCCCTGGTGGCTGGTGGGTGGGGGTGCAGGGAGACATGAGTTGGACATGAGTGGGGGCCTGGTGGATGCTGCCCCTGCACTGCTGGGGGGTGGGGGTGATAGGGGACATGAGTGGGGGCCTGGTGGAGGCTGCCCCTGCACTGCTGGGATGTGGGGGTGGTGGTAGACATGAGTGGGGGCCTGGTGGAGGCTTCCCCTGCACTGCTGGGGCATGCTGGTGATGGGAGACATGAGTGGGGGCCTGGTGGAGGCTGCCCCTGCACTGCTGGGGAGTGGGGGTGATGGGTGACATGAGTGGGGGCCTGGTGGAGGCTGCCCCTGCACTGCTAGGGGGTGGGGGTGATGGGAGACATGGGTGGGGGCCTGGTGGAGGCTGCCCCTGGTGGCTGGGGGGTGGGGGTGATGGGAGACATGGGTGGGGGCCTGGTGGAGGCTGCCGTTGGTGGCTGTGGGGTGGGGGTGGTGGGAGACATGAGTGGGGGCCTGGTGGAGGCTGCCCCTGCACTGCTGGGGGGTGGGGGTGATGGGAGACATGAGTGGGGGCCTGGTGGAGGCTGCCCTTGCACTGCTGGGGGGTGGGGGTGATGGGAGACATGGGTGGGGGCCTCGTGGAGGCTGCCCCTGCACTTCTGGGGGGTGGGGGTGATGGGGGACGTGGGTGGGGGCCTGGTGGAGGCTGTCCCTGGTGGCTGGGGGGTGGGGGTGATGGGAGACATGGGTGGGGGACTGGTGGAGGCTGCCCCTGGTGGCTGGGGGGTGGGGGTGCAGGGAGACATGAGTTGGACATGAGTGGGGGCCTGGTGGAGGCTGCCCCTGCACTGCTGGGGGGTGGGGGTGATAGGGAACATGAGTGGGGACCTGGTGGAGGCTGCCCCTGCACTGCTGGAGGGTGGGGGTGATGGTAGACATGCGTGGGGGCCTGGTGGAGGCTGCCCCTGGTGGCTGGGGGGTGGGGGTGATGGGAGACATGGGTGGGGGCCTGGTGGAGGCTGCCCCTGGTGGCTGGGGGGTGGGGGTGCAGGGAGACATGAGTTGGACATGAGTGGGGGCCTGGTGGAGGCTGACCCTGCACTGCTGGGGGGTGGGGGTGGTGGTAGACATGATTGGGGGCCTGGTGGAGGGTGCCCCTGGTGGCTGGGGGGTGGGGGTGATGGGAGACATGAGTGGGGGCCTGGTGGAGGCTGCCCCTGGTGGCAGGGGGGTGGGGGTGCAGGGAGACATGAGTTGGACATGAGTGGGGGCCTGGTGGAGGCTTCCCCTGCACTGCTGGGGGGTGGGGGTGATGGCAGACATGAGTGGGGGCCTGGTGGAGGCTGTCCCTGCACTGCTGGGAGGTGGGGGTGATAGGAGACATGAGTGGGGGCCTGGTGGAGGCTGCCCCTGCACTGCTGGGGGGTGGGGCGATGGGAGACATGAGTGTGGGCCTGGTGGAGGCTGCCCCTGCACTGCTGGGGGTGGGGGTGATGGGAGACATGGGTGGGGGCCTGGTGGAGGCTGCCCCTGCACTGCTGGGGGGTGGGGGTGATGGGAGACATGAGTGGGGGCCTGGTGGAGGCTGCCCCTGCACTGCCGGGGGGTGCGGGTGATGGGAGACATGAGTGGGGGCATGGTGGAGGCTGCCCCTGCACTGCTGGGGGGTGGGGGTGATGGGAGACATGAGTTGGGGCCTGGTGGAGGCTGCCCCTGCACTGCTGGGGGGTGGGGGTGATAGGGGACATGAGTGGGGCCTGGTGGAGGCTGCCCCTGCACTGCTGGGGGGTGGGGGTGATGGGAGACATGAGTGGGGGCCTGGTGGAGGCTGCCCCTGGTGGCTGGGGGTGGGGGTGGTGGGAGACATGAGTGGGGGCCTGGTGGAGGCTGCCCCTGCACTTCTGGGGGGTGGGGGT
Organism: Ambystoma mexicanum; assembly: GCF_040938575.1. Lineage (NCBI taxonomy): Eukaryota > Metazoa > Chordata > Amphibia > Caudata > Ambystomatidae > Ambystoma > Ambystoma mexicanum. The sequence goes on along the minus strand of NC_090935.1, from coordinate 83,113,530 downwards.
GATGGGAGACATGGATGGGGGCCTGGTGGAGGCTGCCCCTGGTGGCTGGGGGTGCAAGGGGACATGCGTTGGTGGGCAGTAGTGCAAGGTGACATGTGGGTTGGCTGGGGGGCATGGCCATGGTGGATGGGGTGCCTGCAGGACATGTGCAGGGTAGCCCCTGTGGTGTGGGCCACCTGCAGAGGCCATGGAGGGTGTAGAGGGAACACCTGGGAGGACCCACACGTGCAATTCACGTGTGGTGCTCCCCGCACACCCCTGTAATACACATACCCTGATTGAATCGCATGTGATACTTCCTGCGCACCCCTGAAATACACGTACCCTGCTGCTTTTGCGTGTGATACTTCCCGTGCACCCCTGAAATACACGTACCCTGCTGCTTTTGCGTGTGATACTTCCCGTGCACCTCGGAGATACACGTACCCTGCTGCTTTTGCGTGTGATACTTCCCGCGCACCCCTGAAATACACGTACCCTGCTGCTTTTGCGTGTGATACTTCCTGCGCACCCCTGGAATACACGTACCCTGCTGTTTTTGCGTGTGTTACTTCCCTTGCACCCCTGAAATACACGTACCCTGCTGCTTTTGCGTGTGATACTTCCCGGGCACCCCGGAGATACACGTACCCTGCTGCTTTTGCGTGTGATACTTCCCGCGCACCCCTGAAATACACGTACCCTGCTGCTTTTGCGTGTGATACTTCCTGCGCACCCCTGGAATACACGTACCCTGCTGTTTTTGCGTGTGTTACTTCCCAAGCACCCCTGATGTACATGTACACAGGACAATCGCGTGTGGAACTTCCCGCGAACCACTGAAATACACGTTCCCCGCTTGGCGTTTGCTGTTTTCCAGCCCTGTGAACTGATCCAGGGTTAGCGCAACCCTTTGCGATGATTTGGGGATTTTGAAGGCTTTTCCTTGCACGAGGGCGTTCTTGGGGGCGTAACTGGCGCTGCTGCAGGGTCGCTGCGCCACTCTGCGCCACGGCTGGTTTTGGAGACTAAAATCCATGAATACGCTGTGCGATGAAAAGGATTTTTTTGCACGCGGCTGGCGCAGTGTATCGCACGGGGACACTGTGCGCCAGCCGCGTGCACCATTTTTGTGCGAATTTCTATGAATTACCCTGTAGATTTCTTATAGTTGAATGATGTGTTGATATCATTTTGATGTGAGGGAATGTGGTTTTGCAAATAGGACCTGAAATGCAGGCTAATGAATGTCCTTTTAATCCTGTGTATTTGCGCACAGGACAGGTATCCATATTTTGTAGCAGTTTCATTTTGATTTTGTTTTTGCCTTTCACAACTGATTGAGAAACTGGTGTAAAGATTTGAAAGATTTTCGGCAATGTTACACATTGACGTGCACGGCTATTTGTATACTGGACGTTCTGGTTCAGTCGAATGGAGAGGTGATACTGAGTTTTCTGGGGATATTTTTGTAAGCAGTACTTCCTGTTGCATTATGGTATTATTAAGTTTTTCATACCCTCGTCCACTGCTATGTATGACAATTGTGTTTGCTTTTGTTTGTATGATTCTTCATTGAAATATGGTTCTGTGCTCGTGGTGTGACTCCATTCACCTCCACAGATATTTAAGAAGTTATTTTTGTTTACATTCCATTTATTGAGAAGTCTTTTTTGTAATTTAGTAGTTTGTTTTGTTAGTAGTTTCATTCTGTTTAACACTAAAAAAAATAACTTCCTTTTTAGAAGGATTGCACTGTCTATCAAAGCTTCTAAGATTAATTTTCTACGGTAGGTTTTAAAGGTTGTGCATGATTTGTCTCCTGTTTTTATAAGATTCTGAAGGACTCTGTGGTGGAACATTTTTGCTAAAATACATTTTTTGGTATGGTTAGTTGCCACTACATCAAGATTTATAGGAGCAGTGTTAGCAGTAGTGGTAGCTGAATTCTTGTTAATCACTTTCTGTTTCGTTTTACATTTTGATAGAGGAGGCAAAGTTTCTGTACTGGAAGCTTGTTTTGTTTTGGTTAATGACTGTATTAGTTGTTTTGTTTGAACTTTTTGTACACATTCTGCTAGAGATGGATGCTTATTTTGGACACTTTTATTTCATTTGCCGTACTTCTGCATTGCTTTCTACGGACTTGCTTTTTGGTAGGCATTCTTTGGGGTCTGTTGAAAAAAACAAGAAGGCATGGGTTGGGCTGTTCTACAATGTATGTGTGCTGTGTGCATGAGTGTCTGAGTATGATGCTAAGGATGTATGTGGTGGTGTGTGATTGTGCGTTGGGCGGCTACAACTAGTTGGGAAGGCTATTCTTCTATTTGTGTGTTACTATTCTGGGGTTCAGATGACAGTAGAAAGTAAGCAAGTGGTGAGGTGTAATACTAACATTCTAGGGGCTTAGTTATGTCATTTCTGCGCCGAAAAACAGGGATTTGTGCGCCATTTTGCTAATCCCTGTTTAACAAATGTTGTTCAGCGCACAAATTCCATGAACCAACCCCACAATGTGTTTGATTAACAGTAAGAATATTATGGTAGTATTGTACTTATTATTTTTGTGTGGAATGAGCAGGTTTCTTCTGAGTTGTTGTTTGTACTTCAGATGCTGCTGCTTTTCAGGAGAGTGGTCTTCACTGCAATAGTAAAAGAAAGAAGTTAGTAATTTTGTGTGTTTATAGCACTGATGTTAATTTAGACATTGATTTGTATGCTTCAGTACTAGTATTCGTGTTTCACATCTGACCATAATGTGTGCATGCAATTTCCTTTGACTATGTGCAGTCTTTATATTTTACTTTAAATATGTTAGTTCAACATGATTTGCAAATGAGTAGAATAGTAAGTGTATGAAAGTCACTTGGATTCTCAAGGCTGTGTTATTGAATGTTAGGAGATAGAAGAAATAATGATATACTTATTTTGCAATTTTTATAAGGTAAATGGCAGAAACTGTATAGAAAAGCATTGGAATGTATGCATTTCTGAAGGTGTGGGTAATAAAGCAGAAGGATTTGATTTGCAGGCAGTGGTGTTATTTCAGCTGGGAGCTTTTCAATGATAGGGGGTCATTAAGAGTCGGACGGTAAGGGATTCTGGGCACCGGTAAGGAGACCGGTGCCAGTAATCCCTTACCGCACGATTCCGAGGTCCCTTGGAGGAAACCGTAAGGAATGTGTGGTCTGACCACACGTCCCATACGGGTCCCGCTAAGGGACCAGGGCGCTAATAACGGGCTTGCCATTCGCGAGCCCGTTATTAGCCCCCTCCCCATTCCCATTGATTCCTTACGGGGGCTCAAATGGGATTGGGGAATGCTTTGTTCAATGGGGACTTACCGGTCCCGGCCAGACACGTTATTGGAGGCAGCCATTGCGCAAATAGCGCCATGGCTACCTCCAATCTCGGAATGAGGCCCATAGTGTCTGTATGTGTGAGTGTATAAAGATGCATAAACTTATCCTGGCTGTGTGTAATTTTATATTACACTACTAAGTGTTTTTCTACAATTATACTGTTATTTCTCCCATCTTTTAATATTATAATTTTTTAGATAGCTGTGTGTGTAAAAATACATTTAGAAAGCAGACAGGTTTGGAAGTGACCGTTGGCTATAGCAGATGGGAAAAATTACAGTAAGTTTGTTTTATAGGTTATACAGGTTAAGTGGCAGTTACTCTGTTTATATGCATTCATAAGAGTTGTACATGTACTGTGCAGAAAATATGCATACCTGTAGTTTGTATTCATGCATGTGGATATGCATGCAGCTGCAAGTAGAAATCTTGGAGACTTGTAGAGTAGTTTTTGTAGTAGCTGCTTTCCAATGATATGAGACTTGTACGCAGAGTGATCAACAGTACATTTGAAGTGCGGAACACTGATGATGGAGTTAGATGTAGAGGTCTTGGATCTGATTGGTGGATGGTTGTGTGACTGCTTAGCTGTAGCCAATGAGGGAATGGCACAGAGAGTGATGTGGAAAGGGTAGAAGGGCTGTCTAAGAGTTACACGCTCCGCGGACAATGCCGCTGTCCGCGGGCAGGGCGTGCCACATCCAGGGTTTTCCAGCAAATCCAGCATGGAAAGGGGACTGTAGGGATCAGCCAATCAGATGTTGAGGCTGTGGATTTGTGTTGAAAGAGACTGTGTGTAGTGAAGGTGGAGAAAGTCAGGGCATGGGCGTAGTTTTAGGGGGGACAGGGGTGTTTGTCCCCCCCAACTTTCAAGGCACACCATTTTGTCCCCATTAATTTGGCTGGGGCACCTTTTATTCAGATGTCATGCCCCCCCCAACTTTTTCAGCAAAGTTACTTCACTGAGTCAGGGTGTTGGTGCTTGGAGATATGCTTGTGCATGGTTTACAGCATTATGCTCAATGCAGGCATGTGGCAAACAATTTTGATGTTAAAGGAGTGCAGGTGGTGTGGAGCACTGTGCCTGATTGCAATGTACAGGGAATTGTAGAAGTTTGTGAAGATATGGGCAGGATGAACAGTCCCCGATGTGGTAGTTTTGCACTATGGTGCTTTCCATTTGGGCTATGTGAGTGCCCCTACTTTGTTGGCAGATTTGGAACACTTGGTTCAAGCAGTAATGAACATCTTTCCAAATGCCAAAGTATTTTTTTCTGGATTAGTACCTAGGGCAATATGGGACAAAAGTTCTGTTTTTTGTCCTCAACAAAATATTGCTAGGTGTGCAATCAACCGAGGCATGTGTGCTTTCATGCTAAGAGCTGGTATGTTCTTCTGTAATAATGAGAATATTGATTCCAGTAATGCTGTTTATTTTAAAGAAGATGGCATTTCCTTATCTTTTATGGGAAATGCCATTCTGTTTTGGAATGTAAGGGTTGCTTTGGAGAAGGTTATGTGAAGATTTTAGGTGTAGAGTATCTGTCAAGCATCTGTAAAAAAAAAATAAAACCGGCACTTTTCAGAGCCAACCTCAAAGGGGAAATGGGGCACACTATTTAAATGTACATTCACCACGCTCAGATTTTCGATATGTCCTCAGACATGGCGGTAGTCCGCGGACAGCGCGTATTACATACAGGGATTTTGGGGTGGATAGGCATGCAAATGAGAATGAGCAGAGCAAGGGATTGGTCAGTAAAGTTTACTGGGTGTGTTGTGTATGGAGAGAGTTTGTCAGAAAGTCTTTTTCCTGAGAGAAGACCAGATAGCTATGGCTGTGTGTTTCAGAAAACAGATTATCTGGATTTAGGGAGACTCATGGATACATTGGTTGGAGGTGCATGCAGAACGCTGTGGAGTAGCTACCGATCTTGGATTCCCTCATGTGGAAGTGCACTGGCATGGAGTGTGTGGAATGAAGTGGATGGACTTGGTACCTCTCTGTGCTAGTTTGGAGACAGAGCATCATCCAGACATAATTATAATTCATTGTGGAGGGAACAGTTTAGGACATGTGTCTGGAATTTCTTTGCAATTTGCAATGAAAGAAGGACTTGGGAAGGTCATGGACATGTTTCCAAATTCCCAAGTCATTTTTTCTTGTATTTCGGAGAGACAAATGTGGCTGCATTCTATTTCATTTGGTCCACAAATGGAGAAAGCGAGGCGCAATGTCAATAAGGCTGTTTGTGCCTTTCTAAGAGATGTTGGCATGTCATCTTTTCACAATGAAAATATTATGTTTTGTAGCACATACATTTTTCGCAGAGATGGAGTCCATCTTACTTATGTTGGCAATCAGATTTTTCTGAGAAAAGTACAAAATGCATTGCAACCTTTTTTGGAATTACAGTCATCCATTTTGCAGTAGGTGTTGACCATTACAAGTTTTTCAAACACAAAAAAACACCACCAAAAGGCTCTTTTCAGAGCCACCACTTCCTCCCGGAGAAAAGTGCAATGTTTTTGCTAGGTCAGCACCCCAACATTTTTGATATCTGCGAACTGTCCGTGGACTTCTAAAAAATGCACAGGGCTCTGCTCCATTTATTTATCCCTTCTATTTTTAAACTGTGAAAGGCGGCTCTGAAAAGAGCCTTTTTTTGTTTATTTTTGTTGTTTTATATTTTATATATTTTTTTGTTTTTTACACACAACACACTAGGAGAGGAGGGGAAAGGAGGGTAAGGACAGTGTCGTAAATCAGGACACACGCTCAGTGTGGGTGCGGTCACATGATCATGTCGCAAACACGTCCGCGAACGGAACGGGTGTCCGCAGGACACCAAATGCACATGAACAGCCGTGCGCATGCATACGTGTGTTCTACGGACAGTGTTCAGGTCCTGAAAGTTATTAAAAGTGCGACACAAGTTAGATGGACAGTTACGGACAGGCGCGATGTTCGTAGGACTTATGGGTGTGGTGAGCATGTGCGTAGATGTTCTACAGACAGTACAGACATGTATAGTGTCCGTAGTAGACCTCCATTTTAGTTAATTACGGACATCCTGGGCACTGCGCGTGTTCTATGAACAGTTTCATCTTGCCTGCGGACAGTACGCACAGGTATAGTGTCCTTAGAACACCTCCATTTTGGTTAATTTCGGACATCCCAGACATCGGGTGTGTTCTAAGAACAATTCCATCTTGCTTGCGGACATTGCGGACAGGTATAGTGTCCTTAGGACACCTCCATTTTGGTTAATTGCGGACATCCCGGACACCGCGCGTGTTCTAAGAACAGTTTCATCTTGCTTGCGGACAATACGACACCCTCATTTTGGTTAATTGCGGACACCCGCGCTGTCTGCAGACATCCCAACTGCCTTTTTAAAAGATAAAAAGACACAAAGGACTGATTTAAAACATACATAATATTGTTTTAATTATATACAGATATAAAATTTATGACAGAGATGGGGAAGCAGAAACTGACACAAATACAGGGGAATTAGGGGTTTGGAGAGGATGGATGGGAGGGGATGAAGAAATGGAGGTCTCATCAAAACGTTTTTCTTCGTGTTGAGGGTTTGGGCATAGTTGACTGGGACATGGAGAGGGGGAACAGGTGCACGTTGGACAATGATATTTAATTTTTTCTTTTATGTGGTCTTTCACAAAATGTTTCAAAAGATAGAAATTTTGCATAAGCATTTCCATTGTTTGTTTCATGTGTTGCATAGTATTTTCTAATGTCTCCTTTGGTGTATTATTTTCAATGTTTGTATGGTCTGTTAAAAAAATATATATATGTTAAGTACACATAACGTAATGATTATTAATTTGCTTATATAGAGAAGTGTCTACCATTAGTATCACTTTCTTCAGACATTTCCTCACATGGGAAATTTTCCTCAAGCCATTCAAAAGTACTGGCCATTTCTGTTTAAAAAATATTATATTACTTTTAGTGTACCAATTACAGAAGGTTTAGAAATATATAAGAAAAATGAAGTTTACTTACTAGTTTCTGGTAAGTTGTGTTCTTACTGTTGTGTAGGTCTGCTGTTGCTCCTAGGTGTGCAGGTTCTGTGAGGTAATTATGCTGGAAGCATATCTTTTTTTGTTTTGGTATGTTCCATTTTAGTACATATGGTATTTAAATGGATGGTTGATGTGTTACATATATAGGTTGCACTTATTATTTATTATTACATCTAATGTGTTTATGTACTGCTTTTTGAACTTGTTCTGTGTTTATATGCATGCTAGAACAATCTAAGATACCCCCTAAGTTTTTGGGTAGCGTTGATGTTGTCCGTGTCTGTCTGCGGACATATGCACCGTCCGTGGACATAAAAAAAAAGCCCTAGCAAGGGGTTCAATATATTCTATGTTACATGTATATAAAGTAAGGGAATCCTAGTAAACATCTATCAAATTCACACTCTGTATATGTATAGTCAGCAAAAAAATCTTTGATAAAGGGAGGTTATGGTTATGTTGCGCTACTAAAAACCTATGAAATTCAGTAAAAAAGTTCTTAAAGGGACGTTATGGTTGAAAGTAAAATCGAAAACCCCCTGAAATTTGCTAGTTATGGTAAGCTAAGCAACCATAACTCGCGCCACCACCATGCATTGCTAAGACTAACACCCAGGACATCAAAGATGACATCAAACATGTCATTGATGACATCATTGATGACATCACATGTCTGGCTCCCTCTTTTTTCCTTTAGTGATATATCTTGGCCAGTAATAGTTAGGAACAAAAAAATCAAAAAGTACTATATTTGTAGACTTATACTTCAAATATGTTCTTACAGTAATTCGTTTGGGGTTCACTCACGGCATATAAAACATATACATAGGGAAAATACACACTTAAAAGATAGCAATGCTTTCTGTGTATGAAGACAATCATTAAGGTTATTAACACTTTCTTATTGTTCTGCTGTTTTTTCTGGATATGCTCATATTTGTATTCACATTCACTTTATTTAGGGTGCAGTCACATCATGTGATAGTTATACATAGGGAAGTAGTAGGTTTGAAGCAGAACAATCATTTCTGTGCATAAAGATAATCAGTTAGGTTATGAACACTTTCTGGTTCTACTGCTGCTTTTTTGCGTACTTCACTTTCCCTGTATATACTCATATTTGTATGTGTTGTTTTGTCTTTGTGTTTTGTATGTAATAATGAAATTAAATAGTAAGTGGGTTTTATTAGCTACTTATTACATTTTGCACAGTACACAAAACTGTAATAAGAAAGCATTTATCGTTTCACTATTCATCGTGGGAAGATTATGAATATTGCATCTCCATCATGTATGCTGCACACAATGCTTATGTTTATACACAAGTAGCTTATTATACTGTAAAGAACTTCATAACACAATGCTATTTATATCAATGCATTGCTTAATGCACTTCATAGCTCATGACATCTATTCCAATGATCCTTGACACTTTTTTTGTTAACATTATAATAAGAATCCCTTGTACAGACTTTTCATGAAAAGTAAATGCACATGTGATGTCATCAGTGATGTCATCAATGACATTTGTGATGTCATCTTTGATGTCCTGGGTGTTAGTCTTAGCAATGCACGGCGGTGGCGCGAGTTATGGTTGCTTAGTTTACCATAACAAGTGAATTTCAGGGGGTTTTCGGTTTTACTTTCAACCATAACGTCACTTTAACAACGTTTTTTTACTGAATGTCATAGGTTTTTAGTAGCGCAACTTAACCATAACGTCCCTTTAACAAATTTGTTTTACTGAATACATTATATAGTTATTTCTTTACGATCGGAGCATTTTGTTGTACATCGTTTGATTGACCCCAGTACCTTTTCATAATAGGGGTCCCTTTTATCTGTGTAGAGCCATTTTCAGTGGGACCATTAATGATTGACCTGAGTTATTCGGCAATAGGACTATGAATGGTAACACCTTAAAACAATTTAGTGGTCAGCAATCTCTTTTGGGGCGCCAGATTGCTCACTGTTGTTTACCAGTGGATTACATTAAGTGGGTTCAAGCACTGTCAAGCAATGTAGTATTGTAGATGGCAGTGTTTCTTTAGTGGTCAGAAGAGGGACCATCGAATTGGGAAGTGCTCGACTTTATGTGTGCTGTTTATGAGACACAAGTTAAGCCCCTTTCTACAGGTCATTTCTAGAAAGTGCTCATCATAGCGCTGTCTGTGCTGAACTGGTCTTTTTTCTTTTATTGTATTGTATTGTATTGTTTATTTATTTATAGAGCAGACTGGGCTGTTAGGCATTTGGACGCTTGTGAAAAATCTTAAATTACAGTTACATAAATATCTAACATCTCTTATGTTACAGTTACATGTTATTGTTGCATGATTTTTACAATTCTTATGTTACAGTTACAGGCATATTTTACAAGTTACATACAGGATATTAGGAAATATTTACAGTTATCAGAGGTATAAAGAGGATTAGAACAAGGCAAGTGGAGGGTGATGTCTTGAAAACCGGAGAGGTGTCAGCAGTTGTTAGTTTGTAGCCAGAGTTTAACATTGGTTTTGAACAAGTGGAAGGAAGGAATGGCTCTAAGTGGATCCGGGATAGAGTTCCATAGATTTGCAGCCAATACTGGGAAGCTTGAACCTCCTGTTCTTTTCAGATTAAAATTTGGGATTCTGATGCTGTTAGTTTGGACCTTTCTAATGGGGCGTACAGATGTGTACCTAGTACATTTCTCAGTGAGGTAAGCGGGTGCTTTGTTATCAAGGCAGTGTGTAATGTTCAGGGTTTTAAGTTTGATACTGTCATTGATGGACAGCCAGTTAACGGTTCTTCTTTGGTCAGAGATATGTTGTCCTTTGGGAATGCCTAGTGCTGTTCTGAGGGCGTTGTTTTGCAAGGGTTGGAGTTTTGGGTGTTGTGTTTGCTGGTGCCTAGATACAGTGCGTTACAATAGTCTAGTTTAGATAGGATAAGGGCTTGTGCGATAGTGATGCAGCTGTCCGTAGACATAAATAATTTACATGCGTGAATAAGCTTGCAAGTGTAACTGGTTGCGGAGGCTGTGGCATTCACTTGCTTGTTAAGGTTGAGAGCTGAGTCTAAGTAGAATCCTAATGTTTTAACTTCCTTGGCTACATTGATTTTGATACTATCAATAATGATGTATTTGTATAGGTGGGGGAGTTTGTTTAATTTACTAGTGGATCCAATCACTAAAAGCTTGGTTTTATCATCGTTAATACATAATCCGTGTGTGGCCATTCAAGTTTGAATGATTTGGTAGATTTTGTTTATGAGGATGGAATCTTTGTCGTAATCTCCTTGGATTGGGATGAGGATCTGGGTGTCATCAGCATAATTAGTATATGAGACACCCAGTCTGTCCATAATATCCAAGAGGGGTTTTGTAAAAATATTATACAAAGTAGGGGAGATGCATGACGCCTGAGGAACACCACAGGTGATGGGAACTGGGTCAGCGGCTAAAATAGGCGAGAAGACTCCTATGGTTCTATTATCCAGGAATGAATTTTACCATGCCGTGGCCTTAGTAGAGAAGCTGGCAGCTGATTTAAGATGGTTCCAGAGTACTTTATGATCTACCAAGTCGAAAGCGGCTGATAGATCTAGGAGTCAAAGAATGGATATGTCTCCTTTGTCTCTACGCTCATCTAGTTGGTTTTTGAGATCAAGGAGGGACGTCTCGGTTCCATGTCTCGGTCTGAATCCGTATTGTCTAGTGCCCAGTAGGTTATTAATCTCCATGTAGGCTTGGATCTGTAGATAGGCAGCTTTATCTAAGATTTTCAGAAGGAACATAACTGTTGTTATGGGTCTGTAATTAGTAGGGACATTGGGGTCTAGGTTAGGTTTTTTTAGGAGGGGTAGTATCCAGGCATCTTTGAGGTTGGTGGGCACAGAACATGATTTGAAGGAGGAGTTGATAAAGGAGGTGACGACAGGGGCTAGTTCTTGAGCAGCGATAATAGGGGCCAGACATGTGTCACCAAGACAGCGAGAAGGTTTAAGCGATGTAATGATATGCATAGCTTCTACAATGGAAATAGCTCTAAAGTTAAATTGGTTGTGTGGTTTAGTTTGGTTGACACGAGTTCCTGTAGGATGGCCTCTTGAGTGGAGAGTGCAATGTTGTGGAGGGAGGATCTTTTGGCAGAGATTATGTCTTGTAACATAGTGATTTTATTGCATGGGTCATTTTGAATGTTGGTACACCACATTTTATCTTTGGTTCAGGAGTCTATGGGTGAGATAGGGGATTCTAGTTCTCTAAGGATGGTGAAGATTTCCCTAGTGTTGGAATTTGCTTTTTTAATTCTATCATTAAAGGTCTCTTTTTTCACCTGAACGATTTGTTTCTTGTAACCATTGGTGAGGGTAGTGAGGAGATTTTTGTTATGAAGGGTGTTTTTTTTTCCATCGGGTTTCTGCTTGTCTTTTCTCTTTGCGCAAGGATTTTAGGCTTGGGGTGAACCAAGTGTTAAGGTGGGGTGAGGTTTAGATTTACTTAGTTTAAGTGGCGCTATGAAGTCCATAGCTGAGTTGATAGTGTTGTTATACAAGTCAACCAGATCATTAGGGTTGGTGATGAGATTGGAGTCATTGGTGATGGGCTGAATCAGAGGGAGGAGATTTGTGACTGTTGTGTTTTTTTTACAACGTGTAAGGTCTGGAGGTGCTGGTAGTTTGGTTGTTTTAGATTGAGGTAAGTCGGAGATGGTCAACAAGATCAGATGATGATCAGTCCATACACATGGCTCAATAGCCGTTATGATGGAGGTGCAGTTAATATCTGTCACCCAGTCCAGAGTACAGCCTTTGACATGTGTTGGGCCGTTGTTTCGGATGGTCGGGCTTGCTTCCAATATTGTGTTGGCTAGGATTGTGGCATTAGAGTCTTTAGGGTCATTATATCCTAAATTGAAGTCACCAAGTAGGGTGATTTGAGTCCCCGGTTTAGCATTGGTGTTGAGAAGGGTGGTTATGTCTTCTTCAAAAGAACCTAGTGAGCCTGGAGGTCTATAGATGAGGTGCACAGTGAGTGAGGCAGAGATACCTAATTTGAGGGAGAGTAGTTCTGCTGAGGGCATAGACATATGATCTACTTCTTTTATAGTGAAGTCAACTCTGCAGATGAAGGCTATACCACCTCCTTTGGAGGTTTCTCTGTCCTTTCTAAAGATGGTGAAGTTAGGAGGAATGGCGAGCATTAAGGCTGGACCAGCCGCTTTGTGCAGCCATGTTTCAGTTACTGCTAGGAAATTGAGCTGGTTATAGATGATGATTTCGGAGGCATGGGCAATCAATGATGTAGCGTTGATGAGGCCTCCCTTAAGGTTCTGTGTTTCTTTCAAGGTAACACTGGTGTGGTCAATGCAGATAAGGGTTTCGGATGATTAAGAGCAAGGTTTCTGAGTATAGCTAGGTGTTTGGGAGAATTCTCATTTATGGCTAATTTCCCTCACCTAGTGAGTGCCTCAGCAGCTTTGCTGGATTTCTAGGGTGTATTTTTTTCCACCTGGTAAGAGTGTGAACCCTTCCCCCACTCTTACATATGTTTTGCTATGTGTATTTCTACAGTTTGCGTGATCTTGGGCTCTGGAGCTACACCACTCCATGAGCCCCACTTTTTGTGTGTGTTACACAGCACCTTCAGTGCAAAGACACAGGGTTGTGTGTGAGACTTCCCATTGGCTCAATTTTTCTGCATTCTCCACCCCAGCAGGCCTCTACCAGTTTAAGGTACTGCCTTTTGGACTAAAGAATGCACCTGCTACATTTCAGAGGATGGTCAATCATGTTCTGAAAGAGATGGAGGACTTCCGCATGACATACTTGGATGACATTGCAGTGTTCAGCCCTACATGGAAAGAACATATTGATTACCTAGGGTATGTTTTGCAGGCTCTTGAGCAGTCCCATCTGACCATGAAGGCAAGTAAATGTCAAATTGGTCAGAGCAAAGTGGTCTACCTTGGACATGAGGTAGGAGGAGGTGAAATAAGGCCATTGCCTAGCAAAGTACAAGCTGTACAAAACTGGGCCAACCCTACTACCCAAACCCAAGTGAGAGCCTTACTAGGTCTCACTGAGTATTACAGGAACTTCATAGAGAACTATGGGTCCATAGCTTCTCCCTTGAATGTTATCTTCTCTCCAAAATTTCCTAAAAAGGTCAGATGGAATGAGGAGTGCACTCAAGCCTTTGAAGGCCTGAAGAAAGCCCTTTGTCAAGCTCCAGTCCTAAGAGCTCCTGACTACCACCAACCCTTCATTGTACAAACTGATGTTTCAAACGCAGGTATAGGTGCAGTCCTTAATCAACTCGATGAGAAAGGTAGGCAACATCCCATTTTTTTAATCAGCAGGAAGTTAAAGGATCCTGAGACAAGGTGGGCAACAATAGAAAGCAAATGTTTTGCTATTGTGTGGTCACTGAAGAAGATTCAACCAGACTTGTATGGATCTACTTTCATTATTCAGACTGACCACCAACCCTTGAGATGGCTGATGCAAATGAAAGGGGAAAACCCCAAACTACTAAGATGCTCAATCTGCCTGCAAGGGTTTGATTTTACCATTGAGCACAGAGCAGCAAGTCACCACCAAAATGCTGATGGTATCTATAGGATGTTTATTACCAACTAGAGGTATGAGATCTATTCAGGAGTGGGTTAAATCCTCCTGTCCCTTAGTCTGGGGGGGGGGGGCGGGTGTTAGGGAGTATTCTCATTTATGGCTAATTTCCCTCACCTAGTGAGTCCCTCAGCAGCTTTGTTGGATTTTCGGGGTTTATTTTTTCCAACTGGTAAGAGTGTGAACCTTTCCCCCACTCTTACATGGGTTTTTCTACGTGTATTTCTACGGTTTGTGTGATCTTGGGCTCTGGAGCTACACCACTCCATGAGCCCCACTTTTTGTGTGTGTTACAATGCACCTTCAGTGCAGTGACACAGGGTTGTCTTTGAGACTTCCCACTGACTCCATTTTTCTGGGGCTGACTACTGTCCCCCAGAAACAGGTAAAGTTGCCATTTACTTTATGTAGTCATTTAAACTGCAGACCCAATACGCCCCATCTTACATGGAGTATTGGAAGGGGTTAATTCCTACTCCTTTTTGTCTGCGACTCTTGGAGATTTGTTTCGCTCCCTTAACACTCAGACTTGGCTTGTGGCAGTGGTATCAACCCTATCTTTTCTACCGCCATTATACTACATAAACGCGGTACTGTTTTAGGCTACTATATTAGCCTCAAACATAAACCCACTTGACCAAATACTCTTTCGTGTGGCTCCGGTAGGGGTTATCCGCCATTTCTTTGTGTTAATATCCTTCTTGTGTTTTACTTTGTGTGGCAAACCAGTTTTGCCTTCTTTGTTCGCCGACCTTTGGTGGGCTTCTACGAAGAAGCCCTCCTTTGGCGTCTGGGTGTCTAGGTGGGCTGAATGTGAGGGAAGGGTTTAGTCACCCCCTGCACAGGGTCTCCTTGGAGACCCAAGTTGCACTTTGTGTCCATTGGCTGGAGGGGTTGTCCGGGCTGGACAACCCCCCTGCTGTGTTATTGACAGGCAGGCTGTGTGAATGGGGGATTTTTGCATAAAAGGCAGGATTCTTGGGCTGGAAGTCAGAGTCGCCACTGGAACTACAAGAACGAAGAGAAGCAGAGAAGAAGACGGCTGCTGCACCTCCCGAGTCCCGGTGAAGTCCTGCTGCAGTCCTGAGACATCTACCCTTCAACGACAGAGGAGATCCAGTCTGGAGTCGTCTTCCCTGAGCCTGGTGGGATCAACCAGCTCACCTTTCTACAGCCAGAGAATCCTCTCCTGGGTTGAAATCGCTGCACGAAGCTGTAGTGGTTCGGATAGCCATCAGAAGAGCCCTCTCCTGTTTCAAAGGAGCGCACCTTTTATTCACTGTTGCTTTGCTGCTGCTGGCCTCATCCCTGGGTAGTGAAGATTGCTCCAGACGTCCTCCTTCTTGTCCCCACGACTGAAATCCAGGAACCGTGAGTCTGCAGGAATTACCAGGAACAACTGCCGTGGCACCAGCTTTTCTTCATTTGAATAAGGTACTGTGTCAATTTGGTTGTTCTCTCCGTCCGACCTTGAGGAATCGGGGTGAACCATTTTCCTTGCCGAAGGCTTGTCCTTTCTTCCTTCCCTCTTATAACTTTTGCCTCCTTTTGACAATATCCAAGTACTCCTGGCAACGTTAAGCTCAAACTGTTCTATTGTGTGATCCTGGGCAACAGAGCCCTGCTTCATTTGACACTGGCGCAAGTCTATTGACTTTATCTGTATTTCAGAACACGTCCTCTGATGTTAGTGCCTTGACAAAAGTATTGCCTATGATGTTTCTCCACTATTCCCTGTTTTGTATTCAATGTGCTAACGGTGTTTGACTGCGGTTACAATTCTTCCTGCGGCTACGCTTTTCTTTCGTAAGACCAAACTGTCATTACTGTCAAAAAGTGAGTGTTTCTTAACCCCCGGTAACGTCTTTTGTTTCACAACACCGGTCTGTCAAATCCTAAATGTACTTAACTTGAATTGACCTAAACCAAAGGAATTGGTTATGTGTAGTATATTTTAGAGAGTGGTTTTGTTTAATAGAAGTGAAGTGTTTTGTGAACAGATGGTTTAAACATAAATGTACTTATATTTTTTAACCAGAAACCTTGAGTCAGTGTTTGCTTAAGTCACAGTAATTGTAGCCCTTTGTGCAATTCCTATTACTGCTCATTTTGCTCTTGAGATAAGTCTGGCTGCTCACCTACTGCTACCACTATAACTGTGTAGTACGGGCTTGTACCAAAGGTGAAATTGTACTGCCACTTGTAGACCTAATCACCTGTAGTGTTCCCTTAGGGTACTGCAGAGGATTCTGCCTAACACTAGGTTTACTTATGATATGATATGATATGATAGGTTATACAGGGGTCGAACGGTACTCGTGTAGATTCCGTCTTGGAGTGACCTTGAGAAAGGTGGGCTCATGGTGGCTTGGGCATTCTGGATCCTAGTCTAAGGTTTCTTAGAGTAGTGGGGCAGACCTGACTCTGATATGTTCAGGAGATGGGCTCTGAAGACTGTTGGGTTGGGGGCTGGGTATACGTCTTGCTAGACTGTTCCCAAGCTGTTGGGAGTCGATAGTGGATGGCTGCCATTGTAGGTAGGGCAGCAAGTGTGGTAAGGATGGCTAGTAAGCAGGTGGGCAGATTGAGTAGGGGCGAAGTCATATCCAAATTGCTATGGGAAATGACCTGTAGGCGGCAGGTGTAAGGTATAGGAGTGGACTGGTTCAGGAAGGTATCACACAATATTGGGCAAGGCTAGTGCAGTGTGGTCTCAAATAGCATAATGCCAGGCTAGTACAGTAGGGCACATCAGCTAACACAAGGCTAAGCTAGTACAGTAAGGCACATCTGATAGCGTAGGGCCAAGGCTAGTGCAGTAGGGCACATCAAATAGTGTAGGGCCAGGCTGGTACAGTAGGGCACATTAGCTAACACAAGGCTATGCTAGTGCAGTAGAGCACATCGGATAGCGTAGGGCCAAGGCTAGTACAGTAGGGCACATCAGCTAACACAAGATTAGGCTAGTACAGTAGAGCACATCAGCTAACACAAGGCTAGGCTAGTACAGTAGGGCACATCAGCTAACACAAGGCTAGGCTAGTGCAGTAGGGCACATCAGCTAACACAAGGCTAGGCTAGTGCAGTAGGGCACATCAGATAGCGTAGGGTCAAGGCTAGTATAGTAAGGCACATCAGCTAACACAAGACTAGGCTAGTGCAGTGTAGAAACAGAAGTCATAGGGGGAGATAGGAATGACATAGTAGCAAAGGCGGGGGTTACAGTTAATGCACAATTTATGGCAAATTAGAACGTTTAAGAATATATGGATATGTGTCAAATACCAGAGGGTAGGGTCGGTATGCAATAATGAATACAGCACTTAAAAGTTCAGAGTCTCAGGCATGGTCTGCAATAGAGCTTACCAGTTCGGCATGTTCATAATGATGGCGTCGGCAGCATGAACATGTTGAACGGCATGACGGGGTTCCTGTGGAATGGAAGGGCTTAGCCGAGGGGGCAGGGACATTGTGGAAAAGGTGAAGGGCTCGTGGCCCTAGGCTCGAAAGGCACCATACAGGCACATGACAGGATTTGTGCCTTAGAAGGTGTCTCTAAATACAAGGAAGGTAGGACAAAGGTAATTGTCAACAGTAACTCTCTATCAAGACGATCTCATACTTTCTTCACAACATATATTTATTTTTAATGGTTATAGAATAAAGATTTCATAAAATTTGAAAAAGTGTACATCATTAATACATTCATCATAACACTCTGAAGACACAATCCACAATGGTAATGAAAACACAAAAACACACAATCAGTGTTTTCTAAAACGGTATACACATTCATTAATGGGTAAAAACAGCCTATAGGGGTGAATCCTATTAGGTCAAGATTTTTAGATCAATCACGATCTCTAAATATTTTTATATAACCAGCCTAGGATGATTCCTGGACTGTAAACTCAACATGTTTCAGTCCTCTTGATGGAAGCGGGACTTTCTTCAGGAGTAGTTGTTTACGGATATTAATTCATTGTTAATGGAGCAAACTGTTGACAAAACACCAAGATAAAAGAGAATCAGCATATAGCTAATATTCTCTAGACACTCCCATGAATATCATATTTGTATGCTTACTCTGATTATTTGCAGTGTGTTTAGCAGCGGAAATGGCCATCACTGTTAAAAACACTGCATATAAACAGAGTAAGCATACAAATAGGACATTAATGTGAGAAGTTAAATCGGAGATAAATAAAAATGTGGTGTTCAATGTATTAGTGAAATTAACATGTATTGCATTTTACCTTTGTGGCAAACAACAATATCTGTTCATCTTTTTCAGTGGAATATGAAAACAAATCTGGCAATGGACATACTGGGCGAAGCCGGGTACTTAAGCTAGTATATCTGTATATCTTGGTATATATCTATATATCATGGTATAATAGGTTCTGTAAACATCACATTTCTATTAGAGAAAACTGGAATATGGCAAAAACTGAAATATCACTCTTGCGTGACTTCTCTTTTCTATAGTAGAAGATTGACACTGTCTTGGTCCTGTAGCTTAAGACCTGCCGATCAATTAATAATGGAGAAGATTGTCAATAATATGCTGGTTTCAAGAAAATATTGTTGCCAAAGGTAGCAGGAAATCCAAGGACTAATGGAATATGTTGCTAGATAAACACATATGCTAACTTAAGTTAGCATTAATTACATCCTTCACCCAAATGACCTAGTGGATGGTGGATCATTAGCCTGAATTCACTTTTTGCTTTTTATCAGCTGAACAGGTACCTCCGGAATCTACAATCCAAGACACCTGCTGGAGATGAGTTATCGTTTGATGACAAAGGGGATGTGCGGGCTGAGTATGATATAATGAACACGGTTTACTTTCCTAATGGATCCATGAGAAACATTGAAGTCGGGCGTTATGACCTTGGGGCTCCACCAGGCCCTCAACTCTTCATCAAAGACAGCTCCATCCTATGGCACTCTGAGGGGGGCATCATGAGCAAGGTGAGCATGAACTGTTGCTTCTTGTGTACCAGCATGTTATCACCTATATGCTTTTTTATGTATTGTATATGATTCAGGCCCTTACCTTATATATCATTTATTAGCACAATGTAGAGGACAATGTAGGGTTTTTCAGCCTATCAGTTCATGGCATGGCAATCCATAACTAAATGGTATTTCACTGCAGTTCACTTAATTGTGCAACTTGTTAACATATTTGCAAACAGGTCTGCTCTCACCTTTCAGGGCTTTAGCTTTTTATTTTTTAAATTTATTTTTTATTTCATTTTCACAACATTAACAAAAACAGGGAAACACAAGAGTTTACAGTTCCATAAACATCACAAGCACCCACCTCCCGACAATACGGTTTCCCAACATAGCAAACTTTTCAAACCCCCTGCCCCCTCTGTTAGGTCTTCAGAGTATTTCAAACAAAACTATTAACTTTTTAGTGTGATATAGATAAGACTTAGCCTAGTATTCGAGTCAATGTCCAAGGTCACCAGTACTCCTGTAGTGCCATCCCACTGAGTGGGTCCTTCCTTTGTTGGGGAATTATCCCATCCCGGGGGACAAGTTCACTCCTTCCCTAAAAATAGCAAGTGTTTAGCAAGTGTTCAACTGTGACAATCTTATATCATCCTGCAAGGTATCTGGTCATTAATTCACCCCATAGAATCAATATCAACAACAGCGTTTTAGTGCACAGGATCCCGTCCACATCTTTGATCCACCCCAGGACCCCATCCCAAAACACTTGAATACGGGGACATCTGCACCACATATGGCAGTAATCGGCCCTCTCTCCACAGAGACGCCAGCAGAAACGGCTCATAGTCTGGAACTTCTTCGATAACTTAACCGGGTCATATTGCCACCTGTGGAGTAGCTTAATAGCATGCAATTTATATTCACACGCTATCAAGGTCTGGGAGACCACCATACGCATCCTCTCCCAGAGCTAAGGGTCGATTTCTCTTCCCATATCCTTTTCCCATCTCCGTCTCAAGCTCTCAGTTGACCCCTTCCCCACGGTCACAAATGCCCTGTACATGGCTGAGATCAAGCCCTTTTTTCCACTTCCTTATTCTAAGATTTGTTCAAAGGAGGTGAGTACCCTTTGTATCTTCTATTTTCATTTGGCACTCGTGAGGACCCCCTTGAGTTGAAGATATGAGAAAACCGAGCGCACCCCTATGCCCAGCACTTCCTCCCGGTCCGCTATTGTGATTAAGGTCCCAGCCTTTCAAAGTTGTCCCACCCTCTCCAACCCCGCCTCATACCACGATTGGAATCTCTTTGGGTTCGGTATCTCCTCCCTGATTACGGGTGCCCAGAGGAGACTCAGGGGGTGGGTGTTGCCATGTGGTTACTCCAAGCATCTCCACCCTTTCCCTCCAAATTACCCATATGGTTCCCAGGATCGGATGTTCTCGGATTTTACAGGGTAGGGTCCTAGCCGGTGGCCACGGCCACTCCCTACTGTGGCAGGGGTCATATTGGTATTATCCAGTACTACCCACTGGAGTTCCTTCTGTATGCTGAGATGGGGAATAAGTATCCTCAACTGTGCCGCCTCGTAATATATTTTCAAATTCAAGAGTCAAACCCACCCCTTCTCTTTGGGGAGTACAAGAACATCGTGAGCCACTCTTGGTTTCTTACCCTGCCACAAAAACGTGCACATCGCCCCCTTTGTCTCCCTGATGAATGACTCCAGGAGAGAGATCGAGAGCATCTGGAATACATACAAAAACCTTGGTAGGCAGACCATCTTTAATGCATTCAACCGCCCCAGCCAGGACATCGTTAGCACAGTGTGTCGAACCTTCAAACCCAGTGGGGCAATTCTATCCACCTCCCCTTCTTCACCCACCTTCAGTGGAAACAGTACCGCTTTTGCTCTGTTAACCTTAAATCATGATAATACTTCATATAGCTCGATCAACTGTAACACCCTTGGAACAGACACTAAGGTGTTCTTGAGGTGCAACAGCATATCGTTCGCGTAGAGCACCAGTTTATACTCCAAACCTCAGACATTAAGACCTTCTACATGGTGGTCCCCTCATATTATTTGCACCAGCGGTTCTAGGGAGGGAGCAAATAAAATCAGCAAGAGAGGGCAACTCTGCCTTGTGCCCCTACTTAAATCGAACCATCGGGAGTACTCCCCATTGACCGCTACTGACACCCTCAGGGAGGTATACACCGACAACACCCGCCTTCTAAACCTGTGTCCCAAGCCCATCCTATCCATGACCGACTCCAGGAACCCCCATTCCACCCTGTCGAACGCCTTCTCTACATCCACTGAGAGAAGGGCCTGATCACCCTCCATCTTTCATCTCCCATCACTCGTGAATCAAGTGGAGAGTCTTCTGCATCATGTCAGACCCCTGTCTTTCCATTATAAAGCCCTCCTGGTTAGAGTGTATTAAGTGTGGCATGTGGACCTCAAGCCTGGCTGCCAGAACTCGTGTGTAAATCTTGCCAACTATGTTCAACAGAGAGATGGGGCGGTAAGACCCACATCTCTGAGGATCTTTGGCCTCCTTATGAATCACAGTTATGAAAGCCCGGGAGAATGATTCGGGAGCTACCCCGGTCTCCAAGAGCTCATTAAAAAGATCTACCATGAAGAGAAGAAGCAGGAAAATAAATGACCTATAAAAGCCTGCTGTGTACCCATCTTCCTCCAGTGATATCCCAGGAGGTAATCTCATCACCGCCCTCTTGACTTCCTCCGCCGTTATCGGAGCTTCCAATAATGCTGTCTTTTCATACGATAGCCCCGGCATCCAGGTGTCGGCTAAGTAGGACGATATGGACCCCACGTCCGGTCTGGCCTCAGATTTATATAGAGTCTCATAAAATGTGCAAATTCATCCTGGATCCCCATCTTCTCTGCTTTCCCTGCTGCCTCCCTCTCCTCTATAGTCGCCACCCACCTTTCCTCGCGCTGCACCTGTAACCTGGCTGCCAGCAGTGCATCCGCCTTGTCTCCTTTCTCATAGAACTTTTGTCTCAGGACCTGTAATTTCCTCACCGTTTGGCCCTCATCCAGGATTCTAAGCTCCTCCCTCTTCCTCCTTGCTTCCTGGGCTGCGTCCTCCCTCACCTCGCTGGCTGTCCATGCCTCTCTGCCTAGATGTATTATCTCCTTCCTCAGCCTGTTCTCAAGTAAGGCCCTTTCCCTTTTTTCACGGATCCCTACCTTATGAGTAGCCCTCTCCATGTAGCCTTTACTGCCTCCCAAACTGTCTTCCTAGAGACCTCTCCTGTATCGTTAATTCTGACATATTCCACTATTTCTTCTGTAATTTCAGCTTGAAACACTGGGTCCTTCCACAGTGACTCATTGCATCTCCACTTTGATCCCTTGTGCAGTAAGTCACCCATATCTAGGTCAACTATTACCATGTCATGATCAGACCATGCGACCGCCGAGATCTCTGCTCCCTGCACAGCGTCCCACAGGCCCCGTGAGAAATAGGTGTAACCAATTCTAGTGTATGTACCATGCAGGGGCTGAGTACAAGGTGTACCCTTTTTTAATTTGGGTGGTTGTGACGCCATTCATCTCTAAGTCAATAGACCCCCAACAGTTCCGTGACTTCTACGTGCCCCCTACCCCAAGGGTCCTGTGTCCCCATCCTGCCCACCTGCCTATCCAGTTTAGCATCTGGCTATAAATTGAAGTCACCCTCGAGGATTATATGTCTCGAAACCTCAAGCATCATTTTTGGAAGAGTCTTCATCAAAAACCGTTTCTGGCTTTAGTTGGGGCAATATAGTGTTGCAAAGGTGAAACAGACCTTCACAATATTCCCCACAATCAATAGGGCCCTACCCTCTACGTCTGACCAAACCTTAGTGACCTCCATTCCCAGCCCCTTCCCTAGGAGGATCCCCACCCCCGCTCTCCTCAGCAGACCCGACCCCCAGTACGTCTGGTCCACCTTCCCCCCCAGAATCTTCCTTTCCTTTCCTCTGGCGTACCTGGTCTCCTGGAGGAACATCACATCTAGACCCACCCTGCGGAATTCCCTGACCACCAATGACCTTTTTGTGGGAGAATTCATCTATTTAGCGTTTAACATCCCCACCCTGAGATGAGAACCCGCCTGCACCCCTGGAATCACTGTCATTCTCTACCGACCACACCCTTCTCACTCTCTGCCACCCTAGACATCCACGACCTTAACTCTGCCTCCACACCTCCCTCACAATAGAACTTGAAGAAGACCCCTTTCTCATCCCCCTTCCCTCCCTTCCACCCCTCTGCCCCTCTCCCCTCCAAAGGGCGTACAACACTTCCCGGTAAACAACACCAGGGTGACCACCAGCCGGGACTGCCCCTTGTGCAGTCCTTCCCACGTTCCTACCCCTTACCTTTGAGCCCCCTCCCTCCGATCCCCTGCCATCCCAGCCATATAAATCAAGACTTTCTCGGGGCTGAGCAATTGTCCCATCCCTATATCACCTAATAACCCTCCTCCCCCAAAAATTCTTGTCGGGATCCATCCTCCGCATCGGGCCTCCCTGTCACCTACTCTGCAAGGTCCATCACCAGCTTGCAGATTAATTACACTTCAAGAGTCTGCAGCTGGCGATGTATTAAACCAGGCATCCTTCTCCTCCTCGGCCTCTGAATCCGGCATTGCCTGTAATCCTCTGACCTTTCACCACAGTTTGTCTCGTCCTCTGGTGCCCCCAGAAATTCGGTCAGTGCTCTCCTGGTCTCTTGTTCAGTTCTTAACTTATGCTTCTGGCCATCCAATTCGAAAGAGATGGAGAACGGGAAGCCCCATCTGTACCTCACTCCCTTATCCTGTAGCCACTTTGTCAGGGGCATGCACATCCGCTTCCACCACAGTGTCAAAGAGGACAGGTCCTGGAAGATTGTCACTCTTGCTGAGTACAGGGTGATCAGGCCTTTCTGCTTTGCTTTCTCTATAATTGTGAAACTGCACCAGCACGGACCTGGGATCCCCCGGGGTACCCCCCGCTCTGTGAATCCTCTCAATTTTCGCCTCGGCGTTGTCTTCAAATACCAACTTTGTGATTTCGTGAAGGGTCCTCTTCAGGTCTAATACCGACTCCCCATCCCAGTCCGGAATTCCGAAGATCCTCAAGTTGTTCCGACTTCAGGAGAACGTCTTCGTCCCTCATCTCTATTTCCCGTATCCGTCGGTCCATTTGTGCCTCTAAGGTAGACAAGGAGGTCTGATTGTGTTCTACTTCCTATAGGCGCTCCTCCATCTTATCAATCCTTTGGGTGATTTTATCAACCCTTCCTCCAATGATGGCCCTCATGTTGCGTATTTCTTCGAGCAGGTTGGCCACGTCTTTTTTATTGCTGCTGCATCTTCCTGTGTGGCTGCCATTTTAGTCAGTAGTGCGGCCTCTCTGTCGGGATAAGACGGGGCGTACTTGTGTGTGGTGAGCGTCTCTTTCACTTCCATGCAACGCCTTCCTCAGTCACAATTGCAGCTCCACGACATGCATGCCACCTGGTCACTCCTATGTACCACCTTCTGTTGTGTGTTGCATGCCACTGATGGTCCCGCACCGGGGACAGCGCCACCATTGAAGGCATGGTCTAGTAAAAAATGTTATCGTCCCAACGGGTCGGCCATGTTTTTTTAAGCCTAAGTGGCTCGATTTTAGAAAACTTTCCTATGGACCTTACCCGAGTTTTCGTCCATTAAACGCCCGCGAAAACAAGCACCAGGGAGCCGCCATTTTCTGATAATCCTATCTTTTCCCCGATCGCCCTGGCGGACCTGCTTTTGCGGCACTAAATCAATTCCCCCGCCCCTGAGCCTGTCATCAGCAGACTCGTACCGTCCATTTCCCAACGCCAAAGCACGTCTTGTGTCAACATTCGCTGCGCTTCAGCTAATGACGTGTCGCCATGGAAATGGCAGGACGCCTCTCTCCTCAATAAGTATAAACAGACCGTTTCACAACACACAGCAGCAGATTTTCGATTCCATTCCTCTCTCTGTGTTACTTTGAGTATTCTGTGACTCGTTTCACTGCTCTGGTCAGCTACCTTCACCGCTTGTAGCCCGTGTGAACAGATATCAGTACCACCGCTATAAATTATTTTAGTTTGTTTAACACACAATGGCAACAATAATGCCCTACATGTACGAGCCCGAGTATACCGAGGAGGAACTACTGGAAAGGGAAGCACGCGAAAACGATGGGGATTCGGACGGCAGTTGGCAGGACGAATCAACAGATGAAGAGCCTGGGCCTAGTCGAATGGACGGCATCTCCACCTGGTGCACATGCAATCGGTGCGAGCTAATGCCAACTGAGGACGAGAACTGCTACTGCCGAGAAAACTCGGGATAACTGGCCTACAGTTCGGAAGGCGAGCCACGACCGCAATGCATCACCGAGCTGCCAGACTTCAGGGTAGCCTGCCTCACACGGGCCGTGTTGAGAATAATGATGGTGCTTATGCACGAACTTCGAGCAACTGTTCGTCCTCGTAATCCGAGTAACGAGTAAGTATACTCTGCTTGTCATGCCACTCCTATTTCATGTACTTCTACTATATCCAAAATTACATCTGCATATCATTGTAACGCATGCAAGTCATTCAATAGTGTGCATTGTCTAGATAGCATTTGTCCGTGTAAAATGCCATTAGTTACAAGAATTGTCATTGACAACAAACGTTTATTAAACTTATCTGGGTCATTTAAAAACAGTTTGTTTCATTCCTTTTCACAGGTGGTACAGGCTGGTGGCCTATCGTTCCTTTACATGGTGGCTTCACGGGAGGCTTGGACACCGCGTTCGAAGAGTGATACCCGCCTGTGCCGTTCGTGCCATTATAGAAACGTTCCCGAGTGACAGCTGTCAGTACAGGGGATTTTCTCTCGCTGTGCTGCAACCTGACCTGTATAATCTTTAAAGTCTTGTATTTTTGTGTCATGAAAATAAGATACAAAATAAAACACCACATACATTTTAACAACGTTTGTCTCGATTTTTTAAATGAATCAAGTGTGTCTCCATTCAAGGATGGACGTCAGACACCTGTGCAGGGTGGTCACTATCTATCTAAGCTAACATAACATATTCTCGATAATGCATGCAATAAATAACACTTGTTCAAAGTCTTTCAGTAGGTTATGTCTCTATAAAAGTCACACATATATCTATACTAACAATTACCATTGGATTATACAGGCCCTAGGGTCTTGGCCACTATAATACACCGGTTGAAGTGTGGGTCTGTGCTCACAAGAATCTCCGGTGTGTGGCATTTGTTATTGATAAGCAACGATATACTATCATTGATATAAAGGTGATATACTGTATATTGATATAAAAACGGTTCGCGCCGGTGGATGCGCGCTGGCATGGGGGGCTGTGACGGGCGCAAACGGCCAAGGTGCCAAACTACATGTACACTTCAAAAGGTGTCCCACACCAAGGGGCCATCGGTCACATGGCCTCCTCAGACCCCGTGTCTCCAGGCAGGCCTCCCCTGAGGCAGGCCGCCCCCCTGCAATCCACATAAGTGTGTCTCCATTCAGCAGTCTTCCTGTGCCTTATCTGCACGCCCCAGGGCCATCCATCCCACCCCCCTCTATCAAAGGCGGTTCACACCCGGGGATGAGCGCTGGCATGGGAGCTACTCGGAGGCTCCCTCATCCATGCGCCCCCTGGTGGCCTCCCCGGCTTTAGCTTTTTTAATTCCATATGATACACACACCTTTCTTAACAGCTGGATGCAGATAGTGTCATGTCAAATGCATATGTAAAACATTTTAACACTGATCCACTGCAAAGGAAAATGTAAAGAGTGCATATGAGTGCCTTTTCCGTCGCTGTGATAGTATGCAGAAGATGATAAAGGCACTTCTTGAACTTCTGATGTTTCCACCTTGACAATTGTTCTAATACTCATTTGGATGTATTGCTGACTTTTATATTAGTACAACAAATGTTTCTTAACCAATAGGAATGTAGTATGTGGTAATAGCATTATTGACTGTGTTTGTTTGCCTAAGTCCCTCTGTTCTATACATAAAGAAATCCATGCACAAGGAAATACATCTTGCTCCAACAGTTTACAAACCTATAAACCCACTGCAGCCTTCTGGTAACTCCACCATAGAAGAAGTCCTTCAGAGGTTGTAGATTAATATCAATACAGTATCTCGGGGAGTGAATGTCTTGGGGCAGCCTTTGCCTAGTGGGTTTAGTTTTATGCTGCATGTTTGCTGGTAGGGGTGGCACAGATCTGGATAGTTAATGATTTAGCGGGTATAATCTTACACTCAATTTCTAATAACTCCTCTGCTAAGGAGAAATGTGCACAGAGTTAAATGAGGCTTAAAGGATGATTGTAACCCCAGAATGTTGTTATATATTGCAGTTGAACCCAAAGTGTAAAAGCTACTCTACTTTTCTTACTTCACAATCTTATTACTGCTCTTGCCAACAGCAGTGCCCTCCCCTGCATTTGTCTTCCCCTTAGGCAGTAGGTTTTTCTGCCTCATTCAAGGAGAAGCAGTTTGTAGAGATGTGTGGGGCAGGAACCTGTGTTATGTCCAGACTTTTAGCAAATGTTTACTAGAAGGGACTCCAGAAATAACAACATGTTTTACCTACTCCTTCTGCAATGGGTGCTACCCCTCCGCCACCTCCTATCCCTCTTCCTCACGTGTGTGTTCCTATCCTCCTCCTCCTGCCCTGCATCTGTCCCCTTCTGTACCAACTGCTGCTGCACCTCGGCCTCTTTCCACTAATCCACCTTCCTGTTTCCCTACATCCACTACGTCTTATTGCACCTCTTGCTGTTCTTTATGCAAATGCCCTGTTTCTACCTCTTGATGTTCCTCCACCTGCTGGCCCTCCTGCTTCTGCCCCTTCATCTCCTTTTTCCCTTGTTCCACATCCAGATCTTTGTTTTTCTTCAGCAGCTGCCCCCCCAAAATCTTTGCTACAACTGCTCCTCACTTGCTGCAGCCACTATCGCCTGCTGCACATCCCCCTCCTTCAGTGACCTGCCCATGGCTAGTCCTACCACCTCGGTTGAGTGACTGGCCCCAATGACCACATAATACTGTGTGGCTCCTTTCTTTCCACCTCATCCTCCTATCTGTTGCTTTTCAGCTCTCTACCATATGATAAACCAATGCCACCACTGGCCACAGAACTGTCCAGAGCACCTTTCCGATCTGTCAAATTTTAACACATATTCATGAAATACTCAGACAAGGTTCCAGCCTCAATCTCAATGGACGTTGCATACTCTGCATCAATATATTTGCCAACATGCGCTTGACCTTCCCAGAAATCTAGTATTCCTTTGTGTCTCTTAAGATGCTCTCAAAATAAACACAGCGGCAAAGAAGTGCAGAGAATCAACAAATGAATATCCTGTAAATGTATAGGGGAAAGAGTGTCACAAAATAGTTCACAAGTGTTTTTTTGCATGTTGGGATGTTGAAGCCAGGAAATTAAAGAGAAAGGGAGATGGTTCCCAAAAAGGTTTACAAGTGAAACCATAAAGTCCTTTCTTTTTGTTTTTTGGATGTAGTTGGGAGGGTAAGGGAAACGGTTAAAACATGATCAGAAATGCTTTCAGAAAGACTTCTCAAAGATTACACAGACCAGAAGTAAAAAGAGCCTTCAGAAACCTGGTACAAATGATAAATAAAAGACCACCACATGAGACACAAATAGCACAACATTGTTCAAATGGCTAAATCATAAGCTCCCCTGCTCTCTTCTAGTGAGGATCTACCCTGTTGCACACTCGAATAGCCAAACACCACCCACCGAGAAACAGCAAGTGAGCTGGATATTATCATTGATATTCAAATTATCCTATGGTTGCCAGGCTTTGATAGGTCTACCAAACCCTCAACAGAGGTTTGGTGGATCTGATTGGGAGTTTGATGAGGTAGGTGTTCATCGAGTGTTAGTGGTGGTAGTAGCTGGAAACAGAAAATGTGGACAGCACCAATTAAATACATCTTCAATTATTACAATATGTACATATCTATGTAGACTTGCAGTCCTGGAGTCCAGTGGTGATGGTGGCTGTGGATAATTGTGGGGGGATGGTAACAGTCTAAGGCAATGCCCTGAGGCGGCAGAAGGTAGTTCTTGAAGACAGTCACTTTGGAATGTCCTTCTGGTGGAAGTGAGAGCCAGGAGGGTGAAGGGCTGGAAACTTGATGCAGTACAGTTTGGACAACAGAATGTAAATTGAGGAGAGCTTTGGACGCTAGAGTGGAAGGGAGTGACAAGCAATAGCGTAGTTGAGCAAACGATGTGTATTTCTGCTGTGAAAATACACATGCAGGCACATTTCAATAACAGTAGCTCTGTGCATTTTGTCCACCTGACAAATGCTGCTGTATCTTCCTAAGTCCATAGAAGTCCACAGCTCTCTGCCTCACAGTTGACCCACATATATGTGAGTCTTCTTCAGTGGCATGTTAGAAAACACAGTGACGGATAGGGCAAGGAATGTTATCCCACATGAGTGGACATTGAAGAAGCTGGTATGGCCTGAAGAAACATGCACCATCAAGACCATCCCCCCATGTGTGGAATGGCCTTTGGCATGTGAAAAAACCTCTGAACTCTGATCCTCAACGCTCTTCAACCTGATGTATTTTAGGACTTTACTGCAAATAAAATGGTTCTTCTATTTCCCATGACACTCAAGTTACTGAACATAGGACCTGCAGTAAGGATTCTACATGTCTATGATACTCAAATCATTTAAGAAAAAATGCCTGTCGCATGCCACGCCTATGCATGCTCGATATGTTTCCACGCATATACTCTTGCTCACCTGCTAGCTTGCCACACTGTGAACTTGTGACATGTATTGCTGTTCAGCTGCTGTTCCCTAACCCAACACGATTCTATAACCTGAAATATACTTATCTGCTGCTTTAACTTCAAAATACATAGTCTAGTTGGCATTGCTTGCTATGTGAAATATCTACATTCAAACAGCATGTGCAATTGCTATGGTATGCTATCTTCCTGGTCGCTAGCCCAAAGACTGGTCTGCATTGGCTTGTTGCTTGTAGTGGGTTAATAATACTCCTGTTAATATCCTCCCGTACGAATCACCCTTTGTGCCTGGGTAATTGCTGAGTGTTTAAAATCACCCAACATGGAGGGAACATGGGAATGAAACACATTAAAATACACAACCATATTAAATACAGTGGAGGGAAAAAAGGACAAAACTCCTATGCCTTGTGAGTATTCAGAACATGCAAGTGCAGCAAGGAAGCAATATAAGGGCCATAATCTATAACATGGCCTCGAGCTGGAGCTTTAGTAGCCTTCAATGGATAACTGTTACCACTTTCAGTGCAAAACTTGATTGTCATTGGCACATTCATCAGTCGGTGGGTGGGGCTGTCTTCAAGCCTTCACATGCACTGAACTTTCTTTCAAGTAAATCAGAAAGGCTGGTTGTTTCCATGCCTAGTACAAGAGAATGTTCACGCATTTCTAAGTGTTTATTCATTTGCTAGTGCCAATCTTTTCCTGAAATGGCTTGTGCTGTTCTCCTATAAAGGTGTCCACCTTTTCTCCAGTGGTTCATTGTTCCTTTTTCAACGCAGGCTCCTCGCTCTGTCTGCAGTGAGAGCTGCCTTCCAGGGTACAGAAAAGCTCCTATAAAGCAGATGCCCACCTGCTGTTTTGACTGTGTGCCATGTGCCGAAGGAGAGTTTTCAAACAGCACCGGTGAGTGATGTTCTTGCAGCTGGTCCTGTTCACAGGGGTGAAATACTATGAGCACACTGTGAGTCAATAACTCATAGGTTATACTCTGTGTACACTTTTACCAAAGGTTTCCATGTTTGGAAAGACCCTTTGAAGGGGCACCCACTCTCTGAATAAGATGGAATCACTGCTCATGTCGACTCTTGTCACCCTCAAATTCCACTTCTTTCAATTACAGAAACCAGGATCTCCCCATATTTTTCTGCAACACTGGCAGCCATCCACACTGACTCTGCTGCCATCTCCCACTCTCTCTGACCTGTTGGGAAGGGTTATGGTGTGGGGTTCATTATCAATAAGTCCCTCAACACTACCCCTTTACCCCTCTATTACAGCAACCTTTCCTCATTTGAATATGCCAGCATTCAACTCCTGGCTCCTACTACTCTCACTGTTCTGGCTCTCTATTGGCCCCCTAATCCTCTCAACTCCTTCTTTCCTGGTCTGAACCCTTCTCCTTGAGTAACTTCCTACTGACATCCCCATTGTCGTGTGCAGGACTTTAACCTTCCATAGCCCACTGCAGACACCTGTCTCTTTTGTCTCTTTCCCCTAGTCCTGCCTCTTCCACTCACTATGGTTTTTCTCACTTTCGCTATGCACTCATGACTCCATTTGACCAACACTATCCTGCACACACATTCACACCTTCCCATTCCCATTCTCAGTTTAGGATCACCTCTGAAATTAAGACTCTCAAAACAAACAGGCAATGTGACCTGCAACGCTGGTACAGATTATCAACACTGCCCTACTCCTAGCCTACACAAAATCACTTGCTGCCCTAACCTCTGCACTGGACTGAAATTATCCTCCTTCACACACCTAATCACCTACCTTCACAGTTACCCCCAAAAACATTCTTCTGCCCTCCAAACTTTGCCCACATCTCCCAAGCCAATAACCATCTCCTTCTCCCTTTTTACTAATGGCTTTACTCACTACTTTTCTTCTAATATCTCTAAAAGTCATGCCACTCTCATAGTCCTTCTCTTTCTCTCCCCACCCTTTCTTCTGTCCACTACCTCTCTCCCTCTACCACATCTACTTCCGACTACTTCTCCCTTAGCTCCCCTATTGAATTAGCAGACATTCTATGCAATACCAACCCATGTTACACTCCTATCAAGCCTTTTACTCCCCAAATGTTCAGAATCTCAGTCTCAATCACTTGCCCATATCTCTGTGAGCTCTCTAATCTCTCTCTCTGCTGGACTACCTGCCTTCTTCAAATCTGCAACTGTTTTACTCCTATTGAAGAAACCCTCTGCTGATCCAAACATCCCAGCCAACTGTCGCCCAGTTTCTATCCTTCCCCATTATTCCTTGTTCTTGATTCTTTGAGAGGGTGGTCTTCAACCAGATCACTATGTACCTTGAGGAAATGACATTGGACATCTAGTTCAATGTGGCTTCTGTAGTAAACACTCAGCTGAGGCTGCATTCATGCATGTCTCCAACATTCTCTCTAATGTTCACCACTCCAAACTCTCTTCTATACTCATCTGCTCTTGCTTGGAACACTCCTTCTTGAAAGGTCAATCCTTTAAAATCTGTTGGGACAAACCTCTGACCCCACCCCTCTGACTGTTGGCATCTCCCATGGATCAGTCCTTGCACCACTGTGTTTCAACATCCATACCACTGCCCTAAGAACACTTATCTAATGCTTTGAATTTCACTATCTCTTCTTGCTGATGACAATCAAGTATTGTTCTCCTTTCCCTCTCAATTCAATTTTTCAATTGACAGCTCTTCTCCCTCATGCTGAACTCTTTGAAAAGGGAGGTCCTCTCTCTGCCAGCTTCCAATGCCACCCCTCCCCTACTTTCAGTCTTGAAAGACCAAAGAAATATCGAGGCTTAGTACCACAAAATGAAATACGCCAATCACGGGTCAATAAGATGCACGTATCTTTTATTTTGTACAGATTCAAGGCAAACATATATCTATCTAGCTCCCAACACCTTGCAGTGTGTACCAGCAAACACAGTGAAGGGTGAGAGTGCTGGACATCTTAACACAGTCATTTTCATACAGTTTTTCAAACATTGTCCAGCTCCTCTCCGAATTAATAACTTACATGCTTGGGTTTGTGCCCAGTTCACATATCAAATATTACAATGTTGTACAATGGATTTAACAAGTTTGCATGTCCATGAAGTTACAATGGCGATGTTGGTTCTCCGCTCCACAGTAAGCCTTGTGTCAAGAATCGCTACAATGCACTTCGGCAAAAGCACACGATCTGAGTTCGTTCTACATTGTCTCGTTGTTTATATGGGGATGAGGCTTGTGAGCACATACAACATTTGGATTGCAGTTCATACGAGTCACAAGGTTTCTTTGCATTGAACAAACAGGCTGTTCTCGGTCAGCCTAAACATTACCGTTTAATGTCGTTCGGCTCGGCTGCAAGTTGAAAACACAGTCCACCATTTTAGAACACAAAGCAGGAGTCGAAATCAAAATGGCGGATGATTGTTAAAATGGCGGCAAAGTCGATCGAAAATCGAAGCATTTCAGACGTGGTTTTCCGAGTAACGCGAATGGGCTTAGGCCAATATTCATAACAAGGAGGTATTATATGAATACAGTTTAACAATCTGACCTTCTTGCTCCCTATCCCAAGGCTCTCAATCTTGGGTCCTTTTTGGTTACAACTATAACTGCAACAATTCATCACTACCACTGCCTCTGCTGCTCGTAATGACCTCCTCAACATTTGGAAAATTCATCCGTTCCTTACTAATCACTTCACAAAAACTCTAATATCAACTCTTCTGATCAGCAAACTGGACTACTGCACAAGCCTAATCCTTTGCCTTCCTCTCTACTGCTTCCACCAAGCGTCCTTGACAACATTCTGGATGGCTCTTTATACACATTCTGGATGGCTCTCTAGTTCCTCAAGTCTAAAAAAGCTATCAATGTCTTGGTCCTCAGAACCTCTCTGATTGCATTTGAGTTTACTCACCATCTTGCTCCTTCTGATCCATCTCTGCACTCAACCCCACTGTCACATGCCCTCTCTGCATCTGCTCTCGCTGCCTCTTTCTCACAGCTCGCTCCTCTCACTGGAACCCACTGCCCATAACAAACAAAGCCAGAACAACTGTGGATCTCGTTAAAGCTTGGCTTAAAGTTCACTTACTTGCTAAAGAGTGAGCTCCCCCTGCCCTCTCTTCCACCCTTCCTGCCTGACTCCATCACTGCCTTCAGTGATGCTTAGTAATGCAATACTGTATATTTATTTAGTACTCCTCTTTAGTTTGAAATACTTGCTGAGTTAGGTTAATGTTGCCTTTGTTAATCAACTGCTGTTAGGGAGAATTCTCAGAAATGTGCTAATTCCTCTCTACCTTAGAGACCCCAGGTCTTTTGCCGGAATCTAGGACTTTTTCATTTTTACATGGAGATAGTGAGACCTTTTTTTTCCACTCTCTCATGCATTTTAATGTGACTTGACTCTGTGTTTCTTTTGGTTTTTGGAGTCTGACAAACTCCATAGGCACCTTTTTACATTGTAACACACAGCATCTTCAGTGTAGTGCTACAGGGAAGTCTTCCAAATGTCCCCAAAGGTTTAAACACCTTTCTCTTGGATAACCACTGTTTCCAAGAGCAGTAAAGTGAAATTGACTTTACTTACACTTTTAAATTTCTAGACCAAGCACACACTATCTTACAATAGGGTGCTGGAGGGGCTACATAGTATCCCATTTGTATAGCTCGTCATGTAAAATGTTTATGTTACCCTTTCTGCGATGAATGGCTGGTGGCAGTGGTTTACTTTTTACTACCGTGGTGGTTCTTTACTGCATAGTCTTCTTTTTTCGCCATTTCTTTGTGGAAAGGTCCTTCTTGAAATGTACTCTGTGCGCCAAATCAGGTTTGGTCCCTTTGTTTGTTTTGTCTTTGGCGGGATTCAAGAGTGAAGCCTGCCTCTGGCTCCAGGGTGTCTGGTGGGGTCAGTGAGGTAGGTGCCCGAAACTCCCTGTGCATATTCTCCTAGGAGACAGCAAAGCACTCCTAGGTGATTGGCCGGCTGGCTGTCTGGCAAGGACAGCCACCCTGCTGGGTGATTGACAGCCAGGATGGAATGAATGGGAGAAACCTGCATAAAAGGCGAGGCTTTTTGGCTTGGAAGGCAGAGTCGACCACTGGACGAAGGAATCCGAAGAAGAACTTGAAGAGGACTCATGCTGCAACTCCTGAACCATTGGTTTGCTCGGGGACACCCTGCTGCTGTGCTGAAACTCCAAATTCGTATTGACAGAGAAGCCCCTGCAAGGACGACTTCTCCCTTTTAGTTGGTGGGACCAATCTTAACTCCAAAGTAAGCCACCTGGACATGCTTCTCGGAGCTGGTTGAATTTCCACAGAGTTGCTGCTGGAAATCAAACTACCAGGGAGAGGAACACCAGTTTGTTAGCGTTGCATTTAAGCTGGCCAAGAGCTCCAGGAAGATCCTCCGGACTCCCAGGAAGAAGGACTGACCGAGCCTGAGCCACCTCAATAGAGTGCTGGACCCCGGATGCAAGGAAAGTCTGTCTCAACATCCAGGAACCATGGTGGTTCTGTTTGCAGTAGACACAAGGAGCTGAAACACCTAATTGCCACTAGTTTGAAGATTGCTGGTTGTTGTCGGTAACCGTCCCATTGTAGTGCAGGTGTCTCCAGAAGTCCTCCCTCTTATCCCCACGACTGAGGCCCAGGAACACCAGGATCTGCAGAGCTGCCCAGGAACAGAAGTCATCTGCTGCTTTTCTTCTAACCAAAGGTACTGTAAAGTCTAAGAGAACTAACCTCTTTTTGTAGATTTGCTTCTACTCTTTACAAGCCTAACAGCTTGTGGCCCTACATTGATTCATCTTCTTCACTAAAGACTTCTAAAACATTGTGCAAAGACTTTTCTTACTTACCTACAAGACTTGCGTCAGCTACATAGACTTTTACCTATTGACTTTGGCCTAGCCAAAAGACACTTCTCTTCTCTGACACTGGGGAGGGTTGAAAAGTATTTGCCTGATAATGACTGATAAATAAATAAATAATTGTTTTATCAAGAAACCTTGAGTTTAAGTGTTTGTTTGAATACTTGTCACTGTGAATCTTTGTGTAACCACTCTACTACTCCCACTGACCCCTCTTGAGATAAGCCTGGCTGCTCTACCACACTACTAACCTGTGTAGTTGAGACGTATACCAAAGGTTGGGTCCTATTGCCAGGAGGCTGAGATTATCTGTACCTAACACCTGCTTTCATTTATAGATTTTCTTTCTGTTTGTTTTGTCCCTCATACATGTCAAAATTTTGTACACCCTCATAAACTGGCTCACTACTTTTTCTCATCTGTATGCCATTGTACATGCACCCTTTGTGTGAATGCTTTGGCCATCTTTACATGTGTTATTGTAAGTCATTTCTGATTAAATATTGATCAATGTTCTTCAAATAAATGCAAATACAGGTATGGGTGGTTTTCACAGTGCAACACCTGCATTATACTTTGCAACTGTTTTTTTCAGTAGTTAATGATCAAGGGCCTCTGACAACAGCCAGAAACATAATGACCCATGACCCATCCTGAGACCAAAGGAGGTGCAGCAGTATGTTTTTGTACTGTGAAGTGCCTCATTTGCCAGGATCATAAGGGGCTTTCTCCCAGCCACGTGGGCTTAGGGAAATGTGGGCCATTGCCCCACCCTCACCAGGTCTCACAAATAGCAGGGAGTGTCTTTTATGGAGATACAATGGATAGAGCATGGGGCACTAATGCATATTTAATAACCAGATCCCAGCCTTTTCGTTTTGTGGCATTTCTCTATCTTTGTAGACCTTGTGGCATTGCAACAACGGCGTTTGCGTTGCCACAAGTTCAATATGAGCTCACAACTGTTACCATTGGTTGTGGCTTGAACTCCTGTAGGATGTAGTAAAGTCCTCTGAACTTCCAAATCTTCATGAAGGGTGGGAGTGCCTGAGGGTTTGTTGGTGTTGCCTCAATTACCTCATGCACTTCCTCTAAGCCCCACCTGAGACCTTTTATGACTTTACTAGATGATCACCATAGACCTTGCACTGCTAGGACTTTCTTGCTATAACCACTTATGTGAGTAGCCTTTCCTGGGTGCGTAGCTCCTGAATCTATTGCTAGTCTCATCCTGCTAGTATCACTCCAGAGGCATAGGATGTTCTCCTCCCCTGCCCCAAAGTAGGGTTGTGCAATCATATGTGATTTCACACATCCTGGACCTGAGCTCCCTATACAGCCAGCAGTCCTATGAGTGATGGTCTTCGAACCCTGGTTGTGGAACACTTATAGGCCCCCACTGGACCAGTGGATGGTTGTTTCTTCTGATGTTGTGTTTGAGACCCATGAAAAGCTCTCAGACTCCTTTAAACATATTAACAAAAGTACTTAACTGAACTGAGACAAAGAATTTTAGTTCCACATGGTGTCATGAATTGTATTTTTTAATAGAATATAAAATATAATAAATCACTGCAGTTAATTCTGTATTATTATAGTAAGTAATAATGTTAAAGTAACTGACATGGTTTCTCCTGGTTTCTAAAGGGAAATGCATCCTACTTAGGGCAGGTCTAAGTTTATTGTCTGTTTTCATTTTCTATTTCGGCCTCTTTCTGATGATGTTTTAATCAATTATTTCATCGATTCTAGTACTTACATAGGCTTAGTACTTACCTGCCAGGTAATACTCCTGTATTGTGAGTCCTGGAGTTGAGTGGAACCATTGCCATATGTCTGTACCCCATTATTCTTGTCTGTTCACATATTACGTTTATTGTACATGTTTTGCAAGCACATCACAGAGTGCTTAACCAAGATACAATACTATGTAAGTGAATATGTATTTTAGAGAACGTTATGCCTGCTCTATTATATTGTGGCTGTTTTTCTGGTCTCATTATACTTGGTACCCACCCATACCCTCCTATGAGTGATTGTGAGGCTATCCAATCTTAACCCAATGAGAGAGTGTTGATCTAACTTGATGGATATCCTGTCCTTCCAATTAGGAGATGTGTGGACAAATATCCATATTAAGAGGCAATCATTATTTACCCTAAACTTATTCCTTATCTTATCTCTCTTACCACTCCTCGCTTAATAATTCTTGTTTTCCTTCTCTTTTGAAATATGTGCTCATTCTCCACAGCTTGAAGAAACCATCTCACAATCCCTCAGTTCCCACTAACTTTCATATAATTTCTCTTCCTCCCTTTCTATCTAAACTTCTCGAGCGTGCTGGCTATTCTTGGGTTTCCACCTATGTTAATCTTCACTCTCTTCTGCCTCCCCTTCAGTCAGGATTAAGACCATCCCATTCAACAGAGACTGCCTTCTTGCATGTCTCCAACGCTCTTATGACATCTAGTCACTCTAAATGCTCTTCTATTCTTCTTCTTGACCCTTATGCAGCATTTGATACTGTTGAACACTCTCTTCTCATTTCCTACTTTCCTTTCTTGGTGTATCTGGTTTGGTTCTTAAATGGTTTTATTCTTATCTTTCTCAGCATTCTTACTCAGTAACCCGGGCTGGCCAAACCTCCCCTCCCATCCTGTTCTTTGTGGAGTCCCTTAAGGTTATGTACATGACTCCATGATCTTCTCACTTTACTCGCCCCCCCCACTCTCTGCTCTTGTTTCTTCTTTTAATCATTCTGTTCACCTATATACCGATGATACAGAAATCTACTTTTCCTCCTTCAGTGACCCCTTACATTCTGCTGTCTCTAACTTACTTTCTGCATCTCAAAATTAAATGCTCTCACATTTTCTTCACCTCAGTCCTTTGAAAACAGAGTTTCCATTATGTCCATCCACTACAATGCCTTCCACTGTTTCTCCCCATCCCTTTCATCCCTCTTCCCTTCTACCACCTGCCTTAGCAAGCCTAAATCTGGGAATGGTGAGGCAATTGGCGTTGCCAAGTGTCATCGGTCTGGTGGATGCTCTCCTGTGGAATCTATCTGTGAGATATCTGGGGACAGCATTGTTTAGTGCTTTGTGGGTGAGGGATGCAGTTTTTAGAAGGATTTTATTATGGGTCAAAAGCCAGTTGTTTTGGCGTCTAGTCGCTGAGATATGTGATCTTCTAGTCACACCAAGTGCAACTCTTATGGCGTTGTTTTGGAGGATTTGTATCCCCTGGATAATAGCTTTATTGGCACTGATGTAGAGGGCATTGCACTAATCTAGCCTGGAGAGTATTAAAGCTCTGGCCAGGATCATGCAGTTGTCATTCAACAAAAAGGGTTTGCCGGTCCTAATGAGTTTACAAGTGTAGGCAGTGGCGGAGGCCATTTATTTCACTTGTTTGTCGAAGGAGACAGTAGGGTAAAGGTAGAAGCCA
The DNA here is from genome assembly GCF_040938575.1 of Ambystoma mexicanum. Lineage (NCBI taxonomy): Eukaryota > Metazoa > Chordata > Amphibia > Caudata > Ambystomatidae > Ambystoma > Ambystoma mexicanum. Next base: position 83,074,355 of record NC_090935.1, on the reverse strand, counting down.
AGGGTCTTTACCTCCTTAGCCACCTTGATGAGGTTCCCGTTAATGGTGAATGAAGAGTGCTCCTGGCCTAATTTCTTAAGGTTGGTGCGGGTGCCCAGGATGATAAGCTTGGTCTTGTCATCATTCAGGCATAGACCGTGGGTGGCCATCCATGCCTGGATGATGAGATACACTCTATTCACCAGTGCCAAATCCTTGTCATAATCCCCGGAAAGTGGGAGGAGAATCTGAGTATCATCTGTGTAGTTAGTGTAGGTGATACCCAGAAGGTCCAGATCGTCGAACAGGGGCTTAGTGAATATATTGTATAATGTAGGGGAGACACACAAGCCTTGGGGGAAACCACACATGATAGGAATAGGGTCAGCAGCTGCTGATGGGGAGAAGAACCTCATGGTTCTGTCGCTCAGGAATGATTATATCCATCTAATGTCCTCTGTGGAGAAGTGGGCCACCAAGTCCAGATGGCTGCATAATACCTTGTGATTAACGAGGTTGAATGCGGGCAAGAGGTCTAGCAGTAAGAGGAGAGCTGTTTTGCCTTTGTCTCTTAGCTCATTGACCTGGGTTTTCAAGTCAATGAGGGCAGTTTTCGTCCCATGTAGAGGGCGGACTCCTGATTGTCTTGCTCCCAAGAGTTTATGGAATTCCAAATATTTTGGGATCTGGGTTTAAGCAACCTTATCAAGTATTTTGAGCAGGAAGGGTGCCGTCATGATGGGACGGTAATTGGTAGGAATTAATGCATCTAGAGTTTGCTTTTTTAACAGTGAGAGCACCATATTTTGCTTTTGATGCAGATATCAGGTGTGGGGATAGGAGACTCTAATTCTTTTAATAGGGTGAATAATTCCTTCATGCTGGAATTGGCGTTGGAGATCCGTTCATTGTAGGAATTGCGTTTAGCTAGGCAGATTTCATTTTTATATTGGGAAGAGATTTTAGTTAGTTTGGACTTGTTGTCTTCTGAAGGGAGTAGTCTCCAGGTGGTTTCACATCTCCTCTTTAGGAGTCGTAGGTCCCGTAACTGAGGGATAAACAACTTATTTTAGTTGAGATTTAGGCTTACTAGGTCTGAGTTAAGTGGAGTGATTTTGTCGAGTGCAGTTAGCATAATTTGATTGTACTCATTGACCAATGTACCTGGATCCAGGTTGTCAGCCAATGAATTGAGGGTCGGGAGAATGGCCCGGATCACTTTGTCCACTATGATGTTCTTTTTATTCCTTGTTAAACAAGGTGGGGCCATGGGTGTGACCATCGGGAGTGGTCTAGAAGTAGACAGTGTCAAAGACACGAGGAAGTGGTCTATCCACAATTGCGGGGAGATGGAGATGATGTTGGCAGTACAATTGTAGTCAGCTACCCAATCTAGGGTTCTCCCTTTATTGTGGGTGGTTTGTGAATTTTTTGGGATAGGCCAAGTTTGGACAGGATATTAGCTGCATTTAAGGCATGATTATTTAACGGGTCATTGAATCCTAAATTAAAGTTGTCTAGTATTAACAGTTGGGTGGTGTTTTTTAGGTTGTTGGATATTAAAGTGTAGATGTCCTCCTCAAACGTTCCAAGTGGGCCAGGAGGTCTGTAGATTAAGTGGATAGTGAGGGTCTGAGAGTTGATTAGAGGGAGTTTAATGGTGTGGACTTCGCAAGATTGCGTGATTTGTGGGGAAACTAATCTCAGAGAGAGGCTTGTTTTGATATAATGGCAATACCTTTGCCTCGTATTTTATCTCTGTCCTGTCTAAATATTGTATAACTGTCTGGCTAGTGAGATCAATGGTCCTGCCGTATCATGTAACCATGATTCTGAGATGGCAAGGAAGTCCAAGTTGTCTGCCAGTATCAGAGATGTCAGTTGCATGGGCAACCAGGGACCTAGCGTTTATAAGGGCTACTTTGAGAGGGTGGACCACAGTTGTGGCTATGGCATGAATAGGAGAAGTCAGTATTAGGGAAACTATCTTGGGTTTATACACAGTATGCTGCTTTGTAGTGGCATACGGATGAGGCAGGATAATGACGTGGTTGCCCTTGTTGAACTTCTCACGGGTATGGATGTTCATTTTCTTGTTTGTCAAAGGCAGTGATCTCGTGAGGGGTTTTTGAAGTTTGTTTAGTTTGGATCGGAGTCTGGAGTTCCTGTATTTTAAGGTGCATGGGATGCTTACGAGTGAACTCGGTATGGTTGAGTAGCTAGGTTGGCCGATGATGAGAGGGCTATATACTGACATTATGGTCAGGTTGGGTGGGGCTTGTGCACCAAAGGGAGGGTGCTGGTCGCAGTACACTAGGAGGCTAGTTATAAATAGTGTACTGACAGCGTAAAGGCTGTGGGTATTGGTGTGCATGTTGTGGGGGGATATTTGAAAATGGTTGGTGCACTTCAAACAGCACACAATAGGCAGTATGCTAGGTCAATGGGCACAGTATGCGCAATAGGCTAGTTTAATGGGCACAAAAGGAGCAATAGGCTAGTTCAATGGGCACCATATGAGCAATAGGCTAGATCAATGGGCACAAAATGGGCAATAGGCTAGTTCAATGGGCACAGTAAGAGCAATAGGCTAGTTCAATGGGCACAAAATGAGCACTAGGCTAGTTCAATTGGCACAAAATGAGCAATATGCTAGTTCAATGGGCACAGTCTGAGCAATAGGCTAGTTCAATTTGCACAAAATGAGGAATAGGCTAGTTCAATGGGCACAAAATGAGCAATAGGCTAGTTCAATCATTACAGAATGAGCAATAGGCTAGTTCAATGGGCACAAAATGAGCAATAGGCTAGTTCAATGGGAACAAAATGAGCAATAGGCTAGTTCAATTCCCTCATTGCAAAGTTTCTCATGGTATGCTTTCCTGAAAACCTCAAACCTGTAGTAATAGCCTCACCCCTGAGCTCTGTGCTGAAGGAGACTATAGACATGAAAGTGTTTATAAAAGGGTTACCATTGCTTTAAAGTGTTTCTCTTCTGGTGGACATATTTCAGAGTGAGAAAATAGTATGTTAGGTTTGCAACACAAAATAGGAAATCTCACATGACATGAGCCTAAGTGTAAGTGTAATAATCTGCATGCAGCCCACTCTGAGAGTCTACTTACCACCTATACAAGGATTACTGCCAGGACCTGGTGCACTATCTATCCACTGCATGTGCCTAAGTGTAAGTGTAATAATCTGCAGGCAGCCCACTCTGAGAGTCTACCTCCCACATATACAATGACCGCTGGCAGGAGCTGGTGCACTATCTATCCACTGCATGTGCGTAAGTGTAAGTGTTATAATCAGGGCTTTAAGTGGGCCGGGACCTGGCAGGCTCCGAAATTTCGTTTTGAGGTGGAGCCCTGCTGGCGCCCACTAATCTGCCCTGGCAGCCCCGGCCACTACACAAAAATGCTTTTTTTCTAAAGCCTGAATCTCTCGCTTGTGTGTGAAAGCTTCAGGCTTCAGAAAAAAATGCCATAATGATGGCGCTGCACCTGCGAGGCATCCCTTTAAGCAAGAAATGCCCGTGGGCCGGCGCCACCATTATGGAGAAAACGCGAGGCTGCTGGAAGCAGAGGCCTTGTTTTCTAAATCCTGCAGCTCCCGCGCATTCGCAGCAGTTTCAGTCTTCAAGAAAAAGGCCTCTGCTTCCAGCGGCCTCACCCTTTAAGCCTTAATGGTGATGCTGCCCCTCCCCAGCTGGTGAGGGCCAGCACCACCATTAAGGCTGAATAGGTGAGGCGCTGTCCCCTGCCAGGCAAGCAAATAGAAAATAAAGGCAGAGATCAGCGTCCTCTCCCCTAGGGGGAGAGGACGCTGATCTCTGCAAAAGGCTGCCTGCCAGGGGTGCCAGTAGCCCACTGAGCCGGGGCTCATCAGGGGGACGTGGCCTATTGGGCCATCAGGCGACCCCCACCATTAGGCCACACCCCCTTGATGAGCCCCGGCTCATTTTGTAGTGCCACTTAAGGCACTGGTTACAATCTGCAGGCAGCCCACTCTGAGAGTCTACTTCCCACCTATACAATGATCACTGACAGGAGCTGGTGAACTATCCATCCACTGCATGTGCCTGTTTGGCTTCTGGAAATGCCTTTTGCTTATCAGCCCATTTCACTGATCAACACTCGCAGCTGCTCACCCGATCAGTACTTATGAACCTATCTTCTAACTCTACAAGTACCTGCTGCGGCTCAGACAAACGTTTCACTCGACAAAAATCTGCTTTTGAATCAACTGGAGAAATTAGTAGTCAGCTAGTAGCACTATTCATTTAAGTAGTAAAAATAATGATGGTTGCATTTATATTTGTATTTGATGTATTTGTGCAGTTTTGTAACATGCCACATCACAGACAATTTGCTTCAGAGACCCTGTACTGTATAGGGCAGGGAGAAGTAGGGCTAATAGAGGTAGGTCAGTGGGAGAAGGGGGTAGCTAAGGTAAGCATACACAGCAAGATACACATTACATTCTAGAACCGCAGTTACAATATGTGTGTCATTATCAACTATCTGATCATTGTATTGTATCACATTTTATGTATTGAAGTCTGGGGTGCCATTTTGACATTTCTACAAAAATGTACGTAGAAAATAAAATAGAAAACAAAATAGGAGGCAGAGGCAGTCTCAGAGTAGGGTGCCTTTACGATAGCATCAGAGTAGCTGGGAATGAATAGGTAGCTATTGAGGAGGGAAAGTAATGGAGAGCAGAATCATGGGGCATGGATGAGGACCCCCACGCAGCAAGTGCACTTAGTATAGGACTAGAGCCTCCGTCAGTGAGCATAAGAAGGGGGCAGTTTGATCTGTGTGGTCTATACTAAGATGAGGAGGGTGGGGGAGCTCTTTTATAGGACAGAAGGTGTTGCTTGCATCTAGTCTTGACACATTTGGCATATAAGATAGTTTTGATATTTGGGTGAGGGTGTTCTAGTGGAATGTGGCAAGTAAGGAGCAGTGGAAGTCAGAGGAGGCAGGGAAGGGTTAGGGGACGAGAAGTTAAGGAAGGAGGAGGACTGTAGCTTGTATAATTAATGCTTGACAAGTGCCCGACCGCACAAGTGGTCAAGTGCAACTGCTCCCCCCTCAACTGCTCACCCCAAATGGCTGCCTATGAGTACGATTATATGCAACTGCTCGACCATCCTAATCTAAACTAATCCTAACAGCTCACTTAGTGCCTGTTCCAGTTCCCCATTACTTGCCTTGTTTTCTCTCTCTCATGGGAGTTTTCCCTTGTACCTCTCTTTCTTACCTCCTCCTCACTCCACACACACTCCCTCATCCACTACCCCTGTGCTGCACCACTCCACCTCTGCCCCATATCACCTGTGCGCATAGCCCACATTTATTCCCCAATCACTAGCAGACCAGCACCAACACACCTTACACACATACACTCATAATGCTTTCCCCATCCCGATCCCTCTCCACCTTCCAATCATACCCGCACCACATAATTCCCAGGCTCTCCCATCCCAACCACTGCCTTACATTCTAGGTTTTGGTCTCTGCTTGTCTGCAAGTGGTTAATCAGTTGGACATGTCGACCTGTTTGATAAGGCTTCCATTTGAAAATGAGGACCACTTTCTGACAAGTCGTTTTAGCATCGAGCAGATGGGGTCAACCAATGGAGCTAATACCAGGACAGTAGAGTGCGGGTTTTAAGGGTGAATGGAGAGCAATGCAGTAGGAGTAATCTTGACTCTGGGCATCACAGAAGACCATGCATATATTTGGAACCACATGAAGTTTGTTAAAGAGCAAGCAATTTTGTATTAAGTCCCAGCTGACTTGGCCATGGTGTTGTGAAAAATCACAGATGATTCCCCCAGAAACCTTGTCTGGGATCCTCCTCATGCAGCCAGGGAAAGGCAGACACTTCCTAATCCCGACCCAGGTGGGCGGGGCATGGGGGGCTAGGTGTACTGCAGGTGGATCATATGGGGTGATACAGACCAGGAAGACTGGGACAACCCTCTCTTTAACTTTCCCCATAATCGCACACTGTTGATGGCTGTTTGCCAAGTAGAAGTTGAAAGAACTAACTGTGTTAAAGGGAACTATAGTTCCAAAAGTACTGAGACGAGCAAGGGGGCTGAAGAGGCATTCAGATCTAATAGTCAGACAACTGGGCTCAACATTCCACAACTGAAGGAACCTGGGAGGCATAAAAGGCCCCCTCAGGTGCTAGCAGAAGGAAGGAGTGTAAGGAGCTGGAACATTGTCTGGAGTGCAGGCTGCAGCAGTGGAAGCATCAGGAAGGCACTGTTAAACAGAATCATATGCAGTACCATTTGGGAGCACCACATACAATTAAGACAACAAGTATAAGTAGAAAATTCACCTTTGGTACAAGCCTGTTCTACACAGTAAAGTGGTAGCGATGGCTGAGCAGCCAGGCTTATCTCAAGAGTAAAGTGAGCAATATCAGAAGTTACACAAAGTACAACAATTACTATTGTGCAAACAAACACTGACTCAAGGTTTCTGAGTAAAAGAATATACGTTTATTTACGCCATCAGTTATAAAACAGTTCACTATTATAAAGCAGCAGAAAATCACAATCTTAATATACTACACCCAATGAATTCTGGACAAGTTAAGCTCAAAATGAAGTGTGAGCAAAATGGCACTCCAGCAATTTAAAAAGGGAGGGAAAGACAAGGTTATTCAAAATCAAGCAGCACCAACAAGTAATAGGCAGGGCAATCTAGAAAAGGCTTACTACAACTAGGATTCAAATCAATAGGGCTGGGCCAATGTTAATGGTTCATAGGCCCTCATTCCGAGTTAGGACTACACCATGGAGTAAATAGCTCCATGGTTGGCAACCATGGAGCTATTTACTCCATGGAATACCGGCATGGTGAATGGAGTAATTACCGGTCCATTCCAAGGTTGGATGGACCGGTAATTCCCCATTCACCATAGCCCTTCCCCATCCCCATTTCTGCCCCCATAGGGCTCAATGGGAATGGGGAAGGAGGTAATTACGGCACCGTAAATTAAGGTGCCGTAATTTACTCCAAGGTCACTTTGCGGGTCCCGTAATTTACTCCTGCTAAAAGCAGGAGGTAAAGAGGGACCCGCAAAGGGAACTCGGAATAAGGAGGTAAGGGATTACCGCCATCGGTGCCCTTACAGGCGCCGGTAATCCCTTACCTCCAACCTCGGAATGACCCCCATAGTCTTTACAGAGGATCACACAGTTCAGAGTAGTTTGCGGTTAAGTCTTTGCCAAGAGTTCAAAAAGAAGTTGGTCGGAAGAAAAGTTATTTAAAAGAGTAGAGAAGGACAAGCCCTTGGATTGGCGAAAGGTTTCAAACACTTTCACTGCAGTCGGACGGAACGAACAACAGGATTTGAACAGTACCTTAGTAGAAGAATGCTGTAGCTGAGGCAGAAGTTCCTGGCAGGTTCTGCAAGCTCACGGTTCCTGAAGCAACTGTCGGACTGACAAGAAGGAGGAAGACTGGAGGGTCCTGCACTGCCTAGGGAAGAAACCAGCAGCAGTGCAAAGCGACAAATAAAAGTTGCGCTCCTTAAAACACAAACAGGGTCCGGTCCTCCTGGCTATCTGGTTCACTGCAGCTATGCACAGCAAATTCGACCAGGAGAGGGAGGCATTGCTTGGCATTTGGCAAACTGGTTGGTCCCACCAGCTCAAGGGAAGAAGATTCCTTGCAGGTTTTATCTGTCGTCGAAGTTTCAGGCGATTCGGACCCGCAGCAAAGATTCAAAGGGAGGTTCAGTAGTTGCAGTAGTCCTCTTCCTTCAGCTTCTCTTCGGTTCTCTCTTTCCAGTGGTGACTCTGCCTACCAGGTCCCAGAGACCTACTTTTTACGCAGTTTTCCCCCATTCACACAGACTGGCTGTCAATCACACAACAGGGTGGCTGTCCTGGCAGGACAGCCACCTAGCCAATCAAACTCGAGCGTGACTTGGGTCTCCAAGGACACCCTGTGCAGGGGGCCTCAAACACCTCCCTCACATCCTGTCCACTGAGACACTCAGGCGCCTAAGGAAGGCTTCTGTGCAGAAGCCCGCAGAAGGACGGCGAAAAAAGGAACCAAACCAGGTTTGGCGCGCAGAATAAAACACGAGAAAGACCGTTACAAAAAGAAATGGTGAATACACCCGACCGGAACCGAATAAAATTAAAAGGGGTCCAGCGAATTAGAGTTTGAGGTTACCACCATAACCTTTAACAATAACAAGGCTATTTTCATCCAAATATTAGAGAAAGGGGAACGAAATGATGTTCCATGAGGATCAGACAAAAAGGGATAACTTTTAACACTTGCAGTACTCTATGGGAAGATAGGTTGTACTGGGTCTGTACATTTAAAAAGACTAGTAAAGTCAACGGCAACTTTACATGTTCTGAGAGACAGTAGTCAGCCCAAGAAAATTGAGTTTAAAGAGGGAAGTCTAAAAAGACAAACATGTGTCACTGCACTAAAGGTGCTGGGTAACACAGTTAAAAGATGATGCCTATGGAGTGGGTGAAACTCCATAGTCCATGAGCAAAATGATGTACAACACACAGCAAACACACCTGTAAGAGTGGGAAGAAAAGGCTCACACTCTTACCAGGTGAACAAATAAATCCTAGAAATCCAACAAAGCTGCTGAGGGACTCAACAAGTAAGGCAAATTAGCCATTCTGGAGCATTCTCCCTAACACTTGCCACCCGCCCCCCAGACTAAGGGACAGGAGGATCTAATCCCCACCCGGATGGATCTCCTGTTCTAAGTCGGTTAAATGGCCCTCTTAGTACACTAGCAACCTTTTGTAACCCTTGTTAGGAAACTTTTTTATCAGTGGCTTTCATTTTTAATCTATATGACCTACAAACCTGTGTTGGTATATCTCTTTTATTTAATGTATAGGGGATCTGATCTAACAGTCCCTCCGAAGTCGTAACTACCTCTGACTCTACAATAGGCTTTTTCAAGGGGCCCTTAGAAAGGAATCCCTTAGTTCTAGAGTGGCCTCCATGGTTCCTCACCACCTCTCTCACAAGAGCAGATTGGGTCTCAGGTATCTTGGTTGGAGGGGCTGTGGTCAAGCAAAGTACATGCTGCCACTTCCTCTGAGATCTGACATTGCCTATTTTAGAGGTTTCGGAGTGGGTAAGGCTCCATAGTCCATGAGCAAAAAGATGTACAACACACAGCAAAAACACATGTAAGAGTGGGAAGAAAAGGCCTACACTCTTACCAGGTGAAAAAATAAATCCTAGAAATCCAGCAAAGCTGCTGAGGGACTCAACAGGTAAAGGAAATTAGCCATTCAGGAGAATTCTTCCTAACAGGCACCAGCCTGGCAAATCAAGCAGAAGTGGGGGGAAAACAAGGCACCAGAACATGGAGACAGCAGATTTCACTTGTGTGTTCTGAGAGAGTCCTGCTATTCCCATCTCTGAAGTGCAGTGACTGCTCAGCAGAAGACATGCTGGAGAAATGGTTTTCCCCATGTGGGCCTGATTGCTGAGCTGTTGGCATACCAGAGACTGAGGCAAGAATCAATTGTCAAGTGGAGGGTCTCAGGAGTAAAGGAGATTCCCAAAACAAGTGGCCGTACCAGAGACACATGTTCAGGAAAAGCGTGTGGTTCCTTAGCGAGTCAGAAGAAGTAGGGAAAGCAGTGTGTTGTAATGTATCTTGGATGAGGTGATGATATCACTGTACATGGAATGTGGTGAGGTCAGCATGAGTGGAGTGTTGGAGGGTTGTTATCTGAAGCTGGGTTCTATGCTTGGCAGTTAGAGATATGCTGGATTGAAGGGGACATGTCAATGTTGTTCCTGGGTACTACTTACAATAAACCTACTTTATATCTTACCTGCTGGTCCGGGTGTTCTTCAGGTACCAAGATATTACACTGGCGACGAGGATGGGATCCTGTCGTCGAGGGGACAGTCCAGATCCAGGAAACATTGCCCTCTATTGAATTCATGTCCTCAGAACCAAGCTGTCAGCAGGCTAGGGCCCAGAGTTGTTCTATCTGGGCCGTGTATGCCTTTTCATAAGGCCGGGTTGTGCTGATTAGAGGGGCCTAGTTCGGCACACGTATCGGTGTGCAGTGGCAGTTGCAACTCTCCTCCCCAAAGGGCCTCCTGACCCTAGTGACCGGATGGTGCTGTGGGTAGCGTTTCTGTGCTCAATTCCGTTTTCCGCACTGTCCAAACTGCGACCGGGCATTGTAACGGAGACCGACGGCACACTGGTCGGTGTGCGGTGCTCCAAGGAATGGTTTTGCATGCTCCTGCAGCTTTGCGCAGCCCAGTTGCTGGTCGGCGCTGCTAGTCGGTTCCTGTTTGCGTGTGGACCAGTGCTGAATGTTGAGCGCATTGGGAGAGATGTTCAATCGGGAGCCCCTGGGCCGAGACAGGAGTCAAGGCGTGTGCGGTGGCAGAGGGAGCAAGTGCTGATTTCGAGGAGACTGCCCGCCCGGATGAGCATGGTGGGTCGTGCTGAAGAGAAGGCAAGTGCCTGCCCGGGTGGGTTTGGGGATTCCTGCTGAGAGCCGCGGAAGATGGTATCGTGGGAGAGGTTCCCCGGTGTTGTAGTCTCCGGTAAACCCGCGTTCATGGTTGCACGATGGAGATGTTGTTTTGGTCGTGTCTATGGCCAAATGATGACGTTGCTCTTGGATGAGCATGCGTTCCAGCAAGGGAAGCTGGAACGCGGATCTGTTCTTGGCGGAGGGGCCGAACGTGCGGAGATGATCACGTTGCCCTCGCTAGGACGTGCGTTCCAGCGTGTACAGCTGGAACACGGAAGACCATTGGAACGCGCTGTGGGCGGAGGACGCGTCCATGAACTGTGTTGGGAAGCAGCGTCCCGGAAGTGGATCGATGTTGTGGCCAAAGCGTGAATGTGTTGGATTTCGGTTCTTGGACTGATCATTGGTGTTTCGCGGCAAATGAAGTCGGAACATGTGATGAGAACACCTCATCGTTATGAGGCTGGCAGCAGGGTGGATCTGTGTGGGGTCGTAGGGAAGGTGAGTGTGGACACTCGTGAAGACCCCTCGGGAAGCTTTAATCTCTTGTCAGAGACACGCGATGGAGGTACAGTGATCTGTTGTTTCGTCTGACCAGGCGCTGTGGATGATATGCCTGGGGCCATGTACTGGAGGTGTGGTGCTCCAATGGCCTTGGAGGAGTTTGGCCCGATGTCGCACCAGTTTGATGTGATGAAGAGGACGTTCCTGTTTAAGAGGAACTTATTTGACTAGTGAGATTTCAGTATTGCCGGTTGTGTTTAGGTTTCACAGTGTGGGTGTTGCATGGGCCTGTGTGAGTGTGTGGATGCGCACGCTGAATGTCGTTTTGGGGTGTGTTGGATGTGAGGTTTGTGTTGTGTTCTTAAAGTGGAATTTATGTACTATTGACATGTCGATGAGTATTATCTTGCATTAATGCGCCCAAAACTGCATTGGTTTCTTGTGATTAATTAATTTCTTTCAGGTGGGACTGAACTTTTGGGGACTTCTGGACTCGGGGGTCCGGGTATACAGCAAAGGCGCAGTGTATGACTCTGCTTATTAGTTCAAAGGAAGTGTTTTAATGTTTAACCATCTTTCTTGCAGGTCTGGTTTCCACTGTGGGTTTTGGATGGACTCGTGGGTGGGGGTACTTGCGGGTTGAAACGCCTTATCAAGAACAGCATTGTTTATCTGGTGCTTAAAGTATCTTGATGCAGTGCTGCACTTATAGTTTCTTTTACTAATGATCAAAATGATGCATTTTGCGCATTATGCCACATTTATGCAATGTTTTGCGTGTATGCCCGCCTATCGTGTGTTTCGAGGTGTGCATATGGTGCGTGAGGTGAACATTGCAGTGTGTAGGACTGGGGGTCATCATAATTATTGTGGCATTCTGCATTTGTGCAGGTGGTGGGGACTGGTGTCCTCAGTGGTGGTGTGGTGTCCTGCGGTGAGCAGTTGGCTAGACCAGGGGTCCGTGGTGTGAGTGTGTACTGCAGTGAGCAGTTTGCTGTACTAGGTGTCCGCTGTGTGTTGGACTGTGATGTGGTTGTGCAGTAGGCTGGACCTGGGGTCCAAGGTAAGTGGTAGGTGCTGCGTTGTGGAGTAGGCTGGACCAGGGGACCGGGGTACATGTGCTGCGGTGGTGCAGCAGGCTGGACCAGGGGTCCATGGTGTGTTGGTCTCTGCTGGTTTGGTGTGTTTGTGTTTCTGCAATCCGTTTGGGTTGGGTTCTGGAGTGTTCAAGGTTCTTATGGTATTGGGGTACCCTTTTTGGGTGCTGTGGTGAACTGTTCTACGTTATTGTGCTTGTTGTTGCTCTGGATGAGCTGTGAGGTTCGCACCTGGGGGTGGCAGCCCTGGTGTCCTAGGGGGCAGACCAGGAAGGGAGGATGTTTGTGCACTGAGGGTTAGGAGTGTTAGGTAGTCATTTGTGTGGACGCTGGGTTGTGGCAGGACCTAGGTTCCAAGGGGCAGCTTGGAACAAGTGGAAGTGCTTAGTTTTTTTATTTTTCGTTCTCAAAGGTAGTCCAGTTCTGTTCATGGGAGGAGTTAGCCTTTATTAGACTGCGTTGTGTTCCTCACTGTTTTGTTTATAGAGGGAGGAGTGGAATTGGTGTTGGAGTTGGGTGTTGGTTGACACGGGGTGTTATGTTGCCCATATGTTGACCAAGTTGTTTTGACACAGTTAGATAATATTCTGGGGGTGGCATGTAGGTTTTATTGTGTTCCTTGATTCTTTTGGTTGTGCACTTTTCCTGTTTCATAGATCTGGATAGATCCGGAGTGTCCTTGGAGTGTTCAGGGTTTTAGGTGTTCTCTGGAGGCAGTTTCTTGTCGCCAGTGGAGCTGGTAAGTTGGTGCATTACGTGCTGGCCACACATGTATGTAGGGGTTTGTTGGTGATGGTTTGGTGTGGAATTTCTCTTATTTCAACAAAGGAAAGGAGGGAGAAGTGTTGTAATGTATCTTGGATGAGGTGATGACATCACTGTACATGGAATGTGGTGAGGTCAGCATGAGTGGAGTGTTGTTATCTGAAGCTGGGTTCTATGCTTGCCAGTTAGAGATATGCTGGCTTGAAGGGGACATGCCAATGTTGTTCCTGGGTACTACTTACAATAAACCTACTTTATATCTTACCTGCTGGTCCGGGTGTTCTTCAGATACCAATATATTACACAGTGCGACCCAAAGAGCAAGTGTTTCAGAAGCTGGTGAGTGAAGCATGGTGTTCTAAAACATTGCGTGAGCCTTGGCGGTAACACTAACCAGTTCCTTAGCCACTCCCATAGGACCTGAAGCGAGTAGAAGTTGTTTTATTTTTTTTTATTAGCCCATGGTTTACAAGTTAAACATTTCTGCTAAAAATAAGTGTATAATAAAATTCATAAACCAAAATTCACATTACAGAATTATTAAACACAAAAAGAAAATTGTTGCGATGTCTTCCCTGATGTAATGTGATGTATTGAGAAGAGCAGTATTATACATCATCCTGCATGATGTCATGGAATGTTTTGTACCAATATACATCTTTAGGGAAGCTCAATAGAATTACCTAAGTAGTCGTTCTACCTTTTATTGGGGGTGGGTCAATATTTCGAAACATAAGAAGGTAGTTAAGACATATCAACAGTTTACAGTTGTATTCATTAAATCGAAACTGTAAGTGGTATATTTAAAGTCATATTTTAATTCAATAATTTATAGAAAAGATACTTTTTGAGTTAAGAAATGATGGGACAACCCCATTCATTTGGTACAATAAAACATTCACACAATGTTCTAAAAGAGAGAAAGACTGTTTAGTCGTGACACATTGATTTGTATATTCTGATATCAAATATCTAGTAGCTATGAATAGATATAATGATCTATGCAGAAAAAAGATCTTCCACTTGCAATGATCCTTATGCCCTATTATGAGGCAGTTATTTCGTCAAGCTAGTAGTTGTTACACTAGATCGTTAGGTAGAACTCGACATGTTTCAGTTCTCTGGTGAGTCTGGGAACTTTCTTCAGGAGTAGTGTCACTGTATCTAAATCATTCCTTACAGTAAAAACAAACATCAGTAAGAGGTGTATTTAATACATTTATCATCGGATATCAGTTCCTGTTACTGGTATTGCATGGCGGGTTTGGATCTGCCTACTGCAACTGTTGATATGAAACAGAAAAACAGAAACAAAAGGGATATGAATATTCCAAATAGTTCTGTAATAATTTCAATTTACAAGACAGGGCTAGGATAATTAATTACCTAGTCTTGTCAGAGGCGAGTGGCTTATGAGGAGGTAGGGATCCTGAATTAAGCAGGTTTTAGATCTCCTAGGTCTGTTGATAACTCGAAGTTGAGTTATGCTACGACCTGCAACGTTAATATGCATATTTTAGTGAAGGTTACTAACAGGTTGGCTCCAGTCTTGTAGGAATTTACATTGGGAGGACAGTAGATCAAGGCTTACCTCATAGCATCAGATATTGGAAATTGAAAGGTCGTTCTTTATAGATAGGGGATTCGAATGTTCAGGCCGCGTCTATTTGTTTGTCTTATGCTAGGCGGGTGGGAACGGAATGTTCTCATAAGTCAAAATCTGTAGTAGGGGCAGGAGCCTAGAAAAAAAGGGAATGGGATCTTTTATAGCGTTAAGTTTAGCTGTAAATTAGTAGTTTATTGATAGAAAGTGCGGATTCCCTTCTTATTTGTAAGTCGCTTACCTGTATTAGTAATCAGGTGATGTTCGGCTCGTATGTGGCTTAGGGCAGGTGTGTCCGTATTCCTTTAGTTTTCTGAATGCGGTCGGTTCAATTTAAGGTCTGTGTAAATGAGATCCTCTATTGAATCTGTAAAAAGGACGTGAGTGGGCGTATTAATAACTCTAAACGTTTTCGTAGCGACTGGCGTGATTCGTTCGTATCGCGTTGTTAAGGTCTATATTGATTTTCAATTGATTTAAACGGTTGGGAAACAGCGAGTTACCTGTTTTAGTTGATCTTTGCACTAGCGTCCTTCCTTTTCTTGTGTCCTCTGCCCGGCACTTTCTCGATCGCAGGTGCCATCTTGGGTGGGGGGGTTGATATAAGCTCACTAGTCCTTTTTTAGTTTTTATTAGTGCTGGTAGGATTTACTAATACCGGTTGTTTTAAATGTCTACGACACATTTACAGTGAAGGGTACTAAAGACGGTATTGTGTATAGAAAAAAAGATTACATGAGCGCTGCAGCGTAATCATTGCTATACCCTAATGTTCTGTCTTCGGCCATTTTTTGGAGTTTAGGCTATTTATGTAGATCGTCTTCTATATCCATTGGGAGGACAGTTTGTTTTATTGTACCATATGAATGGGGTTGTCCCATCATTTCTTAACTCAAAATGTATCTTTTCTATAAATTATTGAATTAAAATATGACTTTAAACATACCACTTACAGTTTCGGTTTAATGAATACAACTGTAAACTGTTGATATGTGTTAACTACCTTCTTATGTTTCGAAATATTGACCCACCCCCAATAAAAGGTAGAACGACTACTTAGGTAATTCTATTGGGCTTCCAAAAAGATGTATATTGGTTTATAGTGGCTATCGGTCACGGGAATTATTGATAGGGTGGCTATACTGACAGGTGGCTCAGCTCTTGTATTAAGGTTGCACGAGGGAAATAGTGGATAGGCTTCTCCGAGTGGATATAGAAGACGATTTACATAAATAGCCTAAACTCCAAAAAATGGCCGAAGACAGAACATTAGGATATAGCGATGATTACGCTGCAGCGCTCATGAACGCTATATCCATAATTAATAACAGTGAGCTTGAAAATGCAAGCGAACAGAATAACGAATGGGATGAGATTGTACAATTACGAAAGAGATACATAAGAACTGAACCTAAATACCTGCAACTCTCTCTTCCTAAATATCTTCCTTCCCGAGCCCTTCGCTCATCCGTCTCCAACTCCCTCAGGGTCAGCTGCTTCTCGAAGCAACGAGCTGGGGGTAGACCCTCTCCGCGGCAGGAGCTTCCCTCTGGAACAGCCTTCCTCCCTCCCTGAAACTTGAGGAGAACCATCTCCGGTTCCGGAAGCACCTCAAAACCTTCCTCTTTGCTTCTGCTTTCTCTCTCCCTCTCCCCTGCTAATTCTTCACTAAATTCTGCACTGAATCTGAAACTTGGCCACTCTCACCGACCTCGGTCCTGGGCCCAGCCACTCTCCACTTGCACTGCCTCCCTGGCAACCCCTGCACTGCGGGACTGTCTCTGTATCCCTACAGCCCCCCTTCCCAGCACTTGTCTGCACTTACCTTGCACTTGCCACCAGCTGGCCCTATTTATTTATTTATCTATTTATTTCTATTCTACTTACCTTGTACTGCACTTTTCCCTTCCCCCTACCCCTGCACTTGCGCGGTCTGAATGACACCTGGCCTAGTAGGATCGTTGTCTGTCCTCCCCCTGTTCCCCCCTCCCTGCCTCGTTGCGCCTTGAAACACTTGTGTATAGGCGCGTTACAAATGCCATATCATATCATATCATATCAACTCCATTGTGCTATAATGCTAGAGTATTTAAAAAACAAGGCTCTACCACAAGGCTTAACAGTCTTAAATGAACCACGTCTATTTCTAGATAACCCAAAATTCAAACTCCAATGGAGTTATATAGCCAACCGTTGCAGCCGTGATTGGCTCATTCTAATTATCGACACGCCAAAAGAAATGGCTCAAAAAATAGAAATAGATCTAACCAAAATAGAAGAAGATCTGAAAAAAACAATATCAATAGAAACACTGAAAAAGAGATTGGAAGAAATAGACAAAGATTTGAAAGAGTTCAAACAAATCAATACCCAAGAACGAATACAACGTCTGAAAAAAGACCTTACGAAATATTCCCATGTAAAAGCCTACCCATATATAAAAGATGGATATAAAACCCAAGGACAACAAGGAAATAGCGCACAAAACTAAAATAAAAATTGTAGAGTTAGATTCAGAGGCACCTCATACAGCTCTAGTAACAGTAGCATTGACCCTGATGATACCGCCACTGGAGGCAATCCACCCCAATGAGGAAGAGGAAACAACAGAAGAGGACAAGGCAATCAGGGAAACAAATCGAGGAATTTTTTACAACAGGGCCCCAACCGGGGCAACTGGGACAACGACCGACGACAAACAAGAAGCGGCAATCGCTCTTAGTCAACCTATCTAAATACAAACTTACCGAAACAGAAGAAGAAGTCCTTAATAAAGGCCTCGGCTACGTTATTACTAAGAAACACGACCCATTCCTCTTTCGCAGTGATTTCCAAAAACGTATGCGTAAGATTAATTTGAAAGAATTCTTCGCTAATACCACTAACGAAACTATGATATCACATACTAAGAACTGTACAGGGTTAAAAAATCCATCCTCTATCTGTCCCCCTAGCCACTCTTATTCACCCGAGTCACTAATATTTGAAAAAAGAGTTCTAAAAGAAATTGAGAGATTAGAAAAGCAAAACCACTCGGCCTTTCAAAACCTTAACCGTTCAGAACAAAATGCACTAAATAACCTTTCAAAAAATGAAGGGATTATAATAAAACGAGCGGACAAAGGAGGAGGAATCGTAGTCCTAGACAATGAAGACTACGTTAGTGAATGTCTAAACCAACTTAACAACACAAAATACTACCAAAAACTACCAGAAAATCCCACCAATGAACTCTCGAAAATGATAGAACAGAAAGTTGAAAAAGCTAAAGATCACGGATGGATACGTCGGCAAGAAAGTGAATTTCTAACTAACTCAGACCCATCAACGCCAACCTTTTACTGTCTACCTAAGATACATAAGACCCTCACTAAACCTCCATGCCGCCCGATAGTAGCTGGCATCAACTCCATCTTAGAACCACTCTCAAAATTCGATGATCACTATCTAAAAAACTATGTAACTAAAATGAAATCTTACATCAAAGATACTAAAGAAGTTATCAATCGGTATGAAAATCTCCCGTACGATATTAACACACACCATCTTATCACCTTTGATATCATTTCACCATATACTAATATAACTCAACGGTAAACTATTGATACTCTTGAAGAAATATTATTAACTAGACTAGCCGAAGACCCAGTACCAACGTCATTTATCCTTTGGTGCATAGAGGTTTCATTAACCAGAAACTTTTTCGAATTTCAAGGCCAGTTCTACCAAAAAGTAGAAGGAACGGCCATGGGAGCCACTATGGCCCCAAGTGTAGCGAACTTATATGTTGAACTTTTCGAAAAAGAAATACATCTATGCCAATAATCCATTTGTCCAACATCTAAAATCATGGGCTAGATACATAGATGATATTATCGTCATCTGGAACGGGACAGAAGATGAAGCCAATAGCTTTGCAATATGGCTCAACCAACAAAATCGCCATTTACAATTTACTATGAACATCGAAAGAGAAAAAATCAACTTTCTAGATCTTACCATCTTTCACCATCAAGGTGCGTTACTAGTTAGGCCTTATCATAAGGCTACAGACAAAAATTCCCTTTTACATTATCATAGCCATCATGTCAAACATCTAAAAGACAATTTACCATATGGCCAATTTTTAAGACTAAAAAGAAATAGTAGCACCCGAGAAGCTTACGAGGAAGAAGCAGGAGCTCTCTCTATAAAACTTAAAGATCGATTATACCCCAAGAAACTGATAAAAAGGGCAGCTAAAAGAGCATACAACAACAATCGAGAAGCCTTACTTGAGGACAAAGCTAAAAAACCACCAGACACAAGAATAGTGAGTGTGAATACATTCACCAATCTTAGCCTCTCCATAACTAATATAGTACGTAAACAATGGAAGATCTTTGCACAATCTAGTAGTGAACTACCCTGTCCACTTTTTGCATACCGCAAATCTACCACCATAGGAAACAGGGTGAGTAGCAGTAAATTCAGAAGTAAACCACCTGAAGTTGAAAAACTAACTAAAACATGGGGTCTTAGCCCAGTCATTGGCCATTATCCCTGCGGTGGATGTTCAGTGTGTAAATACACTAACAAATCTAAAGAAATTGAAATAGGCTTATCTACACCATGGAAACAATTACAATTCTCTAATTGCAATTCAGAATTTGTTATCTACATGATAACCTGCCCATGTGACTTAAAGTATATAGGAAAAACTGTACGAAAAATTCAAACACGCATCAGAGAACATCGGAGCTGCATACGCAATAAAACCATCCAAGCGCCCATGGAAAAACACTTTATAGATAAAAATCATTCAAGTGACGACATAAAATGGACAGTACCACTAACATTAAAAGGAAATGACATAACAAAGAAGAAACATCTTCTACTAGAAAAAGAACAGAGACTTATTTTCCAAACCAAAAGTGATGAACTAGGGCTAAACGAAGCCATCGAATGGCACAAGATCTGAGCGCCAGATACCATACTTCTATAAAGGGTTTAATGTGCACCTCAATAGCTAATTATCACCTCCTGGTTGCTACTTATACAAAAGAAGCTATGTAATTAGATTACATCCCTGCTTGCGTTTCATTGTTATCAGGATAGATATTCACAGAATACATAGTGTAATCTATTTTTCTATACACAATACTGTCTTTAGTACCCTTCACTTTAAATGTGTCGTAGACATTTAAAGCAACCGGTATTAGTAAATCCTACCAGCACTAATAAAAACTAAAAAAGGACTAGTTGTAACGCTCACCTGATTCCCACGGAGGCGCAGGTCTGGCTTCGAGTGCTGATGCTTCTTCAATGGTGAAGCGCCGGACTCTGAAGATGGACAGGAAGGGCCCTCTACTCTGGCTTCTCCGGCTCGCAGGAATATTCCCCTGTGCGTGAAAAGGGAGTATTACCTACTGACTGAGTTATGCTCAAGCCTCCCACTCTCTTCCAACCCTCCACGATACCCTTCCACGATTCCCCGTGAAGTCTCACCTTAGGGTCAGGAAGGATGAGCTCTCCATCCTGCTTCTGATGCAGGGGCGCGTTGAAACCCAGTTACTTCACTGGATTGAGGATTGATGGGAGTTCAGGTAAGCTTGACTATTCAGGTAAGGCTCTGTAAAAGTTCTGTTGCAAGTTCAAAAGTCCAAGCTTAATAATAATGTTCATTGTCTTTTTGCAGCAAGCGCTAATGCTTATGTCTTTTTTCCCCTTAGGGGCCGGGGTTCGGAATGCCGGAGATATGGCACCGACCCGAAGTGAAACGTGCAGTTCCAGTTCCAGTAAATGGCAGGTTAGTTCTGGATGAGTGCTCGGGAACTGTCTTTGCATACGCTCATTCAATGTCTTTGTCTTTTTTCCCCATAGGGGCCGGGGTCCGGAAAATGCCTGGAAGCGGCAAGACCCGAAATGAAATGGGAATGACCCAACAGGTAAGTCTTATTCCCTTCCTTCTCTCACCTCTTATTCTTGTCTTTTTCTCTAGGCTCTGGGAAGTGGCTGTGTATCCGGATGATCGCTGCTGAAGATGGAGGAACCCAGGAAAGGTGAGTGAAATGCAGCGCTGCAGCGATCGTAACGAAATGCTTTTAAAAATAATGTCTTCCCTTTCAGGATCGTCGGTGATGTCTCCGTGGTGCAGATTTAGCTGGTAAGGTCTCTTGTCTCCCTTTGCAGGTGACCCAGGATGCTGACAGGCGTGGCTGAAGTCCAGATGCAGGAGCTGACACGGTGAGCGTCCAGCTGCGAGGAGCAGAACAACGCGAAGCGTGAGTTGCTGATCGGGTGTGGTTTAAATAGCTTTGGAAGAAGTCCCAAGTGTGTATCCTTCCTCCGATCAGGTATGTATCCTTCCCCGACCACACCCGGGTGGAAAGTAGTCCCACAGGTAAAGTAGTTCCATTCAGGTCTCAAGAGGGCCTGGATGTGGCAGCATGGTCTGCATCAGGTAAGTGCACATTAAAACACTTGAACACATGTCTAGCTTTATGACCCTGGCGCCTAAGGCGCCAGGACAGAGGTCCAACATGAGCCTGGCGCCTAAGGCGCCAGGACTGCGTCCAAAGGGCCCCAGCTTGGGCCCGCTGGCACTCCCCTGGGGAAAATGATGCCTGCCTCTGGGGTCGCTGGGTCGGACCTGGCTCCTTGGAGGTAGGCATCATGACAGTACCCCCCCTCAAGGCCCCCCCCAAGGTTCTTCCCTCCGGGGGTTTGGGCTTGTTCGGAAATCTCTGGTGAAACCTTTGTACTAATCGAGGTGCGTGGACATGGTTACTAGGCTCCCACGATCTCTCCTGAGGTCAATATCCCTTCCAGTCAACAAGATAGAAGAGTTTCGACTTTACCACCTTGGAGTCTAAAATGTCTTTAACTTCGAATTCTAATTCCTCTTCAATTTGAACTGGATCTGGAGGCTTGGACAATCAGGTTCCTGGTTGTACTGGCTTCAAAAGTGATGCATGAAAAACTGGATGAATACGCATGTTGGACGGTAGATCCAGTTTAAAGGCCACAGGGTTGATTATAGCTTTGATTGGATAAGGTCCTATGAATCTGGGATTGAAGGTTTGCGGGCCCTTGAGGGATAAATGTTTAGTTGCTAGCCATACCTGGTCTCCTACTTGGTAAGGAGGAGTTTTACTTCTGTGCAAATCAGCGTTTTCTTTATACTTTTTCTTGGCTTGCTGTAAATGAGTTGTAGCTTCTTTGAAGGTTCGGGTTATTGTGGAATGCAGATGATTTACTGCAGGCATTTCCAGGGTCAGAGGTGGATCTAGGTCAGAGGTCCGAGGATGGTGACCATACAAAGTATAAAAGGGGGTTTGTCCGGTTCCAGAATGCACTGAATTGTTGTATGCATATTCTGCGATCCAAAGGATGTCTTTCCAATTTAACTCGGATTGGTGTAACATGCACCGAAGATATTGCTCGAGAGTCTGATTGGTTCTCTCGGTTTGTCCGTCGGTCTGGTGGTGGTGGCTGGTGGATAACCGCACATCTATTTGTGCTAGTTGGCAACACTTCTTCCAAAAATGTGAGATAAATTGACTTCCACGATCCGAGACTAATAGGGAAGGGAAACCATGTATGCAAACTATATTCTCCAGGAAATCCTTGGCCAAGGTGGAAGCTGAAGGCAAACCCTTTAAAAGGATAAAGTGGGCCATTTTGGAGAATAGGTCCACAATTACAAGGATTGTGTTGTAACCAGCACAAGGAGGCAGATCTGTTATAAAGTCCATTGATAGGGTGTGCCATGGCGCCGGTGGAATATCCAAGGGTTGAAGTAGGCCGGCTGGCCTTTTCTTTTGAGCCTTGTTTTGGGCGCAAATTCCACAAGACAGTAAAAAAGACTTTATGTCTTTTCTCCAAGAAGGCCACCAGAAGTGGGTTTTGATTTTTTCCTCCGTTTTAGCGATACCAGGGTGTCCTTCCATTAAAGATTCATGATGATGGGCAATAACAAGTTCTTGCAATTCTTTACTTGGCAGAAACAACCGCTCCTGGAAGTAGGGTAAGTCATCCTTAACGGTGTAATGAGGACCCTTTTGACTCCATTCCAGTAAGGTTGAAGAGTCTAGAAGTTGTTTTACTTGCGTTTGGATATCCTCAATAGTTTGCAATGAAGTTAGGCCTAAGATTCTTTGCTCAGGTATGATGGGCACAGGTTCTAAGCTCGAATTAGGTTCTTCCATGCCAATCCGGGATAAGGCGTCCGCTTTTCCATTCTTGCAGCCAGGGCGATAGGTAATTACAAAATCAAATCCCGCAAAGAATAGAGCCCATCGGAGTTGTCGTGAAGATTGAGCTTTGGCCGTTTTTAAATACTGTAAGTTTCTGTGGTCCGTAATTACGGTGATGGTGTGTCTTGCCCCGAGAAGGTAGTGACGCCAAGCCTTGAAAGCAGATTTGATGGCCAGTAACTCTTTATCGGTAATTGCGTAGTTGATTTCAGGAGGAGAAAATTTTCTGGACCAAAAGGCCACTGGGTGTAGTTGGTTAGTTTTTGGGTCTCTTTGCGACAGGACAGCTCCCATGGCCAAACTGGATGCATCGGTTTCCACTATGTACGGGAGATCTGGGTGCGTGTGCTTCAATACAGGTGCAGAGGTGAATTTGGTTTTCAGGTCCTGGAAGGCTTGTTCGGCCTCAAGAGTCCATTCGAAGCGTTTGTTTTTCTTTAGGAGAGCGGTGATGGGTTGGACTGTTCGGGAAAATTCCGGAATGAATCTTCGATAGAAATTGGCAAAGCCGAGCATGCTCTGAACTCCCTTCACCGAGCTTGGAGATGGCCATTTGAGGATGGCGTCCACCTTTCGCGAGTCCATTCGGACTCCTTGAGGTGTCAGGATGAATCCGAGAAACTCAACTTCTGTGGTATGAAAAACTCATTTTTCGAGTTTTGCAAATAATCTGTGCTGGCGCAGTTTCTCACGAACTGCCCTAACATGTTTTCTGTGATCAGATTCTGAAGAAGAGTACACCAGGATGTCGTCAATGTAAACAATGACACAGACATCGATAAGTTCCCGAAGAACATCATTCATAAAGTACTGAAAGGCGGCAGGTGCATTGCACAAACCGAAGGGCATCACCTGATATTCGAAGAGCCCAAACTTGGTGCGGAATGCAGTCTTCCATTCGTCGCCTTCTTTTATGCGCACCAGGTGATAAGCTCCTCGAAGATCTAACTTGGTGTACACACAAGCGTCTTTCACCTGGTCGATAAGCTCAGGGATCAAGGGCAGAGGATAACGATTCTTAATCGTTATTTGATTTAGGGCGCGATAGTCTATACACATTCTAAGGTCGCCTTCTTTTTTCGGCACGAAGAACAGAGCTGAAGAGACAGGAGACTTGGACGGGCGAATAAAACCATTGGCTAGGTACTGATCTAAATACTGACGCAAATGCAGGTTCTCAGGTTCCATAAGAGCATAAATCCTACTACAAGGTAGTTGAGCATTGGGTACCAGATCGATTTGGCAATCATAAGACTGATGGGGAGGTAACGTGTTAGCCTGTTCTTTCTGAAAAACGTCTTGGAATTCTTGGTATTCTGACGGTAGCTGTACAGGGGTGGAAGTTGCTGAGGCTAGACCCATAGCTGGATTTCTTGGATAACAAGTTGGTTCACAATCAGGAAAACTTATCTTCTTTGCCCGCCAGTCGATTCTGGGATTATGTGTTTCTAACCAAGGAATTCCAAGAATTACTTGAAATTGTGGGGCCTTGATCACATCAAACACGATTGCTTCCCGATGTCCATCCTGACCCACCAGTGTCACTTCAACAGTGGAATGCGTTACAGGCCCTGAGGCTATTTCGGTTCCATCTACTGTAGTAATGACATCTTGGGTTACTTTCGGGCAGAGAGGAAGCTTAATCCTGGAAGCCAATTCACGGTCTATGTAATTTCCAATAGCTCCACTGTCGATGTATGCTTTTATAGCATGCAACTGGTGAGGCTGTTTTGGGTCCATGAGCACCATTGGCATGACAAAATGCAAGGTCAAAGAGTTAGTTTTCAAGCTCAATCAGGTGCCACTAATTCGTTATCAGTAGCTCCAACCACCTTCTTAAGTGGTTTAACTGGACAATTTCGAAGAAAGTGACCGGAAGTCCTGCAATATAGACAAAGTTGCATTTGCTGCCTTCTCTCTCGTTCTTTCTGCGTTAATGGTCCTTTAACACCACCGATTTGCATAGGTTCAGATACGTCGGTACTCTTGGAATTAGCGTGGGTTTTGATCGGTGCTCGGTTTTCATACTTGAACCGATCTGCTTTTCTATTTTGAAGTCTGTGATCAAGTTGAACCACCAAGTCAATGTAGTCTGCGCAGACCTGGGGTGGGTTTACTGTCTGAGCTAGAACATCCTTAAGCTCTCCGCGCAGGCCTCGATGAAACAATGTGATCCTTTTGCTTTCTGGCCATCCAGTTTCCACAACCAGTCTGATAAAGGTGGCTATGTAGGACAGAAGATCCTGATTACCTTGTCGTAAGGATAGCAGTTCGTTATCAAGGGCCTGTCCTTGAGAGTGTCGAGCGAACAATCTTTCCATGCTGGCCTGGAAGCCCTGAAAATTCTGGAGAATGGGATCATCCTGATTTACCAATGGAATAGACCAATCGGCAGCACTGCCACTGAGGTAAGATAGTATAAAGGCTACCTTGGTCTGGTCGTTAGGGAAGGCTCCGGGTCTGCATAGAAAGTGTAAACGACATTGGTTCATAAAGACGGCATATTTCTTGGGATCCCCCACAAAACGTTCAGGCGGTGCCAAAGGCTTGTGTCCAGGTAGATTAATTTGTACCGGGTTACTCAAACCCATTGATGTGGAAATGTCTCCGGAATTAGGTAAAGGAGTGTGCCCTGCCTGGGCCTGTAATAACCTTTTGGCTAGGTCATCAGTTCTTTCCTTGGATAAGATCAGTTCTCTTTTGAGAGTGTTAGTCTCCTGGCGGGCTGAGTGCACCTCTGCCCGTAATTTCCCCAAAAGCTGGGCCAGCTGGTCAGTCTCGGAAGTCTCCATAGCGCCTGGGTGGGAAATTGTGGGTAGGCTTCGCGTTCTGTCACGCTCACCTGATTCCCACGGAGGCGCAGGTCTGGCTTCGAGTGCTGATGCTTCTTCAATGGTGAAGCGCCGGACTCTGAAGATGGACAGGAAGGGCCCTCTACTCTGGCTTCTCCGGCTCGCAGGAATATTCCCCTGTGCGTGAAAAGGGAGTATTACCTACTGACTGAGTTATGCTCAAGCCTCCCACTCTCTTCCAACCCTCCACGATACCCTTCCACGATTCCCTGTGAAGTCTCACCTTAGAGTCAGGAAGGATGAGCTCTCCATCCTGCTTCTGATGCAGGGGCGCGTTGAATCCCAGTTACTTCACTGGATTGAGGATTGATGGGAGTTCAGGTAAGCTTGACTATTCAGGTAAGGCTCTGTAAAAGTTCTGTTGCAAGTTCAAAAGTCCAAGCTTAATAATAATGTTCATTGTCTTTTTGCAGCAAGCGCTAATGCTTATGTCTTTTTTCCCCTTAGGGGCCGGGGTTCGGAATGCCGGAGATATGGCACCGACCCGAAGTGAAACGTGCAGTTCCAGTTCCAGTAAATGGCAGTGTAGTTCTGGATGAGCGCTCGGGAACTGTCTTTGCATACGCTCATTCAATGTCTTTGTCTTTTTTCCCCATAGGGGCCGGGGTCCGGAAAATGCCTGGAAGCGGCAAGACCCGAAATGAAATGGGAATGACCCAACAGGTAAGTCTTATTCCCTTCCTTCTCTCACCTCTTATTCTTGTCTTTTTCTCTAGTCTCTGGGAAGTGGCTATGTATCCGGATGATCGCTGCTGAAGATGGAGGAACCCAGGAAAGGTGAGTGAAATGCAGCGCTGCAGCGATCGTAACAAAATGCTTTTAAAAATAATGTCTTCCCTTTCAGGATCGTCAGTGATGTCTCCGTGGTGCAGATTTAGCTGGTAAGGTCTCTTGTCTCCCTTTGCAGGTGACCCAGGATGCTGACAGGCGTGGCTGAAGTCCAGATGCAGGAGCTGACACGGTGAGCGTCCAGCTGCGAGGAGCAGAACAACGCGAAGCGTGAGTTGCTGATCGGGTGTGGTTTAAATAGCTTTGGAAAAAGTCCCAAGTGTGTATCCTTCCTCCGATCAGGTATGTATCCTTCCCCGACCACACCCGGGTGAAAAGTAGTCCCACAGGTAAAGTAGTTCCATTCAGGCCTCAAGAGGGCCTTGATGTGGCAGCATGGTCTGCATCAGGTAAGTGCACATTAAAACACTTGAACACATGTCTAGCTTTATGAGCCTGGCGCCTAAGGCGCCAGGACAGAGGTCCAACATGAGCCTGGCGCCTAAGGCGCCAGGACTGCGTCCAAAGGGCCCCAGCTTGGGCCCGCTGGCACTCCCCTGGGGAAAATGATGCCTGCCTCTGGGATCGCTGGGTCGGACCTGGCTCCTTGGAGGTAGGCATCATGACACTAGTGAGCTTATATCAACCCCCCCACCCAAGATGGCACCTGCGATCGAGAAAGTGCCGGGCAGAGGACACAAGAAAAGGAAGGACGCTAGTGCAAAGATCAACTAAAACAGGTAATTCGCCGTTTCCCAACCGTTTAAATCAATTGAAAATCAATATAGACCTTAACAACGCGATACGAACGAATCACGCCAGTCGCTACGAAAACGTTTAGAGTTATTAATACGCCCACTCACGTCCTTTTTACAGATTCAATAGAGGATCTCATTTACACAGACCTTAAATTGAACCGACCGCATTCAGAAAACTAAAGGAATACGGACACACCTGCCCTAAGCCACATACGAGCCGAACATCACCTGATTACTAATACAGGTAAGCGACTTACAAATAAGAAGGGAATCCACACTTTCTATCAATAAACTACTAATTTACAGCTAAACTTAACGCTATAATAGATCCAATTCCCGTTTTTTCTAGGCTCCTGCCCCTACTACAGATTTTGACTTATGAGAACATTCCGTTCCCACCCGCCTAGCATAAGACAAACAAATAGACGCGGCCTGAACATTCGAAGCCCCTATCTATAAAGAACGACCTTTGAAGTTCCAATATCTCATGCTATGAGGTAAGCCTTGATCTACTGTCCTACCAATGTACATTCCTACAAGACTGGAGCCAACCTGTTAGTAACCTTCACTTAAATATGCATATTAACTTTGCAGGTCGTAACATAACTCAACTTCGAGTTATCAACAGACCTAGGAGATCGAAAACCTGCTTAATTCAGGATCCCTACCTCCTCATAAGCCACTCGCCTCTGACAAGACTAGGTAATTAATTATCCTAGCCCTGTCTTGTAAATTGAAATTACTACAGAACTATTTGGAATATTCATATCCCTTTTCTTTCTGTTTTTCTGTTTCATATCAACAGTTGCAGTAGGCAGATCCAAACCCGCCATGCAATACCAGTAACAGGAACTGATATCCGATGATAAATGTATTAAATACACCTCTTACTGATGTTTGTTTTTACTGTAAGGAATGATTTAGATACAGTGACACTACTCCTGAAGAAAGTTCCCAGAATCACCAGAGAACTGAAACATGTCGAGTTCTACCTAACCATCTAGTGTAACAACTACTAGCTTGACGAAATAACTGCCTCATAATAGGGCAGAAGGATCATTGCAAGTGGAAGATCTTTTTTTCTGCATAGATCATTATATCCATTCAAAGCTTCTAGATATTGGATATCAGAATATACAAACAAATGTGTCACGACTAAACAGTCTTTCTCTCTTTTTAGACATTGTGTGAATGTTTTATTGTACCAAATGAATGGGGTTGTCCCATCATTTCTTAACTCAAAATGTATCTTTTCTATAAATTATTGAATTAAAATATGACTTTAAATATACCACTTACAGTTTCGATTTAATGAATACAACTGTAAACTGTTGATATGTGTTAACTACCTTCTTATGTTTCGAAATATGGAATGTTTTGTTACATTGTTTGCTTACGTTGTGATGTTTGTCAGTTGGAGCCAGGGCCTGAATGAGGAGGAGGAGCCTCTTAATGCTGGGGGTCTCCTTCCCTCCTAATAACCTTAAAACCTGAAATAAATACTATTTAAACCTTACCTGTCTCCGCCTGCCATCTTCATAACAAAAATAAGAAAAAAAAAGAATTAAATAATTTGAAAAATAAAAAAGACCCAGCCAGACCAAGGGCATGATCATCTCAGTCACTTGATTTATCCATTCTCCTCCAATACAGAGAATCTTTCCTTATAAGAGCCCAGCATTGCCAATGTTAGGGTGATCTTTTCCCCCTGTATAACGAGGGCCCACCAGTCTTCCGCTCTTAAAGTCAAAAATGGATTGACGATGTCAGGCTTCCCTGTTCCTGGCGACTCTCTGATCATATTTCCCTCTTGAAACGCCTTTGGGTATTTTCCCATCCCAAGATGGCGTCCGCAAGTTTGAATCGCGTGATGGGATCATTACGCATAGGTGCCTCCAGTATTCCGGCTACCCGGAAATAAGTAGCTCTCAGGTTTGGCTCTCCTTGCGTTGCAATTGCCTTTTATTGTGAAACGCTTGTTTTCCTGTTTTTTCCTTGCCCGGCGATCCTTGCCCTGTGAAAGTTCCAAGAGGACCGCTCTTGGGGCCGTGGTCGCGACGGGTTGAGGAGCAGAGCTTATGCCAAACGGCGACGTGGCACTGATGTCAAGAGCCGACAAAGCAGAGTTTGATATACAGTCAACATCAACATTCCCCCCCAACTGAGTGCCCGCTGTGGCCCTCGACAAGGGGGGGTCCGTTGTGGGGCCAACAAGACAAGATTCTGTCAGATTTGTCGGCAGTGCTGGCACAAGCAGTGCTGTTTTTTGCTGCCCGCCATTTCCTACTTTGTCGAACTGAGGAGCAAAGAGCTCCATAGGTGTGCCGTTCACAGTTGCAATGTCTGAGGGTTTCAGTGCGGCGGCAGGTAGAAGCAAGGGGAAAGGCATCTCCGCGGCTAGTGCTGGTTTCGATGAGTTTGAGACAGCCGCCGTAGGTTCCGGAGGCAGCCCCGGACGAGGCAGAGGTCTGCCCTCCACCTCTGCCCGAGGGATTGAAGTTGTCTGCCGCTGGGAAGGCGAAGAAATGGGACATGCTGAGCCGAAATGCCATCTGACTCTAGCAGCCGACGGAGCACAGATTTTAGGGCCTCCAGCCGAATCCGACATAAGAGGACCCCCAACACGGGAGTGCCCCGCCAGAGTTTTACTAGATGGTGCTTGATCAAGGACTGCTTTCAAAATCTCAGCATCAGAAACCTCCTCAGAGACAGTTCTCTTTAGGAATTTGGAAAAGAAGTTGTTATTAGTCAGGGTGAGTGCAGGCGTTGACAATTCCCCCTTAGAATGAGATCTGGTGGAGTTGATGGACGAGTTAGGCAATCTGGGGCGTGTACTCAGCTGTGCTTTAATGCCAGATTTTTTCCGTTGATGGGCACAGCGTTTTCTGCGAGCAGGTGCCACCTTTTTTTTCTGATGAATCTGGTTGACAGAGGTGTATTGTGCTTTTGCGTAGTTGCCGTGTGACGAGTCCTTAGGAGCATTGATGGATGGAGAGGCCTCAGCGGTTGCCAGCTCGTCCGGTGCTTCCCGCTGGTCCACGGCCTCCGGCGGCAGGCACAGCGACGCGCCTGGCAGAGCTTGCTCCTCAACCAAAGGCGGACGAGGGTGATGCAGGATGGAGACCACAGTTTGGTTCGCAGGCAGTTAGAAAGAGAGCTCGCCAGCTCCCTTGGCGCTACCCAAATCCCAACACCATCCTGGCTGGTAGATGGAGTTGCTGGCAAAAGAGGAAGGACTACATTTCCAATAGAAGCGCTCACTGATGTCTGTGGCGCATGCAGCGCCGGGACCCAGGGCCCGACACCCACACTCCCCTCCCAGACCCGCCACCTCACCTGGGGAGGCCGACGGACCTGCCTCAGTTGGCAGGGGGCTGGAACCGGGTGAGGAAGGCGGGGAAGGCGAGCAGGTTCCATGGGCAATGTCCACGACTTCTCGCAATGCTTTATGGTCACGGCTCCGGCCGTGTTTCCAGGGACCCTGCCTCCAGGCCAGGGTCACGGGGCTGTAGTGATGAAGTTGCCATGTGCTTTCTAGAGCACCGAAGGAGGCGGCCCTCCGTATCTAGCGAAGTAGGTTCAATCGGGAGCAGAGCGCAGGAGAGTGAGGCACTTTCCCCTCTGCTTTTGGCTGCCCACGCTGCCATAGACTGCAGAGACTGCTACTCTGCAGCTACTCCGCGGCCCCTCTGCGGTGAAAGAGGGTTCTTATGAGAGTCCAACCCTCTTAGCAATGAAGATGGTGAAAAGACTTCACAGGTTGAAGCAAATGACAGCAGCAGCCAGCACAACACTATTCACTCAGCCATAGACAAGTCGCCTTTCTTCTGTTATTATGGCTTTCATCTCACCTGGCTTCTGAGAATCACTTTCTTGATTACCCCGGTTCCCTATGTGGAACAGCACCTGGAAAACCTTTGCAAAATGCAACAACAGACCCTCCAAGCCCTAAAGGACTCACAAGTCAACAATAAAAAGTACGCCGACCACAAGAGAAGAGGAACAGAAGGGTATCACGAGGGGGATTTGGTATGGCTCTCCTCCAAATACCTTCCCAGGCGACTGAGACCTGGAAAATTCTCCCTGAGGTACTTTGGTCAGTTTTTAATTCTGAAAAGAGTTAATCCTGTGGCTTATAAACTGAAGTTACCTTCAACCTGGAGTCAGATTCACCCGGTGTTCCACATCTCCCTTCTTAAACCCTTTGAAGGAGGTACTCAAGACAATGTCATCCCTCCTTGCGAAGACAACACTGAGGAGTATGAGGAGAACAAAATCTGTGACTCCAGGGATAATCGGGGTGCTCTGCAGTACTTGATTAACTGGAAGGGGTATTCCAGTGCTCATTGCTCTTGGCAACCATCAGGTCATGTTCATGCCAACCATTTGATTCACAAGTTCCATCGTCAGAATCCCTGGAAACCGGGAGGGTCTTGGAATAAAAGGGGGCATGATGGCATGCTTCCCCGTTCCTGGCAACTCTCTGATTATGTTTCTCTCTTGAAATGCCTTCAGGTGTTTTCCCATCCCAAGATGGCGTCCGCACATTGGAAAGTTGAATCGCGTGATGGGTTCATCACGTATTCATGCCTCCAGTTTTCCAGCTACCCGGCCCCCGCCCACCTGGTGCCTTCCTGGTTGCTGCTCTTTTTCCCAACTTAAAGAGCCCTCCAGCCTCTTTTCCTTTGCAGGTGGGGAGCAGGTGCAAGTGGATCTAGGTCACCTGGCCTCTTCCTTCCTGCTCTTAACTCTTAGATCAAGGGCGTCTCTCGCCCGGGCGTCTGAAGTGAAGGGCAGATGGAGAAAAGCGCAGTTCCTGTTTGAACCTTTTCAGACCAGGAGGACCCAGGGCCTGACCCCCTGCTCAGACAGCAGGTAAGCATGCATCAACATGTGTTTACTCCCTCTGTCCCCACAGGCCATCCCCACCCCCTCTGGTCCCACCGTGATGTTCCCTTGTGCCCCCAACCCTTCTCGCGCACAGGTGTTGCCTGTTTTGCTTGATTATTCTACCCTTCTCCCCTTCTTCCCCTCCAGCCTGCTTCTGCAGGAGTCTGTCCTGATACATTTGGTTTTCACCATCACCGTCTTGTGGCCAATGCTGGATTTTACTTTGATGGACTTCATTGATTCACAGTGTGTCACCCTTTCTCAACTCTCATGCTTGACTTCCTTTGCATCTTGTACTCATGGTGGCCCTGAATCGTGCTGTTCCCATCTTCATGTTGTATCCTGGCTTGCAACATTATGGGCCTCGTTACAAGTTTGCCGGTCCGGTAAAATCGATGCCGGTATTACCATACCAGCATTGTTTACCGGACCAGAGTATTAAGAGCTGCAATGCCAGATTCTTAAGGCCGGAAACAACCTAAGGCAACCCTAAGATTGTTCGCCAGAAGGTTCCTTCTAGTGAGTCCCATCTAAGTTGATCGACGTTTCACTCCCGTAAGTAATAATTGCGATCACCTTCTGTCGGTAGAATGTTATGATGGGTTTCAATTAGTATTTCCCAAATTTGTAATGTATCACTGAGCCTTGGCGAGCTAGAGAGGATGTTTTTCTTTTCAGCTGTACCGCCCAATCTTTCTCTACCTCAGACTGGTTCAAAAGCATTCCCCAGTATTTGATTGTTTTTTGCTGTTCCAACTTTTTACCATTC
Organism: Ambystoma mexicanum; assembly: GCF_040938575.1. Classification (NCBI taxonomy): domain Eukaryota; kingdom Metazoa; phylum Chordata; class Amphibia; order Caudata; family Ambystomatidae; genus Ambystoma; species Ambystoma mexicanum. The sequence continues at coordinate 83,041,604 of NC_090935.1, read as the reverse complement.
ATGTAGAACGTTGTCGCTTTTTTTTTAGTTTTTTGGATGGTCGTCAAGGGCATGATTTGTCTAGAATCACAAACTTGTCAGCATAGATTAGGTGTGGGATCAATATTGCGTTAAGTTCCGCTGTTCATCTGGGATGTCTGAGGAGTACAGGTTAAACAGAGTGGCTGCAAGGGAGCAGCCCTGTTTCAGACTGTTTGTGGTGACAATGGGTGCAAATAGAGCTCCGTCTTGTGATAGCCTGACCTTGATAGTTGTATTGCTATATAGTTGTTTAATTGGCTATAGAATTTCTGGTGGGCAGTTCCAAGTTCTCAATTTTTGCTGTAGTTTCTGTCTATTCACCAGATCAAATGCCAAATGTAGATCAATAAAGGCTGCATAAATCGGAAATGTGTTGATCAGGGACTCATGTTTTAGCAGATTTAGAATGATCAGGTTGACATTAATTCCTGTGTTTTTAGTGAAACCGGGTTGTCTAATGTCAAATCTCTTATTGTTTGTTATCCAAGTGATTTGATTTTTTAATAATATTTTGCCTATTATGTCCAATAGGGCAATTAGTCGGTAGTTCGTGGGTGCTTTCTGGTCTCCATTTTACGAATTGGAATGAGTGTGGCTACCCTCCAAGAGTTAGGAATTTGCTTGCACTCTTCTATGTTAGCAAATAGATGGGCACAAAAGGGGTAGCCCATTCAACAGGATTCTGCTTTATTATGAAATTGCATAGACCGTCGGGACCTGGTGCTCTTGATGTTTTTAATTTTATTATTGTCATCAAGATAGTTTCTTGTTCCCATGTAGATGGCCATGTTATTTCCTCATGCTACGATGTCTTTCTCTCGTTGCCGATGGATTTCCATTTGTATATGGAGGCAAAAAGGGTTTATCTTGAGTGGCGGTCTGAGGGTTTAACAGGTTCCATAATCCTCTTGTGTTATGGGTCCTCATCATTTTTAAGATGTACTCTGCATCATTTTGCAGCATCTGTATTTTTGCACTTTTTGCCCAGTTTCTATGTTTTTGCTTCGCCTTTTTCTTTAGTAGTGGTCCGTTTGGCTGGTTTGATTTTTTTATTTGTGTCAGTTCTTTTCGTAGTTCCCTTTGTTCTCCGCCATACGAAGGTTGAAAACGTGACTGTGTTTTCTTAGAGGCAAGGTTCTTGTTGATGTTTTGGAGAAACGGACTTAGCATCCATTCATAGTTTATTTTATTCAGTCCAAGGCGGGTTGAAGCCAAATACGATTCCACTAGTTGGTTGACTTGCTTTTTGTTGATAAGAAGTCTGGTCGCAGCACTGTTGATTTCCATCTGTATCGGCAGTGCTTTCTTTCTACGTAGGCAACGACCTTCCCAGTCCACACTGATGATGTGGTGGTCACTGTTTGTCGATTGTATGTTTCCAGTAGTGGTTATTTTGTTTATTAATGTACCGCAGATGACTTGCCAGAAGACCATGTGGGTTTTGTTCCTTGATCTGATGTTTTCGGAGACATGTAGAGCGTCAAGTTTCTGATTTTTTTTTCCTTGTTCCAGCTTTTCACTCACGGTGATAGGTTATCTTTCGATAGCAAATTTCCAGTGTTGTCATATAGATGGATGTTTAAGTCACTGCAGATTGTTAGTTGGATGTTTTGATAGGCGTATGTTGTCTCGTCAATAGCGGTACATATGGTGTTGGTGAATTCTTCAGTATTAATTGCTAAGGGATTCCAATAAAGGTTTAGTATCTGTCTGTTTTCATTGTGTTGGTAAGTGATCATCTTGTGATTGATGTAGGTCTATGATATGTTCGTAGACCGTGAGTTGGGCCCATGGGTTTAGGTTTTTGGTTTCTACCATCAGTACATAGACTTCGTTCTTGATCAAGGTGAGTTGACCAGATGAGGGTCGTCCTTTGTGTCGTTGTATCGCTGGGTTCATCGCTGTCATGTAGCCATCACACCCAGGGAGGGATTATAGCCATGTTTCCTGGAGGCATATAAAATGATGTTTCCAAAGATTGTCAGTATTATGGATGAATACGTGATTTGAGCCTCTGGTGTTCCATGAACAAAGTGACAGGACTTTATTTTGTTGTATTGTTAGTGGTTATCTTTATGAATTCCTCGTTGAGTTCATTAAGGAGTTTGCCCCTTCTAAGTCTCTCCAAATGAAGTGATTTGTGTAATTTGGCCGTGAGTAATATCCAGTTTCTTTCGGGTCATTTACATTCATTTGACAGAATTGTGAATGTTAGCATACACCACACTTAAATGAAATTGTGAATGATGACAAGTGCCACACTTGGATACAGGTCGTGATCACTAGCGTGCCTCTAGAAGAAGTCTCTGGTTCGATGCTTTATGGTCCCGGCTCCGGCCGTGTTTCCAGGGACCCTGCCTCCAGGCCAGGGTCACGGGGCTGTAGTGATGAAGTTGCCATGTGCTTTCTAGAGCTCCGAAGGCGGCGGCCCTCCGTCTCTAGCGAAGTGGGTTCAATCGGGAGCAGAGCACAGGAGAGTGAGGCACTTTCCCCTCTGCTTTTGGCTGCCCACGCTGACATAGACTGCAGAGACTGCTACTCTGCAGCTACTCCGCGGCCCCTCCGCGGTGAAAGAGGGTTCTTATGAGAGTCCAACCCTCTTAGCAATGAAGATGGTGAAAAGGCTTCACAGGTTGAAGCAAATGACAGCAGCAGCCAGCACAACACTATTCACTCAGCCATAGACAAGTCGCCTTTCTTCTGTTATTATGGCTTTCATCCCACCTGGTTTCTGAGAATCATTTTCTTGATTACCCCGGTTCCCTTTGTGGAACAGCACCTGGAAAACCTTTGCAAAATGCAACAACAGACCCTTCAAGCCCTAAAGGACTCACAAGTCAACAATAAAAAGTACGCCGACCACAAGAGAAGAGGAACAGAATGGTATCACGAGGGGGATTTGGTATGGCTCTCCTCCAAATACCTTCCCAGGCAACTGAGACCTGGAAAATTCTCCCAGAGGTACTTTGGTCAGTTTTTAATTCTGAAAAGAGTTAGTCCTGTGGCTTATAAACTGAAGTTACCCTCAACCTGGAATCAGATTCACCCGGTGTCCCACATCTCCCTTCTAAAACCCTTTCAAGGAGGTGCTACAATGTCATCCCTCCTTGCGAAGACAACACTGAGAAGTATGAGGAGAACAACATCTGTGACTCCAGGGATAATCGGGGTGCTCTGCAGTACTTGATTAACTGGAAGGGGTATTCCAGTGCTCAATGTCCTTGGCAACCATCAGGTCATGTTCATGCCAACCATTTGATTCACAAGTTCCATCGTCAGAATCCCTGGAAACCGGGAGGGTCTTGGAATAAAAGGGGGCATGATGGCATGCTTCCCCGTTCCTGGCAACTCTCTGATTATGTTTCCCTCTTGAAATGCCTTTGGGTGTTTTCCCATCCCAAGATGGCGTCCGCACGTTTGAAAGTTGAATCGCGTGATGGGTTCATCATGTATTCATGCCTCCAGTTTTCCAGCTACCCGGCTCCCGCCCACCTGGTGCCTTCCTGGTTGCCGCTCTTTTTCCCAACTTAAAGAGCCCTCCAGCCTCTTTTCCTTTGCAGATGGGGAGCAGGTGCAAGTGGATCTAGGTCACCTGGCCTCTTCCTTCCTGCTCTTAACTCTTAGATCAAGGGAGTCTCTCGCCCGGGCGTCTGAAGTGAAGGGCAGATGAAGAAAAGCGCAATTCCTGTTTGAACCTTTTCAGACCAGGAGGACCCAGGGCCAGACCCCCTGCTCAGACAGCAGGTAAGCATGCAACAACATGTGTTTACTCCCTCTGTCCCCACAGGTCATCCCCACCCCCTCTGGTCCCACCGTGATGTTCCCTTGTGCCCCCAACCCTTCTCGCGCACAGGTGTTGCCTGTTTTGGGTGTTGCCTGTTTTGATTATTCTACCCTTCTCCCCTTCTTCCCCTCCAGCCTGCTTCTGCAGGAGTCTGTCCTGATACATTCGGTTTTCACCATCACCGTCTTGTGGCCAATGCTGGATTTTACTTTTATGGACTTCATTGATTCACAGTGTGTCACCCTTTCTCAACTCTCATGCTTGACTTCCTTTGCATCTTGTACTCATGGTGGCCCTGAATCGTGCTGTTCCCATCTTCATGTTGTATCCTGGCTTACAACATTATGGGCCTCATTACAAGTTTGCCGGTCCGGTAAAATCGATGCCGATATTACCATACCAGCATCGTTTACCGGACCAGAGTATTAGGAGCTGCAATGCCAGATTCTTAAGGCCGGAAACGACCTAGGCAACCCTAAGATTGTTCGCCAGAAGGTTCCTTCTAGTGAGTCCCATCTAAGTTGATCGACGTTTCACTCCCGTAAGTAATAATTGCGATCACCTTCTGTCGGTAGAATGTTATGATGGGTTTCAATTAGTATTTCCCAAATTTGTAATGTATCACTGAGCCTTGGCGAGCTAGAGAGGATGTTTTTCTTTTCAGCTGTACCGCCCAATCTTTCTCTACCTCAGACTGGTTCAAAAGCATTCCCAAGTATTTGATTGTTTTTTGCTGTTCCAACTTTTTACCATTCATGTAGAACGTTGTCGCTTTTTTTTTAGTTTTTTGGATGGTCGTCAAGGGCATGATTTGTCTAGAATCACAAACTTGTCAGCATAGATTAGGTGTGGGATCAATATTGCGTTAAGTTCCGCTGTTCATCTGGGATGTCTGAGGAGTACAGGTTAAACAGAGTGGCTGCAAGGGAGCAGCCCTGTTTCAGACTGTTCGTGGTGACAATGGGTGCAAATAGAGCTCTGTCTTGTGATAGCCTGACCTTGATAGTTGTATTGCTATATAGTGGTTTAATTGGCTATAGAATTTCTGGTGGGCATTTCCAAGTTCTCAATTTTTGCCGTAGTTTCTGTCTATTCACCAGATCAAATGCCAAATGTAGATCAATAAAGGCTGCATAAATCGGAAATGTGTTGATCAGGGACTCATGTTTTAGCAGATTTAGAATTATCAGGTTGACATTAATTCCTGTGTTTTTAGTGAAACCGGGTTGTCTAATGTCAAATCTCTTATTGTTTGTTATCCAAGTGATTTGATTTTTTAATAATATTTTGCCTATTCTGTCCAATAGGGCAATTAGTCGGTAGTTCGTGGGTGCTTTCCGGTCTCCATTTTACAAATTGGAATGAGTGTGGCTACCCTCCAAGAGTTAGGAATTTGCTTGCACTCTTCTATGTTAGCAAATAGATGGGCACAAAAGGGGCAGCCCATTCAACAGGATTCTGCTTTATTATGAAATTGCATAGACCGTCGGGACCTGGTGCTCTTGATGTTTTTAATTTTATTATTGTCATCAAGATAGTTTCTTGTTCCCATGTAGATGGCCATGTTATTTCCTCATGCTACGATGTCTTTCTCTCGTTGCCAATGGATTTCCATTTGTATATGGAGGCAAAAAGGGTTGTCCACACGTCTTCTGGAATGACCTCTATCAGTTTATCTTGAGTGGCGGTCTGAGGGTTTAACAGGTTCCATAATCCTCTTGTGTTATGGGTCCTCATCATTTTTAAGATGTACTCTGCATCATTTTGCAGCATCTGTATTTTTGGACTTTTTGCCCAGTTTCTATGTTTTTGCTTCGCCTTTTTTTTTAGTAGTGGTCCGTTTGGCTGGTTTGATTTTTTTATTTGTGTCAGTTCTTTTCGTAGTTCCCTTTTTTCTCCGCCATACAAAGGTTGAAAACGTGACTGTGTTTTCTTAGAGGCAAGGTTCTTGTTGATGTTTTGGAGAAACGGACTTAGCATCCATTCATAGTTTATTTTATTCAGTCCAAGGCGGGTTGAAGCCAAATACGATTCCACTAGTTGGTTGACTTGCTTTTTGTTGATAAGAAGTCTGGTCGCAGCACTGTTGATTTCCATCTGTATCGGCAGTGCTTTCTTTCTACGTAGGCAACGACCTTCCCAGTCCACACTGATGTTGTGGTGGTCACTGTTTGTCGATTGTATGTTTCCAGTAGTGGTTATTTTGTTTATTAATGTACAGGAGATGACTTGCCAGAAGACCATGTGGGTTTTGTTCCTTGATCTGATGTTTTCGGAGACATGTAGAGCGTCAAGTTTCTGATCTTCATTTCCTTGTTCCAGCTTTTCGCTCACGGTGATAGGTTATCTTTCGATAGCAAATTTCCAGTGTTGTCATATAGATGGATGTTTAAGTCACTGCAGATTGTTAGTTGGATGTTTTGATAGGCGTATGTTGTCTCGTCAATAGCGGTACATATGGTGTTGGTGAATTCTTCAGTATTAATTGCCAAGGGATTCCAATAAAGGTTTAGTATCTGTCTGTTTTCATTGTGTTGGTAAGTGATCATCTTGTGATTGATGTAGGTCTATGATATGTTCGCAGACCGTGAGTTGGGCCCATGGGTTTAGGTTTTTGGTTTCTACCATCAGTACATAGACTTCGTTCTTGATCAAGGTGAGTTGACCAGATGAGGGTCGTCCTTTGTGTCGTTGTATCGCTGGGTTCATCGCTGTCATGTAACCATCACACCCAGGGAGGGATTATAGCCATGTTTCCTGGAGGCATATAAAATGATGTTTCCAAAGATTGTCAGTATTATGGATGAATAAGTGATTTGAGCCTCTGGTGTTCCATGAACAAAGTGACAGGACTTTATTTTGTTGTATTGTTAGTGGTTATCTTTATGAATTCCTCGTTGAGTTCATTAAGGAGTTTGCCCCTTCTAAGTCTCTCCAAATGAAGTGATTTGTGTAATTTGGCCGTGAGTAATATCCAGTTTCTTTCGGGTCATTTTACATTCATTTGACAGAATTGTGAATGATGACAAGTGCCACACTTGGATAGAGGTCGTGATCACTAGCGTGCCTCACATCTAGACAGAATATTGAAGAATAGCAATGCCACACTCAGATGGAATTATGAATGATAGCAAGCATCACACCCACACACAACTGCAAGGACAGCAATACCAACTAATAAATCGACTAACAATTTCATCCCTCTGCATACACTGCTCAAACGCTAACCAAACACAACCACAAACCTAAAAAGCAGCAATCCGCATAAACTTCACTACAACAACAAAACAAACCACACAGACTTGCACAACAGCACACGACGAATACCGTCCGTAAAACACCCCAAGCCCAGCCAACGGACCCACCGGGCTGAGGCTGCCAACAGCACATCACTGCTCTCTTGCACTTTTCCAGCTTATCTCTACTAACTCACCCTCACCCCTCCCTTTTTTCAGAGCCGCCAGAGCACCAGGGGACCACTCGGTGGTGATAGTGCGTGGTACAAATATCCTTTAACATTAACATCAACATTCATTTGTGGATTGTGTCTTATTAAATGGGGTGTGTTGACGCGGGTATGGTTCTCTGCCTGTAATGTATTGTGTGGCCTTCTTCGTATTGGTCGATTATGATCATTCGCAGGAGGACTTAGGTCGTTGCTTGTATCCTGGTCTTCTGCTGCATAGTTGTACAGATTTAACAGTAGCTCTAGCTGTTGCTGTTCCTCTGATATGATTTGCTGATCCAGGCCAATTATGGTAGTATCTATTCGGTTTTGGTCACAACTATTAGTTGAGATATCAAATTGTTTGTCCACAGGTTTAGTTTTTTGATTTTATGCATCGCGCTGGGTTTTGGTGTAGTAAGATTCCTTAGGAACGCTCTCGATCCGTTTGTTTTTTTTTTCCTTGTTTTGTTTATAGTTTGTTGCTGTCAGGAGGTCTTCTTATTAGGCTTAGTGTTGTTGAAGAACGCAAAATATTCTGTTTCTTCTGAAATGAGGTGTGTAGTATCGCTTTTACTTTCATTAATGTTCGGAATCGCTTTTTCTATCATGTTTCCTACTCCTATGCTGCTTCCCCCTGTTAAGGCGGCGGGCTCGGTGGCTAGGGTTTGGTTGGTAAGTTGACTTTGTTCTGTAGTCATTTGGGTTCTTTTGATTTGTGGTTGTTTTGTCTTTTGAGAGTAAGCCCAAGATTGCAGTTGTCAAAGAAACATTTTCTTCGCGATCTTTCCTTGCTTTTTCGAATAGTCGGGATTGCCATTGTGCGTTAGTTTCAGCTTCTAGATTAAGTCAGTTGTGTATTGTATTAATAAACGCCTCAAGGTATATCTGTTTGGAGTGTATGAGTGGGAGGAGCGTGGCTTGATCTTTTTGCGCGTCCCTGCTCGCCTCTTGTAGTTTCATGAGTGGGGTCATAACTTGGGAGGTACCTGCTAAAAGTATATTTTGAAGGTCCACCGTTGTTGTAGGTATGGCCTCTTGTTGTCGTCTCAGCGGGGGATGATCGTCGCTGGGTTGGCATTGACATTTTAATTGATTAGACTCCTCTTTCAGTTTCGGAGGGTCATTCCAAGTATCATGTTGGTATCTTGCAGAGAAGTTTGTGCGTCTGTTGGACATGTTGGTATTGTAGATCGCAGAGTTGAAGAGTTTCACATGGCCGGGTTATTGAACTTGGTTGAAGAGTGGAAGACTTTGTTCCATTTTTCTTGACTGTTCATCAGATCTTCGATCTCTGTTATGTCGAGGGTTAGACGGGCCTTCCATGATTCTATTGAGTTCCATTTCGTCTGGACAGATCCATCTAGCTTGGTGGTGTGCATATATTTCTTTTCCCATCGCTTCTTGGCTATCGCAGCTTTCTCATTTTGCATCAATGATGACCGAGTATCAGCAGGGCAATTTCGCCGATTCGAATTTATGATAATCGGTGGCTGTGTGTTAATGGATTCTGTGTGAGTTTTAGGAACATGATTGTCTGGTGGGAGATCGGATTGGTGGTATTCCTCATTCCGTGAAGGCATGCAGGTTAATGTCGAGATCAAGGGGGGATGATTGTCATTATTTGTTATCTCCAGTTTTTCAATGACTGCTCCACATTCGTTTGTGACCCGGGCGGGTCTACTCGATCGAGTCCATGTCACGACCCATTTCCTTGAACCCCCCGGTCAGGCCCATGGGCCAGGAGGGGTCTCGGTTTGGGCCCCCAACAAGTTTAGGCATCCTTGGCTAAGGCCCTCTTGGGGCAAGTCCTGGCGCCTTTGGCGCCAGGCTCATACTTAATAAGACTTGTGCTTGGTGCTGGGGACTACTTTTTCAATGCCAGTCAACATGGAGGCATCCACATAGCTTGGCTCCTGGGAACCAAGCTATGCAGTATAGTGTTTTGGGTGTGGTAGCCTAGGGACTACTTTTCCTGCACTATTTTTCTTGAGGCTATTTAAACCACACCCGATTGGAATCCAGCAACGTGACGCTCACCGTGTTCTGCAGCATCTGCAAACCTCGGATGAACCGCACCTGAAAGGACAAAAGGACATCATTATTAGCAGCAGCTTACCTGAGATTCCACCGTTAGCTGTCCACTGCTCCTGCGAGCAGCATCCAAGGAACAGTGTGCCTCCTGGATCATCGAACCTGCAAGTGAGAAAAGAGACATTAGACTATACATTTGAGCTGGCAGCTTACCTCAAGTCACCCCTCGATCAGCACCGCTCTGGAACTCCTTGCTCCGATGAACACCACAACCTGCGGGAGCAAAAGACAACAGGTTAGCAAGGCAAGACATCATCATAGCGCTGCGCACGCACTCACCTACCGCATCAAGGCGCTCTCGAAACACCATCAACCGCCGGTGAGTCCTAAACCAGCCAACGTTCCACAGCGGACTTCCGCGCACCTAAAGACAGAAAAAAGACATTACAAATCAAGGAAAGGCTTACAGTTCAGGTTCAAGTGTATTTATACATATAGCAAAACAAATGCATTGTATAACAATTGACAATTCATCACCACTTATAAACACTAGTTAAAACCTCATAATTCATATATATATACAATGCAGTTCATTACATAGTCACTCAATACAGCGTAAGATCAGTACAATCTGGTTATAAAAGGCAGTAATAAAATATATCAAATTTAGATCATCACCACGCGAGAAACAAAGCCACAGGTTTTCAATTTCACTAGGATCATTATGATTGTTGTAGGACTTCATATGTTTGTATCGTACAGCATACAGACTTTCACATATAATCAATAAATGATGAGGTGTCTCAGTTATTTCATTTCCACATAATCGACACATACGCATCGTGTACGGTAAACCCATTTGGGCTCCTTGAGTGTCGAGCGCCACTGATCTATTAAATTTGAGTATTTGATATACTCGGACAGTTTGCGGACTTGGATAAGCATTGATGTAACCTGGTGTACATGTCTGGTTATACGCTCTTGGCAGTAAAAACCACTATGCGATTTAGTAGCAAGATTGATTAACTGTTGTTCATAACAGATTTCTTTCAGTACTCTTTTCAATGTTAATTTTATGCTCAGGATGCTAAGTTTGCTTTGTATGGACAATACCCCAATCCAGTTGCAATGGAATTTTTTTCAATTTGCCCATAATCCCAAACAAGGCAGACCCGTCCAAACTCATTATGGCAGCAATATAAGGTACGATTATGGTATCAACATTCAGGCGGTTTAACTTTTCATAATTTAACACACAGTGACTGGTGAAGACATATGACATCCCTAGTAGGTTAAATTCTAGGTAGATATACTCCACACTGATGGTGGGTGGTAAACGGAATACTTTGTGTAGTAGACGAGCTTCAAACCGTTCCACCAATATAATGATATTGTGTCCCCAAATAATTATTGCATACAATAATATGGCTCAAATTTTAGCTATGTATATGGTTAGTACTGCAGACACAGAATAACCACAATTTCTGTCAATAAAAATACTCAGGGCATTAGTTGCAATAGTGCAATGACTTTGAAGAGATGTCCAGTGTGTGTTCCATTTCAAACGGTCATCCACAATAACACCCAAGTACTTATAGCTGTTTACTTGTTCCACCCTTTTGTTATTCAATTGCCACACATATTTTTTTGGCTGTCTTTTTTTGGTGAATGCCATCACTTTGCTCTTATCGATGTTAATTTATAAGCCATTCTCAGAGCAATATTTTCCCAGGGCGTCTAACATATGTTGAAGTCCAGCGGGAGTATAATCTAGCAAAATAAGATCATCTGCGTGAGCTATCCAGCCAACAATTACCTCAGAGATCTTCACTGGGTTCGCCTTACCTAGGCGAAACACAAATTGCATGTCTGCCAGATATAAATTGAAGAGCACCGCAGCAACCATGCACCCCTGTTTTACTCCACTAGTTGTTGGCATGGTTGCTGATAATTTGCCTTCAGCATTTAGGTGTATCTGTACTGTTGTATTTGTATGCAGCATCATAAGCATTCGGAGAAGACCCGGAGGGATACCCCAACTGTGCAACTTGTGCCACAACTGGTTTCTCTGCACCGTATCAAACGCCGCACAGAAATCGATGAATGCACAATACACATCAAGAAAGGCTTACAGTATACAGTAATAAGACCTACCTGAGAGACTGTAAAAGGGCAGCATCAGTGAAGTAACTAGATCGCATTCGCCCACAGAGGACAACGCGCCCCTGCCAAGAAGGCAGGACGGAGAGCACGCCAAAACCCAAAACAAGGTGAGGAAAGGTCCGGGAGGGGCCGCGGGCTTACCGGGTGTTGGGAGGCTCTTACCCCTGTTGCTCAGACTTGAACATTGCCCACCTGTTTTCCAGGCAGAACCTCCCCGCTGATAAATCCAGGGAGCGACCGAGAGGGATACCAGAGTCCCGGCAGCTGGGTGGCGTCCCCGTGGATACCAGGTCAGCGTAACAGTCCAGGTACCCCGTCCTTCATCTCATTGTTAATAATGGTTGTTGCCTTCATCTTCCGTGTCGAGTGAGCCGGTTGCATTGAGTCCGGCTGCTGGGGGGCAGGCAGGCCGGCGTCATTGTCGAAGGAATAGCAGTCCACCTGCACATTCGATGCCGCGGATGTGGGGTGGGAGACGGCGGGGACAGATGGCGTCCTGTTCCTCAGTCTTGTAGCCAGTCCTGCAGCATTTGCCATGGCAAGGGGATCAGCTGTGGCAGGAGCGGTTAGCTTGCTCGCATTAAGATAAGGATTATGAAACTGTTGGGGGAGACGAAGGCGGGATGAACGCACGGCTGATGGAAAGCTCCATGAGGCAACCCACTCAGACAGACTTAACTCAGCTCGATTTTGCAGGTCGTTGGGATTGTTAGACCTTGGGCACCACTTTGTGTGCTGTGTCTGTGATATGATATAATTATATGTCAAGCTCCATATATCTGTCGCGGAGGGAGGAGACAAGGGTCTGAGAAGGTTTTCGTCAAAAAAAGAGCCTGGAGAGAGTCAGGAGGACTTCTCAGAATACCACCGAGGGTCGAGAACACCTTGGGTGAAACAAAAATTAATCGGCCGCCGAAGGCAGCGGGAGGGACACAGCGAGCGGGATCAAAGAGATGACCCCTACAGTCTCCCGCTCGCACAGCAAAACAGTCTTACCAGGTTAGTTGTGATGGATCCGGCTTACCCACCTGCACACTGGTCAGTGCCTGGCGTCTTCACCCTAAGTGAAAGGAGAATTAGTCGGCTGCCGAAGGCAGCGGGAGGAACAGGGCAAGCGGGATCAAGGGGAGGACCCCCGCAGTGTCCCGCTTGCACAGCAGTCTGACCAGGTTAGTTTCGATAAATCCGGCTTACCCGCCTGCACACTGGTCAGCGCCTGGTGACTGCAGCATCCTCCACCTAGCTCTCTCGACTCTGCTGGCGCTTCCGGCACGGGTGGTGACAAGGGCATAGGTTGGGCGCTGCTTCTGTTTCTGTGCGGTGCGGCTCGAGGGGGCTAGTCAGTCTTGATATTCACAGCGTCTGGCTGTCAGGGAGACCGCAGAGCTGCAGAGCCAAAGGCCAAAGACCAAAGACTGCCGGACTCTGCCGCCCACTCCGCAGTGAGATAGGGTTTATGAAGGATAGGCAGCAAAAGAGGACTGGGCACCTCTAATTCTCAAAGCACACTCACTGGTAGGTTTGCAGACCAAAAAAACTCTGCTGCGGACTCCACGGCCCGCTCCGCGGTGAGATGGGGTTTATGAAGGATAAGCAGCAAAAGTGGACTGGGCTCCTCGAATTGTCCAAGCACTCTCACTGGTAGGTCTGCAGAGCAAAGACTCTGCTGCCGAACTCTCCGGCCCACTCCGCGGTGATATGGGGGTTATGAAGGATAGGCAGCAAAAGAGGACCAGGCTCATCTAATTCTCCAAGCACTCTCACTGGTAGATTTTCAGACAAAAGTCTCTGCTGCCGGACTCTGCCAGGCTATCTTACTGTCACCCTCATACAATCCCTCTGCTCTATCTTTTCCAACTCCCTCCACCACTGTTTCTAATTTCACACCTGTCTCAGAATCTGATGTCGCCCTTCTTCTGTCTAAAACCCACCCTACTGCTGCCCCTGGTGACCCTCTTCCCACCTCACTTATTCACAAAGTCTACCCACTCCTGTTATCTTTCCTCACCTCCTTTTTCAATATCTGTCTTACCACTTCCACATTTCCCTCTGCCTTCAAACATGCAATCATCATTCCTATCTTGAAGAAACCCACTGCAAACCCCCTTCTTGTGTCAAACTTTCGCTCTATATTTCTCTTACCCTTTCTATCTAAGCTTCTTCAGCGCCTAGTTAACTTTCAAATCTCAGCTCACGTCTCCGAGCTATCGCATCTTCCTCCTACCTAATCTAATCTGGTATCCTCTTCTGTCCTCATTCTTCTTAACTTATCTGCTGCCTTTGACACGGTGGATCACTCTTTGCTTCTTGACTCTCTCTCCTCCTTTGGTTTCTGTGGTTCTGTTATTGCCTGGTTCTCATCCTATCTATCTAACCTTTGCCGTTTCATGGGGTGGCAACACCTCTCCTTCCTTTCCTCTCGCCCACGGTGTCCCCCAAGGCTCAGTTCTTGGTCCTTTTCTATTCTCTGTTTTACCTTTCTAGCACCCATTATCTCATCCTTTGGGGTCTCACACCACTTCTATGCTGATGACACTCAGCTTTTTCTTTCCTTCTCATCTTTCACCCCAGACATTCATCACACTCTCTCATCCTGCCATAATGCCATTACATCCTGGATGGCCTTTCACTTTCATACTCGGAACACTGGTAAACAGAAGTTCTATTCTTTCCCGCCAATGTTCTTCCACCCCGGCTCCTCCTCCTCCCACTTTCTTTCCTCCCTCCTATATCCCTTTTTCCCCCACTGCTTGCAATCTTGGTCTCTACTTTGACATAACCTTTCCTTCACTCACCATATCTCTCTTACTTCCCACGCTTGTCGATTTCCCCTCTATAATATACGCACAATTCACCCTTTTCTCACTTTCCACGCCACAAAGCTTCTAATATCCGTCCTAATCTAATTCTCGACTTTTCTACTGCTCTGTTCTCTTCTTTGATCTTCCTTCCTCCTTTCTTGCTCCTCTTAAATCAATCTGTCATTCTTCCATCTGTCTTCTCTCCCATTGGGACTCAATTTCTTCATCTCTTGCCTCACTTGGATTACTTTCTTTTTACTCTCAACTCAAGTACAACTTTCTCTGTCTTGTCTTCAAATCTCTCTATGGTTTTGCCCCTAACTATCTTTCATCTCTCCTCTCCTTCTATTCTCCTTTCGTCCTCTCTGCTCTGCTGGTCACTTTCGACTTAATGGCCCTCGTGCCCCTTGTGCACAATCCCGTTTTTGATCTTTCCAATGTCTTGCTCCTTTTAACTGGACCTTTCTTCCTCTCTCCCTCCGATCCATCACTTCCTATTCCCTGTCCGCTCTTCTTTAAAACGCATTTACTTCAGTCGTCTGTTTGATTGTTACTGGCTGATTCTGAACACCGATTTCCATTGCTTATTTTTGGTGAAAGGCGCTACATAAAATATAATAAATACAAAAAACAAATACAAATCAATCCTTAGTTGTATTCAATCATGAACACTGTACAGACAGTACTAACATGGAATTACCAAATTAATCACAAGTACCCTTTCTCTTGCTCCCATGCAGGTGATGCCAGGTATCCCTTCAAGGGCTGGCTCATAACCCCCATAAGGAAACCAGTCAAAAGGCATGAAGAGGACTACAACTGTGCACATGTCACCATTGAGCAGACATTTGGTCTGTTGAAGGCCCAGTTCCACTACCTCTGCAGGTCGGGGGGTGGGCACTCATTTACGTGCCAGAGAAGAAGGGAACAATTGCGTTAGTATGTGCCATGATACACAACATGACCATCTGGCGCAATATCCCCTGCCCCCTGACATGAAAATGATGCCACCTGAGGATGATGATGAGGAAGATGGTGGAATTCCTCAGCGGCACAATGTAAATGAAGGATGTGCGACACAGCAAGACTTAATTAACCACTACTTCAAATGGACTGCAAATGACAAGGCACTGGCCATGGGTCACATTGGGCACTGGGTACTGTACATTATTAAATAGACACACAGTCAAGAATCAATGTCTAGTCATGTGTTATTCTTTTACACACCAGCTGTATTTAACTACAACTACTGTCTGTTAAATTGACCCCAACCCCCTCCCCATAACCCCCACACCCAATACCCCAATACCCCCGCTCCCACTACCCCCACACCCAATACCCCAACACCCCCTCCACATTACCCCCGCACCCAATACCGCAACTCCCCCTCCCCCATCACCCCAACAACACCTTCCAAACTATTCCCTCCCCACATGCACTTGTAAGTTGTCCTATTCACGCCCCCTTTTTGGAGGAGCGTGGTGAAACTCTGGGTGGTGAACTAGTCGATGCGAGTGATGCACAGGGCTAGTTTGAGTAGAACTGACCGGGTTGGGGGGGTTGTGGTGATGTTCTGTTGTTCCGCTATAGCGGTTGCCAACTGGGTGATGGACTGGGCCATGGCAGGCATGACAGCATTTCCTTCCCTCACACGCCTGGCCACAAAGAACACAACTCTGCTCATCATTCTTGCAGTGTCTTGCAGGACATCCTCCATGATCTGCCATGTCTGTTCTGCCTCTGTCACGTACTGTGTGACCAAGGCCTGCATTTCCTGCTGCCGCCCTTCCATGCCAGAGAGTCACCCCTCGATGTCCCTGATGTGGTGGAGACCTGGTACTGGCAGGGGAGGTGGGCTACGAGGGCTTGCAGGACTGAACACAGCGTTGTCTCTATGGGTGCCAGGGCCACTGGCCTCCACTGCGCATTGTGCACCTGAGCCATCTACATGCATGTTTGACTGGCTGGGTGGCTTTGATTCTGCGTCCTCCTGCTGGCCATGGCCTGGGGAGTCTGCCTCCTCCTGATGGCTGTGGCCAGTGGAGTCTGCCTCCACCTAGTCACTGTGCACTGCGGATTGTGCCGCCTCACCCTGCTCGCTGTAAATGCAGATAGTGCCTCCTCCTGATCACTGGACACTTTGGGTTCCAGCTCTTCCAGCTGAAGTGCCTCCTGTGCCCCAGATGTTGATAAGTACCAGGAGGCCTTGCTGGCAGAAGTTGATGTTTGCCAGGGGGCTTGCTGGAAGTTGATGGTGGGTTCTCGTGCTGCTGGCCAGCCTGTGTTTCCTGGTGGCGGGAGGTCTGTGCCATGGATGGTGTCTTGCAGTGCAGGTGGACGGCTCCAGGCTGGAGGCGGTGTCTTCTGGCAGCAGTGCTACATGGATACGGTAGAACCGGCATGCCGGTAATTCACTTTTTTTTTTTACTGGCAAGCTCTTAATGAGGCCCAATGTGTTATTACTGACTTCTGCAATTGTATTCGCTCTTCCCCTCTTGCTTCTTCACACTTTTTTGACTGATTACTCTCTGTTCCCTTCTCCTCTCCCTTTCTCCCTTTTCCTATCACCTCCCCTCTACCCCTTACTTTCTTCTATGCACTTACTCTATCAGAATTGTCCCTGGACCTAGTATGATCCAACCTTGTCTGTCTCCTCTGCCTCCCCTTACTTGTCCCCCGCCACTCCAGTGCTATCTGAAATTTCATCAGGCCTGGTACGATAGTCACTTGTTTTGTTCCTCCCCTCCCTTTCTGCACCCTCTCCCTCACCTTTTGCTTTTCTCTGGCTCTACCAGAAATGTTGTCAGGCCTAGTACGGTTCATTTCCTTCCCACTCTCCCCCTCCCTTCCATATCTATGTCATAGCTCTTGCACTATCTGAAATGTCGTCAGGCCAAGTACGATAGTTCCCTTCCTTATCTATGTCATAGCTCTTGCACTATCTGAAATGTCGTCAGGCCAAGTATGATAGTTAATTTCATATCTTACTGTTCATGGCCTGTAAGAATGTCATTGTATTTTCCCTTGCTCCCTCCCTTACCTTGAAGTGCTTTGAAACACATTGTGTATAGGCGCTATATACATAAACTATCATATCATATCATATCAAGTATCTCTCCTTGCGTTGCAATTGTCTTTCATTGCGGAATGCTAGTTTTCCTGTTTATTCCTTGCCTGGCGATCCTTGCCCTGTGGATTCTTGCTTGTTCTCTGGTTTCCAGTGCTGCTTCCCTGCAGGGTTGCCAGCATTCTCCTTCCTCCCCCTCACAGATTCGCCTGCGTCTGCCTTCTGCTCTGATTCCCCCAGACTCTCACGGCAGCTCTGCATTCTACCGTTTTCTCTCCTTTACCATGCGGTTCATTCCGCTCTGCATTTTCTGCCTTCTCGCCAGCTCCTGCTCAGGCTGCTATTGTTTTCTCAAAATGGCAAAGGTGATAGAGGTGCACTCAAGAAGTATGTGTTGTTCAAGAAGTAAGTTTCTAAGACTGTCAATGGGAACGTTATTAAAGGTGTAGGTACTCCTGTGTATGTCTATGCCTAGAGACCCAAGCTACTCCTCACTGATGAGGCCCAACAAGGATGAAACATGTTTGGGGATGGTTGCGGTCTCGTGCAGAAGGGATCTGACCTAGCAGTTTGGGCTGGACTGCCTCTTTTGGGGTGGGGCCAAGTCTGATTTGTATATGTTCTTTTCCCTTCTGCAATGGTTTGGCAGGCGAAGAACGATTGTCTGGAGGGTTGCTCAGAGCAATGCAAGTGGTTAAGATTCATTCTAAACCTTCCAGCCATCACCTCTTTGTTTTTGCTTTGTCACCTAGAGTGGGACGGGTATGTCCAGACGTGGGTCCCGTGCCTGCTGGGCCTAGAAACCAAAGCTACTCTTCACTGATAAGACCCAACAAGGTCGAAACATGTTTGGGGATGCTTGTGGTCTCGTGCAGAAGGGATGTGACCTAACAGTTCGGGCTGGACTGCCTCTTTTGGGGTGGGGCCAAGCCTTATTTGCATATGGTCATTCCCCTTCTGCAATGGCTTGGCAGATGAAGAACAATGGTCTGGAGGGTTGCCCAGAGCAATGCCAGTGGTTAAGATTCATTCTAAACCTTCCAGCCATCACCTCTTTCTTTTTGTCTTGGCTACAAGACAGGCAATGAAGTGAAAGGGAGAAGGTCCGCCCAATGAATGGGGGACAGCAACAAGGCACACTATGGTCTGATGTAATCAGCAAACATGTTGAATAAAAGGTAATGGAGTACTGAAAGCACAATCAAAAACAATTTAATCAAAACAATTGTAAATATAGAAAATATCAGTAACAAATTCATACAGTGCTAACAAAGCAGTGCAGAAACTCATAACAAAATAGAAATTAGCATGGTAAAATTAAAAAAATGTCAAAAGTGATCAACATTTCAGAGATTGCAAGTGTTCGGTCTCATATAAGGAGCATAAACACTGCCACAAGTCTGAAGGGTGCAGTGTTGTTCCTTATGCGTACAACTCATTTCGGGCCTTGCCCTTCTTCAGGTACAGAACATAGAAACATTTCTGTAATAGATGGATAAATGATGTACATGTAAAACTTTATATCTAAGGGGATGTAATTAAGAAACTCTACCTTATAATTTGGCTGTTAGATGACTAACCTGTGTTCCACAATTGTTGCCCAATTGTCGAGGTAAGTAATCAACTAGATATGGCCAACCATGGAGGAAAAAAGCATGGAGCTCTACAGGAATTCTAAAGGAGAGATAGAAGAGAAAATATGTAGCCAAAGGTTATGTGACGTCATGTGGGACCAGTCGCTCTATAAAAAGCGCTGGGCCCCACACCACGATCATATGTGTTGTTGATAGAAACATGTATACACTCACCAACATGAGAGAACAAGTCCGCCTCGATGATGGCTTTGTGCAGTAATTCAGAAATGACAGCCTTTCAGGCATGCCCATAGATAGAGGGAGGGCTAGTTGACATTGTCTGCAAAAAGCAGAGCCCTATGGAATTAGCTGCATGGATGTTTTTGTATATGTCCTTAGTTTACTGTTTTGTCATAAAACTGTATAAATCAGCAGAGAGTGCTGTGCTGACCATAAGGTGCCAGGGAAGAGGGCAGCTCATAGATGAAGACTTCACCAGGTTAACAGAGTCTACATGGTGAATTGTACGGTTCGAACAATGGAACGGATTACGTCCACAGGACCTGGAGGTTAAGGGGGGGAGGGTGCCAGTAAATGCCGACCATATGGTCTGAGACATAATTAATTTTAAGTGCAGCCTAGCTGCTTCCCTGCAAGTCGTAGGCAGAACAGCGTTCAAGAAATCCACAGGGCTGAATGCAGCTGGAGTGGTTGTCACGGAAACTGCGAGGCTTGCATGAGCACTAATTAAGCTCTCCTGTGTGGGGAGTGACAAGGAGCGCCATCCTGGAATGGCTTGATCTATTGTGACGCGTAGCTACAAATTCATAAGAACAGAAAAGCATCACATTCAGATTTGTATTGTCACGATTGTGCCACTGGTGCACCAATTGGCACCCATCGTGGACTATTTGGGACTCAATTGTTTCCATAATACTCCCTGGACAACACCTATTCATATTATTGTCTTTACTTTCTGTTTGCAAAGCTTTGGAACTTTCGTATTTACTTTTACAAACTGCATGTCCCATAATGCGGTTCCATGTAATAATGTTGCCACAAAAATCTCGCCATGCAAAAATATAGCCGAAAAATTGCCGTTTTTTTGTGGCGACATTATTGCATGGAACATGCGGGGGATACCCTCGCAACCCCCAAACTTTTTTATTTTTATTATTTTTTTTAAATATTTTTTTTTTGCCCCTGTCCCCATATATATGGTCACCCAAATAATATCGCTACAACCTTTTCCCGGCGAAAATATTTACGGCGACCATATATATGGGGATAATATTACCTGATACCCATAATGCACCTTGTGGCAGTTCCCATTTCCTGGCTATTCCTATACAGAAGTTTTAGCACTACAATCCACAGAAGTCTTAGAGAACAGTGCATCTTTCGCTTTCCCAGGACTAGAGAGGGCGGAGGCCAATTACATTCAGGTGTGCTGCTCCAGGTGCTGCTAATTAGCCTACTTCAGCACAGGGCAGCTCAGTATTTAAGCAGCTGCCTGCAGGAGCACAGGCCTCTTGCGTTGAGCTTTCGACCAGCCCTTTGTTGCCCTGTTCCTTGGATATTTGCTGTGTCCTGTGGCTTCCAGGTCCTGCTCGTGTTCCAGAGCCCTGTGCTTCCTGCCTTGCTGCACTGCTTCTCAGCCCTCTCTCCCCTGCCTTTTGGCTGCACCACTGTGCCTTCCATACTGCAGCCCTGCTTCCTTGTTTGCAGTCCTCTGTTCCCTGGCTACAGCCCCCTTCCTTGTTTGCAGCCCTGTGTTCCCTGGCTAAAGTGCCCTTGCTCCCTTTCTTATTTAAAGCCCTCTGTTTCCTGGCTTCTGCTCCCTTGCTCTCTTCCTTGCCTGCAGCCCTCTGTTCATGATTCCTGTCCTTGACTTCCTTGATTCTTCAGTCCTCCCCTTTGGTTATCCACTTCAGTTATACTGTTTCCTTAATTTCCCTCTGCTAGCTTTCTCTTGTCCTTCCAGCCCTGAGTTACTGTTCTTGATTCCCGTGTAAAGTTTCTGGTCGCCATTCCCTGCATTTAGATACTGGTTTCTGCCCTTCCTTTCTTCCGGTTCTCTGTTCTGAACCTTGCTCTCTTTGACTTCCTTTTCCCTGGATATTTATGTTCTTGTCTTCACTTGTGTTTTATGTAAATCCTATGTACAGAGTTTGACTGTTGGATTCCAGCAGGCAATCTCTGCCCCTTCCCTTGTCGCGTTTCAGTGTTGTACTTCGTGCCATTGTTTACAGTGTACTGGTTCCTGTTTCAGGAAACAGTCATTGTTCAGATCCTGCTGGACCTGCACCGGCTTCAGTCTTGTGAGTACTGCTACCTTGTTTGTACCTTAGGGTTCAGGTACAGACACCTACTGCTGTTGCTCCCAGCCATGAGCATTCAAAGTGGGCCCCTGTAATAGCAATCTGTGCAGAAGGCTGGAGTTTCCCAAGGTCCGTGGAACACTCTTTCCCATTCTGCGTACACCCCAAGAGGGAACCCAGCATGTTTGCATCATTGTATTCCCAGCTCCTTGTTGTTTACAGCCTATGTTGCCTATCCTTTCTTGTCTACAGGACTCCTTGTAGTCCAGCTTCTTGTCTGCCTTTCTCCCTTTGGCTTAGTGGGCACGCCTCTACCCTCAGGCCCCTCCTGAAATGTATTCATACAGTGCCGTTTAAAAATGGTATGTTGTGAAATACAAATAAAGAAGGAATAAAGTAATGATGATATAATTAACAGAAGTTTGCAGCAAATGGACGTGATTTGTAAATACAGTCATGGGTGCCAGTTTGTGTGTCAATCAGTGTTTATCCCTTTGGGGTTTCTTACATCAAACCAAGTGGTAAACAAGAACGTATAAGTGGTCGCAAGAGCAGAGGTGCTCTTGAACCCAGTTATAAATGGCAACTCATGTACCAGTCTACATTCATCCCTCTGGGTGACATCGAGTCTAGCCGTTAAATCCAAAATAGTTCATGTTGAAGTAATAATTTTGTGAGATTAGCTCATCTTCTTAGTAAAAGCACATGCTCAAATATGATGAACTTGACTTGTGCAATTGAATGAGACTATTTGATGAAGTATTGGGCCACTGGAGATCTTTGAGCTTTTAATAGTATGTTAGGCTTGTGTTTGGACCACCGGGTGTTAACTTTTCTTGTGGTCATCCCAACGTAAAAGAGCCCACAAGGGCATTGATGCCATTGCCATAGATTATGTTTTTCCTATCACAGGTGGATGAGTGATGAAACTTGATTTTGTAGCTCATGTATGGGTGGGTGATGTAATTACACTTTATTAGGTTGTTGCAGTTATTATAGGGAAGACTATTTACTGCAAAGTCTGCTCTAATCAGGTTGTCCCTGATGGATCTACTTTTGCTGTATGCAAAGACTGGTGAAGAGAGAAAAAGTTCAGCTAATATGGGATCAAGTAATAAGGTGTTCCAATACTTTTTCACAATTTTCTTGATTTTGGTGCTTTGGTGGGAATAAGTAGAGATGTACACCAAATTATCTACTTTATGTCTTTCTTTTGGTATCAATGTATCCATTCTGGGCACATTTGTTGCTTTCCACCACACTGTTTTACAGACTCTGGTTCATATCCTCTTTGGAGGAATTAGCCTGTAAGGGATTGGACTTGGTGGGTATAGTCTTGATCATCGGAAATTATCTGCCTGTATCTCAGGAATTGACTAAGCGGACTACTCGAGAAAGTCTTCTTTGGGTGGAAGCTTGTGACTTGTAATGGACTGTTCCTATCAGCGGTTTTAGTGTAGACTGGGGTTTGAAACTTCCCCGATTTCAGGTAGTTTTTTACATCAAGAAGTTCAATTGAGTACCGACTGACTTTGGAAGTAAATTTAATTATGGGAACCATTGTGTCCATAAATTTAATCTAAGTCTTTTCAGGAACCTTCCCAAATTCCAAATAGGTCATCTATGTACCTTACCAGGAATTTTAGATGTTTTTTCCATTTTGCATTATGTAAGATGTTTTGTTCGTCTAGATATGCCATGTACGTTTGGCATAGCTGGGCGCCATGGCAGCCCCCATGGAGGTTACTGAGAGTTGAACAAAATATTTGTTTTCGAACATGAAAAAGTTATTGTTCAATAACATTTTTTTGTGGTTTTAGGATGAATAACTGGTCAGCTTTAAAACTCTCTTCTGTGTTTAGTAAAAGCCATTCCATGGCCTCGAATCCGCCATGGTGTGCAATGTTAGTGTAAAGGCTGGCAACATCGATGGTGAAGAGGTCATTGATGTTTTCATCAAATGGAATGTCGCGTAATTCTATCAAAAAATCATTTGTGTCCTTGATGTAGGTTTTAAATCCCCTTGTTAGGGGTTGGATTGCTCTATCAATGTACTGGGCTAGAGGTTTCAAAAGACTGTTATTGGCCGCTATAATTGGTCTACCTGTGGGTTAGTCAAGGTTCTTGTGAACTTTAGGTAGAGCGTAGATCACTGGCATTGAGGGATGTAAGTTGTTAAGGAATTATTTAGTCCGATGAGTAATCAGCTCTCAGTCATTGCTTTTTTTAGAACAGATTTAGAACAGATTTAGAACAGATAGAATGATTCCATAGGAGACCTCAAGGTACGTGTCCTTATCAGTTAATTGTTGTTCGATTTCAATTTTATACTTAGTGGTGTCCATAAGGACTAGAGCACCACCTTTGTCAGCAGGTTTTATGGTGACTTCAGGGTTCTTCCAAAGACGATCTAGTACTTGTTGTTCCCTGTGGGTGAAATTAGAGCTAGATCGTTTTGAAATTGATTTTTTGGAAGTCATTTAGGATCATCAAGGTATTCTGATTCAACTATGTTGGGATCAGACCAGTTGTCTGAATCGAAGACCAATTTGAGTTTCATTTTGCGAGTTAATTTAAAGAAGCTGATTTTTTCTTTGAGGAGAGAGCTACTGTAGTGTGGTACGAAAGATATGCCTTTCAGTAGTGTATTTTGTTCGAATTTGGTAAGGGAGTGACTCGAAATATATTGATAACTAGGTCTTCTTGGGCTGTAGATTTACTTTGTGAGTAGGATTTTGGCCTCTTCTTGTCTGACGCGGTCTAAAAAGGTAACAGGGGCGGGAATTGGATTCTTGGATGTAGTTGCGACCTGAGAGTATAAGACAATATTAAGTACTTGATCAGAGATAGGCACTTCAGTTTCACTGCTGGATGCGTCCGAGGATGAGATTTTCAGATTGGGAATTCTTTTGCTTTTGAGAAAAGGAACTCTTCCTGTTCTAGTTTGATCTTTTTGATGGTAATACTCTTTCCACGTTTCCACTATATCCAATTTGTAATCTAAAGTGTCGCGTGTGAATTTTTTTATCTTTTTGGATTACATATCCTTCTTGTATCCGTCAAGTTTTGAGTTAATTTCTGCAAGTAATAACCCTAATTCTTCTTTGGAAGTTAAAGATGACAACTGTGCCTTTGTGGATTCAAGTTCAATGTCTATAGAGTCAAGTGATTTTGAGAGTTCTTCAATTGTAAGAATAATCAGATCTAGTGAGTATTTATTCAATGAGTCTCCACCTTTTTACAAACTCAGGGTTGTCTTTACAAAGCGTTGGTTCTAAGTCAACTCTCAAACGCCAGGGGATGCGCTGAGCTCTATACTACTGGGACAATGTTGTTGCATGGAGTTTTCTCACCTTACAATTGCGTTCTCCTGTGGGTTCATCCATTACCGCTTTCCAGTGCAAGCTGGGAAGTGGTGTCCACCGCTACCCATCCTGGTGAAATCCTCCATTCCTGCTTCTCAGTGCATCCTGGGAATCGCAGTCCTTTGTTACATGTCCTGGAATTTTGGAATCCACCGCTACACATCCTGGAAATTGGAGTCCACCGCTACACATCCTCAGAATCGGAGTCAACAGTTACTCAACATAAGAAGTTTATTTGGACAAACAACCTTACCTGGAAGGCTTCCCTTCACTTTGGCTTTTTTTTCCCCCTCAAGGTTTTTTCTTTTTCCTGGGACCTAGATCTCTTGGTGGCCACGGTGCCCACCTTTCCTAACTATTGGTTTACACAGTGGCTACCACGAAGGGCATGCCTTACCTCTTTGCAGCAAAGGACACCTTAACTAAAGAGGTAAGGGATGACACTGACAGAAGAACCTCTCCATCCATTTGGTCCTTATGTCTCTCAAGGCTGGACAAAGGAAAATAAGGTGATGAAGTGATTTGCAATCACATTTATACAGTCTGCACGAGAAGCCTCGCTGGTTTTCGTGCTTCCTTACATCCGTGACTTTTCTTGTGGGCAACAAATTAAAACGAAACAGCATATACTGTCCTCGTAGGTAGCCATTTGGAAATCATGATACTTAGCTAGGGACAGTGCCATGGACCCTACGTTCTGAAAGACACTTTCTATAGAGTTTATAAGCTTTTGTGGCCTCTTGCGTTTCAATCCAGTCAAGATCATACAGTTTCCGTTTCACTAGGACTGGATTCTCAATTAGACCGTCCAATAAGGCCTGCTCCAAGTTATTTACCAAGGCTTTTCTTAGGAGAGCAAAGCCTCCCTCGTTGTTCGTCATTATGCACTTTCAATAAAAAGACAGTGTTTTCCAAAACATTGTGGCGTACATCGAGGTGAGGCCCAGCTCCAGTAACATCTTCTCTGCATCTTGCTGCAGCAGTTTACACTTATAGGGCCTCATCACGAGTTGGGCAGTAACGCCGGCGCTATTAGCGCTGGATCATGGGTTTGGCGGAAGGGTTATTGCCCATTACCCATTGGGCCCATTCGGGAATTCATCATTCCCCATTGGGCCCAATGGGGAAAATTTGCACTATTACCGCCGGCAGATTTCCCGCCGGCGGTATTCGCACCGAAAATAGCCAATTTTGCCACAGATTTCCCCCCACCTCAGAGCTGGGGGGAAATCCGCCAAACCATGATCTGGCGGACCCTTAAATGCGGCAGTAATAGCGCTACCGCCGCATTTAAGAGTTACCGCCAGACTCGTTATGAGACCCATAGTGCTTTATCCAGTTGTTGTAGATCTGTTTCAATCTCTTACAGGTTTCTTGTGACTCCTTTGTATCCTTACTTGTCTGTTAAGCAACGTTTTTTCTTGTCACCACTTCGATATCATTGCGAGTTAGAAAGCCTGTTCTTAAACCGCTTGATCTTCCTTCTGCAAATGTTCTGAGGTTATTGGCATAGTCAAGGCTATTGCTCCTTTTAAGAGATTCCGTGAGAGCTACAATGTGATCAGGGAGTAGTAATTTTAACCTGTTTCTTCCACGAGTGAGTCAAAGGGTTCCTCCCTTAAGTTTTGGTGTCAATACATTCCAACTCTCAATAGCTTTAAGATGTTGTGGTCGCTAAACTTTTTGTCTGTGACCTTTAAGCTCCCCAATTTGCTAAAAGGTTGTCAGAGATGAAGATGTAGTCCAATACCTTCCTCTCGCCACCTCTCTTCCAGGTAGAAGCAGCTGGTATATCCCCCTTAATATGTCCATTTAATCAGCTTGATGTTCCTCATGGATATCTCTTCTCTCCAGTACAATCCTCTTTCCACAAAGGCTGGCACTGATGGAGTAAGTTCGTTAATCAGCTTTGCCCCCTCAGTGAAACAGTGGATGTTTAAGTCCCCACACGTCACGATGTCCAAAATAGGCCAGCTACCCAACGTTTCGTCTATTATGTCCAAGACCATTTGTATAATGCCAACTGTTTTGGGAGCTCCAAAATTCCAATACAGATTTAATAGCATCACAGTCCTTGCATTGTCCTCTTATGGGGACCCTGTTCTTAGTATTAGAACCTGAATCAGTGGAGTTGGTTTCCTTAGTGACACTACTTTTTATTGCGACTAAATGACCCACCATAGGGCGACTGCTTAGTCCTTTCTCTGCCGGGTTTAGATGCCCTGTGAAGCCCTCCAATAATGGGGACTCCTGCAGACATGGTTCTTGTAGGCATATCACATCATAATGGTCAAAATTTAGATCCCCTTTCCCGAAAAGATTAGAAAAACCTCTTGTGTTCCAGCTACCGATGACCATTTGGTGGGGCTGCATTTCCCCTTCCGTCTCCTCCTCCGGCTGTGGGAATTAGCCTCGACCCTATGTAGGTCGTCTATTATCCTTTGGTGTTAATGTATTTTCGACCATGATCCGAAATTGTATATTTTTCTCAGGCGCTGTATTTGTATTTGTATTTGTATTTATTTTATTTGTATAGCGCACCAGGCCCAGGGGCAACCGGGCGCATCACTTAGTTACAACATAAGAAAAACAGACAGAACCATAATTACAAAGTTTACAAGTATAATACAGAATTTACAGGTGTAATAATAGCAATGAGAGGACAAGCAGATTGTATATACATGTACAAATTAAGCAGAGAACCCAGAGCTAAATGTCCTGGGCGGCCAGCCCGGTTTTAGTAAGGTGTTTGAATCTCAAGAATGTGGGTTCTGCTCTAAGCTCATTAGGAAGCGTGTTCCATAGTTTAGCTGCCAAGATAGGGAAGCTAGTTCCACCTGATCTTTGGAGATTGAAACGTGGAACATCAAGGCAGTTTAAATGAGCCATTCTGCGGGGTCTAATGGAGTTATGGAGGGCAAATCGGTTGGCCAGGTAACAGGGAGCTTGGTTATGAAGGCATTTGTGGGTAAGAGCCAGGCTTTTCAGGGTTATACGGTGTGGGATTGAGAGCCAGCGAATATTGCGTCTGGTGTCGGATATGTGTTGGCGCCTGGGAATGCTGACGGCAGCTCTAATCGCATTGTTTTGGACAATTTGTAACTTGTTTAGGTTGCAGCAATTGGTGCCTAGGTACAGTGCGTTGCAGTAATCAATCTTGGATAATACAAGAGTCCTAGCCAGGGTGACACAATTGGTTGCAGAGAGGAAATGGCGACAGGCTGGAATAAGCTTACAGGTATATGCCGCTGCGGAAGAGACTGAGTTAGTTTGTCTGGTCAGGGATAGAGTCGAGTCAATGTAGATCCCTAGGGTTTTTGTGTCCTTGGCGGTTGGGATAGTATTCCCATCGATGATGAAGGACTTAAACGCAGGGACGAGTTTGGTAAGTTTTTGTGGCGAACCAAGAATAAGGAGCTCTGTCTTTTCATCGTTAAGACAGAGTCCGTGTTGTGCCATCCACGCTTGGATGACATGGTAGATGACATTGATAGCGAGGGAGTCAGC
The DNA here is from genome assembly GCF_040938575.1 of Ambystoma mexicanum. Lineage (NCBI taxonomy): Eukaryota > Metazoa > Chordata > Amphibia > Caudata > Ambystomatidae > Ambystoma > Ambystoma mexicanum. The sequence goes on along the minus strand of NC_090935.1, from coordinate 83,013,522 downwards.
AGTGTAGTCACCTGAGATAGTGTAATGCTCACCTGGTTCCCACGGGGGCGCTGGTCTAGTCTGGATTGCTGTGGCCTCTTCTAGCGTGATGCGCAGGACCCGGAACACCGATTGGACAGGACCTCCAAATCGTGCTTGCCTGGCCCGTAGGAATATCCTTCTGCAGATGAGAAAGGGGATTAACAGTCTGCAGAATAGTGTGCTAGCTCCCCCCTTTCCCCCTTCATTCCTCTCTAACTTCCTCCAAACCCCGGTTTAAGCTCACCTTATGGTTTGGAAGGATGAACTCTCCATCCTGCTTCTGGTGCAGGGGCGCGCGTTCGTCCAGTTACTTCACTGGTTTTCAGAATGGCGCTGGCAAAATCCACTTGACTTTCCTGAGCGATGCGCCGTAAGTATGAGAGTTCAAAGTTTAAGTGAGGCCCCCTTTATGTTGTCTTTCTAACCTGTGATCTGTCCTTTATTTCAGGTGCAGAATGAAGGCGATGCGTCGTGGGGTTAAACTGCCGAGGTGAGTAGTGATGAGGGCGATCCCTCTAAATGTCCTTATCATTCCCCAGAAATGTCTCTTGTCTTTTCCCCATAGGGGCCGGGGTACGGTACCTTCCAACGGGCGTTGCCGACCCGAAATGTGGAAGAAAAGCCGGTAAGTATTATGGCTGTTAATCAGGCTTTCCTTCTGTGTTCCTTCTGCTCACCTTTTGTTTCTTCCTCTCTCCCATAGGTGCAGAGATGTGGCGTCCGATGCTGACAGCCGCGATGGAGCCGGGAGATGTCTCGAGGACAGGTGAGTGAAGCGTGGCACTGCAGCGAGCAACGCAATGCTTTTAAATGGAAGTCTTTCTTCAGGGATGCTGGCGAGAAGATTCCGGATGCAGGTAAGAAGTTTGAAATAGTCCTTGGTTTTCACCTTTCTCTTCCTTCCTTGCAGGTCTTCCAGGTTCGAGGCGGGCGTGGCTGGAGTCCAGGAGCAGACACGGTGAGCGTTAAGCTGCAGGAAGCAGAACAACGAGAAGCATGCGCTGCTGTCTGGGCGTGGCTTAAATAGCCTCCAAAGAAGTCCCAGGTATGTATCCTTCCCCAACTAGGTATGTATCCTTCCCTGGCCACGCCCGAGTGAAAAAATAGTCCCTATGAAAAAATAGTCCCTTTCAGGTCTCAGGGAGGCCTGAAGCGTGCAGCATGGTCTGCATCAGTTAAGTGCACAAAACACCTCCCTTTATGAGCCTGGCGCCTATGGCGCCAGGACTGATGTCCAACATGAGCCTGGTGCCAAAGGCGCCAGGATTGAGTCCAAAGAGCCCCTATAAGGGGCCGCTGGGCTTTTACCTGAGGGCATGATGCCTGCTTCCGGGGGTGCTGGGCCTGGCCTGGTGCTCCGGGGGTAGGCATCATGACAGCACTCCCCCCCAAGGCCCCTCCCAAGGTCGTTCCTTCTGGAGGTTTCGGTTTGTTTGGGAAATTCCGATGGAACCTTTTTACCAGCCGAGGTGCATGTACGTGATCACTGGGTTCCCAAGACCTTTCCTGAGGCCCATACCCTTTCCAATCAATTAGATAGAAAAGTTTTGATTTTGAGATCTTAGAATCCAAAATGTTCTTCACCTCGAATTCAGGCTCCCCATCTATCTGAATCGGTTCTGGTGACTTTGTTAATCTGGTTCCTGGGTGCACTGGTTTCAAAAGTGACACATGAAAAACGGGGTGAATCTGCATGTTAGCTGGTAGATTGAGCTTTACTGCCACTGGGTTGATTATAGCTTTGATCGAGTAAGGGCCTAAATACCTTGGATTAAAAGTTTGAGGCCCCTTGAGTGATAGGTGTTTGGTAGCCAACCATACTTGATCCCCTATTTGGTATGGAGGCGCCTCTCTTCGATGCAGATCCGCATTCTTTTTGTATTTCCCTTTCGCATGTTGCAAATGTGCAGTTGCATCCTTGAAGGCTTGAGTAATCGTAGAATGCAAATGGTCCACTGCGGGCATTTCAAGGCTCAGAGGTGAGTCCAAGTCTGAAGTAAGAGGGTGATGTCCATATAGGGTATAAAAGGGGCTCTGACTAGTTCCAGAGTGTATCGAGTTATTGTATGCATATTCAGCCACCCATAAAATGTCCTTCCAATTACCCTCCGATTGTTGCAACATACATCGTAGATATTGTTCAAGGGTCTGGTTCGTTCTCTCCGTCTGACCATCGGTCTGTGGGTGGTGGCTGGTCGAGAGTCTTACGTCGATTTGTGCCAGTTGACAACACTTTTTCCAAAAATGAGAAATAAACTGGCTTCCCCGATCGGAGACTAGTATGGACGGGAATCCATGCAAACGGATGATATTTTCGAGGAATTCCTTGGCAAGAACAAAGGCTGAAGGTAATTCTTTCAACGGAACAAAGTGGGCCATTTTGGAAAATAAATCCACCACGACCAGAATAGTATTGTGACCATTACAAGAGGGCAGGTCCATGATAAAATCTAGTGAAGGGGTGTGTCAAGGTGCTGGTGGAATGTCTAAGGGCTGAAGAAGACCGGCGGGTCTTGTCTTTTGACCTTTGTTTTGGGCACAAACTCCACAGGAGATCACAAAAGATTTAATATCCTTTCGCCAGGAAGGCCACCAGAATTGTCGTTTAACCTTTTCCTCTGTTTTGGCAATGCCAGGATGTCCTTCCATCAGGGAATCATGATGACGGGAAATAACCAGTTCTTGCAATTCCTTTTCTGGCAAAAATAAGCGTCCTTGGAAGTAAGGTAAGTCATCCTTGACTGAAAAGTTAGACCCCCTTTTGATCCAATCCTGCAAGGCGGAAGAGTCCAGGAATTGTTTCACTCATGCTTGAATGTCTTCAAGGGTTTGTAAAGTGGTTATCCCCAAAATTCTTTGTTCGGGAATTATCGGCACAGGTTCTGAGTTTGTGTCTATTTCTTCCATTCCAATTCGGGATAGAGCGTCCGCCTTACCATTCTTATAGCCGGGGCGGTAGGTGATTACAAAATCGAACTCAGCAAAGAACAAAGCCCATCGGAGCTGTCGAGACGATTGAGCCTTGGCAGTTTTTAAATATTGTAAATTTCGGTGATGGCAGACTTAATGGCTAATAGTTCCTTATCGGTGATCGCATAATTTATCTCCGGCGGCGAGAACTTTCTGGACCAAAATGCTACGGGGTGCAGTTGGTTGGTTTCAGGGTCTCTCTGAGACAGGACAGCTCCCGTGGCTAAGCTGGACGCGTCGGTTTTGACTATATATGGGAGATCGGGACGCGGGTGCTTCAAAATAGGTGCGGACGTGAACTTAGTTTTCAGCTCCTGAAAGGCCTGTTCGGCTTCCTCGGTCCATTCAAAACGTTTATTTTTTCGCAAGAGTGCAGTGATGGATTGCACCACACGTGAAAACACCGGGATAAACCTGCGATAAAAGTTGGCAAAACCAAGCATGCTTTGGAGACCTTTCACCGAACTAGGTGATGGCCATTTGAGGATGGCATCCACTTTCCGTGAATCCATTCGGACCCCTTTAGATGTCAGGATGAATCCGAGAAACTCAACCTCGGTGGTATGGAAAACACGTTTTTCCAGCGTGGCAAACAGTTTGTGCTGGCGCAGTTTCTCTAGGACGGCCCTGACATGCTTTCTGTGATCAGATTCCGAAGAGGAGTACACAAGAATGTCATCGATATACACGACAACACAGACATCGATGAGTTCCGAAGGACATCGTTCATGAAGAATTGGAAGGCTGCAGGCGCGTTGCACAACCCGAAAGGCATCACCTGGTATTCGAATAGTCCATATTTTGTACGGAAGGCCGTTTCCATTCGTCGCCTTCTTTTACTCGTACCAGATGATAAGCCCCCCGGAGATCTAACTTGGTGTATACGCAAGCGTCCTTCACCTGGTCAAGGAGTTCAGGGATCAGAGGCAGAGGGTAACGATTTTTAACAGTTATCTGGTTCAATGCGCGGTAATCGATACATGTTCTAAGGTCGCCTTCTTTTTTAGGCACGAAGAACAAAGCTGAGGATGCCGGGGACTTTGACGGGCGAATGAAACCATTGGTGAGGCATTGATCTAAATATTGTCTCAAATGCAGATTCTCTGGTTCAGAAAGGGCGTAAATCCTGCTACAAGGGGGTTGTGCACCGGGCACCAGATCGATTTGGCAATCGTACGATCTGTGGGGAGGTAACGTGTTGGCCTGTTCCTTTTGGAAGACGTCCTGAAAGTCTTGGTACTCTGGAGGTAGTTGCACGGGGACAGAGGTTACTGATGCTAGATTAATCTTTGGATTTTCTGGGTAGCAGGTTTGTGCACAATCCGGGAAGGTTATTCTCTTCGCTCGCCAATCAATTTGAGGATTATGTGTCTCTAACCAAGGGATTCCGAGAATAAGCTGAAACTGTGGAGCTTTGATTACATCAAACACAACTGCCTCCCGATGGCCATCCGGACCTACATGTGTCACCTCAGCTGTGGAATGTGTTACCGGTCCAGAGGCAATTTTGGTTCCATCTACTGTGGTGATGACATCTTTGTTGGTTTTACGACGCAGAGGGAGGTTTATCCTAGAGACCAATTCTCGATCCACATAGTTTCCTATAGCCCCGCTATCAATGTATGCCTTTATAGCATGCAACCGTTTAGGCTGTTCCGGATCTACGAGGACCATTGGCACAATGGAATGCGAGGTCTGAGAGTTAGTTTTCAAGCTCGGCAAGCGGACCCCTACGCTTGCCGGGCGTGGTCGTTTCCCGATACAGAGTTTCCATGGATTTTATCAGCGGCTCCTACCACCTTCTTGGGCGGCTTACCCAGACAATCTCGTAGAAAGTGTCCAGAGGACCCACAATAAAGGCATAATTGCATCTGTCGTCTTCTTTCCCGTTCTTTTTGAGTTAGGGGTCCTTTAACCCCTCCGATTTGCATAGGCTCCGAGCCATCAGCCCCCTTGGGGTTAGCGTGGGTCTTGGCCAACACCCGGGTTTCAAACTTGGACCGATCTGCTTTTCTGTTTTGCAGCCTGTGATCCAATTGGACCACTAAGTCTATATATTCAGTGCATTCTTGGGGCGGATTTACAACTTGTGCCAGGACATCTTTAAGTTCTCCGCATAGACCTCGATAGAATAACGTGATTCTTTTTTCCTCTGGCCAACCAGTTTCCACAATTAGTCTATTGAAGGTTGCAATGTAGGATAGAAGGTCTTGATTGCCCTGTCGCAGAGATAGAAGTTCGTCATCCAGAGCCTGTCCCTGGGAGTGTCGAGCAAATAACCTTTCCATGCTTGTTTGAAATCCTTGAAAATCACGAAGAATCGGGTCATCTTGAGTTACCAGTGGGACTGACCAATCGGCAGCACAGCCGCTGAGATATGACAAAACAAAGGCTACCTTGGTCTGATCATTAGGGAAGGCCCCAGGTCTGCATAGGAAGTGCAAACGACACTGATTCATGAATACGGCGAATCGTTTGGGGTCCCCAGCAAAGCGTTCAGGTGGGGCCAGCGGCATGTTTCCAGGTAGATTAATCTGCACCGGGTTACTCGAAACCACAGGAGCGGGGTTCCCCCCGGAACTGGGTAAAGGAGTTTGTCCAGCTTGACCTTGCAAAAGCTGTCTAGCCAGGTCATCAGCTCCATCCTTTATTACAATCACTTCCCTCCTGAGGGCACTAGTCTCTTGACGAGCGGCGTGTACTTCGGCCCGTAATTCCCCCAGTAATTGGGCCAACTGGTCAGTTTCGCAAGTTTCCATAGCGCCTGGGTGGGAATTTGTAGGAATGCTTCGCGTTCTGTAACGCTCGCCTGGTTCCCACGAGGGCGCTGGTCTAGTCTGGATTGCTGTGGCCTCTTCTAGCGTGATGCGCAGGACCCGGAACACCAATTGGACAGGACCTCCAAATCGTGCTTGCCTGGCCCTTAGGAATATCCTTCTGCAGATGAGAAAGGGGATTAACAGTCTGCAGAATAGTGTGCTAGCTCCCCCCTTTCCCCCTTCGTTCCTCTCTAACTTCCTCCAAACCTCGGTTTAAGCTCACCTTATGGTTTGGAAGGATGAACTCTCCATCCTGCTTCTGGTGCAGGGGTGCGCGTTCGTCCAGTTACTTCACTGGTTTTCAGAATGGAGCTGGCAAAATCCACTTGGCTTTCCTGAGCGATGCGCCGTAAGTATGAAAGTTCAAAGTTCAAGTGAGGCCCCCTTTATGTTGTCTTTCTAACCTGTGATCTGTCCTTTATTTCAGGTGCAGAATAAAGGCGATGCGTTGAGGGGTTAAACTGCCGAGGTGAGTAGTGATGAGGGCGATCCCTCTAAATGTCCTTATCATTCCCCAGAAATGTCTCTTGTCCTTTCCCCATAGGGGCCGGGGTATGGTACCTGCCAACGGGCGTTGCCGACCCGAAATGTGGAAGAAAAGCCGGTAAGTATTATGGCTGTTAATCAGGCTTTCCTTCTGTGTTCCTTCTGCTCACCTTTTGTTTCTTCCTCTCTCCCCTAGGTGCAGAGATGTGGCGTCCGATGCTGACAGCCGCGATGGAGCCGGGAGATGTCTCGAGGACAGGTGAGTGAAGCGTGGCACTGCAGCGAGCAACGCAATGCTTTTAAATGGAAGTCTTTCTTCAGGGATGCTGGCGAGAAGATTCCAGATGCAGGTAAGAAGTTTGAAATAGTCCTTGGTTTTCACCTTTCTCTTCTCTTTCTTCCTTGCAGGTCTTCCCTGTTCGAGGCGGGCGTGGCTGGAGTCCAGGAGCAGGAGCAGACACGGTGAGCGTTAAGCTGCAGGAAGCAGAACAACGCGAAGCATGAGCTGCTGTCTGGGCGTGGCTTAAATAGCCTCCAAAGAAGTCCCAGGTATGTATCCTTCCCCAACTAGGTATGTATCCTTCCCTGGCCACGCCCGAGTGAAAAAATAGTCCCCATGAAAAAATAGTCCCTTTCAGGTCTCAGGGAGGCCTAAAGCGTGCAGCATGGTCTGCATCAGGTAAGTGCACAAAACACCTCCCTTTATGAGCCTGGCGCCTATGGCGCCAGGACTGATGTCCAACATGAGCCTGGCGCCAAAGGCGCCAGGACTGACTCCAAAGAGCCCCTATAAGGGGCCGCTGGGCTTTTACCCGAGGGCATGATGCCTGCTTCCGGGGGTGCTGGGCCTGGCCTGGTGCTCCGGGGGTAGGCATCATGACAGATAGGGATTAGTATCTGGGTTTCAGCGTAGTTGGTTTAAGTGACACGCAGATAGTCCAAGATATCGAAGAGAGGTTTAGTGAACACGTTATACAACGTGGGTGAAACACAAGATCCAGGTGCAGGTGGGGCAGCTGATAGTGGAGAGAACACGCGCATTGATCTATTGTCTAAAAAGGAGCTAATCCAGGTTGTAGCTTTATCAGAGAAGTGTGCAGCTGATTTAAGGTGGTGGCAGAGAATTTCATGATTGACGAGATCAAAGGCCGCCGAGAGGTCCAAGAGGAGTAAGAGAGCAAGTTTGTTTTAAATCTATGAGGGCAGTTTCAGTGCCGTGACATGGCCGAAACCCAGATTGCCTAAATCCCAAAAGTTTGTTAGATTCAAGGTAATCTTGAATTTGTAGATATGCTGCACGGTGGAGGATTTTTAGTAAAAACGGGACCGTGGTGATTGGCCTGTAGTTTGTGGGTATACTAGCGTCCAGGGTAGGTTTTTTCAATAGGGGGATGACCCACGCGTCATTTAGATTGTCAGGTACAATCCCAGAGCTAAAGGAAGAGTTGATGAACGTAGTAATGAATGGCGCTAGGTCATGAGCTGCTTCCTTGATTATAGGTGCCTGGCAGAGGTCGCCTTGGCAATTGGACGGTTTAAGGCTGGTGATGATCTTTTCCACTCGTAAATGGAGAGTGGAGAGAAGCTAAAAGGAGTCAGAGAGTCTGGGATGGAGTGGTTTGCGGTGGGGATAGGGTTGGGTTGTGGGTTGGATTGTAGGCTTCATTGTTTGTTATTGATTTTAATTTGGAGGGTGGCAATCTTGCTGAGGAGAGCCTCTTGGATTTTGGTACACCAAGTGCTATCTTTGATGCAAGTGTCTGGTGCAGTGACAGGGGTTTCAAGTTCTTTTAGGATTCTAAATAATTCTTTGGTGTTGGATTTGGCTTGTTCGATTAGTTTATTGTAAGTGTCTTTTTTAGCCTGGAATATGGCTTCCTTGTAGTTAAGGGTGGCCAGGAGGAGGCACGATTTGTTGGCTGCGGACTGGTTGCTTTTCCGCAATTCGTTTTTCTTTGCGCAGGGTTCTGAGCTGGGGTCAGAACCAAGAGTTCAGGTGGGCTCGAGGTTTGGGTTTCCTCAGTTTGGATGGTGCGATGATATCTAAGGCTTTTTGCATAGCGAGGTTAAAGGGGTCAACCATAGCCGTGGGGTCGGAGAATGAGCGAACCTGGTCATTGAGAGCAGGAAGGAGGAGGGGGAGGAGTCTGTCGCAAGTGATGTCACGTTTATTGCGGGTGGCAGTAGCCGGTGAAATGGTAGGAGAGAGGCTGGCAGGTTTGGACTGAAAGTTAAGCGTAATTAAGTTGTGGTCGGTCCATGCATACTGTTGGTTAGAGATGATATGGATAGGACAATTGTGGGAGGCTAGCCAGTCGAGGGTTCTGCCCTTAGCGTGGGTAGGTTGGTTGATAAGCTGTATGAATCCTGCATTCATAAGCATATTATCAATAGTCATGGCAGCAGTGTCATTGGGATCAGTGAGGCCAAGGTTATAGTCCCCTAATATCGAGGCTTGGGATTTGGTTTTGGTGTTATGAGTGATGATGTTCGAGAGGTCCTCAGCGAAGGTGGATAGCGGCCCAGGTGGTTGGTAAAGTAGATGGAAGGTGATAGAGTGGTTGGGAGTGACGGCTAGTTTGAGTGTCAGTGCTTCCATAGAGGAAAAGTGATGCACAGAGGAGAGGTGGAAGTTTAGAGCATTTTTATAGATGATGGCAATGCCACCACCTGGACTGGTTAGAGTTACGATCATGTCTGATAATGTTGTAACCTGGAGGGATGGCAAGGGAGAGTAGTGGGCCAGAGGCTGCGTGAAGCCAAGTTTCGGTGATAGCCATAAAGTCGAGGTCGAGGGTTAGAATAAGGTCAGCCACTTGGGGTGAGGTGATGATGGGTTTTTCAAGTGTGTGGATGCGGTGGAGGTCAGAGGCTGTTTGTTAAGATGCACAGAGTGATGGGAGGCGTGCGGGAGTCGCGAGCCAAGTCTGGCATTTCTCAGGGTGATGGAACATGGTATGTTTGGTGAAGGTGGAAGCAAAATGTTGGAGCCATAAGGCTGTGTTGTTAAGATAAGGGTTGGTGTACTGGGCAATGGACGGCATAGTCATGGTTTTGTGAAGGTTGGGGTAGTGGAGGGAGGCGGTGGTGTAATTGGGTACTGCCCCACCGGTGTACCATGTGAGGTAGAGTAGGGTGGGCAATATTCTTGCAAATAGAATAGTGAGGGTGGAGGGCATGTTAAAAGCAGATGCCTACCAGATCTAAAAAAAGGGTGGTTGACGTAGAAGTGCTGTCGTAGGCAATTGCACACAATGTTAAACAACAATAGCAATGACCACAGTAGATGCAGTGGCGTGCACAGAAAGTAAGGCAGCAGTAACCGCGGTAGCAGTGTATTAGGGTACAGATACCTAGATACCTAGATTCGATTTTAGCAGAGGGAGCCATAAAAGCAGTAGATTAACATGCAGAAAGGCACAAATTCAAATGCATAATCCAGAGATACCTAGATTCGATTTTAGCAGAGGGAGCCAAAAAGGCAGTAGATTAAAATGCAGAAAGGCACAAGTTCAAATGCATTAACAACGAACACTTAAATTTGATTAGTCTATGAGGAGAGGGGATAGTAAAGATGTCCACCAGAATGTAGAGTACATAGATCCGACTATAGGTGGCGCACTGTTGCGAATGTTTTAAGCAACCTTAACGTCCAATGCAGTGACTGGAACACATAGCAGGTGCTGGTAAGGTCATAAAGGGAGCAGATTGAGTGGATAAGGTAAAGGGCGCAGGTGGAGTAGGTAAGACAAATATGGATTACTCACAACCTCATAAGAAACAAGCAGGGGGTATGGCCCTGGGCTCTGGTTAGCTCGGGACAGTCTCTGGACAGTTGTTGGCCTTGCCCTCAGGGCCTTTCCAGGAAGGGCCAGCTTGCGCCTCCCAGCGCCTGATGGGTTTAGATGTAGGGCGGAGGAGCCAAACATCCGGCGCGTCTGGTCGGGTGAGGAAGCACAGAAGGAGGGGAGGCTTCAGAGGGCACGGGCGGCCATTTTGGAGTGGCTTCAGTCTCGTGTCCTCTAATGGCGCTCGAGTGGTTGTGGCTCTGTCAGGGGGACAGCCACAACTTTGCAGCAAATACAGAGCAGCAAACGCGAACGTTTCAATTATTATGAATAAAAGAAACCTAAATTCAGATTAGATGGTTACCGCGCCTAACGCGCTAAGAATAACCCAGATAGTCACTATTTCCCAGGCTACAGGAGACGTACCTTGATGCAGTCCTGCACAAGGTGTAGTAGCAGTGGGTCACTGCTCCAGCAATGTCTAGGAGCTCCTGCTCCTGCTCGGAATGTTTTCGAGTGCCCAAGTCATTGGCACTGGACTGTGTGATTGAAGCAGGTATTGGTGTTTTCTGTTTTTGCCCCCCACTTCACCCGATGGTTGGCGTTCCCATTTCAAGCTGATTCCCTTTTTGAGGGTAGCCTCTTTCTCCCTCCCCCTTTGTTCTTTCTGGGGTGTTTCATCTCTTCACTCATATTTCGGTGATAAGAAGCCCATAGGTAGTGAATTTGCCACCTCCATAAGCAGTCAGTGCTTTTCCTCAGATGAAGATAGATACATTACTGCTTTGTCTAGCTGGGCCTCATCCAGGAATTCTATCAAGTGTAGGTCCTTTGACTTAATCCCCCTTAAATTGGGGTTAAAATGAAATAATCGCAAAAAGTTGGCTCTATTTAGGATTAGATCATCGTTTATGTACATTAACTGTTCCAGCTGTAGTTTAAAAGTATTTGGCGCCCTTTCTTTGCTGTTTTCTGAACCCTTTCTCCACGTCCTTCCTGTGTATCGTGGCGCAGATGATTTTTCGCCCCTGTTGGTTTTAGCTCGACTGGCCAAATCTTTCCTACTTTGTTCCAGGGTTTTGAAGGTTTCCACCTTAGGGATCACCCTTTTTTTCCCTTCTCAATTGGATAGAAGTTGCCATGGGTTTCAACCCTTCTTTGAGCCCTTTCACTACACACCCTGGCTGGTGCTGTGGAAGATCGAAGAGCGCCTGTGCCTTCGCTTTTAGTTGACTCCTCATCACTTCGTTGTACCTCCTTGTCAGCAGCGATGTCCTCCTCGCTGCTTTTCTCATCATCACTATTATCATCCGATCCAATAACCGTTTGTGGGGCCATTTCACCCTCAAACTCTCTTGGGTCAGGGGTTCCCTCTTCCTCAGATACTGAATATGTTGACAGGTTCATTAGATCTGCGTTCTTCTCTATCTCTTGAGCTTCCTCTGCTTGCCTATTATCATATGTATGTATCCCCTTGAAGTAACCCTGCTTGAAATCATAAGGGTTCTCAAGACAATTTTGTTGTTCTCGCTCAGTTCATGTATGTGGTCCTCTGTATTCTTAGGGAGGACTACATTTCTTATTAGGCAGTCTTTTCTGAGGCAGCATTTGTCGGGAGGATCTCAGACTTTGAGTAGTTCTCTTCACTTTACTTATATGATTTTTATGTTTTGAGAGCTTCAGCTTTAAAGACTATCTCTTAGTTAGCAGGGATGTTCCCCCGGTCTTGGTCAACTTTTCGCCCTTCCTGCAGCCTGGAGAATATTTCAAAATTAATTGGAGAATAGGTTGATTTTGTCACCTTGGGCATTGGTGGGCCTCCTGGCCCCGGGGTCATGTTGCTTACTGATCTTTGCTTCTCTGGGTCCTTTCTTCCTTCAATCTCTAGATTTTTGTAGCAACTAATGTCGCTCATCTCTCCCTGGATAGGCCACAGAGGGGTAGCATCAGGATCCTGGTTTTCGTTCTTCATCTTGCTCCCGAGGGGTTCCTCTTAAATTTATTACGCAAGTGTGGGTCACTTTTTTGTCAGTTTCTCGTTTAGAGTCAGACATTTGTTTGTCCAGGTCACTTTTCCTTTTGTTCTTTTTGTTTATTATTGGATCAATGATACAGTGTACAATTTTTATAATCTGTTCCGGATTGTTGTCTAGATTTCCTTGAATGGCGGTTATGAAGCCTTACACAAATACAGTATTCGAGTGAAGCATTGCCATAATGTTTATCTAATCTTTGATTTGGTTGCTCAAATTCTCATACAGCTACATAAATGGCACCATTGTGATTGTAAGATCCGCAATCAGACCTGTATCTATCATAGGATTAACTGGAGGCTGATACTACATTTTGGGCCACTTCCATATCCAGCAAGAGGTCTTCATCTGATAGAAAATTGTTTGAGTTTCGATTTAAATCCCCTCTGACCAACAGTCTTCTAGAGTTCTTACTATTGTCTTCACCTTCCGGTCTCAGTGTATCAGGCATTAATTTGGCCCTTTTGTTGACTGTTAATGCTTCTGCATTCAGGCCCTGGTCCTCCATACTTCTTATTTTAGTTCTTTTAGGTGGAGTTTCAATGTCAAGTGCCCAGGACCTCAAAGCACTGGAAGTAGAGCCCCCCCTCCCCCTATAACTGCTACTGCTCACCTCCATCTGGGTATGGATTTCCTCGCCCCCTCTGCCCATGGTGTCTGAGGATTATATTTTTTTTGTGTATGGCGATTGTACGGCATCCATATCCAGGGCTAACCCCCCCTCCTCCCCCGTCCTGCTTGGCCATGCATGTCCTCTCAGTCACTGTTTGCTGCTGTGTATGATTTCACAGATGTCCCATGTCCTTCCATGACAGATTTCTCGGGGTTCCGGACTCTTATTTGGCTTACAATAAAAATAAATCTTAGATTTGATAGCACATTTGTTGGAAAGATGGCCCTAGGTTTCCAAACTGCCTTTAAGGATGGTTGAGTTTTTTTTTTTTTTTTAAACCCTTTACTGGTCGTTTTGCTGAACGTGTAAATAGGCGATTGGTTTGCAGCCACGTTTAGACCAAAATCTTTATCTGGAACCCACTTTGTGGTTTTTCCGGCTGCAGTGATTTTTCCCAGGATGGCCCCTGCCAACTGGGTGCTAACTGTGGCCCCTAGGACCTCCACCAAAGTCATTGGATGTCTCGATGTTTTGTCTCCTTTGAGGGGCTTTATCACGACTTCTTCATGATATGTCATGTCACCATCCTTTTCCAGTGTATTGCAGGGTGAGAGTGTTGTTGCCCCGATCTCTACCCTGACATTGAAGGTGCAGACCCCTTGAATCCTTGGGCCTTCAGTCAGCCATTGACCCACCTCAATACCTGGGTCCCCACTATTGGGTTCACATGACGTTCCACTAGTTACCTTTCGGCATAGAGATACATCTGGTATCCCTTCTTCTCCCACTTTAAAAACATTTGCATGCAGTTCTCGAGATCCACAATCTCACACACCGCCCCACTCTCAGTTGAATTCTGCATTTGACCTCCCGGCCTAGCTTGGTTCTATCGGCCAGCACGCTGCATAGCATTATAAGCGGTATAAGCAGTATAATTGTTGTATCGAAGGGCAGATACCCTCCAGGCTCTAAGTTTAACTGTTCAGCTGCTAAAATGAGTTCCCACGGCGACAGGGGTGTTGATACCTTATAATTTCACCTTATCTAGGCAATTCCAACATATAGCAGGCCGTTCGCCTGCATTTGAACTGTACTCCTCGCGGCTAGGACATCACCCCTGGTTCCCCCGCAGTACTTACGAATGGAGTTCGCCGGGCGAGTATTATGTCTTTGTGCTGTTGCTGTCTGCGGGCTGCAGACTGCCTCTACTTTGTGACCGCTTCGCAGATCCCACAGGCTTATATGGTTGAATTGGGGGGTGGAGCTCTTTCCACTTGACACAGCGTCCCCAGCCTTAAAGTGACATCGTAGAAAAACAAAAACCTGTAAATGTTGGTCCAGAAATGCTCAATGTTGCCACCTCCGGAAGAGAGCCTCTCACTGTAGACTGCTTCCACGTTGTGACCACTAGAAGTTGGATGTTATGCTAAAACGCTTTTCAACAATGGAATTGTAACACACACATATAAGGCAAAGTATTCCTTACCAAATAAATAAATAAATAAATAAACAAGGACAGAGTGTAGTGTGAAGGAAAGAAAGATGTGATCTAGCATGCTTACACCATGTAACCTATGGACGTCATGAAGGCTTACAAAGGGTGATTAGAGAGAGAGTACAGTCAGATTGTAATTGACGCACCTTCAGATCTGATGGGATAGCCGAAGGCACTCATCGTGACCACAGGGATATTGGCTTGGACGGATTCAAGTAGAAGCTCCAGGTTTGATTGCAGGTGCTGTTTGGAATCTTGATGAGTAGGACATTGAGAGGGGTGGAAGCAAGGCTTGTGAAAGCTGCCTTAAAAGGAGAAGTGGCTAAATCAGGAGAAGTGAGGCAGATTATTGTGATCTTGCTCATCATAAGACCAATGGTAACTTCTTTTTGGGAGATTTGATGGGAGCAGGAAAGGTAGGTAAAATTGCAGTGTAGTACAGCGAGGATTGCAGTGTCGTGAGGGAAGTTCTATAATTCAGTGGTGGCCATTTCAGAGAGTTTAGGATTGTGATAGTGACGCAGTCAGTGATAAAGACGTTTTATTGCAGATGGAATGGCCTTTCCAAAGGCCCAGGGTTTGGTCAGTTACTGGGAGGGTGAGGGTGTGGATGATGGATGGCAGGCACAATAGATCAGGTTAACATAAGGAATGTGTGGGTGAGAGGAGAGCAATTTAGGAGTGTTCATGATAGAAATGTGGAGAGCCGGTGAGAGGGCAGTAGTGTGGCACAGCAGGGGGTTAAGCCCTGATTGAGAAGTAAATAGAGGACAATGAGAAGCGGAAGTTTAGGTAGGCACACGGAGAGATGCAGAGGGTGGCTGGGTAACTTACATGCAAATACAATTCATAGATCGTTCAGGATGCATTAGGCCATAGTCCACCAACATGCAACTATGCTATCATATCAATCAGAACACCACCATGCAAGTAAAATTCACAGAGCAATGAGTGTGAGTAGGGACATAGTTGAACAAAATACAAGTACATGTAACAGACTGCTCACTGGGGCAAAAAGAGGTCGCCCATGGCAGGTGACCTTGCATTGTTAAAGGCAGAGCGACGGGACCCTAAACCCTAACAGCCCCATAATGGGCAAAACGATGAAGCCTATTTCAGAGCAACCATTTTCTGGGACACCAGGCTGTGGGAACACCAGCAAGAAGGAAATATAATAGTCAAGTGTGGTGCTCCAACAATGAGGTCTCTGGCTGCTCCAGATATGGTAGTTTACAGGTTTGGGTCAGCTTGAACAAAAAGAGGTCTGTTTAGCTTTGTAGGTGATGCTGTATAGTAGCAATAAAATGAGGGTGGAGCCCCAGAGGCGAGCATTGGCGATGCACCAAGGTGTGTATTGAGCCAGGTCTTTTCCCGTCACGCGGTTCCAAGATCATTCAACTGAGAAGACTAAGCAAAACTGGCCTATGTTTTGTGACCTTCTGAATTTCAGGTGCTCAAAATCTAATGTATTCATTATACAAGCATATCTGAGCTACATACAATGAAATTAAAGAGAAAACAAGGCTTGCAGTAAAACATGAAGGTTGGAAATTGAGGATGAAATTAATGGGTTCAATGTTGTCAATACAGCCATGAAGGCATGGAGAAATCTAGAAGCAGATAAACACAAACAAGGGGCATTGATAAAAACTAAATGGGAGTAAAAGAAAGATAAATGTGAAATATATATTAAAAGAACATACAAAATGGTGTGACCAAGCGAAAAATGTCTAACTCTGCTCATGTTCAAGTTAAGCTGTTCTAGGCAATGCTCTCTCCCAAGTACTGAGCATGAATGGGGTAGGGGCTCAATTCTACATTCACATCACTATAAACAGGCGCATTTGTGACTATTTTGATGAATGATGGTGGCTGTGGATTACTTATCCACAGCACACTATTATACAATCTTGTGTTTGACAATTTTATTTTCTGGCCAATGGTACAAACCAGGATGTGTTCCACCTTCTCTCCTAGTCATGCCAAGATATTGCTCCAGAAAGATTCCAAAGGTTACATTTTGTCATTTTGGTACATTTGGTATAATTATGTTTCTTTGGTCTTTCAACATTTTTGACTTCTCGTATGCTGGTATCATTCTTTTCTCAAATACTCTATTTCCCCAGTGGAAGATCGGTGGAACACTCATATTGGTATTTAATAAAGAGTCAGGATGTTATTTTAACTAGAAATGCCATAGAGAGTGAAACATAACATATGGTTTAGGCAATTAGAGGGAAGGGTATCTTTGCAATAAGTATATGATGACGTAGACTGGGTGTTAAAGGGTAATATGTTGACAAGGACCTAGAACCAGGATGTGAGGACAACACATACATGTTATGAAATTAAAACCTAGGGCCAATATTTATATAATGGCAGTACATACTGGCAGTAAAGTACTATCAATTACAGGTAAATAAATAATAGTTTGTGTAATAAATTGCATTTTATCTGTTTTTAGACATTAAGCTCCCTGCACATTAATAACTTAACAAACCCCTGATAGCTTTTATTTTCAGCTATGCCGTCCTGAAGTCACATAGGACTTCTGCAGTTGGCAGCTGTAACAATGGATTTAGCTTATTGGCAGACACTTAGGAAAAAGCCCACCACAGCTGTCCTTGACGAAGTATGACATGGCTCACTATCTAAATCTGTTCATTACATATCAAGGTACATTTGATGCTTTTTTCACAAAATGCGCTATACCTTTGTCATGATGCTGCAGCATTTTTTGGGGAAAATGAACGGGCTCAGTCTGGTACCAGCTTTCATTCATCACCAAATACCTTTTGAACAGTTTGCTGAATTGTACAAAATGTTGTTATTGGGTGGTTGGGAAAGCAATTATTTTGAAAATTGTCTGTCGTCTTTCTCTTCCCCACACTAGGACTCCATTGACATCTCCTTTGTCTTCCTGTTACAAATCCCCCATTAACCCTACCTCTTGCTTCCCAAGACCGCATTAGTAATCTGTTGAATTACCCTTGCCTGCCTCATCCTTGTACTGGTATCCAATTACCCCCACCTCCTGGTACCCACTAATGCCATCTCCCTAATCCTCTTCAGGGTACACAATTAGTTTTTCATTGCATTAACCCCACCTCCCACTTACTAATCCAGCTACCCCATTAGTACACCATTGTATTACCCTGCCTCGCCTCTTCCTCGCCCCAGTATCATATTTGTCATATGTTATGTTTCTTAAAGACACTCCTCCTTGTGTGTTACTACATAAGGTCCCCCCTTACTCTTCCTTGTCTCAGTGCCCCATTACACCCTCAAGTCTTCCTCATCCCAGTCCCCCATTACAACCTCCAAAGTCTTACTCGTCCAAATACCTCTTAAATCATCTCATGCCAGTAGAATATTACGCTTATGGAGCGCCCTGAGTCCTTTGAGCGAGTAGATAGATAGATAGATAGATAGATAGATAGATAGATAGATAGATAGATAGATAGATAACTTAATCTTCCTAGTCCCAGTACCCCATTACCCCCACCTAATCCATTGTTCTCCTAGTGTGCCATCATCCCGACTAACTCTTCCTCATTCCAGTACCCTCTTACCATTGATTAATTCTTGCTTTCCCAAGTACTTCCTTAGCACCACATCTCTCTTCATCATCCCAGTACCTTGCCTTGCCTGTTCTGGCAATGTATTACATGCCCACGGCCATAAAGGCTGAAACTCACCCTTCTAAGGGCCAGGTTCACCCTCAAGGTGGGAAAAAAAGAGGAATACCTTCTGCACTAGCATGTTGAGGTCCAGACTCAAGCATCAAGTCTATTTAACTCTCTTTAGAGAGATGTCCCAATGTCCCAATGCCCAAGCTCTGGACTCTTCTCAATCATGGTCCAGTTTCTCTCTAATCCCATCAGCTACCTGTGAAGACAGGTAATGGTCTGATCAGCAACATCGAGGCTCAGCTGCAGTGAGTCCACTCCACTTCCAGTTTCACAGGTGTTAGTCTAGTTTTAATTTCCCTGCCCATTGTCAGGGAGTTCAAGGGACCCGCTTAAGCCAATTATCCGGTGCTGGAAATTGGGTTGGCAGGCAGAGGCCTGCTGAGGTTTCTGTGGTGTCTGCACAACCACATAGATAACTTGCAGTCCCCTGTCAGTTATGACATCTTGGGGGATCCCACCTGAGAGAAGTTACTTTTCCTCTCAAGTGACCACCCAACAACAGGTAGTGGATTTAAAGGTATCTGGTGTACCTCCCCTGTCCTGTCAGCACCTAGGCACAACTGTACTGAGGGCAGTTTCCCTCTCTGAATCCACACAGCGATTACAGAAATGATCTGACAGATGTTCCAGCCACATCTAACTCCTGGATGTGCTCTGCCCCAGAATTCCTGGGGCAGAGCAAGACTCACCAGCACAGACTGCAAATATGAATGGGAAAAGGAGGAGATGTTGAACAAATTCAAGATGCGAGGGTACAAAGAGGGCGAACTCCTAACCGCCTCAGAGAAATCAGCATCACAAGAAAGAACCAGTCTGTTGACAGCCAAAGCATAACCAAGGAAGAGAATCCACTAGTATTTGTAAGTAAATACAGTGTACAATCATCAAAAATAAAAATAATTATACTTAAGCATTGGCCGATACTAACTTGTGATGGCAAACTTCAAAGCCTATTCCCCGAGAAACCTGTTTTTGCCAATCAACGGAGTAGTAATCTGAGAGACTTACTTGTGAAGACCAAACCCAAGATGAGCAGAAGATCCATTTCTAAAAAACAAGGAACTTTCCCCTGCATGTCATGTAGTAACTGCAATAACATTATAAAAGGTAACACAGTTACACACCCCAGAACAGGAGAAAAGATAAGGATTAAGACTTACTCAACTTGTATCACAGAGGGAGTAGTTTACTGTATCAAATGTATGTGTGGACTTCTATACATCGGACAAACCAGAAGGAAAGACAGATTGCGATGGAATGAACACAAATCCGATATAAGCACTTGCAACCAGCACTCGCCAGTTGCCAGACATTCTAATGAAGCCAAACATCAAGTTTTGCAAATGCGTTTCCAGATCGCATTGTTTGTTTGTTTGAAAGGAGCGTGTCAACCGTTATAAGCAATACATTTTACTTATTAATGGTTACTTGGGCAACACACTACAAGATGTCAGTTATGACATATTGGGGGATCCCACCTGAGAGAAGTTACTTTTCCTCTCAAGTGACCACCCAACAACAGGTAGTGGATTTAAAGGTATCTGGTGTACCTCCCCTGTCCTGTCAGCACCTAGGCACAACTGTACTGAGGGCAGTTTCCCTCTCTGAATCCACACAGCGATTACAGAAATGATCTGACAGATGTTCCAGCCACATCTAACTCCTGGATGTGCTCTGCCCCAGAATTCCTGGACTCCTTGTCTGTGAACTTGCTAAGGAGTTCATTTGCACTGGTTCCCAGTTTTTGAATAGGCCAGGGCCTTCACTCTGTACCTGTTCCCCTTTCAGGAGTGGTTCAGGACCTCCACCCTGCACCTGTTCATCTTCAGTGGACGCTGAGTACTCTCTCGCAAGATTAGGAGCCTAAGGGGACTTCAGACCAGGACTGGGAGCTACAGATAAGACTGATCTTTCAGACTTGCACATATTCAATTAGACAAACATGATCTTCTAGTGACTATTGATATCAACAGCCTCTATACATCAATCCCACACTGCTTAGGACAACAAGCAGTAGAATGGCTGCTACTCCAAGAAGAGGAAATAGGTGCTTCAAAGGGATGGATTATGATGCTATTGAAATTTATTGCACAAAAGGCCTATTTTCAATACGAGAAACTGCACTATTCACAAATTAGTGGCACAGCAATGGGGGCCACAATGGCACCCGCATATGCAAACTCCTTTATGATGAAATTTGAAGATGAGCATATCATCAGACACCCTGTATGGCATCGATACATAAAACATTGGGGGAGGTATATAGACGATATCTGATCTGGAACAACATACAATAGACCATAATCTCATTTATAACATACATCAATATGATTGACAACAGGATACAATTCACACATGAAATTGGCCAAGCAAGTGTTCATTTCTTGGACGTCTTAGTAACCCCCAGGGCACCAACTTTTGACACCAATGTATATCACAAACCAACAGATAAGAACAATCCTCTACATAGAATGAGCTTTCATCCTCTAGCTCCAATAAAGAGTCTACCATACAGCCAGCTGCTACACATAAAAAGAATCACCAGCACAGACTGCAAATATGAATGGGAAAAGG
Organism: Ambystoma mexicanum; assembly: GCF_040938575.1. Lineage (NCBI taxonomy): Eukaryota > Metazoa > Chordata > Amphibia > Caudata > Ambystomatidae > Ambystoma > Ambystoma mexicanum. The sequence goes on along the minus strand of NC_090935.1, from coordinate 82,993,031 downwards.
AGGAGATGTTGAACAAATTCAAGATGCGAGGGTACAAAGAGGGCGAACTCCTAACCGCCTCAGAGAAATCAGCATCACAAGAAAGAACCAGTCTGTTGACAGCCAAAGCATAACCAAGGAAGAGAATCCACTAGTATTTGTAAGTAAATACAGTGTACAATCATCAAAAATAAAAATAATTATACTTAAGCATTGGCCGATACTAACTTGTGATGGCAAACTTCAAAGCCTATTCCCCGAGAAACCTGTTTTTGCCAATCAACGGAGTAGTAATCTGAGAGACTTACTTGTGAAGACCAAACCCAAGAAGAGCAGAAGATCCATTTCTAAAAAACAAGGAACTTTCCCCTGCATGTCATGTAGTAACTGCAATAACATTATAAAAGGTAACACAGTTACACACCCCAGAACAGGAGAAAAGATAAGGATTAAGACTTACTCAACTTGTATCACAGAGGGAGTAGTTTACTGTATCAAATGTATGTGTGGACTTCTATACATCGGACAAACCAGAAGGAAAGACAGATTGCGATGGAATGAACACAAATCCGATATAAGAACTTGCAACCAGCACTCGCCAGTTGCCAGACATTCTAATGAAGCCAAACATCAAGTTTCGCAAATGCGTTTCCAGATCGCATTGTTTGTTTGTTTGAAAGGAGCGTGTCAACCGTTATAAGCAATACATTTTACTTATTAATGGTTACTTGGGCAACACACCACTTATCCATATATTTTGCAGACAGAGAGCGTCAGTGAAACCTGCCTTAGGATCATAGGGGAACATAAATGTTGAATTGTGGATTGCCTGAATAGTAATCAAGTCAGCCTCAAGTTGTGAATGTTTTTGAGCGGCTTTATACCGCATAAAGACTTGTGGCAAAGGTTCATCTAATCACAGGTAATTGGCATCAATAGTCCTTTTGTTTGGAAATAGTTGTTGTAAGAATGGCCAACCCTTATTACTAACAACTAAACTCTTTTTTTTGTTCTTTTGTCTTCTTTTGCACTTTAGAATTCGCCCTGATGACGGACAATTTTGTTAGGTCCGAAATGCATTGGCAATTGTTTGGAATTCCGCTTCCTCAACTAAAATGAACTTTTGAAAATTAAAAAAAAGCCACAAGCAAAACCATAAAGGATCATTGTCTATCTTTTGAGATGGAAGTCTAATAATTATCATTTGTTCCATTAAGCATCATATGAAAGAGTGAAATACATTTCAGTAGTTTTTACTACAGCATTGGCGACCCACACTCTCCCACTGAGGAAGCCTCTGGGCCTTGGACCTTAAGCACTGCCTCATGTGCTGGTCTTTGAGCTTGTGCTCTAAGTACTGCCTCGACTCTTTCTGGGTCAGTGAGGTAATTTCCTATCAAACACCCTACTGGAATGGAGTTCTTGACTGCAACACTGTTCAGGGAGGTCTTACCCCAACAACTAAGGTCTAACATTGCCATGGGCAGTAAGTCAGATCATCAAAACTTCTCATCAGTTGTTTATGTCCTGGAATGTACAGTCATTTCTTCACCCGTTGTCTCTTAACAGCTGTGATACTTGCAGCAGTATCACAGAAAGTGGGAGACGTTTCCCCATTTATGGATACACTGTCCAGAAATGTCTCAGTATTGGCGGGAACTGGAGCCTCCTCAAAGGACCTGGTACCGTTCCCACTCAGAATGGAGCCCAACAGTTAGCATTCCAGAGTCCAATAGTTACGATTGCTTGCTAGACCTTCCCTCGCAAGCGGGATCTCCCTTTCTATGTGTCACATCACCACACAGAAAACAAACCCAGGGTGTTGAGGGTACATTCGTCTCAGCACTAGAGGGGCCCTCACTCTTTCTGCGGGGGCTGACTAATCATGGGATTGGGATTTCCTTCCATGTTTTTAGGTCCCTTTATTTGCGTAAGGGTTAAAACCTCTATTCTTTCCCTCCTTGTGTTTGTTATCATCTCTCTTGCCATCGGACTGAGATGAATTAGCCTGTGCCTTTTTCTGGACTTGAGTACTTACATACATGTCAGTAGCCTTGGCAAGTTCCCTTGGGTCTGTGATATTCTTTCCACTAAATGCCTGTGTAACTTTAACATATTTCAAGGATATTCTCACATGCAATCAAACATGCCCGGGAATGTGTCAACTTTGTTAGCTGTAACCCATCCGTCCAGATATTTTAGAGATTGATGCGCAATCGCCTCAAAGGGTATTTCTCCTTTCTTGGTGAGCTCCTGAAGTACTGCTCGGGGGTCATGCAGAGCTTCCTTCAGATGGCAGCCTTACATTTTCTTATAAATTAGCCTCTCATCAGGGGCCAATTGAATAATAACATACTTGTTGCATTAACTCCACATCCGTCTTCCGCATCCCTAGCCGGGTATGTGGTTCAGTGGACTAATATTTCCACTACCTGTGTTTGACCCCATGGTCACAGGTTAAAATCCTGCCAGGTCCACTCAGATCTTCATCCTTCCGAGGTTGATAAAATGAGTACCATTAAGTTGGGTAACAATAAACATCTGTTATTAGCGCCAAGATGCCCCTTCCGGGTTGAACGTGCGCTTTACAAATACACCTGTTATGTTATGTTATCCCTGTACGTTATTACCCTACCAGTACTTCCTTGTCCCAGTACCCTTTCTCCCCGCCATGCAGTTCCTCATTTCTGTACTGTGTAGGCATCACGGAGCAAGAAACAGGCAACAGATTCAAAGTTCAAACAATACATTTTCATTAACTTAAATATCAGGATGGTTGAAGGCCTAACTTGCCCTATGCTAAAGTGGGATGTCCCTACCTAAAGAAACTAGGGAGAGTCAGAAAGCTCAACTCAAAAGTCTGTCTGTGTCCAAAACCTATACTTGCTCTAAAGCTAAATAATGTGTAGGGGTTTATGTAGCAATAAAATAAATAGTGTTGCAATTAAAGTTTGGAGCTTCTTCCAGCTCCAGGCTTACTTTTTAGCTCCCCTTCCCCAAGTTCAAAGCAGTCCAACAAAAAACTCAGGGTTCCCTTCCCCAAGTTCAAGATAGATGGTGCAAAGTTCAAAACAAAACAGTTTACAAAGGATTGGGATCATGCTCAAACTTCTTTCCATGGGTAATCGTCCCTGGCTCACCAACTCACATCTTTTACAAAACACGTCTTTGATTTGATTTGATGTTGCATTTATAACCTGCCTGTACATAAGTTTTCTCGGTGCGACAAGACAAGGAGGGGGGAAACACAGGGAAGACAAAATAACAATCTTGCTATGCCTTGTGTCATTCAGATCATGCTGCAGGGAAGATGGAAGGGGGGAAGTGCAGTTATCTCACAAGTGCAGCCATTGGGTGGCTCATACATGCAGAGAGAAGGGACTGTAGGGATGCAGAAACAGACCCTTAATTTCTGAGGAGTGCAGAAGCGAAAAGGACAGTCTCGGGTTGCTTTCGGAACCATAGGTGGTTCTGCTCAAATTTGAGTTAGGCAGGAAGGCTGTTCCAGAGAGAGGCCCCAGCCGAAGGGATTGATCTGCCCCTAACTCTCTGCTTGGAGAAGCGTCTGACCCTCAGAGAGTTGGAGGTGAATGAGCAGAGAGCTCGAGAGGGAAGATGTTTTGGAAGAGAAAGTTGGAGGTAGGGCGGTCCAGGCCCCAGAAAGCCTTGTGGACGATGCTGAAGGTCTTGAACTTGATCCTTGCAGGCACAGGGAGCCAGTGAAGAGATTTCTGAGCTGGAGAGATACGACTCCTGAGTTTGAGGCCAAGGACAAGTCTTGCAGTCCTGTTCTGGATAAGTTGTAAAGGTCAAAGAGTAGAGGCAGGAAGATTTAGAAAGAGGTTATTGCAATAGTCCAGCCTAGAAAGGACTAGAGCTCTGGGGACAGTGAGCTGATGGAGGAAAGTGAGAGAAGGAACACTTCCGCTGAGGAGGTGCAGCTGATAGTTCGACTTCTTAGAGATGTCAGAGATGTGAGGAGAAAAGGAGAGGGGAGAGACGAAGATGACACCAAGGTGCTTAGCCTCACAGGAAGGAGCAGGAAGAGGGCCCAGAGTGGGCAGCCAGAGTGAGAGAGGAAAGGAGCGAGCGAGTGTCCTAATGAGTAGGATCTCAGTTTTACTGGCATTAAGGCAGAGATAAATGGCGGCACACCATTCCTGAATTGCGGCCAGACAGGCTGGTATGAGAGAAGAAGCAGAGAAGGCTGAGCGGAGCCTGAATGAGAGCTGAGTGTCATCAGCATAACATTGAAAATTGGAGCAGAAAGTGGCGATGTGTTGGGCAAGAAGTGCCAGCTAGTGGTTGAAGAGCCAGGGAGAGAGGTTAGACCCCTGCAAAACACCACAAGTAGAGAGAGAGAGACAAAGATATAATAGAGTAAAGACCCCAGTTGGACATGAGAGTGTCGGTGAGAATTGAGGTCAACCAGGCAGTAATACCAAGGTTGTTGCAGAGGCGATTGAGCAAGATGGCATGGTTGACGGTGTCAAAAGCAGAGGCTAGACCAAGGAGATTGAGGACAGAAGGGAGATTAGAGTCAAGATTGGAGAGCAAGTCTTCATGGATGGGCAGGAGAGCAGTTTCCGTGTTTCTGGCAGCTCTGAAGCCAGACTCGGGTCATGGAGGCAACCAAAAGATTCAGTATGTAGATTAAGCTGGGAGATGGCCAGATTTTCCAAGAGTTTGCCCAGCAAAGGAGTGATAGTTAGCTGGAGAGGAAGGATCGGCCTACGAGTTCTTTAGATCGGGGTGCACAAGGAGGACTTAAGGGAGAGGGGAAAGTTCCAGTGCCAAAGGAGTGATCGAAGAAATCGGCCAAGGCCAATTATAATTTCATTGACTTGGCCTTTTTAATGTCAACACTCTTGCTTTTTCATGCAGGGCACTCGCCTAGGCATAGTTGTCAGACCACATGGTCCACCCATTACATGTCACGCAACCGATACCCCTTTCTTGGATGTTGTTCATCAATATTGCTCCAGTGCAGGGGTCCTCTCAGTCTAGGTGCAGTTGAAAGACCACTCAGTCCACCCATTATAGGTCACACAACCGATACCCTTTTTCCAACTGTTTTTCCAACAATTGCCCACTGCTTTCCTTTGACAATCCTGATACAATTTCTTGTATCAGGATTATTTGCTTCCAACAATGTATCATGGCTAGCTCGTCCACCATTCACTTGATTACACATTTGATACGTCTCTGGCTCTTGCCAATACAGGTTACCCCTGAACCTTTCAGTTCCTTCACCTCTTGGCTTGTGTAAATACTTATTTCTCTTCTCACATCCTTCTTGGGACTGTACTTGCTTTGCCAACACGTCTATTTCATTCAATTAATTCTGTGGTATTTGCTACCTACACAATGCTGTTTTAATTCCATTCAAAACATGTTCATTAATTGCTTTGTCTCAGTGCAGCATTCAGAAGTGCGTATTCAATCATACTCCTTATTTGCTTTAATTCTGTATGGTATTCAATAATGCTTTCAGTTTGTTCGGTATTCCAAACTCATGTTTCACCCTTGAAACCACCTTCAGTTCATTTCAAGATTATAAGCACTTGCTTCAATATTCAAAAGTGCTTATGACAGTTTCCAAAATGGCCAATATTCAGGAAAGGTTTATTGCCGGGTTTCAGAGCGCCCCGGTATGACTGTTCCCCATCTTCACTCACCAACTTCAGGCAGCAGCTCCTGTCGGTTTTGTTCCTTTCCTCGCTTTGCCTTTCTAGCTTCCACAGTCTTCGCTCTTCTCTTGCAGAGGTGGGGAGTGCGGCACTCGATACCCTGGTGGTTTGTGACCACCGGAGTGCATTGTCACCATACAGGTCCTGCTTGCGCCCGACTGGGATGGTGCGTAGGACTTCCCAACCTTCTTTGAGCTGCCTTGGCCCCAGGATACCCGGTGCTTGCCTGACACGGCTTCCCCTGCTTGCGTCTCTTGCACCTGTGTCTCTGGTCTGCCAGTTTACAGCTCCAGCCGGCTCTACTCTCCAGCCTGCTCTGTGACTCCCTTTATTGTGAACAGCCTGCATGTTTATATCCATTTGGCTTACTAAGTGATCACAGATAGTGGTCATTTAGCCCAATTGCCTGACCATAGTTAAACAGTCTTGCCTAGCTCCTCCATCTGAACTCCTCCGTAGCCCTCTTCTCTGCCTCAGTACCAGGGTGGTGTTTGGGGGGTTTTGCATACAAGAAATTATTCACAACTCTGAAAGTTCATTTTGATAAGGGAATGGGGGATACCATGTCTCACCTAAGGTTACCCTCTCCCCAGTCCCCAAGGACCCTCCACCCAGGTGATCATCCCTTGCTTCTCCACCCTTTTGGGTCAGAATCTAAAAGCGATGGCCTTTCCCTGGCCACTTGAGAAGAGAATCCAGGGGCAGGGGGTATGAGGATCCGCTCAGGTTCTTCACAATAACTAATTACCCTGCCTCACTCTTCCTCATCAAAGTTCCCCATTAGTCCTGCCTCACCCTTCCTCATTGAGGGTCACCATTAGCCCTGCTTTCCTCTTCCTCGTCCCAGGGTCCCAAGATCCATGCTCCTCACTGCCTTGTCCTGTACCCCATTAGAAATCTGTTGCATTATCCTGCCTCCCAGAAAGCAGTGTGCAGCTAATACCACACTGCGATATAACCCACTCTAGTATACTAATGGTCCCAAAGAATACGACTCCGTCAAATTTGTTGCATAACCCAGTCAACCAAACTCTCAGGCCTATCCTTTATTTCATTGAGATACAAAAGAGAAAATAAATAAGAAAATCATTTCTTTCCTCCTTTATACAAAATATATTACCAATAGAGGGCAGAATGAATTGTAATACATGCACACATCTGCACATTTCTTTTTAACTATTAGTTTGCACATTAGCCATGGGTTCCTTCTGATGAAAATTTCAAAAACGGATAACTAATACTGTGAGAAAAAAAACGTCATTAGTTGGTTAATAAATCTTTCTTCCCTTTTAGATGTCAGCGCACAACCGCCAACTAGTGTTAGCAATTGGGAAAGTTCAGCTTTTCTGCAGGAAAACAGGCTGTGACTGACAGCATGCATTTTCATCGGAAGGATTATTTCAAATGTGGGTGTGAAGATGCATATTTTCAGTATTAGAAAGATCATCTCACTCAATGAGGTCCTGTGTGTGTTGTATTAGTCCCTCTTCCTGCTACCCCGTTTCCCTACCTGTGTCTTCTCCCAATACCCTGTTTGAAATGTATTGCATTATCAATTTCCCATTACCCCTTTAACCCCCTTGCTTGTCCCAGTATCCCATTAGATTTGCCTAGCTCTTCTTTTTTCCATTACCCCATTACTCCATCTAACTCTTGTCCAAGTACCCCATTATTACTCTCACTTTTCCATGTCCCAGTACCACATTTTCCCATCCGTATTCTTCCTGGTCCAAGTTTTCCAGTAGTAATCTTTTGCATTGACACTGTATCCAACTGCCACATCGTGGTACTCCATTAGTAATCCGTTGCATTATACCGCCTCACTGTTCCTCATCCCAATAAACCCATTACCCCATCTACCTCTTCCTCATCCCAGTATCCCATTAGTAATCTTTTGCTTTACCTCACCCTTCCTGTTCCTTCACACTATACGTGATTACCTCTGCATCACTCTTGCTGATCCCAGTCCTCTGTTTCCTTTTCCTATCTCTTTATTTGTCACTTACCCCATTATCCGATGATCCGCACATTAGGCTTCATCTTCCCCATACTTCATTATGCCGCCTCTCTCTCTCTCTCTTCTCCCAGTACTACCACCTCATTCTTCCTCTTCCCAGAACCACATTACATTGCCTACCTATTCCTACCCATTCAGCTACTTTCTTATCTCTATACCCCATTACACCTCCTCACTCTTCCTCAACTAGATTAGCACATCCTCACTTTTCCTCCTACTGGTACCACATTGCCATGCATCTTTCATTCCAATTCTTTATCATCGCCACCATCTGCCTCATCCCTCTATTCTATTACCCCCCATTCAATCTTCAATTTCCTGGTATTTCATAAACCCCACTTTGTCCCAGTATCCCATTAGTAATCTGCTGCATTACCTCAGCTCACTTGTTCTTGTTCCAGCACCCCATTATGCCCACCTCCCTCTTTTCCGTCCTGGTAACCTGTTAGTAATCTGGTGCCTTGCCCCTGGCTCCTCTTCCTCACCCAGAATCCCATGCATCCCGACCTCCTTCTTCCTAGACCCTGTTCCCCATTACCTTTGCATCAATCTTCCTTCTCCAGTACCCCATTATCCCCACCAGAGAGTGAGGCACAAAGATAGAGGCGAGATCATGGAGAACAGAACGGCAGAGATGGGGAGAGACAAGTTGGAGGATGGAGTAGTAGAGGGAGAGGCCAGTCAGATCAGGGGAGAAGCATGGAGAGAGATGGATACAGATTAGTAGTAAGGTGGGGAGGGGTGTGAGAGGAGAGAGGGGAGTGGTGGCGAGTGAAGAATATCTGTGGAGTGGATATTTTATAGGGAATATGAGAGTCTTGAGTTCCCTTAGGTAGTCCTGGAGGCAGACAGCTAGAGAAGGGCATTGCCTTTAGGCCCTCCTTTAAGAAAGGGAAAGCACAAGACAGTAGAGATAACCTGGCATAAGTCGGGCCAAGTTTGGCTATCGTAAGTCGGGAGTTGGGACATATGTGCTAGGGAGGTGGGAGCAACTCTTTGTTCGAGGATTCAGCAAAGTGAAAGGGTTAAACATGGCATTTGAAAGGGAAAGGTTTGAGGTGTCCCAGCACTTTGCCTCTTCATGATGGTTCCGGTTCAGGCTACTGTAGTCCTCCCTATCTGAGGGAGGCAATACCTGTTGCCATGTTAGGCCATAGACAAATCTCACACACTCATTCTTAGTAACTACTGCAATTGCACAGGGATTTCTGGAAATGACACCCTATAATCAATAAAAGGGGCCACCAACACATCCCACATAGTCAGCTCTTAAACACAGGCTGACAGCATTATGTTTGGTGTAACCTAACCCTAAGGGACCAGCGGTCCCATATTTTCATTTTTGGTATTCACATTCCTGCTAATTGTTTTGATGTGTACATATTGTGTAAATATGCTCAGAAGCACAGAAGGACGCATCACACAAAATGTCCCCAGAGTAGAGTTTGTAGCATCTTTGTCATGTTTGACCAAGCCTGCAATTGCAGAGGCACAGTAATGGGTGATTATGTTGCTCCTTCCTCTGTCAGTCCATCACCACCTACAGGAATTGGAAGTCAAGTTTTGATTAGCTCTGCAAGTGTTCTCTCTTTCCCTTTATCAACTTCATTTCAGCTATTCTTCCCCCCAATTCCATTTCTCTAAAACCTGGCTCTTGGGAGCAACTCTAAAGGTGTAACTGGTGCCTCCAAAAACACCATCAAGAAAATAGACACATAGATGTTCATGAAAAATGATAATTCTGTAACACTGAAGTATACATGCACTCATATTGTGAGGGGGACCTAATTACTTATTAAATGTGCTGCTACAGGTGCACCTGTAATGCCTCCTTACTCCCATGTTGGGCATACACAATACAAGTAGTAATAATAGTGTGTGTTTTTATGCTACCTTCTTTTAATAGGAGTAACTACTAACTGTTATCTTCAGTTTATACAAAGCTCTTTGCATTGAATGTGTAACTCACTGAGCTATCTCAGTAGATCCCTTGTGGATCTGAATTGTAATGAAAACAGAGCCAGCCATTTCAGATTAAAATAAACACTGCATCCTGTAAAAAGATCTTTGTTTGGTTTTTGCAGATATGGTAAACTGCCTGAAATGCCCTGAGGATCAATCGTCCAACATTTGGAAGGACGGCTGCATTAATAAGGTCATTGTTTACCTCTCCTACTATGATAGCCTGGGCATGGGCCTGGCCTGTGCAGCTGTTGTCTTGTCTATATTAACAGCTGGAGTGTTGGGAATATTTCTCCGATACCGGAATACACCGATAGTGAAGGCTAATAACAGGGATCTCAGCTACACATTGCTTCTCTCCCTGGTGTTGACATTTCTCTGTTCCCTCTTATTCATTGGACGTCCTGCAAAATTGACATGTCTGATCCAACAAACTGCATTTGGAATTATCTTCACTGTTGCTGTGTCTTGTGTATTATCAAAGACAATCACAGTTGTCATTGCCTTTAATGCGACCAGGCCTGGGAGCAGATTGAGCAGATGGATGGGGTCCCGGGTGTCTGGTTCCACGGTCCTCTTGTGCACTCTGGGAGAAGTACTAATTTGTCTCTGTTGGTTGTTGACCTCACCACCTCACCCTCACACTGACATGCAGTCTGAAACTGGGAAGATGATTCTGCAGTGTGCCGAGGGCTCTAGCACTGCCTTCTATGCTGTGATTGGTTACATGGGACTGCTGGCCTTTGCCAGTTTCATAGTAGCTTTCCTTGCCAGGAACCTCCCTGACAGATTCAATGAGGCCAAGCTCATCACATTCAGCATGCTGATGTTTTGCAGCGTCTGGGTATCTTTCATCCCAGCCTATCTCAGCACTAAGGGCAGGTACATGGTGGCCGTGGAGATCTTCGCCATGCTGGTTTCCAGTGCTGGGCTGCTGGGCTGTATCTTCATCCCCAAATGTTACATCATTCTGCTCAGACCAGACATAAAAACCAAAGAATATGGAAATTCGAAGAATAACAGATAGTGACCTGCAATTATATTGTGTTGTATATGTATGATATGTGTGTAGTGCCTAGAGGTAAAATGTGTCTGTCTAAAATTGGGGGTCTCTAGCTTCAATTAATTGGTGATTTGTGGCCAGGGAAATGGATTAGAGTGGACCAATTTGAAAAGAGGGATTACCCTTGAGTAGAAAAGTGGAAAGAACATTGTTCCTTGCAAAGGTTTGCTGAACCTCAAACACTTTCACCACTATTGAGATGTATACAAAGCAATCCTGCTCGACCACCATTTAATGAGAAGAATGTTGGGGGTTTGAAAAGTTGGGCAAGTTAACATCAAATATGAATGTTTTTCTAGAAAGCAAACTTGCACTACCAAAAAAACATCTGCTATTCATTTATGTAAACTTGTATACAGTGCTGGCCCTGACCTGAGCATCTTGGAGCACTTTACAAACTTAGATGGATGGAGGTAAAGGGAAGTCTCACATTTGTATTGCTGGATAGGAAGATCAGGGTAGACAAAATGATAGTGACAGAGGGGATTTGGCTGGATTAGGTGGGGGAAGCAGTATGTTTGCAGATTTTGCAAAATGTACAAATGGAAGAGGTGGAGCAAATGTAGGTTATTTAGGGCATTCCACACTCCGGTGCATCATGGGTGAAGGCCTGTTTCTCTGTGTAAATCACCTTGCAGTGTGGTATGTGTAGGACAACATTTGTCTTGGCTTGACTAGTGTTTGTGTGGTTGATGAACTTGAATTTGTTATAACGATTCTAACGGTTCTTGTGGTGGAACGCTTCTTAGATGTTGCAGAGACCTTTAAAGGTCATTCTTTGTGGTTTTGTGAACTGGTGGAACTTGCTGGAAGTGAGTTATTGTGATACATATTTTGGCAGATATAAATAATATGGCTTGATGCTGTGTTCTGTACAGTTTAGAGAAGGCTGGGGAGTCCAGTCAGGAGGACTTTTTTATATTCCAGTTTGGGGGTGATAAGTGCCTTACCTGCATTGAGGAAGTTTTGTGGGACAAAGATGTGATTTATCTTGCAGAAGAAGTGGAGCTGAAGGACGGGTGCATTGGTGACCACAGCTATGTGGGTTGTGAAGGAGATGTGAAGATTGATGTATCCATGTATGTATGTTTAGAATTTTATACACCTGCACCCTGGAGCTGTGTGAGCTGTTGGAAAACAAAGTTGAGCCAAGATTGTAAGAGGCCCCTCCCACTTTTAAGGAAGTCTTATATTTGCTCCTGGCCGCACGATTCAGCGTGCGCACATCAGGAAGTGCAAAGGAAGTGTACTGTTTGCTGACCTGCACCCTGGAACTGTGTGAGCTGTTGGAAAATGAAGATGAGCCAAGATTGTAATAGGCCCCTCCCACTTTTAAGGAAGTCCTATATTTGCTCCTGGCTGCGTGCATCAGGAAGTGCACTCGGAAGTGTGCTGTTCACTGACCTCCACCCTGGAGCTGTGTGAGCTTTTGGAAAACGAAGTTGAGCCAAGGTGGACATTATTCTCCCCAACTCTGGACTTGCGCTATTGTAATATTAGGCTATCACCTAGTAGTATATTACTACAACAGACCCTAATATAGTGCCTTTTTCTTATTGTGATTGTAGATAGTAAGAGGCCCCTCCCACTTTTAAGGAAGTTCTATATTTGCTCCTGACTTGGCCCATCGGGAAATGCACTCGGAAGTGTACAGTTTGCTGTTCGTTGATTGAGCAGTCGAGCAGTGCTTGTGCCTGTGCCTGTAAGCACACATATATCCTCCACCCCTGCATTGAATGCAGCAATATTCTGCTCTGAGGGAAACAGTGTTCTGTCCCAAGCAGTGTATGGCAGTCAGTAGTCGTTACTCTGTCAGGTAATCTATTTTACTACTATCTCACTATTTATGTGTTCCCGTATATGCAATGCGTGTTGAGGTGATAACTTGCGATTAGCTGTTAAAAAAGAAAACAAAATACTGGTTCAATACGCTGAACTATATTCTTCCTGTTCCCTGCTCTCCTTTCTCCTGATCCCCCACCCTAGCGCCCCTCCCCTACCCCACGCTTCCTGTTCCACCTTCCTGTGTATATCTGGTTTATGGTAGTAGACAGTTTTACTGGAGCCCTGTACCAGCACAATGGCAGCACATAACATACATATAGATGTGAATATGGCGTATATGGTGATTGTGAAGAAAACCACAAGTGAGAATACTATGAGTATTTGAGAGGGTGAGAGTGTGAATGAGAAAGAAATAGGTACACCTAAAGCCAAACACAAAGAGATAGCACCAATTGCTGGTGGGGCTCCAGTGTGTGGCTATCCATTGCGACATCGCAGGACATTAATTTCCAAGACCATTCTATCGAATACAAATCAAAATTAGACTAAGATATCATTAATAACTACATTCTATTCTAAAAGCAGGAGTATACGTACCCCACCACCTGTGCCGCAATATTCCGAAGCAAATGAGGAAGAACTTGCCACGCAGGGGATAGAGGCTGCCCGGAACAAATAGCTGTAATGCATTGGCACTAAACTATAGGAAAAGGTATTTGGCTCCAACGGCTGCAGTACCACTGTGACCCTAACATAGTGTGATGTACCTGATCTGAGCATGTGCACTAACTTAATGGACAAGGTTATTAGCTCGACTGGTAGTGGTCCTACTGCAGTCACAACTGAGCTCAGTATTTCTGATTTAAACCCATGACGTGAGCCTTTAATAAAAAATGGTGAGTCGCCTCCTATTTCTCAGTCTAGTGCTAATAATCTGATCACACATGATGTGATGATCCACACAAGTACGTCAGAGTTTGGCAATTGTATTTCATCTCAATTACCCATCATTAGCCCAAAAAGTAACATAAGTGAAAAGACATAAGCAACAAAATACTAGCGAACCTTCATTCTCAACACCAAACAACCTCAACCCCGTTACTCACCTTGGGAGATCAAGTGGAATCAAATGCAAGTGGAGAAGTCGTGGTACAATCCTATAGTGAATGCACTCAAGATGAACGAGCTGCCTGGGGTTTTAACTGGTCCACAGTGTATGAAGCAGACACCAGTATGAGAAGTAATGCGGGTATTACCTCGACGTCCATGTATACTGGGCTTGAATATTTACAGTGGTGGCAAGTTATGTGAGACTAGAAAACAAAATCGATGCACAATCCTTACTATTGCGCAAAAGCATTTACAAGGGTATAAAAATACTAAGAGACTAGGGAACCAAAACATATATAGATAATGCTGAAATAGATATTCTTTAATTGGAGATACTTGTTTGAGGGTTGTGCGCATCTCTGGAGCCCTCAGGTGGAGCCGATTGTGATGCTGATATTCCTGGAGGTCGCAAAGAAAGCGTAAAAAGTATAAATCACCTGCCGAGTCAAAAATGCAAAGCTTAGACACAACTGAAAAAATGGCAAGAGAAAAGATGTCAAAAGATGTCAAAAGCCAAGAAAAAAAAAAGTTTTTTCAAGCCTTAATGTATAACAACAAGGACCTAAGAACTATAGAAACCCCATGTGTACTAAATATGATAATGAGACTAGTGATCAAAATGTGACTATTAGGAAGGAACCACTGAAGCTTCTAGATCTATCAGTGTAGAGGTTTAAGGTGGAGATGAGGAAGTGCTTGTGACTGATCATTCTCGTCCTAGCTGTCTTTCTGCCAATAGGCCCACAGATGAAAGAGTAAAAGTGCTGCAACATCGATATATCAGTGCACAAGAAAGGCACACTCCCCTCAACAGAACAGCTGTATTGAGAGTATTACATAATGTTGTCCCGCTTAGAAGTATGACAACCGATGAAATATTGATAGTAGATCAATTATTTGAATTCAACTAACTCATGGTTCACCCAAGAACTTCTAAATATAAGAGCTGCCAAACGGGTAGCACTGACCGAATAGCAATCGAGTCCCTCTGTGTCTACACAAGATACCTACCTGGCAGTTGCTAAACAATACAAAAAGGCTATCTCTACAGCCATAGCATCTGCTTGCAACCTTAGAATTGAGAAAGCTAACTCCCAGGCCAAAGAGCTTTTTGCTATCTTTAATAAACTGGTCACCCCCTCCACCTCTACACAACCAACAGAGAAAGATGAAACATGTTGTAATAAAATTCATTCCATGCTAGACAAAATCAAAACACTCCAGGAAAAATTCAAGACACAATTCAACAACCTGCCCAAGGTGCGCCACCCCAATCAAAGCCCTTTGCCACCGAGCCAGCCTCAGTTGGTTCACATGGCACAAACAATCCAAAACCCTTTGCCTTTAGGGTAGTAACCTTAAATGAAGTCCTTCTGATAATGAAGCATATTAAAACATCGCTGTGTAAGGGTGACATCTGCCCAGCCAGCTTAGTTAAAGACTGTGTGTTAGCACTGGCCCCTTTCATCACTGCCTTCATTAATGCCTCCTTTGCTTCGGGTATCGTCCCACCTTCCCTCAAGGAAGCCTGGGTTAAGCCACTGCTAAAGAAACCTACCATTTACCCAGATTCCCCCAACAACTACCAACCATCACTAACAGTCCGTTCTTGTTGAAAATTCTGGACAAGGCTGCGTACCTGCAGTCCTACCTGGAAGCACACAATATTCGCAGTAAAAGACAATCTGACTTTCGTCCTCGTCATGACACAGAGTCAGCTCTACTGGATCTTAAGAATCAGGTACTTGAATCCATGGACAAGGGCAAGTCCTCGCTCATCCTACTCCTCAATCTCTTGGCTGCCTTCAACCTGGTCGACCACAAGATCCTGTGCAAACACCTTTCGGTTACCGCACACTTTTCCCAAGAAACCACTACCTGGATTATGTCCTTCCTGGAGGGTCGAGCCATGAGGATCTTCTCTAACCAGGCATCAGCCACTCCATCCCAAATTGATTGTGGAGTCCCAAAAGGATCCTGTACATCCCCTACTCTCTATAATCCTTCCACTCTACCCCTGTTTAACAACCTAGAAGAGTGTGGCATAGCTTTTACCAACTATGCTGATGATACACAAATTCTTCTCCCGCTATCAGGTGACTATGAGCAAGACCTCAACACTCTCCAGAAGACATAAGCCCTGATCCAGGCCTGGATGGCAGCTAATGGCCTGTGTCTCAATGGGGAACAAATTGAAATTTTATTGGTTGGCCTCAAAGAGTCCCTGAATAAACTAGACAACAAATACAGCTCCTTCAGCATTGAGAATACTGTAATCACAGTCTCTGCTGCAGTAAAAACCCTGGGTGTATACCTGGACTCCACCTTATCAATGGAAAGACAAGTCAGGGTCATTTCATTATCAGCAGCTCTCATGACAAAAATCATTAATTCAGTGAAACCTCATTT
This sequence comes from Ambystoma mexicanum, assembly GCF_040938575.1. Taxonomy (NCBI): domain Eukaryota; kingdom Metazoa; phylum Chordata; class Amphibia; order Caudata; family Ambystomatidae; genus Ambystoma; species Ambystoma mexicanum. The sequence continues at coordinate 82,977,016 of NC_090935.1, read as the reverse complement.
ATCACCAAAAAACTGCCTCAACATTGCGAGAGCCCCCATTGGCGCGAAGTTGGATTACTGTAACGTCCTTCTCCTAGGTACATCTGCCAATAACATTAACAAACTGCAAATCACGCAAAATAATGCTCTCAGAGCGGATCTAAGTATCCCTAGGAGAGAGCATATCTCTCAGGCTAGAAGAGACATCCACTGGCTCTCGGTCAAAGAGCGCATATTGTTCAAGGCTCTCACCATCACACACAGATGCCTCTCTCAGTCTGCCCCTTTTTACCTCGTGTATCGAATACATCAGGTGCCCTCCTGCAGACAAAAAGGAGAACAATACTCTCACCAACTCGCATTCCCTGCGTTCAGTAGAGCCAAAGCCAGCGGTACCAGCTTCGAAGTGTTTGTTCCAAAAGCCTGGAATGCCCTTCCACTCATACTAAGAAAGGAAAACTCTCTCATGGCGTTCAGAAAGGTGCTAAAAAGCAAATCATTCAACTAGACTGTACATGAATGATGTTCCCCTGTAACCATTGAACATTCCTTACCATATTGCTGTCGAACCCCCTTAACATTGTCTGAAAGGTCTGTTTTAAGATGTATCCAAGTGAATGTACTGTAACAGTGCCACAATGCCTGAGAGCCGCTGGGCGCTTTATCAATTTAAATAAATAAATAAATAAAATAGAAGCAGGCCAGACCTAGGGCAGCGGCTCTGATCCAGTCGAGGCTGCCTGTGCCTCGACAGGAGCAAATGACTGTGTGCAATGCCCCAAATGGGGCGCACCGGGAGGGGCCGGGGACCAGCTGGTCCATTGACATCCCTGGCTACCCTGGAAGGGCACAGCGCCGCGTGTTGGGCACTGCCTGTTAGATGGCCACACCTGTGGGTGACAGAATCAAAGAAACTGCAACAGGGATGGGTGGGCACAGCGATTCACTTGCCACACCATGGGAAGTGGTGAGTCTCCATTCTAATAAGTAAAAGGGTCCCTTTTCTGGTAAAGCACGTCTGCACAGATTTGGAGGGCAGATATGTGCTGGCTCAGGGCCTTCTTCACCAACAACCTATCACTTTTCTCAACATATATGTCCCTACCACAGAGATTCACAGCATGTGCCCAATACATAGGCAACCTAACAATAATAGGGGGAGGCTTTAATATAGCCCTAGATCCCCTAGCACAGCCACGGGACATTCCAGCGTGCCGAGGAAGTGGCCAGTTCTCCATTCCCTAATGGTGGATCTCCACCTGGTGTCCGCTGGAAAAGCCTCAGGCCCAGACCGGATTCCCATAGACTTCTACAAAAGCATGAATGGGGAGGTGGCGCACAGACTTGAGGAAGTGTTAAATGAAGCACTCTCCCGAAGCTGACTCCTCCAATCAATGCTGGCGGCTAATATCATAGTGTTTCCTGAAGGCGGGAGGGACCCCGAACTTTGCAGCTCATTTAGGCTAATATCTTTGATGAACGTAGACGCCAAAATCCTGGCGAAATGTCTGGTGCGGCGCATTGAAGATAGCCTTCCCTATATAGTACTTAAGGATCAAACAGGGTTCATTTGCAACCACCATTGGAGTGATAACATCAGGTGGCTACTACACCTAATAGCCGGCGAGAGGGATCCAGAAGATATGATACTGGCTGTCGACGCGGAGAAGGCATTCAACAGTGTGCAGTGGGGATGTATTTTTAGGGTCCTGCCCCGATACGGCTTCCCCGAACACTTTGTACAACTAATAAAATTGCTATATACCGGGCAGACCGGGACGGGATCAACTTACAATCAGGCGCACAACAGGCGTGACTGCTCTCGCCCCTCCTTTACGCCCTCTCCGTTACACCAGTGGCAATCAAGTTTCGGGCAGATGACGGATGGAGGGGCATACAACAGGGCGGAGAGGAACACTGCATGTCCCTCTACGCTGATTACATGCTTCTCTACATTAGTAACGGTCCCACCTCACTCCTGCATATCCATGCAATGCTCCTAGAGATTGGGCCGAGGATATCTGATCAACTGGAGCAAGTCAGAGGTCATGCCCCTTCGCTGTGACATCCCATGGGACCCCGGGGGGTGGCCCCATTCATTCTACAGACGCAGCATATCAAATATCTGGGCATAAATGTAAGCACTTCCCTAGATGAACTTCGGGACCTAAACTAGCCACAAACTCTCAAAAACATGCTGAGGTGAGATGCTCTGCCCCTCTCCCTGACCGGGAGGATAAACACACTGAAAATGAACTCGTTCCCCAAGCTGACCTACATCGCAATGATGATCCCAGTCAGGTATCTGCCTCCCATTACTACAGGCGGGCAAGACAAAAGGAAGGCTTTAAGCGCCGTCTCTGAGAGCCTATCACCAAGCGGCCCAGGTCTGCTGAATGAAGCGCTGGCTAGACACATCAGATGAAGCAAGCGGGAGGGCAATGGAAATTGCCCTACTCTAACCGCTAACTCCAAGCAAAATCATGGCCATCTTCCCAATAAACCTGCAGGAAAAAAATCAAAAAACACCCGATCACAGGGCCAATTATCTCCCAGTGGCACAAGCTGAGGAATAAGCAGGGGGTTCCAATCCAAAATGCGCCAATATGGTGCAGCGTGCAGGCTATTCTTTCGTATGGAGTAACGCAGAAAGTACACCACAAACAAGAAAGGGATTGGGCAGACATACGACTGATGGATATAAGCGAGGAAGGGACACTCATGCACTTTCGGGCTGCATGCACTAAGCTGGGCCTCGAAGACTCGCTGACATACCACATGCTACAAGCCACAATACACGCCCACATGACACTAAACTCCTGGCTCCAGCCCCGTTTGAGAGGGATATGGAGCAGCACTTACATGTTTTCCCACACCTTAAGACCTTCCATCAGATGGTGATCCCATAAAATCGAAACAGGAATAACACACTAGCAAGGGCATTGTCCAAAGATCTAGGAATTCAAATCAACACAGCTGAAATCCTTCAATATTTCACAGCTATACCACTAGTCTCAGTGAATCTCAAAAACAGAGAGATCCAATATAAAATCATACAACGACTATACCACCCCCGGCCAAACTCAATAAGATGAGGGTTTCCCAGTCCAACACATGCTGGAGGGGCTGTGGGGCGCTGAGTACAATGTGGCATGTTCTATGGCAATGCCCACACATCACCCCCTATTGACGCGGAGCTCACGAGCAAGTTGCAGCAATTGAGGGGGCAGGCATAGCTTTTTCCCCTGAGGCTATGCTATTGGGGTGGACTCTGAAGAATGGCACGCAAAAACCCTAGTTCGCAAACTCATTAGCCTCATTCTGTTCTCCGCAAGGAAACCCCTCATCATCCATTGGAAAGCTGTGACGCCACCATCGGTGATAGCACACGGCACACTCTTCTCAAAGACATGTCAACTTGAAGGTCCAGCCTTTGCGAGACAATCAACGCAAAATCCTGCTAGAGCGTCCAGATTTCGTTAAATAATTGACCTATATATATAGGGGAGCGGGGGGGCGAGGAGATGTAGCTTTTATGTTGGAAAGGACCTTACAGTAACCTTGGAGATGAGCAAGGATCGACAAGAGAACCACAGACCTCCCCATGCATAAGGGCTCAGAGACTGGAAAATGCGGGAGCACACACACACACACACTGTTGGGGCAGGTGGGTGTGGGGGAGTTATTTGAACTCGGGGGAGGGAAAGTTGAGGCGGGTGATCTGGTTTTGCATTAAGCACACGCACTGCCCTTGGGAGTAAGGGGAGTGATAAGACGCTCACTATGATTTTGTATAATCTCTTTTCTGTTATTTAATCCAATAAAAAGATGTTTTAAAAAAAACATCATGCTGCTCTGCTCAGCAAAAATAGTGCCATGTATGCTGTATGGTGCTGAGGTATGGGGTGAAAAGTACCGGAACGCAATGAAAACATTAGAACGAAAAATACTGAGAAAGCTATTTAGGATGCCTAGAATGCAATTGAACATATACGCCTAGAAACCGGGCACATCAATGTGTTGGCAGTACTTGAAAAAATGTATACATGTACTATGCAAAATTACTTCTGCACCAACAATCATACTTTGATGGTCGAGTTTGTTGCTACAGTCTGCAAAATTGACAACTTTGAACAATTGGGGATAACAGGAATCTTAGTGACTTACTATAGAACGTGGGTATAGAAGGTAGCTGGATGGGGTGGTGAGCCAACCGCCTCAATCCAACAGAAAAGAATTAGACGACCTTTTAGTAGAATATATTAAAGCAATTGATATGGTTTGACTTGGCTCTAATGCTAATTGTGGTTGTTTCCTATGTTATTGGATGAAACGCTGTCATGTTCCTCTATACATTGATGCCTATCCAAATAGGAGCCTAATTAGGGGATACATGCTTTTTAAATTGAATGCATCTAGAGTTCTTGAAATTAAGCGGGCACAAATCGTAATTGAACGATATAAATGACTGTGTCGTTTGTGTGGCGAAATGGAAATAGAGTCCTCGAAACACATTATCATGCAATGTCAAAGTCTGTGTGCACTAAGAAATCAGGCTATTAAATCTATGAAATATTGTTCCTGTTGAGAGCACAGACTTATTATGAATTATTCTAATGGAAGGCAATGCCATGAATTGTATTTTTCATTTGATTAAATTCTATGAGAAATGTTTGGAAATGTGAGATGAATTGAATTAACTTAAGGGTGTCTGTTTGTAGTTTTGCAGTTTTGTAATTATAGCTTGCTATGAATTTTAGCCAGGACACATTTTTTTATTCCCTATATTTTTTGCTTTATTTTTTTTATTTTTATTAAGTTCATAATTGAAATCATTTAAATATTTTACCATTTATATAATGCATTTTATTGTGTGTGATAATCAGAATTTTTGACATAAAATAGTTAGTAGCTGTTCTTAAATGTGTATTATGATGAAGTGTGTCTTTATGTTAATATGTGTGCATACAAAGTCATTTATGCCTATATCTATATCAATAAACACATTCAAATGTTATAAAAAGCAAAGCTAGCCAGAAAGTTACTGAGAACTGTAAAAAGTGATTGCAACCAGGGGTTACATGTTCAGTGCAGGGGTACGTGAGTCGGATAATAGGGTTGAGAGGAGCAGTTACTATTATTATTATTATTATTATTATTAGCATATTTATTGAGAACAGACCTAGCTCCGGGACGCAACAGATCACTTTACACGTCATAGGGGGAAGTACATGTGATCAAAGCAGATTGCAAGGGGTAAATATAAGGGACTGGGGAACTGACTTTTGGAGAGGAGGAAACTGTCAATGGGGTAGGGAGAGAGGGGGTAATCTGGCTGAGACGGATGTACAAGGAACCAGGGGAGGAAACATGGGGGAACCACTTTCCCAGTCTCGGTTAAGTGGGAAGTGGAGGGTGTCTGGATATAAGTGTTAAGGTGGAGCCACTTCTTGAAGAGTAGGTCATAATTGCCTTTCTGAAATGCAGACGAGAGTGGGTGTGTCTAGTGTTAATGTGGAAGAGGTTCCAGAATCTGGGGGTGTAAACAGAGAAGGCCTGCATTTTGTAGTTTCCTGCACAAGTGAAGATCACGTTCCCACATGTACTCGCTTCTGGTGGATCGTAGGCCGCCAGAGATAATGAACCTCTTAGCAAGGTAGGTTGGGGACTTGAGGGTGATGACCTTACAGCTGATTCAGTAATTAGCAATTGCTAAGATGTTCTTTGAAGAGTAAGGCATTTATAATAAAGGGGGCCATTCTTATATGCATTGATCATTTTCTTCCAGAAACAGGGTGCAAAGCTGGAAAAGTATGTTTCCTGTTTTATTCCCTCGTGTAGTTCTTTGTTTTCAGCCCAGTAAGGTTTGCCTTCTGTTGGTGTACGTGTTTCCGGAGATGGTGAGTATCTCAACCATGTAGAATGTTGGTTTGTGTTGTGGCTATTCTGTTAGTGATGAAGGCAATCCTGAATATGATGTGCACTTAAAGGGGTAGCAAGTGCAACACCTTGAGGTCGGGAGTGATGTGGGTCAATGTTTGTCATCCTGTGAAAGGCATGATAAAGCATACTGACAGACTTTCAGAGCGGCCGAAGTGACATCTGGGATTCCTGCCCGTGGGATTGTGCCACTGCCCGAAGAGGATTTTACCAAGGCTTGTAAAACGTTATTAGAACAAAGCATGGAAGAAAGGTTTGATTGTTTAGAGAAGCACAATATTATAAATGCTGTATGTGTCTTCCTGATGGTGTGTGCGTTGCATAAACAGTCACAGTCGGTAATACAGGTGTGAGATGATGCACTTGGAGGGAGTTGATGTGTAATCCTGTTCAGCTTCGTACCAGCCATTTCTGGTCCTGGGCATGCTTGGTGGGATCTCCTAAGATAATAGTTTTGGTCTTTGTAGGATTGAGCATGAGGTAGACTCTTGACATCCAGGCTTGAATTGATGGCGCTGTCAATACAATTGATCCTTAGGTAAAATAATGTCTCATCTGCATATTTAATGGTGGTATTTGCAATGAGTTACCACCACAGGTTCCATGTAGATATTGAAGATGACAGGATGGAACTTTGAGGCACTCCAAATGGTAATGTGCACTAGTGGGATCTGTTTGGGCCCATCTGGGTGAGTCAGCCTCAGTTAAACTGGTAATTGGTGAACTACCACAGCACTGTTCATCCAAATCCCATGTGTGTTGTGAGGATATTGAGGAAAGCTTCTTGGTCAACAGTATTGAAAGCATCAGGGAGGACAGAGAGGACGAGTAAGTAATGATCCTTTGTTTTAGGATGTGGAGAGCATCATTATTAACTTCGATGTTGCAATATTCTGTGCTGTGTCATGGCGTCATCTTTGTAATTGATGTGTTTGCAGCTACAGGACTATTGGTCAGGTCTTCTGGAGTAATTGCGCAGAGTTTTTTTCCGAGTTGATGCTGTAATGCCTCACTGTTAGAAGAGCATTCAGTGATTGTTGGATTCATCCATGATGGATGTTGTCTGGTAGCTTGAATTGCCTGGATTAATGAGTGTCATAAGTGATGATTGGAGGGTTCTCCCCGTTTTTCTGGGACTTTCTCCATACCTTATCATTCCTGTGAATGACATGCGTTCTGTAATGTGGTCCTGTGTGTCAGTGGTGCATTGTGTTGGTGGTCCCAGTACGGGTGTGTTTGTATGTGCTGAGCTGGGGGTTCACGTTGTCAAAGGGATTGTGTTTGGAGGACAAGTTAATTTGGATACTGCTGTGTGCATCTTAGTTGCTTGGGTCTCAGGCAGGTTGTTGTTCCTGAGAAAGCTGTTTGTTGGGTTGTTGAAATATATGATTGTAGTGAGGTCTGTGGTTTCATTGAGACACACCATGTTCGTTTGGGGTGGGTGGTAGAACAGGTGGAAAGTAGCGGTTTGAGTCTGGGTTAGTGATTAGTGGTAATGAGGAGTTTCATGGATGCATGTGGGGTGTACTCCTAGAGGGTACCTGTCAATGAGGTCTTGTGGACAAAATCAAAAATTCCACCACGCTTTCCTTAGAGGTGCTTTTGTATGGGGTTGCTTGTGATCTCGAATGGAAGGGATGTGACCTAGCAGCTAGCACTAGACTTCCAGTTGTGTTTGTTTGTTTGATAATTATGCATTTATAGCGCGTTATGTGGAAGCACTTTACAATCAATTAATGAGATGGTTAAATTGACAGAGAGGAAAAAAGATAGAAAAATAAAAAAGAGACCATAAACAAAGAAATGCAATGATACACCAGAAAACAGAATAAGTGAAGTCCAGCAATAATGTAAGCATTGCTGGACTTCACTTATTCTGTTTTCTGTTGTATCATTGCATTTCTTTGTTTATGGTCTCTTTTCAAATCAGACCAACCATCCCTTAAGCACCAATAGTAGCCAGGGCTGAAGGTAAAATATGTTACTGCACAGAGGAGCTACTGCTGGCCTCAGAATTGTGCAATTCCAAAACACCCAGGCAGGAATACGCTTCAGCCAAAGATTCTTCTACTTCGACGGGTCGTTTCTCAGGCATGGACAACAGAGCCCCTCATCCTATTCCCCCATTCAACCAGAGCTGTCTCCCAGAAGCTCCTCGTGATCTACGGGTGTTCAAGCAGATCACAAGGGGTGCATCCAGATTCAGCAGCCCCTGCCATTCCCCACAAGTCCACTCAGGCTGCACACTCTTCAGGCTGATCCAGGTAGAAGAGGTCCACGCCTGTAACAGCAGAACATCTAAGCAAGTGAGTGGTTGCCCAGCACGGTCGAGAAGGGTGTTGCTGGGGCTGCCTGTGGCAGCCAGCCTGCAGAAGAGGAGGTGACAGAATAGCTCCACTGCCCACTTGCGGGTCACCAGAATCATATAGCTGCACCATGCCACTGTTCCTGGATGGCTCAGTCTAGAGATGGTTCGCCGGCACACATGGCTGTTGTCATGCTTCATTTGCAAAGCAACACCAGCGGCCATGGCAGTTCTGGGACTGGCAGTGGGACACAGCCATCAATGTGTTATGTAGGAAGGACCGGAGGCCCCAAAGCCATGTTCCCAGTCACCGGTTCAAAACTGTGATGTTCCCATAAGCCCCACTTAATGATTTCTCATGTAAGTTACATCCACACTGTTCAAGATGCTAAATACTCCCATATCCTGTTTTGTTCCTCAATATTCAACAGAGAGTAGAAATGGAAACATGCAGGCAGAGTCAGTGAGCATGCTTAGCTCTGTGTGTAGGCAGTGCTCTCTGTCTGTTCTACCAGTCTGTCTGTCCTTGCTCTATTCCCAGGACAGACTCATGACCATACTAGGAAGACATTCAGTCGGTTTGAGATGCTGCATTTGGTTACAGGTGGGCATTGGATTCTCATAACAGAGCTATCTTTCAAACTGCACAGATGCTGTAGGCTCAGGCCTCAGTCAGTCGTCCTTGCAGCCTTCTTCTGAAATGTGGAAAAGGCTTGCTGCATCGCTGTAATGGACAAAGGCTGTGCATGCAATGGTAGGCTGGCTCTGGTCCTAGCGTATGCAAAACAGCATTTGCCTTGCTATGCACTTTATCCTCTCACAGGAATTACCTTTCTGAGGTTCTCCCCTTAAAAACCTTGTGACAAGAAGCATATACCCAGGGCTACAATGCAGCCCTGCTCCCAGCCATTTGGCAGAGGAGGCCTGCTCGGTGCAAGGTTTGGTCTACAGAAGGGTGGTAATCTTCTTTCCTGGTGAGGAGCAAAATATTCAGAGGTTGTGTATGTGTGCACACATATATCTCTAAAGGAATAATTCAAATAATAGCTTTACTTAAACAGCACTTTATGCCAGTTTCCTGCCACTTCTAAGCACTGTAAAATGTTTTTTTTAGTGCACAATCTTGTTGTTTCAATAGACACTTTCACAGGCGGAATTCTTTGAGCGTAAGCATGCCTTTCGATGTTTAAGTTGTAAAAAGGAATTTGTATAAAATCTTTATTTAACTATATATACAATAAAACAAATGTTTTAATGTCAGTGAAGTATAATGCCCCAACATCCCTGCTTTTGGCAGCTTCTGAGCTCTTTCAGACACTGTAAGAATGTAGATACAGTTTCGTCAGTGAAAGCAGATTTCAGGAATGTCAGCACCACTTTCATAGGGTTGGGCTCCAGGTGGCAGGTAGACCTATACCTGATAGCAAAGAAATCCTGGAGCAAAATGTGCACCGTCCCAGGTCCTGTATCCCTGATGCACTTCCAAACGTGAACATACCACGGCCAGACAGAGCGCTAGCTGCATCCACTGGGACCTTAGCACTGCACCTACTCTGGTAAGTCGGGGTGAAGCCAGCAATGGATGGCTTCAGGATTAAAACCTTGCTTTTCCCATAAGCTCCACTTATATATTTCCTATGTAAATTACAAGCAGCGCTGCCAGCCAGGACGGGCTGAACCATTCTCCTCCCTGTCATGTTCTGTCCTTGCTCCATTCTCAGTAGTGAGAGGAACAATCAGGGATGGACAGGCAGAGGTTGGGAGGAGGGTGTAAGGCAGGAGATACTCAGGAGCATACCAGGATGAAACTCAATACAGCAGTGCTCTCCCTCTGTTCTAGCCGTCTGTCTACTTGCTCCATTCTCAGTAGGGAGAGGAACAATCAGGGATGGACAGGCAGAGGCTGGGAGGAGGGTGTAAGGCAGGACATAGTCAGGACCTTAATAGGATGAAACTAAGAACAGCAAGTTTGGGACCCCGTATGTTGTTACAGGTGGACATCGTCTTGTCATCACAGAGCTACCCATGTCTAAATCTTGACGGTTTGAAGTTAGTTGTGCTAAAGGATGCACAGTCACTGCATTGTAGCTGTGCAGCAGTTGCATTTGCAATTGTGTGCTGTAGCTGTAGCATGGCTGTTCCAGGGGTTGTGCAGTAGCTATAATGGGGCTGTGAAGCACTCGAAAAGTGTACATTTGAGCCTGCATTACAGCTAAAAAGAGCAGATCACACCCTAATCACATCCTTACTAAGTACATGAGCCACAGCTAATTGGAAGCCTCCCAGACATCCTATATCAAAGCTACCCATACAGCTTGTTAGCAGCCTGTACCACAGCTTATTGGCATCTTCCCACACAGCCTCTACAGCACTGACTGCTTATTCCATAGACTTGAAAGTCCCCATAGAGTTAGCTTTTTCCCAATTGTAGCAGTTTTATGAGAACATATTTACCATACTGTGTACCCTTCTCTAGGTGCCACATTTTAGAAAAGCATATTCTGGCGAGCCTCTCTATATCCACACTTCGTAAGCTACCTTTAATTGTATGGGAGCACTACTGAACACAATATTTCTTTGAAGAAATGTCTTTTTGGAATCGGGCCTTGTGGAGGTGTTCGCTTCAAGCTGTCTACCGCACATAGCTAATGATTTTCTTTCTTTCTTGGAATCGGGCCTTGTGGAGGTGCTCGCTGTAAGCGGTCAGCCACACTGTGCTAATGAGTCTCTTCCTTTTTGGAACTGTGCTTTGTGGAAGTGCTCACTGTACGCAGTCTCCCACACTGTGCTAATTTTTGTCTTCCTTTTTGGAATCTGACATTGTGGGGGCGCTCGCTGTAAGCGGTCTGCCACACTGTGCTAACGAAGTTTATCAACAGTAAGAGCTGCAAGAGATTCTGCCTTGTAGTTTTCGATAGTGGACATGTTTAGTACTTTTCACAGTGTAGTGGCCTGGAGGATGGATTATTTGGAACAATTATAACCAGAAATCAGGGTAATCCAACCTACACAAATCCCAACAGCTGTAACACAAGTGTTAGGGGAGTTTTCTACAAGTCCTACTGCAAGTAGGACTTCAGTAAACTATCCCTTTGGTTTGTAGATACCCAACTCTTAGTAAGAGTCTGTACTACTGCTGGAACCTAGATAGTGTGCAGAAAAGTCATGCTTATCTTAAACGGAAGATGTGAGCTGTGGTTACGTGCACTGAATCTTAGTTAGCAATACAAACCCAAAGAAACACTTACACATACATGTATATTACAATATAGATGTATTATATTAACACTAGAATCGCTTTTAAATACTCATTGCATATAACCAAAACACATAGGAATACTTTAAGATACTTTCAAAAGGCCACTGCTTAGTTGGTAGTTGCTTGCGGTAACATTTGTTATAGAGATTTGACAGTAATGACAGTTCGATCGAATTGTTGGTAATAACGCGCACTCGCAAACACTAACAGATATACAGTAAATGCATTTAGTCTACAAACACATATAAGATAGTGACTTTTGGGAAAATTATTGTTTAGAGTCATACTAGCAGAGCTTCAGGATCCAGAGACAATTTAGAGGCACAGCAAGTCTTTGAAAGTTCAAAACGCAACCCTTTCCTGAAGATTATATGGCAGAAGGCTGTGAATTGGATTGTGGGGTACCCCGGGGGTCCTGTGTGTCCCAAAGGCTTGTTAATGTCATCACTCTTCCTCTTTTCAACTGTCTTGATGCGGAAGGCTTTGGGTACGCAAACTATGCAGATGATACCCAGTGCATGTTTCCTCTTACCGGTAACTATGAGCTAGACTCACAGACTATTAATAACACCTACAATCGAATTCATCAATGGATGACTTTGAATGGGTTGGTACTTAACAATGCAAAAACGGAAATGATGTTGGTGGGTAACTCCCGTAAGCTGTGCACAATGGATCCTACCTCTGCTACCTTTCAAATTGCTGATTGTCATCTGACAATGTTTACGAAAAGTTAGAACACTTGGTATGGTGTTGGACTCAGAGCTCACAATGAAAGCTCATGTCAGCAGTCTTGTGCCTCACGCTTTTTATTATGTTAAGCTAATGGTGCAGGTTAGGCCATTCCTTGATACAGCAGATAGTGCCACATTAGCCCGTGCAATTTTCGGCTCTCGGTTGGACTATTGTGCCAGCCTTCTTCAGGATATCAAGTCAAGTTCGTAGAAAAGGTGAGTACATAGTTATGTTATTTTAAGTTGTTTTACACCACACACCATTATTACGGGACCAGTTTCCAGGCATTCACGTGGCTCTGAAAAAAAAGAGGGCAGGGTGGGTTATTGATGGTAGAATGACAAGAGAGGTCCAAAACCAGGAGAAACTGGCACCTGTGTGTAATGGCTTGCAGATGGGTTGAGTCTGTGCACTGGGTTGTTCTGTCCGTATGGGTAAGGATCAGTGCCTTGGTTCTTTGTTGCATACAAATATTTGTTATGTTGGGTGTGTGTTTGTGTGTTTCATGTGTCGTTGGCTGGTAGTTTGATCATGTGCACTGGCTTATTGTGTCGGTAAGGATCAGTGTCTTGGTTGTTTGTTGGATGTGAATGTTTGTTATTTTGGGTGTTTATTTGTGTGTTTTATGCGTTGTTGGCTGGTAGTTTGATCAGATGTACTGCCTTGTTGTGTCTTTATGGGCAAGGATCAGTGCCTTGGTTGTTTGTTGTATGTGAATGTTTGTTATATTGGGGGTGTGTTTGTGTGTTTCATCCGTCGTTGGCTGCTAGTTTAATGATGCGCACTGTCTTGTTGTGTCCATAGGGGCAAGTAACAGTGGCCGGGCTGTTTGTTGTATGCAGGTGAATTTTTGTTAGGAGTGTGTTTCTCGTCTTTTGGCTGGTAGTCACGGTTGTGTGTACTGGATTATTTTATCCGTAAGGGTAAGGTCCACAGTCTAGTATAATTTGTTGTGTGCTAATGTTATTTAAGTTTGGTTTGTGTTTGTATGTAGTTTGCCTGGCCCATAGTACTTATGGGTGCATTGGAGGGGAGCAGTAGCAGGCATGATTAGTCAATTGGCTACTCTAAAGGTTCTTCCAAGTTTGTCCTCAGATATCATCCAGCTGCAACTCAATGGTACCCTCCAATTCTTCCAAGTGCAATACACTGGCCCACGCGTCACCCCTCCAAGCTTAGCACACTAGCCACTCCAAGAAATTCCTCTATGTGCAATACATTGGCAACTCCCAGTAGCCCATCTCAGTGTAGCAAGGGTACCATACACAGAGTGTGCTTCTGGGTGCAGTACGATTGAACAGCTAAAGTGGCGCATGACTAATCTTCACAAATCTCTCTAGATGTGACACATGTTTAATCATCACTATCTTCATAGATCTATCTATGTATGGGTCATGGCTAATTTTTACAAATCATACTAATTGTGATGCATGGCTAGCAGAGGAGGAGTAGGAAGTGCAGGTTAGTGGTTGGCTGCTTTCCTTCGGCACCCATTGGTTTTGCTGGTATTGTCCCTTTTTTTTTACTGGGAGCCAATGTAGGCTTCTCAGAGCTAGTGTGATGTGGTGTAGTCTGTTTAATCTCTGAAGTATCCTTGCTGCAGTTTTTTGGATGTGTTGATGTTTTATGGTGACCCATTGTCACATTCCAAGGTAAAAGCTGTTTGCATAGTCAATTCCTGACAATTCTAGGGTGATAATTGTGAGGGTTCAATGTGGGAAAGAGGGGTCGAGGAGCATCTCTCTGAGTAGTCTCATGAGGTGGTAGCATTTTATTGCAATACCGCTGACAATGTGGTTCCAGTGATAGTCTGTTGCCCATGAGTATTCCTAGCTTATTTAACCTCTTTAAGGTCTCTGGTTGGGTTCCCATGATGGGAAGCCATTCAATGTGTGAGTTGGTTGCGTTCCCCTCAGTGGGTGAGTTTTGGTCGGGATTAATTTGAGGTCATTCACTGTAATCCAGCTGCATATGTCGGTGAGGCAATTGTTGAGGTTGTTGCTTGGGTCTTGGCTCATGGAGAATGCACTCTATCAGTCGGCAAATCCAAAGGGGAAGCACAGGCAAGTACGTTTGTAGGTAATGTAGGTGTACAGTAGTAAATAATAATCAGGCAACCACATCCTAGTCATCAGACAATGTAGAATAACACTGGCTAGGGTCCTAAACAAGAATGGGATACAGGAGAAAAATGTTACTCACAGGAAGTCAGACGACTGCTGAGAAGTGCACCAGCATCTACATTTCATCTTCTTATACCTGTGTGTGAAATAAGGCAAGGAACCCTCTTTTTTTGAAGGGGGCTTGACTCCAGAGGGTAAGGCGAGTCAACATATCAATTAGCTCTTAACATGAACACAAGAAAGTTAGATTCTTTTCAAACATAAAAAGTTTTGATTTATTACATTTTCAGGAGTAGATATTTTTTAAAAACAGCGACAGATGCTATCTTCGGCACAGAAAAACATTTTATCCACGCACCGGTGGGGCATTGTAAGTGTACTGTTGGACTGTTTGACGGTGTGGCGGGTGTTGGGTGTCCAAACATAGACCAATTCTTTGACAAGTAAGTTTTGGTAATTCCATCTGGTTACTGTTTGCTACAAAATGTAACGTGCCTACCTGTGTATTTTTTGATCGTTAATAATACTTAAAGTGGGTACATTTGTTGCTGGTCCTAACAACTTGTTCGATCATGGTTGGTAGTCTACGAAGTGGCAAAAGTGTCAACAAAGTGAAGTCTGACTCAGCACTGGATGGCACAGTGCTGATTCAGCTTCATGATTCCACACTGAATGAATCTGCCCCTGTGCTTTTCGAGTTGTCTCAAAAGGAACGTGAAATGGACGGTAACACCATCCCTCATAGCCTCCAATCATTGTCAGTTGAACCAAATGATGATGTAGGCATAAATATGCGTCCAAGGTTTGATTCATTCATGGGTAAGGTACACACGCAGGATGATTTAAAAATACCCATTTTTACGACTCCATTCAAACACATGCAAGCCTTTTCATCTGCCACCAAGATTCATAAAAATGAGCTATCCGATGTCTCCATTATGGCTCCTGCACTCATCAATGAATGGGAAAAACAATGTTACATTTCCTTGGGTCCTATCTCACCTGCTATACATCATCCAGCTCAAATTGAAAGTATATATTTACATAACCTTGATGATGAATCACACAGTGCCTCTTCAATAGATCATGAAAAGCCTCCTTTGCCATCACATATAGGTCCCTCAACAAGCTCTCCCTCAAATGAAACTATGGGGGGGATATCCAGAATCAGGGGGGTTGGTAATCGGGATGTTAGCTCTCAGAATGATCACATGATTGAAGATGATGATGCAAAAGCACAAATGGGCAATGAGCCACCGATTATTAATTCTGACATTGATGAAATGCATGGTCTTAGTTCGACGAATATGGCTGAGGAAAATGCGGACTTTCCTGTAATTACATCTATTCTAAATCTATTGGATAAAGGCCACGATCTCACGCATGTTTATTTATACACTATTAAGGATCACATTTCAGATTTATCAAGCAAAACATCAAAAATGGAGAGTTTTATGTTAGCATATGCCACCGGTCACGCGGAAAAAATAACTTTGTTAGACTCTCATATTTTAAAAAATGGCTCAAAAACCGCATACATCAAACCTTGATTCTTGTACTCAGACTGAAGAAGCCTCATATGCAAAAGCACTTATATTAGGTTCAAATGTTCAAAATGCTGCTCCAAATACATCTTCCGGTGTGCTTCTAAAGCTAATTCAAGCTAACACAGTGAAAATTGATGAAGTTTTGTATCGTATGACAGTACAACAATGTTTACAAAAAAATGTAGTGATACCAGCTCCTTGAGAGATAATCCCCACTATCCCATCCTTTCCTTGCTCACAACACCCCCCAAATAGCCCTACTCCTCTTTTGGATATGATGATGAGTCAGGAATCAGTCTCTGACAAAGGAGAGAGTGGTAAAGTGCCATTGCACAAGGACGAGATCACTGATCAAACAAATGATCTTGCCGTACTAGAAGACGACTCCACTAAGGATTCCGCTGGAGGTTTTTTGTCTCGCAAAATGAAATGTGCACAAGCAAAGGCTTTAAAAAATAAAAAATAAAAATCCTGGTCAATCTCCCCAAGAGTCTACAAAACCAATAAAAAATAAAAACAAGGGGCAGCAGAATTGTACCTATAATGGACATGAAAAGAAAAAATCAGGTCATTTGAATGAGTCATGCAATGAGTTAGTGATTGATTTATCACAATTAAATGAGGAATCAAAAGCATTGTTGAACTTGGCCCTGCCATGTGAGCACAAACAAAGCCCCTAGAAAAGGAAAGGAATGCCAAAGTGGTCATTGCTTCTGACGATATAGTCAATCAGAAAAAGGGCCGCCTTTCAACATTCTATCCTGTTTTTAAAATTAAAACAAGCAGAAATGAAATATTACCTGGTCCTGATACACAAATATCTTCCTGTGAGATGAATTGGCGTGTTAAAATCAACCTTTACATACAGAATCAAAATTGAGTACTATGCACGGAAATGTTACGGAGGCCTGTGACTGTGGAAAGCTCAAAGAGTCCAAAACTGTTGATAAAATTACTAAAAACATTTTGGCTAGTGTAGAAAAAGCTGCTTCCTCACTAGCCACCTTGAATCAGCAACAGAACAGTCCATCCAGAAAGAATAGTCAGGATGAAATTGACTTAGAAAGTATAGGACAGCTATCACGCAAGAATTCTGAGATTGCTTTAGAACAGTTTTCCTTTTCGCGGGACGCACAATATATATTGGGATGGCAAAGTGACCCGCAAACGAATGGTCAACATAGACTGAATAGATCATTCATATTTAATGTATTTAAAGGTAGCCCCCGATTGAGAACTTTAGTCTCTGACGACATTGAATGGATTAAGCTTGCAAATCACAATAATCTACGTATGATCTGTGCACCCCAATCCTTAATTATAACAAAGCTGATATGGGAACATAGGTAGGATTTTGAATTGCACGGCTTAGATCTATCTTTACAGAGATCTATAGAAGAAGCCGATGCATTTTTGGATGCTCTGCTTCCTCGCGACCAAAATCAACCAGGTGAAAAAAACCAAACTGGAAGCCCGGAGCAGGCTGTAGAATTTATCACTCAAATTTCTACATTGGTAGGCGCCGCCTCCATGAAAACCTGGCTAGCTCCTCTAATGACCTCCCTGATCGATATGGCATCAAAACAAAAGCAATCCTAATGAAATCGATCTAAGCTTCATCTCATGGAATTGCTGTGGGATGATAAACCTAGTTGCGTGGTTTAAGGATTCGGTCTGTATGTAGTTACCATTCATTTTATTTATACAGGAAACAATGTGTTCTAAAACATTTTTTATTGATGGATTTGAATCCTTTAGCATGCCTGCTCGTCAGGCGATCTCTGGCCGTCCTTCGGGTGGTGTGGCAATCTTGATTAGCAACTCCCTCAATCATAAATCAAAAATTCTATATGCAACAAGTAATCTACTGGTGATTGAATTCTTCTTAATTGATTATCCTGAGTTCACATACCTTTTGGTATGTGTTTATTTTAATCCAGCTAATTGCTCTATAGAAAATGTCAATGATTTTATATAATGTTGATTGGTGGAGATCTTAACTCGATATGTCCCACCCCAGATCATCCCGATACATACCGTAACATTTCCAAACACAAAGATACCCTTGTCACTAGAGGAAAAAAATGGATTCAATATTTTGGGGATTGGAATTTAGTTCAGGTGGAGTTTGATTCTACCCCTCATACAGGTACTTGGAGAAGAGGTGGAGAAAACTTCTCCCTGGATTATTTTTTTGTCTCAGAACGGCTAATGGGACGTGTGCACAAGATAGTCATATCTGATATCTGATATCTTATATGGTGATCATGTTAATATCAGTATGACTATAAGAACTCCTTCCCTGGCCCTGGAAATAAATCCAATCCTTAAAATGATAAATATCAAACGTTCTCACTTATCAGTGGGCTGGTCTTCATCCATGTGCAGACATTTAAACTATATGGTCAACAAGGCCATTGGAAAAGTCCCGAGGGTGGTGACACAATGTACAATGCTCAATTGCATGAAGCTTGGAATAATTTGATAATAAAAAATCATCTCTTGTCCATAGCAAATACCGCACAACCCTCCCAAATTCAGCACTCTCACACGTTTAATCCCGAAATAACTAATTTAAAGCGAGAAAAAAATCTTTGCTTGAGAAAATTGCGATAAATGTTTTTGAATTATGACATCTACCTACAATGTAAAAACAAGATTTCCCAAAAATACAAAATCACTATTAAACGTATAAAATTCAAGATGAGGTTAATTGACAATCAGAGGACAATGAAAGCATTAATAGCTAATGATACGCGCCGACTATGGTCGATAATTAACAACAGCAAGAACTCGGAGCTTCGAGATTTAAGTGCCTCTCTCTCCGCCGATGCATGGATAGAATATATCTCTAAGAAATATTAATTACCATCAATATTTGTCAAAATTAACTCAGGCATCCTTAATGAACAATCCTCTGACAATCTATCGTTTACTATGGAAGAAATAGTGGATGATATTAAAACCCTGAAAAGCTGCAGGACCTGATGGGGTACCAGCATGCGTTTTAAAAGACAATCCGATCTTCTGGGCAGCATTACTTTATACCAAATTTAAAACCATCATCGATTCGAACTGCATTCCTGCTTCCTGGCGAATGTTATCATTATACCAATTTATAAAAAAGGTGACCCTAACGATCCACCAAACTTTCAACCGATCGCCCTTATGGACGCCTCAGCAAAAGTTATTTCTATCCTGCTGTTAAAAAAACTGCACATTTTCATTGATGATAATGATATTTATTTGAAATGTCAATCTGGTTTCAGAAGAAATATAGATGTCAAAAAAGCCAGTTGGAATCATTTAGCACACTGTCGCTGACTGCTCCTCCAGACAATTAGTCAGAGTCCAAATTGCACAAATATCACCGTTAGAATTGTATCCAAGACAGCGTCTAGCAGGCTCCTGCACAATGCCACAGAATTTAAGCAAGAAAGAATAGAACAATTAGCACTGCATGGATGACTGCTTGTAACGTGCGCCTCCACAAAGCCTCAGGTTTTAAGAATGAAAGAACAGTACCATTAGCATTGTGTGCTAGACCGCTTGTATTAAGCACCTCTGAAATGCTTCTAGTTTCAAGAAACAAATAGGACAATCAATAGCACACAATGATTTACATTGAGTGCCTTTGCAATGCCTCAGATTTCGAGAAAGGAAGACAGCCATCAGTTTTGGGTGTCTCACAAAGTCTAGCAGATACCTACATAGTGCTTCAGGTTTTAAGATAGGAAATAATTACAAATTGGCACTTTGTGGCTGATGACCTGTAGCAAGAGCCTCCATAATGCCTCAAGTTTTAAGAAAGGAAAGAATTAGACATTAGCACTTTGTGGCAGAGGACTTTTAGCGAGAGCCTCCATAATGCCTCAGGTTTTAAGAAAGGAAAGAATTAGACATTAGCACTTTGTGGCAGATGACTTGTAGCAAGAGCCTCCATAATGCCTCAGGTTTTAAGAAAGGAAAGAATTAGACATTAGCACTTTGTGGCAGAGGACTTGTAGCAAGAGCCTCCATAATGCCTCTGGTTTTAAGAAAGGAAAGAATTAGACATTAGCACTTTGTGGCAGATGAGTTGCAGCAAGAGCCTCCATAATGCCTCTGGTTTTAAGAAAGGAAAGAATTAGACATTAGCACTTTGTGGCAGATGACTTGTAGCAAGAGCCTCCATAATGCCTCTGGTTTTAAGAAAGGAAAGAATTAGACATTAGCACTTTGTGGCAGAGGACTTGTAGCAAGAGCCTCCATAATGCCTCTGGTTTTAAGAAAGGCAATAATTACACATTAGCACTTTGTGGCAGATGACCTGTAGCAACAGCCTCTATAATGCCTCAGGTTTTAAGAAAGGAAATAATTAGACATTAGCACTTTTTGGCAGATGACTTGTAACAAGAGCCTCCATAATGCCTGAGGTTTTCAGAATGTCAGGACAGAATCATTAACTCTGTGTGGTTGACCGTTTGCAGCGAGCACCTCGACAATTTATTTAAATGTGTTAAGCGCACAACGGCCCTTAGGCATCGTGGCGCTGTTATAGAAGGTTTACTTAGTTGCAGAGTAATAATGATAATGATTTGTTATTTATATAGCACCTTAAGCCAAAGCGCTTTACAGAGAACATATTTGACATACATTTATCATCCAAACCAAAGTTGGTACTCATTTATCGACCTCAAAAGGATGAAAGGCTGAGTTGGCCTTGCGGGATTCGAACCTGCGACCTGCAGATCACACATAGATGGCAGCAGCAAGCGCTCAACCCGCTGAACTATCTTACCGGCTGAGTACATGATATTGATGACAGACAGTCTATGGTTAATACTTACAGTTAGTTACAGTATGCTCACTTTGGTGCTGTGGGAATACATGATGGTAATAGCTAACAATCAAGGTTAGTACATACATTGAGAGGTACAATTGCATGTTAGAGTTTGCAAGCTGTTCCTTGGTTACAGTGGAATCAGGATGTAGTAGCTGATGAGGTGGAGAGGAATACGGTGCAGGTGAATACCGTGCGGGAGAGAGATAGGAAAAATAGAAGATATTTGATTTACAGTAACATACAAAGGATGTTGGCTTATTGATTCCTTGCTTGTAGGCAAGACTGCTGCACCTATAATTATAGGTAGTATGCTCCAGAATGGATCAATTGGAGTGCCAGGGGGTCTGGTGATGATGGACTAGCATGCTAGACCTAGTTGAAGAGCTTTGTCTTGAGGGCTTTATGGAAGACAGTGTAAGAAACTTAATTTCTGAGTGAAGTAGGTAGGGCATTCCAATTTTTCGGTGCTAAGTTTTGGAAGTGTTGGAAGTGTTGGAAGCTGGAGCCACCCGCTTTGGTTCTTTTGAATGTGGGTATGTAAATCTGGTTGGAGAGCTGAGCTCAAATGGGTCTGGAGGAGGTGACAGGTATTATATTCTCTGCTAGGTGGGGGGGCAATGCAAGTGAGGCACTTGTTTGGGATGGCTATGGCTTTGAATAGAATGCGCTCTTTAACTGGCAGCCAGTGCGCATCTCTTCTGCTTGTGAAAGATGTTCTCTTTTAGGAATGATCAGCGTGACTCTGAGGGCATTGTTTTGAGTGACTTGTAGCCCGTTGAGGCTTTTGGTGGAGGTACCCATGAAGAGAGCATTACAATAGTCCAGTTTTGCCCCAATGGTGACCCTGGCTACTGTGAGGCAGTTTTTGGTTGACATATAGGATTTGACCGCATTGATGATTTTGGTGATGAGCACTGCCGATGACGCAATGGCGCTGACTTGGCACGTCATGGACAGAGAGGAATCAATGAAGACCCCTACGGTTTTGACTGCTGGTGACACTGTGATCATCGTATTATCAATGTTAAAGGTACTATATTGAGGGTCCAGCTTGTTGAGAGTGTCTTTAGAGCCTACCAGGAGAATCTCAGTTTTATCTCCGTTGCGACATAGACTGTTAGCTGCCATCCATTGCTGTATGACAGCGTAGATGTTGGCTATGGGAGATGAATCCTGTTCATAAGAGCCCATAAGGGGTAGTAAGACTTGGGTGTCATTGGCATAGTTTGTGTACGCAATGCCGAGGTCATCCAGGTCGTTGAAGAGAGGTAGTGTAAAGATATTGTAGAGTGTTGGTGTGGTGCAGGATCCTTGCGGGACACCGTAGTGGATGGGGGTAGGTGCTACGCAGGCATGATCTGAGAACACACTCATACGTCTTCCCTCAAGGAAGAAGGTGATCTAAGACGTGGTGGAAGGGGAGAATTGGGCAGCATATTTAAGTTGTTTACATAGGGTATCATGGTCAACAAGATAAAAAGCAGCCAACAGATCCAGAAGAAGGAGAAGTGCCGGCTTCCCTTTATCCATTATCACACTGAGCTAGATGTTGAGATCCAATAAGGCAGACTCAGTCCCATGGCCTGGGTGGAAACCGGATTGCCTCTTTCCCAGGATGCTGTTTGCTTCCAGAAACTGCTGGATTTGAGTATAGGCGACTTTGTCCATGATTTTTAAAAAGAATGGGACAGTGCTTATAGGTCTGTAGTTATCAGGTGGCTCCGGGTCTAGGGTGTTTTTTTTTTAACAGTGGGCGAACTCATGCCTCTTTGAGGCACGCAGAGACAGTGTTGGATTTGAAAGAGGCATTAATGAAAGCTGTCATGAGCGGTGCCTGGGTTTCAGCCATTCTTTAATCAGGTTAACTGGGCATATATCTCCCTTGCATTTGGATGGTTTGATTTGCCGGATGATGTTGTATACTTCTGTCTCCGTAACTTCCCTGACTTTGAAAAGTGTTGTGTTTTTGGTTTCTGAACTGGTAGTAGGGGACACAGGAATGTTGTCTTTGGATAGAGTCTTGTGGTTAGTAATGATCTTCTTTTGTAGGAGGTCTATTTTAGTAAGCATGGCTGTTTGGACTCTAGGCCACCAGGATTCATCTTTCACGACATCCTGAATGTTAATGACTGGCGTGGCTAGTACTTTGAAGATGGCTAACAGATGTTTGGATTCAGAAGTGGCATAAGAGATCCTATTGTTATAAGCTGAAGATTTTGCTAGCATGATAGCTTTCTTGTATTTTGCCGCCAGGGTTTTGAGGGCAGTTAGCATGGCTTCATGAGGGACCCTTTGCCATTTGCTAAATGGTTTTCACTTGAGGGTACGTAGTTCTTTGAGCTCAGTGGAGAACCAGGAATTTGTATGTTTTTTATTTTTCGCTTTCTTGCTCTCTAGCGGGGCAATGGCGTCTACTGCAGTTTTGAGAGTGGTGTTGTAGAGATCAGCCAGCGTCGCAGGATCTTATGACAAGCTTCAGGTTTGAGAAAGGGAAAACGGAACCATTAACATTGTGTGGCTGACCGCTTGCGGCTAGCGCCTCGACAATGTCTCAGGTTCTAGGAAAGGAAGAATAGAATCATTAACACTGTGTGGCTGATCGCTTGTAGCAAGTGCCTCCACCAGGCTTCAGGTTATAGTAAAGGAAGAATGGAATCATTAACACTGTGTGGCTGACCACTTTTAGCGAGCGCCTCCACAATGCTTGAAGTTTAGAAAAAGGGAAAACAGACCATTAACATTGTGTGGCTGACCACTTGTAGCTAGCACCTCCACAATGCTTCAGGTTCTAGGAAAGGAAGAATAGAAATATTAACACTTTGTGGCTAACCGTTTTTAGCGAGCGTCCCCACAATGCTTCAGGTTTTGAGAAAGGGAAGACAGAACCATTATCACTGTGTGGCTAACTACTTGTAGCGAGCGGCTCCACAATGCTTCAGGTTTTGCGAAAGGGAAAATAGAACCATTAACACTGTGTGGCAGACCACTTGTAGCAAGCGACCCCACAATGCTTCAGGTTCTAGGAAAGGAAGAATAGAAATATTAACACTGTGTGGCTAAGCGTTGTTAGCGAGCGTCCCCACAATACTTCAGGTTTTGAGAAAGGGAAAATAGAACCATTAACACTGTGTGGCTAACCACTTGTAGCGAGTGCCTCCGCAATGCTTCAGGTTTTGAGAAGGGGAAAACTGATCCATTAACGCAGTGTGGCTGACCGCTTATAGCGAGCGCCTCCACGATGCTTCAGGTTTTAAGAATGAAAGAACACCCCATTACCACTTTGTTGCACTCTGCTTGAAGTGATAGCATCTGAAAAAAAAACTAAGTCCAAGAAAGGAGGAAAACAACCGTGCATCCATGTGGCAGGCCATGTGTAGCAAAAGCCTCTGCAGTCCCTCCAATTCTAAGTTCTCCAATAACCGTGAACATCGTGTGGCCGGACTGTGAACAGTGAGACCCTCTGCAATGCCTCAGGGTTTAAGAAAGGAAGAACATAACCATTGATAATGTGTGGCAAACTGCTTGTAGTGAGCCCCCCTGTAGTGCCTCAAGCTTGTCCAAATGAATAACAGAACCGTTAGCACTGTGTGGCAGATCGCCTCTAGCAAGCGACTCGGCAATGTCTCAGGTTTCCAGAAAGGAAGAAGAAAAGCATTAGCACTGTGTGCTTCCACAAATCTTCAGATTCAACTGGAAATAAAATAAGGACAGTTAGGACAATGTGAGAGACTACTTAATGTGAGCCATATCAGCATGTCTCTGAATTCAAGAAAGGAAGAGAACTATTAGCACTGTGTGGTGGACCTCAGAAAGGAAGAGAACTATTAGCACTGTGTGGTGGACCTCAGAAAGGAAGAGAACTATTAGCACTGTGTGGTGGACCTCAGAAAGGAAGAGAACTATTAGCACTGTGTGGTGGACCTCAGAAAGGAAGAGAACTATTAGCACTGTGTGGTGGACCTCAGAAAGGAAGAGAACTATTAGCACTGTGTGGTGGACCTCATGTAGTGAGAACCTCTGAAAATGCCTCGGATTCCAAGAAAGGGAGAAACACATCTTTAGAAGTGCTGCTGATCACTCTGACAGATGCTCCCTAAGTGGATGAAGTGAGAAAATAAAAGTACAAACAAGGGGTTGGGAAGAAGCATAAACTCACGAGAGGGGAATTCTGAGATTGAGCTTCACAGGGGCAGTTGATTTAACAATATTCAGAAGATTGTGGAACCGGTGTAGAATGCATAAAAAGCCATTCGTCTACTTTTATACTTAGATATTTAATAGTGATGCTCACCCTTTATGTATAAAGCCTCAAAAATGCAAATCCATGGCTCTTCTGAAACTAATTAATTCTACCTCCTTTCTCAAGTGTATAAAGTAAAAGGCAGTCTATTTCTGACAGTACCCACAAGGCCCGAGAACCACGATAGAAAAGTAAGCAGTGAGGCACCCACCTGACCATGCACTGCAGTGCCCATACTGCAGGAGATGCTACATACGGCAGCAAAGGTTCCATGAACTCGAGCAAGCAAGCATGTGAAAAAGTAACAACAACCATCCATTGAACAATACAAAGGACCAATCAGTAATAGGAAACAAGGAAACAAGGTTAATCCTGCTTTTAACACCATCCACTCCAGGGGACTTCAAGGAGCATAGTAGATAATCAGTTCAGGCCCATTGCAACAGAGCCCATGGGTATAAAAAGGGCTTGAGTAAGTCATTCCCTATTGGACTCATAGGAAGAATGCACACCTGTTAATACTTCCTAGATGCAAGGGCAGACTGCTGGAGAGGGGGCTCCTGGATGGACTGCTACCTCGAGAAAGGCAGTGCAAACTTTGGATGGAGAGTTGTTAAGCCTTGGAAGACTTAGTGGAGGAAGGCAAACTAGAGGGGCAAGTCAGACTCTCACAGCTCCTTGGGATGATTGGAAATCCAAAGCCTGAGGGTTTCCATCTGCGACCCTGGGGAGAAGGGTTTCAGGCCCTGACTGGATTGGTCAAGGCCTATGTGAGACACTGTTGTGCATGTTGAGCCCAACATGAAATGCCATGTTGGGCTCAACATGCAAACCAGCAAATTTGGTATTCAAGAGCCTACAAAAGAGGTCTACTGCTAATCCACTACTCTGGATGCAAAGGAGACAGAACAAGAAAGGATCCTGATACAAAATGAGCTTCAGGGAGGAAGATCTAGAAGGGCCTGTCATGAATCCTGAAGCCAAGATTCAGGAGGAGCCAGTCATTATATATGAAATCCATGAGTGAGCAGGAGCCTGCTGTAAATCTTATGTGATGTAAGGATCACATTCGAATGGTCTGCATGAGCATAGAGTGTCACTGAAGAGAACGTTGGAACATGTGTTATTAGCATAGGTGAGCTGGGAGTCTAAACACTTCTTACGTTTATGAGAGACCTTTCTGTTGAACTCATCATTTGGTTATTTGTTTGTAGAATAGCGGGGCGTGATCATGATGGGTGAAGTTCTAGAATGGAAGCAGAGGAAGTGAGAGACAGAGGCATATTAGAGTCAAGGGAAAATTGTTAGCTAGGAGGCAGATGAGAGGAAGGTTAAGACGGCAACTCAGAGGCAAGGAGGTAGGCTTTTAGTTTGTTTTTGAACAAATCTGTGTGGACTGTTTTTCAGATGTCTAGAGGAAGAGAATTCCATGCAAGTGGAGAGAAAGAGCTGAAGCGAGAGGAAGCACAGGGAAGGTGAGGAGCCACAAGTGTAGTCTAGGAGACAGAGCAGAGATTACGAAAAGTCTCATAGAGTTGGATAGAGGAGAATAGATACAGTTGTGCCTTACCGTGGGTAGATTTGTGAACCAGGAGATGAAATTTAAATCTGTCCCTCTTTTGCATCATCAGCCATGCAGCATGGTGACAGTACGAGGAAGTAGTGAGTGAGTTCAAAGAGAGTCCTGATAGCAAAATTAATGATCTTGTTGATAGGACAAAAAGCATAGTTGTGGAGACCAAAGTGAATGTTGGCACAGTATACCAGTTCAGTGAAGACAAGAGTGGTTAGGAGAATAGGTTTTGGATCTTATATTCAATCACCAGGGAGATATTGGGAGCAATAAGGGAACATTATTAAGTTCAATACATTGCGATACAGTTTCACGTAGAAGTCCATCTTTAGTTGTAGATTCTCCCAGTACCTGTTAGGCTTTTATCAAATCCTTACCATTTTCTTAAGAAGGATACATCCTTTAAAACCATACCTGCTCATGGTGTATCGTTGCCCAACTTACCAAACCAGGCCGATCTATGAAAGATGTGTGTGTGATATTATTTTAAATTGACAAAATCCAATCTACTTAATTTTTCTCTTACATCCTTATCTACTCCTAGCTTTAAGGGTTTGTGCTTATGAGTTGACCCCTCCCTCTCTGCGTCTACTGCCATTTAGCAAACCTCTAAAGTGGCCTGCATTTTGGAGGGTGTAGCAGGGGATGTACCCTCTGTTTGAATCAACAACTGACTATTTTAAGTACTTACCATTCAACATGATTTTCTCAGTCCAGTTAATTTCAAGGAAAGTTTAAGTTGGACAAGCATGGGTGCACCAAGAAAGCTTTGCAGAAATGCCATGAAAGTCAATGTCCTGCAGTTGCCAGCCTCCAAAGACATCCCATGACTTCACCCATCCCCCTGCACCTCCACTTAATAGCTCCAATCTGTGCTCGAGCTTTACCCTTGTACCCATCATCATTCCTCAGAACCTGTCTCCCACTGCCGTTCAGCCAGAGTCCCGCTCCCAGCACAGAGCCTCAAGTTCCCCTTTCAATAGCCACTATGTATGCCAACCTCATAGCTCCCTATACATGAGCCTCAATATCCTTTGTACCCACATATTTGAGCCATCCCCATTGTCCCTCATGTTCTTCACGCTGTACCCGAGAAGCCCACAAAATGTGCACTTGCTACTAGCCATTGGTGATTTGTGCAAGTGGGGAACTTGGCATTCATACCAGAGGGCAAGTGGCACTTATGCCCAGTTAGATGGTTACAACATTATATTCCATCATCCTGACACAGCCCTTAAAGCTTCTCTCCCTGATTCTGTATGCCCCTAAGTCAGCACATCCATGTAGCCCAGAATCTGTTTTCCCCGGCAGATCTTCCAAACTCCTTCCAGCAAAAAATATACCCTGACACACTCTCTTGCCCCGACATTTCTGAACTCTTTCCTGTGTTATATTATCTGGTTGCCCATTTCTCTAGCAACACTGCCTTAGTCTAGTACCTGCCTCCCACTTGAATAATCAATGCATTCCATGTCCCTTTTCCTGGTCATCCCTCTCCAATGGATGCCCCTGCTCCAGCATACAGAAAAGATGTTGGTGGGAATATGACACTCCCTACTTTTGGAAGTTGGGAGTGAAAGCATTTCGAAAGGAGAACATTAGTAGCTCTCATTATCAACTGGCATATTTAAAAACACAGGTACAGTTGTTTTGTTATTGTTAGCTTGTATTTGCACTCAATCACAAAATGGTAGAGTTCCTCTGTGTGGTCTGCACTGCTGAGGCCCCTGGTCTCAAATATATCAACACAGCAGTGCAGTCAGGAACGAGGGGCAGATATCTGCCTATGTGTTACTCCCTCTTTTTGTTTTGTTTTGTATTAATTGGCAGTGTTTGCATAATTGTGTGGTTTACAAAAAGGATGAACAGTCCTTATCTGGAGGTCTTGAGTCTGTTCATTACCTACTTTCCTTCACCCTAATTCACACCCTCCCCACCCTGCGTTTCTTATCACAATCCCTGTGTCCTTTATGGCTATCCCTCTTCTCCTCCACCAGTGATTTAAACTGCTTCCCACTAATCAAATTCACAACTATCTTAACCATGATGATCTCCCTCCTCCCGATGGATGAACACTTCATTTTCCTGCTCCCTTTTGTTCCTCTCCAAACCCACCCTGGATCTGTAGCCCCCAGGAGAGGTGGCCAATCAGGAAGGGTAGATAACACAATCATTGATCAAATCTTCAGGAGTCTATGTGTTATAAGCTCAGTCAGCCATATCTCGCATTTAGCCCAATTGTGTTAGTCAGCCATATCTCGCATTTAGCCCAATTGTGTTAGTTAGCCATATCTCGCATTTAGCCCAATTGTGTTAGTTAGCCATATCTCGCATTTAGCCCAATTGTGTTAGTTAGCCATATCTCACATTTAGCCCAATTGTGTTAGTCAGCCATATCTCGCATTTAGCCCAATTGTGTTAGGTAGCCATATCTTGCATTTAGCCCAATTGTGGTAGTCGGCCATACCTCCCATTTAGTCCACTTCTGTGATTCAGCCATTTATCGATTTCAACCTGTTTTCCCAAACTCTATGACCATCCTGCATTCACCCTAATCATGCGAGGTAATCTCTTTTCACAACTAGCCAAACTGTATGAGATTGTGATATTTTGATGTTCCCCTAGTTGTGTAATGGGCATCCTTCACATCCTGCATAAGTGTGTGATAAATTGTATTTTGATTTTTACCCACTTCTGTGAACTAATCATATTTTGCATTCCCCTTATTGTGTGAGTGCCTTTTTCTCACTTAGACCACTTATATGAGATAGCTATACTGTGCTTCTCCCCTAATTTGGGTGGGCTGGTAATATTTTGCATGCGCCTGGTTGAGTGAGAGAGACAATTTTTCACATCTAGCATAAGTGTGTGACACAGCCAGATCTTGTTTTTCCCCTGATTGTGTGAGGTAAACACATTCAGCATCTCATGTAATTGTCGGAGATAATCTCTTTGGAACTCAGACCCATGGCATGAGATAGTTATATCTTACCTTCCAACCTATTCTGTGTGCTAGTCATATCTTGCCACAGTTAAAGGAACGACACACGGCAGGACATACTCTGGATGCAATCTTCGCCAATAAAAACCTGATCACAACAGCACCACCCATCCAAATACTATGAAGGGACCACCTCATTATACCCTTTGTGATCTATATACCATCAAAAGCATCCAACAAGCCCCAAAAGTACCCCCCGTCCCCAATGTGGGAAAGAAACTGAAGGCCCGTCAAAAGCAGTAACCTAGAAGAAAAACTAGAATCCTCAATGACATCAATTGCAACCTTGGACGCAACTGACGTAGATGAAAAAACAGACCTAAACCTGTACTGGATTGCGGAAACATTTGATAGCATTTCCCCAGAAACAATCCTCATCCCATCACAAAAGAAAGCAATGGCAAGATGGTTCACACCCCACCACAAAGCAATGAAAAAAACAAACTGGAAACTAGAACAATGGTGAGAAAACTATGCACAAGCCAAAAGAATAACACATCAAAAACAAATCCAATCATACCAAATGTAAATTCTCACAGCGAAAAAGAAATACTACCAAGACCGGATCACAAAAGCCACTAATACTCAGAAATAACTATCAACACCATAAACGAGATGGGAAATCCCCCAGATGCAATAACACACCGGTACCCTCGCAAAAACTATGAAATGATTTTGCAGATCATTTTAAGAGTAAAATCACCAACATACATTGGATAATACAAAGTAGACTGATTAATCTGACCGTGCACCATTTCCAACCTACCCCAGGACCACAGAACAGACTTAACAGTTTCACCCAAATGTCAGAAACATTCTTCAGCTTGTGAGAAAAAGCAATAATACAGTCTCCCCAGTGGACCCCTGTCCACCAAGTATCTACAAATCAATCCTTACACAGGGTACACCTTCGGAATGCTACCTAAACCTCTTCAATCTGTCAGTTTCAATGGGGAGAGTACCACGAGCATTCAAATCTGCCTACATCAAACTTCTCCTCAAGATTACAACGGGCAATATGGAAGACCTCTCAAACTACAGACGATCTCAAATATTCCTTACCCAGCACAGCTATTAGATACCTATGCCTACTGACAAATACTCGAACACGTAGAAAATAACCAACTATTGGACCAGGCACAAGTAGGCTTCAGACCCATGAGAGGAATGGAGACAACACTACTCTCTATATGGGACAACTAAAAGACCAACTCAGACTCCAACACAAACTCAGAACTGATACTAATCAACCTCTCTGCAGCATTCAACACAGTCAACCATAAACTCCTGATCAAGAGACTGGAAGAAATAGGGATCAGAGACACTGCGCTGCTTTGTAATAAATCTTTCTTGTCAGAAAGAACACAAACGGTATGGATTAAATGACATGGTTCATCATTATCCCCACTACTCTTCAACTTCTTCAACATCCATATGACGCCACTAATCAAACTCATCAAAAGACACGGATTCGCATGCAACAATTACACCGATGTTTGCCAAATCATCTACAAAATCAGTGATAAACAAGAGGAGAACCCAATGCTAATAGACTGTCTTAAAGAACTCTACCAATGGATGAGCACTAATAACCTCAAAATCAACCCAGACAAGATGGAAATCTGACACCTGACAACCAAGGAACCAACCAGCACATTCTGTGGCCCACAGAACTGGGGACGCCACTCACAATTTCTAAAAGTAGTCAAAAACCTTGGAATCCAAATGGACAACTAGTTAACTCTAGAACCTCAAGTAAATGCAATAGTTAAGAAATGCTTCTTTCATCTTCACACAATCAAAAAGATTAGATTCTACCATTCCTCTCCTTCAGGTAAAAAACACTGGACATCATTCCTTTCATCATGTCCAGGATAACTACGCTAACAGGGTATTCCTTGGAATGCCGGACTACTTACTGATAAAACTGCAATGAATACAGATTGCAGCTGCCAGACTTCTCCTCAAACTCTCACAAAGGGACCACATTACACCAGCGCTAAGGATGCTACATTGGCTACCAGTCAAAAAACAAACCACCTTCAAAACAATGTGCATAATACACAGAGTATTCAACGGATAAGGAGCAGAATTCATACAAAAGAAAATCACCATCTACAAGACAACACCCCTTAGATCTAGCAACGTCATTCACTTAGAACATAAAGCATGCACAAGGAAAATAGTTGGTGAATCAGTATCCTCTTGCATAGCCATAAAACTTTGAAACTATCTCCCCAGAGAAATACAAACTATGAAAGACCATCTAAAAGCGGGGTGGAAAATGTACTGCCACTAACAAACCATACTAAAATCTCACCTTTCTGCAAACACCTCTCAAACTCTAAACTAAACACAACCATACATCTACAGACCCTCAAACCACATTCTGCATACACCTCTCAAACTCTGAACTAAACACAACCATACATATACAGACACTCAAACCGCATGTACTTCACAACACCACAACAAGGAAAAAAAACCTCATATAATCTCGCCCAGATCCACATGGCGGCCACCAACTGAAAAACACACCTACGCTCAGTGACCGGTGTATCCGAACTGAAGCTGCCAACAACACATCACAGCTCCCTTGCTCTTTGTCCCGCTCAATCCTACTAATATACCTGCGGCCCTCCTTGCATTACACATCCGCCAGAGCGCCAAGAGACCACACAGATGGCAACAGTGCGCGGTATAAGAATCTTTCACATAACATAACAAATATGACAGAATACTGTTAAGCATATTCACATAGGAATTGCTGGCGCACAATGCCTAGAATAAACATGGAAAACAAGATGCTCTTTAAACACTTTCTTCAAATTCCACGCCTTGTGTTTAGACTAGCTTTTAGAGGACAGGAATGATTGAACTCAGAAAAGGGGATAGAACATCCAAGGATTATTAGATGACATGCTACTCAACACGTGTTAAGCCTTTGCCCCTTTTGCATGAGCCCTACAATAAATAAAGTCAATAGCTACTTATGATGTGTGGAAAATCATGAATCTCTCATGATTTTGTTTTGTAATATAAAGATTGCCTTCTTGCATAGTGCTTAATGATGGCATTTGGTGTATAGCGCCATTTCTAACATGTCCGAAATAATTCCATTGTAGTGAAAAATGTAATGCATGTGAGATAGTCCTACTCTAATTTCTGACACATGTTTGTTAACCCACTGAGTTTCCTTTAGAAGGTAGTGTGTATTTTTAACAATCTAGTTGTAGCAGCTCACATTTGTCCCCAAAATTCCTCATATTGCCTTTGCCACCCAAGGACGGTGTCAGAGACTT
Source organism: Ambystoma mexicanum (assembly GCF_040938575.1). Classification (NCBI taxonomy): domain Eukaryota; kingdom Metazoa; phylum Chordata; class Amphibia; order Caudata; family Ambystomatidae; genus Ambystoma; species Ambystoma mexicanum. The sequence continues at coordinate 82,944,187 of NC_090935.1, read as the reverse complement.
TCAAATCTTTCAGTTGAAAGGGGCCACAAGCCCCATGTGGCCCCCCAGCAACTGCCCCAGTTGCCAGTCAGCAGTCCTATGACACATAAATATACTCCTTTCTACATTATTTTCCTTCTGGGGCTTTAAATGTGCTCTTAGCAGCACTCATTTTACATGAGTTTGCAGGAGCCCTGTAAGCCTTCACTTCCCTCTTGGTATACATTAGTATTATCACTGCGTTGCCTTTTAACCAGTTTCTCCACTTCAGTCACTTGCTGACAAAGAAGGATGTATAGCTTTTCAGTGCACATTTAGTGATTCAGCTCCCTGCAGGCAGGCCTTCTCTTGATAATAGGCCTCCTTACCTTACAGTTGCTCTCCAAGCCTTACAATTACAGAGCAGTGCCCTACTAATGAGTGACAGAGTAGTAGAAACCTCTTATCTCTACAGCAATGCCAGTCAAATCCTGAGAAAGCAAAAGCCACCAGGTCTTAAAAGGCATTCCATGGCTTGTTAATTATGTGTGTTCTGATGTCCTACAAAATAAAATGGTATACACAGCAAACATTTCATAAAACCGGGACACACAATCCCCCTGTGGTATATTCTTGGGAGGGAATGCCACTGGTGCAAAGATTCCCCCCCCCCGGCTGCCGGCGCTGGCCAGTTATCCATTCACAAGTCAGGTTACAAAGTGAAATGATTTTCCGGCCAATCCTGTATCTGGCAATGTCAGTCTCTCACTCTCCTAGCATATGATTTGTTGGAAAATGCGTGCTCAAAGTGGCCTGCTTTGCCGGCTCACAGGACGAATGGCAGCTTCAAGTGTTAACTGTCTTAACCCCTTACTCCCGTGACGGATGTTCACAAAATGTTCCTGGAACAGATGCAGACACCGTATGGCTGTTATATGGCACTATTGGTCTGGGCTCGCCCTTCTGTAACCAGCCACCAGACAAATGTTGAAATTGCTGTGACATCATGTCTTTAATGTAACTAGTGCACAGATGCCCCCCACCCCCCCAACCCCCCTGCCTCGGAGCGGTCTACAAATGCCAAATAAATAAATAAATACCTCTGTGCTAAATACATAATACAACATTATCGTTTTATGCTAGGCTGTCCTCACAGATGGGCAGCACACAACTGTGTAAAAGCTACTAGCAATCACCTAAAAACCCAAGAGTAGGTCCAGAACGTAGAACAAAACCCTAAGAAAAGGTTTTATTTATTTTACTTATTTTACTGTGGGGTGGACTCAAATCTATTCAAAGAAGAATAGAACAAGGTTGTGGCTGAAGACAGGAGGATAGAGCGAAACAAGGGTGCTATCCCTGCCTAAAGTGCGCTCTTGACTAGGTTGCGGTGTTACAACGCCTGTCTATTAGTGACAGAATAAGAGTAAAATTGTCCACTTCCATGGTATGTAATACATTCAACCTTGAGAGTCACAACCCACAACCCACTCTCTTCTCGATTAGCTTAAATCGGAAGAGACTACCAATAAAACCAGGGAAAGGAAAGGAGAGTCAGCCCAGGAAAGTGAACAGAGTCAATTTTTGTTCTATTCTTCTTTGAATAGATTTGAGTCCCCCCCACAGTAAAATAAGTGAAATAAATAAAACCTTTTCTTAGGGTTTGGTTCTACGTTCTGGACCTACTCTTGGGTTTTTAGGTGATTGCTAGTAGCTGTTACACAGTTGTGTGCTGCCCAACTTTTTGTGTTAATAATATCTATCTAAGGGCAATACCCTGTCAATTTATAGAAATTGCCCCATTGTTTGCTAATATGTCCTCACAGATGCCCATCGAGACTATACTAAATGCTTATAATTGTCATGCTGCATTTTTTACATCAGTTTTACATCGCTCCCAGATTTTAAAATCTAAAATTAGGAACAATTTGGAAGGCAAAGGAAAGTTGTACCTTTCCATTTTCATGCTAGAGGGTTTATTTTATTTTTTTAAACGGGGCTGGGATTTATTTATAAAGAGTAGCATTCGTAAACTGTAGTTTTGTGCATAAATGCATTGACAAATCGTCCTAAATATGCTACATGAATAAATATATTTGTATTTAGATATAAGACTATTTGTAAAAAGTAATGCCTGGGCCCACTGTGCCAGCTATGCTTGTTGGAGTCCTGATAGACCAGTAATAAATCTGACCCTCATAGAATCTAGACCCTCAGTCTAACCGGGCATGATGGGACCAGGCACCTCATCACATCAGAGGACATCACATTTTAGGTAGGAGAATGTAACCATGTCCATGAAATGTCTACATTTTGTGCAGAAAAGATTAGTTGGCGGTATGGACCTATGTTAGGTTTCAAACTGATGAGTCTCCATGTTGTGGAGGATCACCACATTGGTCCCAATTTTATGAATATTTTTGGAGGGTGATAAAGGTTTGCTGGGAAGTGATTCCACTGAAGTGAATTTGGGAGGGTGATATGTGTCCAAGGCCAGTGACACTTTGCACATGATGGTGTGTTGGCAGGTATGGACCCCAGTGCTAAATGGACATTATGGAATCTAGCACTGCAGTAATAACTAGGCATGAAAGAACCTATCTGAAGAGTTCTAACTGGCTGTGACAGAGCCCAGTACTGCTCAGCTAACTGGGCATGATAGTGTAGAACCACAGCGGTAAATTGGCATAATAGAATGTTACATTGCAGTGATAATTAGGCATGGTGCACACAATGGGCCTCATTACGACCCTGGCGGAAATCGAAAAACGATGGCGGAAATGCAATACCGCCATCGAATAGCGCTCGGTGCGACTATGACCCGTCACCGCAAAGTACGAAGCCATTAGCGACACCGTAGTGAACGCCAACGCTAACTGCACCAAGCACGCGCGCGCGCGCCATGCCAAACCGCAAACACCACCATGGTGCAACGGTACGCCAATTCCGACCCTAGCGGACATGTACCTAACGCCATCAGGCATGGCGTAATGTACCATTCCGCCATGGCGAGAAGTACGGCATCGCGAATCAACCGTAAACGGCCCCACTGAGTGCCTGTACACCGCTCCCTGCCCACAAAGTACAACCCCCCGTAGGTGCAATGAAGTCACAATGCAACCATTGAAATGTACAAGTCACCCATGCATGCCAACGAACAAAATAAACACAAGAGGGGCCAATGGGAGCTGCAGGGCACAGATGGCACGAATACAGAAGCAATCCCAATGGACATGACCACAGTCCCCCACCAAGAAACGCACGCAAACACAGGCACCTGTGACCAGCAATATTCCGATAATCACATCATTCCACCAGTCCACCTGGCTGACCGGCATCTGTTACACAAAACCCAATCCCCCGCCCCTGAGCATGACAACATTCAAACTGTCATATAGGCAGCCCCCATCCCTGACCTCACGGGCTTAGTAGGCAAACGCGCCCAGTACAGTAACACGCAACTAAACCCCGAAGCTGGAACCCAATGCAGATCTCCTCACAATACATCGCCCCCCAAATAGGCATATGCCACACCACTTGCAAAGAAAAACGCTACACGGGCCAAATCAGAATAGAAATTTATGCACATCAAAGTCACCAAGCCCATACAGCCATCAGGCCATGAACTCCAAAACACTAATCACCATTGTGGGCTGCATCCGCAAGAAATGACCAGCCACTACTTGTGTGTCGCCCTGTTCCCCCATGGTACACAGAGCCACATTCACGTACGAAAAGGCAACATGGAAGCGCACAGAACCGCAGGGCCGTCCCAATGGGGAGGCACTAGTCCAGCTGAAAGGCCGAAATGTTGCTCCGAGCCACCAGTACTGCGTAAGGGCATGTGGGCCATTGGCGATCGTCCCATAAGATCGTAATGCTGCTCCACTGATTAACACGAAGCAGCAGGTGTCGGGAGTAAAATCCATCTGCAGGAGTGGCATACAGATGGCAGTGGCAAAAGGGGAGGAGATACCTGTCAACCAAAAGAAAAGAAAAAGAACAGAATGGCCATCAGAACTACATTCGAACAACTCACTTCAATGATCACACGAAATCCACAGCCATATGCATGCTAGCCCACTCAAAAGGATCATCACCACCCCAAAACCACTTGCGACTCATAAACATCTATATCGAGGTGCAAACACCATCACAAACGAGTGTACCTGTGCATGCGTCTGTCAAAACAGAATCCATCAGATGGGAATGTTAACGTGCATGGACACAAGTGTCTGAGTGCGCCTCGAGACAGGGAGGGCTCAACAAGGCCAGATAGACGATGGTCCCACTATGGCAGCCCTGCATCCATAGCGTAGGGGAGGCGGATAGATCCCAAGAAGCCCTGTACATGGCAAACTCTGTATCAAATCACCTGCCCATGCATCCATTCATCATTCCCTCATCCCGGGATCAAAACGCCTGAACAATTACTCACATAACATTAGAAACATCCATTGAGTCTGTGCGTTATGCAGCCTGCAAAATCCACAGTGCCCCAGCCCGTAATTCCAGTGTTGTGAAGTAACATGTATTTGGGAACGGCCGGCCTCATCGCCCACGTAGCTATTGCGCATCCCAAACTATTCATATCAATCATTGCTCCCTCGCCATGGGCCCTGTCTCAAGGACATTGAACAATAGAACGTTATATTTGCAGTCAGACCTGTGGGCATCTCCTCGCCGCTAGCTGGAAACCGAAAGCGCCGCCCTTCGAATTCCTCATTTGCAACATCACGTCGGAAAGGCATCTGTGGCCGTTTGAAATCACTAATTATTCCATCGAGTGCGGCTGTGTGTGAAAATGGCAACTGCCTTCACCCACGAATGGGACGCCCCGCCCGTCGTTGCAACTCGGTACAGTGATGCATGAGGGCCCACCGTTACTCGAGTACTACGTTCCACTGACCCTTCACAAGTCTGTTCGCGACTGCACAGATAGTATGGGAAACAATGGGACCACAGAAGAATGAACATATCAATCCAATTTTACACGGCCATCGGGTACAGATACATGATAGCAATAGCAAGATACCATTCCCCGAATTGCAGCGTTGTGCGCGTGACGTGCTCGGCCAAAGGGGAGAGCAGTTTGCACAGGTGGAATGAATCACCACAGGTGGAGGCCATACAGCCTGAAAACACATAAATTGCACAGCCAGTCTCCTCCCACAACCACACCGAAATGCTACCGGCAGGACTCGCGATGTTGGCCCTGGGGGACCTGATAGCACTGCAAGTGCTCCAACTCCAAGAAGAAGACGAACACCAACTACAACCAGCCGCACGGAGGAGACGCAGGAGGAGGAGGAGGCCAAGGCAGGGCCAGCAAGGCCCACCAGCACAGCCACTACCACCACGCAGGCAGCCCGCAATACCACGCCTCCGAGCACATCCGTTCAACCTCACTGATGAGCAGATCCACACCCTCTACCGTCTGGACCGGGACACCATAGCCGCCATTGTGGACATGACACAGGCTGACCTTGTCAGCATGATAGATAGCCCAACCGCCATCCCACCCCTACTGAAGGTGGTGTCTGTACTCCACTTCCTGGCCACAGGCACCTACCAGCACACAGTCGGACAGTTGCATGGCATATCTCAGCCACTGTTCTCACGGACACTATTGCAAGTGCTCGATGCCCTCCTGCAGCACGCAGACGACTACATCTCCCTACCACGCTCGGAGCAGGAAATTACAAACACGAAAGTGGGATTCCATGCACTTGCCGGCATACCGGGTTGCATTGGTGCCATCGACTGCACCCATGTGGAATTGGTCGTCCCACATGCCATGGAGGCCCAGTACCGCAACCGAAAACAATTTCATTCCCTGAATGTACAAATGGTGTGTGACTCCAACAGGATCATTACACATTGTTGTGCCCGATTCCCTGGATCAACCCATGATTCTATGGTCTTGAGGAACTCTACAATACCACGCTACATGGAGCGACACGCAGGGAACAGATCCTGGCTACTCGGTGAGTCTCATTACATGCATGATGATGTGGGGTATGTGAATTGGCAATGACCTGGCAGGAAGGGGGGGGGGGTGTGCGTACGTATCAATGGCATTCCACATCATACGTTTCTCGTCCACATACAGGTGATGCTGGATATCCACTGAAGAGATGGCTCCTCACACCAGTCCGGAACCCACGGGACCAGCATGAGGAGGACTACAACCATGCCCACTCACGTACCCGTGTAGTCATAGAACAGGCATTCGGCCTACTGAAGACTCGTTTCCGCTGCCTCAGCAGGTCTGGCGGGGCACTCCTGTACCGCCATGAGAAGGTTGCAAAGATGGTGATGGCATGTGTCATGCTCCACAACATGTGCGTACGTAGAAATGTGCCCATGCCCCCTGACGCAGAACTGCAAGCACCTGAAGATGGTCATGATGAGGGTGGGGATGTGGCAGCACCTCATGGAGTCTGCGAGGCACCGGAGGCCCGTGACATTCGTCAGCATCTCATTGATGTATGCTTCTAGCACTCACGCCTGGTGGCTGATACATGGACACGGGACTCGTGGCACTGCGTGTGTCTGGGACATGCACAACATGGACTGTACGCCTATGATGGCCTAGTACACAAAGATCAATGTCCACACATCTCATTGGTTGATCGTGCACTTTTAATGGCATATGTGATGTCATGTTGAACACCCTATCGACCCGCCACCCAAGTGAGCCCAACACACCCCCTCCACCCTCCTACCTCCCCCCCGAACACCAGTGTCCAAAGATGCTCATTGTCAGTGGGCTGTCGCTATTGCATGCCCCCTCTGCGGGTATCAGGGGCACCCCTGCCTGTGGAGCGCAGGTTCCTTCCAGATCTACGTTGGGGGCTGCCCTGGACGGAACTTGCAACGGATGATGTGTCTGCCTGCTCACGTCCATGCATGTCCCTAAGGGTTTGCGAGAGCTCAGTGAGCACACGGCGCACTGCGGCAAGTTCGGCACATACGTCCTTGGCCGTCGCATGCAGTTCCCCCCTGAGGCTCTCGGTGCTACTCTCCATTTGGACTCTCAGGCTCTCGGTGCTACTCTCCATTTGGACTCTCAGGCTCTCGGTGCTACTCTCGATTTGTGCCCTAAGTGTCTCAGTTGATGTTTCTATGTCTGCCTTAGTGCCCCCACATTCATCAGCATGGTCCTTGAGGAGCGTGGCCAGTTGCTGCTGTTGTTCGATCAACTGGTCGAGGGACTGTTGCCTCTGCTGGGCCATGGCCATTTGCGGGGGTGTCACAGAGGGGCTGTTGTCCTCATGTTGCCTTGCCACAGGGCTTGTGGGGGATGGCCAGTCGTCGTCTTGTGGGTGCCCCTGCGTGGTATCCTCATGTTGTACGGGATGGGACAGACAGGGGGATTGGGACAGGTCATGGATGGATCTGACTTCGGCATCCCCGTTTTCTGTGTCCGAGCATGCTGCCATCAATGGGGTGTCACCTATGGTGCTGCTGCCACCAGAGGCAGTGCCTTCTGTGGCATCCATTGGGGGGACCTGTAGTGGTGGTGTTGTGGGCATGCTGGCTGCTGGGGTGCCTGTTGATGTTCCCTCCTCTGTGCTGCCACCTGATTTGTGCTGCTGCCGTGTCTTGATGCGTGCAGCTGAGGTGGAGGGTCTCTGGCCGTTGGTCTTGGCCCTCTTTGCAGGTGTGCTGGTAGGGGTGTCCTGTAGCTCGTCGTTTGGATCGGACCCTGTGGTGGAGTAAAGGAGGGCGAGGGTTATTGATGGGTCTGTGGGAATTGGAATGGCATTGTATCACATGCATTGGGGTGGTACCTGAGGGTGATTTTGGTCGGGGCCTTGGAGGTGCTTTGATTTGTGTGTGGAGTGAGGGTGCAGTTGTTTGGCAGCCTGCAGTTAGGGTGTGCCTGCTGCACGTGTAGTGCGTGTATTTGGGGTTTTTAATTATTTATGTATTTATTGTGGGTTTTAACGTGCGCTATCAGGCCGATGTGTGTGGGCGTTCTCCTGGACATGTGTTTCTGTTGCACTATGTGGACGCATGGTACTTCACATGGATGGACTGTGTGGATTTGGCATTGTTTTATCTGGCCCACCTACCTGAATCTTCGGATGTCTGCACTCCTTTCTCCATCCCTCCGACTCCCTCTATGCTCTCCATTCCGATGGTGGAGGCACAGATTTCTTCCCAGGGGGTCAACTTGATGGGTGATTCAGGACCTCCCCCGGTGGCTGTGGCAATGTTGCGGTTGGCAGAGAGTATGCTGCGGACGCGTATCCGCAGGTCGTCCCATCGCTTGCGGCATTGCTGTGGGGTGCGGGGTGCGGTCCCCACCGCACTTACCCGCTGTGCCACCAGAGCCCATATGGCCTTCTTGTTTGCAAGTGCCGTCCTGGTCATTTGCGTGCAGAAGACGACGGCAGCATTCTCCTGGAGGGTCTCTGTTAGCACGGTGAGTTCCTCACGGGAGAAGTGGACCTGCCACTTGCGGTCGCACGCTTTCTTCGCTACTTTTCCCATTTTTCTTGGTTTCGCTAGGGTGGTTGACGGGTTGGGGTGTGTTTCAGGGTAGTGATTTTAGTGGTTGTGTGGTTTTAGTGTATTTATAGGTGTACGCCGGGATGTTTCCCGTTCCGGCCCCATGTTTTAACTTCCGTTTCCGTATATTTCCGGCCACCGTACTTTCCGGTAGGCGCACACTGCGGTGACCGCTAAGTGGGGTGGCGGTATTGCACCTAGGGCGCCGTACGGCGGCGGTGTGGGCCGTTTTGGGGTCATTTCCGCCATCGCGGACTTTGCACTTCCGCCATGCCGTGGTGCTCGTGCCCGATGGGTCGGAATGGCCCGCACTTTGCTCCTTCGTGCAATGGCGGAAACGCTATTTACGCTGTGGCGCTCCGGTCAGTCGCTTTCCGCCAGGGTCGTAATGAGGGCCAATGTGTTTGTGTATTTGTCCCCAGTGCCAGACTTAGTGTCTTCAGATAATTTGGCAATAATTTACACAGTGACTGGGCAGAGCCACTCCAGTATTATATGCCACCCATTATGAAGGCGGTGCGAGAAAGGGCAATGCTAAGCAGTGGTGCAATGCTGCTCACCCGGACATCTACTTACAGTATGCATTGAAGTGCAGCAGCTAATAGTCACCCCTCGGCACAGTGACTGGCATGCTCATGTGGCGTGGGAAGCAAATCTTACACAACCAAAGTGTGAGGTTGCTGGGTGATGTTCCTGTAGACAACTTGCAAGAGTCACTGGAGGGCTGAGGAAAATTAAAACATATTGTGTGATGGGGTGTGTGTGATGATGTGTGTGTGATGGTGTGTGTGTGATGCCATATGCGGTGCTGTGTGTTTTACGGATGTGTGATGATGTATGTGTAATGGGGTGTGTGTATCCGTGTGTGATGGTGTGTGTGTATGTGAATGCATGGGAGTATGTTGGGGGACATACCTTCTTAAAAAAGCTCTTTGCCTGGTTTGTACTCGTTCGTTATCCTTGCTCTCTGTTGGATACTGCTTTGCAGTTTATTTAGGAGTGTGACATCCTGGAGAATGCATAACAGAAGAGAAGAACAAACTGTTTATTCTGTGACTATAGTCTTGCATATAATCGATAATAGCAATAGGTAGTGTATACATGAATCTCTGCTTTCCCTGGGATCTTAAGGTGTTGGCTCTGACACCCTCGGCAACAGAGCTGCAAACTCAAATGTGGTATGGCCATGTTGTGACATTGGTTCCAAAAATGATCAGGGTGCTACAGCAACTGGTTTTTGTATCGCTTTTCCACACTAGTCCAAGATCCTCTCTTGAAAATGCAGGGCAATAGTTTCCAAGCATTACCAGTACAAGGTTTTCATCAGGCCTGGCAATGCGATTACCCCTGCACCACCTAGTTTCCTGATATTGTGGTCACATGAACTGTGTTATGTTATGTTATTTGGCATTTATATAGCGCTCTATATATCATTGGTATGACCTCAAAGCGCTGGTAGGTCGAACGCCCTCGGGGACCCTAGTCCAGGGCAGTTGAGAGAGTAGGGTGTCGTAGGGTGCTTGGGTGCACCAGTTATGTGTGCAGCAGATGTCATTGGCTGACATTAGCTGCATCCTTACAATAGGTGTCAAGGTATTGAAATCGGTTGAATGTGTGCAGTCTGGCGGGTGGACACCAAGATTGTTTTCTGGCTGCGTTAGGCCTGTAGGACGCTTATGTGTACAGCCCGGCCAGTTTGTCATGGAATATAGCAGCGTTTTATTACAGTAATGAGGTGTTCATGAGGTAATGTTCATATGTGAGCAGCTAGGCCGAATTGATCCAGTGGGTGTACCTGCATTCTAATTGTGTGATGTGTAGAGAGTAAGCATAGGGATGTGGGAGGTGTTTGTGTGGAGTTCTAATTTAAGGAGACCGATATTCCGCATTTCAGTCATGTGGTCGCTTATTAGTGAGATAATATGCAAACCCTGGTTTGGGTAGGAGACGTAGGGAAAGATGCGTCTGAGAAGTTTGAGGTGGTAGTGTCAGCATTTCGATATGTTGTTGATCTGCCGGGAGAGGGTTAGGCATGAGTCCATGGTGCAGCCTATATTTTTTACAGTATCCGAGGGGGGGCGAGTGATGGGGGCCATGGGAGCGGATGTCGTAGAATGGCAATATTGCCACACACCATGATTTCAGTTTTAGCTGGGTTCCAAAGCAGGTGGGTTATTGTCATACATCAATCAATATCGTTGAGACAGGCTTCTAGGTCGGGAAGAGGGTTGGTGCCTGACTTGGGAATTCTTAGGATGATTTGGGTGTCGTCAACGTAGTTGTGCATGCAGATGATTCCAGGTAGAGTGTTATATAGAGGTTGAACAGGAGAGCAGACAGGCATGCACCTTGGGGCGCTCCAGTGTTTACTGAGCAAGCAGTTAATACATAAAGGGAAAGGACGGTTATTTGTTTCCTGTTGCTGAGGAAGGAGGCAATACATTTTACGGCAGTGCCTTGGATTCCTAGGGAGTGAAGGAGGATTGAGTGGTTAACCGTGTCAAAGGTTGCGCAGAGATTGAGGAGAATCAATGGTGCACAGCCTTCAGAGTCAACAGTGACGTTGAGATCATCCCACATCAATATCAGAGTGGTTTCAGTTCCTTGTCACGGTCTGAAGCCTTATTGTGCGGGGTCGAGGAGGCAGTTGGATTCTACCAAGGAGTTGTGCTGGGAGTATGCAGTCCGGTCAAGGAGTTTTGCAAGAAATCTAGTGTTGGAGATCACTCTGTAATTCTTGGGGTCAAATGGGTCAAGGGAAGCCTTTTTATAGAGTGGCTTAACATGCGCTACTTTGAAGGCATTAGGGAAGATGCCAGAGGTGAGGGAATCATTTGGAATGGCTCTTGTATGTTCTCCTGCACAGGTAGATAAGAATATTTTTTTCAGGACAGAGGCTGGGCAAGGGTCGAGGACCGACCCGGAGGGTTTGCTGGCTGATAGTAGGTCAAGGATTGGGTAGAGGAGCAAGTGGGTTTGACGAATTCTGATATGATCATGTGGAATTCTTTGCTGCAGTTGCCACAATTGAGAATTTGTTTATTGTAATAGGCTTTTTTGGCCTTTTGAATTTCAGCTTTGTAGTTACGGTGTTGCAGGGCGACTATGGATCTGCTGAGGTTTTAAATGCTCGCCATTTACGTTCAAGAGAGTTATTTTGTTTTTTGGCATTCCACTGGAGGGGCATAAACAATGTGGGCGACGGTCAATTGCGTGCGGAAGCGGGGTGCGAGGGGGTGAGAGGAATTAGTGAGTCATCAAGCCAGGAGTCGAAAGAGTTGATGGTTAAGGCTCTATTTTTGTATTGGTTTATTATTTATAACACGCACCTAAACCCTGAGGTAACTGTGCACTGGAAAACTTGGTAGTTGCATACATGGTAGAGTACAATACAAAACATAGACAAATACAGTACAGTATCAGATGGAGACACTAATGGTTACAGAGCAGTCTAGCATTAAGGAGCTTTTATCAAAAAAAAGCATAAGCATAGGTATCATAAACATAAGAGAATCAGGTAAACAGAGTGGAGGTGCGGGACAGTAGCAAGATGCAAACAGGGGAACCTCATTGGTGAGGCTTGTTGCTCAGCCAGTTTTTTATTCCGGCTTTGAATGTCAGGAAAGAGGGTTCTTGTCTGTAAGAGAAGGGTATGGAGTTCCATCGTTTGGCTGCTTGGACTGGGGACCTGGCTCTTCCAGATTTTTTTAGATTGAACCTGGGTACTACGAGACATTGGGAAAAGGCCGATCTGGTGGGAGCGGGAGGAGCATTGCAGGGAGGCGTAGAAGGAGGGCTTCTGGTAGGTCAGGGAGGATTTTGACTTTGTTCCAGCATTTGAGATCCCAGTGGGTGAGGGCAGGGGAGCTGTAGGAGGAGGAGCAGGGATGTGGATAGAGAAAGGTATGGCATAATGGTCGCTCCAGATGAATGGTTTGGGACGGGATACATAGACCAGATCACAGGAGCTGAAAATTGCATCAATGGTGTGCCCACCTGAGTGGGTTGGACCAGTCGTATGATAGGAGAGGTTTAGCGCATCAAGACTGTAGACCAGTGGATGAGTCATGGGGTTGTTGAGGATATCAAACGAGATATTGAAGTCTCCTAGGAGTGTAAGAGATGGGTGATTTACTTTGATGGTAGCTATTGATTCACAGAGGTAGTTGGTGAAATGTTTGTCGTATCCAGGGGTTCTGTGGATGAGGAGGAAGCTGTGGTTCAAGGTTGGTGGTAGAGATAGTTTTAGTAAAAGGGATTCACAGGAGGCAGTGCATGTCTGGGATTCGACAAATGAGACTGAGAAATAACGATTGAAGAGGATTGCCACTCTGCCACCTCTGGAGGGTCTATTGTGGTCGATGAACGAGTAGCCAGAGGGGAAGGCTTTGTGTGCTACTGGAGCAAAGTCATCAGAGAACCAGGTTTCGGTGATAAAAAGGAGGTCTGGCTAGTCAGAGGATAGGAGAGCAAAAATGCTGTGTCTGTTTCTTGCTACAGAGCGGGCATTAAAGAGGATGCAGGTGATTTTGTGAAGTGAGTTGGATTTACTGTAGCTGATCGGAATGGGAGCTTGAGGAACATGGCTGCCTGGTGTGGTGGAGGGAGTGGTAGCAACATTCAGGGGTGTGGAGACCGGGTGAGGAGGGGTACGCGATGGGCTGGGTGCCTGTGGTGACTGAGTGTCTGCTGAGAGGTTACGTTGCAGGGGGATGGGAAGAGTAGGCAGGCAGAAGTAGGAATGTGAGAGACGAGGGGTGGGGAAAGGGGGATGGGAGGGTAGTGAATGAGTCGGTTGGTGTGAGGGGGTTTAGATGGTCAGATTTTGGAGTGAGTCTAGAGGCGAAGGGGTTTAAGGTTTACAGGGTCAGATGTCAAGAGAAAGGGGGTGGACCTGGGGAGGGGAGAAGGGAATGCAGGGTGGTAGGGGCGGGTCAGCTGAGGCAGAAGTGGTGAGGAGTAGAGGGTTGAATGAGAGGGCCAGTAACTTCTTCTGTATTTCATGGGTTTAGGTGCGAGAGGGGTGTGAGAGAGGGTGGAAGTCAGAGGGGAAAGGAGATGAGGGAACCATTCTAGCAAGGGTGAGAGTTGATACATTCAGAGAGGGCAAGGGATATGAAGGGAGTGATTTGTTGGTGAGGGTCGTGTAGGGGCTATGGGAGATGGAGGTGGTGGTATGGCAGGATGGTTGAGGGTTTGGAGTGTTCTCCAGTGGGCTAAGGGGGAGGGCGTGGGTAACATGGGGAGTTGGTAGAGAGGGAGGGGGGTTCCTCAGAGGGCAAGAGGATGGCACTGTTTGTAGTGTCAGAGGTTTCCCAAGGCTTTGGAGTTCAATAGAGGGTGTGGTGTATGGGCGGGTTGCGATTAGGGTGTTCCGAATAGATGTAAGCGGGAGAGTGAAAGTCAATGTGTTAGGCTGGGATGGAGGGAGGGGGTTAAGCATTGAGGGGGCAGTTGTTTGGCGCACCAGAGAGCTCCTCTGATCTTAAAGTTTGACGAGGGCTGATGGTAGGAGAGGGGGTGGGTGGCGTCTGGGAGTATTGATGTACCCGGGGGAGTGGACAGGTGGGGAATTGCAGGGGGATCATTAAGTTGGGTGCTAGCATGCTAAGCGCTGCGACAAGGGAGGGAAGGGGGGTGGGTATAGAGCGGGGAGGCTACTATCGGGACAGGTCAGAGAGGGTGTTTGTTTGTTTGTATATTTTATTTATAACGCACACCAGACCCAAGGGTAACTAGGCGCTTGTGTGTAAGGTAATGGTTACACAGCACAGTATATATACATAGTTATACAAAGGAAATGTGATTTGTACAGTCAGGATGAAATTACATGGCATAGTATATACATTTGTACATAGATGCAGTTTGTATGAACTGGATATAAATACATACATAGGTATTTAGATAGGTCAGTATACATGGGAGATATGTCATAACATTAGATCATAGCATTGGTAGCAGCGGAAAAGTAGCATTTAAGTGTTGTTGAGTATCCGCGCAATAGCGTCATTTCTAAATGTGTCAAATTCTTGTATAATTTGAATGTTATGAGGAAGAGTGCTCCATAACTGAGCGACTAGTACTGGGAAGCTGGCACCACCAGCTCTTTTTAAGTTAAATCTAGGCACCACCAGACAAGGTGTGTTGGCGGATTTCGTGATTCTGTTGGGCACTTTCCAAGTGAATTTGTCTGTGAGATAGGGAGGGGCTTGACGATTAAGTGCCTTGTGAGTGAGGCAGATAGATTTTAGGATGATTTTTTCTTGTATAGAGAGCCACTTGTGTTGCTTTCTAGTTGCTGAAATATGCTCTCTTCTGGGGATATTTAATGCCGCTCTAATTTTTTTGTAATGGATTTATTGGCGCCTAGGTATAGGCTATTGCAATAATCCAATTTGGATTGAATGAGAGCTCTCGCCAGTGTGAGGCAGCTGGTGGGTGATAATAAGGGTCTGCAAGCCCTGTTCCACTTGCCTGTATAGGCAGTGCTGAGGAGGTCATGATTACTTGTTTGATTAGGTTAGACTAAACATCAAAGTTACGGGTATATTATTTCCATCAATGAGAATACTTGTGTAGTTGGGACTCAGTTTAAGAAGGTTGTTAGGTGAGCCGACTAGAAGTAACTCAATCTTATCATCATTCAGGCAGAGACCGTGTATGGCCATCCATGCCTGAACGATGGTGTAGACCTCGTTGATCTGCGCGACATCTTTATCATAGGTTCCTGATAGGGGTAGGAGTATCTGGGTGTCATCTGCATAATTTGTGTAGGTGACATCCAGACGGACCAGTTTGTCGAATAGTGGATTTGTAAAAATGTTGTACAAAGTGGCCGAGTCACAGGATCCTTGTGGGACTCCGCAGGTGTTGGGGATGGGATCAGCAGCCGCCGAAGGTGAGAACACCCACATGGTTCTATTTGCAAGGGAAGATTCGATCCAAGTGACTGCCGAGCTGCCGGGGTATAACAGGAGTTGGGATCTCCATCCTGCAGGAGGTCATTGCAGTAGTTGGTGGTAGATAGACTAGTAACAGTAGACGCATACGCCCAAGATGTACAATCTGTGTCAAGATTTTCTGGTCACCGGGGCAGTGGGAGAGGGCCAAAGAGGGTAGCGATAGGGAGTTCTAAGTTCTAAATCATAGAAATATCACAGTGTGCACTTTCAAAAGGTGCATCGATCACAGTGGGCAGTTTCTAGATTCGGATTAAGCCAACAGGAGTAATCACAGCAATATCTCGGAGGGCACTTCTAGGTGGAATCAGGTAAATAGTGTAGGGTCGATCTGGTTGCCCTTGCCCCTGGTATGTGAGACTGCCTCCTTGTATTGCTTTATCCTAGGCTTGCCCTAGTTAAACATTGTGCCTTCATAGAGAAGAACTATCTTACTGCATACATAATGTGTTGCAAAACACATATATCTTCCAATTAGAAGCATTACAATGGCAGGCTTAAAACATATACATTTTAGAAATAAGAAATCTTTGACAATCCTTCAAAGTCATACTTTCATTTGGTGTAATTACCATGAAACAAAATGTGCAAAGTGCAAGTTACCACAATGTCTGTGAAAGGTGTCCAAGTTTATTGCAAATCTTTGTAAATACCGCTTTTCTGGTTTACAAAGCCTTGGCAAACTTTTGAAACCACACATTTGATGTTGTTTGCAATGTGAAAAACATAGTAAACAGATGGGATGCACTTGGTTTACATCCTTGAAAACATTTTGCAAATGGAATGTAAACTCTTAATAATGCTATGTAAACCCTAAGTAAGCATTTTGTTTTTAAAAGGTTTGCAGTATTGTTGTAAACTGAACTAAAGCCAATATTTTGCCATGGTGTACAAACACAAAGAACATTTGTAAACTACCATTTGTATGCAGCATTCACAGTTCCCGCTGACCGAGATGTACGTTATGAATGATCTTCATGCATGTACACATACCTCGACTGCAGATGCATTAACCTCCTGAACTATGTTATTTATACAGGATCATACATGTAAAACAAGCATTGGCAAGGCCAACATTTTTTGCTTTTTTTTTTTTGCTGGCCTGGAATATGCATTTGCTATGCAATGCCATGATGGTACTGCCAGCCAAAATGGCAAATCCTGGAAAATAGTGAGCACATGGGAAAATGATCATGTGTAGTCTCTCCCTCATTTCTCAAGGCAAGAAACAGCTGAGCATTGAGCTCCATCCAGCCCCTTTGCATCCTCCTTCATCGAGACCAGCGCTCCAGGAAGGTACGCCCAATTGAGCTCTGAGAAAACTGTTGGCCACCCCCCCCCCTGCATTTGTAACTTTAGTTCTGCTTTTTAACATCAGACCATGTGCATGTTTCTGCATTTTATGCAATGTGCGCAACACGCACCTAAATTGGACCATTTGCTTCAAAAGTCTTTCCTCATCATAACGCTTATCCTGTTGATGCACCTGTGTTGGTTAGGATGCTATATGGGGCCTTTGCAGCGTGTTATTTTTTTAGCTCTGTTGCTCGTGAGCAACGCTCCAAAATGCCTGCCATGCATAGGCCAGTGGAGCATTCCTTTTGCATCAAGTCTGATCCCCTTTGATTGGTTATTCACATTTACCTCTACCAATGAGGGCCACCGGGAGGCGGGAGCCGGCACCAAATACCAAGGCCCACATTTGAGGCCCTGTCTGTGCCTGTCTGCGCTGAGGGCCCTTGCCCCTGTTGGATCTATGCTCCGTCCCCCTGACTAATTACTCCTCCCCATGTCATGGGATCCTAGACTGTCTATGCCTCATGCAGACATGAAAGTGAGCTTGGCTGATTTCCACCACTATCTCTCCTAACATCCACTGTGCCTTTCACTTCTTCTCTCCACGCTGCAATCAACAGTCATTTTCCATCTGTGCACTTGTGACTCTTAGGTACATCGGATTTAGGAGTGCATTTCAGAGTTATGTGCCTCCTTTTGACTTCCTACTAGGCCTCGTGGTGAGTTTAGCTAGAACTATACTGTACAGCCACTCCTCTGTCTATCCCTGTCCAAACCACTGCTGACCCATGGCTCTCTCCATTTCTCCCATATTCTCTAACTGCTACACTATTACCTATCCCCCTCTTTCAGAAAGTCCGGCAGAAAAAAGCACAAAAAAGACGTCTTGAGTGCAAACCCTGGACTTCACCATTGCAGACACCAATGTCAGCGCTTCCTCTAGAGAAGTATTCACTGATATCCTCTTCTTTGTCCTCTCTGAAGATCTATGGACGCCCCATCTCATCACTACTCTCTTTCCTTCCACATGCTCTACCATTAATGGTGACACCAAATGGGAAGTCCTCTTGGCCGACTTCTAATCCTCTCCTTGTTTCGTTAATTTATATCACACTGGCTCTATCCTGGTCCAAGGTCCACAACCCACCCTTTCCACCTTCTACTCTCTCTCTCTCTCCTCTGACTGATGTACCATGCCCATGGATACCACCTAAGAAAACCTTGAAAGGCACAGATATCCTCCGTCTGGCAACTTGTAACGCCCGCTCAGCCAACAAACACTCTGCTGACATCTGTCACCGTCTTGAAGATATTGACCTCGACATTCTTGCTCTTACTGAGACATGAGAAGCTCAGTCACTGCATTTGACTCCCTCCTCCCTGACGGCTTCAAGAGTATCTCCAAGCCTTGACCTCACTGCACTGGCGGGGGGTTGCCTTAAACTTCCCTGAGTGGGTTCCTGCTTCCATCTTATCTACCCAGCTCTTCTATTCCTTTGAAAACCTGGTTTCCAAGTTGGTCATCTCACCCATATCTACCCTGACCATTGCCACCATTTACCAGCCTCTAGGTACCACCACCCTGTTCCTCTCTGAATGGGCTGACTTCTGCTCTTCCTTACTCTGACTTCAACATCCAACTGGACTCCCCAGGCTGTGCATCCACTCTCTTCACTGACCTCTGTACCTCGCTTTCACTCCTCATTCTCCATTCTGGGCAAACCCACTCAACTGGACATACTATGGATGCCCTTATACACTCTGACCTCTCTCTCCCCCCCACTAGTCAACCCTCTCTCCTGATCGGATCATTCTCTCCTCTCCTCCCACTTGAGTCCCCTTGGCCCCCCGACCACCCCCCCGAAAGTGCCACCAACCTTGTTCACTAACATCCGCCTAATGAAATGAGTGTCTGCAGCAGCCTTCGCTTCCAACTTCATCCTATTAAACCAACAGCCCTGACTCTACCTCAGACTCTCCCCTCAGCAACCTCCATCTTTCCATCACTTATACTCTTGACATTCTTGCCCCAGTCATGAGGATTCGCTTGAAACTTGCCTATAAGCGTAACACCTGGTACGATACCGAACTTGCGGTCCTGAAACGTAAGTGCAGGGAAGATCATCTTCTGACAAATTGGCCTGCCGCCTGCTCTAATGCCAATCCAGACACTCCATCTGTGCCAGGAAAAGAGCCCACATTCAGGCAAGGGTTTCCGGTGCATCCAATAACACGCATGCACTTTTCAAGATCTGCAGGGAACTAGCCAACCCCTCCTCAGTCTCCTCCTCCCCTTCTCCCTGCAATTCACTGGCCTCACACTTTGTCTCCAAAACCCAGGGCATCCATACCACCCTTGCTACACACCCTTACAAACCGTCTCTCATCCCTGCACCCCACCTCCTCCCTCCTCCATTCTCATTCTCCTCCTTCACCCCTGTCATACCTGAAGAAGTTACCAGAGTTGTCCACTCCATGAAGGCCTCTTCTGAGCAGGTTTCCCCCTGCTCATCTAAGACCATCAAGGATAACATCAGCTTTCTTGTCGCTGCTCTTGCTGATTTCTGTAATCACTCTTTTTTCACAGGATCTTTCCCCTACTCCCTTAAGCACTCCCTTGTGCGCCCGCTCCTGAAAAAACTTTCATCAGCTCCTACCTGCCCTGCCAACTACCACCCTATCTCCATCACCCCCTTCCTGGGAAACTGCTAGAGAAGTTGGTTTTGCCCCAACCTAACTCACACACTGAACTTGTTGGTGGTCTCCACGACCATCAATCTGGATTCCGAGCATCCAGCGGCACAGAAACTGCTCTTCTGAACCCTCATGAAGAACTGCTCGCATCTCTGGACTCCCCAGCTACCCTTTTCCTTCTCGATCTTGCCTCTGCCTGCCTTTGACACAGTCATCCATTCCATCCTCGTACATAGGTTCCACAATACCCTTGGTATCACAGAACGGGCACTGGACTTGTTGACATCCTTCCTTACTGACTGCTCTTTCCAACTCATCCTGGGCACCTTCTCCTCTCCTACCCCATTCTCCACCTGTGGTGTCCCCCAAGGTTCTATCCTCTTCCCCATGGCTATTTAACATCTACCTTGCTCTGCTTGCACACCTAATCTGCTCCTTCTCCTCCAACTTCCACTGTTACGCAGATGACAAGCAGCTCCTTTTCAAACTCCCTGCCGAGCCTCTTGCACCCTCCAGCATCCCAGACTGCCTATCTGCCATCCAGTGCTGATGCACCGCCAACAATCTCTGCCTGTAAAACTAAGATCCTTCTCATCGGGACTCCTGCTCCCTCCTTCTTCCCTTCACTCTTGCCTTCCTCGTTGGGCTCTCCCCCTGCTCCCTCTTCTGAAGCCAGAAACCTTGGAGTCATCTTGGACTGCTCTATCTCATCGGACCAAGAAGTCCCCCTTTCAGTTCTTCATTCTCGAAGGAATGCTCCCTTTTCTCACTTTCCCCCAGAGGCTCAATGTGACCCAAGCCCTGGTCCTTTCTAGGCTTGACTTTTACAATAGCCTTCTCCCGAATCTACCTTCTTCCACTTTACGACCCTGCCAGCTAATCCAGAACAGGGCAGCAAGATTTATCCTTAGACTTAAACGCAGGGACCACATCTCTTCTGCACTAAAAAGTCTTCACTAGCTCCCGGTTGCTGCATGAATTAAATTCAAATCCCTATGCATCATCCACAAGGTGGTCTGGTCCCGGGGGTCACATAATCTTCAAGTTTATCTTACTAAAATTCTCCCTCTAGACAACTACACTCCCTGGGCTCCAACTCTGTGCGTAAAGCGTTTTGCTAAACAGAGGGCAGGTGGTTGTTCATTTTTCTCAGCTGGCTCCCTCCTATGGAACAGCCTCCACATCCCTCTGCACCTTGAGCAGGATCTTCTTATATTCTGGAAACTCCTTAAAACTCTCCTTTTTACCTCCTCATTCCCTTCCTCTCTCCCCTGCTAATCCCACAGTTGCTAGGATTGGTTTCTCTGGGTCCTTTTTCATCCTCTGGGCCCTGACATCCCACACCCAATCGGCCCAGCTCCTGTCTATCCTTTTTAAGATTCCCACTAATAATCACCCATTATTGTAGAATGCCCTGATACATTTCCCACTATTGACCACATTATGCAACCGAGTGTCCAGATGACACACTGTAGATTGTACCTTCTTGAGATCTAAGGATCTACTAGCAGGCCTTTGTATGCCCAATCAGGTGGCCTGGGGTTGTTCCAGTAAGACCGTACATGTGGTTGTCACTGTGCTGAGAGATAACTGGATTGAGCTGTTGAAAACAGATGCTAATGATGATCTATCAGCAGGATGCTTGATAGGAAACATTCTGATGCAGGTTGGCATGTTGCCTCCTGGAACCATGGACCGATCAGCCACTCTGATGAACCAGTCACAGGCAAGGAAGAAACAAACTGGTGAGGATAATGTTTCTGCTGAAGAGAGGCTGGGCGAGGGCCTTGACATAGCACAGGGTATACCTGTCCCTCAACAGTGTGTGTCTGCAGACAGACCTATTTCTGTGGGACATGTGCCTGTGTAAGGGCCCACAGTGTCTGACCTGAGGGATCTACCCAAGTTCCAAGAGCTCCTGGCAGAGTGAACCTTGTTGGGGTAGACGTTTTGGGTACCAACATGGACAAGAGGTTCACACTACGTAAATTGTACTAGGCCATGGTGGCATGGTGTGACTGGGTTAGATGTGATGTTGCAACTAAATATGTGTTCAATGTAGTTACAAGAATTGAAATGTGTGTTATTTATTTCTCTCCCTTCCCATGCCATACGGTCTTTATGGAAAGCCTTGCACAATCATCATTTAGGGTTAAATGGGTTTCTGTCACATGGTCTGAATAATAAACTGAGTAATACATGTATATATGTGGAGTATGTCATGACTGACTGACGAGGGAAGAAGGTCACGTGTCAAAAGGGTTGTACTTTGTGAATGCATCCGATGGGGTTTAGAGCTACGGGGTTTACATTACTTTGTATTCGAGTAAGCCAATGGAGGGTTGGGGGATGGCGTTGTAACAAAATATTTGTGATTATGTAAATTGTCTAACTGGGTATATAAACTGTAACCTTGTTGTCATTCGTGGAGAATCGGGTTAGTTTTCACCTCAAAGGAACTGACTAGCCCCTCCCAGTTGTTAACATGCAATAAACGTGCTTTTCTGACAAAAATGCACTTGTTTCTTCTCAGAAGCCGTTCTTTCACATTGGAATACTTGAGTTGCTTCTTTTCAACATCTAATCTGGTGGAGTACACTATAGAGCCAAGATTGAGCCTACGCAGCCTTGGCCCGGTCTGAAGGTGATATCATAGGCAATTCGACGATTCTGGAAAGACTGACCCCTTTGTAGAGAGACCGTGGGCCCTCTTCCAGATGACCACTAGAGGTGTCTGTGCTCCTGAGCCAAAGGCCATCCTAATGTCATTGGTGCACAAAATGCCCCGTGTGTGACACCACATGATAAAGAAGACAACAACGTACATTGACAGGCTGAAGGGCCCGGCAAGTTGCATGGTAAGTACAGTGAGCAGACTGGAGTCCCATACTACCACTGCCAGTAGTACAATTACTGTCTGAGAGGGCTGAGCTTGACAAGCCTACCCCTGCTGGAAAGCAGGTCATCTGATTGGTATCATGTGGGTGTCCCACTCAGGACCATTACTTTCACTGTGGCAGTAAGGACACTGATAAGGATCTTCATGACGGTTGCTTTACCCAAAGTGGATCTTCCAGACTTGCAACTTCATGTCTGCTCTTATGAATGCTCTGTGGAGAGGATGCATGGTAACATATATATATTCTTTATGGCCTTCCTCAGCAGGCCCAATGGTGTGTTAGAACCCTTCAATAAAACCAGATGGAGCCGGCCCTGAAGAGAATGCAATTTCTGCTTAAACTGTAGTGTGACAGAAGGGAGTAGGATCGAGACATTTCTAAACTTGTGTTTGAATATACTGTGAGAAAAACATAATGAAAGAGGGTTAACAAGGGAAACCCAAGTATGAAACCCATGATGTGGCCGTCCAGGTTCTGGTAGAAAGCCCAGCGTATGCAGAAGCATGAGGACAAACTTGGAGTGATCCAGACCCCGATCAAACAGTGTTTTGCTAAAATGGAACTATTGCAAGCCACCAGGTACGCCAGGAGATCTGTGTAATGGAACCAACAGTTGCAGGCCTTTGCAGGACAAGTGGCAGGGTCATAGACCGTCCTTGGACAATTGAGGCCAGCCCCTTGTCTGACACTGGTACCCATGGGGATCTTCCACAGGGTGTTCCATCTGAAAATATTGAAGCTGTATCACTGGCATTATAAATGGTGGAGCCGATGAGTCTCTACCCTGATCCAGGACAATAACTATTCACAACTGGGTCAGTGGAAGGAGACAACCTCTCTTCTTCCACCTTAACATCCAGGCAGCAGGAGGAAGGTCAAGATTTAATCAGTCAGTCTTTCTCACACTTCTCCCTAACTGCAGCAGAAACCCCATGGTGTCGGCATGATATAGAAACTGAACAATTTGTGAAAAAATGTGAGTCCCTCTAATTGGAATAAACACGGCCAAATAACGAGTCCCATTAGAGGGGTCCGATCAGAGGGTCTACAATTATGTTTTAGCTCCTTGTGGTATTCCATGGGGTAGACAGCCATTCACATAGCAGCCCCATCCCACCCACAAGGACATTCCAGCACCAACATGCTAGGCAGTTATCCTCTGAACAAGACTATCAAGAGCTGCCTTAGACAGGTGCTTCTGCATTGTTGGGCACCATCAGGGTTGCGTGGCTGAGGATCGTCATATTTCTAGGCTCAGTCTGCCTTGCGCCCACTATCTATCGGTTGTCAGATAAGGTCTGTGTGGTATCTTGCATGCTTGTGTGCCAGCTGCTGCTTTGAGAATGCCTGATGGAATGTGGAATGCACAGGGCTGGTGGCTCTGAGAATGACCATGGGAGCCGGGACCAGAAGGATGTATTCTCCCTATTCCCCTGCCTGACCTTCTGCTGTAACCTGAAGTAATGAAGAGCACATTTCCTTTTGTACATACCAGCTCAGCGTGAGTCCTGCGTGCTCTCTGCCATGCCTGAATACTTCAGTCTGAAAGCATAACCAGGTTTTCGATGCCAAAATGATGTACGTGAGTCTGGGGTGCACCGTTTATTAATGGGACATTACAAAAGTAATCAAAAAGTAATGTACTCCAAACAAGAAGTAACGCCGTTAAAAGGTTGGCCCCAGACGCAGCTGGACAGCTCTATTCCAACAGCTCACAAAAAGAAGAAATGCGTAAAAGGCGCTGTCCAAGAACTGCCCCTAAGCCTGGGGCTTTTATACATGCACTAACAAAATAACATTAGTACACTTTGTACCATCAAATCTCACCCCATGAACTCTATTGGTTGTTATATAGCTGACCAATATGGCAAACGTATATTAGTTAACATAATTGGGTTAATACTTCTCCCCACAGCACCGCTAATTACAATTTCTGTGACATCACAGTCCGCCCCTCATTCACACAATACATATTATTTCATTGAAACATTTTAGAGAAGACCGGCAGAACATTATTCTTCTGCCCCGGTCACTCATCTGAGTTCTCCTGAGAAAGACATTTCCACAATGGAACCGGCAGAGATGGGTTCCACTACAAAGTGTCTTACTAGGGACACTCCATCACCGTTCCCAGGCAAGGCATCTCCATGTACACGTTGGGCTATTGTATGGGAGGAAAGGTCTCTAGGACCCCTCTCCCCCTACATTTCTCACCAACGTGAGGCCTATGACTTGCCAGCAACCACCTGGGCCCTGGATGCGGGATGGCTGCGGGTCGACACATGGAGCTGCACGGCTCATCCTGTAGCATGATGCAGACTCCATTTTGTGATACACCCAGATTCCATTTTGAACATAATAATCTAGGCCTCAGTGGCACAAGCGGCCTGCAGTGGTGCAGCTCTCCCCACCTGACCGCGCACAGTGAGCCCATCACCTCCCTCACCCTCCTCCCCTTGGTGGCTCAGCTGAAGGCCTGTTCTCACGGGAGACTAGGCAAGAACAAGCTACATTACAAACACTGTATCTTTCACCTTCCGCAGTCCATCATTGACCTGACGATGACCGGGCCAAAGCTGGGGTCTGAGAAAAACAAAGCTGCCTCTTTAAAACTTGTCCTGTCCTCTCCCAGGCCCCCACATCTATAATATATGCTGTCAATAACCCCCAACCCAGTTCCCCGTTTGAAGTGCCAGACATGTATGCCAAGCCTTTGTGCCTCCCAGTTTCACCCATGCTGCTAAGCCATCTTTAAGGATGATAAATTAGCCTCAAATACATGAGATTGATTGTACATATTGAAATAAGAGGGCCCTCTACCATCCCAGATCACCCACACGTGAAGTTATAAAATATATATTGGAACCTGCCATTACTAATCAAGGATTACTGTTCTTGGACAATACTTAAAAGAGATGTATGATATACATATGCACTCTATGATTTCCTAAAAAAATGCAAGTTTATAAGTAGACAATTACGTGTTGCCATAATGTACGGGTTCTTAAGGTAATGCGTGTCGACCCTATTAATAGAGTGTCTTTTGAAGTATTTGTTTATTCTTTGAGCATTATGTTAGACAAATCAGATTATAAGCAGAATGTTGCAGACTCTTTCCTATGCTAATACATACGCCAACCTGTTTCTACCTAATTTTTTAATGCCAGCCTTTCTTGTGTGACCCGCACTCAGATGTAAAACCTTAGACCTGTGAATGATGTGATGCTAACAAGACCTTTGTTGAGTGAAGTTATTTTGCAAACATGGTACTCATGACATACAAAAATGTGTAATACATATAATGTTCATAAACTTGCATGATCTTCGATATATATGTAATTATACTTGCATAATCCCGTCTCTCATTTATGATGATGGGCATGTAACTCTATAATGTAGACACGTTAGAAGCAACAAGACCCTCTCTCCCTTCTCCTGTAGCACCGCGTGCCCAGCCCCCACCTTCGTACACCTCAAGCCTGATTGGGACATCAAGCCCTTGCTCCACCGTCAATGTGAATGATCGTAACCCCTCACCTCATCGTTTTTTTTAATGTATACCCTGTACCCTCTGACTAGCGAGCAGCCCAGCTCACCCTCACCCTGACTGACCACGGTGGTCATATATTTACTCTTGTACTAACGTATTAATATGTCCCTTTAGATCTAACAAAGCGGAATTGTGGAGGTATCTCAGTCATGTACCCCCTGGCAGAGTACCTAAACTCGTAAGCAGCCCCTTTGTATTGTATAGTGTTTTTATAAGGGCAAGATAAGAGCATCCAGTTATGTGCTATTTCTCGTGTGATGTTAGATTAACCACTCATATTTTTTACAGGGCAGCATAAATTCTAGTGAATGTCGAATGAGTATGTGTGGCCACAAGGGCAATTGTTAAGTAGCATAAATTGTAGCAGCCCAGACTTCCTCGGACCCAGCGCTCCACCCAGCTGACCCAAGCACCCCGCACTGGCGCCACGTGGGCCTCCACCAATCCTGGAGCACAGGACCTAAAGAACACATGGGCCTCATCACGAGTTGGGTTGTATTCCCAGCTGTAATAACGCCGACTGTAACAGCCCTAGCACTGACCAGTCTGGTGGTATTACCACCGGATCATGGGTTGGGCCTTAACGGTAAATCCACATTTCTGATTGGGTCCATTGGATCCAATGGGACATTTTCGGTGCTAACACTGCGGGTTAATACAGCCGGCTGTAATACAGACGAAAACAGGGATTTTCACCTCCAGAAAAAATCTGGAAGTAAAACAACCAATTTACCACCCAGCCCGTGATAGGGCCAGACCTTAAATGTGGCAGTAATACTGTTACCACCGCATTTAAGGCCTACAGCCTAACTCATGATGAGGCCCTGGTGTCTAGTCTTCACCACCAAATCCCCACGATTTATGTGCCCCCTATAGTTTACATCAAGGATGATGTTATTTTGTAATAAATATGAATCTTTTTCTGTTTTCTGGCAGAGCGCTCTCAGAGTTTGCACAGTTCTCTGCTTGCCCTATATTGGTTTAATAAACTTTTACCTCTTAACTTCACCCGTACTTGGTCTTGGTCTCATTCCCATCTGGGGTGTGTCCATTACTGACTCTCACTGGGGAGTTTTAAATGCCTTAGTGGGGGACACTTGCTTTCACTATCATACTTCTTCATTTGAACTGTCCTTTAGGAAGTGATCTTTGCAATATTAACTGCCTGTCATTGAGCCTCGGGCGTCTAGCTCTTCACCCAGGAATGTTTCAATAACTTGTTCGCTTACCATGCAGCCTTGGAACATGAAGTTCGCGTTTAGACGTTTGCAGCTTGTGTGTCTTTTTCCCCTGCAATTCTAATAAAACTAAAACATATCTTGTGAAATTGGGCCCTGTTAAGCAGCCTACATGTTACAACCTTTGAATTTTAAAATATACATATGTTTTACTTTTCTATCTCAACCTACTACTCTAATTGTGTTATCGCACAAAAATAAAACGTGCGCTATTAGTTTTATTGCAAAAAAATTAAAACGTGTGCTGTTTGTTTTATCGTGCAAAACAAAACATGTGCTATTATTTTTATCGCACAACAATAAAATGTGTGCTGTTTGTTTTATTGCACAAAAATAAAACATGTGCTCCCTTAAGTGTGCTGTACTTTTATTCTCGCTGCTGGAATTTGGATTCTGTTCGATCTTCAATACATATGTCTGGGTGCTTCAGTGCCCAGCATTCATGGTCGACCCCAGTAAGTGCTTTCATTTGGAAATGCAAACACTAAACGTGCTCTCGGAGAGACCCAAAGAGCCTATCAGAGAGGGTTTGGTATATGTTTTTCCAGAGGAAGTATCATTCCACACCTGTCCGAGTGGGGGGGGATTAATTGGTGACATGTGCATTTTTGGTGTGGGCTTACTGCCAACCTCATATAAAATCTGATGCAGATTCCTATAGTGTGTTCTATGGGAACCACAGACTACCTCCTACTCCTGTACTTTTTAAACAGGAAACAAACATTGTATTCTTTTCACATCAAGGTCCCTGTGTTTTTGACAACTTAAGTTCCTTTAAAAAAAACATATTGTGGTTGACAAAATCACATTCCACAATTATTTTCATTCATTCTGAGTTAAAATACACAAAAAAGCATATCTCTTATGCCATCGAGATCTTAATTCTCCAAAAGTACATAATTCAGAAGTTCATTTAAATTCTTGGACTTTAATTCTTTGTTCTTGGAACAAACGTTCAAGGAAAGCTCAAAGATCACAGACTCAGTTGTTTGCTAAATTGGACAACAACACAAGCCTATTTTGATGACAGCATGTTCACTGGTGTTCCTACAGTGATTTTCTAAGGGTACCTGTCCCTTATTGTGTCATGTAACCCTTTCTTTTGTGAACCTTTCATTGTTTCTGAGAGGTACTGACTGTCTGTCACCCCCTTTGATTTTGTTGTTATAAAACATCCATCATAGAACACACTATTTGTACCCCTTATATCACAGACTCCTCGAGAACAATAACCGATGGTATGGTATGACCTGTTGTATATATGATTCCTTTAGTGTGACATTGCTCCTGTGTGTATAGACAATGTAGTGCAGAGGTGGCCATAGATAGACAGAATTTCTGGCATCAAAGTTTCAAGGAAACACTAACTATGATATGATATGATATGATATGATATGGCATTTATAACGCACCTATAGACAAGTGTTTCAAGGTGCAACGAGGCAAGAGAGGGGGAACAGAGGGAAGACAGAGACAGCGATCCTACTAGGCCAGGTAACATTGAGATATTGTAAGTGCAGGGGAGGGAGGAATGGGAAAAGTGCGGGGAGCATGGGGAGGGGGCAGTGCAGGTCATAGGGTAACCGTAAAATAAATAAGACAATAAATAATACATAAAAGTGCAGCCAGTTGGAGGCAAGTGCAAGAGTAAGTGTAGACATCAGGTTTCAAGTGCTGGTGGGGGCTGTAGGGATACAGAAACAGTCCCCAAATGTAACATTTGCCAGGGGGTCAGTGCAGTTGTGCAACTGGTGGGGAGGGGACCTGGGCCCGAGATCAGAGGGTAGCCTGGTAACCAATGCAGTTACAGATGCAGCCAGGATCTATTTTGATAGGGGGGACGAGAGTGAGGCAACAGGATGGCCACCGTACAAGCATGTATAGGTCCCTGAGCAGTTGGGGATAACGTAAGTGTCCTGCACACAAAGAAACCCCCCAAAAAAGGGATGTAATGGGGTTGTACACCAGAGAAAGCCTCCCACCACAGGATAGCAGAAAGAGGGATACTATCCGCACTAAAGGGACAATGGAATGGGCTGAAGGCCCGTTGCTTGAAGGATTGCAAGCTAGCAAAGGGCAGCCCAAAAAGAAGGGTAATGTGGGCTGGGGTCTGGCGTTGGCTGGAGACGCATAGAGCACGACGGAGCAATGGCCCCTCATTAGGCAGAAAAATGGTGTACAGCGTTATTTTCTGCCAAATGACCATGACACCAAACCCAAACAGAGCAAGCTATCTCCTCATATACAGTGCTAGAAAATTTGAAAATTTAAACAATGAATATGTCATAGTCTCTTATGTGATACCCATGAAACACTCCCTACAAAGCTGCACAGTTGAACCAAAGGCACAAGGTATATGTTTTCTGGTACTTTGGATGGAAATGGAGTGACACGGATACAATTACTAGTGTCCCAATATCTGAAATGTACCTAAATCCAAGGGACTCCGGGACAAACCTAGAGAGCTCTCAGATAGGGAAATAGAGCAAGCCGTGTGCAAGGCTCTTTCTGATGACCAAGGCCTGCAGGATCTTTGCAGCCTGATGGATAACTCTGCCATCAGAGGCATGAGCCCACCTTAACTTCCATACAATGCAAAAGTATTCCATCAAATGCCCATTTCTGCTGCTGCTGCGGGGGTCCAAGTGTATAAGTCTCACATTCCCCACTTTGGGCTTGCAGACAATGCTGTTTTTCACCCATTTACAAAACACTTAGAAATGCAGAGTTCATTAACTAAATCAATCTAGTTCACTCTGCTGCCACCTTTTAATCTAACTACGTATCTGCAGCGCAGGGAATTGCTTAGAAGGGCATGGTATATATGCAGAGTTTCCAGGCAACCAGCAACTGCCTAAGAGAGGCCCAGTCTTCACAGTGCCCCAGGAGCCCCATGGGTTTGCAGGCAGTTCCCGATTTGAATAATCAAACACCTAACAATTAGAATAACAATTAGCTCACAGTTCAGTGATAAATTCCATGCAGGACAAAACCCCTCAGCTTCGTGGAGGGCTGGAGCTTCTCTCTCAGCGAGTACTTGGACCTGCTCTCCTGGGGAGTCATCTGGTGCTCTTTGGGGTCAGTTGATTCAAGGGTACTTGTCCATGCTCGGACATTCATTATGCCATTGTGTTCAGCTGAATAGAATGCCCTGATATCTGCTGTGTGGGACTGTGACCGTGCACGCATGGTCACCATGTTCGCTTAAGCTTGCTGAGACACATGTGTAGCATTTGGAGTGCTTACCGGCGTGCGTGCAGCGTGCAGGGGTCATTTTGACATATTCTTTGTCGGCAGCATAGCAGTCTTTAGTGAATAAAGCCCAGACGCCATGATGGGTTGTTAGGGGTGTAGCCTATAAAGACTGCGTGTGTGCAAGGAAAGCGTCTGAGCACGCTGTAAAGGTTATTAATGTCAACACTTTCAATGTCGAACGTTATTTATAATGCGCTTAATAGCCAGAGGTTTCTAAGCGCGGACCCGGGGATCGAACCTGTGTTGCTCTGTGTCCTCTTGTTTCCAAGGCAAGCGTTGCCCCTAGGCTATCCTCCCGAACCAATAAGGCTGTAATAAAACTAGTAGCCAGGCTGCTTCCCCACGCCCATGCTTAACAGCGTAACAGCACTTCCAACATCACTTGCACATGCGCACGCGCAAATGCACATGTGCTGGTGATTTGATGGTGCTCCTGAGTAAAGGGGAGGGGCCAAGCAGTATATTTGACTTAAACAAAGAAGATACAGCAATATATTAGTATTAGGCTCACACTATATATCTTTCTTGTTTCTTGCTTCAGTGCAATCCTCTTTTAAGTCTGTAAAGTAACTTGTACCAATAATAATTGTCCAGTTCTACATGGGCAGCAGGGATGGCAGGTACCAGGTAACAGCACTTCCAACAGCACTTGCAAAGGCTGAAATGATTCTACAAAGATTCATTTGGGAGTGGGTCACTAATAACAGGGTTGCATGATCGTTTGCATTGTCATTGATGTTTAAATATAATTTAAAAAAGGGGCTAGCGCAATGGAATTTGCTGACATAATATTGCAATGTGATTGGAATGCTGCACCCTGGTATAGTTTCAAGGAGGCTTGATTAGGCTCTGTTGAAGATAAAGATGACGCAATGGAATGCGTGGATGGATTTTTGATGGAAGCCGACCTTGTGTCAATGTTAATTCTGATTGGATCGGTGCATTCCCAGCTAGAATATTGGGAGAGTCTGGATGTTATTCTATGATGGATTCTATGCCCACCTCTTCCTTTTTGTTCCCTTTCTTTAGTTAAACATTGTGTCTCTAATAGAACCCCACAGATATTGGCTTCATATTATTGCGTTCCAGTTTCTCATTAATGAGTGCTATGTCCTTAATCAAACAGACTGCCAAAGAAGAGGTTCCCCCTCAAGCTTAGAAATCACTATTGTGCTAGGTATTGTACTCGGTGTTGAAGCTTGATTCAAAGGCTCCAATGGCAATAGCCCTATTTCCAACTTTTCCATGGGCTTTACTGCTGTTGCCATATTCGAGTTTGATGTATCTGATCTGCCTGATTGGGCCATGCTTGGGATAGCAAGAGAGGTCATTCCAGATCTCTTCTCTCTGGGCCCAAAGTTTCTGCTTTACTTCCCACTGCGGTCTCCAAATAAGTTAAGGCCTGATGTAGACTCATTTTCACATTGTGAGGTTTGCCAGAATCACTCAATTTGGGTTAAATAATCCATATTTTTAGCCAAACTCTTATTCGCAATAGATGGAGTTTCCAAGTCATTTAACATAGGTAAGACGAGCTCAAGCTTTTCAGTGTCATTAAAATCATGCTTGTCTCGTCTGTTTGCACCCTTTCCCTGCCCCCCTTATTTAAAAATGTTGGTACCTCTTTAAGAACGGCACATGCCGTCAGGGGACATAATGCATCAGGTTCAAGATGAAAGTCCATGAAAAAAGTAAGTGTCTTCTTGGCTTTTAATACATTTACAAGTCCCACACACTCCACACCCACCTTGGAATCTTCACTCTATTTATTAGCATGTTTTGCTTAGAGTTCACTTTGTTGCGGATTGCAAGCTCTCTTCCTATTAGTCAGTGGAAAAAAGTCTCTGTCAGTCAGTCTCAGCTAGCGACTTGTTGACGGAACATGTGAGCCTCGGGAGGAGTCCCTTGTCATTTTGTGATGGTTGTGTGGCGTTTAAGGGCAGTTTTTACAAAACGATCAAGGTTTGTGTTTTCATGTCCTTTTCCAGGCAATTCGCTGCCGCGTGTAGCGAGTCATGGCAAAACTCCCACCTCGGACAAATAGTAAGAGATCTAATAAGAGAACACAGCCGTGCAGCCTCTCTCGGTTTTAGATATAGAAGGGTTGACAGCTTGGAGGAACATCAGACCCCTGCACTATTGTTCGATCTAGTCGAGGAATTGCAGAAACCAGAACTAGCCAGGCAAAACCCAATGGCTGCTTACAATTCTATAGGAGTAGTCTGTCCCCCCTCTTCGTCCATAGGTATTCTTGGTATAAACAAGAACTCATCAGGTACCCTTACAATTTTTCCCATCAAGCCAGGTAGGCATGTCAGTAAAATGCTCACTCATATAGAAAAATCTCCTAATCTACTGGAACGTCTCACAGAGTCACTTGCCCTGTGAACGCCAATATAAACTCCCCCATGTTTAAATAGTGTATTCCTGGAGTTGTGCACACTAATCCCTGAACAGTATTTGAAATTGTCATGTTTAGTTTTGTCATTAAGTCCCTTCCCAAAATGTTAACCAGTGTCTGTCGTGAGTATAACAAAGCAACAGACATATCACATTCTCCTATAGAGACTGGTAATTCATTAGTAAAAGGAACTCGACGTGTACCTCCAGAGAACACTTGAGCATTCATGGAAATTCCCGACATTGGATATTTTCCCTCTCGTATACACAAACAAGTTGCTCCGGTGTCTACAAGAAAAGAAAAGGATTTGCCTCCTATCGTCACATCAACCTTTGGTTCCTCTTGGGGGTCTGGTGTCATAGATAGTACTGAATGCATCAAGTCGCCCTGTGAGCTATTGTGGATAGAGGTTAATTCCTCCTATTCTGGGTATCAGTACTTGCCTTGTGTTTGCATACTGCTGTGTCTGCATAGGAGCTTGTTTTGACTGCCTTTGTGATGGATTCATTTGCACTTGTTCTTGCTGTTGCAACTGTTGCACTCGCAGTGCTTGTTTTTGATACAATATGTGATCCTGAATAAAGCCCTCTCTAGTCTGTGTATTATATGGTGGAGGATAAACTGTCCCCCCTCTTGAAAATTTACCATTCTGTACATTCCCTTGGCTTCCACATATGCATGCAATGTGCCCTGATATCCCACAGGTCCAGCATACTGGGGGCACCCTTCTGACAAGCCCCCCTTGGTTATATCCTCCCTGAGTACTGTGTACCTTGAAACCCACCTTGGTTGTTTTTTTTTTTAATTATTATTATTATTTTTATTTGTGTATCATACAAATTAACAAATAACTTTTTTCAACACAGACATCATAAAACAAAGGTAATATACACAAAGGTGGTTCTTTCAAGGGGAAAAAGGAAATGGCGAGAGTAGCTACCTGTAGGAATCCTGAGCTGGGGATTCTACACCTTACTGCACACATGGGTGAAAGTGAACCCAGGGGGGATGTTTAATACTTGCCTTATGGGCTGTCCAGCCCCATGGGGCAGCTCCCCTATGTTTTGTACCAGGTCAAAACAAACAGTCACAGCCCGATAAGGTTGGGATGGAGTACAACTCCTTCTTTATATAACCATCTCAAAGAACAATAAACACAATTCAGGGTTCTCAAGTTATATAGTAGATACTTTAGACAGTATTAAAATGGAGGAGCAGTCTTATAATGTTTACATTCTTATTTTGGTCTCATAAGGGTGTACTTCACATCACCCCAGTATGACACTGGAGGAAAGCAATGCCCATCACAATAGGTTCCCACTAGAAAGCTGCTTACAGTAGAGTCACTAATGACTTAACTACAGTATCAATTGTAGCAAACTCATAATGGGCTCCCTTTAGATGGGAGAACCCCTGCACCTTCTGTAACACACCTGGTAAGTAACCAACTGCTTTGCAACCAATAATACCTTGTGCTAGCACTTAAACATAAACGTGTCCGGACCCTAACACTTCACATTCACTGGTAGTCTGTTTGGCGAGCACATACTATGTCACTCATAATAACCCCAACACTCTTTCACATCTGTGTTGCAATGATAAGAGAGATCACTATAATATGGCACATGGCCAAGCCCTTTTGTTTTACTACTTGCAAGGTACTTGTTGGAAGGAATTGCCACTTAAATAAATAATCCTTCTTAATTTCTAGGGGAACATGGGTGAGCGTGGTATTACACATTACACAATTTAGCTCGCTTTCACTTCATGGGGTGCTTTGGCACACATGGGCCAACACATGGGATTAATAAATTTACATCAAGATGTACCTTGCCTGGCGTGCATAATCTGACCAACGTTTGCTAACTAAACACGTTTTACTTCATGAACAGCATATGCAAGCGTACTTTGGTCACATTAGTTAAATAAACACTTTTTACTTCATGAGCAGCATATGCAAGCGCACGTTGGTCACATTTGTTAACTAAACACGTTTTACTTCATGAACAGCATATGCGAGCGTGATTTGGTCACATTAGTTAAATAAACACTTTTTACTTCATGAGCAGCATATGCAAGCGCACGTTGGTCACATTAGTTAAATAAACACTTTTTACTTCATGAGCAGCATATGCAAGCGCACGTTGGTCACATTAGTTAAATAAACACTTTTGACTTCATGAGCAGCATATGCAAGCGCACGTTGGTCACATTTGTTAACTAAACACGTTTTACTTCATGAACAGCATATGCGAGCGTGATTTGGTCACATTAGTTAAATAAACACTTTTTACTTCATGAGCAGCATATGCAAGCGTACTTTGGTCACATTAGTTAAATAAACACTTTTTACTTCATGAGCAGCATATGCAAGCGCACGTTGGTCACATTTGTTAACTAAACACGTTTTACTTCATGAACAGCATATGCGAGCGTGATTTGGTCACATTAGTTAAATAAACACTTTTTACTTCATGAGCAGCATATGCAAGCATACTTTGGTCACATTTGTTAAATAACACTTTTTACTTCATGAACGGCATATGCGAGCGTACCTTGGTCACATTAGTTAAATAAACACTTTTGACTTCATGAGCAGCATATGCAAGCGCACGTTGGTCACATTTGTTAACTAAACACGTTTTACTTCATGAACAGCATATGCGAGCGTGATTTGGTCACATTAGTTAAATAAACACTTTTTACTTCATGAGCAGCATATGCAAGCATACTTTGGTCACATTTGTTAAATAACACTTTTTACTTCATGAACGGCATATGCGAGCGTACCTTGGTCACATTAGTTAAATAAACACTTTTGACTTCATGAGCAGCATATGCAAGCGCACGTTGGTCACATTTGTTAACTAAACACGTTTTACTTCATGAACAGCATATGCGAGCGTGATTTGGTCACATTTGTTAAATAAACACTTTTTACTTCATGAGCAGCATATGCAAGCGCACGTTGGTCACATTAGTTAAATAAACACTTGACTTCATGAGCAGCATATGCAAGCGCACGTTGGTCACATTTGTTAACTAAACACGTTTTACTTCATGAACAGCATATGCGAGCGTGATTTGGTCACATTAGTTAAATAAACACTTTTTACTTCATGAGCAGCATATGCAAGCGCACGTTGGTCACATTAGTTAAATAAACACTTTTTACTTCATGAGCAGCATATGCAAGCGCACGTTGGTCACATTAGTTAAATAAACACTTTTGACTTCATGAGCAGCATATGCAAGCGCACGTTGGTCACATTTGTTAACTAAACAAGTTTTACTTCATGAACAGCATATGCGAGCGTGATTTGGTCACATTAGTTAAATAAACACTTTTTACTTCATGAGCAGCATATGCAAGCGTACTTTGGTCACATTAGTTAAATAAACACTTTTTACTTCATGAGCAGCATATGCAAGCGCACGTTGGTCACATTTGTTAACTAAACACGTTTTACTTCATGAACAGCATATGCGAGCGTGATTTGGTCACATTAGTTAAATAAACACTTTTTACTTCATGAGCAGCATATGCAAGCATACTTTGGTCACATTTGTTAAATAACACTTTTTAATTCATGAACGGCATATGCGAGCGTACCTTGGTCACATTAGTTAAATAAACACTTTTGACTTCATGAGCAGCATATGCAAGCGCACGTTGGTCACATTTGTTAACTAAACACGTTTTACTTCATGAACAGCATATGCGAGCGTGATTTGGTCACATTAGTTACATAAACACTTTTTACTTCATGAGCAGCATATGCAAGCATACTTTGGTCACATTTGTTAAATAACACTTTTTACTTCATGAACGGCATATGCGAGCGTACCTTGGTCACATTAGTTAAATAAACACTTTTGACTTCATGAGCAGCATATGCAAGCATACTTTGGTCACATTTGTTAAATAACACTTTTTACCTCATAATTGGCAGATGCAAGCGTGATTTGGTCACCTTAGCTAGATAATGTAACGCTTGCCATGCCTCCACAGGAGCATAATTGTTCCACAACTCTGGTGATCAGGCAATACTGGTTAATTAGGAATGTCCCTGTCATAAAGGAGAGAGAAAAATAGGAGGAGGAAACTGGAATCAATATAAAGTGGTGAATCTACTATGGCTCTCCCTTTTCTTTCCCACCCGGACTGCTCCCCTTCAGTTCCTAAGGCCCACACTCTCCTTACCTGTGTATTGTTGTTAGGGAGCTCTCCGTCCTGCTTTCAAGCAGGGGTGCGTTGGTGTTGAGGTTCAGAAGGTAATCATGCTGTTAAAAGGGAAGAGCCTCTGAAGGTAAGTGTTTAAATTCTTGAAGAGATCTTTAATCTTTAGTCAGAAAGGCACTGAAGTCTCTGAGAGAAAAAAGGTTCTGAGGTTGGAGAGATCTCTCTTAATGATTTTAATAACTGTCTTTTTCTTTTGCAGGTTCTCTGAAGAAGTAATTTTTGATTGAGGAGCTTGGGCGTTGTTGAAGAAAAAACATGAAGTCTTCTCTTGAGGTAAGGATGTGTGCATAGAAAGGAATAGGCGCGTGGCCCAGTGTGCCTTCGCTATCCAACTATGGATTTTCTCTTGAGGTAAGTATGCACACCAGAGGCAGCGGCACTGGGGTCACCATGCCTCACTTAGGCAAGCCATAATGATGGTTTTTCCCCCTCCCCTCACCATGGGATTCAAATTGTGCTAATGGAGGGGCGTTGGTTCCTGGTAACCAGAATAACTACAGCTACCAGTATCCTATGGGAACAAAATGGACACTAAATAGCAACACCTGAAAAGACTGCATCCCTGATGATTGTGAGAGACATGAAAGCACTTGGAGGAGAAGTACACAGTAAATTGCAGCAGGTATCTAAGCTGGGAACTAGAGTGCGCGCCTCACCCCTTCTTTTTTACATATTGGTCAGGGTGTCCCAGGCTCCAGAGGCAGCGGCACCGGGGTCACCATGCCTCACTTATGAGAACCATATTGATGGTTTTCCGCCGTCCCCTCATCATGGGATTCAAATTGTGTTAACGGAGGGTAGTTGGGTCCTGGTAACCAGAATAGCAACAGCTACCAGAATCCTTTGAGGACAAAATGGACACTAAATAGCAACACCTGAAGAGACTGCCTCCCTGATGATTGTGAGAGACATGAAAGTGCTTGGAGGAGAAGAACACAGTAAATTGCAGCAGGTATCTAAGCTGGGAACTAGAGTGCGCGCCTCACCCCTTCTTTTTTAACTATGCACACATAGTTTTGGTGAAGGCAGGCGAAAGGCGTTCCTTTGGTACCCAGCTATGGGTTTTTTCTTGAGGTAAGTAGTTCAGTAAAGGCGCCCGGTACAGCGTGCCTTCGTTATGAAGCTATGACTTTTTTCTGTGAGGTGAGGCATTGGAATGCTTGGGAAAAGATTGTCGAAGCCTTAGGTATGTATGCGCGTATAGTTATTTTCATTTAGTCTGTAATGCTCTTTCATTAATTATGGTACCTGTTAGGTAGAATCACATGCAGTACCCTTTGGGAACAGTACACACAATTAAGACTACATGTGTAAATACAATTTCACCTTTGGTACAAGCCTGTACTACACAGTTATGTGGTAACAGTGGCTGAGCACCCAGACTTATCTCAAGAGGGAAGTGAGCAGTACAAGAAGTTACACAAAGGACTTGCAATTACAGTGGTTCAAACAGACACTTACTCAAGGTTTCTTGGTAAAAAAGGATATACATTTATTTACACATTTGGTTAGAAAACATTCCACTAGCAAGAGCAGCTCAATATCATACCATAATACACTACCAGACTAAACCAATACATTTCTGAACAAGTTAAGCTCCCTTGAAGTGGGAGCAAAATGGCACTTCAGTTACTTTCAAGAGGGATAGAAAGACATTAAGGTTATAAGAATCAATCCACAGTTAATTTCATAGGCAGGGCAAATAGTTAGAGTTCACTACAAGAGGCAGTTCAATTCAATAGGCCTGGGCCAAAGTCAATGGTTCAGTGTCTTGGATAGGATGGCACAGTTCTGATAGTAAATGGTTAAGTCTGTGCCACTGTTCTTAGAAGTAGTTTACCAGAAGAAAAGTTATATGTCAGTTTAGGGAAGGACAAGCCTCCAAAGTTGGGAAAGTTTCACAAACTTTCACCTCAGCAGAAACGATTTCTTGACCGCACTTGCACAGTACCTTTTAAATGAAGAAAAGCTTTAGCTGAGGCAGTTGTTCCTGGCAGTTCCTGCAGATCTTCCTGTTCCTGAGCTTCAGTCGTGGGGACAGGAAGGAGGACGTTGGGAGGTTCCTGCACTGCCCAGGGAAGAGGCCACAAGCTTGGCAAAATGTCGGTTTAAGATGTGAGTGCCTTAAAGTCCACAAACTGGTATCCTTCCCACTGGCTATCCGGTTTTCAACATCACTCTGAAGAAAATTCGACCAGTATGGAGATGGTGTCCAGGTGGCTTGTGAGTTGGTTGTTCCCACCAAACTCAAGGGAAGAAGTTAACCTTGAACGGCTTCTCTGTCGATAGAGTTTCAGGCAATTCGGACCTTCAGCAGGGCTTCACCGGTGGACCAGGAGTTGCAGCAGTCGTCTTCCTTCAGCTCGTCTTCGGTTCTTTTGTTCCAGTTGTCAACCAGAGACCTGCCTTTAAACAGTTTTCCCCCATTCATTCCAGCCTAGCTGTTACTCACCCAGCAGGGTGACTGTCCGGACAGGACAGAGTGCATTCAGGTCTCCTAGGAGACTAAGCACAGGGAGTTTCGGGCACCTCCCTCACATCCTGTCCACCCCAGACACTCAGGCTCCAGAGGGGGGCTTCAGCACTGAAGCCCGCCAATGTACAAAGGGACAAAACCAGGTTTGGCACGCAGAGACAAACACTAGATGGACCTTTCCTAAAAGAAACAGTGAAAAAAGTTGAGCACAGTCTGTTTTACAGATAGGTCTTGGGCGCCATATTGAAAAACATGGCTGACCCGATTTTCAGCTACCGGTGTTCACGGTGGGGAAAAATCATGGTAGTTTGTTTTAAAACCACTGCCACCAGCCATTTCAAGAGGAAAGGTTAACATGTGACCGTTATATGAGTGTTTAGAAATAGGGGATGCTAGGCAACCCCTCCAGCACTCTATAGCAAGATAGTGTGTGCTGGTCTGTAAATTTAAAAAGACTAGTAAAGTCAATTTAACTTCACATGCTCTTGGAGACAGTAGTCAGTCCCAGAGAAGGTATTTAAACCTTGGGGAGTCTGAAATACACCCCTGTGCCACTGCACTGAAGGTGCTGTGTGACACATAAGAAAATGATGATGCCTATGGAGTTGTTTAAAACTCCATATCCAAAGAACGCAAAAGTAAATCACACATCAAAATACATGAAAGAGTGGGAAAAAAGGCTCACACTCTTTCCATGTAAAAATTAAAATCCTAGAAATCCAGCAAAGCTGCTGGGGATCTCAAAAGGTAAGGGAAATTAGCACATTCTTGAGAATTTTCCCTAACAGTACCTTTGTCGTTGTAGGTTTTCGGAGGTCGGAAGAACTCAGAATGAAGCTGTGGCCGTGGATTACAACTGCTGACTGACTGCCGAACTACTGAAGATGAAGTCACCTGTCGGAGGACTGCTGCTGCGAAAAACTCTGGTCAGGTACCTTGAAGACTAAGGTCTGTGGATTTTCTGTGAGCAATTCAAGTTCATAACATGACTCTTTTCTATTATTCGCAGGTCTGTGAGCTGAGCGCCGGTCGCGTTACACCGCTGTCAGTAGAACTAACGCAAAACGCATGTTACCGCGGAGGTGGGGCTTTTATAATCCTCTATGCCCAATGTCTAGATCTCAATGACTACTTAAAAAGTGACCCGTTGTACGCCCATTTTAAGGGGATTGGAACACCATTGGATCTCTATCGAAGCCCATTGTCAACTTGGTACAGGGGAATGTGAGAATGCCATATTTGCCATGCTAAAACCCATTTAGCCTCTACAGACCTGTGCCAGGACACCAGAACCTAACCCAGCACCCCTGGAAGTGATCATGACAGATACACACTTTTTACGTCATGAGCAACACCTGTCAGCGTACCCTGGTCACATTAGTTAAATAAATACTTTTTACTTCATGAACGGCATATGAATGCGCACTTAGGTCACATTTCGTAAATAAACACTTTTTACTTCATGAACAAAATATGCAAGTGTGATTTGGTTGCATTTGTTAAATAAACACTTTTGACTTAATGAGCGGCATATGCGAGCGTGATATGGTCGCATTTGTTAAATAAACAATTCTTTACTTCAGGACACTTGCCCACATATGCTGCCGAACATCTAGGCCCCTCCTGAGGTGCGATCATCCCTCATTAGAGCCCCTTTTGGGTCAATATGGCGCTTACTTTCTCCCGGATATCTCTTGAAACCCTGCGAGGAACTCTCCTGAACATCCATGAAGACCTGCTCTCCAACCTTGACTCTAACACCCCATGCATTATCATCTTGCTTGATCTCTCTTCTGCCTTTGACACTGTCAACCATGCCATCCTGCTCAACTGTCTCCATGATAACCTGGGTATCACTGTTCAGGCTCTGGCGTGGCTGACTTCTTTCCTCTCTGACCGACCCGCCCAGGTCCAACTTGGGTCCTTCCTCTCCGATATCTTGTTCTCTACCTGTGGTGTTCCCGAGGGATCTAACCTCTCTCCCTGGCTGTTCAGCCTATACCTGCCAATCCTTGCCCACTGCATCGCCGCTCTCTGCCCCAATTTTCAGTGCTATGCTGATGATACCCAGCTCATTTTCAGGCGAGCCTCGGCCTCCTCCTCTCCTGCCCTCATCTCTGACTGTCTGTCTGCTATCCAGGAGTGATGTGCCGCCAATAACCTCTGCCTTAATGCCAGTACAACTGAGATTCTACTCATCGGCACACCCGCTCCCTCCTTCCCTGCAGCTCTCTGGCCGGCCTCTCTTGGCCCTCTTCCTGCTCCCACCTGCAAGGCTAAAAACCTTGGGGTCTTCTTCGACTCCACACTCTACTTCTCTCCTCGCATCGCTGATGTCTCTAAGAAGTCACCCTACCAGCTGCACCTCCTCAGAGGTATTCTTCCTTTCCTCTCCTTCCCCCAGAAGCTCACTGTCTCCAGAGCCCTGGTTCTCTCTAGGCTGGACTATTGTAACAGCCTCTTTCTAAATCTGCCTACCTCTACTCTCCACCCTGTGCAACATATCCAGAACAGGACTGAGAGACTTGTCCCTGGCCTCAAGCCCATGGATCGTATCTCTCTAGGACAGAAATCTCCTCATGGCTACCAGTGGCTGCGAGGATTAAGTTCAAAACCCTCTGCATTGTCCACAAGGCCTTCTGGGGCCTGGTGCCGCATTACCTTCAACTCTCTCTTCCTAAATATCTCCATTCTCGAGCTCTTCGCTCATCCGCCTCCAACTCCCTCAGGGTCAGTCGCTTCTCCAAGCAACGAGTTGGTGGTTGATCTCTCTCTTTGGCAGGGGCCTCCCTCTGGAACACCCTTCCTGCCTCCCTGAAACTTGAGGAGAACCATCTCTGGTTCCGGAAGCACCTCAAAACCTTCCTCTTTGCTTCTGCTTTCTCTCCCCCTCTTCCCTGCTGAACTCCTGGCTGAAACTGCACTGGATACCTGGCCACCCTTTTCTGATCTCGGCCCCAGGCCTCGCCAGTTGCACACCTGCACTGCCTCCCTGGCAACCCCTGCACCTGGGGACTGTTTTCTGTATCCCTACAGTCCCCCTACCAGCACCTATGTCTGCACTTAACTTGTACTTGCCACCAGCTGGCCGCTTTTTATTTATCTTATTTATTGTACTATCCCATGTACTGCACTTCCCCTCTCCCTTCCCCCACGCACTTTTCCCTTTCCCCCTTCTATTGCACTTGCGCGATCTGAATGTCACCTGGCCTAGTAAGATCGTTGTATGTCTTCCCTTTGTGCCCCCTCCCTTGCCTCGTCGCCTTGAAACACTTGTGTATAAGCGTGTTATAAATGCCATATCATATCATATCATAACACCATTGATAGGGAGTTCAGTGACCTGATCTGGGGTGCCAAGTAGGGCGGGATGCCTGGGGCAAGCTCTTAGCTGACCACTGCTGCCAGTCTAGTCTCTCTTCCACTGAACCGCAGGAAGACCGAGAGGGCCTATACATGCGCCCCTGACCCACCAGTCTCTTCTAATTTAATCCCACTTTCTAACTGTGCCTAACCGGGAGCCTGTGGGTGACTGGAGTCTTCACAATACTGTGCTATCCCATATACCCATTTCATTCTCTGACGTATCTCTTAATTTAGGACGGAAACAAGAAATTGACATAATCCACCACAACGTCTGCAAGTGCCGGGAAACACACAATGCTTTTATAGCTCCAGCGGGCGGCTCTAAGCGGCCGGCTCAGCATACTTTTCCTCTCCTACTCCTGTCACATGCGAAGGAACGGGAACACTTCCGCCACTTACGCCTGACCAAATGACTGCTTAATCCCAGGGGCGCTACCTGCCCGACCTGGGCTGCACACCAAAATAAAGTGTTCGCTGACTCAACCCTGGTAGAGGGGAGAGCGCGGCCCGGCACGGTGCTGCCCTCTGTGGACCTTGTAAGAATGGAGGTCCTGGACTTTCTGCGTCCTTGTCAGGACACCTCACTCTCTCTCACTCCAGCCTGCGCTGGGCTGCTCCATTTACAAAGAGGGTCCTGTCCAGCTGTTCCACAGTGCGTGGAGACGCTGACAGGATTTTCGCAAGAATCACCTCATGTAAGCTCCCAATCCCTGCGGGCGGTTCATACCAAGTCCTCCCCAGGGCCATGCAAGAGCTAAGGCCTGCAGACATAAAAACAGGACTGAACTTTCACTTATGAATCCCCCTTCTCTGTATATAAATAAACTCCCACTCTGAAATGGGTGGGGTTTTACACTAATTTATCAGATTAAGTCAAGTCCTCCTCCACTAAAGAAGAATTGAATTGTGTTGTGCCCATGATCGCTTTCAGACCACATTTGAATTGTGTTGTGCCCTATGGTCGCTTTCAGACCACATTTGAATTGTGTCGTGCCCATGGTCGCTTTCAGACCACATTTGAATTGTGTCGTGCCAAATAGCCGCACACCTGCGATCAGGCCAGTGCCTCTTGCTGCGGCTAGCCACTCTGTTACCTCCTAGTACCTAGGCAGCTCACTCTGAACCTATCCATTCCTGCCCACCTCAGGCTAGGTCCACCCTATCCGACTGTGCCCTCATCCTCACACAGCCCCGCCCAGCGTACAACCAAGCCCATA
This sequence comes from Ambystoma mexicanum, assembly GCF_040938575.1. Lineage (NCBI taxonomy): Eukaryota > Metazoa > Chordata > Amphibia > Caudata > Ambystomatidae > Ambystoma > Ambystoma mexicanum. The sequence goes on along the minus strand of NC_090935.1, from coordinate 82,900,114 downwards.
GCGTCCTGCAAGCTCAACGTGGCCACCACCACCCTGCTCACTCTCCTCGCAACTCTCACTGCTCTCAAACTCTATATTTCCATCCATCCCCTCATACCCACACCACCAAGCCCACTCCCCTACCACAAGCATCTCGCTACCCCAGATACCACACGAACCATGCCACATCACACACCAGGTGTCGTAACTATGCACAGACTAGAAAGACTTAGGGCTCGCACACAGACCACAGAACTTAGCACACTACCCCTTCCCACAGAATACAGAAACTATAGACTGAGTTCTCGCACCACTTCCAAATGCTGCCCCCGCACGGGATACCCACTCCCCCACAGTCCACCACCCACTAACCTCACCACACCTCACAATACCACCTCACATAACACTTCGGTCACGACCACCACTCGCACCTCCACAAACAAACCTCTCACACCTCACATCAAGTGTGCCCTCCTCAATGTCAGATCTCTCCCAGCTCATGCACCTGATATCCATGACCTCATAACCAACAATAACATTGACCTATTAGCTATCATTAAAACATGGTTACATGAAGCATCAGGCCCCGCCGTTGCACTTGCACTACCACCTGGCTTCACCATACTCAGACAAGATAGGCCAGATCGAATAGGAGGAGGAGTAGCCCTCATCTACAAGGAGAACCTTCAGCTCCGACCTGTCAGTCAAGCCTCGACGAACAACTCTGACCGCCTATCGGTCAAACTCACACTATCACCCAACAGCACCATCAACATTCACCTACTATACCGTCCCCCAGGCATCACCACAGACTCCCAGGAAAACATCATTCACATCCTCAGCAATAATATTAAAAGCTCCACCAAAACCCTACTATTAGGAGACATCAATCTTGGATTCAACGATCCAAAGGACAAACCTGCAGCCACTCTCACCAAGGAACTCAATGACTTGGGCTTCACCCAAAAAGTTGAAAGTCCTACTCACATCAAAGGCCGCATTCTTGACTGGATTGCAGACCATAACTGCCTCACCACTGTCATCTCTAACTCCTCACTGCCCTGGACTGACCACAACTGCATCGAGTTCTCTATTCCCATCACCAAAAACCACAAAATTCTGACCCCAGCCAGCGCTGCACAAGTCAGAAGCTCTAAAAAACTCAGAGGAGAACCTGCGCCCATACCTCAATACCCCTGAGTTAGCTCCCCCATTCGCTAATGACCCCAATATCCTAGCAGACATCTACAAAGATGTCATCACCAAAGCTATCAATGAAATAGCACCACTTGTATGGAAAAAAGAGAAGAAATCCCTACACACCAACTCATGGTTTACTGAAGAACTGCACTCAATGCGATCCCACAAAAGAGCAGCACTAAAAAACTGGCAATCGGACCCCTGCACCAATACTAAGAACAAATTCAATTCAATCTCCCACCAATACAAGATAGCTATCACCAATGCCAAAGCCAACGCTTTCAACACGCGTATCTCCAATGCCAAATCACACTCCAAAGAGATCTTCGCCATCTTTAATGAGCTTATCTCCCCCCCTAATACACCGGACGAAATAATCAAAGACGAAGCTTGGTGTACCAGCATTCAAACTGCCATGCTAAACAAAATTGACCTTCTCCAAAAAAAAATCAAAGACCACTGCAAAGCACTTCCCCAACAGACTGAAACTAAACCCACCAGCACCACAGCCACCTCGCCCAAGCCCACCATACCCGTCTTCTCCTTCAGAGACGTCACTGAATCAGAAGTTATTAACCTACCAAAAAATCTCAAACCCTCCCCCTGTAAAGGAGACATTTGCCCACCAAAACTCGTCAAAGACTGCGCAGACTGCTTTGCGCCGCTCTTCACGGCATTCATCAACACGTCTTTTAAAACAGGCATCATCCCAGCCAACCTCAAAGAGGCCTGGGTCCGGCCTCTTTTAAAAAAAACCACTCTCGACCCCTTACCACCAAACAACTACAGACCCATAACCACGGTGCCATTTCTGCTGAAACTACTGGACAAAGCTGCACACTGCCAAATCCAACACTTTCTGGAAACCCATTCCATCCTCGGGACTAGGCAATCAGGCTTCCGGAAAGGACATGGCACGGAAACAGCCCTGGTAGATCTGAAGAATCAGATCACCCAAATCATGGACAAAGGCAAGCCTGCTCTTTTGCTCCTTTTAGATCTCTCAGCCGCGTTTGATCTGGTTGATCACAAGACTCTCACTTCACACCTCACACACTCAGCCAACTTCTCCAAAGAAGCAGCCCTCTGGATCACTTCCTTCCTCGAGGGAAGAGCCATGAAAGTCTTCTCAGACATCGCCAACCCCACTCCCACGACAATCCACTGCGGGGTCCCTCAAGGATCTTGCACTGCACCCACACTCTACAACTTGTTCACCAAGCCCCTCTTTGACAAACTTGACTCATACGGCATCACATACACAAACTACGCGGACGACACACAAGTACTTCTACCCCTTTCAGGATCATACAACAAAGACGCCAAGGCACTCCACACCATCTACTCCGTCATCAAGGCCTGGATGGCTGTCAATGGCCTCTGCCTCAATGGTGACAAAACGGAAATCATGATACTAGGTCAACAGAACACCCTAGACAAACTTGACAAACTGTACGCCAACTTCTCCATTGACAACTCCATCATCCCTGTTTCCACAGCCGTAAAGACTCTGGGAATATACCTTGACTCCTCACTATCCATGACTAGACAAGTCAGCGCAATCACATCCGCATCCGCACACACCACCAAACTCATAAACGCCATCAAGCCCTACCTCTCTAAACCAAATTGCCTCTCTATAGCAAGGGCAACCATTGGAGCCAAACTGGACTACTGCAATGCACTCCTAGCAGGCACATCAGCCAAAAACATAAACAGACTACAAATCACCCAGAACAATGCTCTCCGGGCCGCTCTTAGTATCCCAAGAAGAGAGCATATCACCCAGGCCAGGCACTCAGCCCAATGGCTCCCGGTCAAAGAACGGATCACTCTCAAAATCCTCACCCTCACTCACAAATGCCTCTCTCTCTCCGCCCCGTCCTATCTATCAGAAACCATCCTCAAACCCTCCTCCTCCCGTCCCACCAGGACGCAATACTCCAACCTAATCTGCATCCCACGCATCAAAAGAGCCAAAGCCGGAGGTCTAAGTTTCCCCTACATTGCAGCCAAGACCTGGAACGCTCTCCCTGCTGACATTAGAGCGGAAAACGCACTCCCCACTTTTCGCAGGAAACTGAAAACCTCATTCCTTGCGAAATATCCGTGAAACTCTCAGGAATCCATGTAAATATACTGCATTGCTAATGTATACATATCCACTGTAAATTCTGTATTTTATGTAATTACTGTATCCTATGTAACTAAGATATTGTCTGTAACAAGCGCCACGATGCCTCCGGGCTGACGTGCGCACTATAAATCTGAATAAAATAAAATAAAAAAGAAAATACATGAAATTGACACATTCAATCTACTAAAATTCAAAATATGCCATGTACATCTCTCCACAACATGGTGAGAAAGACAATCAGTCCCTCATGGGAGTCAGACAAAAATAGTCCCCACAGGGCAGCAGGAGGGTGATGGGGATTCAAACCTGATGCCCTAAGGCGCATTCTACGCATCACAACCAATGCATCACAACAAATGCATCACAATTTGTTAAGATACGTTGTACAGTTTCCACCTCACCATTACCACAGAGCCCGTAACATCTGTTCCCCCTCAGAATTTTGGACCATCGGCAAACCACTTCAAAAATGCATACTGCATTGAATTCAATGCAGAGATAATCCCACACAATGGAATTCCCCACAAAATTGCAGATGTAACTGGCAGCCATTTGTCTTTCAAGTATGTTCGGGAAGAAGCCGGCTAGATTTAGCAGCCAAAGTAACAACCATTTGCTCTTGTTTGAGAGAGACCAGTTTCCCTCTCATTAAAGTTTTAAATTGGTGAGCGTTGACATTAGCATACCGTTGACATTAGCATAGCATAATTAACACCCATTAATTAAATTGCTCCGAACCCATTAATTAACCATGCTCGATATGTTACCCAGAGTTGAGTTCTTCATATAAACAGCTTTAGAAACAAAAGCATTAAACAGAATCCGCATCAGGGTATTAGCCTGAGCATGTGCAAGCTTCCAAAACAGCATCAAGCAGCTGAGCACAATGCGCTTCAGGGGTCATAGTGAGATCAAATTCCAGGGCAATCATCTCGGCTGGAACAAATTAGGGCAATCTTAACAAACGTTTTAGATGGCTAATCTCAATCTTAGCAATTTGTTCCAGAATGCCCGAGCCCCAGAACTCAGCTGCATAACACAAGCTTGGCACAACCTCCGCAGAGAACAACTTGGGCAATATCCCCACTGAGTAGCCTCCACCTCATGGGTCTTGCTTAAAAAACAACACCCAAGTAAACATACTGGGACACAACCTCGATTGCCACACCATTCATATTCCAACCGACTCTAACCGTATGTCTGTGAGATGTTTCAAAACCACAATCTTAGTTTTATCGATGTTTACCCTTAGGGAATTCAGAACCGAATAGGAGTTGAGGTTGTCCAGTGAGCATTGGAGGCCACCAGACGTTACGTCCAGGACGAGAATGTAATCCTCATAACCCAGCCATAATACAACCATTGTTTTGGATCCACCTCTTCTTCCTATAGCATGCACCTCTGCCTTGTGGCACAAATCCAAATCTGCCTTGATCCATAGGGCGCAGATTACTTGACTGTAATGCACCCATTGCTTCCTGCATTCCCAATCCTTCTCCGCTTGTCAATACCGCCCCTTCTATGGCAAACTTTGAAAACTAACTTGGCTTCCTCAATTTTCCTATTCTCATTTTTCTTCTTATTTTTCTCTTGTATCAACTGACAATGCTGCACTATCGTCAACTGTATCTCATCCCATGGCTTTGCTTTGATCCCTACTCTGCCTCTGTACTGGCTCTGGCAACCGCTGGCATAAAATGTGGTAAAATAATGCCACTGTCTTTTCCCACAGCTCGCAAGTTTCAAGCTGCCATTTCTCATGAATATCCTGAATCTATGGAATAAGATTGTCACCTTACTTCATCTTACGTATCATAATTGCATCTGCTCTGCAATTATTAAACAGCGCTCCTTCATGAGCTGTATTCTGTGCTGTCACACTTGAATATCCCGCTCTTCTCCATGGGTCATCAGCCCTCTCCACAAAAATAGCTGCCAGGAGACCTTTTGTGTCTCCTATGGCCAACGTGTTTCCTCCTGTCATTTTTTCTAATTCGTATATTAATTTCCCTTCTGCCCAATGTCAAAACTCTGGAGCTAAGGGAAACTGAGTGAACCCCCTCCCAGAGTCAAATCCCATCATTGGTCTATCCATGGCATGGACGATCATCCTCTGGGACACTCAGGATACACTATAGGATCTGGCATCCTATTTGTATTTGTATTTGTATTTTATTTTAGTTAAACGCCGAAAGCCCACAGGCATCAGGGCTTGGACATAAAGACAGAGAAATACAAACAAGACAGGACGGGTAACAAGAGAGCTAGCTAAGGTGTTAGCTTTATTTAAAGAGAAATGTTTTCAATTTCTTGAAAGCTGGTTCTGAGCGTGGTAGGCAGGCTATTCCATTTTAGGGGTGCTTGAACTGGGAAAGAGCATCCCATTCCATTTGCTTTCCTTGTCAGGATGATCTTAACTAGAAGTTGGTTTTTTGATCTCAATGATCATCCTGGTTCATACCAGAATATTTGCTCCTTTAGGTAGGTAGGGGCAGAGCCGTATAGGCAGTGGTGGACAATTGTGGCGGTCATCTACCACCAGCCAGTGTAAGGCTTTGCGGTCTTCTGTGATGTGATTATGTCGGGGTTTCTTTTTTATAGCTCTCACCGCAAAATTCTGAATGACTTGGCAATGGTCAATACAGCCTTTGCTTGTTCCCAATAGCAGAGCATTACCATAGTGCAGTCTTGAGAGGATGACGGCTCCAGCGATGGTTGTGCTATTTTCTTCTTTTAGGAAGGGTCTTATGTGCCTGAGTAGCCTATGTAATATCCACAGTTTTTTTTTAGATATGCTATGGGGGCATTAGCTCCAAGGGAGGTTTCCAAGTAGATTCCCTGGGTCTTTACTTTGCCCGCAGTAAGTATTCTAGAGTTCTTATGTTAAATTGTGTGTAGTCAAAACTCAATTTTGCTCGAGCTTGGGTGGAGCCAACGATCGTAATCTCTGTTTTACTGCTGTTCAGGCAGAGCCGGTTGGATTTCATCCAAGCCTCCATTATACTGTAGATGGTGGCTATTTTGGTGCTGTCTGTGCTGTAGCTTCCACTCAACTCTATAATAAGCTGAGTGTCATCAGCAAAGTTGGTGAATAGAACACCTAGATTGTTGAGAAGGGTGTAGAGGCAGTGAAGATAAAGGTTAAAAAGGAGGGGAGAAAAACTATCTCCCTGGGGTACACCCTAGTTTATACTTATGGGGTTGGCAAATTTCTCCCCCCAGTGTATTTAAGAACTACCATCTGAAAGGAAAGAAGAGATCCCGTCTATGGCCTCTTGTGAGCAATTTCCTGATGTGCCCAGTGCTTCCTGGAGTTTGTGGTGGTCTAGCAGGTCAAACGCTGCTGATAGATCTAAACGCACCAGCATACCTGTCTTTCCCTTTTCCAAGATGTTCAGCATTCTGGTTTGTAGATCCAGGAGTGTGCTATCTGTACTATGTGAGCTTCTGAATCCCGATTGCTTTGAGTGAAATAGATTGTGTTCGTCCAAGTATGTGTGCAGTTATTTAGTTGCAGCTTTGTCTAGGATTTTTAGAAGTAAATTGCAGTTAGTTATTGGCCAGAGGTTTGTCGGATCTTATTGGTCGAGTCCTGATTTTCTTTTTTTTTCTTTTTTTTAATTTTATTGCATCAATTAGTTTTAAAAAAAAAACTTTAAATGCATACTAAAAGAAAAATGTTCTTACAGATCACAAATTACATCGATTATATATAGGGGAGGAAGAGTGGTGTGCTGAAAAAAAAAGGACACTAAGTGTCCAATTTTGTAAAAATTTCTTTCACGAAGTTCAACAGGGCCAAAGTCATGGATACTTTTCCTGCCCTTCTTAAAATTATCCACCTCTCCTGCATGGATAAAGTACTTAAATTTTGAAAGTGCGTCCCTAGCCATTTTTCTCTGGATCCGGATAGATTAGCACAGTTCATCACCAGGTGCTGTAAAGTTTCAACCTCGTGTCCACCGCAACGACACATCAAACTTGGTTGCTCCTCCTTTCTGTTTCTTCTCCCCAAAACTTCTGTCGTGTGGAGAAGATTTCATCGGAATTTTAGAAAGCAGTGCCTTTCCGTGTTAGAAGGAAATTTGTCCAAATATGGGTGCACGGTACCTCTACTATAGTGCTTGTCTGTGCCCTGAGTTATAGACGGGAGGGCACTAAGCCTGTCCAGGGTAACTGTCCAGTCCCAATCCAGAAGTTTCCTCTTTACCAGGTGTTGGTTTTGCACTAGGTTGTCTAGTTCCAAGGCTATGTTGTTCAAGATTTCTGTGCAGATTAGCTGCCACTTGGTTAAAGCCGGGATCTGTTTTCTTGTCATGGCTTCATTAATGGCCAAGAAACCGCTTCTTTCCTGTGGGTGCAGACATTTGCCAAGAAGTGTCAATGATTTCCAAACCATAGATATGTAGAGTGAGGATAGGCCCAGTTCTTTGCGGACGCTTTCAATTGGAATAGATGATGGTAGGCTCAGTACTCTTTTCCAAAATAAACCCTCTAACAATTTCCAAATCTCCGGGGTAAGGAAGAAGTTTGCCTCCGCAGCATGAGTCAAAATGGGCGAAACTTTCAGTTTATAGAAGTCTATTAGTGGTCGGAGAGAGAAGGAACAGTATCGCTGCTTGATTGAAAGCGTTTGAGAAGCCAAGTTCATGACTTTGCTTCTAAGTCCTTCAACACCCGGACCATCTTGGATACTGTTGTTCAAGTTTACTCCAAGGTATACAATTGTTGAAACTACTGGTACCACTTCCCCCGACAGGAACCACTTTAGATTTTTGGCACCCATGATGGGACCTAGCCTCAAGATCTTTGATTTCTTTGGATTTATTTGGAGGCCATTTCCTTGTATATACGACTCCAGTGCCTTCAGTTGATGCTGTAGTCCAACAGCGGTCTGATCTAGTAACAAGAGGTCATCAGCGAACAGCAGTCTTCCCACAGAAGTCCCCGTGATCTTTGGGGGGAAGCATCTCACTGCTTCGAAGCTTTCCTGAATGTCAGATATAAAGAGACAAAATACAGCTGGAGCCAACCGGCAGCCCTGTTTCAACCCATTCATAGCCTCTACACTGTTTGAAAGGTTGCCCTGTCTGTCCAACCTAACTTTTAGAATTATCCCAGTGTGCACTGCTTCCAAGGGTTCTCTCAGGTTGTTCGGACAACCCCATACCCTCAGTTTTTGCCATAAAATACAACGGTCGACAGAGTCGAACGCTTGTTCCAAATCAATGGAGGCAATGTAGATGTTCTTGTATTTCTTTTCCTTGACCAGGCATTTTAGTATGTTTATTATTAGAACATTTAGGGAAGTCCCAATGCCCTTACGAAAACCTGATTGCCAAGGATCCAAATGATTTGCCAACCTACTCCAATCGTTCAGATGTTTCAAAATAAGTGCTGCAAAAATGTTTCCTATGACGTCCAAGAGGGCTATCAGTCTATAGTTCGTTGGCTCGGATCTGTCACCCTTCTTAAAATTTGGGATGATTATGGATGTCGTCCACAATTTGGGTAACTTTTTTAATCGTTTTATGTCATTGAACAACAACAGCATAAATGCAGCCCATTTTTCCGGGTCCTTTTTGAGGATGTCGTTGGTTAGGCGGTCCGGTCCTGCAGCCCTTGAGGAGTGTGAGTTTTTAATGAGGTCTAGGATGTCTTGTTTGTCGTATTTAAGGTCCCAAGACTCGTTAGATAATAGGGGTGTTTGTGGACCCCGGGTTTTCCCCAAGGAGTAAAGGTTCCGAAAGTGACTTTCCCATACAGTTGCTGCTATGGGATTCACCATCTTGGAGTCAGGAGGAATGTTTATTTCATTAATCAGTTTCCAGATACCAGAGATGTTTTTAGTAGTTAACAATTTTAACATCGTCTCACTATCTTGTTGCACTAGTTGGTGTTTGTGCTGCATGAGCCAATTCCTGTAATTGTTTCTGAGTTTTTTATACAGGAGCAAGTCAACTGGTGCACTGGTTTTAAGAAATTGCCTCCTGGCTTTTCTCACAACTTATTTTTTACTTGGTAATCATAGGTGTGCCGGGTACATTGGTAGTTACCCTTGTCAGCACCCTTTGTACGAAAGATCTTCAGTGCTACAGCGTATTCCATCAGGTTGGAGCCTTGGTCCTTGATTAAGGAGTCCAACGCCAGGCCCATCTCTTTTCTTCCCATGCGTAGTCTGTTTCCCCCCGGAGTTAACTCGAGGAACTGGTTTGGTAGATGTTTAGCAGGAATAATGGGAGATTTGACCCAGGCCTCAGTTTTGAATTCCAGGATGTTGTGGTCACTCTGGGTCATAGCGACCACTTTCAACGATCTTAAGTTTCCAAAAAGATTTTCTGATACAAAGATGTAGTCCAATGTGCTCGTTTGGTTGGCCCGTTTCCATGTAGGGGCAGCTGGCTGGTCGCCCAACAAGTTCCCATTTACCATGTGGATATTCCTAGCTGTGAGTTCCCTCTCCATGTTTACTCCTCTTGTTATGTTTTTAGCGGCGGTCAAAGGCAAAAACTCAATTTTCCTTTGCTTCTTGTCGTAGCATTCCATATTGAAATCCCCACATAGAAGAATTTCGAGTTTCGGACACTCAATCCTAGCATCGTCTATTGCTTTCATGAGTACTTCCGTAAATGTATCCTCCTCGCGTGCTGTAGGACCCCAATATATATTGCATATAAGCAACTGCCAGTCTTGCACTTGTAGTAATGATTTTATCGTGGAAGAAATTCTTCTAAGTTGGATCCAAGGGTTCCTGTTTACAGAGGAGAGCACTTTTAAGCCACTAGTGCGCTTTACCCCTAACAGGAGGCCTGAACTTGGTCTCCCTTTCGAGCCCTTTATTGCTGGATTTACAAATAGCTCAAACTTGTCCAAAAGGGGAAGGTCACACAGCCAGGTTTCCTGCAGGCAAAAGACATCGTAAGATGACAGGTGTACAGCTGAATTTCAGAGGAGATGCGAGTAGCCCCGTGTGTTCCAACTCATGATTTTTATCCCTTTTGACATGGGATTGGGTTGGACACTCCTTGAGTACTGAAAGCGTTATGATTTGGCGGATAGGACACCTGCCAGCCAACTCCAATCCTCTAAACTGTTCTCCAGGTTCGGCCCAGGTTTATCTAGTTGAGTGCGCACTTGATCTCTTCTATTGTCCACCTCTCGAACACCCCTATCACTCTTACCCACTTTCATCTCCTGTTTCTTTTTGGGTTCGCTAGTTGGATTTGAGGAATTGCTTAATGCGTGTTGCAAAACTTTTGAACCTGCACAATCTGTGCTGGTCCCCTCCTCCAACTCTTTAAGTACAAACCCACATAGATTGAGTTTAGAACCCAACTCTAAAAGTGAGCTTTTGGTGTTACGATCGCCTGTATGAAGAATCACACTGTCGTGGCGTTTTTCATTGTGAAATTCAATCCAGTCAATGTCCTGTGATTTTAGTTGATCAGGGTGATCCAGGGATTGCAAGAGTCTCATGACATTGGCCCGATTCATAATCAGATTGTCTTCATAGCCTAGAGTTTTTTCCAATAACACTCTGTAATGTGCAGGGGCGTTGTGATCCTCAGACACTTTGTGGACAGACTGATTGATAGGCCCTGATACTGGCTTGTATTCTGTTTTTCTGCCCGTGATACTGTTCTTCTGATTCCCTTTATCATATCAGTACAGGCTCCTTTGCTGTTGTCGATTTCAGACGTTTTCTGGACAAGAGAGTTCCTCCTGTCTTCCAGTGTAGTAAAGTCCAAGGGACTTAGTGACTGTGGAACCGTCCTTTCTTTTTCCAGGAAGCAGCCCTTATCTTCTCGCTCAGATTGCACTCTAGATTTCCACTTGAAGTTTTTAGCGAACACTGCTTTCGGCACTGACAATGATGGCAGTGGGGGCTTTTTAAGTATCACTTGCTGCTGCCCCCGATCTTTTGACATCTGGCACTCTGTCACCCCTTTAAACTCAACACCTTTACTTTTATAGTCTACTTCGGAGTCATCATCCTCAGTACCGCTTTCTGTTTCGGATGTATTAGAACCCGACTTCTCCTCCCATGTGCTATTCATATCGGAATAAACGGATAAGTCCATAAGGGAAGTGTCAAAGTATTCATTCACCCTCTCGATGACCAGGCGGTGACAGGACTCGTCAAGGCACACATTCTTTGAGGGGGCAGAGGCGTCACCTGTTTTTTTGTTGTTGATGATCTATCATAGAAACATGGTTTAGAGAGAGGTGCCAGATTCCTAGGAAAAGTTAGACCATTGACAATTCTAGTTCTAGTTAAAGGTTTCCTAGGGTTCAAGGTCCCTTGTCCTGTAGGTTTATCCATCGGCATAGGGGTCTTCCCGTAGTTTTTTTCCCCTTTCTTGTTCACTTTGAGTTGTCCTTAAGCTGCGGCAAAAGGCCTGTTTTAGGTTTACTAAAACGGTCAAACATTTTAATGGTGTTAGTGGATACTGGAGCCTTAGTTGGATCCAATGTCACCTGCGGCATGGTATTTGTTGCAGTGGAAGTCATTGGGCGACCTTCTTTTGGAGCAAGCCCACTCGCCTTCATTGCAGGGACAGATGCCAACATGGTGTTGTCCGTGTTAGTAGAGGTGTCTGTGTATTTTGGTAGGACAGTTTCCTCAGGAGTACTCTTGTTGGGCAGTTCCGGCTGGGAAATTAAGGTTTGGGCCAGAATTACAGGATCAGTCGGGGGGACACCCACACCCCCATGCTGAAGGCTTAACCTTTCGGATCTCCTTGTTTCTTTTTCTTTTATTATTGGCTCGATAATGCTTTTCAAGATTTCAGTCGTGCCATCATCGTTTTTTTCCAGTTTCGACTGAATTACTGAAACAAAGCCTTCTATAAAGTTCATTTTGGAAAACAGCATGGCAATTGTTGTTGTATGGTCCCGGAGCTGATCGTTTTGCATCTCTATGAGTTTCATAAAGGGGGCCATTACAAGGGCAAAAGCTGTGATCATACCAGAGTCAATTTTAGGGTCCGTTTTAGACGGGACATCTACTTGGGAAGATGCCAGGGCGGACAGGAGATCCTCGTCTGAGGGGGAAGGTTGCCTTCTTTGCCGTTTACTCGGAAAAGGAGCTTGCTGGGGAAAGACTCCTTTGTGAGATCTTTGGGAGAGACCCCTAGATTGAGTTTTGTTTGCTTGGGCTGTGGAATGAGACCCCCAGTGATCCGTTTGGTGGTGACCGAACCGAGACATAGGGCGGTCTGGAAAGCGACCTTGTGGGGTTCGCCTAATTTGCGGGTCAACATTTGAATAGTCCGGGGGGTTTTCAGTGTTCAACAAAGAGATCCCAAAAGGTTTCCAACCTTTGTCCAGTCTTTGTGCATAGGTCTGGCCCCCTTGGTCCCTTTACAAGTACCAAAGACAAAAGGGTTCATGTTCGAAGTGGGTGTTGACCTTGGAGGACCCGTCGCCTCATCAAAAGCCAGACCCAAGTCCTTTGGCACGGGAAAGGTAGTGTTGGGAGGAGTCCATTTAAGAGGAGCCTCCCGTGGAATTTCCCTGGGGGACAGACCTGTTAGTGGTTCCTTACCCCGGCCCGGGTCTTCCGTGATCACCACTCTGTTTGGAGATGAAAAAGTTCAGTTTTTGTTAGATGACACCGGGGATAACAGAGTCAGGGAGGAATGTTGGGCTTGTAAGTAAGTATCATCTCTTTCCTCTACACTCGTCCCTTCCCCGCCCCCTCTCGCACCCCATCTACCGTATTTATTTGCAGAATGTTTTCGTGTGAAGCAGTGGTGTTTGTGATGATTATTTCAGGGTAAAGGTCCCCAGTTATCCTGAGATGAGAGAGTTTTTGGGCCGGAGAGCCGACCATTGTCCACGATTGAACAGTTGAACCAGACCTAGCTAGCTGGAGTTTCGGGGCTACTTCCAATACAATGTGCCACAAGTCTTTCAATGGAAACCCTTGTGTTTCACTTCCGTACTTGTAGAGACACACGGGTGGAGTTAGATAAATCAAATCTCAAAGTTACCTTCCTACCTTCGTGCCTTCCCGCCGCAGACAGCACGTAGCCGCTAGCTGCTGCTGTAGTAAGTTGTGTAGTTGCTTGATGTCACACGGGTGCTGTGATAGTCGCGGATCGGTCTGTCTGTACCCACACCAGCGCCACACAGAGCCAAACAGGAGCAAAACAGTTCTTGTGGACACAGTATGCACCGCCCTTGACTCCGCTGCGGGCTTAACGCTGCAAGGGTGACTGTGGCTGTCCTTTAAGGTTGGTCAAAGTCACGTGATGCAGCACGTGACCGGCAGCAGTCTCCGCCCCCTCCCGGGGGTAAGCGTAATGCAGCAAGAGTCTGCTGACTCGCAGTGCTGGAATGAAGGAAGCAATACAAACGCACGTTCGTTTTAGGAAAGAAGTTCAATTGAAGCAACAATTTTTTACTAAGGGTGCAACTGTCACTGCTTTAATAGAGATGGGCACTTTCTTGTCCTTAAAAGAGGTGTTTACAAATCTACGAATTAGCGGTGCAAATATGTCTGGATTTTCAAGTACAATTTTTGGCGGTAGGATATTTTCTGTGCATGATGTCTGCTTGAGTTATGTGAGAAACTTTTTTGTGTCAAGGTGAATGGTTTGAACTTGAATTTTTCTTCCTGAATAATGGGTGGGTCTGTAATGTTCAAAGTAGGTAGTATTTTAGTGGCTACCTTGTAGAGGCTGATGGTTTGCCGAGTCACTAGAATCATTTCGTGAAAGGCCAGTTGGACCGTCTCGCAATCTTCTTGTGTAGGTTGGAAAGGGGGCGCCAAAGAGGGTGATTTTTCTATAGACTTTAGGATTTGGAAAAGTTTACCTGAGCAGTTGGAGGCTCTAGATATTTGCTGGTTTAGGCTGTTCCAGATCCGACCATCTCAATGCCTTACACCGTTGAGGGTATCTCAAGTAGCACCCATATAGCATAGATATAGAAATTCTAGCCTGAAAACTGAATAGAAAATGAGTTATGCATAAAGGTAAATACTGTTGGTAGCTCTACAAGATGTATTGCTCTTAAAATGGCCACCAGGAGACAAAATGGTGGAATTTTGCACAGTCATGCCAAAATAATAAAACAATTCTCTCATAGCAGTTCATTAAAAGTTCGCTGAAGAAGGACATGTCTGGAGGGTATTTATATAACTCTTGGCAGGAAAAGCATGATGTAGCCTGCCAAAATGCCACTGAAGGCCTGCCAAAAGTAGGACTTCACACAAAGCTAATTACCTTAGGTGCCAGTCCAGTGAGGCATGCCTAGACATGTATTGTGGGCCTGATGATTGACAGTCAAGCCAACCAATATATCAGTATAGAAAGGGTTTGTCTTTAGTTATCAAAAAAAAGTAAAAGTGTATTGTGCAAACCATTGAAAACATGGTAACAGTATAAAAGGAACTGATGTTAAATGCCCAGTGTTGTCTGCTGTCTGATTCCTGGTACCCTGTGAAGTATTGAAAGTTGTCTTTGAAATTGTGCTTGAGTGTTTGTCTACCTCCTTGCCTTGTGTCCAGACTCTGCTCCATGATGTCCAGGAGCCAAAAGCCCAGGGAGGGCATTGGGCCCTTCTCTTCACCTCTTTCTGACCCAAACCCAGACTCTCTTTCCTCATCTGACATGTCTTGTCCCCAACTTGTGTGACTATCATCCCCTTCACCTTTTCCAGATTCAGTTTACTTAAAGGCAATGCTCTACCTCTGTGACTGAATGGATTTTCTTCTTTGCTTCTTTTCCTCGAGTTTTATACTTGCTTTTCGCCTTATCTGTTGATAGACCGTGTTGATACTTTCTCCGATGCTTTCCACATCAAATCTTTCTTCTTCCAATACTACTCTAGATGGCTCTGGCATTGCTTCCTTTATCAGAAGGAACTTCTATCCCATTGTATTTCTGGGCTTGGCCCTACTGATTCCTTCCGAGTGAGACTGTATCAAGATCTCCTTGTCTCCTTTTTCATTCAATTTCTTCATTTACTTCTCTTTGCTTTCATGCATCCCTTCTAATTCCTTCTTCCCCTTGCCTTCGTCCTTCCTCTGTCCTTATTCCTTTCCTTTTTTCCTCTTCTTGCCTTTGCCTCTGTATTCTTTTGTCCCTTAATCTTTGCACTTCCTCCTCTTCTCTCTTTCTTTCCCTTCTGTCCCTATCTTCTATCACTCTCTGTCTATTGTCATACTTTCTTTATTCTGCGGCCTGTTCTTCTTTTCTTTCTTGCTCCTCCTGATATATTTGTTCTCGTCGGTCCCTGCTCTTCCTTTTCTGCTCGTATTCCTTCAATCTCTTCTCTCGTTCTGTGTCCTTTCTTTGTTGTTTGTCCTTATCTCCTCTTTGCCTACCTTCTTCAATACTTTTCAAATCTATTCTAATTAATATCTGGCCTCCCATCCATTTGTTCTGAACAAGCGCTTTCTCGTCAGCTTTATCCTTCTCTCCTTTCCATCTCCTAATCTCCCTGTCTATTTCTATTGACAGATGTGACCCCTCACTACTCTCTTCTTTGTCTTGTATGATCTTATAGATATTTTCTTTTCTCTAATTCTTCTCTGGGTTACTAACACTACTTTAAGAGGGGGGTTCCTATATCAGATTTGTATACCCTATCGCCGCTTTGGACTCCTTTGACATATATAACCCTATTTCTTCTGTACTAGCACTTTTTGCTTTGGGTGAGGTGAGGGGAGCTGAGGGCTTAACACATTCCTCCTTTCACTGACTAAGCACCCACTCTTCAGTTGACGGATCTTCTCTTTCTTCTTGGTACATCTTCCAAAGCTCTGGAATCGCTAATCTTTTCTCTAATTTCTTCCCTGTGCACACAGCGTGCAAGTATGTAGTCATGTGTTGCAATATTGCTTTTGACAATGATCCCTCTTGTAGCCAGGGCATGAACATTTTATCTGCCATGCCTTTCACCCATTCCGCACTATAGTGTTTGAGCTTGGGCATGTGTTTTGGTAATGTTTTGCATAAGTGCATAAGAGGTGTGTCTCCCATAATGACAAGTCTCACTTGACTGTCAATACTTACCAAACTGTTAAATAACCTTTATATTTTACCTTAAATCATCGCTTATCAACGTTTTAAACAACAAATATGAGCAGGCACCCTCAATCGCTGCTCACCCCTCTGATTTCTTGATTGGCTATATCTATATTCTTAATTGGCACCAATCACTTCACTAAGCTGAATCACTGTAGCACCTCAACTTTTTCAATTTTTTCACAATTTCTATCACTCTTTGATATTTTTACTCAACAAACAACATTCAGACTAGTCGACATTACACATTTATAAGCACTGTGATCACCTCATCTCTCTCGCCTTTATTCAATACCCTATACAGGGTGTGTGATGTCACCTTTTGCAACCCTGCATGTGTCCACCCCTGTTGTCCTCTTCCCCCACCTACTCTATGGTGCTCCCTGTTTCTCCTAACTTTTCAAACTGCTTCTCTATTGACTATTCTGCTCTCCTCACTAAGTCTGGTAGGAAGAAGTTCAAAAAGGATGTCCTGGTCGCCTGCCAATAGTGGGTGATTACGAGTGCGTGAGTATGCGCAAACCCCCATGATGGTAATGGCCATACCGGCATGCCGCTAAAGGCCCTCCAACCCCCAATAGCGCCATCACAGGACATGCCGATACCACCTCCGCCTAGGAGGAACCCCTTAATACCGACCTGGTAATAATAACATGCTAATACCGGGCTCATAATAGCGGACCCGGAAGTAATGTCATCGCATGGGAACGGAAAATGATTCAGCGGCCATCTTTAAAAACACAATCCATTGAAATCCTCCCAAACCACCAGTTGTTTACAGAATAGACCATTGGCAATACTTACACCATGTTGAAGGCAACCAGGAAGACTACCGCCCGCCTTCGGAAAAAGCGCTTTTCTGATGCAGAATTGAACATGCTTATGGACACCCTTGCTGCACATGCAGATGTGATAAAAGATCAGAACCTGAAGCGTGAGGTGCAGCAGCGCAAGAAGGAGATCTGGCAGGAGGTATCCCACAAGGTCTCTGTTGTTGGAACCACCCCACGGAAAGTGAGGGATTGCAAGAAGAGGTGGGATGACCTCCTCCTCAGGGTCTGTAATATCCTGTCAAGCAACAGGAGGGAGGCCATGGCTACAGGCGGGGGTCTCCACTCTCCTGCCAAACTGACTACCTGGTAGGAGACGGCAAGCACGTTCATCAATCTGGAGTCCATCGAGAGATTTGGGGAGATGGAGATGGGTGTGGCAACATCAGCAGATGGAGATGAGTGACCCTGCAGATCCCTGTAGGGGAAGGGGAAATCATCACATAGCACAAGTGATGTGGAAGAGAGTCTAGGCAAGGCGATGCATGTCCCAACACACACATAAAAATATACTTGCCCAGATGGAGGGCCAAACCCTGCCACACTGAAATGCATGCTGAGTGCCAATCCCATTACCAACACACAGCCAACAACCACGGACTGTGCCCATCACACAAACCCCAATACAACAGCATGCCAGCTGCCATGCAGCAAATGCCAAAGCGCCCCCTCATACTACCCTGTGTGACACACCTGTAAGACATGAATGCATGATTAATGAAATACTCCACAGCACCATATAATGCATCTTGCATGTAACACCATCACTGATGCACTGCATCTCTTCTACCCCCCAGGCACTGATGGAGAAGATGCCAGCCAGGATACCACCACAAGGGCAACCACGTCTCGGCCACAGAAATCGGCAACCGACACCTCCACATCCGGGGGAAGCCTTGCAGCCCACACCTACACCCAGTACGCCTGACACTGTGGTCACCCAGCTGCCAACACCTACACCAGTGAAAGGCGAGGCCCTGTAACCACTGGCCACCACTGAAGATGACATTGAGGAGTATGTGGACCAGGAAAGAGTGACGCAGGTGGCATGTCCACACTCCCCAAGCTCTGTGTCCACCCCCCACCCCAAGCTCAGCCCTCACCCACCTACAGCAGTGCCGATCCCTGCCTGCACGATTCTGACCTGAGCCCCATCCACGAGGACAGCACTGATGATGCATGCCCCGTGACAGCATCCTCGACCACTGCTGCTCCCACCAACAGCCTTGAGGTACGGCTGGCGAGGTTGGAGGCCAGACAGGAGTCAATGTTGGACCTGATGCGCCAATATATCGCAGATGGTGAGGACACCAGGCAGGAGATAGCCACAGCCATAGCTGGGACCACAGCCGCCATAACGGCCAACACAGCCGCAGTCAATGCCTCAGCATTTCTGATGAGAGACTGTCTGGGGGCCATCACACAGGTCCTGACTTCCATCCTGCTGCACATGCAGTGGCCACGACTTGCAGCAGGTGTGGAAATCCCCACTGACTCCTCAACATCCACCACACCTGCTTCCTCTGTCCCCATTTCCTCAGGACCATCCAGCCCTGTGCGTCCTACAAGAAGGAGTGCCAGGCCCACTGAAATGCTGCCCCCGGACAGCAAGAAGTCCCGCAAATAGTGTGGGAGAACAATGGGAGTGGATAAAATGTTCTTGGCGGTGATTGGGAGTATTAGGGGTAGTAATTTGGGGTGTTTTGGGAGTTCACTGGGGTGTTTTGGGAGTTAACTGGGGTGTTTTTGGAGTTCACTGATGGGTTTTGGGAGTTCACTGGGGAGTGGGGGTGGTGGGGTTGCACTTTCTTCAGTTGATTTAAATACACCCGTTTGTTAAAAAAATTCAATGGCTGGACATTCATCTTTTCATGTGTATCGATTTAATGTATGACAGTGTACAGTGGCCAACTCCCACATTCCCTGTGTGCATGTCCACATGGACACAGTGTAAATGTGTCACTGACACATATCTATCAAAGTCCCTGTGTGTCAAAATTATTCGTGAATCAGTGATTGGTGCACTGATTGGCCATCCTGTACATCACGTACTGGCAGGGGTGCTGCTTCTCCTCCATCTTCATCCTCATCATCCTCACCTGGTGCATGCATGTCAATGTCAGGTGGCAGTGGTAGATTTCTCCGGACGCACATGTTGTGCAGCATGACACAGGCCATGGTTATCTTTGCCACCTTCTCAGGGCCATAAAGGAGTGCTCCACCAGACCTGCTTAGGCAGCAGAACCGCGCCTTCAACAGGCCAAATGTCTGCTCAATCACAACACGGGTACGGGTATGTACCCGATTGTACTCCTCTTCATGGCTGTTCCGCGGGTCCCGCACAGAGGTAAGTAGCCATGGCTTCAAGGGATATCCTCCGTCACCTGCAAGAGAATACAGATAGGCCTATGTGAGTCACTCTGAGATGCCACCTTCAGGATACACAGTAATGGGCACAGCTATTTGCTGTGGACCTGCACATGTCCCTGTACGTATGCACCAATATTGTTTGGATGCATTCAATACTGCAATATGGTGTGGTAGTCTGGATGGCGTTGAATAGATGATGTGCTGGGTGAAATAATGCATGCTGAGGCGGATGTACTGTGGTTGTATGACAATGTTTCACTTCCCATTTCTGCTGTGTATACTACACTGTGCATGGTCACACTAGCCGGTGTCCAGTTAAAGCACCTAATACAAAAGGATCAAATGCCAAAGGTTCGACTCAATTTGACCTAAATCCAAAGGGCCAAATTTTTTAAAAAAAATATAAATATTTTTGGGTTTCCGTTTTTAAAAAAAGTTTGGGGGTACCCCCCATATTTTTTTTTTTTTTAAAAACTAAAAAAAACAAAATTGGACCCTTTGGTTTTAGGTCCTTTTGATTCAACCCTTTTGGCATTTGATCCTATGCATTTGAAACTATTACCTATAACCACACTAGCCACATTGGCATAGTTGTAATCCTGTTTAGTCATGCATTGCTTGACATACACATGGTGGCCAGGTTGTACGTCTTACATGCGGTTATATATGTTAATGGTCATATGTGTGCTAATGATGTGTCATGTTGGGGGGTTCAGGACAGGAGTCATTTGCTCTGCGTGCATTCTCCACTCACCGCCCATTCCCACCCAGGTGGAATATACATCCCCCCATTCCCACCCAGGTGGAGTATGCACCCGCCCTCATTCCCACCCAGGTGGAGTATGCATCCCCCCATTCCCACCCAGGTGGAGTATGCACCCCCCCATTCCCGCCCAGGTGGAGTATGCATCCCTCCATTCCCACCCAGG
This sequence comes from Ambystoma mexicanum, assembly GCF_040938575.1. NCBI lineage: Eukaryota > Metazoa > Chordata > Amphibia > Caudata > Ambystomatidae > Ambystoma > Ambystoma mexicanum. The sequence continues at coordinate 82,879,632 of NC_090935.1, read as the reverse complement.
TGGAGTATGCATCCCAACACATCACTACCCTGATGCACTACCATGGGCCAGTCAGGCAACTCACCAAGCAGCCAGGCACGTGGTCCAGCATGTCGCTCCATGTGACAGGGTAGCGTGGAGTTACGCAGCACCATGACATCATATGTTGATCCAGGAAATCGGGCGCAGCAATGTGTGATGATCTTGCTGGAGTCACATACCATCTGCACATTGATGGAGTGGTATTGCTTGCGATTGCTGTACACCGCCTCTACGGCATGGGGGACTACCAATTCTACATGGGTGCAGTCCAGGGCACCAACACAATTGGGCATGCCTGCAGTGCATGGAAGCCTACTTTGGTGTCAGCTATCTCCTGGGCAGTCCCTGGTAGGGATATGTGGGTGCTAGCTTGCTTCAGGAGGGCATCCAGCACTTGGGTCAGCATGCCTACTGTGTGCTGGTAGGTGCCTGGGGCCAGGAAATGGAGCACAGACACCACCTTTAGTAGCGGGGGGATGGCAGTGCGTATTTCTATGAGGCTGGCAATGTTGTTGCCTATCATGTCCACTATGGTGGTGATGGTGTCCCGGTCCAACTGGTATAGGGTGTGGATCTGTCAGGGGTTAGATTGAATGGGCTCAGTCTGATGAGAGGGATTGGTGGTTGCCTACGAGGTACTACTGACTGCACTGGTGGTAATTGCTCGGCCTGTCTCACCATCCTTCTCCTCCTGCATCTCCTCTGTGCTGCATGTTGTTGCTGCTGTTGTTTTTGTTGTAGTTGCTGTTGTTGCTGTAGTTGTAGCAGTATAGGCATGTCCTCCAGCACCATGATTGCAACAGCTAGTGGTAGAATTTTGGTGTAGGAAGGGGTGTGGTGTGTGGGTGTACTCCTTTTATACTGGGCCAGACTCCATTGAGTCCACCTGTGGTGATTGTGTGCACCTGTGGCAGATGGCTTGATTGCTGATTGATGTTTACGGATGGTCCGCGATGCCTGTATGGCCGCCATTGTGCAGGCCCTGTTTACTGCCTTAGGGATGCCAGTATTTGCATGACCGCGTGGGTTGTGATGTCCTCCTATTACCGGCATGCTGGTATATACTCCCCGAAGGGGCGGGTGTATGCGCCCATGCCGGTATGAGGGGGCACGGTACGAGCGGTGTTAGTATTGGTGAGTTTGGGTCCGAATGCCCCGGACCTGTTAACGATCCCACTATTACCATTCCGCCTTCCTTTTTTCATTACCTCCATTCCCTTAACGAGATCATATGTCTTAATCCACTTAATCATATGAGATTGAAATACACCAGATAAGGTCCAGGAGAGTTCTAACAGAACAGATAGGTCTTCCCGGCCTTCCAGAATGTCACAGATTTCTATGGGTAGTATATTCCATGCTCTTGGACCGTAGACGCTGAATCTGCGGTCCCCTTTGCCCATATACCTGGTGCGAGGTATATGAAGCAGATTTTGATCTGCTGAGCACAATTGTCAGGTAGGAACATGCCTCCTGATTTTATCTAATAGATATCTTGGTCCTGTCTTGTTAACACACCTATAAACCAAGCAGAGTACCTTGAACCCAATTCTCTCCTTTACTGCCAGCCAAAGTAGGGCTCTTCTTAAGTTAGAGTTTGGAGCTGATTTTTTTACCCTATAAGCCTGCCTAATCTCTGCATTTTGGGCCACCTGCAGTCTTCACAGCTGATAGGCTGGTATACCCGACAGTTGTGCATTTCCATAGTCTAGACTCGAGCTGACAAGAGTGCCAATGACTACTGCTCTGTCCTCATTCGCAATGAACGGTAGGATATGTTCTTTCTCTTCTTCTCCCATTAATGGTTGAAGCCGGTGGGAGGCCCTCCTTGCCCTCTTCCACTCCTCTAAGGTCATCATTAATGTTTACCTGAATGTCACTGTCTTGGTCCAAGGCCGCCGGGCCAACCTTCTCCTCTTTGATAGACACTTCCTGTGCCTCATCAATTTCCTTTCTTCTACTGCTGTACCTTCTCTCCCTTCTATGGCTTCCTTGTCTCCCCCTCTAACTCCTCCTTGGCTACCTTGCCCACTCCTCCTTCCTCTTCTGCCCCCCCTCATGCTCCTTCTATACCTCAGCAGGGTGTACATCTAATTTGAACCCCTCCCTGGAAGTCTTTCAAGGTTGGCAATCTTCTCCATTTTGCAACTCTCAATTCTCGCTCAGCTGTCATCTGCCGCCTCCTGGAAGAACTTGATCTCGATGTCCTCGGTCTCACCGAGATATGGTTCATGGCCAGCTTGGTTACGAGCTTTGACATCCTCCTCCCTGATGGCTACAAGATCCTATCCGTGCCCAGATCCAACCATTCCGGATGGGGTGTAGCCTTGATCTTCCCAGAGTGGATTCCTGCCACTGTCATTCCTATGCAGGCCTACTCCCCTTTTGAATGTCTGCAGGCTATCTCTCTCCTGGCCACTATCTTACCATGGCTACTATATTTTGGCCACCTGGTCAGATCACCTCATTCCTCTCTGAGTGGGTGGACTTCACCTCCTCCCTCCTGGCCTCGACCACTCAACTCCTCCTGCTTGGAGACTTCAACATCCACCTGGATGCTTCCTGTCCCTCCTGTGGACTCTTTCGCAACCTCTGCGACTCTCTCTCTCTTTCTATTCTCCCTTCTGGCCTGACTCACTGTGCTGGGCACACTCTGGTTGTTCTGATCTGTCAGAACTCCCCCTCTCTATCCCCCTCACCACTCCTCTCTTCTGGAGTGATCACTTTCTCCTTTCCTCCCATCTCTCCCTCCCTACGCCTCAGGCCAAGCCAACTCCAGCACTGCCACCTACCTTCTAGGTCATCCGACCCATGAAGCGTGTGTCAGTTGAGGCTTTTTCAGCCACTTCTCTCCCCCTCTGGCTGACTCACATCGTGACACAGCCCTTTCCATGCTCCACTCTTTTATCTCTGAAACTCTTGATGTTCTTGCCCCTGTCATGGGGATCCGCTTGAAGCCCAAAGCCAAGTGCAACGCCTGGTATGACTCTGACCTTGTCTCCCTTAAACGCAAGTGCAGGGTATCTGAGAGGAAATGGCTAGCTTCTTGTGCATCCTCTGACAAACTGGCCTGCCGCCTGTTCTAAAGGCAAAACCGGCACTCTGTCTGCACTAAGAAGAGAGCCCACATCCAAGCCTGCATCTCTGCAGCATCTAGCAACTCAGCTGAACTCTTTAAAATCTACAAGGGGCTGGCCCATCCTACTGCAGTCTCTACCTCTCCTGTCCCCTCCCAGGCCCTCTGCATGGTGCTGGCTTCTCATTTCATCTCTAAAACACAGGACATTCTGTCCACCCTGTTGTCCTCTCCTCCTCCTCGCTCTAATCTCTCCTCTACCTCTGGCCACCTCACCTCTCTCTTTCTCTTCATTTCCTCCGTTCTCCGCAGACAAGGTTTCTAGACAAGTCTGATCTATGAAAGTATCATCAAAACAGGTTATTCCCTGTTTGTTCTTCCAATACCATCAAGGACCACATTGACACCCTCACTCCTGCCCTGGCTGACTTCTGCAACCACTCCTTTGCAGTGGAGCCTTCCCTTCCCCCTTGAAGCACTTTCTTGTGCACCCTCTACTCAAGAAAACCTTATAGCCGACCCCTGCTGCCCGGCTAACTATCGCCCGATCTCCATCGCAGCTTTCCTGCGCACACTCCTGGAAAAGCTGCCCATCTCCCATCTTAATCTTCACACTGAATCTGTTGGTTGTCGCCATGACCATAAGTCAAGCTTCAGAGCAGCCAGAAACACAGAAACTGCTCTCCTGAACATCCGTGAAGATATGCTTTCTAACCTTGATTCTAATCTCCCCTCTGTCCTCATCGTACTCAATCTCTCTTCTGCCTTTGACATGGTCAACCATGCCATTCTGCTCAATGGTCCCCATGATAACCTGGGTATCATTGATCAGGCCCTGGCCTGGCTGACCTCATTGCTCTCTGATCGTCCCTCCCAGGTCCAACTTGGGTCCTTCCTTTCCTCTATCTCACTCTCTACCTGTGATGTTCCCCAGGGGTCTAACCTCTCTAGCAGGCTGTTCAACCATACCTGGCACCTCTCGCCCACCCACATTTCTGCTCTCTGCTCCAACTTTCAGGGCTGTGCGGATGACACTCTTGTTTTCAAGGCTCCCCTCTGCCACCTCTTCGCCTTCTCTCATCTCTGACTGTCTGTGACTGTCTGTCTGCTATCCAGGAGTGGTGTGCCGCCAATGATCTCTACCTTAATGCCAGTAATATAGAGTTTCTCCTCATTGGCACATCTGCACCCTCCTTTCCTGTCACTCTCTGGTCGGCCTCCCTTGGCCCTCTCCCTGCTCTCACCTGTGAGGGCTAAGAACCTCGGGGTCATCTTCGACTCCACACTCCACTTTTCTCCTCACATCTCTGACGTCTCTAAGAAGTCAAACTACCAACTGCACCTCCTCAGAGGTATTCTTCCTTTCCTCTCCTTCCCCCAGAAACTCACTGTATCTAGACCTCTGGTTCTCTCGAGCCTGGACTACCGCAACAGCCTCTTTCTAAATCTGCCTGCTTCTAATTTCCGCCCTCTGCAACTCACCCAGAACAGGACTGCGAGATTTGTCCTTGGCCTCAAAACCACAAATCATATCTCACCAGCACTGAAATCTCTGCATTGCTCACAGGGGCTGCAAGGATTACATTCAAGACCCTCTGCATTGAAACACGTGTGTATAGGTGTGTTATAAATGCCATATCATATCATATCATATCACAAGGCCTTCTGGGTCCTAGGTCCTCAATAACTCCAACTCTCTCTTCATAAATACCTTCATACTCAAGCTCTTCACTCCTCCACCTCCAACTCCCTCGGGGTCTGTTGCTTCGCCAAGCAACGTGTTGGTGTTAGATCTCTTTCTTCGGCTGAAGCCTCCCTATGGAACAGCCTCCCTGCCTCTCTGAAAGTTAAGGAGAACCATCTACGGTTCTGGAAGCACCTCAAGACCTTCCCCTTTGCTTCTGCCTTCTCTCTTCCTCACCCCTGCTGATTTCCTGTCTGATACTGCACTGGTCACCTGGCTACCCTCTGAATCCGGGCCCTGGTCCCTGCCCACCCAGTTGCACACCTGCTCTGCCTCCCGGGAACCCTTGCACTTGGGTCTGCATCTGTAACCCTACAGTCCCCCTATCTGCGCTTTTGGACACCTGCTTCATGCACTTATCCTTGCACCTGCCACCTGCTGGCCGCACTTCTTGTTATTGTTTTGATCCCATGTGCAGCATAGCCCACTCCCCTTGTGCAAACTCAATGTCACTTGGCCTAGTAAGATCGTTGTCTCTGTCCTTCCTATATTCCCCCTTCCTTGCCTCATCGCACCTTGAAACACTTGTGTCTAGGTGCGTTACAAATGCCATATCATATCGTATTACCTTACGTAATCCTGTTTATGCGTTATATGTTTCTGCTCTATCCCCATTGGGACTTGAGACGTCTCCTCTAAAACGCCCTTGAGTCAGTACTCCTAGGCACTACCTTTTATCTTCACAATATTTCCCGTTACTCAAAAAATGATCAGAATCTCATCCCCTTTATCTGCCATTCCCTTAGTCTACTCACCATTTGTTAATCGACTCAAGGCCTTCGGTATCAACTCCTCCTTCAATCTGACCATTTCCCCTTTCGTCCGCAGAGCGCCTGTCGAAACCGAGCATGAATTTCTTCAAAAGGGGACCAGCCCACCGTCTCGGTTCTTCTTGCAAGTTTATATCTAACGGCCGCTCTCCACAGGAAACCTTGTGATCTTCCGGCTAATGGCAGAGGATGCACAATCGTTTGAAACACTGGAGACAAACTAGTTTGGATCTTTTTCAACCATCTTCACTGCACCATGTGAGCATATGGCCCTTTGAGTAACGTGCATGCAATGGATGGGGTTGCAGAATAACTCAAGTCCAAATAATCAAACCAACTCAGGAAAATGGCAAAGAGTCTGTTTTATTAACAATTATCTAAAAGATGGAGGTTACAATTGACATAAACAGACGTTTGCTCAGCTCTCAACGATGTTCTCATAAAAACATCATTATATACAAAACATACGTCAGCAATTACGTTATACTACGTGGCAAATAATAGAAAACCTACCAAGGACTGTGATAGGCTTAAGAGGAACATCTAAGGAAACATTGGATAGAGACTAGGATTGTGATTGGCTGTCCACTGCCTACCTCTAAAAACACATCATCACCAACACTATTAAGTACACAGTTTATCATTGGTCTTCACACTATAAGGACCTTTATTATACGGCCCTCTACAATTGGTTGGTGTGCTCATGCCATGTCTGGAATATTTGATTCAGTTAGCAGCACATAAGCTCAAACCCGTGTCCGGGAGGTGGACTTGACTTTACCTCCCCACCCAATTAGCCCAACATCTCTCATCACCTATGCCTTCTGCCATGAAGATTGTCTTTGAACATGGCCTTGCAACGTATCCTTGTCTGTGGGATTATATGGGAGTGCAGACTCTCGCTACTGTTGTTCTAGGGCTCCAAGCCAAACTCTATTTTCATCTTTGGCTCATGTGACAGGAGACCACGATTTGGTCCATTTTAATTCATCCTTCGCACATTCACTGCTTTCAAGAATAGATAACAGACCTTGGCTGCTTCAATTTTGATACCAGGCATTTCCACGATCTCAGCTTATTCTTGCTGCAACACAGTTCTCAACCTATCCTCTCCATGGGTCCGGGTTTACTAAATTCATGAGACCGATGTCCAGCTACTATACAATGGCGGCTTCGCCTGCAGTCTTATCACTACGTATAGACAGTTTCTATGATGACTTAGTCTATTTGCATTTCAGCATCTGTACATTTATTGAAAGATTGATTTTCTGTAGCACTTCGCTCACGTGCAATCTTCATCTAGCACATTAAAGTTTACTCGATTCTTAACTTTGTCATCAGTTTCTATAAGAACCATGCAATCTTCTTCAGCCAGTATTCTCGGGGTGTAACACTTGTCTCTTGTGACGTCACTAGCTTCTCTCTTTTGCTCCTTTTCATATATCGCGCTCTGAAACACTTGTGTACTTGTGTACGAGCGTGATATAAATAAAATATAATTTCATTTCATATTCCTTCAGGGAGTTCCTCCCTCAGATTGTCATCTCTTCGGGGATACATTTTGATAGGGTTTTCTCAGTGGGAACCTTCTTTTGAATATCCGCTGCGGTATTGGCACAACTTCTGGTATCAAACTTCTCACAATCTCCAGCTTCCAACATATAGGAGGTAGGGGGTGGGATTTCCTTCTGAGACAGGCAGCTGCTCCTCTACACACCCCTTGTTCCTCTCCTTTACAGGTCCCTGCTTGACAGCACCTTTCTCTAGCAGGCTCAAAATGTCCTGCACAAGGAACAAAAATTCGGAACTTTGTACAAGTAGCACCCTGCTGAATGGTCCGGAGGCCTTCTTAAAAAGGGGAGGCAGTAACATTGGGCTATTGTTTCCAATGCCCACGCAGCTAAAGTAATACCTCACCATTCTTGAAGATACCATGAGAGTCTGTCTTCTGCTTGGGTTGTGTGGGTTAAGGCCTCAGGGAGGTTTTAGGGAGACTGATGGAGTGGCTTCTGGTAAAGTAGCTGTTGCTTGGGGCGGACTTGGCAGCCCTCCCTTGTCCACCATGAGGGAATCTTCTTTGGCCACTTTGACTAGCCAGTCCTCTCATTTTTCCAACTGGGGAGTAGACGCCAAGGGACCTACCCCTCCAAGAAGGTTGTGGCTGTCTGATAGTGGCACCTGCCTTTGAGGCTTTTGTCAGCCTTGCTGCCAAAACAGCTGAATACGTCAAAAAACATGTTGAGGAGACTAGACTGCACGTCCAGTGCAAATTCAGACTTCCTCAACCAAAAAAAAACCTGTGCATTACAGTACTTGCCGTCATAGCTCTGCTGATTACCTTTGTAGTAATTGTTGTTAATCCACTCATTTTAGCTGAGATTTTAACCATTTTTAAATCTTTTAAATTTATTTTGTAATCTTTCATGTTTGACCCCCTAGAAAGCACATCTAATTTGTTGCCAGGATCTTATCTTAACCTGTTTTGTGTTACATTGTAAGTGTGAGTTGAAACAGAGTACTCTTGTACTCTGCACGCGCTACAAGCCTCACAGAACTACATTACCCATAAAGGCTTGTAGTTCGGTGAGGTGTACCTATTCCCGAACCCGGCGTGAACACGCCTGCGCACACGGGACAAGCCAGCCTGCGCTAGTCTGCACTGGAACGGTCTCGCAGTATTTCCTGTCCTGTTTAAGAAATGGGTCTAGCAGAGGTACTCGCTGCAATCAATGCCGTCATAGGTACGATAGATAAACATAATTCTATGCATACACAGATAGTTACTAGAATAAACTCATTAAGGAATACTATATATAGCATTAAGGAGTCGTATAACATGCATGAAATTTGCAATGATGGTCATGCAGTGGAGGATTCTCTTAAGACCAATTCAAACTATTTGATTATGGGAGACTTCAATCTCTGGCTTAATCATAAGGAAGATGGGGATGCATTTGAACTTCAAAATGCACTAGACGAATTTGGATTCAAGCAACTCATCAATGAACCAACCCATAATCTGGGTCATATACTGGATTGGCTAGCAGGGCATAAAATCAGATCTAGTGAAGTATCAGTTTTACCCTCCCCCAAGTCCGACAATTTTTTTGTTCAGTTCTCCATTGCTGCAGACTTCCCAAAAAAATGTAAATGCTTAAAGGGTACAGAACTGTTATCTAGCAACCTGAAAAAATATCAACATTGATAAAGTTGAACCTCTACTGCACACCCCTCTTAATTCATCTAAACCAGATACTCCTGAGAAGCTATCTAGAGTCATCTCACTAAACATGGAGATGACTGCTAAAATATTAGCCACGCTAAAAAAGAAAACTCCAAAAGGTAGAAACCAAGCCTGAATTGCAACTTCAGAAATCACAGACTCTAAAACATTTCTACGCCTGGAAAGCTCATACGACACAGGTGCACCTTAGCAAATATAAGTCTGTGGTTACTAATTATAAAAGAGCTATCCTAGAGGCCAAAAGAAATGTCTTTAATAAAAGAATACAAAATGCCCAATTTGACACTAAGGAACTTTTTGTATCCTTTTTTGTATCCGAAAGGAGCAGGAGTCTACTAATCACTTTATACCAGAGAGGACTAGTAAAGATAATGACACATGGTGTAACGTGATGCAACAAGCCATGCATGACTAACAACATACTATTCAAGAAAACATTGCTGAAAAAACTAAGAATTCAAAGCATAATGAACATAAGATTTCAGAACGGGTTTATGAGAGATCCCCGCCTATCCCAGTCTTTAACTTCTCGACCATTTCGGTGTAAGAATTAGAAATCACAATTAAACAACTTATGGCCAGCAAGTGCAAAAATGATATCTACACCCCAATGATTATTAAATCTTGCTCCCTAATCTATTAACTGCAATCTGCATATGTATTAATTATATAACAACAGGAACAGTACCTCAAGATCTTAAGAAGGCTTGGGTCATGCCTATTTTGAAGAAGCCAGGCTTGCCAGTTGACCTCCCTAATAATTATAGGCCAATTACAAATACTGCCTTCCTATTAAAGATCCTAGAACGTGTGGCTTACCGACAAATCTCGGAACACTTAAAAACATATCCTATACTAAATGACCATCAGTCTGGGTTCCGTGTTGGTTTTGGAATGGAGACGGCTCTTTTAGAGCTCAATTCTAAACTACTGGCCTGCATGGATCAGCATGAAGCCTCCTTGCTCAGCCGCCATGGCTATACAGTCCCACAGGGTGAACGTAAATGTAGGTAAATTGCAAGTGGAATTTGCAGATTTAAAAGCCATGCTCCCGGCAGAAAACACTTTCTTAGCCCAATCATCAAAATGGTTATCATCCCTGTCTGGTAGTATGGTTGGATAAGCCACTTGTTTAGAAGTAGATGTTGCCGCCTGAATCACCAGGCTCTCCGGTGTAAGATGCTTTGACAAATATTCAGGATCGGCACTCGAAGACCTATACTTTTTGGTGAAGTTCTTATTCACTTCCGGACTTGTTTTGGGTGCCTCCATATTTGCCGTCACCATTCTTTATAGGGCAATATGGAAAGGAAGTACAGGATCCTTCTGAGGTCATTTATCTAATATATCCATCAGGTCTTCTTGCTCGAATGGAGGAGCAGGCCTGCCCCATCCTAAAAAGTCTATTACTTTAGTCATACGCTGCCTATAAGAGGCGCATGGCCTGCCAGGTCAATTTTTCCAATCTCAGGTTCTGGTCACGTGTCATTGCCACTTGCCGACTGAAGATTTTCATACAAGTCTTTCAACCTGGAATCCTCAGAGATAAGGCCCTCTGAGACGTTGGGTGTGCCAGACACTGATCCAAATGGAGGAGTATCTGGGTCTGAAGGTTTGTGTTCTTCATAGATGGAAGACACAGATTTGAAAATAAGCCTTCCTAGGTAAAGGCCTATATGATTTTAGGGGCTAATGTAGATTAAATGGGAAAAGGTGTCAATGGTTTGGACCCAGACGGTGTTGATGGCTTCAAAACCAGTGGCGTCAATGTTTTTGACCCCAATGGCATTGATGGATCTGATGCTAATGGGGTCAATGTTTTTGACGACTTTGGCATCGACTGAGCCCTCAAGGGACTGGAACCCTGACTCGATAGAGTCTTCAATTTCTTTTTGCGGAGTCGAGACCTTGAATGTTAGCCCTTTCCTTGTCAGCTTTTATTGGCGTGACAGGAGCATGGCTTTTAGCTTTCTCTTTTGAGGGGGTCGAGCCGCCTTCTCGAAAATGTTTTACATTTCCTGTCTGAATGTCTCCCACTTAGCAGGACTCGATGATTTGGTTGCAGGGGCATGGGAGACCCTTAAAATATGGGGGGAAAGGGGACACCACGGGGCCTTTGTTTTTTAAATTTATTTATTGTGTTTTTGTCAAAGAAATCGACTTTTCACAAAATTAAATAGCAGTACGTATTACATTACATTATTAAATATACCTGCCCCTCACATTGGATGGATGTGAATGGCCCCGGAGACAGGCGTATGCGTGCACGCTTTATTCTCTAACAGAGGGCAGAGCACGTGCTGTAGCTTTGCAAGCGTCCCTGCCTGAGAACTAGAAGAGCATTGGTAGCATTACTACAGCAGCACAATGCACAAATAGAGCAGGGGCACAGGTGGCCACGGTGTGCTCAATTCTTTCCTCGCTTGAGATAGGGCCATGCCTGAACGCTGTCAGAGGAACCTGTTGCCACTTTAAACACTCGCAGCAGCCAGGGTACCTTAAACCATTTTATTTTCTCCAAAAGAGCAAAGTGGGAATCCATGCATCGGGGTGAACCAGCAGAGGGGGGCCACTTGACTAACCTTATTACAGTAGCTGCTGAGGTCTCAGGAGGTTGAGAGTTGTAGTCAGAGTCTCACTCTGTCTCCCCCCTAAAATACACGCTGCTGTCAGTCAGTCACTGGAGCACGAGTCGCTGCCTCGCTTCTTCATCGTTCTAGAAACACTGAAGGTTGAGGCTGCGCAGCAGTGCACTTCGCAGCCAGGGCATGTGCAGTTTGTTCCCCGGCCTGGGAAGTTGCAAATGTGCAGGCACGGGGCACACGACACATGAACAAGCAGCAGACTTTTGTGTTTAATTTAGCCCACTGCTGCAGAGTATGAAGAGTCACATTTTGCACGCTGACAATGACAACTGCAGCCAGCAGCCTGCAGTGCAGGCTACAGACACAACGCTGCAGAGACACAATTGCAAACCAAATTCTGGGGGGGATAAATGCCATTACATCCCTCCACCTAAAATTGTGGGCGGGATTTGTCCTTCCCCCTAACCCACCCATGTCTTACGCCCATGTTTGGTTGGACAAGCAATACTTTTCTCAGGAGATGAATCGGAGGAAGAGGTGATCTATAGTGTCTCTTTTTCATCTTCTTGGATGAAGATGAAGAGTGATGCTACCACTCCTGGATCGAGAGCGCTTTTTTGATATTTTCCTTCGAGGAGAGGTGCTTTTTCGATGGTGTCATCGAGGGGGATTTAGTTGAGGGCCTACCCACAGCTAATTTCCCTTTTTGCTCTTTCAAAGCCTTACCAGTCATGGACTGACAGGACCCACAGTCTGCCGTCCGAGACACCATACGCACACCCGATGAGGATCCGTGAGAGACATCTTGACTCCACAATCATGCCACCTTTTTAACCCAGTCTTCAGAGTTGATGGTGTCCATGGCGAGCCCACCGTTTTTCAAGTATGTTGCATGTTTTCAGTGGAAGCAAAGCGTGCCATAATTTGTCAAACGTTTAACTATTGCGGAAAACGGAACTGAAGCTAACGGGTGCTGCGCATGCTTTATGTACGAGCGATGATGTCGACCTCGAGGCGAAGGCCCTCGGGGGACATTAAGTCAACCTCATTGATGCACAGTGCCCTCTACCGAAAGACATTTTCAGAAGAAACTAAGCTGGTGAGGATATCTATCTAAATATGAGGAATACTTGGGATTACACAATCCATTTGAAGAGTCGAATAGGCCAGGCTCAGGCAAAGATGCACACTCAGTCTGTACCATTTACAAAATGCCTTCCTCTTATTTTATGGGTGTTCTTGGCCCCAAACATTTATAATCAGCTAGAAAGCTGACCCCCAGGACTCCACTGTTCCCAAGTTGGCACGCGAGCCAATGATGGGTGTTTATGGCAATGCAGATATATATTGCTTACCACTGAGAAATAGAAGTAGAGACATCACCTCCCACTCAGAATCTGAGAGGCATAGGTAGACCTGAAAATTCATCCAGGCAGAGCCCTACTGAAAACAAACTAAGTTGGTGAGGTAACATAATATGATAAATGAACATAATTAATACCAAAAAGGGTTCTGCAGGAAGACATCTCAAACAGAGAATGGAAATAGCACAAATGTGATAGTGAAAATTAAAGTAGAACATGTAGTAGTCCCCCCCCCCCTGCAAGCCCTGGCAAACTGAATGAGGCTACCTTTGCTTGCAGACTCTCCTGTGTCTCATGATTATTATGTTTATGGCTTGTTGCTTGCCCAATAAACCTTGCCATTATACAGGGTTTTACAGACAATCACTCTTAAACCCACGTCTCAGATCGCCACTTGATGTCCTTTTTGATAAGAGTGAGCGAGTTGCAGGCAGGATCTTGTAAAATCGGGTGGCAAGCAGCCCAATGGAATTACCCACGGTTGCTTAGCAGCATTGGTGCACAGCGTGCCATACCTAGGTTTCCAAGGTACACATTGCTGAGGACAACCACATGACTTTGATTGCTTGTGATATCTTGCATGTGGGATATGTTCAGTTTAGACTGGACTGACCCTTTACGAGTGATTTGCATGTTGTATCTACAATGATCGAAATCTTAAAAGTTAAAAGTGAGTAATGAAAGGCTGTCAAAGTAACTTTCTGTGGATTTGGTTGATTCAAGGCTTCCTGTCCATCACTTTTATTTAATGTCATATTTACTTACTCTTCCTATCCACACATCCTACTTGACTACCAAGGCATCCACAGTGGCATGTTCTTGTATGTGGTGGCTTAAGTATTCTCAATTAATAATTAGTTGATCTCTTTGCAACTGCTGACCTACACGCTGTACCTCAGATATGTACAGTTCACACCATGCCGGAGCAACAATGTGCCGGATCTGCACATTTTCCACATGCACCTTCCTGACCTGCACGCTCTACCTCAGATATGCACAGCTCACACAGTGCCAGAGCAGTAATGTGTCAGATCTGCACATTTACCACAGGCACCTTCTGTGTATGTGCGGCTGTGCATGTGAGTGCTGATGATGGTATATTATATATTATATATCTTTTAATCTGGCACATATTGTGTGCCTATTGATGAGCTTTGTGTGCTATTACTAAGCTCCCAAATGCTCAATAACATTAAAACGCTGGGTCTTTTCAAAAGAGGTAGTGCTCTGTGTGTGGAATGTGGACTGATGCTCAATTACACTTTTCAATGGGCCTCATTACAACTCTGGCAGTAGCCGTGCCAGTAAAACCGGCATGGCTGCCGCTGCAGTCGTTTTCTTTCCGCCGCCCGTCAACAGGCAATTACTGGGTCATTACGGCCACGCTGGACCTGTTAATCGTCCATTCCCGGGCACCGGAAAATGTTCTTCCCCATTCCCATTTGAGACCCATCGGGCCTCATAGGGCTCAATGGGAATGGGGAAGCCGGATGCACAGGCACCATTTGTGAATGGTGCTGGTGCATCTGACATTCTCTGCTTGCGGGTGCTGGTACACCCTCCAAGTCCCACCTGGTGGGCGAAAAGGCTTAGTGCTTTGTGCTTTGAGCAGAACTCGTAGTTTGCCGGTCCGGGCACTACGGTACCGGCAAGCTTACTGGTACCGTAGTTCCCGGACTGGCAAACTTGTAATGAGGCCCAATGACAGACCATTACATTTATTGTGTTATTGTGTTCATCTGATATAACTCCAATAGATATGGATAAAGTGGAATCAATCCTTTTCCCAGAATACTTGTAAGGATTGGAGAACCTGTCTTCCCAATTATTTCCACCAGAGCAGGTAGACCTGACCCTTTCTGAGATTACTCTGATGTTCAAGAGTCTTACTAAAACTGGATCTATCTCCCTAAAGTCTCTTTGGTGTGCCTCACCATGCCCTGTTGTTATGTTTGTGTTAATTAACCTTAATAGTAATTGGGAATTACCAAGCATTACTAGGGTAATGCACTTCTGTGGGCCAGCTCATATGACATTATTCATTCAGTCTCTCACCCAATCAGGGTCTCAACCAGGACAGAAGCCTGACCACAAAACATATAGTTAATTCCATTGAAGTTAGTACCTATCATAAACACATCAGTTATAATGAACATCATACATCAAAGCAATCCTTCACATGCCTATGGCAGCACTTGGCTTGTGGGATTTCAGAGAAAGATATTTCAAATGGAATCGCTGCAATTCCAGATGTGCCTCGGCAGCTGGTGTTCTGCTGAAAGCCTGTACTCAGCTGCGGCCATAGGTATTGAGCAGCCCTTACGGAATTGCCAAGAGGGCAGGGTGATCAAAGCACTAAGAACATACTAGAAAAACAACCTCCCGCTGAATGCAAGTGAGCGAGAAAACCTCAGAGGAAGATTATGCCACAGAGGACCACGCTCAATCTGCGACTTTGAGAACAGCTTCACGTTACTCATGAAAATACACAGCTCCTAATCCTTTGCATATTGTCGGGACGTCCAAAAAAAGGATAAACATTAATACAATGTCACTGATTGGCAAAACCACAAGCATCAAATGATATTGGTCCACAAACAGAAATGATTGCTACATCAATCACATGCATGTTGGTGTATTTTTAAATTAATTTGTACCATGTGAATTCTTACACCTTTAGCTATCAAACACTGGTCTAATGTGATCAGTACAGTGAATTAGAAATGCAGTACCCCTTCTTGTCTTAATGTACATGTTGGTGTCAAGGAACACACTTGCCGATATATAAAGGGGCATGAAAATACAATGCATCACATAAAAACGCTTAATACACTTTCCAATATCAACTAATGGCGACTTATGTTCAATTGATATATTGTGGAATGTAATCCAAGTTCTGTGTGCTGCTGGCCAGAGGTATTGCATCCCATAAGGTCCCACTGACTCCCATGAGCTGCATTCAGGCCCCACAATCTACCATGAGCTCTCCTGTGCTTCACAGGCACTCCCATGAGCTGCCTCCATGACCCATGAGCTGCCATGAGCTTCCTTGTCCTTCATAGGTGCTCCTATGAGCTGCAGCCATGCCCCATGAGCTTGCCTGTTCTTCATAGGCGCTCCCATGAGCTGCATCCCCACCCCATGAGCTACCATGAGCTCTCCTGTCCTTCATAGGAGCTCCCATGAGCTGCGTTCGCACCCATGAGCTGCCATGAGCTCTCCTGTCCGTCAAATAAGCACCCATGAACTCCTATGCAACTTCTCTGGCCTTGCATGACCTCAGATGAGATCTTGAAAAACTGCTATGCCCTCCTGTGTGCGCCCAGAAGCTCCACTAAAGTCTCATGAGGTCCAACGACATCCCATGACTTTCAAGGCATTCCATGGAATCTTATAGGTTCCAGGACTTTTTGAGACCTGCCATCAATCCCCATGAACCCTCCGGATTACCCATCCACTCCCAAAAATAATTTAATTTTTGCTGAAAGTCTAATTGATCCTTCTCTGAAGATCACTGAATGAAACCGATGCCAGGTGGCTGTATATGTGTGAAATTGGCATCATTTAGTAAAACAAATAATTTGTTAAAATATTATCAGGCCCTTTTTTCAAAATAGTAAACCTTAGAGTAATGATTTGGGGTCTGGATTGAAGGACAGCCACCATCTGCTTCAAAGGGAGTATGTGGGCAATGCATTCTCTCTAATGTAAACCATGCGTGATGAGGAACCTTCCCTCTATAAACTCAAGACGAATATTGGCAATGGGCTTTAGCTCAACCTCAAGTGCGCTTCAGACAGAGGTGTATTTATTCATCATGGTCTGCATAATGACTGATGAGACCCTGCCACAAGCGATCACCCCCTGCGGAAACATCTGCACATTGAAGAATAGGAGAACTAGCTCAAAGAGGCAAGAGAATCACCAGTGGACGCAGGGCCCACTAGAAGCACATGGGATCTCTTGCAATCTACTGAGCACTCACCTTCAGCTTGTCCTATAGAGGCAGGAGAATCACCACATGACGCAGTACTGCCATGAAACACATGGTATCTCTTGCAATCTACTGAGCGCTCATCTTCAGATTGTCCTAGAGAGGCAGGAGAATTACCATCTGATGCAGTACCACCAAGAAGCACATGGGATCTCTTGTAATCTACTGAGCGCTCACCTTTAGAGTGTCCTAGAGAGACAGGAGAATCACCACGTGACCCAGTACTGCCATGAAACACATGGTATCTCTTGCAATCTACTGAATACTCGACTTCAGAGTGTCCTAGAGAGGCAGGAGAATCACCACATGACCCAGTACCGCCAAGAAGCACATGGGGTCTCTTGCAATCTACTGAGCACTCACCTTCAGAGTGTCCTAGAGAGGCAGGAGAATCACCACATGACTCAGTACCGTCAAGAAGCACATGGGATCTCTTGCAATATACTGAGTGCTCACCTTCAGAGTGTCCTAGAGAGGCAGGAGAATCACCACATGACTCAGTACCGTCAAGAAGCACATGGGATTTCTTTCAATTTACTGAGTGCTCATTTTCAGAGTGTCCTAGAGAGGAGGGAAGAATCACCACATGATGCAGTACTGCCAATAAGCACATGGGGTCTCTTGCAATTTACTGAGCACTCACCTTCAGAGTGGCCTAAAGAGGCAGGAGAATCACCATGTAAGGCAGTACCACCATGAAGCACATGGATCTCTTGTTGTCTACTGAGCGCACACCTTCAGAGTGCCCTTTCAGCCAAATTCTGCTGGGCGCAGTGGGAGCCATTGCAGCATCTGCAACTAATAGTGAAAAGTCGAGGAGGGGTATCGTCAGGTGGAAGATATATTCCAGTGCAAATCTAAAAACAAACAAATCGTGTATCAAGAACTGCTCTAATCTCTTACTTACGTAGACACAGATTACTTGTGAGAATACATCTTCAGAGATTATACTCGTTGTCACTCATCTCCACTGAGTGCTTTATGGAGGTAGTTTCAATAGTGGGTCAACTCCTCAGTTCTCCTGGTAAAATGTCTTGCAGGAATACTGAAAAAAGGGGAAATCGGAGAGAGCAAAGGCACAAAATGAGCCACACTCCTCTCTCTGGGTACACCAATGTAGCTTGACTAATTGCAATCCCCAACAAAATGGACTTGTACCTTGTGTTTAGTGGAGTCACTTGCTTAATTGATCCAGGTGGGTGTCACAAATCACCGCCCGGCATAATTATCAGTGGGGTGTCCAACATTAATTCACGAGGTGCTGCTTGTCTACAAAAGAAGAACAAGATGGCATCACTCGTGTTATATGGAGGCCCTGGCTCTAGCTTTATTTACATTGTTGGCTAATTCACATAATATTGATAAAATTTGCAAGTGCAAAGGTAGGTACTCACCCTCTTAGGGAGCATGAGGGACAGATGATATATCAAGCTGGCTAGCTGTCCCGGAGGGGAGACCTCTGTAGTATGAATATACAATGGTTCCTGTGGCAATTGATGCGGCTCTGTGAGTGCGATCCAGAGAAACAGCTAATGGATCAAGTGAATCTGAAAAATGTCGTATTGTGTGCACTCGCATTTTTAAATAAAACGTATTTAAATAAACAATGTAGCGTGGGGCCCACATTTGCATCGAGTGGGTTCTCATGGTGGCCCAATCATTCTGAAGCCCACACAGACTGTGTTGGCTAAACATGTCCTTTAATGCAGGCATGACGTAAATACAGGCAGCTAAGCCTGTCTCATATAAGAAAGAATGTCTGCAACTGAGCACAGGCATTAGCACTAGAGGAGAGACAGTGCCCTGCAGGGGATGTCTCCAATCAGAAATGCGTGTTTGTAATTTCAAAGTATAACATGATCACACGGAAAAACCCAGTGCCCTGATGGCACGTATTCATGAGAGCGTTTGGATCTTACTTTTCCAAGCATTCAGAAATGCTAGTCCACCTGTATGCGTACATGCAAATGTACGTTCGAGTAATCAAACAGCTGAATTCTTACCTCTTGAATCAGTCTGCAGTACCAGCAAAATCTCTGGTTTTCGCTTTCACTTGTATGGGCAGAAAACAAGATTACGACAGAATTGGGGGCGTGGCCATGTATTGTATTTATGGTAGACATGAAGAGAGGACTGGCCAATAGTCAGCTCTACTGCCCAAATGAACGCTACGTGCATTATGGGTGCTGTAGTTCACAGATCAGCCCACGTGCCAATGGAAGTGATTCTTCCATCTATAGTGGGTACATCTAGAGAGAGGCTTGTGGCTCATTGTGTGCCTTTGCTCTCTCCTCATTCCCCTTTTTTTAGTATTCCTGCAAGACTTTTTACCAGAACTGAGGAGTTGACTCACTGTTGAAATTACCTCCATGAAGCACTCAGTGGAGGTGAGTGAGAATGAGTATAATCACTGAAGGTTTATACACACAAGTAATCTGTGTCTACGTAAATAAGAGATTGGAGAAATTCTTCATAGACGATTTGTTTGTTTTTAGATTTGCACTGGAAGATATCTTCTACCTGATGATACCCCTGGGCTAGACAATATTCAAGCTCTATCCCCATCCTGAAGAAGGATGACTAAGATTGGGCTAAATAGAAATGCCTATGTACCACGACCGAAACATATGTAGATGCTGCTCAAATAAGCCTAGTGCTATTTGATTTAATACATACTTAAAGTTGACACAGGTGTTAAGCAATGATTTATTGACAGGTGCTTTAGGGTTTTGAATAATCCATGTTGTATATAGACGTGTGCATTGGATGTGTATGAATGAAAGTCTCAATGTATGGTGGTGTAAATAGGAAGATGTGGAAGGTATCATGAATTCAAGTATTTTATTGAATGTATGTGTTTTGTGAGCAAATAGTGTCAAGTATTAATTTGCTGGAATAAAACTTTTATGATACTTTCGAAGTCAATTTGTTTTACAAATTGTTGCTCCAATCTCACTGGCCAAGGTCCATTGTGTGATTTTCAGCCCACCAGATAGCACAGCAATTTTGCAGTAATTGGACATATTTTACATGGTGAAAAATGTACACAATACCTTTATCCACGACCATACCAGACTATGGGCCTCATTACACGTTGTGCGGTAGGGATTTAGCGTTACCGGTAAGGGAATACCGTTACCGTTAAATCCCCATGCCAATTACGACCGCTAAGTACGGTGCCACTAATAGCGGCCAGTCCGCAGGCGCGCGACCTTCGGTGCCGTAAATAACGCCATGCCGCTAATAGCACATCATCACGAGCCAGGTGGACGTGCTAATAGCGGCATGGAAAATCCCCCAAAACCCCTTACCGGCATGGCGCAAATAACGGCTTTGCGAACCACCCGTTATCAGAACCTGGCAGTGTTCCCACCTGCCACAGGTGGACAAAATCAGCACAGGTGGAGGCAATGGAGACTGTGGCAGCACAAAAGGAGCACACCACACCCCTTCACACATCCATTCCCACACCAAGATGGTTCCAATACTAGCAGCATTAAATGGGCTGGATGACATGATTGCATGATTGCAGTGCAGCACCAACAACAACAGGCAGCACAAAGGAGACGCAGGAGGAGAAGGAGGAGGATGGCAAGACAGGCGCAGCAAGCACCACCAGGGCACCTAGGCATACCACACAGGCAGCCACCTCTCCCCAGGATCCAAGGCAGTCCATTAAACCTAACCCCTGAGCAGATACACACCCTTTACCGTCTGTACCGGGATACCATCACCAGCATCATGTACATGAGACATGACAACATTGTCAGCCTCATAGACATCAGAACTGCCATTCCCCCCTCTACAGAAGATGGTGACTGTGCGCCATTTCCTGGCCACAGGCACCTACCAGCATACAGTTGGGCAGATGCATGGCATCTCACAACCAGTATCCTCACGCACGCTGAACCAGGTACTCAATGCCCTCCTGATGCATGCACGGGAACACATATTCCTGCCACGGACTGCCCAGGAGATCGCAAACACCAAAGTTGGCTTCTATTCACTGGCAGGCATCCCAAGTTGCATCGGGACCAGCGACTCATGTGGAATTGGTGGTCCCACATCAAAATGAAGTAGTCTACCAAAACACAAAAAAATTCCACTCCGTCAAAGTGCAAATGGCATCTGACGCTAAGAAGATAATTACACATTGTTGCGCCCGATTTCCCGGATCAACCCATGATTCCATGGCCCTGCGTAACTCAAACATGCCACGTTACATGGAGCGACAAGCCTGTCAACGTTCCTGGCTACTTGGTGAGTAGCAGGGCAAGCACATGGCAGTATGATGTGGTGGGGAGCAAGACATACTCCTACTGGGTGTTGACTATCGTCTGTAGGACAAATGGACATACAGATGTAGGCCAATGTCCATCAGGGAAGGCCGCAATGTCCTTGAGGAGAACCCACATGCAAATATGAGCTGCACAACATAGACTACAATCCAGGTTTCCGAATATTGCACATCCATCCATATCCACATTGCACATCATGCCACACCACATACCACACAAATCAGCAACATGACGTTAAGATGGTACTACAGAATCAGCACAGCACAACATCAAGACAGCAATGTGCCCTTGAATGCATGCAAAGGTAACGCCCCTAGCCATACCATTGAACCACACACCTATAGCACCACTGAAGTGATGCCACACAGCATGGCAACATCCTGGCCATCGCCTCTTGCATGGCCAGGAGGGACACGATGAGCGTCAGCATCTGATGTATTGAATGCAATGAGATACAACATGGGAGAACTATTATGGATGGAGATGGGTATTGTTGCCCTGATGTATGTGGTGAGGCCCACAAAGGACGCGGTCCCCAATGAAATACACATCCACAATGATGGAGACCAAGCCTGTGTTTCAAATTTTCAACAGTGTATTGTGATCATAATGTGCACAAAAAGTGCATGGCCCCAACTGTGCAAACACCCTTTCCCCCTCCCACCTCCCCCCACGACACTCCCAAAAACACCCTTTCCCCCCTCCCCCACAACACTCCCAAAAACACCCTTTCCCCCCTCCCCCCACAACACCCCCATGTGAGTTTCATAGTGTGCAGGTGTCCTCCTCGACATGTGCCAGCAAGTCCTGTGGTGGGGGGGTATTGTTGCTCCATGGCGTCCGCAATACGTGTGAGTGCGGCCTAAGTTGGGCCATTTCCTCACAAATCCTGTTCGTGCAGGCTTCCATGGCATCCCTTGTCTGGCTTGCATACGAACTAAGGTCATCCCTCAGATGGGCTGCATCTGCCACATGCTGGCCAACCAGCACAGTGATTTCGACCTGGCTCTGGCTGATGGTAGCAAGGTCGTGTTGACTGGATCCAGCTGTTGGGGTGGCTGTTGCACCCTGGTCCATGCCTCTGGCATCAGGTGAGGACACCTGAGGGTTCCATCGCCCTTCCACAGTCTCGTTGCCTGATTCTACATGGCTACCTGATGGTGATAATGGCCTTGGGCTTGGCTCAATGGACCGTGGTGGGCTGGGGATCTGCCTTTGAATCAGAACGTCAATTGCCTCGTCAACGTCCGAAAGCGAGGCGGTGGCTGCTGCCTCACCAGTGGAACTGGTGGCAGCAGAGTGCAGGCCCTCGTGCTGGTTTCCAATGTCATGGGGTACACTGCCGTGGGTGGAACAATTGCAGCAGGCGTGGCCTCAAGCAGTGTAGAACTGGTGCTCTTGCTGCCTTTGCCTCTCTGCTGCTGATCACTCCTCCCGGTTCCCCTTGAGGTGGTGGCGGTGTCCCCTCTGTCATGTGTCCTGGGCTTTTTCTTAGCTGGTGGAGCAGGTGTCACAGTGCCCAGTTCATCAGTGTCTGTCTGTGACACTGTAGGGGACAAAAAAAGGGAATATCATCGTTTATGGTTCTACGTGCCTTATGCAGAATGTTTACATCATGCCGCTCTATGCATTGGGGCCTCTTTATTTTGGAATCCGGTAATGGGGATGTCATGCATGAATGGGTCTGTGTTGCACGTGTATGTAGTGATGCGTGCATGTAGGTTTGTGGCTGGATCGATGGCCTGATTATGGACTAATATTTGGGGAGCCCATCACTCTTCACTGTGCATTGTTTGATGTATACACTCAGCTCCATCTGATGAAGTGGGCGCACCATGCTCCATGTCTCCAACACCCTCGATCGATTCCACACCAATTGCGGCGGTGCAGGTCTCCTCCTACTCACTGAGTTTTATAGGGGAATATGCGCCAACTCCTGTGGCCATAGCCAGCTTGCGATTCACAGACAGGATGTTCCGTACACGGCCCCTTATGTCCTTGACAGTGCGGGTGGTGGTGCCCAATGCACTGACCTTGTGGGCAACCTCTGCCCAGATGGCCTTTTTCTGGAGGAGGGTCTCCCGCTGCATGTCATTTGTGAAAGTGACATTGGCATTTTCCGCAAGTGTCTGAGTAAGCATGATCAGCTCCTCGTCGCTGAATTTTTCTTTTCGCTGGCGATCAGAGCCTTTCTTGACGGCCTTGGGCATCTTCGCGCTGTACTGGATGATTTTGTGTTGGACACTTGCCGAAAGAGGTCCTGGATGCAGAGGCTGGCAATGGATTGTGTTTTTAAAGATGGCCCCTGTGCTCCTTCCCGTTCCTGTGCGATGACGCTATTTCCGGTTCCGCATTCTAACGGTTACCGCTAATAGCAGTGACCGCTATTTGCATGCAGAGTGAGAGCGGAGGTGCTATCTGCACTTTCGTCGAAGCCGGTAAGGGACTTTTTTGGGTCTTTAGCGGCATGGCGGTAGGGTCATTACCGGCATGGCGCTATGCTTGTGTCCGCCTACTCATAATGGTACGCTATTAGCGCCCTCTTGCCAAGGTGGACATGTTAATAGCGCCATGCCGGTAAATGTTGTTTTTTACCGCACAACGTGTAATGAGGCTCTATATGTGCACATCTCTATATGTACAACCAGTGAAGTATGAAGCTCTCACTGCCACCCTCAATGATTATTTATTTAGATGATAATTCAGAGCCCTGCAGTCTGTACCATATGCTTCAATTGAGCCTTTAATAAGGGCTAAGTAGCTTCCCAGGCTCCCAGGCATTATTACTGTTATCACACAGCAAGAGCATAGCAAAGACACATCTCCTGACCCTGACCTTCATCTGCACTCTACACTTCAGGAAGGCCTAAAGACCCTCCAATTCAATGAATATCTCTCCAATTGTTTACTGTTCCACTCACCCATATTAACCCCTTGTTGCTGGTTTTAAAGGGGAATCCCCATTTCCCCATTGCCAGCTCGCTCCAACCATGCAATGAAAGACCTGAATACTCCACCTCTTGATTTGAGGGATCACATTTTTGTGAATCTTCATCACGCATGCATTTGTTCAAAGTAGAACTCATAACCCGGCACCTAGACACATTTCCATCAGCACAGCTGCATGACACACTTCTGGATCACACAGAGGAAATGGGAGTGCTTTATTTGAAGAGCCACCAGTAACAAACCCCGAAACACCAAATACTAACTTTAAAATGACCATGTTCTTGGATTCCTAATTGGAGCTATGCCGAGCGACACATTTTCGCATTTAACTTGTTCATATTTGTCCATATTTCATTTCTATCTGTTAGCCGTGGGCTCAGAAGTGTCATCAGCTTATTCCACCTTCATCTGTGATGAGTTATACTGTACAATTGAGTAGCGGTTAGTGAATAGAGTAGTTTCTTTGGGATACCGGGCATAACAGCAGCCACTGACCAGAGGCCAAACGGTGCTTACAACGCAAGCAGCACAAGGTGAACAGCAGAATTCCTAAACACAACCTCCACCATACCCTAACCTAGCCTCAGTAACCATAGGGCAGGCTTACCGTGTCCTTCTGGTCTTATAAAATGACAGAAGAAGAGGGATGTGGTCCAACTAAAGGATGACGTCAGGCTAGTGAGACAGTGTGATGCAAGAGCCCAGAAGAAAGGTATTATTCACAAACCAAACCTTGGTTGACTCCATTATAGGATTGCAGATGATTCCACTACTGGTAACAAGAAGTAGATGCTCCCATCATGCACCTAGCAGCCCAAGTGAATACCATATAAAGTGGATCCTTCTTTCATGGTCATTAACCAGGGTGCCTATTACAGCCTGCAAGATACTCTGCTGTGGATGCTACAGTGGGTTATGATTGTTCAGTGCATTTCAAGGATGCTGGGTGCAAGCACACATGTCCACGTGTCAGAGACAGCTAGCGTTCAACAGACATCGATGAAATGGGTTTTAAGAGCCAACCTTCAGTGTGAAGTCTACTTAAAGAGCTTGCATGTACATCTGGGCCAAAGCTACAGCCACAGGCCTCCCTGTTTTCTATACCCCAAGTGGCAATACCAACAAACATTCAACTCTTACCAATATTATAAGAGTCTCAGCAAGCATTATCCTCAGAGGGAGGGGTTCTACATTGACTGATACACAAGATGGGTCGTCCCTTGTGTGAATATACCAAACCCACTTTCAGCCGATTACGACTGTAGATACCATGCAAAAGGGTATGTAGGGTTAGTGGGGCTAATTGGCTCTTGTTCCGACACTTAGGTGGGCATAGCCTCATCGGTTAGTGTTCAGACCAAGGACACAGAGGAGATTGTACATGCCAGTACCGCAGCTGTGCAAGATGTTTTCAGCGGTAGCTGGCATGGGGGAGGGGTGGCCAATGGGACAGTATCACCATTATGAAGAATGCAGTGCGCCTCTGCCAACGCATTGCAGGACCTCTCCGCACACCTGAGCAGAGTCTCACCAGGCTGGTTGTGGTAATTCACGCCTTTAACATCCATGCTTAAAAACCACAACGTTTTTTCAGAAGAATTCACCAAAGTGGAAATGCTCAATGTTTACCTCCCCTGCACATGATCCTGTCTCCATACACCTGTGATGTGTAAGGCACTGTGATTGGAGGATCGTATTAATGATGATGGATTGTGCGGTGAAGAGGACTGTAATACAGTAATCACAACCTTGAGCGTTTTTTCATACTCCCAGATCTTGCTGCATTTCTTCCATACTTTTGGGAGAAAACCAAGTATCTTAAAGCCGGGAGGAGGGAGAGAGGTGCAGACAATCAGCGCTATAATAAAGCAGTGAAATGATTTAACTAATGACATTGTGAAGAACAGCCACAGTCGCCACCTTAGATCTAACTAAATGAGCTTGAAAATTGATTTCCCGGGGGCAGGTAACTAACTAGAGGGCAATACCACCCTTCACAGCGATTTGCGCCAGAGGAGATGCACCACATGTTGCACAAATAGCTCTTTAGAAGACTTGATGTATTTGCTCCTCAAATACAAAAGCATGATAGCTCGATTAACATCAAGCTTGTGGAGACTTCTTTCAGACTCCATCTCTGAACTTTAGAAGAAGACAGGCAGAGTGATATCCTGAATTAAATGGAATTCAGACATGATATTTGTTGAAAAGCTAGGGCGCGTTCTTAGCACAATCGTACCATATTGGCCTCTGAAGAATGTGCTGTCATAGCAGAATGTGTTTAGCTCACTAACCCCATGGGCTAAGGTTATGGAAACTGGATTGACTGTATTTATGGTCATATGCTTAGTGTCAGTAGAGGACCTAGGCTTTAGTGGTTTGTGAACTAGTGAGGACAGGACATTGTTAAAGTTTGACAGAGGTTATAAACAATGTCCTGTGAATAATACAATATCTCTTGAAAGGAATGGACACATCCTGCAGGGACCCAATTCAATGCCCGATTCACCTAGTTCAGAGATGCTGAACCAAGGACCAGTGGAAGATAAATGGCCATTTATTGGAATAGAGTTTCCTTATAGAGCATTTTTGATACAGCCTTTATGATGTACCCGTTCAAGAGGGTATACATGGCAGTGGAGCTGCACTAGTGGTCATGTGTGGGCCCCCCAGGGCATGGTGAATCCCAGACTAGAACGATGGGCTGCAGTGGTAATCGTGGCCTTCCCCTCAGGGCACATGGCTGCCTAACATGATTGAAAGGGTTGTGGGTTGCGCTGAGATAGTGGCAGACTTTCACCCGGGCACATTGACTTTAGGGGGTCCTGCATGGTAGACGCGGCCACCAGTACCAACAGACTGGGGATGATTATTTACAGCAGAGGCAGTCTGTAGAACCACCAAGCACATCCAAAAAGATACTGAAAGGGGGTGTCTGATGGCAGCAGTCACCCTATGCATTATATTATTTATGATATGCTTTATATGTTAGCGTTGTGAACAGTTAAATGCATAGAGAGGTGCAGGGTCCGTCAGAAGCCCCAGGATAGACTATAAGGATGTCCGTGCCCAATCCTTGAGTCGATACGGGTATTTCCTCTGCATTTGTACATGTATGTGGTGATCCTGAGATGAGATCTGCAACTTCTACATATATTCAGTATCAACTTTCTGCTCAGCAAAAGGTGGATGCCCACTGTCAGTAAGGTACTGGTTCTCCAGCACACAGAGGATTCAATCTCATCTGCACCGAGGACAGTGTCAGGATTACATTGTGTTCTGGAGAGATGCCTGAAATTCTCTGTATCACGTTCTAAGGCCCTCTGATTCCTCTAAATTGTAATGAAACTGAAAGAGACACTCAAATAAGCTGCAGAGATATCTGCTGGACACCGTGCTGGCCTCCTCTCCACAGCTGTGCTGCTGGCTTGCTTCTGTTCATGATTGCTATTCTTGTTCTGATATGTAGTATGCACAGGTGTGACTATGCCAGATCATCTGTTGACCCACCGGAAGTTCTGCTGCTGTTTGATGCTTCCAATGCTTTCTTTTCGTATTTAGTCCTATATTACGCTCCAGCTTTCCCAGCACGTGTGAGAACTTTCTGAATCCTGAACTTTACATGCCAGCCAATATAGTGAGAGCTTTTAGCCGAGAAAATCCTCAGTAACTGTGTATGGAATATTCCTTCTTTTTGGCTCGGGGTCGGAATGCTGGTAAAAAAGACCAACTTTAGGGAATCCAGTTAATCCCACAGGCATCGTCTTTTACCATACTTTATTTCCACCTATTCAGATTAGTAAACATTAGAAGAACACTAGAATTAACACATAAGATAAATAAAAAAATAGGTAGAAATACAATAGACAAAATACAAATGAGTACAAATCATCATGATTACAACTAGGAGGATACATACCCCAAGGTCTCTATTAATGTACTCAGTAACACGATGATTTAAATGAAGTACAATCTAGAAAATGAACAGAATATTACTTTACAGTTCATTATACTGATTAGAAACCTTAAAAACCATAATACAACCCAATTGTCACAAAACACACTTCAGTTTCTCTATGTAAATTCTACCATATGTTCTACTACAAGAATGTAACATGCTACAGACCTCAGCCTCCTCCTGCAAGCCTGCAACACATGATCCCCCATACAGTGGGTGGCTAAATGGCTCTCGCCCACCAAACACAACACACGGGCATCATTGGCTCTTCTTATGCACTATTGGTTAAAAAGGGGTTTGAAGTACTTTCTTCTGATGTCTGGACGCTTATAGCAGAAGAAGATAAAGAGGACTACACTTCCCACAGTATTTGGGCATTCAGGAGAACTGTCAATTCCATGTATTGCTTAGGCTTGCAAGAGGGAGGGTGTCTATACGTAATTTCGTATACAGTGCTCCCATAAATTTGGGCTTCATCACATCCAAATACTGTTCAAAGCCATGGTTTCTCTTTAGAAGCGAGTAACTGTGGAGGCTATTTGGATGGGCTAGCTAAACAGAAATGGCCCTTTTCCATCTTCTAAAATATGCACAGTTCTATTTTGCTTTGAAGTTCATAGGGAATGAATCTGGATTATACCAAAAATGATCCCACCCCATTGTGGTTAATTCATTCTTTATGGTCACACACCAGGCCAGGTTCAGGGACACACCGTCTTTGCGCGGCAGATGTAACCAATATGTTGAGTGTTAGTATCCATAAAAATTGGAATGTTTGATTCATTCACTGTCAATCCCAGCATAGATTTGAAAAATGTCTGCTTTGCGGCCTGCAGTGTCCGTTGTTGTTCATGCCTCACAGTCAAGCTCCATAGAGTGCAGCCCGTCTTGCTTGACTTTGTAAACTTTCATGGTGACACTCACCGACCCCACACTATGTTCCTGCACAAATCTAGAAACCCCTCATAATATCCTGCTAATTTAAGTGCAGCGCGCACAGTTTGGTCACACCAGGTACAAATGGCTTTCACTCTCACCCCTAGATAATCGTAACAGAAAACCTGGTCAACAGGCAAATCTTCCAGGTCGATCAAAAGTCTTGGGATTTTCTTTGCTCTATGCCTAATAAACACCATGAATTTTGTTTTCTGTGTTTTCATAGCCAAACTATTTCCAACACAACATTCTACAAATATGTTTTACTGCTTACAAAGGCCCGTTGGAGTTAATGAAAGCAAAATGGGAATCATGATGTCGCCTCCTCTAAAGTAGAGGCATCTGTTCACCAAGCCAACAATTTGTCAATTCCCCCATTTATGAATTGGCAGAATAGGCTGGGGGCCAAGACACAGCTCTGTCTTATGCCAATTTCAACATTTACCCTGCAGGTTTTGCGCCGGTCAAGTGAATGCCTTATTACAGCACCATTTTCTGCATACAATTAGGCCTACATAATTGGTACTCATTTTTTAATTGATATGACATTTAGGCCCTCATTACAAGTCAGGCGTTAAGGGTTTAACGGCGCTGTCGGCGCCGTTAACCCTTAACGCCTGATTCACACTTTAACGCCTGCTTTTTGCAGGCGTTAAAGTCCAAGGCGCTAAGCGACCTTGGTGCTAATTAGGGCAACATAATTTACGGTGCCGTAATTAGCACCTTCCCCATCCCCATTATGCCCTATGGGGCAAAAATGGGAATTGGGAAGGGCAAATGGTGAAAGGGGAATTACCGCCCACTCACCTTGGAATGGGGCGGTTATTCCGCCATCCACCATGCCGGACTCAGGCATGGACAATGGTGCTAATAGCACCATGGTCCAGCGCCGGAGTCGTAATGAGGCCCTTAGTCTGAGTCGAGAGGACATTGTTTACACAGTCGATTAGAGGTGATAACCTCCTCAGGAGATTGTTTCCCAGTAAACAAGTGTGTCCTCTGGAGTCACAACTATCGCTGGATGTTTCAGCCAGTGCCGTCCAGATCTGCAGTAACTTCAACAGAAATATCATTTCCGTTGACATTTTTTGAGTTGTCCTGGAAGTGGTGTGAGTGGAATTTGGTGGCCCTCCCCTGTCCTGAATTTATCTGCTCAAAACCCCTTTTTGACAGGAGGGTGGCTTAGGATCCAGTTTCCATCAGAGCTTATAATTCACATTGACCCTTCACCTTGACCAGTGCATAAAATAGGCCTTCTTTCTCCTAAAAGGTGCAAAGAAAGTGTGAGTGATTTGACAGCCTAGTGGTCATTTTGTTAATATTGAACTCCAACATTTTGTGATCTTGAGCAGTTTTTTGTGTCGGAGTTCGTAAATCTGTAAAAAAGAATGTACAACTCGCAATGGGAGTTGTTGGGAAATCCTCCTTTTCTCCTCGTCTTTGGCTGTCCCCCGTTACCTGAAAACAGTTCTCAGAACCTGTTTCGAGAAAGGACACCACCTCCATTTTACTTCTGTCTGGCTCACATGTTTGGGTTCAATAGTTTCTGGTTCTGAGTCTGTCTCCATACTTACCCTGTCCCACTCCGGGTCTCTTGAGACCCATATTTCTTTGGGAGGGATACCCCCATTTTGTGAAGAGAATGTCTGATTACCTGAATCCTCCAGGGATTCTTCCTTTACAAAGGGGATAATTCGAAGTTCCTCCACACAGTGGGTTCTTCTTTGGCTTCTGCTACTTACCCTTTGGTCTTTCAGGCGGAGATGTTTTTAGGGGTTCTGTTTGGGGAAGAAAGGAAGGAAGCTTCCTCTATGGCTTGGCATCTCCCCTCCACCCGTGCCCCCTCCTCTGGAACATGTGGTTGTCAGAGGGTTCCTCCCGTCAATTCCCTCTTTGGGCATCAGACCTGTGTGTTGGAGAATTCTGGGAAGCAGGGTTAGCTTGACAGTTGGACTGAGCCCTCAGCATACACCCCAGATCATTGGTCAGTTGCTGGACCTGTCGCTCCAGTTGCAAGACCTTGTCTGAATAGTAGGGAGGTCTCAGGTCATACGTCTGCTGCTTCTGATGCTGAAAGGGATAACTGTCCCTTCTGCCGGAGTAGCTCGGATATTGGTAATTCCCCCCATAAATTTCCATCCGGAATCTCCATTCTCCCGGATTCAGGGATCTATTGTCCTGGAAACCGGGAGAGAGAGGAGGATTGTTTCGGAAGTTCTGGTTTGGAGGATATCTGGGGAAAAAGTTCAGATTGGGAGGTGGAGTAATACTTCTCTCCTGAGGGAAGTTTCTTGGTGCAGTACTTACCTGATTAGTTTCCCTCCTTGGGCCGGAGGAGTGTATACATACCCGAGGATTGGTTTAGTACCCTTGTACCGTGGATTTATATAGGTCGCAGGGTGTGAGGGATCATTGTTCTGGGCCCCAACTACCTCGATTGGGCCGGTTTGGGGGGTCTGTTCTGCTTTCTATTTTGCTTGTTGGCAGGAGTGTTACTTTTATGCACCCCGTCTCCAGATCCAATGGAGGGGTCGTTTTTACCTCTGCCGCCATTGTAGCAGCAGGGGTGTTAGATGGTTTAGGGTTTTTGGCTGTATATTTACTCTGCACAGGATTTTGGGCATCATAACTCC
Source organism: Ambystoma mexicanum (assembly GCF_040938575.1). Classification (NCBI taxonomy): domain Eukaryota; kingdom Metazoa; phylum Chordata; class Amphibia; order Caudata; family Ambystomatidae; genus Ambystoma; species Ambystoma mexicanum. The sequence continues at coordinate 82,848,060 of NC_090935.1, read as the reverse complement.
TGGCAGCATGTTCAATCACCAAATCCAGGGTCCTATGCTTGTGAAAATCACGCATCAACTGAGTCATTATTTATTTGGGGAGAGCATGGAAATATGTAGTTATGAACTCCCTACTATTGAGGTTTACACGCCGGGAAGTCTGTGCAAATGCCCGCTTTAACTGCTGCTCATTCTTCCTTGGCACCTAATCTTCCAAATACTTATATGCAGCCATAAGGGCCTCTTGTGGGTTCCAGTGGGTGGATTGTTTTTTTCAATATGACCACCTTATTGGTAGACCATTTATGATGATCCATATCCTCCCGTCCTCCAAAGAAACTGAAGTACTCAGGTGAGAACATCCATTTAGCAAATGTTATACAATTCACATCACTCCTGATCTGGAAATATGCCATCATCTGCTCATAAAATTCTTGTGGTGTGGGGTCAGGAAGCTCTTTACGGCTTTGATTTGTCGTATTGGGTTTTTCACAAAGCCCTTTCTCTGTTTCGCTGTCTTTTTCTTCCTCTGCGCCTGAGTCCCTTCCCTGTTTTATGATATGATATGGTATGATATGATATGATATGGCATTTGTAACGCGCCTATACACAAGTGTTTCAAGGCACGACGAGGCAATGGGGAGGGGAACAAGGGGAGACAGACAACAATCCTACTAGGCCAGGTGTCATTCAAGGGTAAAGGGGAAGGAAAAGGTGCAGTACAGGGTTAGGAGAATACAAGAAAAATAAAAGGGCCAGCTGGTGGCAAGTGCAAGGTAAGTGCCGGGAGGAGGGGCTGTAGGGTACAGAGACAGTCCCGTAGTGCAGGGAGGCTGTGCAAGAAGAGTGTATGGGCCAAGGACCGAGATCGGTGAGTGGCCCAGTTGCAGATTCAGTGCAGGTTCAGTGATTTTAGCAGGGAAGAGAGGGAGAAAAAGCAGAGGCAAAGAGGAAGGTTTTGAGGTGCTTCCAGAACCGGAGATGGTTCTCCTCAAGTTTCAGGGGGGCAGGAAGGCTGTTCCAGAGGGAGGCCCCTGCTGCGGAGAGAGATCTACCCCCAACTCGTTGCTTGGAGAAGCGGCTGACCCTGAGGGAGTTGGAGGTGGATGAGCGAAGAGCTCGAGAAGGAAGATATTTAGGAAGAGAGAGTTGAAGTTATTTTGGCCCAAGGCCCCAGAAGGCCTTGTGGACAATGTAGAGGGTTTTGAACTTAATTCTTTTCTTCTCTAATTCTGATCTTCTAGGCACTCCATATCTCTATGAGACTGGGAATATCTCCCAGAATCACAGGGTCTGAGCTCCTCTCGCCTGGACCAAAGTGAACTCTCAGGGACACTCTAGCTGGCGTACCTTTCAGGCTAAGGATAGAACCCAGTTTCCTCATCCATCCTACAAGGGAGTCTGGGAAATACCCCCCTTCCCCTGAACATACAGAGGTTTTTAGAGTGCCCTTCCTAGGCTGAGGGTCTGGGTATTCTCCTTCAGCAAAGAGGGCAAGGTGGTCTCTTTGTAGTTGCATCCTCAGACAATCTAACTCTCTGACTTTCTCCTCATAAGAGTTTTCATGGTTTGAAGTACTTACAGAATTATTCCTTACTTCTCAAGACACACTTGTCTGGACAATTTCCCTTCTGTGTGGTAGAGATGAATACTCATCAATATCAGACAGGGACTGGCCTTCTTGATCAGTTGGGCTAAGCCTGGGTACGTCTAACTGCCTCTTGTCACCCTGTTCTTGATATCTGGCATGCATGAGGTTGGTTCCTATTTGTGCATGAGAGGTTGCAAATGACTGGCATGAGGCCCCTGTTGGGAAGGGCATCTCACATTGATCAGTGGTCCTTGTCCCATATCCTTATTGGCCAGTGTGCCTCATGGCTTGTTTATCATTTTCAATTTCCTTGGTGAGGCTCTCACACCTGTGTCTCTCTTTATGTACTTGCTGTTGGTAGTCAGAGAGTTGGCTTTTTAATTCTGGCACTAAGGCCTGATTAGTTCCAAGCACCCTGCTCTGAGCTACCAACCAATATTTTGTTTGCTGCACCTCATGCTGAAGTGATTCATTTTCCCTCTGTGAGCCTTGTATACTGCGAGTATATTCAAGGCATTTTTCCTTAAGGAGGCTAATCTCTTTCTCTTGCTCATCCCTACAATTGGTTGCCTATAATAGTTCAGCTTCTATTTGCCTCACTCGCTCCACAAGCTCATTCCTTTCTTCTCTAATTCTGATCAGTTCCTGAGAACCTAACTGTTGCTTTTCTACATCCATTTCCAACTGATGCATCATCTGTAATTGGACTCTGATATCCTGATTCAAAAGGTCTTTTTCCTGTGCCAGCTGTGTCTTTTGTTGTTTCAGAGTACTTACCTGCTGATATATCTGATCAAATTCATTTTGGGAATCAAACCCTTTGATTATTAATTGACTGTTTTAATGTTTCAACTGCTTTATTTGCAATTGAAAGATCGTAATGTCATCCAAAATGACTCTATTATATCATTTAGCTTGTGTTGTAGTGTCCACACTCTTTATGTCCATTTTTCAAGGAAGAAAACTGTGTTTCACGCTCTGGACTCTCTGGCTGCTGTTTTTTTTTAACTCATTTCTTAGTTGTTCAATGAGATCTGAGGCCTGTGATAGGTTTCCAGCCTGATTCATCCTACTAGCCTCACTATCTTGCCAAGTTTTTCCACTAAAAGCAAATATAAATATGACTGAGCAGTTAGCTGAGCCATGTGTATCTGTTCAGCACGAGCAGTTGTGGTCAAATAAAATGCCTAAAGTGGGTTGTGCAATATTCCAACTTCAACACAAATATCATTGCTTACTGACGTAACCTCCTGCACAGTTCTGGTTGGCCAGTTTCCTGAATCATCCTCAACCCATTCTCCTTTAAGAAATAATTTAGTTACAAGATGCTCCCTGGCTTCACCAGTTTGTACATTATTCATTTTCTCAATGGCTTTTTGCACCTTAGTAAACTCTTTAAGCAGGGGCAGAAATGACCCTGTTCCTGCTTCATTTCCTCACTCGAATAAATTCTTACACATTCATAATTTTTCACCTATACACCTCCCTGGAACTCAGGGGTCAAGTCCTCACTGCACTTTAACAAAACAAAGATGAATTTCCCTCCACCTTAATGCAATTGTGTCAAAATAAATAGTCTGTCACAATGCAATTGTGAAGGGTCAGAAATAGGCAGCAAAATCCCGGACAAGCCCCCAATTTGTAACAGTTTATTGAGAGACCACCCTCAACACGGGAAGTTCCTTCCCTCCCCACTCAAGGTGTCACACAACAAACTATGTACGAGTTATGCTCTTCGGCCCCACTTCAGAAGTGGTGTGAGTGGAATTTGGTGGCCCTCCCCTGTCCTGAATTTATCTGCTCAAAACCCCTTTTTGACAGGAGGGTGGCTTAGGATCCAGTTTCCATCAGAGCTTATAATTCACATTGACCCTTCACCTTGACCAGTGCATAAAATAGGCCTTCTTTCTCCTAAAAGGTGCAAAGAAAGTGTGAGTGATTTGACAGCCCAGTGGTCATTTTGTTAATATTGAACTCCAACATTTTGTGATCTTGAGCAGTTTTTTGTGTCGGAGTTCGTAAATCTGTAAAAAAGAATGTACAACTCGCAATGGGAGTTGTTGGGAAATCCTCCTTTTCTCCTCGTCTTTGGCTGTCCCCCGTTACCTGAAAACAGTTCTCAGAACCTGTTTCGAGAAAGGACACCACCTCCATTTTACTTCTGTCTGGCTCACATGTTTGGGTTCAATAGTTTCTGGTTCTGAGTCTGTCTCCATACTTACCCTGTCCCACTCCGGGTCTCTTGAGACCCATATTTCTTTGGGAGGGATACCCCCATTTTGTAAAGAGAATGTCTGATTACCTGAATCCTCCAGGGATTCTTCCTTTACAAAGGGGATAATTCGAAGTTCCTCCACACAGTGGGTTCTTCTTTGGCTTCTGCTACTTACCCTTTGGTCTTTCAGGCGGAGATGTTTTTAGGGGTTCTGTTTGGGGAAGAAAGGAAGGAAGCTTCCTCTATGGCTTGGCATCTCCCCTCCACCCGTGCCCCCTCCTCTGGAACATGTGGTTGTCAGAGGGTTCCTCCCGTCAATTCCCTCTTTGGGCATCAGACCTGTGTGTTGGAGAATTCTGGGAAGCAGGGTTAGCTTGACAGTTGGACTGAGCCCTCAGCATACACCCCAGATCATTGGTCAGTTGCTGGACCTGTCGCTCCAGTTGCAAGACCTTGTCTGAATAGTAGGGAGGTCTCAGGTCATACGTCTGCTGCTTCTGATGCTGAAAGGGATAACTGTCCCTTCTCCCGGAGTAGCTCGGATATTGGTAATTCCCCCCATAATTTTCCATCCGGAATCTCCATTCTCCCGGATTCAGGGATCTATTGTCCTGGAAACCGGGAGAGAGAGGAGGATTGTTTCGGAAGTTCTGGTTTGGAGGATATCTGGGGAAAAAGTTCAGATTGGGAGGTGGAGTAATACTTCTCTCCTGAGGGAAGTTTCTTGGTGCAGTACTTACCTGATTAGTTTCCCTCCTTGGGCCGGAGGAGTGTATACATACCCGAGGATTGGTTTAGTACCCTTGTACCGTGGATTTATATAGGTCGCAGGGTGTGAGGGATCATTGTTCTGGGCCCCAACTACCTCGATTGGGCCGGTTTGGGGGGTCTGTTCTGCTTTCTATTTTGCTTGTTGGCAGGAGTGTTACTTTTATGCACCCCGTCTCCAGATCCAATGTAGGGGTCGTTTGTACCTCTGCCGCCATTGTAGCAGCAGGGGTGTTAGATGGTTTAGGGTTTTTGGCGGTATATTTACTCTGCACAGGATTTTGGGCCTCATAACTCCTGGCAGCATGTTCAATCACCAAATCCAGGGTCCTATGCTTGTGAAAATCACGCATCAACTGAGTCATTATTTATTTGGGGAGAGCATGGAAATATGTAGTTATGAACTCCCTACTATTGAGGTTTACACGCCGGGAAGTCTGTGCAAATGCCCGCTTTAACTGCTGCTCATTCTTCCTTGGCACCTAATCTTCCAAATACTTATATGCAGCCATAAGGGCCTCTTGTGGGTTCCAGTGGGTGGATTGTTTTTTTCAATATGACCACCTTATTGGTAGACCATTTATGATGATCCATATCCTCCCGTCCTCCAAAGAAACTGAAGTACTCAGGTGAGAACATCCATTTAGCAAATGTTATACAATTCACATCACTCCTGATCTGGAAATATGCCATCATCTGCTCATAAAATTCTTGTGGTGTGGGTCAGGAAGCTCTTTACGGCTTTGATTTGTCGTATTGGGTTTTTCACAAAGCCCTTTCTCTGTTTCGCTGTCTTTTTCTTCCTCTGCGCCTGAGTCCCTTCCCTGTTTTATGATATGATATGGTATGATATGATATGATATGGCATTTGTAACGCGCCTATACACAAGTGTTTCAAGGCACGACCAGGCAATGGGGAGGGGAACAAGGGGAGACAGACAACAATCCTACTAGGCCAGGTGTCATTCAAGGGTAAAGGGGAAGGAAAAGGTGCAGTACAGGGTTAGGAGAATACAAGAAAAATAAAAGGGCCAGCTGGTGGCAAGTGCAAGGTAAGTGCGGGGAGGAGGGGCTGTAGGGTACAGAGACAGTCCCGTAGTGCAGGGAGGCTGTGCAAGAAGAGTGTATGGGCCAAGGACCGAGATCGGTGAGTGGCCCAGTTGCAGATTCAGTGCAGGTTCAGTGATTTTAGCAGGGAAGAGAGGGAGAAAAAGCAGAGGCAAAGAGGAAGGTTTTGAGGTGCTTCCAGAACCGGAGATGGTTCTCCTCAAGTTTCAGGGGGGCAGGAAGGCTGTTCCAGAGGGAGGCCCCTGCTGCGGAGAGAGATCTACCCCCAACTCGTTGCTTGGAGAAGCGGCTGACCCTGAGGGAGTTGGAGGTGGATGAGCGAAGAGCTCGAGAAGGAAGATATTTAGGAAGAGAGAGTTGAAGTTATTTTGGCCCAAGGCCCCAGAAGGCCTTGTGGACAATGCAGAGGGTTTTGAACTTAATTCTTTTCTTCTCTAATTCTGATCTTCTAGGCACTCCATATCTCTATGAGACTGGGAATATCTCCCAGAATCACAGGGTCTGAGCTCCTCTCGCCTGGACCAAAGTGAACTCTCAGGGACACTCTAGCTGGCGTACCTTTCAGGCTAAGGATAGAACCCAGTTTCCTCATCCATCCTACAAGGGAGTCTGGGAAATACCCCCTTCCCCTGAACATACAGAGGTTTTTAGAGTGCCCTTCCTAGGCTGAGGGTCTGGGTATTCTCCTTCAGCAAAGAGGGCAAGGTGGTCTCTTTGTAGTTGCATCCTCAGACAATCTAACTCTCTGACTTTCTCCTCATAAGAGTTTTCATGGTTTGAAGTACTTACAGAATTATTCCTTACTTCTCAAGACACACTTGTCTGGACAATTTCCCTTCTGTGTGGTAGAGATGAATACTCATCAATATCAGACAGGGACTGGCCTTCTTGATCAGTTGGGCTAAGCCTGGGTACGTCTAACTGCCTCTTGTCACCCTGTTCTTGATATCTGGCATGCATGAGGTTGGTTCCTATTTGTGCATGAGAGGTTGCAAATGACTGGCATGAGGCCCCTGTTGGGAAGGGCATCTCACATTGATCAGTGGTCCTTGTCCCATATCCTTATTGGCCAGTGTGCCTCATGGCTTGTTTATCATTTTCAATTTCCTTGGTGAGGCTCTCACACCTGTGTCTCTCTTTATGTACTTGCTGTTGGTAGTCAGAGAGTTGGCTTTTTAATTCTGGCACTAAGGCCTGATTAGTTCCAAGCACCCTGCTCTGAGCTACCAACCAATATTTTGTTTGCTGCACCTCATGCTGAAGTGATTCATTTTCCCTCTGTGAGCCTTGTATACTGCGAGTATATTCAAGGCATTTTTCCTTAAGGAGGCTAATCTCTTTCTCTTGCTCATCCCTACAATTGGTTGCCTATAATAGTTCAGCTTCTATTTGCCTCACTCGCTCCACAAGCTCATTCCTTTCTTCTCTAATTCTGATCAGTTCCTGAGAACCTAACTGTTGCTTTTCTACATCCATTTCCAACTGATGCATCATCTGTAATTGGACTCTGATATCCTGATTCAAAAGGTCTTTTTCCTGTGCCAGCTGTGTCTTTTGTTGTTTCAGAGTACTTACCTGCTGATATATCTGATCAAATTCATTTTGGGAATCAAACCCTTTGATTATTAATTGACTGTTTTAATGTTTCAACTGCTTTATTTGCAATTGAAAGATCGTAATGTCATCCAAAATGACTCTATTATATCATTTAGCTTGTGTTGTAGTGTCCACACTCTTTATGTCCATTTTTCAAGGCAGAAAACTGTGTTTCACGCTCTGGACTCTCTGGCTGCTGTTTTTTTTTAACTCATTTCTTAGTTGTTCAATGAGATCTGAGGCCTGTGATAGGTTTCCAGCCTGATTCATCCTACTAGCCTCACTATCTTGCCAAGTTTTTCCACTAAAAGCAAATATAAATATGACTGAGCAGTTAGCTGAGCCATGTGTATCTGTTCAGCACGAGCAGTTGTGGTCAAATAAAATGCCTAAAGTGGGTTGTGCAATATTCCAACTTCAAGACAAATATCATTGCTTACTGACGTAACCTCCTGCACAGTTCTGGTTTGCCAGTTTCCTGAATCATCCTCAACCCATTCTCCTTTAAGAAATAATTTAGTTACAAGATGCTCCCTGGCTTCACCAGTTTGTACATTATTCATTTTCTCAATGGCTTTTTGCACCTTAGTAAACTCTTTAAGCAGGGGCAGAAATGACCCTGTTCCTGCTTCATTTCCTCACTCGAATAAATTCTTACACATTCATAATTTTTCACCTATACACCTCCCTGGAACTCAGGGGTCAAGTCCTCACTGCACTTTAACAAAACAAAGATGAATTTCCCTCCACCTTAATGCAATTGTGTCAAAATAAATAGTCTGTCACAATGCAATTGTCAAGGGTCAGAAATAGGCAGCAAAATCCCGGACAAGCCCCCAATTTGTAACAGTTTATTGAGAGACCACCCTCAACACGGGAAGTTCCTTCCCTCCCCACTCAAGGTGTCACACAACAAACTATGTACGAGTTATGCTCTTCGGCCCCACTTCAGACACATATCATGCTCCTTGTATCCCTCCCCCTGAGCAAACAATAAGCCAAGATCCAGGCCAGTGCACACAGAATATATTGGTATTTATTTAAATGAAAAGTAATAGAAATTAGCACAGAAAATGTCAAACACCACTTTATCCGTGAAACAACACAATCTACTTCTCTCAGCATAAATAAATCACACAAGTGAGTTGAAAAGAACACAATTACAATTCTGCACTTTCTGCAAAATTCACTTCATAAGTAATTACACTGATCAATAAGGAAAGCAATTATTATGTAGTGTTCTGCAAATTTGGATTTTCTGCAGGCTTACAAGGCTAGCAGTAGGATTTCAAGATTGGTACAATTCTGATTTTGCCCACACTTTTGGTTTAAAATAAACACCGGGTGAATTAGCAGTTTGTTTTTCAGACCCCCCTACGTTGCTCTATGTTAGGGAAGTCGGACAGTAAAATGCTAATGACTTGGGGAATTTTGGATTTCAGACCATCCTCCATTGAAAGCCCTGTGTTGGGGAAGCTGGATAAAAATGTTGGACTGATTTCAGAACAAAGTCACCCCTCTTGCTTAAAGAATTTTGGTTCAGCAGAAGGACAAAAAGGATTACCCAATTAAATTATAGGCTATAGTTTTCAGGCACACTGGGAAATGATCTTTGTTTTTAAAAGTAATTCACCCCGTAGTGTTCGACCAAATGGGGAATTAATTAAATTGATATGTTTAGTTAAATAGGCCAACGATCTGAACAGTTTTGCCCGGCACCCACTATAAAGGGAAAGGCTGCAAGGCAAGCAGACTCACCCACTTTTTGGTTTACCAGGGTTCAGTTCTACTTACATAGAAACCCTCTGTTTAAAGTTTAGGTACGTCAGCTGCATCTCAGGACACTCTGGAAGGATAGGGAAGGGGTCTGGTCACTCCACTCTCTAAGATGGCCTCCTGCTCTCCACCATAGAACCCAGTCAGCTTTGAAGCCTTCTTAGAAATAGACAGCTCCAACCAGATGCACACACAGAAATCTCCTCTGGTGTTTCCTTACAACTGTCAGAAGGGAAATTTCAGCAATGCTCTATGTCTCTCTGTCTGTCACTGTCTCCTTTGTTTTTCTGTACCCTCCTCCTAGTGCAGTCCCCCTTTTATAGCAGCGATGATGACACCACCGATTTTACAATCTTGGGGAAGTACCCTGAAACTATGATTGGACAGTTACCCTTCTCTCTCCTCCCACATCCAGCCTCCAAGTCAGGATTGGTTTAAGGGTCTGGAGCAACATATGATATGATATGGCATTTATAACACACATGTACACAAGTGTTTCTAGGCATGACAAGACAAGGAGGGGGAAACAGAGGGAGGACAAAACAATGATCTTACTCAGCCTTGTGTCATTCAGATTGTGCAATTGCAGGGAAATGAAAGGGGAGCGTCCCTGGGGGGAGTGCAGGTAACTCAATAAGTGCAGCCCACTAGTGCTCTTAAGTGAAGAGAGAAGGGACTGTAGGATTGCAGATACTGACCATATGTGCCGGGGAGCCCGGAGGCAGTGTGAGGGCAACTGGACATGCAGGAGAATGGGCACAAGTTCAGAGGGTAGCCAGGTGACCAGTGCGTGGAGCAGTCGGGACATCAGCAGGGGAGAGGAAGAGAGAAAGCAGAAGCAAGAAGGAATGTCTTGAGTTGCTTCTGGAACCAGAGGTGGTTAGCTCAAGTTTGAGAGAGGCAGGGAGGCTGTTCTAGAGGGAGGCCCCAGCCAAAGAGAAAGATCTGTCCCTAACTCTCTGCTTGGAAAAGCTTCGGACCTTCAGAGCGTTGGAAGTGGATGAGCGGAGAGCTTGAGAAGTGAGATGTTTAGGAAGAGAGAGTCAGAGGAAGTGCAGTCCCAGGCCCTCGAAAGCCTTGTGGATGATGCAAAGTGTCTTGAACTTGATCCTTGATGCCACAGGGAACCAGTGAAGAGGCTTCAGAGCTGGAGAGATATGATCCCTGGGCTTGAGGTCAAGGACAAGTCTTGCAGTACTGTTCAGGATAAGTTGTAGAGGTTGGAGAGTAGAAAAATCATCACAGGCCAATTCGTTTTTTTGGTTCAGTGTTTAGAATCCTGCTGTTCATGTAGAAGGGACTTCTGTTTGGGGGCTTTTGAATGCACCCCACACTGTAAAAGGTAATATAAGCTACTCCCTAACATTTCCTTTATAGGTTGCCCAGGTGGGGGGATTGTCACTCCGAATGACTTATCTTGTCTAAAGAAAGCATTATGCCACTGTTCATAACTAAGCTGCCTTTCTTCCATATTCTATGCTGCTATACCTCACTTAAGAATTCACATGCCCATTTAAGACTGTCTGCAGACCAGATATGTTCAGGGCTGACCATTTTCAGGGTGTTGTCAACAATCCATGAATCGCTCGGAAATGCTCAGAGGCTTCTATGAAATTCCAACCCTGCATGCTCTGCGCTCTGACAACAATACAAGGGTGATCTTTCCAAAATCAGGCACAGAACAATCTGTCTGCCATTTTAAGTCCAACCTGATCGCTCAAATTTTATGGAAGGAGCGTGAATCACGAAAGTTGGTGGGCTACGACATATTTGAGCATCGTGACCCAACCATCCTGGCTGAATTTATGACCCTGCTTGCCATCCCAGAAGATAAAAATATGGACATGCTAGCTACGTCAGTGACCATGGCTTTGGAGGACTGGTCCTGGTTGGAGACCGCGGTACAGATGTTTTCTAAAATCAAGCAAACTAAAAACAAGCCCGCATGGGGAATGCAGATTCTCAACATGGAATGTATGTGGCTTCTCCAAAATGTCCAAGGGGCCTCATGTGTGGCTGGAGATGACAAATGTTCTGTTCATGCAAGAAACCATGGCTGTGACTTATTTTACTTTGCTGGGGTTTCACACTTACTGTAACAATGCCACCAGTGTTGTCACTTTGAGTTCCTCTCTGCCGTGGAGGGGACTGACTGGAGGCGATACTGCTGGTGAACTTATACTGGAATCCCGTCAAGTGTGCCTTGGGGTCTTTCTTGGAGGGTCTGGATGGGCGTCTTGAAGGGTGGCTGGCAACGGATAAAGGTACAGTGATAATCCTGGGTGGAGATTTTAACGCTCGTTGTGGGGAGGGGTAAATCCCTCGAGATCATGAAAGGGGATTCTTTAATCCCCCTCCTAATCCCTCAGACCCTCCCTTCACCTGGCTAAATCATCTATATTTTTTTTAATTTATTTTATTTTTACATCTGTTATACACCCAAACCCTGGGTTATCGCAGCATAGGTTACAGAGTACTTTATATCTGGTTCCCGGAGAATGATGTTCCACCTACATTGAAATACATATCACATCAGAATTGGTAACAATACTTTATGAATCACATGCTATGGTATAGTCGAGGGTAATATCCAGTCTAGTATAATACTATGCAGGCATTGTGTGGTTCTGGGTTAGTATTTGTTGAATAGTCACATTTTCAATTCTTTTTTGAACTTCTGATGGGATGGCTCAATTCTAATGGTGTGGGGGGGAGGTCCACATTTTTGGTAGCAGTCATGAAGCAAATAGCGCCATGACTACCAGCAAACTCGGAATGAGGTCTATTGTCTTGACTTGCACAGGCTTTGGGCAGCCAAGGCTGCGGTACCTGGGCGAAGTGACCTTGACAGATATGTTTTGGCTTAGGCTCATGTGGGGTAACTCGGTCAAATTGATTTTGTGGCTGTATGAATTTTCATGTGTTTTCTTGGGATTAATGGGATGATTGCCATTTGCTTTTCTTATACATTACTCTCATGACTATGTAATATTGAAGAAATGTAATAAATTCCTTTGTTAATTATGGTAGATTGTATTTTTTATCTCTTTTTTATCTTGTTTTCTTCTTCTTTGTATCTGTTTTTTTTACTTGTGAAGAGCCTACTTTTGTAGACCAAACACAATAAAAAGACAATTCTAAAATAAACTGCATATAGTGCATCTTTTACTGAATTTAAGTGTTGTGTGGTACCACATTGAGTGTATATATTTACCATTATTTGAATAAGTATTCCAAGAACAGAGCGTTAATATTTATATGTATATGCTTGAGTAGCAAATCTTATTTTATATGAAGAAGCTGTGTTATCACCTAACATAGTTTGTGGACATTCCTTTGTGGGGGCTTCAGGGAAATACTGTACTTAAGAACCAGCCTGCATGACCTCCTGAAAGCTTTAGGCTGGCTGCTCGTCCAATGCTACCAAATTGAAAGCCTTAATGGGATGTTCTATGACTTTACCCTACTATATAGGGGGCAGAAGTACAGATACCGCCCTCCAGTCTTTACAGGGATATTCCCTCCTTAACCATCACTCTTGTACCTCTACATTTCTCTGATACCAAGATGTACTGATACCAAGAATTCTCTTCCAGCACATTAACCAGTGCACTGGTTACTAAATGGGCCGTTCGATAGTGCACACCACCGTTTTTTTTACTATCCCCTTTTTCAGGATGTTGTACATAAATTACCAGACCTTAACCCTGTGTGAATATTTGTGCATCTTCACCCTTTTACTGTAGGTGTTTTTGATTTTTCTAATGTTGGCATGTTGTACATTTTGGGCATCCCCTAAGTTTCTTACTCTGCGGATGTCCTGCCTCATTAGCCTCTTCCGATTAACTATAACTTTATCGTAAGTACCCAGGTCCGCCTTATCACCATTGCAGAGCTTAAATTCCCAAATTAGTAAAAAGTAATCTGTAATACAATCAAGCAAATCTGTTATTTTGTTCGGGGGGAAACAATATTGTTGGTGGGCCACATCACTATCACTAAGGTTCCCTATGTGGGCTGTTATTGGTTTTAAGTTCTTATCTGTCAAGCCAATCCGGTTTAGTGCATAACTGACTTCCACTCCTCCCAACTTTGACCAGTTTACTTCCTCAGTCCGCTGATTTCTCACCCACTATGATAGAACATTCAGTAATAGGTTTATTGGACCTGCAGGCAGAGTATTAGCCCAGGTTGTCTAACAAGTGTGGCTTGAAGCTAATGTAGTTAGTTGGGCACACCTCAGTGACATAGGCTATTTCATTCTACCTCCTGGGCCTACTCCACGGCTGTTTTGCAGTGATAACCCTTCCTCCTCCAGCCTCCACAGGTGAGTGTTGTCGGGACTTTACCCTCCTGGGCCTCTGTTTTAGACCTTATTTGTAACTTTTTTGGCATCCTGCCCTTCGCTATGCCCCGCTTCCTGGTCCGTTCCTAACTTCCTGAATCCTTCTCCCTCCCACCACCAGCCCGCCCACCTCCCCCGATAGGCCACTTCATTCCACCTTCTGGACATATTCCACGGCTGTTTTGCCATGATCACCCTTCCTCCTCAAATCCTACACGGGTGAGTGTTGTCGGGACTTGACCCTACTGTGCCTCTGTTTTGGACCTTATTTGTAACTTTTTTGGCTGGCTGACCCGCGCTGTGCCCCATTTCCGGACCCATTCCTAACTTCCTGCATCCTTCTCCCTCCCACCCCCAGCCCGCCCACCTCCCCCGATAGGCCACTTCATTCCACCTTCTGGGCCTAGTCCACGGCTGTTTTGCCGCGATCACCCTTCCTCCTCCAGGCTCCACGGGTGAGTGTTGTCGGGACTTGACCCTACTGTGCCTCTGTTTTGGACCTTATTTGTAACTTTTTTGGCTGGCTGCCCAGCGATGTGAGCCGCTTCAAAACCATTCCTAACTTCCTCCATCCTTCTCCCTCCCACCTCAAAGCCCGCCCTCCTTCCCCGATAGGCCACTTCATTCCACCTTCTGGACCTATTCCATGGCTGTTTTGCCATGATCACCCTTCCTCCTCAAAGCCTACACGGGTGAGTGTTGTCGGGATTTGACCTTCCTGGGCCTCTGTTTTGGACCTTATTTGTAACTTTTTTGGCTGGCTGCCCCCCGCTGTGCCCCACTTCCGGACCCGTTCCTAACTTCCTGCATCCTTCTCCCTCCTGACTCCCAGACTGCCCACCTCCCCCTAATAGGCCATTTCAGTGCTTTTAGCCCTCCTTCCCAGGGCAGCCATCTGCCTGTACAGCCCCTGCGGCTAAGGGCTTCAAGGCAAATGGCGGCTCCCACAGTGATGGCTCCAGCTAGTGTCTGCAGGTGTCAGCAGGGGAAGCCAGTATCCAGTCATCAGCCAGCAGCGACTAGTACGGTATTAGTTACCCGGGTGAACAATAGAGCTACCACTCTACCCTGAAAATCCTGCCATATAGCAACGTTACCTACACTAGACCAATATTGTGATTATTAGCCTGTGACTCGCTGGAATGGCACTGTAACATCTGTGAAAGTATTTAAATTGCATTGTGAAACCTAGGCCTTTTTGCCACTTTACAGGACTCTCAGAACTAGGTGTGTTTTTTTCTGTGGTATTTAAATTTCACATATCTGGCGGAAACATTGATAACTCTATTAAATGTATGGGTTATAGGGGTTTATAGGATCCTACAAATGTCTGGAACAGTACTCTGCATGTATCTGATAGGAACATTGATAAACCTAGTCAATGTATGGAGGATCATGGGTGTTTATAGGTTCCTACAGGTGTCTGGAACAGTACTTTGCATGGATTGGTAGGAACGTTGCTATACCTATTTAATGTATGGGGTTATGGGTTGTTATAGGTTCTTACAGGTACCTGACAACGTACTCTGCATGTATCTGATAGGAACATTGATAACCCTATTTAATGTATTGGGGTTATGGGTGCTTATAGGTTCCTAGAATGTGCAACAGTAGTCTGCATTTATCTGATAGGAACATTGATATACCTCTTTAATGTAAGCATTAGCTTGTGTCACATCTAGACAGGATTTTAAAATGATCTTGCGTCACATCTAGACAGGATTGTGAATATTAGCTTGCGTCACACCTAGACAGGATTGGTAAATTAGCTTGCGTCACATCTAGACAGGATTGTGAATATTAGCCAGTGCCACATTTAGATAGAATTGTGAAATGAACTTGCATCACATCTAGACAGGATTGTGAATTTAGCTTGTGTCACATCTAGACATGATTGTTACTATTGGCTTGCATCGCATCTTGACAGGATTGTGAATATAAACAGGTGCCACATTTGGATAGAATTGTGAAATTGGCTTGCGCCACATCTAGACAGGTTTGTGAATATTCACTTGCATCACATCTAGATGGGATTGTTAATACTGGCTTCCATCACACCTACACAGGATTGAACTGGGGGTTCCCCAACCTTTTAGGATGTGATAGCAATACCCTTGAGATGGATGGGGTTGCAGAATTTATTCAAACATCGATAATCAAAACAACTAAAGTAGTTGACAAAAGATAACTGTTTTATTATCAATTATCTTAAACAGAGAACACAACAGACATCAACGGATGTCCGTTATCATGCTCTCAATGCATTTAGAAAAAAAACGTGCTTATATAACAAAAAATCGTCATAGGTGACGTTAAACCACGTACTACTAACGTCATCCTACGTGATAAACTACAAAAACCTGATGGTGAGTGTGATTGGGTTTAAGAGGATCATCTAGGTATACGATCAATACTCAGTTAGGGCAGTGAAATAATGTGATTTGCGTCTTAACATCAGGTGGGGCAAATAAGCCCTTGAACGTCACTAAATATATGACGTTCTATTGGATACTCAACTATAGGACCCTTGACCATGAGGTCCTCTATCATTGATTGGCTTCTAACCTCTGTCAGTACCTTCCCATCTATGTATAACAGCAGACGGGCTGAGAGTCCAGGTGCTGGGGAGCTTGTCTTAACCATAGCTTCCGACCAATTAACATAACCATCCATCATCATCTCAGTGGTCTGCTGTCAATTAGGACTTTGAACCTGTCCTTGGGAGTGTTCTTTGCTCTGGAGAATTCAGGGGAGTGAAGGCACGCTCTGCCCTCTGCGTAGGTGTGACCACCATGTTCATCCAACTTCTTCACCCCACGTGACAGAAGACCACGAAATTGAGCTCTTGGTGCATTTAAAATACTATTTTCTAATAGACCTCTGACATCTTGTTGTTTTTGTCCATGCCTCCTGATCATGAGCTGCATTCTTTCACACGATTTGTATCCAATGTCAGCTCACGGCAGCCTGATATTGTGTGATGTTTTTACCCATGCAGCCAAGCCCTACCATAAAACTGTGCAGTACTGGCATTGAAAACATCATGATGGCCAGAACTCCCCAGAGAGTGCACAGGGAAAACATGAAGAATAGGCTGCCACCCATTTTTGCCTATGTTGTGAGCACAGGAGGGCACTGCCTAAAACCACCATTGGGCTACACACACAGTAGCCTGAAACCATTGGGAATGGCAATGCTGATTGCCAAAAGCAACCCAGAATTGTGGGGAATTCATTTTATTAATGTCAAAAGGGATGCAATACCGGTGCTCACCACTATCAGAAAGCCGGCGTTTTAAAACCACCAGACTTTTGTGTAAAACTGAACAGATGAACCCAAACCAGGCCAAGGAAAGACTTGCTAAGAGGTGGATACAATGTAAAACTATATTCAGAAATGAATTGAAGGAAGTAATTATTTAATGTATATATAAAAAAAAATAGCTGGGGATGTCAGCAGCTTAAGTGAATTTGGGGGTAAAGCCACTAAAATCGAAATGTTTAAATTAAATGAGTGACCTACTTGTGAGTGTCACATAGGTTGCAATTGTTTAAATGTCATAGTTTTGAACTTAGAATCAGTGTTCTAGCTGCATGTGTAAAAATTGTAAGTTTGGGTTGAATGCAGAAAAATGGTAACTAAAGTGGCATTTAGCTGAAGCATGGCTTAAAGAGATTAATCTCTGACCACCAGCTACCCCCGACAGGAGTTGAGACTTGCACAACTGTTGATTAAAAGGGGAGTGGCACCTGGGGACTGCAGGGAACTGAACAATGGGCCTTCTTTGGCTCAGGCAATTGTTAAATTAGGGGGGTCATAAAATGGCTTCCTCTTGGAAGGAAATGGGAGGGGAAGTGCCTCTGCTAGCAAGCTGAGCTTGGGGGAAGTGGACAAATCAGAAACTCCACCATGTGCTTGGGGGAAACCACACCCCTTTGGACCAGAGCATAATTTAAAAAAAAAAGGATAATTCCTAGTACAGACTTGTCAGAATTATATAAGTAATATCATTATTCTTGTGATTTTTATGTGCACGTTTTAAGAGGTGTTAGGACCCTGTGGTGTATTCTGGGGGATTGCTAGCGGAAAATAGGGTCTTACTCCAAATGTCTGCATGTTAAAAATCTGACACTTCATCAATGAATGTCCATACTCCTTGCGCACATTTGTGTAATTTTTGGTAAATGTCCGATATTGGTAAACCGACCAAAAAGCGCAAAATGTTGTCATTTCTGAATCCTAGCTCGCAGGAACATGGGGCTTGAACAGAGACCTGTCTTAATTCATCTGTAATATGTACATGTAATGTCAACCACTTGTGTATCTGGGAAATATGTATTTGAATCAAATATAGATTTGTGGGCAAATTGACCAGGGGAGGATCCGCTGACCCACAAACAGAACTCATCATGATGACAATCCATTTCCTTCCCCCAATCAAGGGAGAGAGGAAAGCTTGGCCAATGATAAGTGAGAGGGGCAGGCTTAGCTAGGCCCAGGCACACCCCCATTTTCAAAACACATAAAAAGAGCCACTGAAACCCAGGTAGAGACATTCACTTTCCACTTTCTTGCGGGACGCTTTGCCAGGAGACTTCAGACTTCACATCCAGAGATCCAGACTTCAAATCCATCAATCTCCAGAACCTGTAGCAGAAATTAACTCCAGAATGTGTAGCAGAGAGACCTGAATCCACAAGCTGAATCCTCTTCAACAGGCCTCAAAACCAACACAACTATTCAACAGTCGGGCGAGCTGTTTGAATTTTTGCCAAGAACTTTTGCAAGAACCTGTAGCAGTATCCAGAAAGCAGTGCTGTATCCGGAACCAGAGAGAACCACAAACCAGACCGTTGTGAGCAGAACCGGTGCTTGACAGACCCAGAGAGCAGAGGTGACCCAGATAGCCGGGACTTCAGAACCACCCGCCGGAAGTCCCGTCCAACCTGACCAGACCTTGACGACTTATTTCAAAAATATAGTGTGAGTACTCACTGTGCCAAAACCAATCTCTTAGTTTAAAATAATCTAATCCAAACTATTTTAGCCTATTAGAACGGCCTCCTAGAATCATGTCATTCTGTTCTTTTTAAAGCTGAAAACTGTCACCTGTCATATTAAACTTTTTTTTTTTCAAATCTGAAAAGCTACCTTCACAAAATCGTCCGTATCTCCGGAACCGGGGAGCGGAATGTAACTGTCATCTTAAATCTAAGATTCTATGCTTTCCAACGAACCTAGAACCAACTTGCTACTCCTTATAGGGTGTCATGATCTCTGCTTCCAAAAGATCAGGACTTGCCCGACTCCCTTGGAAGCAGACCCATAATCCCGGTTCCGAGTGCCAGCCAGTCCCAATTGGGACCTTTTGGACCCTGTCCTGGCGCCAGTGGCACCAGGCTCATAAAGATGCCCAGACCCAGCGCTGGAAGCGCCGGACTCATAATGCTTGGGTGGACTTACCTGCAACAGACCATGCTGCTTACTTACCTGCCAGTTGAACCCCTGATCCTCTTCTGTTTGGGACTACTTTTACTGTTGGGTGGGGCAGGAGCCACTCCCTAGGTTCAGAACACTGGAACTCTTCTGGAAAGCAGGAACTCTTTTCTTACCTAGGCGTGGCTGTGGAAGGAGACACCTAAGCACTACAGGAGGCTATTTAAACCACACCCGATGGATGAATCTTGCTTTGCGTTATTCTGCATTCTCTGCAGCAGAACGCTCATCGTGTCTTCTGCTTCTGATCCTGGGCCTAAGGGAACAAAGGCTTACCATCCTGGAATCCAGTCTTCAGCAGCACCTGTAAAGACAAAGAAAGAACAGGTTAGCACTACGGTCTTCAGTGGCAGCGCAACTCTTACCTGGTCCATCGGCTGTCACCAACGCCTCGCGCTGCATTCCGGCATCTGAAAGACAAAGGCTTACCTACTCTTCGCATGCTCCGGAGGTCTTCGCACTGCATTCCAGCATCTGAAAGACAAAAGCTTACCAGCTCTTCGCACGCTCCGGAGGCCTTCGGCGCTGCATCCCGCATCTGAAAGACAAAAGAAGGTGCGTTTAAAGACATTGGGCAACTTTATTACTCACGTGCCATTACTCCTTCCCACGCCGAATCCAGTGGGTATTCCAGCACCCTTCAGCTTCTCTAAAGCTCCGAACTTGTACCTGCAAGATAAAAGGGACAGTTAGTGTGCATCGTGAAGCAGGCTACAAGCGCTTACTTACGTGCTTCCAGGCGCTTCTATTCCTCACGTGGGTTCGATCCTCAACTCTCATCAGCCCGCCATCCCTATCGCCGGAACCCTGCAAAACAAGAGATATCCTTACAAAAGACTTTTAAGACATTTGAAGTGCCCAGAACTTACCGTTCGTGCAGTTAACGACGGACAGCAGTCCTCTGAGGTCAAGAGGCCTGCACCCTTATCCAGTGAAGAAACTGGTTACGGCACCCAGCCCCGAGGCAGATGGAGAGCTCGGCGTTCACTTACCTAAGGTGAGGGCGTTAACCTTTGGGGTTCTACAGGAGAAGAGAAAGGGAAGAGGAGAGAGGCACCCAATAACCCCAGTTCATTAATCCCATATTTTCTATCTGCAGACATCTTACTCTTCGAGTCAGACATACAGTGCACAGAGGTCCAGCCCAAAGAGCCAACCGTGTGTTACACATCACCTTTGAAGATACGGCATTCACACAGTCAAGACCGGCGCCTCTGCGGGAATCAGGTGAGCGTTACATAGGGCCTCTGTAATTACGCTCGATGCACACGATTACATTTGCCGCGATTTGACATTTTGCACAATTTCAGCCACGTGTAAAAATCAGCAGCTCCTTGCTTTCCTTTGCTAAAATTTGTTTTAACCTACTAATTACTCATAGAGCATTGCTAAAGTGAGCCTGGACTAATATAAACTAGATATCACCCACCCTGAACCCCCTATAGGGAATTAAAAGCCTTTTAAACATATTTTTCACTTAATTGCAACCACATCAAAGTATCTTGCCTGTGTTAAAACTCATACCTGTTTTCCTCTAAGCTTGTTAAGGGGGAACTGAATTATATTTGATTGCATTCCTGAGAACTGTGTGTCTTCTTTCCATCTCCTTATATTGCATAAAGGGGGGGAGTGAATTGTTAAGGAAAAGTGATTACATTGTCTTTTGTTGAAGCCATATCAAGTTATTTTCTGTACTGCATTTCATTCATCATTGCGTTTCCTTGAACCATATAAAGCATTCTTTCCCACCTCATTCTTCTGTTCCTATTCAT
This sequence comes from Ambystoma mexicanum, assembly GCF_040938575.1. Classification (NCBI taxonomy): domain Eukaryota; kingdom Metazoa; phylum Chordata; class Amphibia; order Caudata; family Ambystomatidae; genus Ambystoma; species Ambystoma mexicanum. The sequence continues at coordinate 82,827,454 of NC_090935.1, read as the reverse complement.
AAGTAACCAAGAACTGTGCTACTGTAGGATTACCTCTTGCTGATTACTGCTCATATTCACAAGTGTACTATCCATTATCAATTTATTTATAGAAGTGTGATATATATATATATATATTGTTTAATTTTTCAAATAAACCTTTTACATTTGCAAAACAAGCCTACTTCTTGGCTCAGTGGGGTCAAGGGGGATTCTAAGAGAGGGGTGTTATACAAGGGTTCATCATCCAGATTATAACTTGCCATAAAAATACATAAATAAGGGCTTCCCTTGGGCATCCCAGACAAGGCACTGACTTAGTGGGATTGCTTGATTGGAGTCACTTACAATATGGCCTTGGCTTCTTGGCTCATCCAGGCTTGCCTTTCAGAGATTCGCCTGTAATTCACTTGTTTTCTAACTGCGACATACTGGAAAAGAGAAGGCCTTCCTTTGTTTGCTCAGCTCTGCTATTGTACGTAGTGGGAACATCCATTCTTTACTGACTCCAACATATATATATATATATATATGTACATATATATATATATATATATATATATATATATATATATATATATATATATATATATATTGGCACATGCCGCTATCTACTCACTATAAAGCTAGCCTCAAGTACACTTTGTCTTCTTGCATTTCTTTGCAGGTGTACATGTGTAAAACAGCTTGATATTTTCATCAATTTTGTAACGTAAACCTCTTCATCTTGAGCATGAAATGTCACTTATCTTTGATACTTTCTTGATGCCTAATAAAGTTGTCTGCATTCTCTAATCTATGCATCTCTTCTATGTACGTCAGTCTTGCTCTGTAGGACGTCACCATTCATCTTCATCATTCATCATTCAACTGCTCTGTATTTTTTTAGGGATTTTATCCAAATGACCATCATACTGTCTCGTATGCAGGTATGGATTTCTCAATGGGAACCATGCTTCTCAGACCATCCGAGGTATTGGTATCTTCACTGGTACCGCACGTGTCTTGCACTCTGGCATCAAACATATAGGTGCTATGGGTGAAGTGAATGAGGTGGAGGTTCTTAGCTCCTTCTTTACCACATTTTGAAATTAGCTGTGTGAAAGGCACATTTGTTTCAGTGAGTTGTTGGGCATGTGTTGAGTGGCATGTTGAAAAGTGAGTTTTCTTGTTGATTAGGGTCTTTGTGCAAATCAGCTAGACTAAGGTTGTTCAGTGGTTGTGTTTTACATTGTCCTGTAGATTCTTTTTGTAGAGGATCAGGTAGATGCTTTCTTGACAGCTGCTACCCCCATCACCGCCATCATATTGCAACAGTCGGAGAAAAGCAATAAATGGGACCTCCTCTATTGTTCCCACACCACATCGAGTGTATGAGAGACGGTATGCACTCAGACAGCCATACAGAATGTACCCTCATACTCAAAGTGTGGAAGGATGTCGCATGGAAGAATGTTACATGGAAGGATGTTGCCTGCCAAGATGTCAGAATGCATCAATGAATACTATGGATGGACGTTAAAGTGAAATCTAATGAGGACAATGTGATGTCATAAAGAAGATATATGAACCTATGCTGAAATAGTATGAACATATTTAGAAGTAATGATGTAATTGAAGCACTAAGAATAACATGTACGTGCCGCTAAAGTAATCATGGATCTGAAAATGAAGTAATTTTCTGAACAATAACTTTAAATACGCAGTAACTCAAGGTAAAAAGAAAATGTTTATAAGCTTGTTATAGAGGAAGTGGCAAGGACGGCCAAAGTAGAAAAATGGACGCTGGCTCATGTTGAACTTAACCAACCTACCTCAGAAACAGGCGAAGGTTGTAGAATCAGGAGATGCAGAAAAACAGCTCCTTGTGTAGAGCCGACGATGACTCAAGGTTGGCCCAGAGTTAAGGATGCTATTTGTAAAAGATAAGCACAGAGCATAAAGGGAGTATGTGGATAAGCTCTGAATGTGGGGCATTCTTCACAGATGGAAGAAGAAGAAAACATCTGTGAGAGCCAAACCGTCAATTAAAAATATACAAAGTTCATGTGGGATAGAGTGAGCAAGTCTCTAAAGGCCAACTGGAGCAACAACACCCTGCAAAATTAAATCGAATAGCACTAAATAGAAGGCTGAATTGGAAACATGTGTGGTCTCTTCACATGTGACTCAGAATTTGAAAATAAAGCTATTCATTAGAGCCTTAAGCTAAGATAGTGGTGTGCTCACACTCCCTTGAATGTGCCTTTACAGCGAGCAGACAAGGTCAACTACAAATGGAAGACTTTGGCATATTGCCTACCAATGAGAGATGATGCACTAATTGGGAAAATGAGGAGTAGTCGGACGGGATTCAAACACCTAAGTTTTGTTTCACGTACATGGTGCTGAAGAGCCAGAAGTCCAAGGTTGGAGGATTCTATGCCAACCAATCAGAGGGGTCGAGGTACAACCTAGTGTGCAATATAGCATAGTCCAATCCACAGATGTTTTGTCAGCAATAATCAGCACTATAGGTATTTAAGGTAGTTCAAGGTGTGCACTACAGATAAAGGGTAGCCAATGATGTATAATCTTTATATGTTCTATACCCTTAACCAGTCCCTTCCCTTGTTAGGGTTTGGATTTTGCCACGTAGAATAACATTATAGATGACGCATATTGGGGTATAAGACCTCTATGTAATCAAGCTGATGTGTGAGTGTCCATGCATCAGTCCGATATCTGCCAGTTGGTCCTGTTTTATTATATTGATGAAAAGTAGTACATTGCCATATTCTTCGTGGCTGTCCGATTATTTGGTCTGAGGTCATTATTTGTAATTCCATCTAGCACAAACAATGCTTCAAGTTGCTTGTAAAGACTGGAGAGGGGTGTCTGTACTCATGGTCTCTATATGGTAGAGGAGAGGCACAGAGGACCCCAGCCAAGATTCTCTATTACGGTAGTAATTGATGAGCAATCAAGCCCTAGCTTCTCAGGATGTGATACAGGCTGGTTCTTAAGTACAATGTAGTCCCCAAGCACTCACAAAGGAATGTCCACATACTTTATTACTGAAAAAACACAGTCTTTATATAATTAAGGTTCAAGATTATATAACTTGAACTGTCTGGCATGGGCATCACTACAATGGGTCCCATGGGTCTGTACACCAAATCAAAAATAGGAAGAGATGCATTGCCAGGAGTCCCACATGGACTCCTGGGCAGAAAACATACAGAACACAAAAGAAAAAGGACTACAGGACAAGGACAGGGAGGCCCTGTCCCTCCAATGCATTTCCAGAATCACAGTCGCCCCCCCAGACTGAGGTTAGGATGTCTAATCTCCCACAAGATAGACACCCTCATCCAGATGGTCAACATACCTTCTGGAAAGGCCATCTGCATTATCGTGACTCTTCCTTGGTTTATGCTCTATGGTGAAGTCTAGCCCTTGCAGGCTAATGGACCACCTGAGCAGTTTTGGGATCTCACCCTTCATCTGCATAAGCCACTGCAGGGGCTTATGATCTGTTTGGACCTTTGCAGGTAGACCCCGTAAGGTAGGGCCTAAAACGCCTAAGGCTCCAAACTATGTTAAAACATTCCTTTTCAACAGTAGCCCACCTAAATTCTCTACCCTTGAGTTGTCTACTGATGAATATGATTGGATGTTCCCTCCCTTTGTCATCTAAGTGGGACAGGGCAGCTCCAATTCCGGTGTTGCAGGCATCCGTCTGGACGATTAAGGGTTTGCTGTAGTCAGGCGCACACAACATAGGTGCCCTACACAGACTTTCTTTCAAGCCATCAAAGAAAGGCCCTCTGACAGCCTTCAGTCCAATTAACCTTCCTAGGTTGTTTGGGTGAAGTCAGAGCTGTCAGAGGGGCAGCTATGGTTCCATAGTCCGCCATGAAATTGCGATAATACACAGTGAGGCCCAAAAAGGCTCTCACCTGGGTTTGAGTAGTGGGAATCTCCCAGTCATGGACATCCTATAGTTTACTGGGGGGGAAGTTGGATTTGACCCCCTCCTACCTCATGACCAGGATATGTGACTTTCCCCTCAGCTATCTGACATTTGCTGTTGCATGACCCATCATCTGTGTCATCCTCCGCCTGAGACCTAACACATAGTCCCCCACTTGCTTGGCAGGACACAGAGGGGTAGCTTCCAAACCTTCTCTGATCAAGGCAAGGGGCCCCTCACAGGATGTCCAAAGAGTAACTCAAAGGGGCTGAAACTAACACCCTCTGGAGGTACCTCTCTGTAAGCGAACAGCAGGCATGGCAGGAGGAGATCCCATTTCCTCTTTAAGGGCTCTTACAAACTGCCTAGCATACCCTTGAGAGTGTTATTAAATCTCTCAACCAGACCATTGGTCTGGGGATGGTAAGAGGTGGAGAAGTTGCAGGTTACCCCACACTCTTTCCACATGGTTTCCATGTAACTAGATATGAAGTTAGCTCCTGTCAGAGACAACCACCTTAGGGAATCCAACACGGGTGAAAATGCCCAGGAGAGCCCTGGCAACCACCTTGACAGTAACCGTCCAAAGGGGTATAGCCTCAGGGTACCTGGTGGCATGATCAACCAAGACCAGGATGAACCGATGTCCACCTGAAGTGGGAAGGGGAAGGGGACCAACAATGTCGATGCCCATCCTCTCCAATGGCTGGCAATAGCTGCAGTGGGGCAATGACACTGCCTCCAGTCTTGCCAGACAACTGACAAGTTGGCCAGGCCCTGCAGTAGTTCTCCACTTCTACTCCCACCCGAGGCCAGTAGAAATGGGCAGAGAGCCTCTACTTAGTCGTCTTAGTACCTAGATGACCACCTCATGCACCAACTGCAGCAGGAAGGGCCTGTAAACCTACAGTACCACCAACCTCTTAAGGGCACCAGGTTCTTGTGCCTGGGACATGGCCTGTTTCCTCAGACCCTCGAGAGAATGGGACTCATTCTGACCCTTACAGAAGTCCGCCCGGGATACTCCCTCTTCAGCCAACAGGCATTGAAGGTCGGGAGGTCCTCGGGATTGAGTATCTCTCCCACAGGAGGGTCTTCTGCGTCTTCTCCCTCAGGAGTTGAGTTTGGGTTTTCCACTGTGTTGGTACTGTGCAGTACCCTTTGGAAACACCACACACAATTAAGACTACAAGTGTAAATACAATTTCACCTTTGGTACAAGCCTGTACTACACAGTAAAGTGGTAGCGATGGCTGAGCAGCCATACTTATCCCAAGAGTAAAGTGAGATGTACAATATGTTAGACAAAGGACAGCAATTACTATGGTTCATAAAAACACTGACTCAAGGTTTCTGAGTAAAAGAATATACATATTTTTACACCACCAGCAGAAAATCACAGTCTTAATATACTACAACGCCCAATCAATTCTGGACAAATTAAGCTCAAAATGAAGTGTGAGCAAAATGGCACTACAGCCATTTAAAAGGGAGAAAAGACAAGGTTATTCAAAATCAACAGCACCAACAAGTTATAGGCAGGGGAATCTAGAAAAGGCTACTAAAACTAGGATTCAAGTCAACAGGTCTGGGCCAATGTTAATGGTTCAGACTCTTTGCAGAGGATCACACAGTTCAAAGTAGTTCATGGTTAAGTCTTTGCCATTGCTCGGAGGAAAAGTTATTCAAAGGAGAAGAGATGGACAAGCCTTCAGAGAGGTGAAAGATTTCAAGCACTTTCACCGCGGTCGGACAGAACGTATGACCGAATTTGCACAGTACCTTAAAAGATTAACAATGCTGTAGCTGAGGTAGTTGTTCCTGGCAGTTATTGCAGGCTCACAGTTCCTGAAGCTTCAGGCATGGTGACAAGAAAGAGGATGGCTGGAGGGTCCTGCACTGTCCTGGGAAGATGCCAGCAGCAGAGCAAAATATTGAATAAAAGGTGCGCTCCTTAAAACCCAAACTGGTTCTCTTCCCACTGGATATTTGATCTACTGTAGCGATGGACAGCAAATTCGATCAGGATGAGGACCGGTGTCTGGCGTTTGGGGAGCTGGTTGCTCCAACCAAGCACAAGGGGAGAAGATTCCTTGCAGATCTCTTCTGTCATCAAAGTTTCAGGCGATTTGGACCTGCAGCAGGTCTTCACCGGGTCTCCAGGAGTTGCAGCAGTCGTCTTCCTTCAGCTTCTCGTTGGTTCTCTCATTCCAGTGGCAACTCTGCCTTCCAGTCCCAGAGACTGGCTTTTTATTAACCAAATCCCCCATTCACACAGCCTGGCTGCCAATCGCACAGCAGGCCACCTAGCCAATCAAACAAGAAAGTGATTTGGGTCTCCAAGAAGACCCTGTGCAGGGTCCTCAAACCCCTCCCTCACATCCTGCCTACCCAGAAACTCAGGCACCCGAGGGCTTCTGTGTAGAATCCTGACAAAGGACGGCAAACAAAGGAACCAAACTTGGTTTGGCGCGCAGAGTAAAGCACTAGAAAGACCTTTACAAAAAGATATGGCAAAACAACTCCACTGGAACCAAGTTAAAATAAAAGTGGATTACCGGGTTTGAGTTTGAGGCTCCCAACAAAGCCTCCAATGGTACTGAGGATATTTTCCTAGTCCGCGGTAGAATAAAAATGGTAGATACCACTGCCACCAGCCAAATCTTAGAGAAAGAGAAACATACTAATGTTCCATGAGAATCAGACAAAAGATGCTAACTATTAACCCCTGCAGTGCTCTATTGGATGATATGTTGTACTGGGTCTGTAAATTTAAAAAGACTAGTAAAGTCAATGCAACTTTACATGTTCTGGGAGACAATAGTTAGTCCCATAAAATGAAGTTTAAAGTGTGAAGTCTAAAAAGACAACCCTGTGTCACTGAACTGAAGGTGCTGTGTGACACACAGTAAAAAGATGATGCCTATGGAGTGGGTTAGGTGCCATAGCCCATGAGAAAAAAATGTACAACACACAGCACAACACATGTAAAAGTTGGGGAAAAAGGATAACACTCTTACCAGGTGACAAAATTAAACCCTAGAAATCCAGCAAAGCTGCCGAGGGAATCAACAGGTGAGGGAAATTAGGCATTCTGGAGAATTCTCCCTAACACACTGGACCCAGCCCTTCCAGAGCGCGGATCCCAATGGGTACTGTGGGAAAAGCAGGAAGAGAAGGAGCCCCCTGTCACAGAGGTGGCCTTCTTGTTTTTCTGGCTTCTTGCCTTAGGCCTCACCTTTGGCTCGGGTACCTGACTCACAGCCAGACCCTATGTCACCTGTGACCTAGTGACTGCAGCAGCAGTCATGGGTAGACCATTTGAGATCAAGCCCAACTCTACTAGATCAGTTCCCAACAGAATGTTAGCAGGGACATTGTCCTGCACCAGGACAGGAAGCTTTGCTATCTTGTCTCCAATCATGAGTGTGACTAAGGCTATAGGCGATAATTTTGGAGGTCCACCAGCTAACCTGGTAGTTTTCAGAGGAGCACTTACATAGTCCTCTGGCTTGAGCAGGGTCCTGTCCACCCCTGTCATGCTTGCCCCAGTGTCTCTCAAACCAGTAGAAACCTGGCCATTCAAGAAGGCACTTTCTCAAAAACCTACGGGTGTTCTGTGGGATTGTCACCAGTACTTCTGTGTACTATTCCCAAGCCCCAAGGGAGACTAGGGAAATCCCTACAGGAGCACGAAATGTGATCCCTGAAGAGGAGGGGATGAGGGTGGCCTCCACCTCAGACATGGGGTAAGGGTAGCTCAGTGTTAGGCAGAATCACCTGCAGTACCCTTGGGGAACACTACAGGCAATTAGGACTACACGTATAAGCACAATTTCACCTTTGGTACAAGCCTGTACTACACATTAAAGTGGTTGTGATGGCTGAGCAGCCAGACTTATCTCAAGATTTTAAGTGAGCAGTAGAAGAAGTTACACAAAGGATCAACAAATACAGTGATTGAAATATACACTTACACAAGGTTTTTTGGTAAAATAATATACATGTATTTACTCAGTCAGTTAGAAAACATTACTCTAGCCTAAGCAGTTCAATATCACACACTAATACACCACAACAATCCAACCGGTAAGTAAATGAACAAGTTTAGCTCCAAAAGGAAGTGGGACTAAAATGGCACTTCAGATACTTAATAAAGGAGGCAAAAGGCAAGGTTATAAGAATAGACAGCCCAAATACATTCATAGATAGGAAAAATGGTTCCAGTTAAATACAACCAGCAATTCTTCTCAATTGGCCTGGGGCAAAGTCAATGGTTCTTTGCCACAGATTTTTAAAGGATTTAAAAAGTTTGATGAATATTAAGGGAAGGACAAGACTTCGTAGTTGAGGAAAGTTTCATGCACCTTCTCGATGGCAGAAAAGATTTCCAGACCGCGTTTGCACAGTACAGTGTCAATGAAGAAAGCTGTAGCTGAGGCAGTTGTTCCTGTCAGTTCGATCAGATCTCGCTGTTCCTGAGCTTCAGTCATGGGGTCAAGAAGGAGGATGTTGGGAGGTTCCTGCACTGTGCAGCGAAGAGGTCAAAAGCTGTAGCAAGACGTCGGTTTAAGGTGTGAGTGCCTTAAAGTCCATGAGCTGGTTTCCATCCCTCTGGCTATCTGGTTTTCAACAGCACTCTGATGAAAATTCAACCAGAATAGGGCAGTGTCCAGGTGGCTTGCGAGTTGGTTGTTCCCAGCAAACTCAAGGAGAGAAGTTAACCTTGAAGGGCTTCTCTATCATCAGAGTTTCAGGCTATTTGGACCTGCAGCAGGGCTTCACCGGTCATCCAGGAGTTGCAGAAGTCTTCTTTCTTCCTCTCCTCTTCGGTTCTTTCGTTCCAGTGGTCGACTCTGCTTTCCAAGTCCCCGAGACCTGCTTTTAAACAGTTTTACCCCGTTCATTCCAGCCTGGCTGTCACTCACACAGCAGGGTGGCTGTCCTTACCGGACTGCCAGCTGGCCAATCATGCCAGAGTTAATTCAGGTCTCCAAGGAGACTAAGCACAGGGAGTTACGGGCACCTCCCTCGCATCATGTCCTCCATCCCATTCAGAACTTGATTAACCATCCTTTGGAATGTAGCAGGTGCATTCTTTAATCCAAAAAGGCATTATCTTAAACTGGTAGAGGCCTGCTGGGGTTGGGAAAGCAGTTTTCTCCTTGGCATGGTCTGTCAGTGCTATTTGCCAATAGCCTGAAGTGAGATCAAATGTACTGAGGTACTTGGCTGAACCAAGTTTATCCACCAATTCATCTGTCCTTGGTAAAGGGAGGGCATCTGTCTTGGTGACTGCATTAAGAGCTCTCTAGTTCACACCGAATCTCAACTCCTTGGATCCTGCCTTTGGTACTAGAACAACTGGACTAGACCATGGACTGGTAGAGGGCGCGATTACCCCAAGATAAAGCATCTTGTTGACCTTGTTCTTTACGTGGGATCTTCCATGATCTGACATCTTGTAACCTCTGTTTTTGACAGGTAAACAGTCACCAGTTTGAACATCATGCTGGCCCCAAAGGGACAAGCCTGGTGCTAGCGAAAACAGGGAAGCAAACTGATTTAACAGAAACATGCACTCCTCCTGTTGTTCAGGTGTCAAATTAGAAGAGAGATTAACTCCTTCTATGTTTTCATCTAAAGGCTGGCCTTTGAGTAGGTCAGGTAGATGTTCACTCTCCTCCTCCCCCTGGCGCTGAAGCTAGAAGCAAAGCTCCCATTTCTGGTCTTGAGACTCAAGCCTTTAAATGGTTGGTGTGAAAGACTCTGGGAGCCTCCTTAGGATTGCCTAAGTCCTCCAGATGGTTGACCCCTCCAAGCTTACCCACAATCTTGAAGGGTCCTATCCCACTTGTCCTGTTAGGCCCTCTACCATGTAGGTACCATAACTAAAACTTGCTGGTCTTGAGTAAACTCAACCATGTTGGCCTTCTGGTCATGCCAATGTTTGACCAGAGCCTGACCTGCTTTTAAGTTATCTGATGCTTCTGCCATCATGTGTGAGATTCTCCTCCAGAGACCTATCACATAGTCAGTGACTCTCACTGGCTTGGGGGAAGGAGCACTCTCCAACCCCTCCTTAATTAGGGCCAAAGGGCCTCTAACTGGATGACCATAAAGAAGTTCAAAGAAACTAAATCCAACTCCCTCCTGAGGGACTTCTCCATATGCAAAGAGAAGGCATGGCAGTAGAAGGTCCCACTTTCTTCTAAGGAGTTCCTCTAAAGCACCTATCATGCTCTTCATTGTATGGTTGAACCTCTCTAACAATCCATTTGTCTGAGGATGGTAGGCAGTTGACAACTTGTAGGTTTGTCTACAGCTCTTCCACATGGCCTGCATCTAGTGGGACATAACATTGGATCCCCTGTCAGAGATAACTTCCTTAGGAAAAACTACTATAGTAAAAATACCACGTAGGGCCTTAGCCACAGCCTGAGCTGTAACAGTTCTCATAGGTATAGCTTAAGGATGCATAGTAGCATGGTCTACTACAACCAGGATAAACCTGTTTCCTGACGATGTGGGAGGGTCTAAGGGACCAACAATGTCGATTCTTACCTTCTCAAAAGGAACTCCCACCACTGGGAGAGGCACCAAGGGTGCCACACTCTTGGCTCCACTCTTGCCAGAGGTTTGGCAATTGTGACAGCTCCTACAGAACCTATCTACATCAGACCCCAATTTAGGCCAGTAGAAAAATAAAGAGAGCCTTTCCTTGTTCTTCTTTAAACTTAAGTGACCAGCCAAAGGTATCTCATGGGCTAACTGTAGGAATTGGAGTCTGCTTTTAAGAGGCACTACAAGTCTTCTGTAGTGCCCTGGGATAGACTCAGTCGGTTCACTGTAGAAGAGACCATCTTCCCAGTACACCCTATGCTTCCCTGGCTCTTGCCCATCCAGCTGAGAAGCTGCATGTTGGCAAAGACCTTCAAGAGTAGAAAACTCTCTTTGACCTCTGTTGACGTCTGCCCTACAGGGTACACCTTCAGCCAGTAAAGACTGCAGCTCACGATGGTCTACAGGATCCAGATCTCCAACAGGAGCAAAGTCCTCTTCCAACTCTGATTCCCCAACAGTCCTCTCAAGGATGTCCTTGTTGGTAGCACATGAGTGCTGGCTGGTTTCTTCCTGGAGGTTTTAGGTCACCCCTTTTCCTCCTTCTTTTTAGAAATTGCATTCAGTAAGTCCTGTGGACTAGGAGTTATAGTTTCCTTTATAATCTCCTCTGGAGAGCCCATTAAGGTACTCTCTCTGGCCTTCCTAGTCTGCTCCTGTTTCATGTTGCTGGGAGGCCTGGGGGTGCTTGATAGAACTCCAAGAGTTTTTAAGTCATTCCCCAACAGGACTCTCACAGGTACTTCAATATGCACACTTACAAGTATTTTGACAGTCATATAATTACACTGGATGAGAGCAGGTAACTGTGGAAGTATTTGGCCAGGACCTTCAGAAAGCTTAGTTAGGATTTTGGGTGCCTTAGCAACATCCTCAACTTTGAAAAATGATTAATCAACTACAGTTATGCTGGTCTCAGTATCTCTGAAGGCAAGGGTCTCCTGACCATTCACAAGAACAATGTCTTTGTAATACTCTTTACTATTGTCTGGAATAGAGTTATACACATTTAGGTTCTGATGCTCCCAAAGACCAAGGGATACTAAAGAAACACTGCCTGAGACTTTCATGGGTTCCTCAGCCAGTAAGTGAAGTTTTCCACTTGCCATTGGTACTTCATCCACTGGGGAGAAGGCTAACAAGACAGTGTGGTCCCCTGAAGGTTTACCCTTGCATCAAATGTTTTTTTTTAATGAATGGGGGTTTGTTCTGACCTCCTTCTGGTTTGTCCCCAGAAGGTAGATTTGGTTTCCCTTGTGCTTACCCTTGTTATGTTTGTGGCCCTCTTTTGAAGTCAAAGTATTTGAATTATCTTTGGTGTCTTTCTTGTCCTGCTTCCCCTCATCCTTCTTCTGAGTTACCCCAGAATCCTTGTGAGTAGCCCTGTTGGCAACCCACAAGGCAGCAGCCCTTGCTAACTTCTTTGGATACATTTCCTTAGAGTCAGCCAAGTGCTGTCTCAGCTCAGGAGAGCAGGTATCATTAATAGATTCCCAGGGAAGAGACCAAAAGCTGTAGCAAGACGTTGGTTTAAGCTGTGAGTGCCTTAAAGTCCACAAGCTGTTTCCTTCCCTCCGGATAGCCCATTTTCAACAGCACTCCGATGAAAATACGACCAGACTAGGATGATGTCCAGGTGGCTTGTGAGTTGGTTGTTCCCACCAAACTGAAGTGAATAAGTTAACTTGGAAGGGTTCCACTGTCATCAGAATTTCAGGCAATTCAGACCTGCAGCAGGGCTTCACCGGTCGTCCAAGAGTTGCAGCAGTCCTCTTCCTTCCTCTCCTCTTTGGTTCTTTCGTTCCAGTGGTCGACTCTGCTTTCCAAGTCCCAGAGACCTGCTTTTAAACAGTTTTAAAGACACTTCTATCAGAGTACGAATAAATGAGGTAGGGGACCTCTCTGAGGAGATAATAACTAACAAGGGAGTCAAACAGGGGTGCCCCTTGGCTGCACTCCTCTTTAAATTATTTATATCTGATGTCTCTGAAGCCTTTCCATCGGTGCAATGTTTTCCACCAAAAATAAATGATCAGAATATCAGTTGGAGCATCTATGCTGATGACATTGTTCTAATAGACTCAACTCCTATTGGCCTTCAAAGACTGCTATTAGCTCTCAATGGCTACCTAATGGACAACGATCTAGAAATTAATGTAGAGAAGTCTAAGATCGTGGCAATTGGTGACTCATCCAAAAGACTAATCAGAAAATTTAGATGGAAACTCGCAGACGTGCAGATAAAACACGTTTTAGTGGTCCGCTATCTAGGCATCCAATTTAACACCTCAATCAGAGAACTCAAATGGATGAAAGATTTAAAACAACGCATGATAACTTTTTCACTGCAAGGGGCAAAGTTACACGCCGAATACAGGAAATTTACACTGAACCCTGTATTAACCTTTTACTCCCAAAAAGTGATTCCATCGATCACATTTGGAGCTGAGGCTGCCTGGAATCTAAGTTACAAAATGTGGTCTTCCCTGGAGGGAATGTTTTGGAGACGTATTTTCAAACTGCCAACGAGTGTATCGATGATCTCCATAAGACACGAGCTGGGAATTGATTCCATGCACAATACTGTTGTATGGAAATCTTTGGCTATGCTACGGAAGATGTCACTAGAAGATCCGGTTCCCGCCTACCAAATCTTATCCTTAGACCCTTCTAAATCATATCATGGCATTCTGTTAGAATGGATAACCAGATTAAAACGGAGACTTGAATATGCAGACATAAAATGGAAAACACTACTAGCAACACCGCAAATTGCCAAAAAAAAATTGAGACAATGGAATTGGATCCAAAATTTGGAACGAAGAAATGTTCTGAAAACCTCAATTGATCTGGGACTAGCAGTCAACAGCTTAGATGGACTACCGAAATATCTGCGAAAATTTCCATCAAGGAAACATCGAAATCAATTCTTGAGAGTTCGATTGAATGCACTTAGAACAAAGGAGATTTTATGGTTTAGACACGACACACATGTCTCCAATAATTTGTGCAGGTTTTGTGAACTTTCGACAGAATCATTGAAACATCTGATCACGAAATGCCCACAACTTACGCATTCGCGAACTAGTTATCTCGGGAGCTATGCGCCTATCGACGGTGACACTGAAGGCTGGTGGTACAGGATACTATCGAGTAATAATGTACCACTCACATGTGCAGTATGTGGCTTTCTACAGCACAACCTGAACGATGATTTCCTTATTTCACCAAACACCACTGTTGTATGATAACCAACTTCTTGAAACCAATACACTGGATGCTGTGTTGCGTTGAAAACAATTATACTGAGTATTTATGATTTATGTGAACTGTTTTGGTTTTCTTGATTGTAATTGAAGTTTGAAATTCAAACTAATTGTTACAAATAAAATAAAAAAAATGAAAAAAAAATGTAAACAGTTTTCCCCTATTCATTCCAGCCTGGCTGTCACTCACTCAGCAGGGTGGCTGTCCTTGCCGGACAGCCAGCTAGCCAATCACACCAGAGTAAATTCAGGTCTGTCTCCTAGGAGTCTAAGCACAGGGAGTTTTGGTCACCTCCCTCACATCCTGTCGACCCAAGACACCCTGGTGCCAGAGGAGGGCTTCAGCACTGAAGCCTGCCAAAGGCCAACAAGCGAAGGGTCCAAAATTGGTTTGGCATGCAGGGACAAACACAAGAAGTACCTTTCCTAAATGAAATGGTGAAAAAAGATGAACAGAGTCTGTTTTTAAATATATGTCTTGAGCGCCATATTGAAAAACATGGCTGACCTGATTTTTAGCTACCATTGTTAGCGGTCGGAAAAAATCACAGTAGTTGATTTAAACCACTGCCACCAACCATTTAAAGTAGGAAAGGGTAACAATGTACTGTTACATGAGTGGTTTGATCCAGGGGAAGCTAGGCAACCCATCCAGCACTCTATAGTAAGATAGGGTGTTCTGGTTCAGTAAATTTAAAGAGACTAGTAAAGTCATTTAACTTTACAGGCTCTTTGAGATTGAAGTCAGTCCCAAAGAAGATATTTAAACCTTGAGGAGTCTGAAAGACACCCCTGTGCCACTGCACCGAAGGTGCTGTGTGACACACAGAAAAATATGATGTCACTGGAGTTGTTTTAAAACTCCATAACCAAAGAACACAAAAGTAAAACACACATCAAAATACATGAACAAGTGGGAAAAAAAGCTCACACTTTTACAAAAATTAAATCCTAGAAATCCAGCAAAGTTGCTTAGGGTCTCAACAAGTAAGGCAAATTAGCACATTTGTAGAATTCTCCCTAACCTTCTTGTGATCCATAGCCCCACATTCCCAACAAGTGCCAGGAGTGCGGGGTATGGTACTGGAACCACTGGGAGTCTGCTTTGCAGCAGGTGGACCACTACTCTTACTCCCACCCACAGAGGACTTTTCCCCACTAGATTTTCTAGATTTTTGGGTTTTAGGAGAGGAAGGTTTTTGTTTACCTGACTGTGATTGCTTTGGGTACTCCTCAGCTTGCTGAGAGGTCCCCTTTTCATTGTCCTTGTCCTTCCCACTGAAGTCCTTAGGGACACCCGGTGGGAGACCCACTTGTCAGCCAGGCTGGCCAGCTTAAAGACATCCAAAATGTTCTGGTCAGCAACATACTGACGCAGCTCCGGTGAACAGGCTTCAGAAAAATGCTCAAAAAACAAAAGGTGGGGCAATTCAACTAAAGTTTTCAACTTGTATCCATCAATCCACCCCATCATGTTCATATGTGCAGTACTCACCCATTCAACCCAAGACATATTCTCTCTTTTCTTAAAATCCCTCAACCTTTTAAGGTATTGGGTAGGTGTATTGCCAAACTTGGCAATCAAAGCAGACGTCATGCTCTCACACTGAGCCCTTTCTTCCACACTCAGTTTCAGAATATAGTCACATCCAGTCTGAGGCCGCTTAACAAACACTTAGCCCAATCTGTATTATCTACATCATGAATTACACAAGCCATTTCAAACGTTTAAATCCACTGGAGGATATCAGAACCCTCCACATACACACCAACCAAATGTTTCATAAACTAGGTGGCTGGGGACCTGCCACTCTCAACTGGTGCAGCTGAAGTATCCACTCTAGCTATCTCTATCTGATTTCTCTGGTGCTCAGTGTCCCTATTTTTGAGCGCTACTTGTTGTGACAACTCCTCCTTCTTTAACTCAGCTTCTGTTTCCAACATTTTGTATTGAATAGCTAACTGTTCCCTTTGTCGCCCAATTTTAAAAGTTCAATCTTATGGGCTTCCTCCTGAAGAGCAGTGCTGGGGTTCGGAACAGGGGCAGCAGGAATGGTAGCTTTCCCAGAATCAGATTCACTGGCAACCCCAGGGGAAGGAGCCTCAATGGTTGCATCAGCCCCTTCATGAGCTTCACAATCAATCTGGTATTCCACCAGGGCAGCTATCAGCGCAGCCCTAGACTTATCCTCAAAGTCTAATTCCCTGGTCTCACAAGCAGCTTGGAGAGCCTATAAACTCATCCGACTCAATTTACCATTCAAAATAGATTCAATTGCTTGTAATGCAGTTATCTAGCACACAACTAAACCTCAATTTAACAAAGTGCAGATATTTTGTAAGTGGCACGGTTATACACTGATTCATAAAACCATAAGCATACCACCACTGCCACCAGTGTAAAGACTGAAGGGGAGTGCCTGTACTCCTGCTCTCCATATGGTAGAGAAGAGGCACAGAGGACCCCAGTCAAGATTCTCTATTACGGTAGCAATGGACGAACAATCAAGGCCTAGCTTCTCAGGAGGCGATGAAGGCTGGTTCTTAAGTGCAGTGTAGTCCCCAAGCACTCACAAAGGAAGGAATGTCCAAACACTGTTTTAGTGAAAACACATTCTTTATATAATTAAGGTTCAAGGTTATATACTCAATCACAATAACTCACTTTGTGCTCCGTTAATCTATAAAAGCAAGTAATACACAATCACAATAACTCACTTTGTGCTCCGCTAAGCTATAAAAGCAAGTATATACAGTTCTAAGAGGTACGACAATTATTTTCAAATTTCATTAAAGTGCATCAACTGTTCTCTAGTAAAATGTCACACAAATCAATTAATAAAGGTAACCAACAATAGACATAGGAGGAAAGCAGTTGGTTAGAACAATTGACAGAATACTGGCCCCTACCACTAGACACAATTCTGTGTGGAGATCCGCCCCCCCGGGCAACCTGTAAAATAAAGAGATACTACAAGCCCAGTCCATATATTGTTCAATTAGTCTTATTTCCTTCTAAAGTGTTTCTACCACCCCAATGTACCTGGAATAGCAGAGTTAGGCGTCGATGGATCCTTCTCGAGTGACTCCCTTTAAAGCAGGAGCCACGGATCGTCGATGGGCCTCGAAGAAGGTGAACTTGGCTTTGATGTTCCTCAAAAAGTTTGATGGTGTCGAGGCAGCAGCTTCGATCATGGCGGTGCTCGTTGTCAACAAGTCAAAGACGTCCTATCAGGATGAGGCATCTGTAACGCTCACCTGGTATCCACGGGGACATCACTCAGCCTGTTCTGACCTCTTACAACCTCAAACCCTTCCCTGGAGTCTACTTGACTGGAGACTGGGCCTGAAACATAGGATTGATAGAGTTTAACTCCCTATTGTCTCTGTGTGCTTGAACCCCTTCTTCCCCGGGGTCCAACCCTTCCCTTTGATCCACAGCTCACCTTGTTTTCTTGGAAAGTGTGCTCCCCATCCTGCTTTCAGCGCAGGGGCGCGTTGATTGATGCAGGCTTGTTGCTGCCTAGTTACTTAACTGGCAAGAGTCAGACAGGTAAGTATAATGAGTATTTTGAACAGTTCTCTAACTTCGTTCCTTTCCTTCCTTAGATGATGGCCGGCATCTGGGGATGGCGACGTGCTGCTGAGATGAGTATCGCTGAAGGTGACTGAGAGCGCGATGAGCGATGCAACCCTTTCATATTTGTATTCAACTGAGTTCTTTTTCTGTGTCTTTTAGGTGCTGCAACGTTTTCAGCATGGATGCATTATGAAGAAGAAATTCGGTGAGTAAGCGCGGTATGCAGCGCCACTAGATGTTTCCCCGCTAACCTGGAGTGTCTTTTCATTCTTGCAGATGGATTAGAAGTTCTGGAGACAGAGTTCCCCCAGAGGGGCTGGGATTCAGGTAAGCGTTTGAAGCTTGTACAGTCTTTAAAAATAATCGAAGATTTGCTGAATGCTTACTAGTGCCTTATTTGTGTTCTTTTCCCTTTTCTTCAGGAAGCGGCGTGTCGGGATGGGAATGACACCGCCGAAGATGCCCGCAGAACAGAAGGAGTGATGAATGATGGGCAGAAGCGCCGCAAGGTAAGGCTGTTCCTAATGGTGTTCTTGTTCTTGCAGGAGCTGAGTGCAGAAGAAAGATGCAGGCCTACTGGAGACCGAGCCAAACACGGTGAGTGTCACGCTGCAGGTGCAGAAAATGCAAAGCATGTTTCTCAGCCTGGGCAAGGCTTAAATAGTCACTGGGTATCCCAAGTGTCTCTGGGCTGAACCACACCCAAAAGACTAGACTGCACATGCAGTTCTGGGAACCTAAATATGTGGGGGCTTCCATTTGTACCCATCAATGCACTACAAGTCCAATCCCCAATGTTATCCTATGGGAGTGAGTAAGTCTGGTGCCACAAGCGCCAAGTCTGACTTCAAGTTGGTCTTTGGAGGGATGGAGAGGCCCTTGAGGGCCATGTAGGTGATTGTGGACTGGCTCCAGCCTGACATCTTGGTGGGCTGGGGACATGAGGGGCAGGAATCATGACAGCATGCAGGGCGCCTCGATGTTGATAGTTCAGGACCGCAAAGAGTTTGTGAAGAACTTTGGCCAAGCAAGGGCGTCGAGTCGTCCGGCGTCTCTACAGTCTTTGGGTGGCAGGAAACCCACCAGTGGAAGCTCCTCGGTGCGTCAACAGCCTGACCTTCTCCGGCAGGAAAAGGCAGTCGGAGGTGCGGACGAGCTCATCCGGGAATCAAATGTCTTAATCAATGGAGCGTGCAGCTCCAGTCATCGCTGGCACAGTGTCAAGCGGTCCCTGCTTCTGGGCAACTCGGCTTGGACGGGCCTCCAGTGGTTATAGAAAATCTGCAAACCCTAGTCAATGACGATGGACGGAATGTCGGCGCTTCTCTTTGTTCTCCTCGGTCGTCCCCATCTCCAGTCAGCAGCCTGTCGAGGGTCTGACTTCGAGGGAGCTTCGACGAAGGTTAGCGGTGCTCTATGGTCCCTCAGAGCTCGGGAAGATGGTGCCTAACCAGGTCCTCCCTCGGAACAGTCTCGATGTCAGAGCGGCTTTTAGATTGCGGTGAAGGTAACAGTGGTTAACCTTCTTCTTCAAGTTCAGTGGTCGAGAACAAGCATCAGTTTCCACTTCAGCTTCTGAACAATTTCTAGCAGTGAGAGGCCCCCACATATACTTGTTGATCTCCCATTCATTCTGCTGGGTCACACTCAGGCAACCAATGACTCAGAAGGGCATTTAGCAGTCAGTCAGCCAATCAGGCATACAGTGCATTCGGGCCATTCTCTTCCCTCTCAGACACTCACAACAAGGAATGTGCATTGGGACAAGTACACAGTCATTCAACCCTACACACTGCACTCATACCAGTTTCAGGCAGGGCTGTCTCAGTCATTATGTTTCATACCAGAAACCAGAGATACACAAGAAGTAGTGCATATTGGTCACACACTCCATTCACCCAGGTCCCACCCACAGGGTGTACCCACAACATACAGTCTGGCCTGGACTTCATTACAATACCTTATATATATAACTTCCACCCAACAGCCAGTCAGGGGGAAGGGACAGAGTCAGGGCTTACACAGTCTTTGGGAAAACAAGGTAACAGGCAATAGAAAGCAAGAGGCCACAGGGGCCATCTTGTTTCCTATCAGGAATCAACTGATTCCAATGGCAAGGCCTGGGTATCCCAAAATAGGGGATACTCAGAGAAACTGTCAACATGGAGCTGGTATGGGCTGGTGGCAGCATGGAGCTACCACCAGCCCATACCCTGCTCTCTGGGCCACACACAGGTGCCCATAAACATACACTAGGGGCACAGGGTTGTATCCCCACCCATGGGTGCCATAAGGGTATCCCATGGGTCTGTACAACAAACCAAAAATAGGAAGAGATGCACTGCCAGGAGTTCCACATGGACTCCTGGGCATAAAACAATACAGAACACAAATGAAAAAGGACTACAGGACAAGGACAGGGAGGCCCCATCCCTCCAATGCATATCCAGCTTCACAATGCTAGAGCAAATCTGGTCTGATTCCCATTCTGTTTGTAAATCCCGGATTAACTAGTAGTGAAGGCAGTGGCACTGAAAAAGCTACCCCAGTTTGGGATGCCAGCCCTGCTCCGTAGGTTTGCCATGAGTTGGAGCAGTTATGTGTCTTTTTACTGTGTTCAGCTTGTGCAATAGTGGCTGCGTTATAGCGACCTTTTGTAGACTGTGTCCTTCTTTGGAAACCTCAGTCTTTAACAGTTTTCTAAATGTCAGATGGTCTTCTGATGTCTGATAAAGTTGTATAATTTTTCTCTGAGGATGAAGCAAGCTGTGTTCCACCTCTAGGCTGGCTTTAGAGTCTGAGAAGTTGGAGTTGTATGGGGGCGGTCTGTATATGAGTAGGAACACTTTACTTGGTTGCTGATTTTAAAGAGATTTGTAAACTTTGAAGTCAGTTGATGGTAGTGATGAGACAATGATACAAGTTGTGTGGTTCCTGAAAAGTCCTTCCTCTGTTCTCTATTTGATTGTAACAGTTTAAAGTTGTTTGTATTTGAAGAGGGAGAATGGGATACCCCCCTCCCCCTAATCACATCCAGACCATGGCCTAGAGGATCACGACCCAGACACCATCCACAAGAAGAATTTGTCTATTTACCAGATGACAAAATACCCTGGTTCAAGGACGTACACGTATGGGGAGTATGCCCACCAGCCCGCAAGAACCAGACCGACGTCTGCAAAATGGACCAGCTTGACTAAAACAACAGCCATAAGTATTCACATCGTTAGAGATGCCATGACGACATAGCCAACGGACAAAGACATATTAACGATGATCACTCATGCACTATCCTACACGAAGAACATATTCAGTGCTATGACATAGCGGACTGAAATACACACAAAGACGTGCATCATTGTTATTTTTCACATAGGCCTTTTTATAGCACCGCAGAAACGCAAGACGCCTGAAGAGCATGTGTATATGCTTGCTGATGTTTCCTCGACACCTATCCCTATGGAAATCTATTCTGTACATCTAATACCGCCTATGGCAATTCGTCTTCCCGCAACCTCCGTACCGTGGATCATGTACCGTCACCCGAACTATGCCCAAGTAGGCCGCAAGCAAGAGTCCCCAGGCCGGAGCCTCGCAAACAAAAAGCCTCTCTGAGTAAAATACAAGTGCTGACTATGCAGAACAAGCCCCTATCGAGGCCCACCGCCAAGGCCACGATGTTGCAACTTGCATGCTGCGAGCCCAGCGCCAAGGTTACACCTGCAGATGCCAGGCCCCCATACACAGAATATAACATCTAATGCTCATAATTCTGCTCCCGCTACGGTCTGCACACACGTGACCAAGCCAAACTGACAAGATGACAAGTCTGCGAGACAGAATGCTGCCGAGATCCCACGTCTAGGACACAAGTTGCAACAACAAAGCAGAAAAGATGGATGCCTGCGGCGAATGGGAAAGACCTGCGCACCAGCCTTAAGCAGACCTGTCCATTGTCTACACTAACACATAGTTGCACATTGTTGCTAATGCCAGGTACGCCGCGAGCTGGGAACAACGGTGGTCCAAGAATTGGGGGGTTTGCGGAAGAACCAATCAGAGCACAGGGGGACTTATTGCTGACGCCATTACACTTAGCCAATCACTACGGGTCTCCTTGTAACAATTCAAAAGTAGCAATTGTTAGGGACAGCCGAAGTATACCACCTGATCTGCTCCCTTCCACTAACATCTTTCCATATACAATAACTATACTAACCCTACCACTCGGGGAACCAATCCGAGGTGTTGATAGGTTTTGTGATGTTTTTCCCAGGTGACGCGAGTAGCACGTTATACTGTTGTAAAAAGGGCCTGCGAGCCCACGGAGAGTGAGAGCTTGCTCGGATGCATACAGGCTAAGCGTATCCCTGCCGTTATTCTAAAAAACTGCAGAAGTGCCTTGCTCCTTGTGTGTGTGTGTGTCATACTCTCTCCCTCTCTGGGAACACGGGAGGAGTTGGGCCTCCAAACCCGGAGGTCTGCGGACCGCTCTGCCGGCCCCTTGGAGGCACTGCTGAGATCTGTTTGAGGTCTGCTTCCCCGAGAGCATTGACCAGGGCCTCTTGCTGAGAGGCGGCCCGGCAACGCGGCCCCCTCCACTGTTGCCCCCTTTTGAGGACTACAGGACCATCGCAGAACTGCGAGAAGACCGGACAGTGCAATCCAGATATTGGCCCTCGAGAGCCGGTTGAGAAGTATCCCGCCCGAGGTGGGTGAGTGTCCAGACGTGGTCCAGACGAGGGGAGGTGGCAAGCCGCTTTGGAGCGGTGCATGCAGTCGAGCGGCCCCATACAGCGGGAGAACTTCGTGAGCATGACAGACCCAGCCAGCAATGCAATGTTGTGCGGGAGAAGGGAGGAATTGTGAATAGGGTGGCGGGAGGCGTTAACAGTGTGTTGGAAAAGATTTGGTAACTCAGTGACGACAGATGAGTGAGCGGTGGTTGGACGAGTACGAGAACCGTTTTTCACCGCGTCACAGAGAGAATTGGGTGGAGCCGAAAGGCACTATGTGTGATGGCCAGAGGGCACTGAGTTGTTCGGATTGCGAGCACCTGTAGGGGAGAGGTGTGGTTATCCTATGAATTGGTGTTTTAGATCAATAAGTGGATGAGGATCCCTACCAATTGAGTATTGAAGCACATTAGGTAGATGAAGTTTCCCCGTAGGATGTAGCTAGATTGTTGCCGAGTGCGGAAGAAAATTGGCTGGTTAAGCTCCCCTTGTGAGGAGGGTATCACACACGAGGCTATGCAGCTCGCAGTCCGATTATAAGAGTTTATTGTGGTATTCCTTGCTCCGGTAGTAGCGCGAGGACAGCTGTGGGGTTGTGGGGATAAAGAGTTAGAATCTATAGCATCCTTTTTATGTTATTAGAGGCTCTTACCAGTAACAGTGTGAGGAGTTGGTGACGTCACCCGTAGGACTTCTATAGGATACTGTGACCACCCTGTGTTTATCCAGGGGTGGAAGAGGGATAGTAGCGAGAGAGGATCGGCATAGACGAAGTGGGGAGGAAGAGCACGGGAGGCGCCGACAAACCATGATAAAGAAGAGGGGAGGTGACCGCGCACGGAGAACGCCGGTCACGCTGAACAAGGTGGACAAAAGGGGAGGGAGAGATTTTGAGAGAAAGGAAGTGGGGCGGCTGTACAAGCACGCCACACAGGGTACGCAGCCGCAGGGGGCTTCGTGCACCGTGGCCGTAGGGGGCCATAGACATAAAGTAAGGAGAGAAACCCAAAAAGGAAAAGAAGTGTGAGTTTACAATTGTGTTACTTTTCAGTGGACGATCGGAAGTCCCCAGGTTACGGGGCCAGGCAACGATGGTTAATAGTGGTGGAAAGTAAAGCACGATATAGCAATGTCATATGGTTCGGGGTCTGGGGTGTGGGAAATGCATTAACTACACCACTCCAGCATATGTGTATGACACTTTCGCCATATAAGGAGAAAATTATTAAATACAGTATCGAATGGACACAAGCGACAGATAAAAAAACTACGACACCTTGGCCCCCTAACAGCAGTTTTGATCCATACACCCAACACTCATACACAACACGTACAAGGGAAAGACATTAATTCATCACATATAGATGTTCAATCTATGCAGAATGTTCCAGGGGACAAGGCCGGGGGCAGCGGGTATGTTCGCTGTGGAGGAACAAGGAGGAGAGAAAGGAAGCAAAGAAATAAAAGAGAAAAAGGAGAAGTGGAAGAAAGGGTGAGGGGCATGTCAAACGATAACACACTGGGCGTAGAAGAGGGCAAGAAGGAGAAGAAAGATCGAGCACAGATCCTGAAGTGGAGGTGAAAAAGGAGGTATCCGAAGATATGCCTCTAGTGAAGGTAGTAAAGAAAGAGGAAGGCGGGTTGTACCCAGTAATGGAATTAAGAGAAGCAGCAAGACAGCAGCTGACAGCTGCAGAAGGCTATTCAAACCCTGCGTACAGCCCTCCACCGTATGCTGCTACAGAAAGTTACAAGAGGGGGGAGGAAGTGACAAGCACGGTATGTTCAAGCTCTGCGCAGGCAGGGACGGAAGGAGGTAAGGAAGGTGAGGAGCACATAATAAACATAGGGCCTGAGGAATGGGTAGCAGCACAGGTACTCCTAAAGCTGCGAGGGACATTAACAGTCGAGGAGGAACATGTAGTAAGAACAATGACTAAGGAAGGCACGGGTAACATACAAACAGGGGACAAGGTGAGTAATAAGGAAGAAGGTCAGCTGTCACAAGAAGAGGAAGAAATGTTGGAGGAAAGATTGGCTGAATTGCGGGATGAGCGAAGTGCATTGATCAAACAGCTTGAGCAGGAGGAACAGGGAAGAAGGAAGGAGAGAAAGGAGAATAGGGATGAGCAAGAGAGGATGCAGGAGCGTACGGAAGAGAAGAGAAGGGAGGCGGAGAGGATGAAAGCAATAGCTAAAAGGGTATCCCGCGCAGCACAAAGAGAAATAAAAAGAAGAGAAGGAAAAGGAAATGGAACTATGGAAAAAGAAAATACTATCTGAAAGTTTAAGGAAATATGAAGAAGGTAAATTAATAGAAAGTATACTAAAGAAAGAAAGGGAGAAAAGGGAAAGGAAGGAATAAGATGGGAGGATATTAGCAAAGGTAAGTAGTGAAGTAACAGAAGAACTAAGGAAGAAAAGAGCGGAAATAGGAGGCGAAGTAATGTGGAAGGAGGATGATAAGTGCGGGAGTAAAAGACCAGAACACGACATAAGAGCATACAGGTGCAAGAGTCTGGAAGTGGCTACAAAATCGACGCAGGGAGCAACTGTCAGAGGAAGAGAATATCGGGAAGAGAACCTAATAGATTTAAGGACGGTGACGGTGTGTGGGAAATGCTCAGAGTGGAGCTCATCTCTTCTTCATGAATTTTGTAACAAGGAGGAAGACTTTTCGGCAAAAGGTGGGAAGGATGATAGAAGGGAGAGTTTGGAAAAATTATACATAACACACACAAAGAATGAGTCACCATGGTCGTGCGGAAAGAGGGATGATAATAAGCAAAGTGACAAAAAGGTAAGTGAGGACCAATGCCACCACGTCCGCCACGCCCACTCACACCTACCCCTGCACACACACCATATATCAACAGGCTCAGAGACCTTCCGAGATGCAGGCAGGAAGAGCGGGCAACCACTCTCACTACTAAACGAGAGGGTAACAAGAGAGAGGAAGACAAGGAAAGGGATGACAAAAGGGAAAAGTTCAACATCGACATGATAACAGAGCTATCGTACACTGAGGAAGAGGGGGAATGTATTGACCTCACCCCATGGGGCCAATTGGAAACAAGGGGTTACAACTTAATGCCACTTCTGGAATGGGGAGAGCCCAGGCCACAGTATGTACCCTGGAAGCATGTTGATAAACAAAACATAAAATATAGGCTTCCCTCACTAAATGGAGGGGCAGGGAAATGGATATATGAGTTGGAGAAACAAACTACGGGACAAAAATTTGCGGTATGGGACGTGAAGGGGCTCTTGATATCTATTCTGGGGGATGCTGCAGACGATATTTGGAAAAGGGCAGGCTTCCCAGGGGTCACGGTAGCAGACACATCACATGATGGAGCACCATTCGGCAATTGCCGACATGCCCTGTGGCAGGCCTTAAGAGTTCAATACCCAGACACATCAGACATAGGAGCAATAACATCACGCAAAATGCGTCAAAATGAAGATCCTGTTGATTACATCCAGGAGATTTAGGAGAAATGGCGCCTGGAAACGCAGGAGCAGTGGGATAAGACACCATCTATTTTCTATCATATACTAGTACAAGTACTGCCGGAACCCGTGCAAAGGCAGCTAAAGAAGATAGTGGGGACGGAAGCTAAGGCATGGCCAGAAATACAACTAACAATAGTACACCACTGCAGAATGTGGCAAGAGAAGATGAAGTAAAAGGCGGAAGATAGGAAGGCAGAAGAGGCAACATTGGTACAGAAAAAGCTATCTAAATATACCATGGAGGGAGCATTAATAACAACACCAGTGTCAACCCCCGCACAAGTGGTAGTTCCACACGACACAATGCGGCTACAAGCTGCACCATCACAACAACCGACATAGACCATAACACAACAAATGCCACCACCCCCACCATACACAAACACTGCAAGAGGTGGATACATACAAACAGGAAACGGAAACTGCAACAACTACAGGGGAGGGGTGGAATAATGAGGGGGAACGGATATGGCCAACCTACACAGCAGCAAGGGGGAGGATTTTGAGGTTACTACCATAACGGGCAGCAAGGATACCAGGACAATATGGGGAATATCCCATGGGAAGCATGAGAACCATTGACATGTTGGATATGCGGGATGGCAGGACACATGTCACGCACATGCAGAGTAAGGCTCACTCAACTAGGATGGGTTGAACAAGGGCCCATGGGAGAGCAACACGTTTTCCAACAGCAACAGGGAATCCAACTATGCCTACCGCAACAACAAGTACCACAACGGCAAACACCATTACAGCAGCAGGCACAGACAAACACGCTCCTACAACAACAGATGTTACCAACCCAACAACAGCAGGTTCAACCAGTCCAACAGCTTACACAAATACAAGACAATGCAGTATCGACTACCAATGGACCCCCACAGCAAACACAGTTAGGGAAGGTAACAATAATGGGTCATAACCCATACACTAGAAGTGGTCAGTCGCTATATCCACAATAGGATAGCCCACAGACTTCCTTGATGTGTCCCATCCTAACATTAACACCTAATAGTGCGGAGTAACAATGCATAGAATTAATGATAGGAAACAAAAATATTTCCTTCCTAGTGGATACAGGGGCAACCAAGTCATGCATACTGGAGGGTAAATTGAAAATGTCAGGTGAGGCCATGCACACTCAAGGATTTTCTGGGGCTAGATGGTTGGCTCCATTCACTGATAACATCTCCTTATCTATAGGAGATCACGATATATCACTCCCATTATTGTACTCGAGGCAGTCACCAGTTAATATACTAGGAAGAGACATCATGAGCAAACTGAACATGACTATCTCTTTTATGGAGAAAGGCATAATTTGCTCTACACCAGGAATTAACATGCTCACAGCCCGTCAGTACTGCAGACTTACTGTGGCAAAACAGTGGCCCGGGCTGAACTTGTAGATGCGGAGGTATTCCAGTATGGAACAGACATGGCGATTGCATGGTTGCCTGGGATAGAGGGCAATGTTTGGAGGAGGCCGGCTGCATACTTACTCAGACCACAGACACCAGCAAGTGAAACAGAGGGGCAAATCATTTCAGTAAATATTGACAGCAGCATAGCAACTGCAGACTACTTTGCGGTACATGCCCAAGATGGGGAGGGGAGGGCATGGAGAGCAGTAATAGCGTTGGCGGAGGGATGTAGGGATGAGGAGCTCTTCTCAGATGACAATGGAGAAGGAGAGATGGTGTTTGGGATAAGCATTAACATTTGGTTGAAGGTGACATACAAGCAAGTGGCACAGAAGATGGCTATGGCACTGGAGGCACCTGCCCATACCCGGCACCATTTTTCAGGGAAGACATGGCAGCAGTACTAACATCCTTGTGGACCACTAGTCCATATGACGCCGGTTGCATCAAGAGCGTAGGAGGAGTAAAAATAAAGTTAAAGAAAGGAGCAATATTACCGAGAGTGAAACAATATCCACTTTCTAAAGAAGCAGATGAAGGCATATATGAAACAATAAGTGCCCTGATTGATAAGGGTATATTAGTACCATCAGAATCGCCTTGCAACACCGATGTATACCCTGTGTGCAAGGCGAAGGGAGGTTCTTGGCGTTTCATCCAGGACCTACGTCCTTTGAACAATATAGTTGAAGCAGAATACCCCACAGCAGCTACAATCTTATGTGGGATACCAGCAGAGGCATCACGGTTTACAGTAATTGACCTCAAAAATGTTTTTTTCTCCATACCTCTGCACCCAGATTCACAAGACCTGACAAGCTTCACATACAGAAATGCAAAGTGGAAACACACAAGGCTGCCACAAGGGTACTGTGAATCACCATCCATATTTAATAGAGTGATCCAAATGGATCTCGGAAACATTGAACTGGAAAGCACAGTGCTCCAGTGTGTAGATGACATAATAATCTGCAGCACCACGGAAGAAAAGTGCAGGAGAGACTCAATAAAAATGCTCACAGTACTAGCTGAGAAGGGGTATAAGGTAGAAACAGTGAAACTGCAGTACTGCCAGGAGCAGGTACTATTCATTGGCCAACTAATATTGCAAAAGGGAAGGAACATTGCACCTCAAAGAGCGCAAGCAATAACAAACACACCACAGCCACACACGATAAGGGAACTGCAGAAGTTCCTAGGCTTGTGCAACTACTGCAGGGCATGGGTCTTTGATTATAGCTCATACATAGGACCCCTACTTGAGGCACTGAAGGAGGCACAGAAGGGGGACAAAAGATTGAGATGGACAACAGAAATGAAAGAGGCGTTTGCAGATTTAAAACATGCCATTTCAACAGCACCGGTACTGGCCACTCCAAATTATGAACACCAATTTTTTATCTTTTCGCATTGCGACCCCGCAGTAATGAAGGTTGTACTAACTCAGAAAACAAGTATGGGACACAAACCAATAGCCTTTTACAGTGGACACTTGGACCCTGTCATGTTAGGACATTTCCCCTGCGAACAGAGCCTCGCCGCAGCAGCATTTGCGGTGGAGAAATCGGCATCAATAACAATTTGGTGTCCCACCACAATATTTGTTGATAATGCATTATTCGCCATTTTGAACAAGCCAAATCAACACTGACCACACAGAGGGCATCAGGTTATGAGATTATATTGTCAAGACCAGCACTGTAAACCCAGCAAGGTTCATAGCAGAGGTAGTTGAAGAAGGTGATTACGCCCATGACTGTACACAGGCTATTGATCTATACTCCAACATAAGGAAAGTGGAGGAAGATGCCTTGAAGGGGGAGTGATAATGTTTGTTGATGGGTCCTCAACAATTGATCAGACAGATGGGATAAGAAGGACAGGGGCAGCAGTAGTAACGATCACTGAGGATTGGATGTATGTTCCGGTAAAATGTGTCCAGCTCCTGCAAAATCATTCTGCCCAGGCAGCAGAATTAGAAGCTCTAATTTTGGAACTGAAAGAAAATGACGGTAAGAGAGTAACAATATACTCAGACAGTGCATATGTAACGTCAACGGTGCATTCAGGGTTAATAAAGTGGCAAAGAAGGGGGTTTAGAAGAGCTGATGGTACCCCAGTGCAACATGCACCATTGCTCGCTGAATTGATTGAAGTAATAGATAACCCTAAAGAAATAGCTTTCGTTAAATGTCAAACACACAAATGCAGATGACCCTATCTCCAAAGGTAATGAAACAGCAGACACCTATGCCAAACATGCAGCATATTTCAGAGAAATTTGGACCCCCCCGGAAAAAGATAGAGATAAGGGGAGGGCGAGGGCAAGACAAATGTTAATGAAGGAAGGATATAATCACATTCCCACCACACAAATAATGGAGTTACAGGCGGCAGCACCCATGGCAAAGAAGGAATTATGGGTAAAAAGAGGGTGTACAATGTCCCCCACAGATGCACTGTGGCGTCAAAATAATACAGGTAAGGTGGTTATGCCACTAGCCCTGTTGAATACAGCCCTAACTCAACTACACCATCCAGCACACACAGGAAAGGAAGTGATTGCAGCACAAATAAATGAGGCATGGTTCTGTCCCGAATTAAAAACACATGTAGCAAACTTTATCAGCAAATGCCTAACATGTCAACAATTTACGGCCGGTCACACGCTGCAAGTGATAAAAGGTGCTATACCCCGGCCAGAAGGACCTTTCCTGCACCTGCACATTGACTACGTTGACATGATCAATGTATGTCAAGGGAACAGATACATGATCGTAGTGGTATGCCCGTTCTCAAGGTGGGTTGAAGCTGGGCCTTGCTCTCATGCAGATGCATTCAGAGCAGCCAGGTTTTTAGTGAGAGAGGTTTTCCCCAGGTGGGGAGTTTGTGAAGTTTTGCAGTCAGACAATGGCCCACACTTCGCTAATGAGATGTTTGAGCACATTACCACGCTACTTGTCATAAAGCACAAGTTTGCATGAGCGTACCATCCACACGCTAACGGCATGTGCGAACGCCTGAATGGCCTCCTAAAAGAGAAGATAGCCAAGATACAACAGACAACTAAAACAAGATGGTTGTACTGTCTCCCCCTGGCTCTATTTGAGCTGAGGAATAGGCCAGGGTCGGATCACCACCTCACTCCCCACGAAGTGGTGACCGGACGTCAGATGCGCCTCCCGTTAACACCAGCATCAAGGGCATTTAATGACAATGATAGCTCTGCAAATGTTTTTGGTAATGAGATGTATGAATATGTGTCTTCTTTGATTACTAGCGTTGCCTTTATATCTCAACAGCTCGAGCGCACGTAGGGCAGGTCGAAGATAACCCAACCAGAAGAGACAAGAGAAGAAGAAGAACAACATAGACAGTGGACTTTTGTGGAAGGAGATCAAGTACTCCTCTGTAACTTCAATAGGAGATGGAACAACCCCAGATTAACGGGGCCCTACTTGGTTGAAGCAGTAGCTCACAGAGCTGTTAAATTGCATGGAAAGAGCGTTTGGAACCATCTACATGGCGTCAAGCCCTACAAAGGACAGACCCGCCCTTGCATTGATGACAGGGCCACCGCAAACACAGCATCAACAGCATCAACACCAGACAAAGGAACAGCAACGATAACAAGAGACAATTATGTAGCTGCCCCCAATCCCTCCCCAGTCACAACTACTGCCATAGACTTTGGACAATCCCCCTCAACTCACCCAATGGTTACGAGATCTCAGAACAAACAACAAACCCCCTTACCCCGCTCCTCCCAAACCCCTCCAAACCACTACTCAGTAACGGACATTGTTTGACAAATTGAATAATGCACACACACTGTATAAACACATGCATGTTCTCTCTTCTTTTTTGCACATGCAGGTACCGTGCCTGAATTGTATTGTGTAAAGAGAGACACTACTAACGTTGTGTTCTACCCAAGAGGAGGTGCCAAGGTGCCACCCACTGATAGTGATACCCTTGAAGCCCGTACAACAGTAACAAACAGAAGGATTAGTGTGTATAACAACACGTTCATTTTGGCCGTAGAGTAATATTTTCCCCATCTCCGCGTGCAATTTTGAAAGTGGGGACAGCCTTCGCCTGGGCATTGAACGACAACATACTAGGGGGTGCTTTATAACTAACAACGTAACGCATTTGTTCTAGTTATTTTCAGGCGGGCATATTTAACATCACAAAGAATCAGCTGCAGGACCACAGCACAGGTAAGGAAAAAATGGCAGTGATCTTAAGTATTGTATTAAAGTTGATAGGGTTATTGGTAATAACTGGTCTAATTGGTGCCTCTGTATGGCAATCACACTATGCTTCTTGGATTATGGCTGCACCCAAATATAACAAACCCCCTCCCACAGCTGCAACAGAGACGGTATCAGGTGGTACAAGTAATAAGAGAAGTAGTAGGAATAGAGTAAAACATACTACATATGGGGGTAATGAGGGAATTGACACATACCTCACTGATTCAGCACAAGTCACGAACAACATGTGGTACCAGCACATGACCAAAATTGGTAATGAGACAACAAAGGACAACTGCTATGTGTGCTTGTTGGTCCCGTACACCATGAGTGCATCAAGAATGTTTGTGGCTACTGAGAACTGGAATGCCTGATTTATATGGCCCTGTTCCAAACAAAAGGAGGATATAAGGGAACCGTGGTTACATTACAATGGAAAACGAGAGACACATACCCATATTAAAATAATTTCATCAAAACATTAACCATGTGTAACAGTTATCGTCAACACACTCAAGCGTACATATACATAATGGAAGGGCCAGATAAAGTAGAAACGAAGAAGGTGACGTTGAACTACCTGCCGTGTGATTGGTATGCAAGTGAGGTTGCTGGTGAACAAGGATGCTGGGAAAGAACTCTGATTATAATATATGGAAGAATATACACAAATGAAGGATGGACAGAAGGAGCAGTAGGAAGTAACGTGATAATGAAAGAGAATGTTAACTCCATCAACAAAACAAACCACAAGTGTTGATTGATGTGGGTGTAATATATTCCACTGTTAACATGGCTGGAGAAGGACGATGAGCCCATAACTATATTACCGTTAACTGCTCCTACATTGTGCTACCAACACGTAGGTGATGTTGACGTCAGTGACAATAAGAACTGTAAAAGTATTGTGTTGATTCCTGAGGGGGTGCGGGAACAGCTGTACTAATGGATGACTATTGGGCCTGTGGCAATAAGGCATATCACAAACTGCCACCATCATGGAATGGGATATGCACTATGGCACAAGTTAATGTGCCATCATTGGTTGTACCTCAGAAACATATCAACATGGACAACTTCCCCAAGATGGACAAATGGAACAAGAGGAGGAGAAGATCTCTGAGGCTTGCAGAAGATACAGAAACGCCTACCAGAAACATATTCTCAAGAGCGAAAAGACAGGGAGAGCCATTGACAGGTAACTACCTATGGGGAAGATCGGAAATGGCATTCACTTCAATTCCGCCAGAACACAGACTATTCAGCAGAGTAGCAAAGTTCTTCTCATTGATAATACACCAAGGACTGCAGGCCTATGCAAACGCGAAATGGCTCCAAATAACCAGATGGGAGCTAATAATGACCATTAACGCAACAGTAAGTAGGTTCAACGCCATTAAAGAAGAACTGAGGGCGGTGAGAATGGTAGCACTTCAGAACAGATACGTCTTAGATCTCCTCACGGCAATGGAAGGAGGAGTTTGTGCAAAAAATTGGACAATCATGCCGCACAGTTATCCCTGCCAACAACGCTGACAATGGTACAATTACAGGAGCAGTCTCCAACCTGGCCCTTATGCATTTGCAAATGGCTGATGAAAGTAAGGGAGTTACAAGAGATGGCAGCTGGTTCTCATTATTGTGGTAATGGATGCCTCCATGGCTCTCGGACAGCCTGAAGCTGGTAGCAGTGTGTATTATTTTGGCATTTACTGTATCAATTGTGGTGAAATTATGGAAGGGAAGAAAAACTGGTGAAAAGGACGAAATGATGGAGATGGTTGGTATGCACGCTCTACTGCCGTCTGATGATGACCAACACAGACTTAATTATAAAGGAAAGGGAGAAGTTACGCAAGCAAATTCTTGACAATCACATTGACCTGCCATCTGTAAAGGTGGAGAACCCATGGAAACCGAAAAGATATGTTGGAAAATGGGTATACTGTAAGCCTGGCGGCGGCTGTAACAACAGCCATAAGCATTCAATCGTTAGAGATGCCATGACGACATAGCCAAGGGACAAGGACACATGTACGATGATCACTCACGCACCATCCTATACGAAGAACATATTCAGTGCTATGACATAGCGGACTGTAATACACACACAGATGTGCATCGTTGTTATTTTTCACATAGGCCTTTTTATAGCACCGCAGAAACACAAGACACCTGAAGAGCACGTGTATATGCTTGCTGATGCTTCTTTGCCACCTATCCGTATGGGAAGCTATTCTGTACATCTAATACCACCTATGACAATTCGTCTTGCCGCGACCTCCATACCGTGGATCATGTACTGCGCCCCAAACTAAGCCCAAGTAGGCCGTAAGCAAGAGTCCCCAGGCCGGAGCCTTGCAAACAAAAAGCCTCTCTGAGTAAAATACAAGTGCTGAGCATGCAGAACAAGCCCCTAACGAAGACCCACTGCCAAGGCCACGATGTTGCAGCTTGCATGCTGCAAGCCCAGCGCCAAGGTTACAGCTGCAGATACCAGCCCCCCAGACACAGAATATAAAATCTAATGCTCATAATTCTGCTCCAGCTACGGTCTGCGCACACGTGACCAAGCCGAACTGACAAGATGCCAAGTCTGCTAGACAGAAGGCTGCCGAGATCCCATGTCTAGGACACAAGTAGCAACAACGAAGCGGTAAAGATTCATGCCAGCGGCAAATGGGAAAGACCTGCGCACCAGCCATAAGCAGACCTGTCCATTGTCTATACTAACACATAGTTGCACATTGTTGCTAATGCCAGGTACACCGCAGGCTGGGAACAGCGGTGGTCCCAGGCTTGGGGGCTCGTGGAAGTATCAATCAGAGCACAGGGGGGCTCATTGCTGACACCATTACACTTAGCCAATCACTACGGCTCCCCTTGTAACAATTCAAAGTAGCAATTGTTAGGGACAGCCCAAGTATACCACCTGATCTGCTCCTTCCACTAACATCTTTCATATACAATAACTATACTAACCCTACCACTCGGGGCACCAATCCGAGGTGGCGATAGGTTTTGTGATGTTTTTCCCAGGTGACGCGAGTAGTGCGTCATACTACTGTAAAAAGGGCCTGCAAGCCCACGGAGAGTGAGAGCTTGCTCGGATGTATACAAGCTAAGCGTATCCCTGCCATTAGTCTAAAAAACTGCAGAAGTGCCTTGCTCCTTGTGTGCGTGTTTCATACTCTCTCCCTCTCTGGGACCGCGGGAGGAGTTGGCCTCCCAACCCGGAGGTCCGTGGACGGCTCTGCCGGCCCCTGGGATAAGCACCCCACCTGCAATAGTGGCTGCGTTATGGCGACCTTTTGTAGACTGTGTCCTTCTTTGGATTGTGACTAGTTCTCTATCTTGGTGTACTGAAACCTCAGTCTTTAACAGTCTAAATGTCAATTGGTCTTCTGATGTCTGAAACTCTTTGTGATAAAGTTCTACAATTTTGCTCTGAGAATGAAGCAAGCTGTGTTCCACCTCTAGGCTGGCTTTAGAGTCTGAGAAGTTGGAGTTGTATGGGGGCGGTCTGTATATGAGTAGGAACAATTACTTTACTTGGTTGCTGATTTTTAAGAGATTTGTAAACTTTGAAGTCTGTTGATGGTAGTGATGAGACAATGATACAAGTTGTGTGGTTCCTGAAAAGTCCTTCCTCTCTTCTCTATTTGATTGTAACAGTTTAAAGTTGTTTGTTATGTCATGTTATAAGTACTTATTACACACGTGTATGCCCGAAGGCACAATCGCTTGGGGTAGTACATATCAGAACCACAGAGAAAGTGCCAAAAATAAAATCAACAGAAGAGTGTAGTCTTGAGAAGACATCGGAAGGCCAAATGGTTCTCAATGGATTTAAGCTTGAGGGGGAGATTATTTCACAGCCTACCCGCAACCACAGAGAAGGCTCTACCACCCACTCTCTGGAGACGGTACTCGGCAACCACCACTAGTCGCTCACTACTAGACTGAAGGGCCCGGCTGGGAACATAAGGCAGGAACGTATCCTGAAGAAATGCCGGCTCTACTTGGAAAACTGTACGGTGATCAATGCACAAAGACTTAAAATTAATTTGTTGCTGCACTGGCAGGCAGGTGACGCAGTACTGGACTGATGTGGGTACCATAGGGGGTACCAGTCGCAACTCGGGCAGCTAGATTTTGGACAAGTTGCAGGCGTCAGACCAGTCAGCTGAGACAAAAAAAGGCCATTACATTAGTCTATCCTACTTGAGACTAATGCAGTCACCACCGCAAGGCGCAGACAGGCTGGAAGAAAGGGCAAAACTCGGTGGAGAACTCGCAACAGAAAGTGACGGGACTGGCACACAGCACTAACCTGTGCCGCCATAGACAGTCATGAAGACAAATAAACACCCACTACTGTACCTGGAATATGAAGGGAACCAAAAGAAGCAGGCCAAAAGGAAGAGGACCATGATTCGGGGGTAGCAGAGGATTCCACCACCAAGACCTCTACCTTGTCCCTGTTCAACTTGAGCCAGCTGGTACTCATCCACTCCCCCACGGCCAAGAGACAATCATACAAGCGAGACGACACACCGTCCTGTTTGGGAGGGGAACAGCGGCTGATACCTTGTCGTTGTCCAATAGCAATATTTCTGTTAGAAATAGACTATCTGTTCCACCTTGGGGTCAGTCTGTTATGCATACTGGCCTGTGTGGAATGTGGTCTTTTGAGTTTCTTGTCATGAGAGCAGTTTGAAGTGTACTGTGCTTGCATGTTGTTCTTTTTCAGAGAGCCACCTTTCCAAGTGTATTTTTGGTGATGTGATGTGATGTTCTATTATGCGGAGCTCTCTATTCAGTACAGGGGTTTTGTGGATAGTTCTAGTGGTATTTTCCACTGGGCCCGCCCTTTTAGTCGGTCCTTGTGTTGCTGATTAGGAGATGTTGTTGTCAGAGAGATGTTGCGCACTGTAGAAGATCTATTTTTTGTAAAAGGGTTTTCTCAATGGGTGTTAATGGTGGTTCTGTTGGGTTCTTAAATTTAGAGAGAAATAGTCTGGTCTTAGCCATCTCCTTATAGTTGAATCCTTTGTTACCTTGTCTTCCCATCTTATCAAGTTTTCCTTTTTGTACCATAGTATTGTCTTAAGATATTTGGCGCAGGTATAGTTCAGATGTGTGTTGGTTGCATACTCAGCCTACTGTTTGTTATGACTGGATTTCTATACTATGGCGAGATGGACAGATCTATAAGAGGCTAACTTAGTTTAGTGACAGGGACAACCCTGAGACCTGTAGCCAAACCAGTTCAAGGTAGCTAGGCGAGTGGTCAAGGATAAGTCTCAGGAAGGATGTGCCTAATAAGGAGTCCTCAAAACACACAGTGAAATGTCAAAGAACACGCTTAGACAAACAGTTATAAAAATACTTATTTATTTATGGCCATATAAAACTATGAAAAATGACTACTAGCGTGTAATATTATCACACAAACTAAATACAATCACTGGAGTACAAAATACATAGCAAACCCCTGCAAAGAAAAGTAGATATTAGTATGCAGCACTACGGGTCCACAGAGATACAACAGCAACTTTAAATGTCCATGTATGGGGCCTTGTGCCCAAAGGTTCACCAAAATTCCATGCAATTTTGTGAGACGGGAAAACGTTAGTGGAGGGCTTCTGGGTCCCATGAAGAGTTTCAAGGGGTAGAGGAGAAGTTGTTCTAGTGAATCAAAGTGCCCACCACTTTCAGGAAATGCTTGCACAAGCAAGACATGGCAAATCCAAACTGTTATAAAACTTCATAAAAGTTACCAAACTTTTAAAAGGCAGATAGCGGGTACCACACCCTCCTTCCCGACCCCCCTAGACTCACCATGTTCATGGGGAGGTCTGTGCATAAAGGTTGCAGCATCACGGCAACACCAGGAGCACAGAGTGTTGCAGGACTGACATCTGGCATGGCGCCTCCCCTCAAGATGGCGGCCGGTCAGGCGCTAGTCAGGCATCACAATGACAGTAAACAGAAAGTGTTAACAACCACTTCTGGTTCGGCGCTACATAAGAGCCCAGAAAGAAACCATCAGCCTCTTTGCAACTGCTGACTTCCAGGAGATGCATAGAAGCGCTACACACTGTTCTTTGACAATAAATTCTTCACGTTTCAGGGCAAGTTAGTAAAACACTATGTTTTTATAGTTAGGCGCTATTTATTTTATACACATTTTGTTTGAAGACTAATACAACTTAGAGGGTGGGGAGCACCAAATATAGGAGATAGTACTCCTACCCAGAGACTGCTATCTGGGGCAAAGGGTTTGCCTTTGTCCTTTCCGTGATCCTGCCTTTATCACCTTCCACTTCACAGTCGGTCTGCCTTCAGCAAAGTTAAGGCCTTATATATACGATTTGTACATTTCCACTGCTGTGAATGCTCCCTTGATTCCCTTTGAACCACTCACCCTTACCTTTCTTCCCTCGGCCTAGTGTTGAATTCTACCTACTCCACCACTGTATGGTACCCAATACATCCTCCAAGAACCTGCTCCATCGACCTTACACAAGGCAGCCATACCATGTTCTGCTGTGATCAGTATTAATCTTTGCACAAAACACAAAATCAACTAATGTCTTTGATATCACCTCGAAGGGCTGTGCCTCTATGGTACACTCCTAAAATTCCTCAAACCCACAAAACGTAATCATCAATACAAAAGACAACACCTGAACACAAAATCACTGTGTGCTCTTGCGCATAAACATACATTTCCAAAACCACACCCCCTCCTAAATGCAATCTCCACCCAAATCTATTTTTTAACATTCAAAAATGTGCCTCTACCAGTTGCTGCTGATCACTCAATACCATGCATCTATGCAATGCAAAAACAAATCAAAATTCTATAACTTTTGAATGCTCTCTGCCTCTCGTCCCTTACCACGGATACGGGTACGTTGTTTGCTAATGCAGGACCTTCTACTCTCATTTCTAAAGCAGCTCTGCTCCTCTCTCATTTACTGAGGGATGTGTACACTTCACTTATCAAGTTTTAAGATTATGTGACATCACTGCTCCTCGCTACAGGAGCTGTCTTCAATTTCAACTAAAAGAAAACAGAAAATATGGCAAAACAAATCATAGCTCACACAGTCATTCATTACATTTCCATTTCCGCATTTATACTTACTTCCCTGTAGTTCTCGGATCAGGAGTATTGGCTCACTATGATCATCAATGTATTCCAAGGCTGCCTCTCCCCACAATCAATCCAAAAGAGCCAAAACATGAGTGCACAAGCAAAACAAACATGTATTCTAACAGCCCAAGCAGGGAATCATCTAAAAGACATTCAACTACAAATGATAAGATAGCCGGTATATAGCAAATTACAGAAAAGAGAAGACAACAAATGTTACAGATTGATCACAGTTTTGAAGTCTCCCATTCGACATCGTCATTTGGACTATAGGTGTTTCCATACATTTCCTAATTCTATTGGTATATTCTAACCTTGTGTCTGAATTAAAATATTAAACTTTTAATTAATTTGCATTGAGATGATCTCCTTTCACACGTTTACTGATTGGAAGGCACTCTCCTAAACTTGTTTCATTGAAACTTGACTTGCAATTGGTTGTTCTAGGAGGAGTATCTGGAGAGTGAATGACTAGGTACATTTCGACCAATCCCTTTGTGAGATGTGACAGTGTGACATTGAGATTATAACGTTTACATATTTTGCAACTGACCTAAGTGGCTAGCACCCTCTTACCGTTCTCACCATTGTGAACTGTTCATCGTCAGTTCACTTTGCAACTCGTCATTTGCAACTTGTCATTGGTAGCATTACTTGAATGTCCTTCCTTTCTCATGATTTCATCTCTCTTGCCTCTGACACTATGTGCTGGGGCTCAGCAGCCTACAAGCATTCTCTTCCAACAGCATGGATATGTCTATATATATATATATATATCTATATATATTACATGGACGTGCTAGCGTCCATGTAGTTATGGTTAAGTTGGTGTTTCCACAGGAAGAGCATTTTTTGGTTGGCTTATAACTTCGCTCCCTCTGCTCTGGACGAATCCTCACCAAACTTTGCAAAAAAAAGTATATGGCCCACTCTGATTTTTTTTGCAAAGATTGGAGAGGTTTGGTCCAGGGGGGGCAAAGTTATAGGGGCAGTCCCAAAACTTTTGTTTTTTTCCATAGACATAATGGGAAAAAACTTTGCGCATGCCTACAGCCCAAATCGCTGAACGGATTTACACCAAATTTGCGGCAAGAGCGGGGGCTTGGTCCCGAAGGTGTGCTTTTGCAAATTTGGTGCGAATCCGTCCAGTAGTTTTTTTTAAAATGACCAAAATGTAAGGCAAAAAAATTAGTGATATCTCTGTTCGCTCCGCGGACAGATTTCCCGGTTCGCTCCGCGGACAGTGCCCTGATTGGCCGAGCGGCTTGCGTGATGTCCCCAGACATGCGACGTGTTCGCTGATTGGACGGCGCGGTGCGTGAAACGCGTCAGATTTTCTGTGGCGCCCGTCATCTTGCATTCGTGGACGACCGCGGACAGCGCAGTGAAACTTGGATTAAAAATTGTATTTAGTGGAATGTGTTGGTGTGTAAGAGTGTTTGGGGAGGGTGGGGGAGTATGCGATAGGTTCAATGTTCTGTTTTTTTTATATGCTAGACACTTTTGTTGTGTTCTATTTGTCTGCGGACTACACGGCTGTTCTGAAATGTTCTATATAAACTAAATGGTGGGGTGTTCTGAGGACGGAGTATGTGTCCGTTTTGTTCGCAAGCAAGCTAAAATTGAGCTGAGAACACTCGCGGTGTCCTTAAATGTTCGTACATAAACAAAATGGGGGTGTCCTGAGGACGATGTCCGTATTGTACTCTGGCAAGTTGTATGTGTTCTAAGAACACTTGCGGTGTCCTGAAATGCTCTGATTACTTACTGGTAATCTTCGTTACTCCTAGTCCTACTCTTCCTCATCACAGTACTGACGACCCTCCTCACCCTCCCTGCGGGGAAGGTCCCATGCTCCGGCTTGGTAATATGAAACTGAGTGATGTGGAGGTGGTGGAGGAGTTATAGGAATTTAAAGAAATAGAAGAAGGTCCTGTGTCGGAGGCAGGGGCCTCATGAAGTAAGTACTGGGACAAGGAACAGTGGATGTGGAGGTAATGTTTGCAATTAAACAAAATGGGGGTTTTCTGAGAACGCTGTTTGTATTGTTCGTTGTCAGGTTGAAAGTGTTCTAAGAACCCTCCTTATGTCCGTTGACATTACAATTTCCTATGGGCCTTACCCGACTTTTTGTCCACTAAACAAACGATAAATCAGGCTGCTGTGCGCCGACATTATGTGATAATCCTATCACTTGCCCCATCGACCTGGCTGACCTGCTTTTGTGACAATAAATCATATCTCCCGCCCCTAAGCCTGACATTATCAAAGCATTCATATTCCCTGTCTCTCTCCGTGACGGTACAGGGTATGTAGCCAAACGCACCCAGTCGTCTCCAGTCCTACGCGACTTTACACAGAACCTGGAAAACAACACAGATCATCTCACAACACAGCGCGCAACAATTCGGAATATGAAACTGTGATTTAAAAGCAAACAGCAAGATTGTACATTTCGTAAAGTACTTTTATTTGACATCAAATGTTTAGAGAATATTCAGCGATTTGCATTTGTCTTTGCTGTCGATCCGCAAAAGTTCATCTTGAGTCACGCGCTGTTCCTTTGCGGTACACAGGGTGTTGGTTTATGATAAAAGAAGCACAATGGTCGCACTGATAATCGGAAGGCTGTTCCAACAACGAGGCATTAGACCACCATAATGGTTGGTATGTTGCTTCTAGCCGCTAGTATTGCGTAAGGGCATATTGGTCCTTGGCGATTGTCCCATAAAATGGTGAGGGTCATGAAGTTGTTTAGAAGTAGCTGCACCTGGGAGTTAAAAAATCCATCGGCCGGGGTCTGAAAATCGTGGCATTGATAGTAAGGAAGGACGTACCTGTTTTAAAAAACATAAATTAGTCTCACCAGCCGATCTTCAGTAAAAATATTCATTTTATTTATTAGGGTGTGAAACTATTTGCTAGCAAGGATAGTGCAACGGAGTATGTTAACTTATTCCCATTAACCCGTCCTCTGCCTTTTTCAGAGCCCTCTAAGCGACAGGGGACCAATTCGGCAGTGATAGTGCGCGGTAGAAAACACTATGCCACATTGAACGAACAAGTACAACTTAACCGGGCTTTAACGCCACGCTATTGTTATTATATTTCGGTATAAAATAATCTAAAGGGTTACTTACATTATATTGACATTTTCCATTGTCTAAGCGTGGTGCAGTCCCAAAATACGACTCTGTATGTGCCAACAATCTTTCTCATAGTGATATAATATATAAAAGTGGTTTCGTTTCAGAAATTTCATTCTTATCGTTTCTTACGTTTTTGCAACACTCCTTCAAAAGAAGTCAGCACGATCCCTGTCTGTCAAGGTCAAAAAACAATAGAACCTTATAGTGCGAGTCGTGGGCCTCTCCGGCACGCGAGTAAAAAATGGAAGCAGCTGACCTTCACTGTAAACGACCATAAATTCTTAGTTTACAACATTCTGTGTACAGCCATCTCTGAGAAATTGCGTTTTACACTCCATCTTTGTATATTGTTTGCATGCTAATAAAAAAACTTTGTTAAAGGGACGTTATAGTTCCAAGTAAAACCGAAAACCCACCGAAATTCACCAGTTATGGTATGGTAAGCTAAGCAACCATAACTCGCGCCACCACCG
Organism: Ambystoma mexicanum; assembly: GCF_040938575.1. Lineage (NCBI taxonomy): Eukaryota > Metazoa > Chordata > Amphibia > Caudata > Ambystomatidae > Ambystoma > Ambystoma mexicanum. Next base: position 82,785,328 of record NC_090935.1, on the reverse strand, counting down.
TGCACTGCTAAGACTAACACCCAGGACATCAAAGATGACATCACAAATGTCATTGATGACATCACTGATGACATCACATGTGTATGTACTTTTCATGAAAAATGTGTACAAGGGATTCTTATTATAATGTTGCGAAAAAAGTGTCAAGGATCATTGCAATAAATATCATACCCTAATTAGTGCTTTGAACGATGCATTGATATAAATAGCATTCTATTATGGGGTTCTATCTAGTATGCTAAGCTACTAATGCAGAAACATAGCATTGTGTGCAGCGTACAAGATGAAGATATAATATTCGTAATGTTAATATGTTGAATAATGAAATGATAATTGTTTTATTAATAGATTTTTGTGTACTCTGAAATATGTAATAAGTATCTAATATACCCATGTATCACATAATTGCATTACTATAGAGAAAACACGAGACAAGAACACATACCAATATACATATACATAGGGTAAATAGCAGCTTTGAAACAGAGAAATCATTTATTTGCTTGAAAATAATGCTGTCTTTAAAGCTTGTGTCTTCCCCTATGTATATGTTTCATATGATGTGACTGGACTCTAAGGGAAATACTATAAGAACCTACTTGTAGGATACGTCTACAAATAAAATACAATTTTTAGTTTATGACTATTACTGAAGAAAACCATGTGGCCTAGATATGTCAGCAAAAGAAAAAAGAGTGAGCCAGAAGAACACTTGCGGTGTCCTGAAATGTTCGTACATAAAGAAAATGGGGGTGTTCTGAGGACGTTGTCCGTATTGTTCGCTGGCAAGTTGCATGTGTTATAAGAACACTTGTGGTGTCCTGAAATGTTCGAAAATAAACAAAATGGGGGTGTTCTGAGGACGTTCTCTGGTAGAAGGGTTGTCCAAGAGTTACGCGGTCAGTGGACACCGCGGCTGTCTGTGGACAGGGCATGCTACATCCGGGGTTTTCCAGCAAATCCAGCATGGAAAGAAGACTGTAGTGATCAGCCAATCAGATTTGAGGTTGTGGATTTGTGTTGAAAGAGACTGTGTGTAGTGAAGATGGCAGAAGTGGAGAAAGTCAGGGTGTTGGTGCTCGGAGATATGTTTGTGCATGGTTTACAACAGTATGCTCAATGCAGGCATGTTGCAAAGAATTTTGATGTTAAAGGAGTGGAGGTCGTGTGGAGCACTGTGCCTGATTGCAATGTACAGGGAATTGCACAAGTTTGTGAAGATATGGGCAGGATCAACAGTCCCCATGTGGTAGTTTTGCACTATGGTGCTTTCCGTTTGGGCTATGTCAGTGCCCCTACTTTGTTGGCAGATTTGGAACACTTGGTTGAAGCAGTAATGAACATCCTTCCAAATGCCAAAGCAATTTTTTCTGGATTACTACCTAGGGTAATATGGGACAATAGTTCTGTTTTTTGTCCTCAGCAAAACAATGCTAGGTGTGTAATCAACCGAGGCATGTGTGCCTTCATGCTTAGAGCTCGTATGTTCTTCTGTAATAATGAGAATATTGATTTCAGTAATGCTGTTTATTTTAAAGAGGATGGCATTTCCATTTTATGGGAAATGCCATGCTGTTTTGGAATGTAAGGGTTGCTTTGAAGAAGGTTATGTGAAAATTTTAGGAGTAAAGTAAGAAAAAAAGAAAAAAAAATACAAAATAACAGGTGTCTGTCAGGCATCTGCAAACAAACCAAAAAAAACGGCTCTTTTCAGAGCCAACCTCAAAGGGGAAATAGGGCTCACTATTTAAATTTACATTCACCACGCTCAAATTTTCGATATGTCCGCGGACATGGCTATAGTCCGCGGACATCGAAATCACTAGCTAGGGGTGCAGTATGTTCTATGTTACATGTATATAAAGTCAGGGATATTATGGTTAAGTTGTGCTACTAAAAACATGAAATTCAGTAAAAAAACTTTGTTAAAGGGACGTTATGGGTAAGTTGCGCTACTAAAAACCTATGAAATTCAGTGAAAAAACTTTGTTAAAAGGGACGTTATGGTTATATTGCGCTACTAAAAACCTATCAAATTCTGTAAAAAAACTTTGTTAAAGGGACGTTATGGTTCAAAGTAAAATCGAAAACCCCCTGAAATTCTGCAGTTATGGCAAGATAAGCAACCATAACTCGCGCCACCGTGCACTGCTAACACTAACACCCAGGACATCAAAGATGACAACACAAATGTCCGGCAAGGACAGCCACCCTGCTATGTGAGTGACAGCCAGGCTGAATTAATGGGGGAAACTGTTTAAAAGCAGGTTTGTGGGACTTGGAAAGCAGAGTCGACCACTGGAACGAAACAACTGTAGAGGAGAGGAAGAAAGAGGACTGCTGCAACTCCTGGACAACCGGTGAAGCTCTGCTGCAGGTCCAAATTGCCTGAAACTCCAACGACAGAGAAGCCCTTCAAGGTTAACTTCTTCCCTTGAGTTTGGTGGGAGCAACCAACTTGCAAGCCACCTGGACACCATCCTATTCTGGTCGAATTTCTTCAGAGTGCTGTTGAAAGCCAGATAGCCAGAGGGAAGGAAACCAGGGGGACTTTAAGGCACTCACAGCTTAAACTGATGTCTAGCTTCAGCTTTTGCCCTCTTCCATGTGTAGTTCTTCAAAACCTCCCAACATCCTCCTTCTTGTCCCCACGACTGAAGGTCAGGAACAGCGAGATCTGCTCGAACTGCCAGGAACAACTGCCTCAGCTACAGCATTCTTCATTGACAAAGTACTGTGCAAATGCGGTCCGGAAATCTTTTCGCACATCGAGAGTGCATGGAACTTTCCTCAACTGTGAAGGTTTGTCCTTCCCTAAACATTCATCAAACATTTCGCCTAGCCAAATCCAGTAAAAATCATTGGCAAAGACTTAACCGCTATCTACCAAAACTATGCTATCCTATACAAAAGACTCTGAACCATTGACTTTGGCCCAGGCCTGTTGAGAGAAATTGCTGGTTGTATTTAACTGAAACACTTTGCCCTGCCTATGAATTTATTTGGGCTGTCTATTCTTATAACCTTGTCTTTTCCCTCCTTTTCTAAGTATCTGAAGTGCCATTTTCCTCCCACTTAATTGTGGAGCTAAACTTGTTCAGTTACTTAACGGTTGAATTTTTGTGGTATATTAGTGTGTGATATTGAGCTGCTTGTGCTAGTGTAATGTTTTCTAACTAACTGAGTAAATAAATGTATATTATTTTACCAAGAAACCTTGAGTAAGTGTTTATTTGAATCATTGTGTTTGTTGGTCCTTTGTGTAACTCATTCTACTGCTCACTTACACTCATAAGCTAAGTCTGGCTGCACAGCCATCGCTACCACTTTACCGTGTAGTACAATCTTGTACCAAAGGTGAAATTGTGCTTACACTTGTAGTCCTAATTCCCTTTAGTGTTCACCAAGGGTACATCAGGTGATTCTGCCTAACATAGGGGAGTGCCTAGATTAATTAATACAGAAACCTAAATCTATTTTTCAGAACTTGAAGTATTATAAACAGATACTTCTGAACCTCAAAGTGAAGAACTGAGTAGACACTCTGATCATGAAAAGATAGGAAAGGCAGACACAATACAAGCCCTACAAATGAAGTCTATGTCTAGCATAGACAGACATCCTCCCCTAAATAGAGAGGCAGTCCTTAATCTATTACACAGAATTGTACACTTAGAGAAATTAATAATGAATACATTGTAGTGGTTGATCAATTACAAGACAGGCTCAATGTTAGCTTAGAACTGCATCAACTAAAGATCACATATTGTGATATGAGGATGACCTCTTTAAACTTGGCTATTGCTGTATGGAGGTAGGCATGCCAAAAAAAGTATAAAACACAGTGTATGGATAATATTGAACACAGATATAAACAAAACATTCCGAAGAAACTAGGGGTGTGTCTCTAATATATAAATAAAGTAATCACATACTAAAGACCACGCATCCCAACTCAGCAAAAGAAACCCGATTAATCTGATGGATACTGGCAATGACTTCCCAAGGTGTTAATGACTCATTTTTCACAAATTAGTCAATATCAATAACTTGATTTGCTCGTGGAACACATGTGGCCATGCACACCTGTCAGCAGAGGATGGTCTGTTGTCTAACAATAACCTTTATAGCATTGTTGCTCTCCAGAAGACATGGATGACAACCATGTGTGAAATTGATGGTCATAGTACCTCGCAGGTCCTAGCTGCTAAGGGGCCTATTGGGCGACCAAAGACTGGTCTTATGATCACAGTGGGACATCCATGGACAATTGTGACAATAATGGGTTCAGCACTGATACTACAAGCTGTGACAACAAACAGTGAATTGTTAGAATACAAGGAAATGGTACTGATTAATGTTTATGATCCTGATAGCTGCCAATACACAAAATATAACTATAGTAAGAGATATTCTGTGTAAGATCACTCTCAAGACCCCAATCATAATTGTTGGCGATTTTCATGCCAAAATAAGGGAAGATCCAGGTGGGTTGTCCATTCAGAGTGTGTCCGCACCACATAAGTTATGGGAGAGTAATAAACATGGGCAACGATGGGCTGAATTGCTATATTCACACAATGTGATTATGTTGAATGGTCACTGTGAGGGTGAGGCGTGGAAGGCATATATTAGAATCAGTGTAAAGAGTGCATCCACCTTAGATGATGTCTTTGTTAATGAGAAGGCACTTGGACTAGTTGAGGATATGGCGGTTCTAATACATGAGGAAAATGATCACATGCCTGTCTGTGTAATGTTAAAGACACAGCTGAGCTGTGATAAGTATGAACAAAATGGAGACCTTTTTATAAATAATGGAGTAAACAGAATACAATGGAATCCTGCAAATCTAGAGGCAGTGAGGACTGTGTGTGAAAGTGCAAGGAATGGATAAAGAGTAGTTTACTATATGAATGTCATATTATAACACAATTTGAGGTGACTTTGCAAATATCAGGGAGGCAACAGCATTGAAACATGTAAAAAAGTACTGGTAAGCATTGGAACCGTAAGAGTGTTTGTGGTCATGGTTATGGCCAAAGCGTAAAAGTTGCCAAAAAGAAACTGAGGTATGATATAACAAATATCAATGAACAGGTCCTTTGTTAACAACAGAAATAGAGATTTTGGAAGCCATCAAATCTCACAAAATAGGCTATCGCAGGTGGTTGTGAAACCACAGAGAGTTATGTAAAAATGAAGTGTGGATGCAGTTGGCCTATCATGCAAGAACAAACAACACTACGGGTATCTGGTCGCTGCTGGGGGGTGCTGCTCAAAAGCACCTCCCGATCAACACCGTGCCAGAGGAGGCATGGGCTATACACATTGGAACACGCTAGGGCCTGCAATCTTGAATGATGAAACTCACACAGAAGTAATTGCAAAGTGGATTTGTCAATCTTCCATCTATGATATCACCACAATGATAATGAGATTACCAACTTCTTTAGCTGTTGGGTCAGTTGGGTGACAACTAATAATAAAACAAGTACAAAAACTAGCTGGAAATTGAATAATAAACCTGTTGAAATAGTAGAATGTTACGTATATCTTGGTGTTGTCATTGATGGTGGAAATGATCAAACTTGAAAGCAAGATTCTCAGAATATTGTTCAGAATGCCGCAATCACTCTTGATTGAATACATATTTTTAGAATTCACTCTTAAGCGTATTTTGGCAGTAACTAATGGTAAACCTGTCTTAGGGTATGAACGCCTGTTATAGTTAGAAAATTATACGATCATGGTTGATATGTTTGCAGTATTCAGAAATATAGATGAATATGAGAGATTTGGCACATTGGACAATATGTTCAAGGCACATAAGAGCTGGACGTCTGGCTGTGAACACCAGTCGGAGTGAACAGTGAGAAAGCAGTTAAAAAACTGGGTTAAGGACAAAAGTAAACATTACAGTAAAGAATCTGATTTTGTTTGTTTGGCATCGACTCAACAGTGGCCCATTTATTCAATATTTGATGGAACACAGCTTGACTCCAAAATACATCGAAGCCTTACCAAATAGCTCCACAATTAGACAGCACCTATTGCTCATATGTAATAGAACTCAGGCGCTGGAAATTGAAGGAGCAAAATTGGATATTCGAGGGGCAGAACGTTGGTGTTCATTATGTGGAGAAACCAACAATGAATCTGCAGAACATATGATATGCCACTGTCAGAGTCTAAACAATATTAGGAGAAAGCCTATTGTAACTAAATACATTGTGATGAAATGGTACAGTTGTGGGTACTGTTTTTACAGAGGGATGATGTTTGCCTTATCTATAACATGATGAAATATTATACTGTATGTATGGGGATTCTACAAGAGATATCCAAAGAGACCTTTTAGTTATGTTACATAGTACAAACTGTAGATTGATAGATATATTAATTTTATGACATCAATGAATTGTATGTTTTTAATGATTTAATATGTTTTTTTTATATTTGTATAGACAAAATCAGTAGTGGCTGTAAGTATATTAATTAAATATATACTTTTACAAGATTCTCTTTTGTTAAGAGGTACGGGTGATAATGTTCCATTGTGTTATTTGTGGTTATATCTTGTATGTTATACGTGCTGATTGTCTAAAAAGAGGAACACATACTGTTACATTCATTGCATCATATTTGTATTCTCTATTCAAAGGTGTATAGTCCAGGCTCTAACAATTATTGCATTGTTGTTTTCTATCCTCCTCCTTTATTTTGTTTTGCTGCCTCCATTCTGTAGATCATGAGTCTGCTATGTATGAATGACAGAAAAGCCGGCTTTCTTAACTCGGCATAGCTCTATGGACATGAGGACATGTTTAATCTAACTGATACTTCCTCTACTGCAGAGGAGGCATAACAAATACATGATTGATTGTTTTTGTTTTTTGCCTTATGGCAACAGCCACATGGATCTGAAGTGACTTTGGACCAAGACAACTTATAGCCAGTTTTAGGCAGAATCACATGCAGTGCCCTTTGGAAACACCACACACAATTAAGACTACAAGTGACAGTACAAATTCACCTTTGCTACAAACCTGTACTACCCAGTAAAGTGGCAGTGATGGGTGAGCAGCCATACTTATCTCAAGAGTAAAGTGAGCAGTATCTATAGTTACACAAAGGACAGCAATTACTATGGTTCAAACAAACAATGACTTAAGGTTTCTGAGTAAAAGAATATACATTTATTTACACATCAGTTATAAAATATCTCACTATTATCAAGCAGTTCAAAAATCACACTCTTAATACACTACACCACACCCAATAGATTCTGGACAAGTTAAGCTCAAAATGAAGTGTGAGAAAAATGGTACTCCAGTAATTTAAAAGGGGGGAAAGAAAATGTTAGACGAAAGTTGAGCAGCACCAACAAGTAAGTAAGCAGGGCAATCTAGAAAAAGTAACTACAGTGAGGAAATCAAATCAAGAGGCCTGGGCCAAAGTCAATGGACCAACGTCTTTGCCGAGGATCACACACTTCAGAGTAGTTTGCGGTTAAGTCTTTGCCAAGAGTTCAGAACGAAGTTGGTCAGACGAAAAGTTACTTTAAAGAATAGAGAAGGACAAGCTCTCAGATTGGCAAAAGATTTCAAGCACTTTTACCGTGGTCGGATGGAACAAACGACCGGATTTTAACAGTACCTTAAATGGAGAAGAAGCTGTAGCTGAGTCAGACGTTCCTGGCAGGTCCTGCCGGCTCACAGTTCCTGAAGCGACTGTTGGACTGGCACGAAATAGGAAAACTGGAGGGTTCTGCACTGCCCAGGGCGGAAACCAGCAGCAGAGCAAAGCAATTAATAAAAGATGCGCTCCTTAAAACAAGCAGGGTCTGATCCTTCTGGATATGCGATTCACTGTATCTCTGCACAGCAAATTCGACCAGAGGAGGGAGGCCTGGCTTGCAGTTTGGTGAACTTGTTCTTCTCACCAGCTCAAGGGGAGAAGATTCCTTGCAGATCTTCCCTGTCGTCAAAGTTTGGATATTCAGACCCGCAGCAGGGCTTCACTGGGAGGTTCAGTCGTGGTAGAGGTCCTCTTCTGTCAGCTTCTCTTTGGTTCTCTCGATCGAGTGGCGACTCTGCCTTCTCAGAGCCAGAGACCGGCTTTTTATGAAGATTTCCCCCATTTACCCAGCCTGGCTGTCAATCACACAGCAGGGCGGCTGTGCCGGCGGGAAATCACCTCAGCCAATCATACCATAGTGCGACATGGGTCTCCAAGGAGACCCTGTGCAGGGAGGCTCAAAACCCCCCCCCCATCCTGTCCCCCTCAGACATTCACAAGTAAAACACGAGAAAGACTTTCACAAAAAGAAATGGTGAATAATCCCAGCCGGAACCGTATAAAAGTAAATATGGTCCAGCGGATTTAAGTTCAAGGCTACTAATATAGCCTAAAACAATAACAAGGCTATTTAAAATAACCACAGTAGGAAAAATAGGGTAGTTACCACTGCCACCAGCCAAGTCTTAATGAAAAGGGAACAAAATAATGAAAAGGGAACAAAATAATGTTCAATGGGAAACAGACAAAAAGGGATAACTATTAACCCTTTCCAGAACTCTATGTAAGATAGTTTGTACTGGGTCTGTGGTTTGAAAAGACTAATAAAGTCAATGGCAACTTAACATGTTCTGGGAGACAGTGGTCAGTCCCAGACAATGGAGTCTGAGTTAGGAAGTCTACAATGACAACCCTGTGTCACTGCACTAAAGGTGCTGTGTGACATACAGTAAAAAGATGATGCCTGTGGAGTAGGTGAAGCTCCATAGTCTATGAACACAAAAATGTTAAACACACACAGCAAAACACATGTAAGAGTGGGAAAAAAGGCTCACACTCTTACCAGGTGAAAAAAATAAATCCTAGAAATCCGGCAAAGCTGCTGAGGGACTCAGTAGGTAAGGGAAATTAGCCATCCTGGAGAATTCTCCCTAACAGTCAGCTAGAAGGACAATACCTAATGTGACTTGCATTAAGTGGTTTTTGGTGGAAAAGAAAAAAGAGTTCGATCAAGTCAAGTTATTCTTAAAACCCACCAATCTCACTTGAATTTTTAGCATCTAAATACCAAAGTGCCACTTTTATTCCATGGAAACATATCATTTACTACCCAGTTATGATTGGCCAATATGATTTCCTCATATACAAATGTGCACAGGTTCTAGGTAAAAGCAATACTCTTGCATAACCAATACCTATTAAACACATCTTCAAGTTCCTGGACCATGGAGATTGTAAAATCAAGACAATACATCATTTAGGGCTGCTCTCTAGATATGCAGTATTGGAGCAGAACAGATCTTTACCCAAAACACAACCAACCTTAAAATTACTTTGTACTTAATACTCTCCGTGCAGCATCTGGGTGATACCAAGTATCCTCTACCACAGGATGACACACTCAGGGATTGTTCTCAAATTGTTCACCTGCTTCCTCAGAAGACACACTTCATCTCCATGACCCCTATAGATGAAACCACACCCCTGACAAACACGGGGTAGCACACAGATCTTCCCTAGAGGGTCGAATCCCTTGAATAAACCCTCCACAGCCACAACATTCACTTCCAACACACAGATGATACAAAGTTATATTTCAGGATTTCATTCACAACAAAAAATACCTCTCCAACATTATGATTTGAATATCCACCCACTTCAAAAAACTGAATTCAACCAAACCGGACTACCCCTATATATGAACCTTCCTAAGAAATTAACGCAACCTCACTGACTGGATCGAAAAGCTCACCACATCCTTCCTTCACATACCCATCTCAAGAGCAGTAAAATCCATAGGATTTCTCATTTCTTAACTCAGAACACAGGACACCCCTCGTCTGGGCGTCAGATGGGGCAGTTCCTGTAAGGTCCTGTAAGTGCTTGAAAGGTACAGAATCCCTCCTCCCTATATGTTAGGAATGCCAGCATCATGTGTATCACACTCCACTCACCAGTTCCCATTCCCACCCTCACCCTCAAATGCAAACCCACAGAACCTCACCTACATCACTCCCTTCACCACCCACAGTCCACCTACGAAACAAAAATGCAACATTATGCAAATCACTGCTTATTCCAAAGTACTAGATGCAGTAGAGAATGCTGACTTCATCCCCACTAATAACCTAGTTACACTCTATATCACAGAGACATTGTTCACCTGCAACGACACACACATCAAGGATGTCCTCATACCCACAGGCTGCAGCATCCAACATAAGCACAACCAATCAAAGTGTGGTCGAGTGTGTGGCATTAACAACAAGACCGCTTGGACATGCACCTCCCAGGAGTACACCACCCATGCATCCATAGAACTCCTCACTTGCCACTTCCCTCTCACCCACTTTGATGCAGCTACCTTCAACCTGATCTACCAACCACTAAATCAACATGTCCTTTGTCAGTTAAAGCACAGACCTCATTACAATTGCATCTGTTAACAACACAAATAATATCTTCCTCCCTGCCCGGGACACAAAACACCCAGAAAACTAGTAACACTCAACTTGAACTACTCAACACCACAGGTGTCAAACAGCTTGTCACATAACCCACCCATAACAAAGCCAATGCACCTGACCTGTATTCACCAACTCTCCAGTCACCACATTTCTTCCCTTGTGCATTTTGTCTAGACAAACAATGCATGCATACCCATTCTGCTCCATTACACACGTCTTCCCCATCAGGGCCCACCCAAATTGACTTAGACACTGCACCGCTTTTTACAGAACATTCCCATAGATACACTGGAAAGAAACCTCACCATCTTGTCCTCCACATTCAATACCTTGTAGAATGTCAACACCCATGCACCACTGAATCATTGACTCACAGAAACTCATCAACAGCAACTATTTCATCCACAGGAAGGATAAGGTCTGAAACAAATCCCAGCAAAACAGTCAACAGATCATCACGTATGACACTCATTACCACAAGCAATACAAACTACTACATAACAACTATCATGGATGCCTCCAACAAAATCAGAATGGTCTTGTAGCAGTAAAGCATTGCATCAACACGCTACCAGACCCTTCAAGTCACAAATCACTGACAAATGCAAAACTATCAGCAGCTACTTCATAGGCAAGATGAGCAAGATTAAGAAACATATTGACATTTCCAAACAAGGCACAGACATCTCATGCATACCTGCCAACAACATGTCAAGATGGACAAAATTCCAGGCAATTACTCCAGTAGTCCAGACCAACACTCTTGCAGCCTTCTGTGTGGGAGTGAGAGGCCAGTAGGCCCCTGTCCCTCCTTTCCTTTAGTACAACTTGGACCGCGTGCCTCCAATGGTGGGGAGTGCCCTCATCGCCCTTATCTAATACCAGCGTCGGCTGGCATTTGTGTAGATGGGACTGCTGCACAGGACACGTGGCATCCATTTTGTGCCCCGTTGACTCCATCTTGGTAATTAGGCCTCACTGCGATAATACGAAAAAGGCTTCTCTCCCCAAAACAGCGCCACACACATCGCACACATGACCCCCACCTTTTTCTCTCTCTGTGTCTGAAAACTTCGCAGCTCCATTCTCACGCTTTCGCCAGAGGTAATTGCAACAAAAACAAATGTAGCATCTCACTCTTCCTCTGAGATCATTGTCCTGCGTGTGAACGGGCTTGAGTCAGGCCCTGTAGCTCATCCATCTCCACAAATCTGCTCATGCCCCCTCACCTTTGCTATTGGAAAATTACTGCCAGTGTAACTCTGTGTCTTTGCAAGGTATTCTCTTGATGTACCAGATACGTGTCCCTGCCATGGTGCCCACCCAGCATGCTCCCAGTTGGTTACAGGTCATTTGATCGAAAATAAATGGTCGACAGGACAAATGGTCGACACAATTTGGTCGAAAGACAAATGGTCGAATTTTTTTTTTTTTGTATTTTCACTTTTTTTTTTGGGGGGGGTCCCCCAAGCCTTTTTTTTTTGGTAAAAAACCCTTTTTTTTCCTAAAAGAAAACCTGAAAAATAAATATATAAATAAAAAATAATTGCGTCGACCATTTGTCTGGTGACCATTTGTCTGTCAACCAAATGACTGGACACCCTCCCAGTTAACATCAGAACTATGTCACAGTATATTGTCTCACACTACTAATAAACGCTAACCTGCCTCAATATCTTTATGAGTCCAGACCCTCACCCCAATCAATGTTATCATATTGGTCAAGACCCTTAACCTATTAACCCACATAAGTCTCAATAAATGATGATGTAAATACATGTATGAAGTTTATAGGTCTATAGTGATTTGCTCAAAGGATTTGCAATGACTATAATTTAGTGAATGTTTTATTAGGTTGTGTTATGTTAGCTTGGTTAGTGGTCCCCCTGCCTCGCCGCAACCTGACCCTCACCTGTCCTGGACACTGCAAACCGGACCAAGTGATGTTCATCCTCCCGCCAATGGAGTAACCAATCCGGATGACGCAGTGCCTCCATGTACATTTGTATCTATAATGTTTATCCAGTCCTGCACTGATCTAGTTAGTTGCGTCATCTATGATGATTTTTGACTTTATAATGACTTGTAAATGCAATGTTTGCTAGAGCGCACTCGGGCAGCAGAGTTCTCTGGATGCCAATTCTATATAAAAATATTGAACTCTCGCAAACCTGTTCTCTTAGCCTCATTCCCCGTCTGGGGTGTGTCTCATTTATTTGCATTGTACGTGGTAAGACGGGGAGGGCTCTTACACTTCAAACAAATGAACTACAAAGATGACTCCACAATGCAGCACAAAAACCACCAACATTCAAGTTAATGATGAAACTCTACACTTCCTGGACAAAGGGATCCTTGCTTACTTGTCCTCCTGTATCTCACTGATGCTTTCAATACTGTTGACAATGACACCCTCCTCAATATCCTTTGTACTTTACATCATTTATTAGGCGCGTCCAAAGTGGCCTGGAGGCATACGGGCGCTGAAGATTAAGCAGGAAGATAATCAAATAAATCAGTGAATGACACTACCCTTTTTAAATAGGTATCTTTTAAGTTTGTTCTTAAACACCTCCAGTGTCAGGCAGTTTCCTGGGGCTGTGGGTAGGGTCTTCCATTTTAACATACCTTCTAACTAGCTCCAAAGAAATTTTGCAGATTTTTGTCACTGTTTGAACGAAGGATGCGTACACCAGGTTTAGTTTTTAATCTCTTGGCAATATATACCGGAAAGCATCCTGATAGCGCTTTATACCTAATGAAAAGCAACCTGAAGTCAATTTTCTCTGTGATGGGTAACCAATGTAGCTGTATTCTTATGCCTGACACATGCACAATCCCATTATTGATCTGATTGTGCTATTCTGCACCACCTGAAGTTTTACTAACTCAGTTGTACTCACTCTGATGAGGAGGGAGCCGCAATAATCAATTTTTGCAGAGATAATGGCTTTGGCAATAGTTTCACATCCCTTTTGGGATAAAAATGGCTGGATATGCGTGAGCTGCCTGATATAATAGGCGGACGCCGACGCCAGGCCATTGACATCTGCAGACATGTTCAGTGTCGCATCTTTTATTTTATCCTTTGTTGGGATATCATAATCTGCAATATGAAAAGATTCATACTCTGTCGCAAGCTTAGAAAGTCTAGGCCTAGATCCAATTATCATGAGCTCAGTCTTGCTATGGTTCAGAGCCATACCATTCCTGTTCATCCACTTGTGAATAAGATCTCATATCTCGACCACGCCCATAGCGTCCTTTTCATAATTGCCTGTAAGTGGAATGAGGCACTGCGAATCGTCCGCATATTTGGAGAAGCAGATCTTTTTTCCTGCCAACATATGAATGAAAGGGGCAGTAAAGAGATTATAAAGTACTGGAGAGAGTGTAGCCCCTTGAGGGACACCTCCAGTCCTTTGCTAATACACTCAAATTAGCTACATTTTGCAGTCTGTCCAAGAGTAACGGTTGGTCCACTAGATCAAACGTGGACGATAAGTCCAGGGACAGCAGCAACATAGTTTTGCCCTCATTGCTGTTCGTCATCATGTTTGATTTTAGTTTTAACACCACACATATTGGCTTTGAATGAACAGTCCTACAGTGGCTCACCTCACACTGATCTCATAGAGTCCAATTCAACCAAACTAACTTAAACAGATGCAGCAACCTGTGGAGTGTCGGCATTGCTCAATTTCTGACCCACATCATCTCTTAAACTTAAAAGGAAGCTCTAATGTAACTCCAACATCTAGGTACACTGATATGGAGGTGACACATATGTTTACCCAAGGATCAATTCCATAGACAACCTGCATCAACTAAAGCACTTTCTGTGCCTCATCCAATGCAAAAAAGAAGAAGGGGTACCTGTTTTAACGTCCCTAGTTCTACAGGTCAATCTAACATAAATATCACAAAATTTGAACTAGTAGACCAAATACAAGGATGACGGAGTACACAAGTGGTTTTAGCTTGGTTTACAATTCCCAAGTTTATTTTCTTTAATTATGCAAAAAATACTATATCAAAAAATATATATATATTCAACATTTCATATAATTCTGTGGCCCATACTCTTAATTCATTCATTCACATTTATACTTTCTTCATCAATCTCTCGTTCTGCACTTCATACTTTGAAAAAAATGGTCTGTATATAAAAAACAGTAAAAACATCTGTTATCTCTACATGTGTTAACAATTCATTGTGAAAAACATCCCCACCAATTTGGGGTATTACACAAGTCTGTGTTCTGTTATTCCCACAGTTCTCACGTCGACACGTGTTTCAGTTGCTCTCAGCGAGCATCAACATTAGTACTCTCTTTGTATGGCAACCTTCTTCAGGACAAAAGAACCCATTTTTCAGGCACATGTATTGACATGGGCCACATCATCTCCTATCCGATGAGGTCAGGAGGGACAGTGGAATCTGGAGGCCAATAGTCCTCTCGTTCAGCGTAGCAACAGCCACAGCTTCCCAGGTGGGTTCATGCAAGACGTGAGGCGGAGGCTTATAATTCCAAAGCTATCCTTCTGTCAACGCCTTTTCTTCTGGTTCATGGATCCGATTCTTGCCGTCTCAGATTTTCTTTCCTGCCTGCACCAAAAAAAAAAAAAAAGAAAATCTGAGACGGCAAGAATCGGATCCATGAACCAGAAGAAAAGGCGTTGACAGAAGGATAGCTTTGGAATTATAAGCCTCCGCCTCACGTCTTGCATGAACCCACCTGGGAAGCTGTGGCTGTTGCTACGCTGAACGAGAGGACTATTGGCCTCCAGATTCCACTGTCCCTCCTGACCTCATCGGATAGGAGATGATGTGGCCCATGTCAATACATGTGCCTGAAAAATGGGTTGTTTTGTCCTGAAGAAGGTTGCCATACAAAGAGAGTACTAATGTTGATGCTCGCTGAGAGCAATTGAAACACGTGTCGACGTGAGAACTGTGGTAATAACAGAACACAGACTTGTGTAATACCCCAAATTGGTGGGGATGTTTTTCACAATGAATTGTTAACACATGTAGAGATAACAGATGTTTTTACTGTTTTTTATATACAGACCATTTTTTTCAAAGTATGAAGTGCAGAACGAGAGATTGATGAAGAAAGTATAAATGTGAATGAATGAATTAAGAGTATGGGCCACAGAATTATATGAAATGTTGAATATATATATATTTTTTGATATAGTATTTTTTGCATAATTAAAGAAAATAAACTTGGGAATTGTAAACCAAGCTAAAACCACTTGTGTACTCCGTCATCCTTGTATTTGGTCTACTAGTTCAAATTTTGTGATATTTATGTGCCTCATCCAAGCCTCGATGTAAAGCGCCTACCTTATGCTCAATCCAAGAAAGATCAAATTCCTTATACTAGGAAACCCCACCAATCATGCCCAAGACCAAGACATTGCTGATATAAAGCTCAATGGAATCACACATCATCTCTCACCCAGTGCAAAATCTCTCATCTTAATTACTGAGTGTAACATTTCATTGAACACACCCATCTCCAGGAAGATACATACAACATATTGCCATGCATCTCTGTCCCTAGTTTCAGAAATGTTTTTTAAGCCTTGCTCAGGTCCTAGCTTGAAAGTGGCAACGTGCTAGTGGCAGGCGTCCCAGTTGACACTTTGGCCCCTCTGAAAGCCAGCCCGCATGTCACTGCCACATCACCCCCATACTCAAGGAGTTGCACTCGCCACCTCTTTAAGCATACATCATGTGCCATACTGCCCACGTGGCTGAGATACTCCGGACGCACGTGCACCAACAGAATGCAAAATACAACTCGGCTAAAAACATAGAACTGCAAGAGGAGATACAGCAGTAAACATGTCATTCCCTGCTTTGTACCTTGCTTCTGGAAGAAGTTACCAATTCATACAAGACGGTATTTCCTACAGTTGAAGATGGCCATAAAAAACGTACTTTTCAAAGAACATCTCCCCAATTTCTGATTGCTGTATCAACAGCAAGGCCAACACCCTCAAGTCCCCAAGTTACCTTGGCGAGAAGTTCAGCATCACAGAGGTAAAAGATTCACCAGAAGCAATGGCATGTGCATGCTTGAATGCAGGAAGGAAAACACCAGAAGACGTGTAGGCCTTCTCAGTCCACACACCCATACTCTGGAACCGCATTACCACCAGAATCAATCTCTCACTTCTACACTTCAGGGAGGAGCTCAAGAATCTCCTCTTCAAGGAATGGCTTCTTTCTAAAACTTAGGCCCATACACCCTCCATTAACTTCCTAACCCTAAAATGAGCAATCTGATCCGCCTGTTTCCCTCCCTGGTTGCATGTAGACTTGTAGATCCCTCTCTGCCAAATTCCCTGCCATTCCTCTCCCCCATTGTTAACTCCTCACTCCATTGTATTGTGATCCCTTTCAATCTGCTTCCTGCACCAGACACTTCCCTATTTGACTTGTAAAGCAATCTGTTACTTCCTGGAGATAGGCTTGCACTCAATAAAAACCCTATTAATAGTGATAATTTCACCACTAGATTCTATAGTCTGCCTCAGCTAGCACTGCACCTCACTTGGAACCTCTGGCTACAATCTTTTTTTTTTTAGTATTGATTCAGCTGAATTAAATCAAATTTTCAATGCAATTAACATATTTAAACATAAAATATTTAAGCAAAATGTAAAACATTTTTCTCATCAAAATAACAAAGGGAAAAAACAACCATAGTACACTACATATATACAATTGAAATTCAAACATTCAGGCTTAATGTTGTCTTTAGTTTGTCTATGTTCATTCAATATTTAGATTGTTTGTTTCCTGTTTGGGTATTGAACTACCTTATCCAGCTCTAAAGCATTTAGGAATCCGACAAAAGCAATTTCAATAGAAGGTGAAGGCGACGATAAAAATGACGACCAACGATCGTAATCGTCTAATAAACCAAGACTATTACAAGCATGATTAGAGCTGGACACAGTGAGACCAGATGTTCCAATGTTTCCTTACATGAGCGATCTACAGAAAACCGACAAAAATTCTCCTCCATTGGTATAATTTTTGGACTGCCCAAACATCTCTTGTGGGCCACAAGTTAAGGTTAAAACGTAACATGGCTGAGCGATGGCTGGGTGATGGTGCTTCACGTAAATAACCTGCCATGACGTGCATTTTCTTAGGTGCAAATCTTAGCTTTGTAGATTGCTGGTACAGTAAACAAGCCTCTGTATTTATAATCCAGTCATGTTGATAGATCATTGCTTTGGCTTTGTTCGGGTTCGATATTAACATTTCAATTGACACTTCAGCACAAGCAAGTATAAGGATAACTCCTGACGTCCATTTTTTAACAGAATGATGTGCTGATGAAAACAAATATACAGCCAAGACTTTGAACATTACATTATTTGGTGTTGAAATAAGACATTATCTAAAGAGGTTACATAGTCTCCATTGATAGAGAGCCTACAAAGAGGTCAGTCCCAGATCATACCATAGCCATGGAGTAGGAGTAGATTGTGGGAGACATAGTAATTGTTTCCAATATTTGGCTACAAGTTTATCTAACTTTAGCCTCGATAATTGGAGGCCTGTTTCAAGGCCATATAGCAAGCACAGTATCACCTTTTGGTTCCAAAATGAAAGCGCCGGAATAATGGAAAATTTACCATAGTGCTTTATATCGGTTGACTGTTGCTAATTTGACTTTGTTTATAGACCATGTTATTTGATGTTTCTGCTATTTTACTGGTGCATAAATAACTGTTTGTGTTTTGTCCGTATTAACCTTTAGTTCATTTTGGATAATGTAAATTTCAAAAGTAGATAGCAATTTCTGGAGACCAATTGGGATCTTTGAAATTAGCACCAGATCGTCTGCATAGAAAAGTGCTTTGATCTGCTGATTATATTATTGAGTTTAGGTGAGACAGAACATATATCAAAAAGGTTGTTTTCGTATCATGCAAGTAGTTAAAAATAGCTGTAGCAAGCAAACAACTTTGTTTGAGTCCCCGAAAAGTTGGAATGGGGACAGATAAAGAGGCCTTCTAATGTGAGTCTAATTTGAATGGATGTATTGGGATGGAATGCATAAAAGATGTCACACAAGGTAACAGCAATTGTCTCGTTGTATTTAGTCATTAATAAAGTGCGAGAAACAGAATCAAAGGCGCAATTCAAATCAATAAACACAAAATAAACTGCTTGCTTGGTAGCATGACATTGTGCTTTTAAAGCATCCAGACACATCAAGTTCACTGCAGTGCCCATACCAGCAACAAAACCCAATGGATTAGGGTCTCAATGGTTTTGAGACAAAGTCCAGGTGTTGAAGTCTTGTAATATTAATCTCGCTAATAGTTAGCCCGGGGCAACAATAATTCTGGGGTAATGATCTAGAGCCCTTTTTTAATATCAGGACAATTAGAGAAGTTGTCCAGGAATCCGGTAGTTCATGAGTTACTAGAACTCGTTGGAAGATGTTATGCAGGATCAGTACCCACCATGATGGATTTGTTTTTTATGTGAAATTATGGAGTCCAACTGGTCCTGCAGCTCGGGAAGAGCTGGCCTTGTCGATTAATTCTTCTAAGATAAGGAAGGAACACTCAACTTCCCATGGGGCAGTAGATTTGATACTATAGCTTGTATTTTTAAAAGTATCATCAGTATATAGTTTAGTATAATACATACTGAACCCATTGATGTTCATTAACGCCTGAGGACTGTGACATTGCTTGAATTTTATGCGAATGGTTGTTCAGTAATGTCCAAATTTCAGAAGAGTTTTACTACTCATGGCTTGGAGCATATGTGCACTGTCTTGTTGGAATAAAAAAGCTCTGTGCCCACAGATCCAATTCAAATATCTGCATTTAGCTGATCTAAGGGCAGCCAATTTGTTTACAGATGGTAAATTACAGATCTTTTTTCGTTTGCGTCGATATTCTCAGCGTCTCATTTTCACCGATTCATTGTGTGCATGAATATGAGAAAAAGCCTGGGGGCCTATTTTGGTGATTGTTTCCTTGTAGTTGTCCAAGATATGTGTATAATGTTCCGGAACTGTTTTGGTTATATTATCATCTATTACGTTATTCAAAGCTGCAAGTTTTGGAACAGACCATCGGAACCGGGTATTTGCACAGTTTATGTTAATATTCTGTTTTCTACCATTGCTTCATGGCCTGGGTTTGGTCTGTCAACCAGGTCCATTTAAGAAGTAGGAGATTGTGATCACTCTTCAATAATTTCAAAGGAGAGAAGTGATCGAAACAGCCTAGTATCAACATAAATGTAGTCAATGATGCTGGAAGAGGAGTTTCTATACCAGGTGGCTTTGGCAGGAATGCCTCCTGGAACTGCACCATTGACTCTACAGAAGTTACGTTCGGACATGAGTGAAGTCCATCTCTCAACAGTCAGGAGCTTTGGACCTTTTTTCATGTAAGGCAATTGAGATTTAAATCACCTACTACTATAGTAGCTGCTATTTTGGATGTCATCTGTTTCAGGTCAAGTAATTTGATCAGCTCTTGATAGAATATATATATATATATTTTTTAAATTTGCTTTTATTGAATTTTTGTTCATTGCCAGTCACAATAAATGAAAGAAAGAATACAAATTCAAGATTACAAAACAATATCGGAGTGTTTCAATATTTCAATATAACTATTGTCTCTCCATACATCTTTTACATACATCCATCTTTGAGCTGCAACATGACTTTCCATTTTCCCTCCCTCCAGTCCCCAGTGGGTCGGGCAGACATTTTTGGAAATATGTCTCCGTGTATCTTTGAGTGGCCACAGTTTATTGTTGAGGCAATTACCCATTTGGTGAGTCCTTTTTTTGTTTTTGCCTTCACTCACAACCTCTTGAATCACACCCTTTACGTTTCAGCTCAGCGCATCAAATTTCTTAACATTTTGACTCCCCTGATAAATGTTTATTTGTTAAGTCCATCCATAGAGTCTCGCATTGTGAGGATCTCCAGTGGAGAGAAGCTGTTATCTTTTCCATTATACATGTTTGTGGCCGCATTAATCAACTCTTTCTTACTCGGAGCTGTTCTGGACTTCCATTTTGTTACAAGTATGGCGTGGGCTGCTAGTAGTAACTGAGAGATCAGACCTGTAATCCTACTCCATTCATCACCACTTTTCTCTAGATCAAATAATATAAGATGAGGGTCTGGAACTCTTTGTATACCATCTATTTCTTGAATCCAACCTAGGACCTTGTTCCAAAATACTCTTACTCGGGAACAGCCCCACCACATATGCCAATAGTCAGCAAGCTCCCCATATTCCCACCAGAATCTTGGGTTGTTCCTCTGGAACATCTTAGAGAGCCTGAGTGGGCCGTATTGCCATCTTTGTAACAGTTTGATAGCATGCACTTTGTATTGGCTTGATATGGATGTTTGCAATGTCGCTTTGCACATCCTTCCCCACATTTCTGGACGTATATGTTCACCTAGGTCTCTCTCCCATCTTCTTCTCAGTGGGTCTGTGGTCCCATCCCCTGCCTCAGCCAATTATTTGTACATAGCTGATATCAGGCCCTTCATCTCTGTCCTAGAATCTAGTAACTTTTCAAAGGGGGTAAGTTCTCTCATCAACTTGTCTTTACAAGCTGGTTTTGTTAGGATGCCTTTAATCTGTATATATTGAAAAGTGGACAATGTGCCTATCCCCAATGCTTCAGTCAGTTCCGGAAGTGTGATAAAGAGTCTTTTTTTCTGTATTTGCCCCACTCTCTCTAGGTATTACCAAAATTGTTCGAACACAATTGTTCGAATTGCCTAATTGACCGAAAGTCGAGGGTCATATATATATATATATATATATATATATATATATATATATATATATATATATATATTTTTTATATATAATGGGGGGTTGCGGGGGGGGGTTTCCCCCCGCATGTATGTAACAATTGACCTTCATAATTCGGTCAATTGTGCAAAGGTCAATTGTAATTCGAACAATTGTAGTTCGCACAATTCGTATACAACCTCTCTCTAGGCCAGCCTCATACCATGTTTGAAATCTCTCAACGTTGGGGATGTGTTCATTGATTCCCGGAGACCATAAGTGACTCAGTGGGGATGGCCATCTGGAGATCCTTTGTATCCTCGTCCCATTTCTCAAAATTCCCCATATGGTATTCACAATTGGGTGGTCATTGATTCTATTGTGCAGTTTCTTTTTAGGGGCCCAGAGCCAGTCCTATACCGTAGCCGGTGATAGATAGTAATTGTCCATGTGTATCCATTGGAGTTTTTTGTGGTTGCGTAAATGAGGAAATTAGGATGTGTAAGTGGGACGCATCATATTATTTTCTAAAATCGGGGAGCCCTACTCCGCCTTTGTCTTTGGGGAGTGTTAGGGTGTCATATGCGATTCTAGTCTTCTTCCCCTGCCAAAGGAATTTCACTATGGCTTTCTTGACCTCTAAGAAGATGTTTTTGGGTATCTCTATAGGTAGCATTTGAAAGGGATATAAGAACCGGGGGAGGAAAATCATTTTGACAGTGTTGAGTTGCCCTAGCCAGGAGATCGTCAATGTATTCCATTTATTAATGTCAGCGTGGAATTGTTGGAGAAGAAGGGGAAAGTTGGCTACATATAAATTTGCCAGGTCTTTAATAATCTGTATTTCAACTTGGAGTGCTCAGTTTTGGGCCCAAGTGTGTAATACCTGATTTCATTTGCCTTTGTCGATCCCCGTAGGGGAACCAGAATGGATTTGGTTTTGTTCACATTAAACCCAGAGAGTCGCCCATATTCTTCTAGTAAATAGAGAGCCTGGGGGAATGGACGTCTTGGTATTAGTCATATGTAAGAGTATATCATTGGCGTAGAGGTCCACCTTATATTCCACTTCTCCCAGTCAGATCCCCTCTACCTGGGACTCCGTCCTCAATGTTTCTGCCAAGGTTTCAAGGGAGAGTGCAAAAAGAATTGCGGAGAGGGTATATCCCTGCCACATGCCGTATGCCGCGTCCTAGTTCAAACCATCTGGAGTATTCTCCATTCACAAATGGATGCTTTGGGGGGTGTGTATACCACCTGGATTCCTTTTCTGAACCTTGGGCCTATCCCCACCTACCCAGGAATGCTTTCAGGAATCCCCACTCCACCCTATCAAGGGCTTTCTCTGCATCAATTGAAAGGATGACAGGTTCATTGGCCATGTTCTGGGATGCATGAATAAGGTAGAGGGAGTTATACATTGTGTCCGCCCCTTGTCTTGCCGGTATGAATCAGACCTGGTTAGGGTGTATGAGTTGTGGCATTAGTGTCTCCAGTCTAGCGGCCAGAACCATTGTGTATATTTTCGCATCTAAGTTGAGTAGGGAGATGGGGCGGTATGATCCACATTTTTTGGGGTCTCTTCCATCTTTGGGAATTACCATGATCAGGGCACGGGTAAAGGAGTCTGGGGCTTTCCCTTTTTCCAATATTTTGTTAACAAGGTCTGTCAAGAATGGTGTTAGTTGTCTACTGAAGTATTTATCGAATCCCACCATGTAACCATCTTCTCCCAGAGATTTACCTAGTTTTAGCATCTTGATTGCATCTTGAACTTCTTGCTGGGATATGGGGGATTCTAACAGGTCAGAATCCTGGCCTGGTATCTTGGGCATATCAATAGAAGACAGGTAAATGTCGGTTTCAGGTTGATCAGGGTTTGTCTCTGAGGTGTATAGGGCTTCGTAGAAGGAAGCAAAGCATTCAGCGCTGGTAGAGGTAGTATTGGCAGGGGCGGGATTATCCTCGATTATTTCTAATACTTTCCGCTCCGCTCTTTGTTCCCTTAGTCTTGAAGCTACTTATACATCAGCCTGGTCTCCTTTCTCATAAATTTCTGTTTTAAGAGTCAAAGCTTGCACACTATCTGCTTGTGTTCTAATAATCTCAGTTCCTCTCTTTTTCTTTTTGCTTCATTAATTTTGGTGGGATCGTTCACCTCATCTCTCATGTTTTCTCCCTCCAACTGAAAAATTTCGGTTCTGTGTTCAATGATCTTTCTTTCCCTCTTCTTGCAAGACCCTTCCTTTATTAACCTCTTAAGTGCCAGTGAGGTTCCCCCCCAGTGCCAATGGCTTTTTTTTTAAATCGCGGTATTCACCACCCAAACCCTCCAACATTTCCCCCCTCATTAACCCCTTAAGTGCCACCGACGAGCCGGCTCGTCGTGGCAACCTGGAGCGGTTTTTACCGACGAGCCGGCTCGTCGCTGGCATTTAAAGGGTTAAAATACCCCTCCAAGTGCTTTCCCTGCCTCCGAGACCACTTGCTTGGATAACTCTCTTGTGTTATTTAATTTGAAATATTCATTTATCTCAGTCTCCAATGTCGTCTTGCAGACAGAATCCTTCCAGAGACTTTAGTTACATTGCCATTTCCCTCACACCACTGGTAGATTTTGCCACTGAATGTCTGCTATCACCATATTGTGGTCTGACCACGTAACTGGGATGATCTCTGAATGTGTTGTGATGTCAGAGAGATCTTTGGACAGGTGTATATAGTCGATTTGGGTGAAAGTGTGTGTGGGTTGGAATAAAAAGTGTAGCCTGGTTCATTTGGCTGCATGTCTCTACAAGTATCTCTCATTCCATATGTGTCCATCATCCCCATAAATTCTTTGCGCTCCCCCCGGGTTTGGCCTTTCGCATTGGGATTACCAGGTTTCCAATCTTTGTCGGGGTCTGCCCATTGATTGAAGTCCCCTCCTAGAATGATATAGTGGAGGCTTCTAGCATGATTTTAGGGATCAATTTTGCCAGAAATCTAGCCTGTCCAGTGTTGGGGGAGTAGATTGTGGCAATCGTGACCTTAACCTTAGCAATGTTTCCCGTCACCAGTAGGTCCTGCTCTTCTACATCGGACCAAGTCTTGGTTACCTCAAATTCTATAACTTTTCTGATAAGAATCCCCACTCCTCCTTTCCTCAGTGGTCCAGTTCCCCAGAACTCCATCCCATACGTTTTCCCAGTATTTGCCCTTCTTCCCCTTTAGCGTATTTTGTCTCCTGTAACAGGAGAACATCAACCTTGGCCCTATGGAATTCTCTGAGTACCAATGATCTCTTAATTGGTGAGTTGAGCTCTTTTACATTGAGTGTTCCTACCCTTAGGGAATCCCTCCCCATTACTTTGGTAGTCAATGCCATTGGAAACACTTTTGGGAAGGTAGCTTATCCTCCATGACCAGTATTGTGTTTGCTCATTACTTTTTCCACTATGTCAAGTGTTTTGGACCTGTATAGGTCCTGCTTCAACCCTTTTCCCTTGTCTGCTCCCCCTCCCTCCCCCCTCCCTTTCTTCACCCAGTTGGTGGCGTCCGATCAAGCCTGGTTGGTAGCATCGGTCTTGCATCGAACCACCTGTAGGGGGTGTTACGTCATGCCCCCTGACCTGATATAATATCTCAATCTCAATTGAACCCCCATTGTGTCCCATTCAAATTTCAATGTCCTGGCCGTACCATAGTTCCAGGAGTGGGTGCTTATTTAAGTCACAATCTGTATAGTAGAATAGATTCAGTCTTACCACTTTCAAGAATGTTCAATTTTCCCCCTCTGGGGAGACATTGCCTCTCCGGTACTTTCTCAAGCCCTTCACCCGCTTCCTCCTAGGGCCCTGGATGTGCCACCCTCGATCTTCCCGCCTTGACTCTTCTCAATTGTCTTCTTCTTCCCTGGGTCCAGTTAGCTCAGAGATGCATGCCTTAATTTATTTTTCGGATTTTACTTGTATCTTGTATCCTTCAAATTCAAAGGAAAGGGGGAAGAGGTAGCCCCATCTATTTCGAACGCTTTTTCTTTCAGCCATTTTGTAAGCAATCCACACATGCGCCTGAGGGCCAACGTCAGCAAGGATAGGTCTTGGTATATTGATATTTGGGCACCTCCTAGAGTGATTGCCTCGCTGCTTCTATTTTTTAAGAACTCTGACCTTGTCTTGGAAGTGATGAAATTGGGCAAGGACCAGCTCTGTGGATCCATTCTGTTTTGGGTTTGTCTATTGCGTAACTCGCCAATAAGAGTTTGATGATGTCATGGAGAGTTTTCCTGAGATCACTTTCAGTTTCTCCTTCTCGTTCCGGAATTCCCAAAAATGCAGAGGTTTCGTCTTTCTCTGTTTTCCAAGTTGTCCATTTTGAGTTTGAAGTCCTCTTCTCTTTGCTCCAGTTCAGTTATCCTCTGCTCAAGCTGTGCTTCAAGGGTATCTATGGACGCCTGTTGTTCTCTACTTTGTCGAGCCTTTTTTTCCATGTTGTCTAGTCTTTGTGTGATCTTGTCTATTTTACCTCCTATATTGGCCCCCATGTTCTTGATTTCTCCTAACAGGGCTGCAATGCCCCCTTTCGTGGAGGTAGAGTCTTTTTGTGTGGTATCCATCGCTGCCATATTGGAGTTGCCAGGCCAATTAGATGTGAGGGTGTAGGCAAATGAGGCTATTTTTTGTATCACGCTCATGCAACCTTGGGAGAAGCGTTAGCAGCGCGTATTAATTATAATGAGGGCGAGTTGGTCCAGACGGTTGGTGGGAGACTTAGAAGGATATTGCTGGGTCTCTGTAAGTACCGAGAGGTGGTGCACTTCTCTTAGTCCCTTTCAGATGTTTACCAGTGTTGCTGTTAGGGAGAGGTTTTGTTGTGTGTATGTATGCACTGCAACCAGGGAGGGTCAGCAATGTCTCCTTAGTATGTGTTTTAGTGTCCAATTTTCATACACATGGCCCTTTCTCTTTTAACCATGCGTATGGTGTGGTGAGTTGGTCGTCGGACGGTGGGGTTGCGTTACTTCGAGCGTATAGGAGGGTGTCCTCTGAATGGTTCCAGGAATAAGCTGCGATGTTGGGGTCATTGCCAGATCCACCCGTGTTGTATCTGCTCTAAGGTAAGCAGTCGACTTCGATTTATTGTTCACTTGGGGGCAAAAGGGGTGGTGGTGCTTATAGTCTCTGTGGTGTGCCCCTCTCCCTGTTGCGTCTGTAAAATTACATCAGGTGGGGGTTACTCTGCACACTTCGTCTACTATATGGGGTATTCAGCTTGTTGATCCGCAGTGGTTGGATTTGACCAGATTCTAATGGAGTCCCAGGGGGGAGTGCCGTCAGGGCTCACAAGTTTACCCTCCCATTGTGCTGTTGGGATGAGGACAACTGTTCAGTACTGCAGCGTCCTTTGCTTCTGTAAGATTCTTCTGGGGCACCTTCCTTGTGCCTAATTATTGATCTGAAGGCTCTTTATCTGCCCCTATCCTGCTCCCTGCTCATCTAGGTGGGACTGTACAGCTAGTCTGGGGCTATATCATCTTGTGCTGTCGCGTATGGACTGAAATGTCCATTTTCTGTGCTGCGCTCCAATGGATGGTGCAGGAGCGTTTGACCCCTCAGGATCGTTCTGTATAGAGCTCTGTGGAGCCGCGGGGGTATGGGAGTGAGGTCTCTGTATGTCAGCCTACCTCCCGAGGAACCAGTAGCCCCCGCCTTCATGGGGCTCACGGCACGTTTTATGGGGCGAATGCGCCCCGGGCCACCAGAGCAGCGGAGGGAGCTGCAAACATTCCAAGGACGCCAGGAGTGTAACACAGGCCCCTGCCACTGGTCCACCTCGGGTGGGGGTCCTCCGGCAGCGCCCACCACCCGGTTCAGGTCAGCACCTCGCATTGCACCTCCAAGGGAACTAGGGAGAGCATAGTGTGGGCAAATCGCACCCCACAGCACTTCCCCAGTGCAAGTATGAGAAGGAGCAGGTTTCCAACAACGGCAGCCTGGGCGCTTCCAGACCAAAGACACACACCTTCTCGGTCCACTTATCCAATGTTCCTCCTTCAGTTCCTTTGCAGTTCGGGACTGTAGCTGTGCGTTGATCCTATGGGCCCCGCCTGCGGCACCGTGGAGAGACTCTTCCTCATAGTTCTGTCCCTCAGTTCACGCGTGCCTGGCTGGTTTCTTTTTCACCTTCCTGGGTCCGGCTGGCCATAGTTTCAAGTGTTTCTTTCAGGGGGATCCCGCACCGATTTTCACCGGAATTTCTTCCATTGAAGGGCGGATATTCCCAACACGGCCACTCACTTTTCTCCTGCGGGGGGGTACAAAAAGTGGGGGCTCAATCCGATTTATGGGACCGTAGCAGCAGAGCTCACGCAGAGGGCATGGATGTCTCTGCGCCCACTGGTGGCCAGTCTTGATAGAATATTTTATCTGTCATCCCTGGTGGATTTCCGTAGATATTTTACAATGCAATAAGAGACTGATTCCAAGAGATTTTAACCAATTGAAGAGAGGGACTAAATGAGGACCAAGCCGAGACAGAGTAACCTCCACTGATTCTGACTGCAACTAATAGGCCTGAAGAAGGACGGCCTTGCTCTAATTTCTTAGCTGGTAAAAGCGAAATTTCATAGTTAACCCAGGCTGGTGTGGTTATAAACCATGTCTCTTGAAATACAATAAAATCAACAGTTTTCGAATAAACATTTAGGGACATTTGGAGATGTGAATTACCACGAGTATTCCAGCTCACCAGTGAAAGGGAGATTGATTTTTCCTCATTTAATGGTTATTTGCTTCTTACATAGGATGGGTTTGTTTGCATCTCTGCAGTTTGATGTTTAATATCACACCAGATGGTATCCATAATCTGACTATTGACAAGTCTGTATCAGAAATGAACTCCACTTGGTTCATGTCTCCTGATTCAATGTCTTGGAGTTCAGCTACTTCAATGAAAATATATAAAACACTGCTTCGATTCAGATCATAAGTGCCAAAGGGACCACCACGACATTTCAAGATCAAGGTGTGATATTTATTTATAATTAAGTTGGACTGATAAGCTTTATTGTCCTGAAAAAATGTTTTATTCACTTGCATGGTAAATTTGTCTTCCACAGCAAGATTAAAGTTCCCATTTTGTGGATGATGTTCGTTAAACTCCATGGAGGGGGGATGCGTATTAGTCACCAAATTTAAGCTTGTTTTAGTTATTTGGGAATGTGGATTACCAGTTATAATGTGTAACCTCTAAGAGGTGCATCTATGCATCTATCACTTTTTTGATATTTTCTATCGACAAGTTCACATCTTGATTTTCCAATGTCGCCGGTAGGTTCTTGACCACTTCAGATGGTGGTGAAGGGTGAACATTAATAATCTCCTTCGTTTTTAGATCATTTGGTCAGGACTCCTCTATTACTTCAACCAATGCATTTAGTGGTGCATAATTCAAGTCAGCATCACAAGTTTTACCGTCATTAGATAACCCAGCAGGAATAGCATTAGATACAGCAGGTGGTAACAAAACATTGTCTGACTGCAAGGCAAGAGTGATTGGTGTTACAGTAGTCACAGGAGGAGCTAAAGGTGGGATATGCAATGTTTTCTTAGGTTGAGTATTAACAGGAGCTGTCAAAGTTCGAAAAAAGGTAACCAGTCTATTTCTTGGGTGTTTTGTGGTATTCAAACTTTTCATTTTTTTTCTCATGCAGTGCAGGTCCCTTGGTTCTCTTTGGCTGTTTGCTATCCTCTGTCAGCTTAGGTTTATTCAGCAAGTTTAGCGGTACACACAGAGGTCCCCCCACTAAATCCCTATCAACAGGTTCTATACTGGACCAGGACGTATTTTTTTCATTGTTACGGATCAGTAGAATGGATTCATCTAAGGGTTGAATGAGGTGAGGAATAGCAGGAATAGCTGCAATCGCAGAAGCATCTAAGTCTGCAGATTTCTGAGTTTCCGCAACCGTAATAGAAGGGGATTGGATTGCTGCAGATTAATGTGTGTCCACAAAGTCATTTATGGCACCAGAGTTTTGGACCAGAAGATCTACCAAAGATGGTAACTTCTTATGTGTAGCAGTCAGTCCAAGAGCCAATTGTTCTAATTGGTTTGATTTTTTTGCTATTTTAGCCTCAATGGTCTCAAACAATCTAAATATACCTAATAATGATGTATTAATAGCTGTGAGGGTCAGTTCAATCATAGTGGGGTTAGAGTTTGAATTGTGCTGGGTTTCAGGGCGACGTATTGGTCACGGGATGGGGTGTACATATGATAAGGAAGATGATCGAGCTGATATAGGACAAGAGTGATAAGTGTGCTCTGATTGTAAGTCATTTTCACAATTATAAGTGCATACAGGCACGTAGATTGGGAAGGTGTGCCCAAAGCCAAAACCAGCATCCTCTCACGTGATGAATCACACAATCCCAGTCCAAGCCATGGCAAATGCTGAAAGCAGAGATCCTAGCCGACAAGCGGGTGCTTGATGTGGTACTTGCTTGCTTGGGTACAATCTCTGTGTACAGTGCTCAGGTGCTTTCTGGTGAGGTTCAAATCCCATACATACATGGATACATCAACCTGGACCTCACCTTCCCAAACCATATAGATGTGATCGAAAAGGCATGCAACCCTACACTTCTAATGCATGATACAATACATCCTTGAACAATACTACTTCCTCAATACAGTTCAAGCTGTTATCCTCTTAAAACTGCACTACAGAAAGACAATCCTCATCAGACTCCCCAACATCACTCTTACCCCCTCCAAGGTATACAGTACAGATCATCAAGACTCAAACCCTGCCAAAACACATAACTAATTCACTCTCAGCCAGCTCAGCTAGTTCCACAAAGTCCTTCAAAGGTCTCTGCATCATCTAGGAACCATTTCACCACAATACCAACAAATTCAAGTACATCACCCACACAAACAACGCTCAAGCCAATAAAAATGGCTATCATACGCATACCACATTGCAAGGGCATTTGCACGCAAAAACAGGTTTTCACCCATCAGGCACCCAGAACCTGGAATGCGCTTCCAGCCCACATCCATGCAGCCTCTTGCTTTATCAGTGCAAAATCCTCAACCTACCTCTTCCCCCACCTAATCCAACTAAACCTCCCCTGCCACTATCCTTTTCTCTATCTTGATCTTGCTCTCTTACTCGCTCTTACTATATTTTACCTCAATGTGTGTAAAGTGCCCCAGGATCCTCTGCATAGGGAGAGCACTGTATACAAGTTTATATACATAAAGCAATAGCAGATGTTCCATTGCAAGTTCACTTTTATTGAAAGCCTTCTCATTAGCTTATCTTACTTTTCAAATGCCAAAAATCTGCTCATTAAAGTGTGGCCGAGCAGGCGTGGATCGTATACATCTCTAGGGTGGTAAAAGTGTATGTTTCTCCTGCTTTCCTATTCAAGGTTCATCCACATTTTTTAACTTGGTTCTGCCATACTCCATTTTAATAAGCCCAAATAATGAAAGCTAGAACCCCTATCAATGTTTAGTAAGATATAATCTAGCTCTAGGCACTATTAAAATATCATATAAAATATTAGAAGCCTGGAAGGGGACGCTGGCCAATCAGGATGCTCAGAACACAAGCAATATTGTCTGGTACAAGTCCCTGTTCTGAGCAGCCTGGGTGCTGCTAGCGAGCGCCCCCTTCATTTCCCTGCCCCCTCACCTCTTAGCACATGTGTAGTTTCCTATGCAGGTGCTATGTGTGTGTAAATACAAAAAAAAAGAAGAAATGTACCTTGGTGCACATATCAGTACCATGTCATGGTTTCGAAGTCCCTTTTCAATGTTGTTGATGTAATGGTCATCAACATTGAAATCGGAATTAGAGAAACAACAGCGTGGGGCCGGGCTGCCCACCAAGGTAAGTTTAGCTCAGACCCATAAATGGGCCCACAGGGTCGCTATCATTATCAGTTACTCTTGGAATTTCCATATTCCTTGGTGTTTATGTCTGGTCTGAGCAGAATGATGTAACATTTGGGGATGAAGATACAGCCCAGCAGCCCAGCACTGGAAGCCAAGATGGCAAAGATCTCCACGGCCACCATGTATCATAGTAGGAGAGGTAAACAATGACCTTATAAATGCAGCCGTCCTTCCTGATGTTGGACCACTGGTCTTCAGGGCATTTCATGCTGTTTGCAATGTCTGCAAAAAAAAAAAAAAACATTTTTTACAGGCTTAAAAGTTTCATTTTATCTGAAATCACTTGGTCTATTTGCTTTACAATGCTGGTCTTACAAGGGTTCTTGTAAGATGTATCATTGAGTGACACATGCACTGCAAGGATCTCTGTACAAGCTGAAGATTACAGATATAATATCAAGGTTTCTATTTGACTCTGGTGTATTTAATGAATTTCATTGACTTGGGTAGTTTCTGCTACTAAGAAAAGGCAACACATTAACAAACTCTATAAATAGTCCTTGTATTGTGTCTGGCCAAAGCATGTGTGTGCACATGTAGCAGGTCACTTAAGACGTCAAGAGGTCCACCTCAGAACATGAGTGTATTTATGCTTCAGTGATAGAGTTGCCATTTTCCATGCACATGTATGCATTTATTTTCTTGTTGGCATTATTGAGCACCACACACATCCTAACGGTTGCTTCTACGAGCCAGGTTTGAGAAGCATGGAAGTGGAGGGAAGAATAAGAGAAATAAGCCTGATAATGGGAGAGAAAGAATACTTGCACAGCTAATCACAAATTGGCTTCCAGTTCCTGAAGGTGGCTGTGGGTTGACAGAGGGAGGAGCAACCTAATCACCCAGGATTTAGTCTATGTCATGTTTGTGTCTCAGGGCTGGGCTCAATTGCAGGTTTGGACAAAAGTGACAAAGATGCTACAACCTCTACTTTATAGCATCTTTGTGAGAAATTGTGAGAAATGTCCTTCTCTGGCATGAGGCCCTGAGAATTTTAAATGTTCCCTGGGCATATTTACACAATATTTATATGTCAAAATCATTATCAGCGTGTGAGAACCAAGAATGAAACCATGGGTCGACTGGTCCTCAGGGTTGGGTTACACCAAAGGAATTACTGTTGTTCCGTGTTAAAGAGCTGGCTTCTGGAAATCCCTGTGCCAATGCAGTACGAGGCCCAAAGTCCAGACATTGTTGAGAATGAGTAAGTGAGATATGGCTGTCGTCATACATGGTCATAGCTATTGCCTCCCTCATAGAGGGAGGACTACAGTTGCCTGAATTGGATACGACCTGTTTGGCAATGGTGCTTGTTTAAAGTCCCTAAAAATACCTATCACAAAGAGCCAGAGGTGCTGCCACACCTCAAACTTCCGCTTTCCAATCACCATGCTTAACCCATTCACTTTACTGATCCGAGGATAAAGAGTCTCTCCCACAACCCGAGCACAAGTCTCCGTATTCCTGGCTGCGATACCCGAACTTTCGCGACTAGTGCCACGTGAACCCAACTGTTCTTCACTAACCATCACTCTCTTCTCTCATCTCACACCTCTCCCCCTCCTTATTGCTTCTCTGTCTCCATCTCTCCCTCATTCCTCCCCCTGATCTTCTACTACTGCTACTCCACCCTCCAACCTGTCTATCTCTACCTCACTCTCTCCCCTG
The DNA here is from genome assembly GCF_040938575.1 of Ambystoma mexicanum. NCBI lineage: Eukaryota > Metazoa > Chordata > Amphibia > Caudata > Ambystomatidae > Ambystoma > Ambystoma mexicanum. The sequence goes on along the minus strand of NC_090935.1, from coordinate 82,752,398 downwards.
AAGTGTAAGCCAAGGCCAATGGGGTACTGGGATAAGAAAACGGAATGTGGAGGAAATGGGATACTGGGATGATGAAGAGGATGACAGGGGTAAGACAAAATATTACTAATGGTTACCAGAATAAGGAAGTGGGAGGTAGGCATAGTAGGTGTAGCAATGAGGAAGAGTAAGACAGTGGTAATTGAACATATAACGTATGGGGTACTGGGACAATCAAGAATGAGGTGGGGGTTATGGGATACCAAGACGAGGAAAAAGGTGGCAGGGAAAAGGGTTCTTGGACAAGGGAGGTAGGGTAAAGTGGTACTGGGAAGAGGAAGAGTGAAGCAAAGTTAATGTGGTGTAGGGACGAGGATGATTGATGCAAAGTTATGGGGAACATGGACAAGGAAAAGGGAGGAAGGAATACATGGGATACTGGGATGAGAATGAAGAAGGCAAAGGAAAGGCAAGAGATTACTAATGTGATACCAGGACAAGTAAGAGGGAGGTGTCCACAGTAGGGTGCTGGAACGAGGGAGAATGAGTTAATGGTATTGCAACAGATTACTTGGGATGAGGGAGACAGGTAATATGGTACTGTGAAGAGAACAAGTGATGTGGGTTATGGGGTAATGTAACAAGGAAGAGTCAGGCAAGGTTAATGCTGTACAGCGATGAGCCAGAAAGAGACACATGCTCATGGGGTATTGAGAAGTGGAAGCGTGAGGTGGGGATAATGAGGTACTGGTCAAAGAAGATTTATGTGAATGTAATGTGGAACAAGAACAAGGACGAGGGAGGCAGGGATACATGGAATACAGGGCTGAGGAAATGTAAGCAGGGATAAGCCAACAGATTACTAATGGTTTACCAGGATGAGGAAGGCAGAGGTGAGCATAATGGGGTTCTGGAACAAGGAAGACAGAGCTGGGATAATGCAAAAGATTACTAATGGAGTACTGGGAAAATGTAGATTGTGGTGGATGTAATTGAATAGTGAGAATAGGAAAGGGGATATTGTAAAGGGGCACTGGGATGAGCGAGGAAGGGTAATAGGGTAATGGGATGGGGAAGTATGAGGCAAAGGTAATGGGTTACTGGGACTAGGAATAGGGAGGCAGAGGTAATGGTGTATTGGGACTTGTAATATGGAGGCAGAGGTAATGGGACAAGGAAGTGTGACATAGAGTTAATGATCTTGAGGGACAAGAACAATGGAGGGAGGGGAAAATGGGGAACTTGGACAAGGAAGAGTGAGGTGGGGTAATTAGTGACTGGGACTAGGAAGCTTAACAGTATATTAATGCAACAGATGTTTAATGGACTACCGGGAGGAAGAAGAAGGTGGGGGTAATAGGAATACAAATGGGATAGCAGGACAAGGAACAGTGGGAGGCCTTAATGGAATGGATTGCTAAAGAGATACTGAGATGAAGAGGAGGGAGGTGGGGGAAAAGCAAAGATTACTAATATGTACAAAGACGAGGAAGACTGCACTGCAGGGGTGAAAAACTGGATGCCACTGAACATGAGGTCAGAGTTTTTGCCTGTGCATCAAATACCTAAGATATTGTCACTAGATAAGATTGTCTGTGAGCACTCTGGTAAATGGTAACTCCTATTATGTAAAAAGGAATTACGATCAGTTGGTTTGTGATATACAGTAGTGGATAATTTGCCCATCTTCGCTTAAATTGCCAAACATAATAACTTAATTGTCTTTTTACAAAAAGTATTTTTTCTGAGTATTAACCCATTCACAAAGAAAGGTGTAATGTTATTCTTCTCCATTGAAAATAAGGAAAACATCATCAATGTATCTGACCCAGGTGTAAATGTTATCCCTAAGGTGGTTCTGATCTGTGTAGATGCATTATTTTTCCAATTCAGCTATATATAGATGAGCCAGACTAGGGGTGAATGTAGCACCCATAGCCGTACCTGATATTTATTCATTATGCAAAAAGAAATATTTTGTTAGTGCCAGTGCTGCATGCTGTAGAGCAAATTGGTTAGAGGCATCCAAATTCACTTTGCATTTCTTGTTGCAGAATTTTTGTATGTACGGATTCTATGTCCAAAGTGACCAAAAATAGTTTTGTGTTTCAACAAACAAGTCTTTTACCACATTGAGCATGGTCGTGGAGTCCCTAACGTACAAAAAATGTATCTACTTGAACTGTATGTAACTAAGTAAGCAACTCTGTAACCAGCGCCACGATGCCTTCGGGCTGATGTGCGCTTAACAAATGCGAATAAAAAAAATAATTGCAAACATGGTACTGTAATAAAAATGCAAGTCCAGTGCGGTATGAAGAAACGCATTTATCAGCTGAGAGAGTAGCACGATAAAAGGAGCGGGGGCCCTTTTTCATATATGTGAAATTAAAAGCTTAATACGATTAAGCCATAAATCCTGGGGCACAGGTAAGTATGATTAAACTTAGAAGTAAAATGAAGCGTGGTAAATAGGCCCCAAAGCCTGCTTTGTTTTAAACATGAGAGAACGTTTTGTTCACAGGAAAGGCCACTCCAGACAGTTCATTAGCACAGAGCATGCAATGCCTGGCCAAGTGTACTGAGAAGCACCCAGAGGTTGTTATTTTTGAAGGTCAACTTATCAGAGTGCACAGGGTTTGCCATTCCAAGAGGAATATATTACCATTTTATAATTCAAAATCATTTATGAAATGTGATTTTCTAGTGAAGCCCGCAAGACCCATGGCAATTTCAAATCGCCTGCAACCATTTTCCCTGGTAAGAGGGTTATAATGTTCCCAATATGCAACAGTCATTTGAAAGTATGTTCATGGGTCAAGGCTCTATGGTGTCGTGATGGGAGACAGGAAGAGGCAACCAGGGCAGAATAATAAAGTTCTGCTGGTCGTCTCAATTGTTTCAATCATATAAAATTGTGTTGTGGGAATCGGGGATGGATTGTGACATCACATCATTGTAACTGAGGGTGGTGTGGGAATGTTCATGGACCCAATGATCCAGCGTAATATACACAGTTCCATATGAGTCCAAAGTGCAAGAACCAATCATTTCTGTGTGGGGAGATTTTTTCTATGTCACACGATTGCAAAATGCTAATTCTTTTACTTTTTATAAAAGATTTTGAGAGCACCTTCTCATGCAGTTCTTGTTCCGCGTTCTGTTTGAATTTGCTCTCCCAGCTGAATAAAATTGATATAGTTCTTGCACCGGTCTACACTCCTTTTTGACTACTTTTGTATTTTTTTGGTGGCTGCTACGAGGCGACCCTGATACATTTTTGGAGGCCCCAGCGAGATATCTTTGCCGTTCGACCGAGGCGTGAATTCCAGCCGTGCTACCGCAGGAATGCGGGCCGCATCCAATGGCCAGTATAAAGAGCTCAAGAGAGGTCCGTGGACACCACTCCCAAAAATGCCTGGTCTGGCTCTGCCTTCACTCCAACCGAAAGTGCAGATATTTAAAGATAGTCTTCGAGGTCGGAAGAAGTGGAGAATTTATTAAAAGCATAAGTGAGTGTACCCATGCATGAAAGCACCAGTGGCATGAGGGACTCTTTTTACGGTGTATTGACTGCTTCACCCTTGTTAGTGGTGAAGCAGCCAATTGACCGTGCTAGTCTTAGATATTCGGTCTGCCATTCTGATAGAGAGCAGGTAGATGGTGGCACATCTGCTTTAGTGCATAGGGTGGAGTAGTAAGTGGCGGACCTTGTTAGATAAGTGTTGTGCATAGAGCAGGCAATTGGTATAGTTGCATCATTTCCTTTTCCTTGGGGAAGAGTTTATTTGGGTATATGCAAGCACGTTTGTGTTAGTACCAGCAGTTTGTTTTCTGCCAAATTAATGTGTAAATAGCGCAAAGCTGCGTACCGCAAGTTGCGGATATAGTTGAGCAAGGAGAAGAATAACAACTTTTTCTAACTCACTAATAAAGGGCTTTATTGTTAAGGTGCAGGCCTGTGGTGAAGGCCACTTCTATACTAATACGATTTAACAGGGGGAGCCTGTGGAGAAGGCCACTGTGTGTAAGTGTTGAGTGTGAGGTGTGAAAGACGAGCCTTTGGAGAAGGCCGGAGTGGACGAAAGTAGGTTGTTTGGGCAAAGTGGTGAGTTTAAACATTGAGTGGGGTTGTTTGGAGAAAGAGTGAAATTTAAAAAAATAAAAAAGTTTGTTTTTATTTTGTGAAGGGAAGAAAGAAGTTAGGAAGGTAGAATATTCAAATATGAATATCAAAATATCCTTTTGAGTGGGTACACAACACAGTGGGCAAGTGTTATAATGAGTGGCACGGAGAAAGAACGTTCAATAAAGATATTATAGAAAGTATGTACTTAGCAGCTCCATATAAAGGAGCTAAACTAAAAAGAGACAGGACATGCTAGGGCTTTGGAAATTATACGAGGAGAAAGAGAAAGAAACGTAGAAGGAGAAAGCCGAGGAGGAGCAGGGAAGTATGCCAACACACTATGAAATATACCCGTTATTAAAAGCAGCTGCAGGGTATACAAATCCTAAATGAGAGTATCAAGAAAAGGAAGAAACACATAGGAAGCAAAACAGGGGCAGTACAAGCGTCATCAGGAATGACAAAAAAGGGAAGAGGAAATATTTAAATGACATAAAAAAGAGTGCGCCGCAACAACTTGACAGTGTGTTCAAGGAGGTAAAAAAAGCTGTGGAAAGGGAAATAGAGGATGAAGGAAAGGAAAATGAGAAGGGAACAAATGAACATGGGTGGACAGCAGGACATATCAAATTTAAGATAGACAAGTGGGGTCGGGACTCAGACCATAGTGAAACTGACAGTGCAGACACTGCAAGCCATATCAGACTGCGAAGACAGGGCTGACCGCAATTAGGGGGATGACGAAACAGACAACCACCCTGTGACAGATAGGAGACGGGAAAGGAGAACGGATGAAAGAGAAGAGGAGGAAAGGGAAGAATCATTGGGTGACTAAGGAAACAGGCTACGCAGCAAGAAAACCAGAATAGCTGTAGCAAAAAGACCACAAGGTGGTAATAAAACACAGGGCATACACACAAATATCACCTTTACAGAAAGAAAGGGGCTAGGTTGATTACATACCGTGGAAGACAATGGACAGGAATAATCTAGTTTACAGTTTACCTTTGTTGATGGCAGGGGCGAGCAATTGGATTTATGTTTTTGAGAAAGAGACAGCAGGAATCACATTGGCCATAGGAGAAATAAAAAATTTGTTGGCAGTATTGGTCGGGGGGGGGAGAAGTGATGAAATATGGCTGCAGGCCGGATACTCCAGGGTAAAATTATGCTCTATTATACATGATGGAGTGCCATTCAACATTATGAAGCTCATGTTTGGAAGGCTCAGATGGAGCTCTATCCAGACACGTCAGACATGGGATCTATACTGGCTAGCAACATGAAGCCTGACGAGGACCCCGCCAAATACATACGATCAATACTCAAAATGTGGATGCAGGAAAATAAGCAGTCATGGGATGAAAAAAATACCTTTGTTCTACCATATCCTAGTGAGGGAGCTCCCCGCGGATGTACAGGTCTCTATATAAATAGTGGGAATTGAGGCAAAGGGGTTGCAAGAATAAACAGAAGAAGGATAAGGAGATAGAGGATAATGCAAAAAAGACAGAAAACATATTGGTTTAGAACAAACTGGGGAAAATACACATGGAGTGAACAGTACTCACACGGCCAGTGGTGGTGCCTCAGGCACAGCAACGGGGGCTTCCCATGGCTGCGATGATGCCACCAGGAGTCTACACACAGTTGCCACCCAACCAGCAGCGGGGGCCGATACCAATGCCACAGCAACGCACATTCACAAACATGCAGCCACCTGAGGTTATGCAGGCCAACAGGAGAGGTGCATATTTATTTTATTTATTTATTTATTTATTTATTCGCATTTGTTGAGCGCACATCAGACCGAAGGCATCGTGGCGCTAGTTACAGTGTTGCTTATACTTAGTTACATACAGTTAATGTCCGTAAGGTTACATTGGACGAGATATACTTTTTTTTTTTTTTTTACAGATATGCCAGAGCAGCAGGAGTACATGAAAACGGGTGTAGTTGAATAGGGCAGTTTTGAGCATATATGGGACAGTATCAGACGGGAGAGGATACAACACACATGGGAGGGAAATGGGATACAGAGGTAAGACTCCACATTTTGGAGTACAATGTTACGCACGTGGGAATTTTGGACATGTTGAACGAACATAGTTGAAGCAGGGAGGGCAACAACAGCAGACATACCTGCAGCATACACCTCAACAGATGTAGGTCATACCTCAACAACAGCAGACATACATGCCACAGACTACACAGCAAGTACAGGTAATACCACAGCAGCAACAAGTGCAGTTACAGCCTGCACAGACACAGGGAAGTACTACCCAAGCACAAATACAGGTGCATAATGGGGAAATGGTGGGAACTCAAGGTACAGTGAACGTGCTTCAGGCACCAGCACAGACACAGATACGGGGCAGAACCCCTTATTCCAGTATACTGGAGTGAGAATGGTGGGTGGTAACTCATTTGCATCACCCGTGAACACTTTTTCCCAATAGGGGTACTCACGGGGAGTGCAAGTTTGTCCTAATCTAGAAAAACTGAAGACCCTGCAGAGGAACTGGAGGTAGCAGTTCAGATAGGACAACGTTTTTTTCCTTTTTCCTGTAGATACTGGGGCAACCAGATCAAGCATCAAGGAAGAAGGATTTACATTATCTAACAAAGGTTTGGACACACACAGCTTTTCGGGAACGATTTTGAATGTTCCTCTCACAAAAGATTTGCCCTTAACGATAGGGACACAGCATATTGTAGCACCTTTTCTATATTCAAAAGACACTCACATCAATATGCTGGTGAGGGATTTACTTAGCAAGTTGCACGCCACAATTTCATTTTCAGAAAAAAGGATGGTGTGTGCCATATCGGAAATATACCCAGCCCGGGTGGCAGTACTGATTCAGGAATACCATGCACACAGCGCAATTAGAGGGATACCCCCACACACATAGAGGTGTTTGTATATGGAGTGCACATGTTGCTGGGATGGTTGCCAGGGATTGAGGGGAAGGTGTTCCCGCTGTCTAATGAGTTTTTGTTCAGGCCTCAGTGTCCCTCCTCAGTTAGCTCAGGCACACACACTCTACTGTACTTGGAGGAAGTAGTAGTACGGAAAGACATGATTATAGTGGTTGCTGCTGATGAGAATAACATGAAATGGTAATCAATATTATGTATTGATCCCACAATGACAATGACAGGAGTAAGTGACACAGAGTTGTTTGAAACAAAAGAGAACGAAGAAGGAGAGGTAGTGTTTGAGCTTAGCCTAACATGTCCAGTTCTTATAAGCAGAGCAGTGCCCCAAATGATCCAGATAGCAAAACAAAAATCCCACTACTTAGAGGAAGATTTGTAAAAAATGCCCAAGAGCTTGTGGACAACGGGACCCCATGATGTAGGAATACTTAAAGGGGCAGTGGCAGTACAGATTAATTTAAAAGAAGGAGCACTGTTGCCACTAGTAAAACAATACCCCTTATCGCGAGAAGCAGGTGAGGGCATATATGAGACATTGCATGCCCTATAGAAGCAAGGCATAATGCGTGTCAGCTCCAAACCTTGCAACACTGTTATCTATCCAATTAAGACAGCAAATAGGGGGGTGTGGCATTTAATACAGGACTTACGCCATTTGAATGACATTATTAAGGCAGAAAGTTTTTTGCAGCGCTTCTGCAGAGGCACATTTTTTCACAGTGGTGGACTTAAAGAATGTTTTTTTCTCCATCGCACTTCACCCAGACTCCAGGTATCTCACTGCCTTTATGTATATCGGGATGCAGTTCCAACATACTAGAATGCCTCATGGATACTGCGAAGGGCTAAGCATCTTTAATAGAGTGATACAACAGGACCTGAGCAACCTAAAGGTTTCGAGCACAGTGAGACAATACGTTGATAACTTATTAGTGTGCAGCACAATAGAAGAAGAGTGTAGAAAGGACTCAGTGACACTACTGACAATGCTAGCTGACAAAGGATGCAAGGTGGACAGGGATAAGTTGCAATGCTGTCAAAAACAAGTGGTTTACTTGGGTCAGATTGTGTCAGCAGATGGGAGAAAAATAACACCAGAAAGAGTAGAGGCCATACATAAGAATCCACGACCTAAAACAGTGAAAGAGATGCAGCAATTTTTGGGCTTGTGCAACTATTGCAGAGCATGGATTTTTGATTACTCCACATACACCAGGCCATTGCTGCAAGCACTAAAAGAAGCACAGAAAAGCAAATCACACCTAAAATGGATGGCTGATATGGACGAGAATTTTGATGCATTGAAAAATGAACTAACACTTGAACCAGTGTTAGCAACTCCCAATTACAAGGAAACATTTCACCTGTTTTCACATTCAGATGGAAAAGTAATGACAGCAGTACAGACACAGAAAAATGTCAGGCGCAAACGACACTTGCATATTACAGTGGGTCTTTGGATGCAGTGATGCAGGGATACTTCCCATGTGAGCAGGCACTTGCCACTGCTGCATATGCTATTGAAAGGCTTCCACAATAACCATGGGGTGCCCAGTAGTTCTGTATGTGGAACATGCAGTATTTGCAATACTTGAGAAAACAAAATCAATATTGACTACCCAAAGGTCTTCAGGTAATAATAACCAACCCAGCATTAGAAGTGGTGTGGTGCAGAAAAATAAACCTAGCTGAGTTCATTGCAGAAAAAATAGAAGAAGGAGCCTATGTGCATGACTGTGTAGCGTGCATTGACAGGCGCGTAGGAAACCCCGTAGTTAAGGAAGAAGTGATTGAAAGGGGTGACATGATCTCCATTGACAGAAGTTCCAGCATTGATCAAACCACGGGACAGAGGCACTCAGGGTGTGCAGTAGTGGGGTATGGAAGAGGGAGGAGTTAATAGTGTACTCACAAAAGCAGCTGAATTAGTGGCTCTAATTGAAGCACTAAACAAGTCCAAGCAGTAAACATCTTCTCAGCTTATGTCACCTTCACAGTACACTGAGGACTAGCAAGATGGGAAAGGAGAGGATTTATAAGAAGTGACAGTACTCCTGTTTAACATGCCGTTTTGCTCCGATAACTATTTGAAATGTTACCACTCCCAGTAGAATTACCATTAATAAAGTGCAAAGCCCACACAGGAGGGAAAGATTGTATCTTACTAAGAAACGAAAGAGCAGACAGAGCAGCAAATGAAGCAGAATTTCTTCCAGGGGGATCACATGTGCTGTACCGTGGCAAGAAAGAAAAAATACCCCTAATGGCAGTACTGAAAGTGAGCAAAGAGAAAGATGCATTGCCAGAGAGTTTTAATGCAATTCCAATCTTACAAATAATTGAGCTGCAAGAAGAAGCATCAGATGCTGAAAAGATCTCTGGAAGCGGAGAGGGTGCGCTCTGCGCTCTGTCTCAGACTGATCTGGTTTGGTGTCATGATAGCACAGGAAAGGTTGTTATACTAAGGAAATTGTTACATTGTAACAGCTTCACTTTCCTTCCCACGTATCGAAAGAGCATGTGGCTGCAGGGCTCAGTGAAGACTAGTTTGTGCTAAATTTGTATGAATTTGTTTCTGAGTATGAGAGCAATTGTATGGTGTGCCAGAAATACCTGCCAGGTCATGCATTAAAAGTTGTACAGGGAACTTTGCCACGAATGGAGGGCCCATTCCGGCACTTGCATATTGATTACTTAGATATACAATAAATGTGTACTTCATACAAGAACCTGCTAGTAGTGGTGTGACTATTCTCACGTTGACTTGAGGCAGGTCCCTGTGCCCATAACGATGCCCGCTCGGCAGCAAAATTCTTGGTGAGGGAGGTGTTCCCGAGGTGGGGATTTCTATAAGAAATTTGCTTTGATAATGGGAAGCATTTCGCTAATTAATTAATGAAGGAAATTACAATTCCCCTGGGGATAACACATAAACTATGTACAGTTTACCATGCACAAGCTAATGATTTGGTATAAAAGATGATTGGACTGCTGAAAATATGACTGGAAAAGCTTATGCAAATGCTTGAAAAATCATGGGTGCACTGCTTGCTGCTTGCTTTATTTGCTTTAAGGAATATGCCTGGAGGAGAGGAACACTTGACTCCTAATGAGATTGTTACAGGGCAAAGAATGCATAAGCCACATCTGCCATTGGATACAATATATGATGCTCATTCTACTTCAGCTATTCCGGGAGGGTAATTTGATCAGTATCTGAAAGAACTTACCAAGTCCCTTAAAAATATATCATTGCAGAAAAGGCCTACAAATCAATGTGAGGACCTCTTTTTCCAGGAGACAAAGTGCTCATCAATAACCATACACGGAAGTGGAAAGAGGAGTATTTCACTGTCCCGCATACCGTCATCTACTCAACACCAACTGCAGTTAAGGTAGAGGGATGCCGATGATGGGTCTATATAACAGATGCTCGCAGAGATAAAAGGACTGTCTCCCACAGCACAACATGATCAGAAGTATCATTGAGTTCTCCTTTCATTTTGTAACTGCATTGAGATTTTTTCAGAAACCAGTAAAAGAGCAGACTAGGGTTGTACTGTAAAAATGATGACCAAGAAAAAGAAATGTTCAAGACTTAGGAGTATTATGATGTTAATTTGTTTTAGTATAGCATTGTCGTATTTATTTTATATGTTTTTCCAAGAAAAACATGATACACAGTTGAATCCTCCCACACAAACCTTGTTCACAAGGTGTTTGGGGAATGGTGCAGGGGGAATGCATAACAGTTGTGCCACATAAAAGTATGACAAAGAGTGATCTTGCTTCTATCTCCATTTAAACTCTTGTAACTGATGTTATAAAGTTAAAGTAATTGTATCTTAACATTTTGCTGTGCATTATCATCACACTGGTTGCAATTGCTGCCCTAAAATTGATTTGTTTTGATTTTGCATTTAATTTAAATATTAATAAATATTTCATGATTGCACACCAACCTGTTTAATGGTCCATTGCAACATGGGGTGTTTGTCAAGGGGGGTGTGAGATGGGTTGGCTGCCTTCTCAAAGCAGAATCCAAAAAGAATAAATCAAAAATGTGTGTATTGTGTGCCACATCCCTGGCAAGTGGAAAGAGTCCTGGTCTGGAGTATGCTGTGTCTTTAAATCTGTTACAACTGGGTTCAATTGGACACTTGCCACCTCCTTCAATCAATACTTTCCTACTTGCTACTTTACCGCTCTCACTCTCACCCTCAACCATGATGCCCTTCCACCTACTCCATTAAGCTCTTTGTATCTCACAAAGTCTGTTTCCTTGTCCTTGCCCTTGTCTCTGCCAAATCATCCTACAACACTGACAATATATCATCTACCCGCCCTCATCATCACAAGCTTTCCATGTCCCCAGGTTATGTTCTCTCCTTCCAAAAACCACTCCCTATCATCTTCTCTCTCAGCTAATGGCATTGCATACTATTTCTCCTCAAAAATCACAAAAAATATGTGATACCCTATACACTTTGAAATCTCTCCCACCTCCTTCTCTCTACCCTCTATTAGCCCCCTCCTTCTTTGACTTCATCCCCACTACCCTGCTGAACTCCTACCAATCCATCACTCTGCAAATCCATATAGTTTTCCTTTTGCCCCTATGCACCACAAACATTAGGAACACATACCTATCTGCCCTCTCATCTCCCCTGCCTCACCAACCTCTGGCACTACCAGTATTTTCACTCCTAAGAAAACATGCACTGTCATACCCATACTTAAGACTACTGCCAACCTAAATGCCCCTTTCAACAGGCATGTGTCTCATTTGCTCCACCACTCCGAAATCCTCAAGTGTCTTCAACCGCATTATCACCTACCTTGAGGACCACATGCGGGAGGTTTGAATCTCTTATCGTTCATTACATGTAGAAGAAGGAGAAGGAAGAAAGGAGAAAAGAGGATATCATAAGAAAAGGGAAGAGCGAAAGAGAAGTCAAATTAAATTAAGAATAAAAGAAGAATGCAAATATGAGATAGAAAAGTGAACGATTGAGTATTGACTCACTAAACATACTAGTAACACTCCCAGCCAACACCCAGCAAAATGCAACTTTCCCAGTGCTTTCGATACCTCATTGCTTGATATGTAGACCAATTAGCATACAGTTACCATTAGATTATAGACACCATTGCTTACACAAATGGAATATTGAGTACATTGTCAGAGCCAAATGAGGATTAGCGCTTTAAAAAAAAATGATTTTAATTGTTTCAATGACAATTTTTACAAAAATCCTCCTCGGGACTAGCCCATTCGGTTGATACTGATGGTTTCCATTCATCCTCATTCTTTTGGCTGTTGTAGCTCCAGGGTATGAAGTCTGCATGACCTCATTCTCAATTGCTGCTTCACACAAAATTTGTCGCTGATACTTGTCCCAGGCCGATGCTCTGAAGGACTTTGCTGTGGCGTTGTCCAAGGGTATGTCGTTGCCATTTATCATTCTGGTCCACGAATGTTCCTCCTCCAGTATCCAAGTGGTGTTTCAGGAAGGCAGCTCTCGGTTTTACTGTACTGGGTCATGATAGTAAAAGGTGTTGGATTGTTTCTGTCTGGTTGTTTTTGCAGTAGCGACAGAAGTTGGCTATTGATTGTCCCCGAATAGCCAGGACTTAGTTCGTTTTTAGGACGTTCAAGTGGGCTCTCGGGAGTAGAGATCGTAATGATTTGTCTGGAAAATTCATTAAGTATTTCATCGGATGATCTATTTTTTGTGTGTTTGGAGGCAGATGTGCAGTTAATTTGTTGTTCGATGCTGTTTCCAGGTATTGGATCCAAACCCAGATTTTTAGTCTTTCCTTGACTTTGTCTGGGTTGCGGTCTAATTCCTCCTCTGAGCTTCCAATAGTGGACAATAGAGTCAGGTTTTTCTTTGCCCAATTGGTCAGCATTCTGTTTATATCGCCCTCTATTTCCTTATTTATGGTTTCAAGTATTTTAGGAAACGGTTTCGTTGAATCTTCCCATAGAACATCAGACTGTTCCTGTCTATAGCTGCTGTTAATGAGGGCAAGCTGAGTTTTCTTCTGATTGAAGCAATTGGTGTGGAAAGGGGCAATTTCAAAACTTTACACCAAAAAAGGCCTTTGAGTTTATTCCAGATCGTCGCCGGGATTTGTACCGTAAGAAATGGTCAGGATAACCTTTGCTTTCTAAAAATGGATTCCTGGAATCAAGGAAAATTTCCCGAATTTCCTGTCTAGTGCCATGGTTTGTGTGGCTAGTGTATTGATCTTGGCGTAAAGTGTGCCCTGCATCAGCATTTCCACTGAACTCCTGTTAATTGTTACTCCCAGGTATTTAAAGTTTGGTACTGTCTCCAGTTGGTGGGCATCAGGGTACCAATGCAGTTCTTCAGACCTTTCACTTGTTTTTTCCATGATCATGATTTTGGTTTTAGTTGTATTTATGTCCAGATCATTTTATTTTATGTATGACGAGAAGCTGTTCAGTTGGCGCTGGAGGCCTATTGCAGTGTGATCCAGGATAATGATATTGTCCGCATAGAGGAGCCATGTGATCTTTTCCTCTACTACTGTTGGCGGGAAGGATCTGGTGTTGTTTTCAAGGTCTACAATATCTCCCATGTAGGTACTATAGAGAGCAAGCACCAGAGGACAGCCCTAGTTGATCCCTCGTGTAGTTTTTATAACGGTCGATAGTTGTCCTGCGCCGTTGAGCCTCACGCGCTTGGAAGTGTCTGAGTAGAGTGATTTGATCGGTTCCGTGAGAGAAGTGGGACAGTTGCAAGTAGTTAGTTTTGACTACAATTTCTCTCTGTTTACCTTGTCAAACACTTGGACTAGGTCTATAAAAGCGGTGAAAAGTCTTGGTCGCCCCTCCAAGGCCTTGGCTTTTAAAATGTTAATTAGCATTATGTTGGCTGTTGTACCCAGATTTGTGACGAATCCCGATTGGTATGGATCTGTGCAACCAGCCTCTTTTACCCAGGCTCAGAATTTGTCAAGGAGTAGTGATCCAAATAGCTTGTCGACGATGACGAGCAATGCTATCGATCGATAGTTCTTAGGATCACTTTTCCCACCATTTTTATAAATTGGGATGATGTTAGCCGTTTTCCAAGAGTCTGGTATGGTTTTAAGGAGTGTGCATCTACCGATGATTTCGTAAATAAGATCCACCCATTCTTCTGGGTGGGCTTTTAGTTGGATATTTGTGATCCTATCTGGGCCTGGTGCTCTCGATCTGTTCAGATCTTTAATTTTTATCCTGATGAAGTCTTTGACAAGTTCAGTGTCAATTCACTTTGTTGTAGATTTTGATCTGGACTTACTTCTGCAGACGTCTGCTGGAAGCGTTTTGTGAAATGGGTCGTCCAGGCTAGCTCGCTCACAGCATTTTGTAATGCGTTATCTGTGGTGGAAGACGTAGATTTTACTAATGTCCAAAAGTATTTGGATTGTCTATTGCAGACTGCACATAGCATGGTTTCTGAGTCCCTTTGATAGAGTAGTCTCCAGTAACCCACAAGCACATTTTCTCCTTTCCCTTAACACCAGGTTTTAACTATGGAGATGTTGTTGCGGTGGCTGCTTCCGTGATTTTCTTTGCTGTAAGTACGGAGTAAGGAGTAGACAATAGTCCAGTTCTGGTAAGGATGGATGTCTCTTATTGTTTTCTTTCATCGTCGTGTATGCCTTTGTGATGGAACAAATGGCTTCTTTCGTCAATTGTAGCTCTGTGCCCTGGGAACAGGCATCAATTGGTGTCATCATTGTTGGAAGGTCAGCTTTTGTGGCGGGCCATGCAGCTATTAAGATGTTGTGATCTGTGTTTAGCGTTTTTACCACTTCAAGTGAGTCTACGACTGAATAAAGTTCTTTTGAGACATATATATGGTTTATAGTGCTCCCCAGACTGTCTCTCTCCCAGGTCGGTACTGGTGGACTGCTCTTGGTGGTCATTGAGTGGAGATTGTGTAAGTCTCTTTATTCCATTAGGCCGGACCATGCAATGCCTCGTTTCTTTGATTTGAGGTTGTGCCAAGTTCCTGGGCATTAAGATCCCCGCATATCATTATGTGGTTTATCCCGTGTGATACAGCTATTTCTTCAATTATTGAAAACATGGTGCTTATGAACCCCTTGGGTGTTTGATCCTTGGGGTTCCAATAAGTGTTCATTACCAGGAATAGGTCAACTTCACGTGTCAACGATTTCGATGTGAAGTAATTGCATGAGATCAGTACCGCTAATGTGAAAATGGTTGATAACAGTTCTTGTTCCATGCGTAGGGGACTCCCGGAATGCACAGCTACTATGAGGCCCGAATTTGGGTGGCCTTTGGTGCCCCTAACTGTTGGTGATACGCTGATTTCATACCCATCCAGAATTGGGGCTGTCGTTAGCCAAGTTTCTTGTAGGCATATTTGATCAAAAAGGCCAAGGTTAATGTCGCTTATCAATGTTAGGTAGCTATGGCCTCTTGTATTCCATGGCACCAGGAGTAGATATTGGGTCAGATGTTTTCCTCATTTACCCTCTAATAGGTGGTGATTAGAGGTATTGTTTGGTTGCTATTTTCATGGTTGCTGTGTTAGCGCCGCTGGGATCCATGACCATCTCTTGAGTTCCTCTTATGATTGGCTTTTCAGGTGTGCACTAACAGAGGATTTGTGGGCCTCCCTTGGCTCCTCCTGGCTCAGCGTGAATGTGCGTTTTGGTAATGGACCCTGTGGTTGTCGTTCACTGTCTCTGCAGTCTTCCAAATCTTCTACATCACTTGGGAACTTTTCAAAGGGAGGTTCGTTACTTTGGTTGTTTTCTTGTGTCGCTCTGAAGGCCAGTTGACTGCTTCTCTCTGAGTTTTGCTGCGCTGGTTTTGCCTGGTTTGGTTATGCTGGTAAAGGCTGTGCTCGTTTTCTCTCGGGATCGTTGTGACCCTAGTTCTATGGGTTGTGGAGCGTCACTAGTGACTGGGCGATCGTTCCTTCTCCCATTTGGACTGACCCTGAGGCTTGATTCCTCTCTCGGCTGAGCTGGTTTCTCGTAGGTCGCATCCAAGCCTTTGTGATTTTTGAGCCATGTTGGGTAGTGTGTGTTTTACTGTTGGAGAGGTGATGTGCAGGTAAATGCTGTTGGTGTGACCTCTTTGGTCAAATTCAATGATTTCTATGTCCTCAGATCAGAGCGACCTACGATTTGGTATATGTTTGAATTAATTCATTGTGGTCTGTCCTATTGAGGGTTAAACTGTCCCCTTTGTCCAGAATTTGTTCCAATTTCAAGGTCTGGGTGGATCAACATTTGTGTGTGAACAGGGCAGAATCTCTTGTGTCCTGTCTTGCTGGATGTTTGAAGGGTGTGGGGTATTGTCTCTTTTCCTATCACTATAATTTTCTCAAATTTGTGTAGGTCTGATTACTGACAGTATAGTTACTCTTTTATTTTGTTGTTCTGAAGGTTAAGGCCTTTTCCACCAGTTTTTTAGTTATCTTTTGATCTTGAACTTGTCTTAAGCATTTGTGCATTGTTATGTGTCTGGTCTCCAGCTCTTTAAATTGGGTTAGTTCGAATGTAGCTTTTGGCTCTGAGCAGCCAAGCACCTCAAGCGTTATCTTTGTGGTTCAGTTCCTGCATTAGTATATGTCATTTTTCTTGCAGATCTGTCTTTTGTCTTGGTTTTGGTGGTGAGTATGACACTTCAGTGAAGCATACTTTTCTTTTTCGATCAGGTGGAGCCAATAGTTCTGTTTCTGAGTTTTCGATGGTGTATCGATGGTGTATTGGCTAACATCCATGAGGTCAGTTGAAGTGTCTGAGTCATCTGGCTTTACTGGTGGTGTTCTGGCCTTCTCTTTGGAGGATGGTTCTTTGACTACAAGCAGCTTTTTTGCCCCTTTGACCATCCTCCTGTCTTCAAATAGCGGAGCTAAGCGGTTTTCTTGGCTTGCTCTGGAAATTCTTTCTGTGTTTGCACTTGGTTGGTTGAAGGTTGTTTTCTTAGCTTGTGTGGGCTTGTGTAGCCCTGACGTCTTCTGAGTTTTTACTGAAGGTTTACATAAATCTGTGGCTTTTTTAAGTCTTGCCGGGTAGATCGAATTTTGTCATTTGGGGTTAGTCGTTAGCATTGGTTGGGTGATATTTTCAAGTGATATCCTACAATATGTCCTCATCTGTCAAGTGGTTTGGGGTTGGGTAGATTTGTGGTCTCAAGCAGTGGATCATGTTGGCCCGACTTATCTGCTGCCCTTGTTTTTAGAATTATCTATCTCTGGTTTTGAAGTTTTTGCAATTAGGTTGTTTGGGTTCCCACTGTTGTTGAACTCTTCTTGAACTGAAAAATTGTGTAATGGGCGGTTTCTGTCGCAACATCTCGGCCTTGGAGGTTAGCAGTCATGGTGCCTTGATCTCTTGTGTTGGCCATCCACTCCTCTGTCGCCACGATGTAGCCTTTTAAATACATCAATTTTGTGTGCATTAGGGCTGTCATTGTTGTATGATCCTTAAGTGTCTCGTTCAGCGACTGGTAAAGTTTGCCAAAAGGGGCCAAGGCGAAGGTGACTGCAGACATTATTGCAAAGATATCTGTTTTTTTATATGGCAAAGATATCTGGTTTTTTATATGGCAAGCTCTTTCCTGCCACCTGTGGAGTCTCGCTAGGTCTTTGCTTTCGTGGAAGAGTGGACAACTGAGAATGTTGTGAAAGCAAAGTGGTGGGGTTTGGAGTTGCTGCTACCAGAATTGATGGATGAAGTAATGGTTCATGGTGTTGGGTGTGACTGGGTTTCAATCAATCTCTTATGTGTTCCCTTGTTTTTTTGTTTGTTTCTCTCTCTTTAAGGTAGCTGTTGGTAAACAAGGGATAGATTTGATCCGCTTTTCCAGGTAAGTTGTTTGCTTTCTTGTTGGGGAAATTTCTATTTCAATAGTTGGTGCAATCAGAACAGGTGTCGAGTGGGGGCTTTGTCTAGAGTAGCCTGAAGTTGTTCGGTTTTCGTTGTTGACTGAATGGCACCGGTCAAGACTTTATTTAGCGATGGGGGTGCGGGCTTGTTAAGTTGCCCAGTGTGCCCTCTCACTGGGGTTGAAGGGCGGTCCTGAGGATTTCGATTGCTGCCTTTTGATGCTGCAGATGGAAATAGATTTGGGGTGTACGTAACTTGGTCTCCGGTTTGGCCTTCCACCCCTTCCAAGATTTCGGCATCTGACAACTCACCTGTTTGGTTGAATGGCACCTTCCCTAATTTCTTGATTTTTTTTTCGAGAATGTTGGTGCTAAAGAGCTTCACGGAAGTTGTTTTCCTGGATTTGCAGAGATGGTCTAACTTTTTTTGTTTTGATCTTTCTTTACTTGAACATCTTGGGCTGTTTTTTTCAGTGGTGAGGGTAAGTACCTCATGTTTTGCCTTATCACGCTTGGGTCTAGATGTTGCCCTTTTCTGTCCTTTGGGTCTATAGGGATGTGATTTTGAAAGTGTGTGGAGTTTAGAGGTGAGGATGCCCTTTGTGCGTCAGTGTCAGCAGACTCCTGTATGGTGTCAGGGTTTGCCCTGGTCCCCTCTTGGAGTTATCTCAGGACTTCCGTATCTGGCGCACTATCCATGGTTGGATCGGTTATGTAGGTGTAGTTCACATCTACTGAGTCTGTTTCATATTGAGGGCTTGGCAAGTCTTCCCTTGCTGTTACCAGGTGTACCTTGGTTTGAATGTTGAGTGGCGCCTTTTGTGTGGTTGACACTGCAGGTGGCTGCGTTGTACTTATGCCCAGTGTTTGGTTGGTCTTGGGGGGGATATTCCCTTTGTCCCGCTCACAATCTTGTTGTTAGGGGGCGTTTGGAGGAGGAGATTCTGCTCTTGCCACGTCCCCCTGTCTCTGCCCTTGTCTGTGCCGTGGTAGGGGACATCTATCGATGCCGGCCCTTCCAACGCCATTTGAAGTGACGAGAGCTCTATCCCCAAGTGGCTTGTGAGTTCTATGCTTTTTTGACACCCCCCCTCCTATGGACTTGTTGCGGCAATCAGCGCAGGTGTGCATGGGCTCTCACGGTCATTCCTTGGCCGCTCAGGAAGCGAGCCCTCACCTAAACGTGCCAGAGGAGGCAATGGACCTTTTACGGTGTGAGTAGTGTGAGGAGACCGGACCCAGGCAATAGGGGAGAGTGCTAAAGTTCGTAAGGCACCATCTTACATCTTGAATCACTTTCGGACGCTGGAGTACTTGCCAACCAGGTCCACTGTGTGGATAGTTGAGAGAGAGGTTTCGGCCTCATCTTCATTGATTGAAGTGACTCCGGCTGATCTTCTCCTATTTGGCGTCCACTCCGAAGATCCCGTCCTCCTTCATCCAGAGGTCTGCAGTCAGCCATTGCTCACCTCTGCAGCAGCTCTGCAGCCGCTCCGCTACCCTGGTAGGGTTTTTAAAGGTCCACCCACAAAGTCAATTACAACGGCAGAAAGACTGGGGAAGAAGGTAGAGCGTAGAGCGCTGACTGCAAGACTGCTCCCCTATGCAGTAGCTCTGAGGCAGCTCTGCAGCCCTGGTAGGGTTTTTAAAGGGCAGCCCACAAAGTCAATTACAACTGCAGAAAGACTGGGGAAGAACTTAGAACATAGAACGATGACTGCCAGACTGCTCACCTCTGCAGCAGCTCGGCGTCTGCTGGGCGGCCCTGGTAGGGTTTTTAAAGGTCTGCCCACAAAGTCAATTATAACTTCAGAAAGAATGGGGAACAAGGTAGAACATAGAGCGCTGACCGCAGGACTGCTCACCTCTGCAGCAGCTCCGAGTCCGTTCTGCGGCCCTGGTAGGGTTTTATAGGTCCGCCCACATAGTCAGTTACAAGTGCAGAAAGACTGGGGAAGAACGTAGAACATAGAGCGCTGACTGCAAGACTGCTCACCTCTGTAGCAACTCTGCACTTTAATCCCATCCCTTATTCCAAGTTTAAAGTTTAAAATCCTGGTTTGTCTGGGACATCTCCTTTGATGGAGGATTCTTATAAGGGTACAATTTATCAGCTTCTCTGGAAACCATTCCCACTAGTCACCTTGATCTAACAAAAAACTCTTCTAACACGCTTCAGGGGTTAGACCTTGACCCTGACCCACTGCGGTTCCAGATATATCATTTCCATTTGATGTGCATAAGCCACCGGGTTCCATGAAGTTATTATGAACAATTGGCAATGATTCTTCTAGTTGGAGGTGATAACCTTGAACACAATGGCAATTCGTTCAGCTTGGTAGTTGTCACGCCCCCATCCACATCCACAAGCCCCCCTATTGCATCCCGGCAGAATTATTGTACACCACAAGGCATCACACGCACCATTGCACATTCTCGTCTTCAGGTTTGCCGACAGGGGGCTGGCCGAACTCTGCGACGCTGGGGTATGCATCGCTCTCCATTCCTGCATTGGCGGTTGCCGTGGAGACGCGCCATAAGCATTCCGCGTCTCCACTGCCGACGCTTGGACGTTCTTCCTCCACGCGTCCAATCGCGTGTACGCCAATCACGTGTTTGTGTCACGTGATCACTGGAGCGAACATTCAAAAGTGACGCGCGCGAACTTCCATCCACGCTTCACAGCTGATCTTGGTTGGACTACGGACGCTGCTCTTGAATCTCGTATGGATCTGCTTCTTCCTGGTTTTTGACCTCGGCTATTCCCACGGACTGCCTCTTGGATTTCCCTTGTTTGGTACCTTGTCTTGAACTGCTCCCCCTGGACCCGACCTTGGCTTTTCTCCTGGACTGCAATTGGATTATCCTTTGGTTTGAACTCTTTGCATCACGTGCTTTGTTTGCCTCACAGTACCAGGTTTCGCATCAGGTGTTGATTCCATCCATCAAACGTTTGTCAGGCTTCAACCTTGTCGTCAACCCTGTCGGCCCCTCAGACAGACACCTACATCACATTCCAGACAACCACTCAGGGTAAGCTCCTTATAGTTAAACATTTAGGATTGTGCACAGGGTGTAATTGTTATCTAACCCACGTGTTTGCCTTACAGTGGTCAGGGGAAACATCTTCCGGCATTTCCTGGTTCTGGTTGACGACATTCAACACCTGTGGTCTCAAGGGCTGCTCGGACAGTATAATTACTGTTTGTTCGAGTGGAACTTGGGGACAGAGGTATCATCGCCTACACGACCATCAAGTCTTGACAGTAGTTTTGACATTTAAGGTGGGAATAGAATGCTCTGACTTTCTAAACTCCCACCTCTCCTCAATTATAATCCTAATTTCCCTGCATCCTTTGATACTGTAGACCACCATCCGTCCTCCAAAACATCCAACGTCTTGACCTTAAGGTCACTGCACATAGATGGGTTGCCTCTCTGACCACTCATTCTCCATATCCTGTTACTTTAACACATCTGTTCCACACACCTTTCTGTAGGCGCCACATAAGAGTCTGTCCAAAGCCCAGCCCTGTTTATGATCTACAACAACCCTTGGAGTAAACTCAACTCGGTCTTCAGTTTTCTCTTCCACCCCTTTGCTGATGATTCTCAGATATGTCTCCCTTTTCCATTCCTCATCAATGCCACTCCTCCAAAACATCCCTCGGTGCCCCAAAGCCATCTGTCTCTGGATGGTGCTGCATTTCGTGATGCTTAACTCTTATATAACAGATATTATATTTCTCCCTGCCTCCAATGCTAATCCTAGTCTCCCATATCTATACCATCTCTACACGCCTTCTACACTGGCTCCCAATTGCCCAGCATATTGAATTCAATGCGCTGTGCCTTGTTCACTGGGCTTTGCATGACCAGGGGGCAGAGAATCTTCTCGCTAAATTTGTGCGTTACTCTCCAAAGGGTACTTTGCTATCAGTATTGGCTGGCCTGTTTTGTGTACCTTCCTTCCAGCGCTCCCGAATCCGAAACATGCTTTTTCTATTGCTGCAGCTCAGCTGTGGAAAAACCTTCCTTTGGTAATGAAAAATATTTCGAACCATTTGGCTTTTAGTAAAGCCCTAAATTAGGTTAAATGTATATCTTGCCGAGAACGAACGCTTACCTTGACTTCCCTCCTGCTCCCACTGCCCTACCTCTGTGACCCCCACTCTCTCTCATGCAACTTATCTGTCATGTGGCGTGTTGCAAAACTGCACAAATAAATCAAATAGAAATATTAATCCTGACACTACTGCTTAACTTAACAGTACTACTACCTTGACTACTACTTTCTCCAGATGATTCAAAAGCAGACTTGTGTCTGGAGAAACACTATTCTAAGCAGGAGCGGGTACTGGTGGAGTCAGAAGAGAGGTTCATAAGTCCTGATCGGCTGATCAGCTACGAGTGTTACCCAGTGAAATTCACTGATCAGCAGAAGGCATTTCCAGAGGCCAGACAAGCATATGCAGTGGATAGATAGTGTGCCAGCTCCTGCCAGTAATCATTGTATACACTCTCAGAGTGGGCTGCCTGCAGATTATAACACCTACACATAGGCATATGCAGTGGATAGATAGTGTGCCAGCTCCTGCCAGTAATCATTGTATACACTCTCAGAGTGGGGTGCCTGCAGATTATAACACCTACACATAGGCATATGCAGTGGATAGATAGTGTGCCAGCTCCTGCCAGTAATCATTGTATACACTCTCAGAGTGGGCTGCCTGCAGATTATAACACCTACACATAGGCATATGCAGTGGATAGATAGTGTGCCAGCTCCTGCCAGTAATCATTGTATACACTCTCAGAGTGGGCTGCCTGCAGATTATAACACCTACACATAGGCATATGCAGTGGATAGATAGTGTGTCAGCTCCTGCCAGTAATCATTGTATACACTCTCAGAGTGGGCTGCCTGCAGATTATAACACCTACACATAGGCATATGCAGTGGATAGATAGTGTACCAGCTCCTGCCAGTAATCATTGTATACACTCTCAGAGTGGGCTGCCTGCAGATTATAACACCTACACATAGGCATATGCAGTGGATAGATAGTGTGCCAGCTCCTGCCAGTAATTATTGTATACACTTTCAGAGTGGGCTGCCTGCAGATTATAACACCTACACATAGGCATATGCAGTGGATAGATAGTGTGCCAGCTCCTGCCAGTAATCATTGTATACACTCTCAGAGTGGGCTGCCTGCAGATTATAACACCTACACATAGGCATAAGCAGTGGATAGATATTGTGCCAGCTCCTGCAAGTAATCATTGTATACACTTTCAGAGTGGGCTGCCTGCAGATTATAACACCTACACATAGGCATATGCAGTGGATAGATAGTGTGCCAGCTCCTGCCAGTAATCATTGTATACACTCTCAGAGTGGGCTGCCTGCAGATTATAACACCTACACATAGGCATATGCAGTGGATAGATAGTGTTCAATCACCTGCCAGTGATCATTGCATAGACTCTCAGAGTGGGCTGCCTGCAGATTATCACACTTACACTTAGGCATAAGCAGTGAACAGATACTGCACCAGCTCCTGTCAGTAATCATTGCATAGACTCTCAAAGTGGGCTGCCTGCAGATTATCACACTTACACTTAGGCATATGCAGTGGATAGATAGTGTTCCATCACCTGCCAGTGATCATTGTATACACTCTCAGAGTCGGCTGCCTGTAGATTATAACACCTACATTTAGGCATATGCAGTGGATAGATAGTGTTCCATCACCTGCCAGTGATCATTGTATAGACTCTCAGAGTGGGCTGCCTGCAGATTATAACACCTACACATAGGCATATGCAGTGGATAGATAGTGCGCCAGCTCCTGCCAGTAATCATTGTATACACTCTCAGAGTGGGCTGCCTGCAGATTATAACACCTACACATAGGCATATGCAGTGGATAGATAGTGTGCCAGCTCCTGCCAGTAATCATTGTATACACTCTCAGAGTGGGCTGCCTGCAGATTATCACACTTACCCTTAGGCACATGCAGTGGATAGATAGTGTGCCAGCTCCTGCCA
This sequence comes from Ambystoma mexicanum, assembly GCF_040938575.1. Taxonomy (NCBI): domain Eukaryota; kingdom Metazoa; phylum Chordata; class Amphibia; order Caudata; family Ambystomatidae; genus Ambystoma; species Ambystoma mexicanum. Next base: position 82,728,403 of record NC_090935.1, on the reverse strand, counting down.
GTAATCATTGTATACACTCTCAGAGTGGGCTTCCTGCAGATTATAACACCTACACATAGGCATATGCAGTGGATAGATAGTGTGCCAGTTCCTGCCAGTAATCATTGTATACACTCTCAGAGTGGGCTGCCTGCAGATTATAACACCTACACATAGGCATATGCAGTGGATAGATAGTGTGCCAGCTCTTGCCAGTAATCATTGTATACACTCTCAGAGTGGGCTGCCTGCAGATTATAACACCTACACATAGGCATATGCAGTGGATCGATAGTGTTCAATCACCTGCCAGTGATCATTGTATACACTCTCAGAGTGGGCTGCCTGCAGATTATCACACTTACCCTTAGGCACATGCAGTGGATAGATAGTGTGCCAGCTCCTGCCAGTGATCATTGTATACACTCTCAGAGTGGGCTGCCTGCAGATTATAACGCCTACACATAGGCACATGCAGTGGATAGATAGTGTGCCAGCTCCTGCCAGTAATCATTGTATACACTCTCAGAGTGGGCTGCCTGCAGATTATAACACCTACATATAGGCATATGCAGTGGAAAGATAGTGTTCAATCACCTGCCAGTGATCATTGCATAGACTCTCAGAGTGGGCTGCCTGCAGATTATAACACCTACACATAGGCACATGCAGTGGATAGATAGTGTGCCAGCTCCTGCCAGTAATCATTGTATACACTCTCAGAGTGGGCTGCCTGCAGATTATAACACCTACACATAGGCATATGCAGTGGATAGATAGTGTGCCAGCTCCTGCCAGTAATCATTGCATAGACTCTCAGAGTGGGCTGCCTGCAGATTATAACACCTACACATAGGCATATGCAGTGGATAGATAGTGTGCCAGCTCCTGCCAGTAATTATTGTATACACTTTCAGAGTGGGCTGCCTGCAGATTATAACACCTACACATAGGCATATGCAGTGGATAGATAGTGTGCCAGCTCCTGCCAGTAATCATTGTATACACTCTCAGAGTGGGCTGCCTGCAGATTATAACACCTACACATAGGCATAAGCAGTGGATAGATATTGTGCCAGCTCCTGCCAGTAATCATTGTATACACTTTCAGAGTGGGCTGCCTGCAGATTATAACACCTACACATAGGCATATGCAGTGGATAGATAGTGTGCCAGCTCCTGCCAGTAATCATTGTATACACTCTCAGAGTGGGCTGCCTGCAGATTATAACACCTACACATAGGCATATGCAGTGGATAGATAGTGTTCAATCACCTGCCAGTGATCATTGCATAGACTCTCAGAGTGGGCTGCCTGCAGATTATCACACTTACACTTAGGCATAAGCAGTGAACAGATACTGCACCAGCTCCTGTCAGTAATCATTGCATAGACTCTCAAAGTGGGCTGCCTGCAGATTATCACACTTACACTTAGGCATATGCAGTGGATAGATAGTGTTCCATCACCTGCCAGTGATCATTGTATACACTCTCAGAGTCGGCTGCCTGCAGATTATAACACCTACACTTAGGCATATGCAGTGGATAGATAGTGTTCCATCACCTGCCAGTGATCATTGTATAGACTCTCAGAGTGGGCTGCCTGCAGATTATAACACCTACACATAGGCATATGCAGTGGATAGATAGTGCACCAGCTCCTGCCAGTAATCATTGTATACACTCTCAGAGTGGGCTGCCTGCAGATTATAACACCTACACATAGGCATATGCAGTGGATAGATAGTGTGCCAGCTCCTGCCAGTAATCATTGTATACACTCTCAGAGTGGGCTGCCTGCAGATTATCACACTTACCCTTAGGCACATGCAGTGGATAGATAGTGTGCCAGCTCCTGCCAGTAATCATTGTATACACTCTCAGAGTGGGCTTCCTGCAGATTATAACACCTACACATAGGCATATGCAGTGGATAGATAGTGTGCCAGTTCCTGCCAGTAATCATTGTATACACTCTCAGAGTGGGCTGCCTGCAGATTATAACACCTACACATAGGCATATGCAGTGGATAGATAGTGTGCCAGCTCTTGCCAGTAATCATTGTATACACTCTCAGAGTGGGCTGCCTGCAGATTATAACACCTACACATAGGCATATGCAGTGGATCGATAGTGTTCAATCACCTGCCAGTGATCATTGTATACACTCTCAGAGTGGGCTGCCTGCAGATTATCACACTTACCCTTAGGCACATGCAGTGGATAGATAGTGTGCCAGCTCCTTCCAGTGATCATTGTATACACTCTCAGAGTGGGCTGCCTGCAGATTATAACACCTACACATAGGCACATGCAGTGGATAGATAGTGTGCCAGCTCCTGCCAGTAATCATTGTATACACTCTCAGAGTGGGCTGCCTGCAGATTATAACACCTACATATAGGCATATGCAGTGGAAAGATAGTGTTCAATCACCTGCCAGTGATCATTGCATAGACTCTCAGAGTGGGCTGCCTGCAGATTATAACACCTACACATAGGCACATGCAGTGGATAGATAGTGTGCCAGCTCCTGCCAGTAATCATTGTATACACTCTCAGAGTGGGCTGCCTGCAGATTATAACACCTACACATAGGCATATGCAGTGGATAGATAGTGTGCCAGCTCCTGCCAGTAATCATTGCATAGACTCTCAGAGTGGGCTGCCTGCAGATTATAACACCTACACATAGGCATATACATTGGATAGATAGTGTGCCAGCTCCTGCCAGTGATCATTGTATACACTCTCAGAGTGGGCTGCCTGCAGATTATAACACCTACACATAGGCATATGCAGTGGATAGATATCGTTCAATCTCCTGCCAGTGATCATTGTATAGAATCTCAGAGTGGGCTGCCTGCAGATTATCACACTTACACTTAGGCATAAGCAGTGAACAGATACTGCACCAGCTCCTGTCAGTAATCATTGCATAGACTCTCAGAGTGGGCTGCCTGCAGATTATCACACTTACAGAGTGAGCTGGATTTAATGCAAGCAGACTCCTCTCACCCTTAGTTTCTGCAGAGTTATAGGTCAGCATGTTCTATTTGGGAGGTTTTTCTCATGGCCACTAATATGGGTTTTTCTATTTGTTTTTAGGTTTTTAGAGACACCCCTCTTTTTGAAGCTCTTTTGGTCCTTGAACTATTGGTGTTGAAGGATACCACTTCTCTAATAAAGAATTCCCCCGATGAATGTTCCGTCATTTATGACATTAAGAACAGAAACATGTTGGGATATTTCTCTCAGAGACACTCGCTGAGGAATGTATATTATATGTGTGGTCTTGGTTATATGTTGTAATTTGTGTTATGTGATGTATTCATGATTAACACAGGTGCTTTCCTTCAATTGGAGGTTGTTCAAAGGGTCTATGTGTTGGATGTGTTTTTTAAAATATGTTTGAAATCTTTTATGATAAAAATATTTTTTTTTAAATAATTTTTGGGAATAAATTAAATTGATGTTTATAATTGAACTGAGGTGTGCAGGATATCCATTTATTCAGGTTGTTCTGCGTCAGATGAATCTACCTCTATTTGTGGGCCAATGAGATATTGTTGCATTAATTATAGTACGCCTTTCTCCTTTGTGTATTTATATAATTAGGTTTCACCCCTGACGGTGGAGTAGGGTTTTTCTAAATAGGGGGTCTGTTTTCTGTCCTGTTTTACACATACATTGTAACTTGCAGCAGCACTCTTTTGATGGTAAATTTAAGCAGCTCTGTGTTTCCTCCTAGTACAGTAACACCACCAATTTTACAATCTCGGGGGAGTGTCCTCCAAGAGGTCACACAAGAGGTCACACAAATAGGGTTAAGCAGTTACCCTTCTCTCTCCTCCCATACCAAGACTCCATTCAGGATTGGTTTAGGGGTCTGGAGCAGACATATGGCAGCTTAATTTACTAGCCCCATTTGTTCTCATGTCAAATTTCTGCAAAAATCTAGTTATGCAGCAAAACTTCATAATTCTATTAGCAACGGCATAACATATATATTTTCCTTTCCAGTTAGACGACATCCAGGTCCGCACCATGTTCATTGTCTGTTTGGCAATTTTCCACTATTTTCACAGAAAACATAACTGTTATGAACATTTAGGGGCTGATTCATGGAATTTGTGCGCCGAAAACAGGGATTTGTGCCCCTTAATTTCCTACCCATATCCCTAATTTTACCCTTCATCTGTTTGGCAACTCTTACATTGTGGACATTTTCAGATCAGCCAGGAACCTAGTTTAACTGCCCATTACAATTCCCTAACTCATAGGTGCATGATTTTTATATCTCCAAAATCGCCTTGAAATTACCATAAATGAAGAAAAAAAGCCTAAGTTATAATAGCCCTTTTAAATTAATTGTAAATCTGTATGTTCAGCAAATGGGAGATCTTCTTCAACCAGCCATCTGTCTCCCTGGGCCAGCCTTGACCAGAGTTCTTTTTAATGAGTCTCTTTGAAGTTGGTTGTTTTCTCTTTGAAGTTGTAGCCCCCATTATCACCCATTTTACTCATGCTACATCACATGCTACATAAACTACATCCAACACTATCTTCTTAAATACCTTCCTTCTCAAGCCCTTCGTTTAGCTACCTCCAACTCCCTAAGGGCCATATGCTTCTCCAGACAGTGAGTGAGTGTTAGATCTCTTCTCTGCAGGTGCCTCCCTCTGGAATGGCCTCCCTGCCCATTTCAAACTTGAGCCGGGTCACCCACCTGAAGTTCCAGAAGTAGCTCAAAACGCTCCTCTTCTTCTCTGCTTTCTCTCGCTCCTTGCCTTGAAGACCTATATGGCCAACATGTCTGCTGCACTGGCTGGCTACTTGGCTACCCTCAGGTACCAGGCTCTCTCTTGATCTGTCACTCCTGCACTCATGCACTGCCTCCGGGCCTACCACGCACTTAGGGGCTGTAACTGTAACCTCTAGAGTCCCTTGCCTCCTTGCACTTACCCAGAGCCACACTGCAGTGGCTGCACTACTCAGAGCATTGCTGCCTTGTTCCCCTCCCTTCTCCCAGGAACTTCTCCCTTCCCCCTTCCCCTTGCACTTCTCGTTCTCACACCTACATGATCTGAATGGCACAGGACCTAGTAAGATTGTTTGTCTTTTCCTCCTTCTCTTTTCCCTCCCTTGTCTTGTCACGCCTAAAAACACTTGTTTACAGGTACATTATAAATAGAGTATCATATCATAAAATGCTCCAGCCAAGGGGAACTGTGCTGCTATCAATGCCTTCAGACCCAGCAAGTCTGGGGAACACTGGGTTTTCCACACCTTTAGAAGGACACACATTATTACAGTTGTAACTAGATGGGGGATGTAACATCCAGATTGGCAGTGGAGGGATTGCTTTGTGAAGTTTGCCCAGCCACAAGCCACAAGGGTTTGCCTTGGGCTGACTTTACCATGATTCAAAGTGGCTTTTCTTTTCAAATGTTAGCTGGGGTAAATTTTTCACATTTAAACTGCCCAGGCAAAGCTGTTTTTGTGTCAGTGTTTACAAATTCTGTTTTTCATGTGTAAGGGACCTTTAATTCCTTCTTCTTTTATGGATTAAAATGCTGATTTTTCATTGGTAGTGACAGGTAGGCCTCTTCCAAATGGATCTTCAATTTTACTTGAACAACACACATGCCAAGCTCTTTTTGTGTCCGACTTTCCATGCGAAAGAGGCCTTAAGTTATGGGACTTTGAATGCACCCCACATGCCCCCTCCCCTGTTCTTCCATGACTCTTTGATGGAGAAGAGCAGGGCAGAGTGGGGTTTCATTAGGCTCAATTTTCTTCATTAGGTAGTGAGCAATCCAGCCTCCCCTTCCGTCTTTGGGTTTGAGGATGTGGCACAGCACCACCTTTCTTCGTTCTTTTCCGGGGTCTCTGGTATTTTTACCGGACTCCCCTCTTGCCTCCAGGCTCTAAATGAAGGAGGTTAGTTTTGTAATAATAGAAAGAAAAAGAGGTTCAGTAATTTGTACACACATATTTCCCTGGAAGGTTTACATAGAATGGACAACAACAACAACAGCATACAAGTATAAAAAGACACTTTCAGCATTTCACAAAACACATTTTATATAGTCCCTGTTATGCACTTTTGGACTGTGTTACAGCCCTATCCTTCTCCTCATGTTCTGTTGCGGTCCGGCAGCGGCCAGCAGCAGGCACCCGTGTCGGTTTTATCTTCAAACTCATATTGAAGTAGCGGCAGCACAACGCAAGCCAGTCGGTTCAGCTCAACGAAAGGAGAACTTTCAGCGTGCGCTGCCCTGCAGATTATAACACCTACACATAGGCATATGCAGTGGATAGATAGTGTGCCAGCTCCTGCCAGTAATTATTGTATACACTTTCAGAGTGGGCTGCCTGCAGATTATAACACCTACACATAGGCATATGCAGTGGATAGATAGTGTGCCAGCTCCTGCCAGTAATCATTGTATACACTCTCAGAGTGGGCTGCCTGCAGATTATAACACCTACACATAGGCATAAGCAGTGGATAGATATTGTGCCAGCTCCTGCCAGTAATCATTGTATACACTTTCAGAGTGGGCTGCCTGCAGATTATAACACCTACACATAGGCATATGCAGTGGATAGATAGTGTGCCAGCTCCTGCCAGTAATCATTGTATACACTCTCAGAGTGGGCTGCCTGCAGATTATAACACCTACACATAGGCATATGCAGTGGATAGATAGTGTTCAATCACCTGCCAGTGATCATTGCATAGACTCTCAGAGTGGGCTGCCTGCAGATTATCACACTTACACTTAGGCATAAGCAGTGAACAGATACTGCACCAGCTCCTGTCAGTAATCATTGCATAGACTCTCAAAGTGGGCTGCCTGCAGATTATCACACTTACACTTAGGCATATGCAGTGGATAGATAGTGTTCCATCACCTGCCAGTGATCATTGTATACACTCTCAGAGTCGGCTGCCTGTAGATTATAACACCTACACTTAGGCATATGCAGTGGATAGATAGTGTCCCATCACCTGCCAGTGATCATTGTATAGACTCTCAGAGTGGGCTGCCTGCAGATTATAACACCTACACATAGGCATATGCAGTGGATAGATAGTGCGCCAGCTCCTGCCAGTAATCATTGTATACACTCTCAGAGTGGGCTGCCTGCAGATTATAACACATACACATAGGCTTATGCAGTGGATAGATAGTGTGCCAGCTCCTGCCAGTAATCATTGTATACACTCTCAGAGTGGGCTGCCTGCAGATTATCACACTTACCCTTAGGCACATGCAGTGGATAGATAGTGTGCCAGCTCCTGCCAGTAATCATTGTATACACTCTCAGAGTGGGCTTCCTGCAGATTATAACACCTACACATAGGCATATGCAGTGGATAGATAGTGTGCCAGTTCCTGCCAGTAATCATTGTATACACTCTCAGAGTGGGCTGCCTGCAGATTATAACACCTACACATAGGCATATGCAGTGGATAGATAGTGTGCCAGCTCTTGCCAGTAATCATTGTATACACTCTCAGAGTGGGCTGCCTGCAGATTATAACACCTACACATAGGCATATGCAGTGGATCGATAGTGTTCAATCACCTGCCAGTGATCATTGTATACACTCTCAGAGTGGGCTGCCTGCAGATTATCACACTTACCCTTAGGCACATGCAGTGGATAGATAGTGTGCCAGCTCCTGCCAGTGATCATTGTATACACTCTCAGAGTGGGCTGCCTGCAGATTATAACGCCTACACATAGGCACATGCAGTGGATAGATAGTGTGCCAGCTCCTGCCAGTAATCATTGTATACACTCTCAGAGTGGGCTGCCTGCAGATTATAACACCTACATATAGGCATATGCAGTGGAAAGATAGTGTGCCAGCTCCTGCCAGTAATCATTGTATACACTCTCAGAGTGGGCTGCCTGCAGATTATAACACCTACACATAGGCATATGCAGTGGATAGATAGTGTGCCAGCTCCTGCCAGTAATCATTGCATAGACTCTCAGAGTGGGCTGCCTGCAGATTATAACACCTACACATAGGCATATGCAGTGGATAGATAGTGTGCCAGCTCCTGCCAGTAATTATTGTATACACTTTCAGAGTGGGCTGCCTGCAGATTATAACACCTACACATAGGCATATGCAGTGGATAGATAGTGTGCCAGCTCCTGCCAGTAATCATTGTATACACTCTCAGAGTGGGCTGCCTGCAGATTATAACACCTACACATAGGCATAAGCAGTGGATAGATATTGTGCCAGCTCCTGCCAGTAATCATTGTATACACTTTCAGAGTGGGCTGCCTGCAGATTATAACACCTACACATAGGCATATGCAGTGGATAGATAGTGTGCCAGCTCCTGCCAGTAATCATTGTATACACTCTCAGAGTGGGCTGCCTGCAGATTATAACACCTACACATAGGCATATGCAGTGGATAGATAGTGTTCAATCACCTGCCAGTGATCATTGCATAGACTCTCAGAGTGGGCTGCCTGCAGATTATCACACTTACACTTAGGCATAAGCAGTGAACAGATACTGCACCAGCTCCTGTCAGTAATCATTGCATAGACTCTCAAAGTGGGCTGCCTGCAGATTATCACACTTACACTTAGGCATATGCAGTGGATAGATAGTGTTCCATCACCTGCCAGTGATCATTGTATACACTCTCAGAGTCGGCTGCCTGCAGATTATAACACCTACACTTAGGCATATGCAGTGGATAGATAGTGTTCCATCACCTGCCAGTGATCATTGTATAGACTCTCAGAGTGGGCTGCCTGCAGATTATAACACCTACACATAGGCATATGCAGTGGATAGATAGTGTGCCAGCTCCTGCCAGTAATCATTGTATACACTCTCAGAGTGGGCTGCCTGCAGATTATCACACTTACCCTTAGGCACATGCAGTGGATAGATAGTGTGCCAGCTCCTGCCAGTAATCATTGTATACACTCTCAGAGTGGGCTTCCTGCAGATTATAACACCTACACATAGGCATATGCAGTGGATAGATAGTGTGCCAGTTCCTGCCAGTAATCATTGTATACACTCTCAGAGTGGGCTGCCTGCAGATTATAACACCTACACATAGGCATATGCAGTGGATAGATAGTGTGCCAGCTCTTGCCAGTAATCATTGTATACACTCTCAGAGTGGGCTGCCTGCAGATTATAACACCTACACATAGGCATATGCAGTGGATCGATAGTGTTCAATCACCTGCCAGTGATCATTGTATACACTCTCAGAGTGGGCTGCCTGCAGATTATCACACTTACCCTTAGGCACATGCAGTGGATAGATAGTGTGCCAGCTCCTGCCAGTGATCATTGTATACACTCTCAGAGTGGGCTGCCTGCAGATTATAACGCCTACACATAGGCACATGCAGTGGATAGATAGTGTGCCAGCTCCTGCCAGTAATCATTGTATACACTCTCAGAGTGGGCTGCCTGCAGATTATAACACCTACATATAGGCATATGCAGTGGAAAGATAGTGTTCAATCACCTGCCAGTGATCATTGCATAGACTCTCAGAGTGGGCTGCCTGCAGATTATAACACCTACACATAGGCACATGCAGTGGATAGATAGTGTGCCAGCTCCTGCCAGTAATCATTGTATACACTCTCAGAGTGGGCTGCCTGCAGATTATAACACCTACACATAGGCATATGCAGTGGATAGATAGTGTGCCAGCTCCTGCCAGTAATCATTGCATAGACTCTCAGAGTGGGCTGCCTGCAGATTATAACACCTACACATAGGCATATGCAGTGGATAGATAGTGTGCCAGCTCCTGCCAGTGATCATTGTATACACTCTCAGAGTGGGCTGCCTGCAGATTATAACACCTACACATAGGCATATGCAGTGGATAGATATCGTTCAATCTCCTGCCAGTGATCATTGTATAGAATCTCAGAGTGGGCTGCCTGCAGATTATCACACTTACACTTAGGCATAAGCAGTGAACAGATACTGCACCAGCTCCTGTCAGTAATCATTGCATAGACTCTCAGTGTGGGCTGCCTGCAGATTATCACACTTACAGAGTGAGCTGGATTTAATGCAAGCAGACTCCTCTCACCCTTGGTTTCTGCAGAGTTATAGGTCAGCATGTTCTATTTGGGAGGTTTTTCTCATGGCCACTAATATGGGTTTTTCTATTTGTTTTTAGGTTTTTAGAGACACCCCTCTTTTTGAAGCTCTTTTGGTCCTTGAACTATTGGTGTTGAAGGATACCACTTCTCTAATAAAGAATTCCCCCGATGAATGTTCCGTCATTTATGACATTAAGAACAGAAACATGTTGGGATATTTCTCTCAGAGACACTCGCTGAGGAATGTATATTATATGTGTGGTCTTGGTTATATGTTGTAATTTGTGTTATGTGATGTATTCATGATTAACACAGGTGATTTCCTTCAATTGGAGGTTGTTCAAAGGGTCTATGTGTTGGATGTGTTTTTTAAAATATGTTTGAAATCTTTTATGATAAAAATATTTTTTTTTAAATAATTTTTGGGAATAAATTAAATTGATGTTTATAATTGAACTGAGGTGTGCAGGATATCCATTTATTCAGGTTGTTCTGCGTCAGATGAATCTACCTCTATTTGTGGGCCAATGAGATATTGTTGCATTAATTATAGTACGCCTTTCTCCTTTGTGTATTTATATAATTAGGTTTCACCCCTGACGGTGGAGTAGGGTTTTTCTAAATAGGGGGTCTGTTTTCTGTCCTGTTTTACACATACATTGTAACTTGCAGCAGCACTCTTTTGATGGTAAATTTAAGCAGCTCTGTGTTTCCTCCTAGTACAGTAACACCACCAATTTTACAATCTCGGGGGAGTGTCCTCCAAGAGGTCACACAAGAGGTCACACAAATAGGGTTAAGCAGTTACCCTTCTCTCTCCTCCCATACCAAGACTCCATTCAGGATTGGTTTAGGGGTCTGGAGCAGACATATGGCAGCTTAATTTACTAGCCCCATTTGTTCTCATGTCAAATTTCTGCAAAAATCTAGTTATGCAGCAAAACTTCATAATTCTATTAGCAACGGCATAACATATATATTTTCCTTTCCAGTTAGACGACATCCAGGTCCGCACCATGTTCATTGTCTGTTTGGCAATTTTCCACTATTTTCACAGAAAACATAACTGTTATGAACATTTAGGGGCTGATTCATGGAATTTGTGCGCCGAAAACAGGGATTTGTGCCCCTTAATTTCCTACCCATATCCCTAATTTTACCCTTCATCTGTTTGGCAACTCTTACATTGTGGACATTTTCAGATCAGCCAGGAACCTAGTTTAACTGCCCATTACAATTCCCTAACTCATAGGTGCATGATTTTTATATCTCCAAAATCGCCTTGAAATTACCATAAATGAAGAAAAAAAGCCTAAGTTATAATAGCCCTTTTAAATTAATTGTAAATCTGTATGTTCAGCAAATGGGAGATCTTCTTCAACCAGCCATCTGTCTCCCTGGGCCAGCCTTGACCAGAGTTCTTTTTAATGAGTCTCTTTGAAGTTGGTTGTTTTCTCTTTGAAGTTGTAGCCCCCATTATCACCCATTTTACTCATGCTACATCACATGCTACATAAACTACATCCAACACTATCTTCTTAAATACCTTCCTTCTCAAGCCCTTCGTTTAGCTACCTCCAACTCCCTAAGGGCCATATGCTTCTCCAGACAGTGAGTGAGTGTTAGATCTCTTCTCTGCAGGTGCCTCCCTCTGGAATGGCCTCCCTGCCCATTTCAAACTTGAGCCGGGTCACCCACCTGAAGTTCCAGAAGTAGCTCAAAACGCTCCTCTTCTTCTCTGCTTTCTCTCGCTCCTTGCCTTGCAGACCTATATGGCCAACATGTCTGCTGCACTGGCTGGCTACTTGGCTACCCTCAGGTACCAGGCTCTCTCTTGATCTGTCACTCCTGCACTCATGCACTGCCTCCGGGCCTACCACGCACTTAGGGGCTGTAACTGTAACCTCTAGAGTCCCTTGCCTCCTTGCACTTACCCAGAGCCACACTGCAGTGGCTGCACTACTCAGAGCATTGCTGCCTTGTTCCCCTCCCTTCTCCCAGGAACTTCTCCCCTCCCCCTTCCCCTTGCACTTCTCGTTCTCACACCTACATGATCTGAATGGCACAGGACCTAGTAAGATTGTTTGTCTTTTCCTCCTTCTCTTTTCCCTCCCTTGTCTTGTCACGCCTAAAAACACTTGTTTACAGGTACATTATAAATAGAGTATCATATCATAAAATGCTCCAGCCAAGGGGAACTGTGCTGCTATCAATGCCTTCAGACCCAGCAAGTCTGGGGAACACTGGGTTTTCCACACCTTTAGAAGGACACACATTATTACAGTTGTAACTAGATGGGGGATGTAACATCCAGATTGGCAGTGGAGGGATTGCTTTGTGAAGTTTGCCCAGCCACAAGCCACAAGGGTTTGCCTTGGGCTGACTTTACCATGATTCAAAGTGGCTTTTCTTTTCAAATGTTAGCTGGGGTAAATTTTTCACATTTAAACTGCCCAGGCAAAGCTGTTTTTGTGTCAGTGTTTACAAATTCTGTTTTTCATGTGTAAGGGACCTTTAATTCCTTCTTCTTTTATGGATTAAAATGCTGATTTTTCATTGGTAGTGACAGGTAGGCCTCTTCCAAATGGATCTTCAATTTTACTTGAACAACACACATGCCAAGCTCTTTTTGTGTCCGGCTTTCCATGCGAAAGAGGCCTTAAGTTATGGGACTTTGAATGCACCCCACATGCCCCCTCCCCTGTTCTTCCATGACTCTTTGATGGAGAAGAGCAGGGCAGAGTGGGGTTTCATTAGGCTCAATTTTCTTCATTAGGTAGTGAGCAATCCAGCCTCCTCTTCCGTCTTTGGGTTTGAGGATGTGGCACAGCACCACCTTTCTTCGTTCTTTTCCGGGGTCTCTGGTATTTTTACCGGACTCCCCTCTTGCCTCCAGGCTCTAAATGAAGGAGGTTAGTTTTGTAATAATAGAAAGAAAAAGAGGTTCAGTAATTTGTACACACATATTTCCCTGGAAGGTTTACATAGAATGGACAACAACAACAACAGCATACAAGTATAAAAAGACACTTTCAGCATTTCACAAAACACATTTTATATAGTCCCTGTTATGCACTTTTGGACTGTGTTACAGCCCTATCCTTCTCCTCATGTTCTGTTGCGGTCCGGCAGCGGCCAGCAGCAGGCACCCGTGTCGGTTTTATCTTCAAACTCATATTGAAGTAGCGGCAGCACAACGCAAGCCAGTCGGTTCAGCTCAACGAAAGGAGAACTTTCAGCGTGCGCTGCCCTGCATAGAATTTCTATCCTCACAAGCCTTGGAACCTGCCGTGCAAACAGCAAGAACCAGTAACGTGGAGCCCACAATCAACCGCTCTGCATGAGTCGGAAGACCAAGACAATGCAGGTAAGACAAACGACTCCTCTGGGTGACTGCCTGTAACCCCTGATTTCATGGGTATAACAATATAGTGACAGCACGGTTACAGAGACCAAGGTACATGGCATTTAAGTGATTTTTTTGACTACCAACAATCTAACTACGAAACAACTATCTATCCATCCAGAGTGACACACTATTCTTGGAGACTATATAAATCGAAAATCACTTTGTCTATTTATGTACGCAGATACTGCAAGTCCCAGATCACAATTGAAATTGACATTAAATATTTCCATATAAAATGACAGACAAAGAGGGAAAAAGAGATGCAGAAGCATTCATTTTATTCAGTGAGATTTTAAGTCACAAATCTAAATCCGCAGAAAGTACGCAACCACAACAAACCTAGTCCATTCAACAGAAAATGTTTAAACTAGAAAAACTGCACAGAAAAGAGACCAATAAGTGGTTGGAAATAAAATGTTTGCAAAATTATTTAGATAAACAAAGAATACCAAGGGACCTCATGATTTTCACTATACCTACATATGAAGATCCTGATCCAGAAATGCTTACAGAATGGGGCGATGCCACGAATAGATGTTCATTCAAAATGTTGACTAAAATGGTCAAATATGCCAAAAACGATTGAGCAAAAACACTCAAAGATATTGATGAACTAGAAAAAGAAGTGTTCACTGGCCCTGAGGCAGAAACGGCCACCAACATCAAGTATCGCAAACAAAGATTATTCCTGAGGGACAAAGCGGATTACACTGCTGGCCGCATTTATACCTTTGCAAGGAAATATGATAGCAGCTGCAAAGGTATGCAGAAAACAACAAAGCCAAAAACGCTGAGCATCTTACAAATAGATTTGGATACTATGAAACCGCAATCACATCAATAGACATTCTACCACCAGCAATAGAGACACTCCCATCCAACTCAATTTTTTTTAGAAGAGATGGGACTTATGCATCAAATGGGCAAAACAACACAAGGTAGCAATCAAAACAATAACAAACCAGTCCCCAGTAAGAGGCAGACCAAAAGGGGACCCAGGGGACAAAGGACAAAAGCGACGGGAACAGTCAGCAGTCCGTCTAAAACGCTCTGGGAAGAACAAGAAGAGCCCATAATGGAGAACGCCATGCAAGTGATACATTTATTGGACAAATATCTGTGCTACTAACCCTCACTACAATGTGTAGCTAAAATGTATCATTGTCTTTTGCCCTTATGGGCCCATGTTTTTTAAGGCCTCCTGTTGAGTTATACACCTGTACTTTTTAGATGTCTGTCCATAAATGAATTAAAATAACACTGTTTTTGGATTTACTTTGTGACTTTGTGTTTTGGCTAGTATTTGTTAAACCTAGCTTGCTGCACTTACCTCCAATGTGTCTTTGAACAGGGGTGGCTTCTGACTCTTTCTTCTTCCGGCATGTAAACCACCCTCTCGAGTCAGGCCCCCCTTAAACAAAAAAGAGGGCCCCTTTGCCCCACTTATCTCTTGCTGTGTCAGTAGTCCAGTCAGGAAGTCAACACTTGCTTATCACGGCAAGTTCTACCTTCTGAGACTCTCAGGTTAACATGGACCTAGTTGCACCTAATTTGAACTTGAAATGAATAAAGATTTTTCAAGTTGAACAGGCATATTAAATAGAACTACTACCTTGCTGTAAAAACTACCAATTGGACATAATCCTAATCAGAAATATTTAACATATAGGGCGGAAACTATCTCTTATACATTTGTGTGAAATTAACACAAAGAATTTATCAGTACAAATAATATTATCATCTTTTGTTTGCTTTTTCAATTAAAGGATATTTTAAGAATACCCACTTTCTTGGATTGGTTCTAAATATTTTTTCATCCGCACTATGAATATGGACTCTAGTTAAATATAACTAATTGGATGCCTAATTTTGACTCACCAACGTATATCTTTAACGAAATGTATTGGAGTTGGCGCATTTGAGTAACGATTTCTCATATCTCTATACCTTTGCAACTTGTTTGTGTAGCAGCCACACAATTTTATGGGAACTACTCATGCTGACAAACCCGTCTTTTCTTCTTAAAGGAATGCCAAATAGATTCTTAAAAAAATCTATAGAGCTCTCACCAAGGGAGTGCTTTTCTGGCTACAAACATTTTTCCTCTAGTCCAGTCAGATGGTTTACATCAGCACAAGTGCACTTTACACACTCTATAAATTATACATTATAATGAATGGTTAACCTATTAGAAAGCAGTTGAGCCAGTCCATCTACATATACTGTTTTTGCATACTAGATATGATATTGTGTGGAATTAGCAAGGCACTGGCACCCACAAGGGTTAACAGCCAATGAGCCGTAGCATAATTTTAGAAACATCCTTTACCTTCATGTCTGCGCATTGCACTTTAGTGACCCGGGTTGTAGTCAAACACACTAGGGATAACTGGATTCCTGCCTTCCTGCTTCACTCTTTCCATTTGCTTTGTCTACACAATGCCCTATAACTTTATGACATTGAGATGTATCATGCTGCTATAGGATACCTAGATAAGTATCCTTTTTTTTAACCCTAATCGCACCAAGCACACTGCACTTTCCAAATTGACGTACTTACCAGTCAGTACATGAGGGATATATGAGAACCATCACATAGCCCCCACCATGCAACTAATTGCACATAGCACATTGCACCTTGCAGATGGAAATAATGATGTAACACCACTCAGTTATGGTATTAGCAAATAAATATACCACACTTGCCGATCAATTTTTGTATAACACAGCACTTTGCACTTTAGAGACAGAAATGAGAGTGTAACACCACTCTGTTACAACATTATCAACCAAGGACATTGCACTTGTGACTCAATGTTTGCACAATGCAGTAACACTTACAGCCACTAGGGTTGACACACGTATGTGGCTTGAGTGAAATCATTACCACACTGATAATGGTTGATGCATTCTATGACTGCAATGAATAACATATTAAGAGATACATTAAGACTATTCCAAAATGGCGGCCTGCACTGACATTTCTCTGTATGTGCTGCTGCCCTTTGTCCACCGACTATGCACAAATAAAGGACATTTTTTCACAGCATAAGATGCCTGGGACCTGATTTGTACACCATTTTCTACTTTTGCTTGAGTGCCGCTGTACTTTCGGACTGTGTTACAGCCCTATCCTTCTCTATATATATATCTATCCACTAAAAAAACTTTGTTAAAGGGACGTTATGGTTAAGTTGCCCTACTAAACACCTGTGCAATTCACTAAAAAAACTTTGTAAAAGTTTATGTTACTGAATTTTGTAGGTTTTTAGTAGTGCAACGTAACTATAACGTCCTTTTGAATGGATGAAGACCATTAGCACCCTAGGTTCTCAAAGTGCGAACCTGGAGTGCTAAAAACAAGATTTTTCTTCCCAAACCGGTACGCCTGTGGCGTCCCGGTGTAGGAAGGAAAATATTTTACCAGATGGCCACCATGGAAAGTGAAGGCGGGGTTCCATACAGGGCCCCTCTTCACTTCACAACACGTGTGCGCGGTCTTCGCAGCTATGTGTTTTCTACAGCGTGTGTGCGTGTTCAGATAAGGTGCGTGTGAGTTAATGTGCGTGGTCTTTGCAGCTATGTGTTTTATACAACGCGTGTGCATGGTCTTCTCAGCTACGTCTTATCTGCAGCGCGTGTGCGTGGTCTTCACAGCTATGTGTTATGTACAGCGCGTGTGCGTGGTCCTCGCAGCTAAGTGTTATGTTCAGCGCATGTGAGGTCGGAAACAAGTGTGCGTGGTCTTTCCAGTTATGTGTTATCTACAGCCCATGTGCATGTTCTTCGCAGCTATGTGTTTTCTACAGCGCGTGTGTGTGTTCAGAGGAGGCGCATCTTCGCAGCTACGTGTTTTCTACAGCGCGTGTGCCTGTTCAGATGAGGGGCGTGTGAGCTCGGAAATGCATGTGCGTGGTCTTTGCAGCTACGTGTTATCTACAGCACGTGTGCGTGGTCTTCGCAGCTATGTGCTATCTACAGCGCGTGTGGGTGGTCTTCGCAGCTATGTGTTATGCATTAACTCCTCTGCACGCTTGACTTCGATGCATGTGCGTGTTCGGATAAGGCGCGTGTGAGCTCCGAAACGCGTGTGCGTGGTCTTTGTAGCTAAGTATTTTCTACAACGCGTGTGTGTGGTCTTCTCAGCTACGTGTTATCTACAGCACATGTGTGTGGTCTTTGCAGCTACGTGTTATCTACATTGCATGTTTGCAGTCTTTGCAGCTACATGTTTTCTACAGCGCATGTGCGTGGCTTTGACTGCTACGTGTTTTCCGTTACCTCCTGTGCGCAGTCATCTTTTTCTGCGTGTTTTCTTCAACGTGTGTCCATGTGCGGATGAGGCACACATGCGAGTTTGAAAAAAAAAGGGTGTGCGCGTTTTGATCGGCTCGTTATATGTCAAGAGCGGGTGAAGTAGTTGTGCGCGTGCGCTTTACTGCGTGAGCGTAGTCTACACCACTACGTGCTTTCTTCGTGTTCGGATGTTGTTTAGTTAACATGTTTTTGTGCTTCTACCTGCCATATTCCATCCCATCCTCATCACCCCTCACCTCCCCAAACATTATTTGATCAGAGTGCAATGTTGTTTTTTTTGTAATATGTTTTGCCGCGATGCCAGTGGACACCGGACAAGAATCTAAGATGGAGGGCGTCTCCAAAAATCTGACGCACTTCACAATTCACCCCAGCCAATCGGAGAGCATGTCATATGTCCGCAGACATCACGCAAGCCGCTTGGCCAATCTGTGTCCTGTTCGCAGAGCGAACAGGGCAGTGTGTCTGCAGAGCGGACATAGATATCACTAATTTTTTCGCCATACGTTTTGGTCATTTTAAAAAAAAAACTACTGGATGGATTTACACCAAATTAACAAAAGCACGCTTTTCTGGACCAAGCCGCTGCTCCTGCCGCAAATTTGGTGCAAATCCGTTTAAAAATGCAAATGCATTTTAAATACTGTATAAATACTGTATACCCATACATTCATAATGCTATGGCCTCAAACTCACCTCTGTAGCCTGTAGCTACAAACTACTGCATCATATCACAGCTATTGGTACACTTGTACTATGCAACATCATTAAGATGGTTGTGGGGAGGGCGTAGCATTTTGGGAGCATGGTCAAAGGCCATGCTCCCAAAACCAAGTTTGTACATAGTGCAATGACAAGGCACAATGGTTCCAATATGCTGTGGTGTTTCTAGCCAGGACCCAGTCTCTTGATTGCTTGCCCAAAGGCCATGCACCCAAGACTGAAGTCACAAGCAGTGGAGTTACAAGTGAATATGGGTGTGGTGTAATGTGCTTGTTGTGTGGATGCCCTAGTGTCTTGCCTGCATGGCTGCAGACGATGGTCCGAAAAGTAAATTCATAAGTAGCGAATTTACAAGGACCATGGTTTTGATATGCAGTGATGGTTGTGGCTAGGACCTATACTCCTTGTACTTTGGTCGTAAGGCGTACATGGTAGGTTACACACCGAAGATGCAAAGGCCAGCCTACAGGCACTGCAGCATATTAGTACCATAGATTAGACGTGTAGATTTGCATGTGTAGAAAATGACTGACAATATACTTACTCCTTACTTTGTTCAGAATCCACATACAATTTTTAAATGGTTATCGTACTTGGCAGAAGTATCCCTTTTTCCATTTCTGTGTGATAAAAGAAACAGGTATGTTAGTCTTTGCATTTTTTGAAAATGTACTACATTGCTTAATAGACAGTTTACCTTTTTTTACCCTCATATTTAGTTTACAAACCAGTGTACTGTGCATTGCGCTCAGTTTGTGTGTTTGCTTTTCTAATCCTTGGGTCTGGGGAAAAAAAATCCTTGTCGGATTAAAAAAACCCTTCATTTACTATGGCACTAACTACTTCCTTGTTTCCTTTGAGAGTTTCCTTCATCTTTCTGATTTTTACCAACAGTTAGATACCTGTAGGCGTATTCTAACTGTGCATTTGTTTCTACAGCTTTGTGATATTCATTCATTTGAGTTGTTGTTATATCCTGTTTCCTTCATCTTTTCCATTAATGTTACGTTTGTTGCCTTATTGCCAATTATTAACAACAGTTAGATACCTGCAGGAGTATTCGACCTGTGCATTTGTTCCCAACGATCTGTGATATTCATTTCTTTGTGTCATTCTTACATCTTCTTGGGTAGTTAGATACCTGTTGGCGTATTCTAACTGTTTGTAGTCTTTCACATCATTTTTTTTTTAAATCTTGAAGTACACATTATTTCGTAAATTTTGGCTTTAAGAACATTACATACGCATTTGTAAGATTAGCTGGCATTCTCTGTTTTAGAGTAATGGTGCTATCATTACATTCAAACCATCCACAATGTGTTTTAATGTATGCAGTGTAGTGACCTGCATTGGTTGTAGCTTGTGCATGGTAGATTATACCTACTGTTGTAAAGGTTTTCTTTCCAAGTGACACTTGACCGTGTGTGAATCCAGTCAGTTTGCAGTTGTTTTTGGTGCCATCTGCATTATAAAGTAGAAGCATAACTATTATGTAGGCACTATGTGATTGTATCAGTAAGGTGGAGCGATTGTCTGAATTGCAAATAGTACATCATCTGCCATGGTTTGCATTTTTCTACAAGTTGCTGAAATGGAAGGCTCTCACAATTTGGTATGGAAACATACACAAATCGCTCATTTGGGATTTCTTCCTGTATCACTTTGCTACAGAGAGTGTATGTATGTTTCCACATGTACGAAATCTGGAAGATTTCATTTACAGGTATACTTTTGTTTTCCAATTCTAATAGTATGTACATTAGAAATTCTTGTGGATCTTCTTGTGAGGTCATAGTTAATCTCACCATTCCAGCGCAGTCGTCCAATTGTTGTCTTACCCCATGTCAGGATTGCTTGTTGCATTTCTATGCAGCACTAACATGTGCAAACACAAATGGTCTGTACTGTGGAGGTAAATATTGTTAGCAATTGGTGGCAATTGAAATAGAATATTCATTGTACATTTGCATAGCAACTTACCCCACTTTCATTTGCAAATTTTGAATGTTCCAGCAAGTTCTGTATCTAGTAGCATTTTCATTTGTTTCAATACGCTGCGTAATTCCATTGCAGCTTCTGCAGAAAGTTTGTAGTAGTCTGATTTATTTTTGTTGCTCTACTGGAAGCAGTAGTAATTGGTGTAAAGTGACACCGCCTATGTTGTAGGCAGCTAGACCTGTGCGGGCCATTACAACAGCTGACAGTTTGTTGTTTGTCAATTGTTGAAGGAACTTGCTGATGATTTTAAGAATGTTTTCCCTGATCCAGCTTCACCACTGACGTACGGTAGTATAGTTTTGTAATTTTGGCAGGTACATTCTTTATTTTTGTGTTGTACACCAGGAACAATTTGTTTTGTTATGTCTTCAAAAATGGTTTGCTGATCGTTGTTACGTTTTGCTTGTTGTACAGTTAAGTCTTCTGTATCTTCTTGATACTGATACATGGTGTGTTCTACTTCTGCCATAGCTACTTCAGCCTCATTTGCTATTAGTGGTTGTCCTAGTGGTTCTTGACTTCCTGTTACAGAAGGTTGACTACTGTCAGAAGAGTCCTTATCTAGTTGGGCCTGAAGTTCTTCTTCCTGTTGCTGCTCATTGTGTAACATTGTTTTGTACTGCGTAAAGTTCACATCAGTGGTAGCGCTTTCATTTGCTTTGAAAGCATCTTCATAGCAGTCATAGTTATCTAGTATGTATTCCTCTTTTCTCCATGGTTTGAAAAGTTGTAACAGAGACATGTAAGATAGTTCTTTCTGTTGAGGACTTTTTAATGTCAATTTTACATGATTAATTAAGCTTCGTTTGGTTACTTTCACTGAGCTCCCTTCACAATCGGTCACTCTATATCTACGTTTACTTTCATCGGGTTTTACATTATTTTTGTATGCAAAGTTTTGAGCTATGTGATATAGACACATGCTTTCCAGAGTGCTGCTCCTGTTTGGATAGTATGTGTCCAGTAAGTTGTTTCAGAATGCCTTGGCTGTTGGGATCATTTCTGGCAATTGTTTCTATGTCCTCATATGATTTTAGCACTCTTTTTCTAGATTTTGCAGGACCAAGACTGAGCCATACTATGTTGTCTGATTTTCCATACAAAACAGTACCGGTTAAATGATCTGCTGCTTCATAGGCGCCACATTCTCTATGAGAGAGCATTTTTATGCCTAGGCTGTACAATTTCTGTGATAATGTTTTGTCTGATTCTAGGTCATCCCAGAGGTCTTAAAGCTTTGTTTTTTCTGCTTTTGTTAAGTAGGCTGTAACATATTGTGCAACAACAGTGGAATTGTCTGCAATGTACTACACATCTATGTTTGCATTCCATAAGTGGGCAATGATTGCATTGTAATCATTGATACATTTTGATTCTTCCCTTCTTTTTATGTAATACGTGTTCTTAGGTGATTTACCTTTAACACTATTTCGAACTGAAGTCTTGAAGTTGTTTACTTCACCTGTTTCTGTAACTGGTCTAGGAAAACCAAAGCAGCATTTGGTGTTGTATTTACCTTTGTTTTTGTATTTGCGGCGACAATATTTGCCACATTTGTGTCTTTGAAATTGTAAAATCTGCCCATGCAGCTCACTTTGTGTCTGTTCAGAAGTGATTTCACAAGTGACATCTTTTTGGATAAACTGCAAAACAGTGCTGTCACTGTCGTGACCAAATTTCTGTCTACCTTTGATTCAGCATGTGAATATGTGGTGCTCCTCTCGCTTGATATTCTTTTCTCCAAAAGAAGTGCTGCACTTCTCCAAGGGGAGGAACAGTTTAATTGCAAATAAAATGTAGCATGGCAATGAAACGATGATGGAAATATCTTGACACATTAATTGGATCTAGGGCGCAAAGTTCTCCAGGTGTTAATATATCTACGTTGTTTTTGTTACTGTTTGCTATGTGTAGGAACTCATGTAAATCTTCCCATGCATGTTCGGCACAACTTAGCGTGACAAACCAAGTCGGTGGTCCTAGGTTTCTGATCATACAACGCACGTCTCCGTGCCTTCGGAACCAGTATTCCTTTGTACCACGCATGTTTGTAAACAAATTTGTTATACTTGATTGTAAAACCTCATCTTTTTCCTGTACATTTTGTATTAACTGCATAGCTGACATATTTTGAAAGTGAGTACGAGATTTAAGAATGTGTGCAACTCCGTAACATAGTGTTGCTAATTCACTTTCATAGAGTAGGTGGAATATGTATTCCACATTTTGTCTAAATCTGGGATCTTGCAAATACATTCATAATGAACGGTATTCTGATGCCCCGAGTGGATCTATCATTGTATCTTCCACCTTTGCCAGTAGGAAATAGCAATGGAAAAGGATGTGCTTCTCTGCTTTTTTCCCATATACTCATTGGTGACCCTTTGGTTTGTCGCATTTGGTAAGTTTCTAGTGCATCATCTATGCTTTCATTGGAATGCAATGGATGAATTGTGTAATGGTCCAAAAGAGTGGATACTGTAGCAGGATCCAGAAGTTCAAATTGTCCAGTTTCTGATGGCTCTTGAATTATTTCAGTTGTTTCCCTTAAGATCTAATCAATATGTATTTCCTTGTAGTACTCATTATTGTATTTTAGATATTGCAATGCTTGTCTAACTTTGTGTAAGTCTACTAATTGTTGCCAAATTGTTTTGTCCTTTGTTGGTACTCCATTTACCAAGACTATTAAAGAATGCTCTATTGAACGTTCCACTCCTAGAGTGTGTACATTTTCCGATAGATCTAATGGCAAAAAAACTACTTTGCCACAAATGCCTTTCACCAATTCAGAGGAAGGTAATTTTGCTGTTTTTGGATGAAGGCGTATAATTGCTTGAAATGGGTGAACTGTTTGAATTATTATGCTCTCATGCAAATTGATCTGCTGCAGGATTTTTGGTAATGGCAACAATTCCAAATTATTTGCAATAGCATGTGAAGGAGTGTGGTTGTTGTCTAATTTTGAAGTACAGTAACTGCAACATATTAGGCATTCAGTTAGTTCATATTTGTTTTCTGCTAAAAGGTAGAGAGCTAATTCAAACCATTTAGAATCTTCATTGTCTTCTATTTTGTATGCTATGTCCACATTTTTTGTGTTCCTTGTGTAAAACGTTCTGCGGCAACAAACACACACATGGTTTGGTACTTCAGCCTATGATCTTTTTAATTTTACTTTTCTTTTCTGTATGTGTGTAGTAGAAGGTTGCAGAATTGTTGCTACTATGTTCTAAAACTGTTGCATTTTATAAGTGGCTCTCACTTCCAAAATACTTTCTCTGAATACGGTCAATTTCTTCTTTTAAGTATTTGGGTGTACCATGCAGAAGAGTAGTAATAAAGTTGCCTAATTCTGAAGCTGGACTTTTTGCATAGTATATTTTATACACTAGCTTTCTTACATTGGAATGATGTATTGATATCCTTTTGATATCATGGAAGGTGCTTTTGCAAATAGGCCCAGAAATGCAGGCTTATGAATGTCCTTTTAGTCCTGTGTATTTCCGCACTGGACAAATATCCATATTTTGCAGCACTTTCCTTTTACTTGTCTTTTTACCTTTTACATATTGATTAAGGAACTGACGTAAAGATTTGAACGCTTTGTTTGGAATCGTACACATTGGTGTGCATGGCCTTTTGTATACTGCACGGTGTGGTTCTGCTGTATCGAGAGGTAATTCTGAGTTTTCAGGGAATCCATTTGTAAGCAGTGTTTCTTGTTCCATGATGGTAGTATTGATTTTCTCATACCCTCGTCCACTGCTATGGATGGCAATTGTGTTTGTTTGATTTTGTTTGTATGCTTCTTCATTAAAATATGGTTCTGTGGTTGTTGTGTGACCCCATTCACCACCACAAACATGTAAGAAATTATTTTTGTTCACATTCCATTTATTGCTCAGTTTCTTTTGTAGTTTAGTACTTCGTTTTGTTAGTGCTTTCATTCTATTTAACACTAATATAAACAACTTCCTTTTGAGAAGGATTGCACTGTCCACGAGACCTTGTAGGATTAACTTTCTACGGTAGGTTTTAAGGGGTGATATCGGTCCTCTTCTTAGTAGATTCTGAAGGACTCTGTGACGAAACATTTTTGATAAAATTATTTTTTGTACTGTGCTTTCTTGTTACACTATCAGGATTATTAGGAGCATTGTTACCTGTACTGGTAGTTGTTTTTTTTTTACAACATTTTTGTGTTTTGTGACACATTTTGATGGAGGAAGAAAAGTTTTGGTAGTTGAGACTTCCTTTGTTTTGCTAACCAACTGCATTAGCTGGTTTGTTCCAACATTCTCTGCAAACTCTACAACGGGTGGATGCTTACATTGGGCACTTTTATTTATATTTGCTCTACTTTTGTGTTCCTTTCTACCGAGTTACTTTTTGGTAGGCATTCTTTGGTATCTGTTGAAAAAAATGGTATACTTTGGTCTGTTGTCCAATGTCTGTGTGCTGTGTGCATGTGTGCATGAGTCTGATGGGGAAGGTCTTTGTCATGGTGTGTTGATGTGCATTTGATGCATGCAATGATTTGGTAAGGCTACTTTATTGTTTCTATACTACTACAATGTGCTTCAGATGAGAGTACAAAGTGGCCTACTTGTGACGAAAACCATTATTAATGAACGAAATGCCATAAACTTGAAACAGCAACTTCTTTCCTAAATCTAACCTTCTAAGGATTACGTATGTTAATTGAGTTCCAAACACACAGGGATTTGTGAGCCATTCTGCCTGTTATTCTTTGTTCAATAAATGGATATTTGTAGGTAGAATGGTTTAGAAATCAATGTTTGCTTTGGCGCCCAAAATAAACAAATTAACCCACACAGCCTCTTTGAGGAGTATTTACAATATAAAGGTAGTACTGTACTTACTTTTTTTCGCAAAATAACCAGGTTTCTTCTGGTATGTCGTCTGCAGTGTAGACACTGTTGCTTCTCAGGAGAGTAGTCTTCACTGTGGTGCAAACAAACAAAATCAATGACTTAGTGTGTTTACAGCAGTGATGATACTGCACACATTAATTGTGCTTCTTTCGTCACAGCATTCTACTTTCATATTTCAACCCAGTGCATGTGTGCATTTCACTTCACTCTGTGCAGTCTTTCCATGGTATTTGCAATATGGTACTTGAAAGTCCTTCAAAATTGCTAACAATTTTAAGTTTATGGAAAAGCCTTGTTTTTTACACAGTGTACTATATATAGGCGAGAGGTTTGTAAGCGATAGGGCCCAGTAGAAGATGGGGAAAAATGTTCTACTTGCAAATTAAAAGCACGGTGCTGAAAAATCGGGAGACCCTCAGAGGGAGATGTCACCACAGAAATCGGGAGCGCTTACTTTTCTCATACGATTACATTGCAAGTAGCATTACTGTAGCCTGTACATAGTACACAACTCCGGCATTTTCACATACAAAATTGAGTTCCGCCCTAAATAGGCATGCTTGCAATGCATGTATGGGTTATGCAGAAAACAGTAAGCAGTCGTGCGGTTTGTCAATCATAAATCGGACATCTTGCACTTAAAAGGGGGAACGTTGGTATGTATTGCCTGTGCACATTTAGCGCCATTAATTTGTCTAAATTAAATCATAAGGGTTGCACATGTTCTCTGATTACAATATACATACCTGTATTATATACTCATGCATGTGCGCATGCATGGAGCTGTATGTAGAAATGTGCAATACTTGAACAGTAGCTTATGAAGTAGGTACTTTGCAATGATATGCGACTTCCATTCACAATCGACAGTAATTTTGAAGTGTGCAATGTTGATGAGGGACTCGACTTGCTACCGCTGTGGAAAGGGTGGAAGGACTGGGTAAGAGTTACGTGCTGCGCGCAAGCAACGCTTGTCCGCAGGTGGGGCATGTCACATACGGGTTTCTACAGCAAATCCTGCATGGAAAGGGGACTGCAGGCATTAGCCAATCTGATGTTCACATTACTCTTTTGTGCAGAAGGACGGTGCGTACAGTGAAGATGGCAGAGGTGCAGAAGGTCAGGGTTTTGGTGATTGGAGACATTTTTGTGCACGGATTACAACACTATGCCAAGAGTAGGCATGTGGCACACCATTTTGATGTCAGAGGAGTATAGGTGGTGTGGAGCGCTGACACTGATGGCAATGTTGCGGCAATTCTGCAAGTTTGCAGAGACATGCGTACAATGACCACTCCTCACGTGGTAATTTTGCATTACGGCGCTTCCCATTTGGGATACGTGAGTTCTCATACTTGGTTGGCCAATTTGGCACAGTTGGTTGAAGCACTCATGACCATCTTCCCAACAATGAAAGTAATTTTTTCTGCTTTGCTGCCTAGAATAAAATGTCCAGACCAAAGTATTGGGAGGTGTATCATCAATCGTGGCATGCGTGCATTCATGATACGAGCTGGTATGTTTTTCTGCAGCCACTATACCATTGCTTCAAGCAATGCAGATTATTTCGAAGCAGATGGTGTTGCGCTATCTTCTTTGGGAAATGCAATGTTCTTTTGGAACGTAATGCTTGCTTTAGAGAAGGTTCTGTAATGGTTGTAGGAGTAAAGTAAGGACAATAAATACAAAAACATTAATAAAATAACAGATGTCTGTACGGTATCTGGCCAAAAATAAAAAAACAGCTCTTTTCAGAGCCCATCTTACAGGGGAAAAAGGGGAATGACACTTTAATGTACCGTTGTCACGCTCTGATCCTATGCATGTCCGTGAACATGGCGGTACTTCGCGGCCAGCGCGTATCACCAACAGGGATTCAGGGGTGGAGACGCATGCAAATGAGAATGAGCGGAGCTAGGGATTGTCCATAAAGTTCAGTAGGTGTGTTCTGAACTGTGCACTTTAGTAAGACAGTGTTCTCCCTGACAGGACACCACACAGCCATGGCTTTCCATGCTCAAAAACAGATTATCTGGATTTTGGGAGACTCATGGATACATTGGTTGATGGTGCATGCAGAAAGTTGCAGTTTATCTGCAGATCTCGGATTTCCTCATGTGGAGGTGCACTGGCATGGCGTGCATGGTATGAGGTGGCTGGACTTGGTACCTCTCTGTGTTACTTTACTGACAGAGTGTCCTCTAGATAAACTTATCATTCACTGCGGTGGAAACAGTTTGGGCCATGTCTCTGGAATTTCTTTGCAATTTGCAATTAAGGAAGGACTTGCGAAGCTCATGGACATGTTTCCAAATTGTCACATACTTTTTTCCCCTATTGCACAAAGATAAATATGGCTGCGTTCTTCTGCTTTTGGTCCACAAATGGAGAAAGCGAGGTGTAATGTGAATAAGGCTGTTTATGCATTTTTAAGAGATGTTGGCATGTCCTCCTTCCACAATGAAAACATTTTGTTTCACAGCTCTTTCATTTTCCGCAGAGATGGAGTCCACCTCACATATGCTGGCAATCAGATTTTTCTTCGCAATGTACAAAATGCATTGCAACCTCTTCTGAATTCAAACTAACCTATCTGACAATCCGTTTTCTCCAATTCAGAGTTTTTGACCCACACAACACACCACCGAAAAGGCTCTTTTCAGAGGCACCACTTACTCCCAGCGTCACTTCATTGTGTTTGCTCCGCTTGCACCCTCCTTTTTTCCCCTACGACTGTCAGCAAACTTTTCCACCACTCCGCGGAGGTTTACGACCGTCACTTCATGGTTCTATCTTTAAACTGAGAAAGGCGGCTCTGAAAAGAGCCTTTGCAGTAATTTATTTTTGTTTTCACATTTATGGCTTCACAGCACATGACACCCTAGGAGTAGAGGCCAAAGGAGGGTAAGGAAGGGACACCAGCCACGGGGATAAGAAAGGGCAAGGGAACAGAGAAAGGTATAGGGTGAGCTTTATTTAGGTAAGGAGCAGATCATCTGGTGCTCTGCAACCGTAGCCTCAAAAGCACTTCAAAAACTCTCCCCCCTACAGAGTACTGTGTCACAATAATTACACACTATTGTCACCTTTGAAAGGTAAGGGGCAACAACATTGCGAATGGCTTGTGAGGCAGCTGGAGGGAGGGGTTCCCCCACAGGAGTGTCTCTTGTGGTGGGAGGATCGGATATGGAGGATGCTGTGGAGGAACTCAAGCGACTACGCTCTTAACATGGCACCACCTTGCGAATGTCCGCAGTGTGGAACGAAGTGAGGTGTCGCTTCATGGTTGTCGTACCAAAGCTGTACAAACCAACTCTCCCGCGACTCAGCACCACCTCACACTGGTTACACTTCACCAGGTTCGCACATGCTTTTGGTACGTTCCCATAAACGGAAAACAACTGCCACACCCACAACTCCTGCCGAGTGCTCCTACTGCTGAGTTCCCCCACTTCATTCTGTTCCTCTTCTTCTTCCTCGCTCTCTACATCCTCACCCATACATCTCTCTGCAGGCTCTTGGGGAGGTGGTGGTGGTGGCGTGTTTGGGGGTGGTGCAGAGGCTAATGAACTAACAGCAGCCATGGAAGCCATACTGATTAGTTTCCTTTTGATCACTACAGCAGTAAAGGCACTACACCTCAATCTGCTATAGCTAGAAGGAGAATGAAGATGCGCTCGGGCGTGGCCATTTGTAAGGGTGGAGGGGTGTGCCTCCTGACCGTGTTCATCACTGCAAAGCGGTACGAAAATGTTTACACATCAAGTCCTCAGGTCAGCTATTGTCTGGGATATGTGAAATTATATTTTTACACTCTACAATACTTTTCCTTGTGTCTACAATTTCTTTTGGACTGTTGCGGAAGCACACAAACTGCGCAAATTAGTCCACCAGCTCAGCGTGGGTGCGGTCATATGATGACATCCTGAACAAATCTGCGCCAGAAATGGGAGTCCGCTGGATAGCAAATGCAGAGTACCAAACGTGCGCATGCGTGCAAGTGTCCTACGGACAGTGTTCGGGTTCTCACACAATTTCAAAGTGTGACACAAGTGAGACGGTCAGTTAGGGACAGGCGCGATGTTCGCTATACTTACGGTTGTACTGCGCATGTGCATACATGATATGTTCACTGTACGGACAGTTCCAGTGTCCTTAGGACAACTCCATTTTGTTTGCCTACGAACTTGCCGGCTACCGCGCCTGTTCTACGGACGGCATCATTTCTGGTATACTGTCCTTTATACACTCCCATTTTGCTTATTTACAGCCATCCCGGACATCTGGTGTGTTCTACGAACATGTTTCATCTCGTTTACAAGCGGTACAGCGAGGTATAATGTTCATAGGACGCCCCTTTCTGTTTATGTACGCACAACTTCAACAGATGGTGCGGTCAAACTTCAAGTCTATCTTACTTGACATTAGTAAGGGTAGGTGTACTGCCTTTACAGCACCCACATTCCATTCCTTACGGATAGGTCGAACAGGCGCGCTGTTCGCAAACATTTTACCTCTTTTTTTAAAAAAAATGTTTCCTCACTCTCTTTCACTACAACTACTGTACAAAAACATTCCAAACACACACACACACACACTTCAGTCCAAAGAAATAGCAGGGGAAGCGGACACAAATATGGGAAATTAGGATTCAACCCGGGCTGGTTATGAGGAGAAGATTGGTGAGGGGAAGAAGGGATGGATATTTCGTCAAAACGTCGATTTTCATCTTCAAGGTTTGGGTATGGTTCACTAGGGATGGAGAAGCGGGGCAGGTACAGGTGGGGCAATGGTAACAAACTTTTCCTCTCACACAGTCCTCCACAAACACCTGTAAACTTTGAAAATTCTCGTTCAATATGTCCATTTTCTGTTCAATCCTTTTTATGCCATCGTCTTCTATTTCATTTGTTGTCTTTTCTTCTTTTCTTTCCTGGTCTGTTAAAAAAAAATATACATATGTTAAATGCCTATAAAATACTGGTCATTATTTTGCATAGGCAGAGCAATGTGTACCATTATTGTCGCTGTCTTCAGACATTTCCCCAAGCGGAAAATACTCCTCCAGCCTCTCCAAAGTACTAGCCATTTCTAAGTTAAAAGAACAGAAAGAAATTATTATTTCTGCACCACATACCAAAAAAAACCACACACATACAAAAAAATGGCCTCTACTCACTCTTTTGATGCAATGTCCCTTCTTCCTACTGCGTCCGTCCACTGTCGTTCCAGGCTGCCGACTTTCTGTGAAGTGATTATGATGGAGCCATCCTTTTTTATTTATGGTACCATCCATTTCATTCTACATGCTTATTAAATGTGTCCTTTTCTTTTCACATCTTCAGGTTTCCATATTTACTTATTACTACTTACAATATCTTTATGTCCTTTTTCTACGATGTACACTTTTTGTGTAAGTACATTTTCAGATACCCCCCGCCTCTTTGGGTAATGTTGATCCTGTCCGCCCCATCCGAAACAGGCGCTCAGTCCGTCCCTTTCTATAATCAATAGGGAGGGGATTCTGTATGTTCTATGTAAAATGTATATCAAGTACTTACATTATGCTACATATCTCCCAAAATCACATCATCACAGTGTACATTCCACACAACACCTTCTTTGACACACTGTCATGGTTAAGTTGCCCTCCCAAAAACCTGTAAAATTCACTACAAAAAAACTTTGTTGAGGGGACATTATGGTTAAGTTGCCCTCCCAAAAACCTGTAAAATTCACTACAAAAAAAACGTTGTTGAGGGGACGTTACGGTTAAGTTGCCCTACCAAAAATGTGTGCAGTTCACTAAAAAAACCATTTCAACCTCACCGTTCTGGTTCAAATTAAAACCAAAAAAAACCTGAAATTCAACATTTGTGGTAACCTAAGCCCCCAAGCCTGCCACCACCCCTGTGCACTGCTACCACTAACACCCAGACCATGAAAGATGTCATCTCAAATGTAACTGACGACTTCACATGTTTAGTCCCTTTGTTTTCTTTCCCTGCCATATATATATATATATGTACATTCAGTAAAAAAACTTCGCTAAAGGAATGTTATACTTCACAGCGAAACCAAAAAACCCTGCTCATTCCCCCATTATGGTAAGCTAAGCAACCATAACTCGCACCATCTGCACGCATTGCTAAGATTAAATCCCAGGACATCAAAGATGACATCACAAACATCATTGATGACATGACGCATGACATCATATGTCTGCCTCACTTATTTTTGTGCATTGAAAAATGTAGCCCTGTTGGTTTTATTCACTGACAATCACAGGCCTCAAACACACAATTAATTTGTCTACAGGAAGATAAACTTTCTCATGATGCTGTTTCTTTCTTCCTTACTTCAGTTTCCCAGCATGTGCCTCTCATTTATATGCATTTGGGTCTTCATATGTATTGTTTGTATTAGCACAAGTGTGTATTAAGTCATGATTTGTTAGCTAGTTATCACATGTTTAATATTGCACAATCACCCCTGACATCTTGCTCCCAACATGATACAAAGCACGCCTTGTAGGTAGGGACTTTGCCTCAACATTCTTTTCACAAAGATGACATCACAAACATCATTGATGACATCACAAACATCATTGATGACATCACTGATGACATTACATGTGAAAAGAATGTTGAGGCAAAGCCCCTACCTACAAGGCGTGCTTTGTATCATGTTGGGAGCAAGATGTCAGGGGTGATTGTGCAATATTAAACATGTGATAACTAGCTAACAAATCATGACTTAATACACACTTGTGCTAATACAAACAATACATATGAAGACCCAAATGCATATAAATGAGAGGCACATGTAGAGGAGGATGAAGAGGATGACGAGAATAAGGTAGTGGAAGTCCCTACTACCAGCACTCACCGTGAGTCTTGGGTGTGGCGGTTATTTACCATTCATGGTAACATACCCAAGGCGCGTGCAAACAAAGTCACCTGCAACCAGTGTAAAATGGTGCTGATTCGCGTGAGGCTTGGTTCATACAGCTTTGGTACGACAACTATGAAGCGACACCTAAAGACGTTCCAAGGTGGGCCATTTGCAAGGGTGTCCCTTGTGAGAAGCGTAGTAGGTTGAGTTCCTCTACTTCATCCTCCGTTTCTGCTCCTCTCACCACAAGAGACACTCCTGTGGGAGAGCTCATCCCTCCAGCTGCCTCACGGGCCATTCACAATGCTGATGACCCTTACCTTTCGAGGGCCATAGTTTTGTGTATGTACTGCGATGCAGTACTCTGCATGGGGGAGAGACTTCGAAGTGCTTTCGAGACTACGGTCTCAGAGCACGAGAAGACCTGCCCACTACCTAAGTAAGGCCCACCCTACATCTTCCTCTCTCCACCTGCCCTTTCTTATCCCCATGGTTGGTGTCCCCCCATACCCTCCTTTCCCCTCCTCTCCTAGTGTGTCATTTGTAAAAAACCCAAAAAAATATAAACAACAAAAATCCAAAATAGAAAAAAGGCTCTTTTCAGAGCCGCCTTTGACAGTCTAACAATAGAAGTGACAAATAAATGGAGCATGGCCCAGTGCATTTTTTTAGAAGTCCGCGGCCAGTTCACGAACATCTAAAATTTTGGATGGCTGCCCTATCAAAATCATTGCACTCGTCTATGGGAGGAAGTGGTGGCTCTGAAAAAAGCCTTTTGGTGGTGTTTTTTTGTGTTTGCCTCCCACCTCCTGCAAAATGGATGGCTGTATTTCCACAAAAGGACACAATGGGCCTCATTAGGACCCAGGCGGTAAGGGGTTTACGGCGGCGTAAACAGCGCCGACCCTTACCGCCTGATTCCGAGGTTTTTAGCAGGTGTTAAAATCCATGGCGCTAAGGGACCTTGTTGTTAATTACGCCACCGTAATTTACAGTGGCGTAATTAACGCCTTCCCCACTCCCATCATGCCCTATGGGGCAAAAATGGGAATGGTAAAGGGTAAATGGGTTAATGGGGACCTACCGCCCCACTCACCTCGGAATGGGGCGGTAAATCCGCCAACCACCATGGCGTAAACATAGTTTACGCCATGGTGGTAAAGGTACGACCCAGGCGGTAACTTACCGCCTGGTCGTAATGAGGCCCAATGCATTTTGCACCTTTCTCAGAAAAATCTGATTAAGTAAGATGGACTCATCTCTGCGAAAAAGTTATGTGCTATAAAACATAATATTTTCATTGTGTAAAGAGGACATGCCAACATCTCCTAGAAAGGCACAAACAGCCTTATTAACATTCCGCCTTGCTTTCTCCATTTGTGGACCAAATGAAGAAGAACGCAGCCACATTTGTCTCTGCGCAATACAAGAAAATATTACTTGGGAATTTGGAAACATGTCCATGACCTTCCCAAGTCCTTCTTTCATCGCAAATTGCAAAGAAATCCCTGACACATATCCTAAACTGTTCCCTCCACAATGAATTATAATTATGTATGGATGAAGCTCTGTCTCCAAACTAGCACAGAGAGGTACCAAGTCCAGCCACTTCATTCCATGCACTCCATCCCAGTGAACTTCCACATGAGGGAATCCAAGATCTGCAGCTACTCCACTGCGTTGTGCATGCACCTCCAACCAATGTATCCATGAGTCGCCCAAAATCCAGACAATCTGTTTTCTGAAACACACAGCCATAGCTAACTGTTCTTCTCTCAGGAAAAAGACTTTCTGACAAAATCTCTCCTTACACAACACACCCACTAAACTTTACTGGCCATTCAATTGCTCTGCTCTTTCTCATTTACATGCGTCTCCACCCCAAAATCCCTGTATGTAATGCATGATGTCCGCGGACTACCACCATGTCCTCAGACATAGCAAAACATGGACAGCCCTGCTTCCATTTCCACTTCACTCTCTGTGCCATTCCCTCATTGGATACAGCTAACCAGTCACACAACCATCCACCAATCACATCCAAAACCTCTACATCAGAGTTCATCACTTCAAATGTACTGTATATCACTCTGAGTACAAGTCTCATATCATTGGAAAGCATCTACTACAAAAACTACTGTACAAGTCTTCAAGATTTCTACTTGCAGCTGCATGCATATCCACATGCATGAATACAAACTACAGGTATGCATATTTTCTGCACAGTACATGTACAACTCTTATAAATGAGTATAAACAGAGTAACTGCAACTTAACCTGTATAGCCTATAAAATCAATGTATTGCTAAAATAACTATCACTTCCAAACGTGTCTGCTATCTATTTTACACACATAACTATCTGAAGAATTATAATATTATTATATTATAATATTAGAAGATGGAAGAAATAAAAATATAATTGTGGAAAAACACTTAGTAGTGTATCATAAAATTGCACACAGCCAGTAAGATGTCATGCATCTTCATACACTCACACACATAGACACTTTCATTGAAATGCTCCCACCTGCAATAACACCATTACCTGTAAATCACATCCTTCTACTTTATTACCCACACCTTCACAAATACATATATTCCAGGCTTTTCCATACAGTTTCTGCCTAATACAATTTTCAAAATAAATATAACACTCTTTCTTCTTTCTCCTAACATTCTATAACACAGCTTTAAAAGACCAAGTGAATTTCATACACTTAATATTCTACTCATTCTAGGCTGCACATAGTCAAATGAAACTGCATGCATACACTACGTTCAGAAATCAAACAAGAATACTACAACAAAGACATAAAAATGAATCTCTCAATTAACATCACTGCTATCAACACCCAAAATTACTGACTTCTTTCTTTTACAATTGCAGTGAAGACCACTCTCCTGGAAAACAGCAGCATCTGAACTACACACACAAACTACAAAGAAACATGCTCATTCCACAAAGAAAGAGTACGTTTCTCTGCCCAGTCTTTAAATCTCTCAACAATCCTGCTCCGCCTTATCTCTCCTCTCTTTCTACACTCCCTCCCACTCCCTTCACTCTGCTGACCACTTTCTTCTCACTGTTCGTCCTTCCACTTGTGCCACATCCTGTTTCCGCTCCTTCCATCTCCTAGCCCCCTGCACTGGAACTCCTCACCTCCGTCACTCCGCTCTATTTCTACCTTTTCCTCATTCTACACTTTCCTCAAATCTCTCCTTCTCCATTCCAAAACATGAAAACCCTCCCACCTTCTTGCCCCCCTTTGCCTTACCTCCTTAATCATCTCCCTCCCCTTCCCTCTCCCCCATTCTCACCTTTAACCCCATCCATTTCCCTCCTCCTCCTCTTCCCCACCCTTCCCTTTCTCTCACTTCTACTGCACTACTTTCCTTCTCCCCTTCAGTTTAATTGGTCTACTTATTGTTTTCTTGGTTGGATTCTCAATTTTAAATTGCTTCCACTGGTACTGTTATAATGTTAATTATTATATGTATCATCTTGTTAATAAAGTACATTACTCAAACACACTGCGTGGGTGATTTGTGTAATCTGTGCACCAAAAAAACAAAGATTTGTGTACCATTCTACCCACAAATCACCATTTATTAAACAGGGATTAGCCGCAGAATGGCACACAAATCCCCATTTTTCAGAGCACAAATAACATAACTCATCCCCTAGAATATTAGTATTACAAAACAAAGAATTGTTTTAATGTTATACCATTTGATTTACTATTAGTGCTTATCCTCACCACTAGCTCACTTTCTACTGTCATCTGAACCGCAGTATAGTAACACACAAATAGAAGAGTAGCCTTCCCAACTCATTGTAGCTGCCCAATACACAATCATACACCACCCGATAGATCTTTACGATCATACTCAAACACTCAAGCATATTGCACACACACATTGCACAACAGCCCAACCCATACCTTCTTTTTTGTTTCAACAGACCCCACAGAATGCCTATCAGAAAGCAAGTCCATAGAAAGCAACACAGAAATAGAGCAAATGAAAATTAAAAATGTCCAAAATAAGCATCCATCTCTAGCAGGGTTTTTACAAAAAGTTCAAACAAAACAGCTAATACAGTCATTTAGCAAAACTAAACAATCTTCCAGTACAGAAACATTGCCTCCTCTATCAAAATGTAAAAGAAAACAGAAAATGATTAACAGAAATCAGATACCACTACTGCTAAAACTGCACCTATATATCTTGATATAGTAGGAAGTAACCATACCAAAAAAAGTATATTAGCAAACACGTTCCACCACAGAGTCCTTTAGAATCTTATACAAACAGGAGACAAATCATGCACAACCGTTAAAAACTACCGTAGAAAAATAATCTTAGAAGCTTTGATAGACAGTGCAATCCTTCTCAAAAGAAAGTTATTTATTTTAGTGTTAAACAGAATGAAACCACTAACAAAACTAAGTACTAAATTACAAAAAAGGCTTCTCAATAAACGGAATGTCAACAAAAATAACTTCTTAAATATCTGTGGAGGTGAATGGAGTCACACCACAAGCACAGAACCATATTTCAATGAAGAAGCATACAAACAAAATCAAACAAACAAAATTGCCATCCATAGCAGTGGACGAGATTATGAAAAACGTAATAATACCATAATGGAACAAGATATACTGCTTACAAAAGTGTCCCCGAAAACACAGAAACAATTATCCATTGGACTGAACCAGAACATCCAGTATACAAATGGTCATGCACGTCAATGTGTAACATTGCCAAAAAATCTTTCAAATCTTTACACCAGTTCCTCAATCGATATGTGAAAGGCAAAGACAAAATCAAAATTAAACTGCTGCAAAATATGGATACCTGTCCAGTGCGCAAATACACAGGAAAGCAAAGTCGTTCATTGGCCTGCACTTCAGGACCTATTTACAAAAGCAGCTTCCATCATATCAAAATGATATCAACACATCATTCAACTATAAGAAATCTAGTCTATAAACTGTACTATGCTAAAAGTCCTGCTTTAAATAATAATCTTCTACATGGTACAGCCAAAGACATACAGGAAGAAATCAACCATATCCAGAATAAATATTTTGGAAGTGAAAACCACTTATAAAATGCAATAGCTTTACAACAGACTAGCAACAATTCTGAACATGGCAACCTTCTATTACACACATACAAAAAAGAAATATTTAAATTCAAAAGTACATCCGCTGAAGTAACAAACCATGTGTGTGTGTGTTGCCGCAGAACTTTTTATAAAAGTAACACAAAATCTATAGGCATAACATACAAAATAGAAGAAAATGAAGATACCAAAAGGTTTGAATTAGCTCTCTACCTTATAGCAGAACTCAAATATGAAATAACTGACCCCTTAACACTTTGCAGTTACTGCACTACAAAACTTGACAACAATCAAACTCCTTCACGTGCTATCACAAATAATTTGGAATTATTCCCTCTACCAAAACCCATGCAACAACTCAATTTATATGAGAGCATCATAATTCAAACTGTGCACCCATTTCAAGCAATAATACGCCTTCAACCAAAAACAGCTAAATTACCTCCCTCTGAATTGGTGAAAGGCATTTGCGGCAATGTAGTACATTTACCATTAGATCTAAAAGAAAAGTGCACACTCTGGGAGTGCAACGTCCAATAAATTGTCTTAGTAAATGGTGTACATACAAAAGGCAAAAAAATTTGGCAACAACTGGTAGACTTACATAAAGTCTGACAAGCCTTGCGATATCTAAAAGACAATAATGAATACTACAAAGAAATAAATATTGAAGAAAACTTAAGGGAAACAACTGAAATAATTCAAGATTCACCAGAAACTGGTCAATTTGAACTTCTAGATCCTGCTACAGTATCCAATATTTTAGACCATTATACAATTCATCCATTACACTCTAATGATGCCATAGAAGATGCACTAGAAACGTACCAAATGCGACAAACAAAAGGATCACCAATCAGCATATGGGAAAAAATAATAGAAGCATGTGCCTTTCCTCTACTCTTTCCTACTGGCAACGGAGGAAGGTATGATGGTAGACCCACTCAGATAACAGCATCAGAATACCACTCATTATGAATGTATACTGAAGATCCCAGATTTAGAGAAAATGTGGAATGCATATGCCACCTACTCTTTGAAAGTGAACTAGCAACTCTATGTTACAGAGTTGCACATACATTAAAATTAGGAACCCACTTTCGAAATATGTCAGCTACGCAATTACAAAAAAGTGCAAGAAATCTGTTAGCACACATGTGTGCTACGAAAGAGTACTGGTTCCAGCGTCACAGAGATGTACGTTGTATGATAAGAAACCTTGGCCCACCCACTTGGTGTGTTACATTAAGTTGTGCACAATATGCATGGGAAGATCTACATAATTTCCTACGCATATTAAACAAAAACAAAACAAACATAGATATACTAACACCTGGGGAACTATGGTCTCTAGATCCTGTTAATGTTTCAAGATATTTCCATCATCGCTTCATTGCTATGCTACACTTTATTTGTAATAAATCTGTTCCTCCTCTCGGAGAAGTGCAAAACTTCTTTTGGAGAAAGAAAATACCAAGCCAGAGGAGCACCACATATCCACATGCTTTTATGGATTAAAGATGTTCCTAAATTTGGTCAAGACAGTGATGCCACGGTGTTACAGTTTATCGAAAAATATGTCACTTGTGAAATTCCATCAAAAGCAACAAATAGTGATCTTCATGCACAAATTGTACAACTTCAAAGTCACAAATGTGGCAAATATTGTTGTCGCAAATACAAAAACAAAGGGAAATACTACACCAAATGCTGTTTTGGTTTCCCTAGACCGGTTACAGAAACAGGTGAAGTGAACAACTTCATGTCTTCAGTTAGACAAGTGTTAAAGGTAAATCACCTAAAAATACATATTACATAAAAAGAACAGAAGAAGCAAAATATATCAATGTTTACAATGCAATCATTGCCCTATTGTTTAATGCAAACATAGATGTGCAGTACATTGCACACAATTCCACTGCAGTTGCATGATATGTTACAGCCTACTTAACCAAAGAAGAAAAAAACAGAGCTTCAAGGCCTTTGGAATGACCTGTCAACAGACAAAACACTGTCTCAGAAATTGAACATCTTGGGAATAAAAATGCTCTCCCATAGAGAATGTGGCTGCTATGAAGCTGCAGATCATTTAACCGGTACTGCTTTGTATGGACAATCTGAAAATATAGTATGGCTAAGTCTTGGTCCTGCTAAATATAGAAAACGAGTTCTCAAATCATATGATGACATAGAAACAATAGCCAAAAATGATCCCAACAGCCAAGGCATTTTGAAAAACAATTTACTAGACACATACTACTCAAACAGAATAACCGCTTTGGAAACCATGTGTCTATACCACATAGCCCAAAACTTCACATACAAAAATAATATAAAACCTGATAAAAAAAGATAGATAAGAGTGACAAATTGTGAAGGCAGATTAGTAAAATTTACCAAACCAAGTTTAATTAATCATATCAAATTGTCATTAGAAACTCCTCAACATAAAGAACTATATTACATGTCCTGCTACAACTCTTTAAACCATGGAGAAAAGAAGAAATACTAGATAACTTTGACTCCTATGAAGACGATTTCAAAGCGAATGAAAGCATTATCAATGATGTAAACTTTACACAGTACAAAACAATGTTGCTCAATGAACAGCAACACGATGAAGAACTCCAGGCCCAACTAGATAAGGACACTGCCGACAGTAGTCAACCTTCTGTAACAGGAAGCCAAGAACCACTGGGACAGCCACTAATAGCAAATGAGGAAGAATTAGCTATGACAGAAGTAGAAAACGCCCTGGAGTTAATTAATAGAATTTGGCACACAAGTGGCGCATATGGCTGGTGCACAGTGTGCACGTGCGTCAGTCTGCTCCAAAACCCATTTCAGTGCACAGCTTATTCATGAATTTCAACATCCATAACCAGCCAATGCGCAGAGTGGTGCAGCGACCGTGCAGCAGTGCCAGTTACGCCCCCAACCCCACCCCATGCGCCATGAACAGCGCTCAAATCCTGTACATGGCGCACAGGCCAGTGGACTAGCATACAACCCCAAACCATGAAAACGCGTGTAAAACTCCCTGCGCACCCCTCAGAATACACGTACCCCTCTCGCGCTCATGAAATCATGTGTAAAACTCCTGGCGCACTCCTCAGAATACATGTACCCCTCTCGCACTAGCGAAATAGCATGTAAAACTCCCTGCGCACCCCCAGAATACACGTACCCCTCTCGCGCTAGCGAAATCGCATGTAAAACTCCCTGCGCACACCTCAGAATACACGTACCCCTCTCGCACTAGCGAAATAGCATGTAAAACTCCCTGCGCACCCCCAGAATACACGTACCCCTATCACGCTATCGAAATCGCATTTAAAACTCCCCGCGCACCCCCAGAATGCACGTATTCCTCTCGCGCTAGCGAAATCACAAGTTAAACTCCCCGCACAGCCCACCGAATACACATACCCCCTCTCGCGCTAGCGAAATCGCGTGTAAAACTCCCCAAGCATACCATCCACCCCACATAGAAATGTACATGATACAACCCAAATGGCAAGTATGCACATCAACACATGTCCGTCACACACACACACAATGGGTAAAAAATGTACTGAACACAAAATCAAGGAGATTAAATCAAATCACACAATAATGGAAATAATAAAGAAAATGCAGCATGTTCCAAAAAAACGAAATAAAAAATATGAAAGCAGAATCCAAATAAATCCAAATGAAAATGGGTCCAAAGTGTCCGTTCAGCAAACCAAATCCAAAGAAAAGAAATAAGAATAAACCATTGCTCCATGGTGAACAAAAAAAGAATGATGAGAAATACATTCTTGAACTATATACAAAGAACAAATCCAGGGTCCATAAGCCCAACTATTGAAAGGAAACCTACAAAAAATCCTACCTAATAAAGAACTATCTACAAAAAGGTAGGGCATAGTCCAAGCGCCCCAAAATGAAAGAAAAACATAAATGAAACCTAACACTAATTAACCATATACAATGGCGGCGGGCAAGTCCTACGGCTCACTAGTTGATTTCCTGGGCCAGGGCATCATCGAACTAATGTTGAACGTCCTGGAGGCAGGCCTGTTCCTTGGCCCCGAGGTCTTGCAGGCATAATGCCATGTCCACCTCAAATTCCCTGGAAATTCCCTCGAGGCACTCAGCCCGCCTCTGCGCCCTGTGCATGGAGTTCTCCGCCCTGACCATAGTGAGCCGTGCCTCCTATACCCGCCGCCGCTCCGCATCTATCCGCTGGCCCAACCGCTGCCACACAGAAGACACTCCCATTCCAGAGTCCTCCTGCCCTCCGGCCGATGCCTGCCCCTCTGATGTTGATGGCCCCGAGCCATGATGCCTCCCACGTTGAGCCTGCCGCTGCCTCCGACACAACTGCCTCTGCCAGCACAACGGCATCCAGGCTGATGGAATCCACCGGCGCCGTCAAACATGTGCCCTGCCAGATGATGCTGGCACATCCTCCATCTGCTGGGGTCAAGTTGCTGGAGTGTCCACCCCTGCTGGACCTCCGACTCCCAACTGTGGCAGGGATGGGATCTCCACCGAGCTGGCTGCGTTGGTCGGGGCAGGTCCACAGGGGGCCCTGGTGGCAGATGGGGCGGAAGACGGCATGGAGAACGACTGGCGCATAGTCTCCACAGAGGAGGAGAGGGCCGCCAGAGTGCCCGACACATGTACGAAACCCCTGATCAAGGCCCCTCCCAACTGGGCCAGATTGGCACGCAGCTCTTCGTGATGACGTGCATGCTCCCCCCAGGAAGCACGCACGTCATCACGAATGTCACGCATGCGCAATGCGACACCAATCAGGACGGTCTCCATACGGTCACGGATCCCCTCGTCCGCAGGTAGAGGAGTGTCAGGGCCTGGGATGGGGCATCCCTGCTGATGCATGGTGGTGCAGTCACAGTGTCAGGGACAGTGACATGCACAGGCCCCTCCACGGCAACCTGTGCTGCCTCCTGCCCCTGCACCACGTGCACCAGTGGTACCACCCCACTAGGCCCCATGTGCAGCTCAGTAGCGACCTCCTCCTCCTCTGTGCAAACCACCAACCTGGATGGCTCCACACCGTCTTCCACCGTTGCAAGCCCCTGTGGGGGCTCACCCACCCCTTCCGCTGCAGCCGTAGTGGCAGACGCTGCACCAGTCCCCTCGCTCCTGGATGATGGTAATTTCTGGGAGGGTTACTGGGCCTTGTATCACCGGCTCGTGGAGGCATCCCCGCCGCTTTGCTCCACAGCACCTTCTCCGCCCTCTTCTTCACTTGCCGCTGTGTAGCAGGAGACATAGAACACAAGCATCAGGGTACTGTACAATAGTCCCCTAGACAGGAAACAATAGCACATGAGTGGCACTGTCAAACATCACTTCCATCATGTCCCTCCACAACACATGGGTCAGTGCAGGCAACACACATGCAGAAACAGGCATGGCGCATGTGAAGAACATTTGCATGCATGTCCAAGAAACTGTTGAAACATAGGATGGTGGTTTGAAACTCACATGCATCATGGGTCATACTGATCACATGCACAGACATCACTGTAGTTTCATCCATCTGGCCTCGTACACCACAGACACAGTGGAGACAAGGATGACTAGGCTGCATCAGTGAACCAGAACTTTGTCACGGACATGTGTCATGCATCCATGGCAATTACAAGTCACACACACGCTACTCAGATACATAGACATGTACACCATGCATGTCCTTGACTGCAGCACCCATCTCTCACACCCCATCCATGTCCAACAACAGAGATAGGCATGCATTCATGTGTGCATTCCGCATGTTGCTCCGCATGTTGCATTGTAACGCATGCACCATCCATGTGGTTCACGCATGACTGGTCTCACATGCAGCACCATGATGTCTGTGAACACACACATCCATACATGGCCTATGTCAAACATACAGCCAAGTAGCTGACTACCAGCACACTGCAACATGCCCTGTTTCACACAGAAATGCATGGCCACTTACCGCTCAACTCCAGGCGGGCCTGCATCCTGAGGATCTGATGGTGAAGCACTCGGCGAATGCACTCCAGGACCCTCATCTGCTGGTTGGTAAGCTGGCCCCGGCGCCCCACTGCATCATCTGCATCTAAGAGGCGCCGGGCCTTCTTGAGGGTCCTGGACTTGTAGTCCTCCCAGCGCTTCTGGATGTGTTTCATGTCACGGGGTGCCACTCCCTCCGCGTTGATGGCCCCCACTATGTCCGTCCAGATCCTCCTCCGGGACTTGCTCCACCAGGATGCCAACTTCTTCGGAAGTGAAGCTGGCAGCCCTCTGCCTCTCTGGCTGGGGGTTGCCACTGGTGCCGGAAGGTGTTGTGTCGCACATGGCAACCCCCGAGGCAGGTGTGGGTGCGC
This sequence comes from Ambystoma mexicanum, assembly GCF_040938575.1. Classification (NCBI taxonomy): domain Eukaryota; kingdom Metazoa; phylum Chordata; class Amphibia; order Caudata; family Ambystomatidae; genus Ambystoma; species Ambystoma mexicanum. Next base: position 82,684,542 of record NC_090935.1, on the reverse strand, counting down.
AAATGGGTCCTGGGGCTGGGCTGTGGAGTGATGCAACACCAGACGGGAGTCTTCTGCTCCAGCAGGGGTGGTCACTGCAACTGGACCCCTGCAGATGACAGATGTGCAGGCACCAAATGGCAGGGCAGGGTGGCAGCAGGCAGGCAGCAGAAGATGGCTCGTGGGAGGCTGCTCGGGGATCTGGAGGGCAGGACAATGGCCTTCTGGGCAGGAGCCTGGTCTTCCGTGTGTTGTTGCATGGCCAATCATGGAGTGATTTGGCACGTGAAAAAACTGCATGTCAGCGTGTAATTTGAGGAAAGGCCCTTAGTGCGTAAGCGCATCTATGACGTTACACGCGCAGGCGTTTCCCTCATGACAGGTGCATAGTGAATCAGTACGTGAAAAAACAGTACGTCCCCGTTTTAATGCGTGTAATCCGAGGAAAGGGCCTAAACGCATAAGTGACGTGACGCGCACAGGCGTTTCCCTCAGCATGGGTTAAAGGTGAGCGGGGCCAGCAGTTCGCTGTACGTGCCTTTCGTGGAGACCGACGTGTGTGTTGCTACTTCATGTTGTTTTGCACGCCATCACTACTTCACAGCGGATCAAGGACCTATCTCTTCTTTTGGCAGGGGTATTAGCTACACGTGTTTTTCATTATCATGCTAGTCAGACGGTGAGTCGGGCATGCTATTTTTCCCACTGTGGGCCCCCCTGTGCATCGCGTACCATTTTCGAGGTCATAGTAGCCTGCGTGTCCCAGGCGTACATGTTTTTCATGTCCCTGGGTGCCAACTCATACTGCGGGAGGTTAATTCCACACACGTGGGCTACCAGGGGTTGCATGCACGGTTTTACAGCAGTTTTGGGGTGCCTGAGCATTGTGTGACCTGTCACTTAATCACCGGGGTCACATACAGCCTTGCAGGTGCAGGGGTGCTGTTAACATCTTGTGTCCCACCCCCTTCACCCCAATTGCACAGGACAATTGGCGTGTACACCTCCCATTGGCACTACTACATCTGTGCTGGCACTACTCCACCTGTGCCCTGGCTGGGAGACCATGAAAGGTGAGGGGCGCCTCAGCTGTGCGTACTCCCCATGGCGGGCGTCATCAGGGATGTGGGCGGGGTAACCAGGGAGTAGGGGGACTCAGGGAGGTGTCCAGGGTGGCTGCAGAGGGGGAAGAGGCAGGGGTGCGCCAGCTCGGTACCTTGTTGTGCCACGTGTTAGTGCAATCATGCCACCACCCCCTGCGGCTCCGGGAGATGCAGTTCTTGCATCTGGCCCTGGCGCCCATGTGACCCAGCAGTCTGTTTCATCGACTGCCACGGGCCCAAGGGTAGTGGTAGCTGCAGGTGCAGCTGTGGACACCACCACCCAGGCTCAGGGTCTGCCAGTGCAGGCTGTGTTGGCACTTGAAGAGTCCATGGAAGATTTCCAGGAGGTAAGGAGGCACACCGTAGGTTCACGCAGGACTGCCCTGACCGAGGCACATGTTCCTGGGGCAGTAATGTCATCTGCTGCCCCGACCAGCCGGGTGCTGGCAAGTGCAGGGGGAGATGCAGCCGACACCACCCCGGTTGTGAGTCTACGAGCCAGGAGAGTCTGGGTCAATGACCCTGGCACAGCGGATGTTGCTGCGCATGGTCCATTCCAGGGCACCCAGCAGCCACTGATGCAAGTCAGGGCTTCACTCCATGTTCCACCTGCCACTCCCTCGGCTCATTCGACAAGCGCCACTGCCCATACTGATCAGGGCGGCATTTGCCAGCCAGGGTCCGGACCAGCGTCCAAGAGGAGGAAGGTTGCACCTGCAGTAGCGGCTGGGACCCCAGACGCAGCTACAGCCTCCGGCACTTCGAGGAAGAAGCCTTTCTGCATGCAGGAACTGGACTTCCTCGTGGACTATGTGCAAGAACACAACTGTGACATGCTAGTGGGGCCAAATTGTCAAACTACGGATGCCCATCGTAATACCCACTGGAAGCAAGTTGCGGATCATGTGAGTGCATTCGGCCATGAGGTGCGCACAGCGCAAGAGTCCAAAAAGCGTTGGAATGACCTCAAACACAGCACTAAGGTGAAACGTACCTCTAAATACAACATGACTCTGGTGACTGGCAGTGGGCCACCACCTGAGGAGGAAGAATTTACTCTGCACGAGTCACTTGTTGCAGAGTTCATACCAACAGGAATGGTCGAAGGAGTGGGAGAGATGCAGGACTTTGATGCCCCGTCCAGTGAGTGTTGTTGCCTGTTCGTCGAGGACATGTGTGTTTTGCTTGTGTGATGTGTTGTGCTTGACTGCCACCGCATGTCATGTGTACATGATTCTCATGTGCAAGTCATGCAATGCTTCACTGATGTGTGCCTGCTGTGCAGGATAGTGGACATGTAGAGCAGACAGGTACTGTCCTCACCACCACACTTGCACCCTACTCACATGCTTTTCACCCAGCTGCCCCTAAAGTCCATGTTCCAGCTCAATGGCCCTTCTGCATGTAGCCCGGGGAGTGTTTCCTCTCAGCACTGAGACTATGTCATTGCATGACTGACGTGCATGTGTCCTCTGCATGCATGTGGATATTCCACGTAGGCATTCTCCCTTGCCTCTCCACCACCCCTGCACCATAATTTCAACTTTGCACAGGTGTGCATCATGTTGGCGTACTGCAATGGCCTGTTCAAGACTCCTGTGTACATGCAAACTTCCACCAGCCAACCTGCCAGGCACATGCAGTGGGGTACATCCTCTGCACTTCATGCAGGGTGTCTCACTTGGACTGTGCAGATGGCAGATGCTCCGCAGGGACATGAGTTCCCATTCATGCTCCATGTGTATTCCATGCATGCCCCTATGTGTCCTTGACTGGATGATCATTGTAGTACGTGTCCAGGATGACCTACATTTCTTTGCATTTCATCATCCATTCCATGCCCACTCTGGCTCAGTCCTGCATCACACACATGTTTAGGGTGTCACAGTCTGTGTAGGGCACAGGCCTCCCCCCGTTTGAGGTCCACTGACTCTGTTCAACTGGTGTAGCGGCTTCTGCACACATGGCTGTACTACTGAGGGTTCATCATGTGTCCTGCTATCTGTCCCATCATCATCTGCTGTGTTGTCAGTTGACTCAGATGATGCAATTGATGCTAGACACCACTGTCTGCCAATACACAGGTCTCTGGTCGCCCTTTCTCTGCCATGCAATGCATCCCTGCATTTTGACTTAGGAGGGGGTTTGCTTGTAGCCATGCAACACATTGCATGCACATTGTAAGTGATGCCTGAACCTGCCCTTGCACTGCCTTCAAGTTAATTGATACACATCATGATGTACTTGTTCATGTAGATAGTGGATAACGTACACATGTTCTGCACTGCATCAAGCCACTTCAGAGCCGTGTTACACCGTTCTACATGCCTAATCCCTGATGCTATGCTAATGTGACCTGGCATGCATGCCAGGTTCACATTTGTGTGTGACATGTCTGCTTAATGTGTTGGCTGTCTGTGTGATGTCTATGTGTGTGTGTATTATGTGCTTCTGACATGTGTACTAGTGTACATTTATCCACTTTCCAGACGCAATGGAGCCAGAGGATGGTGTTGTCATGCCAGACACAGGTTTATTATCACACCAGCAACCCGGCACAAGTGGGGGTCATGGAGTGGTAGACCACGAGAACCCACATGTATTACAGACCATTTTGTCTGTGGCTTGCAATGAGTCAAGCCCGGATGATCACTCTGATGACAATGTCGAGTTGGATGTGCATCAGGTGCATTCGTCAGGGGTGAGTGATTCTGATGTGGACGCTCCTCTGTCCGCGACGCCTGCACTGAGGGGCCAGACGGTGCTGGGACCTCCGCCTGTGGTAGATCCGGACACAGGGCCACCCTCCACACCAGTTGCTGATGTGTTTGGGGCATCACGTTGACAGAGGAATGTAGTCCTGCAGCCGTGGGCAGTGCCAACCCAACAAGGACGTCGGCCCCTTGGGCCCCGCAGGTGTCAAGCCCAGCAACATGGTGGCCGTGCACCACTGGGGTATGCCAAGTGGGAGCAAGCCATGGTTGCCAATTCAGAACACCAGGGGGCAGCAATTGATAACATCGCTGAGAGCATGGAGCGTGTGGCCCAATCCGTGCTACCCCCTGCTAGGCAGGTGGAACTTCAGCAGCGGGCGGCACAGTCCACAGCCCACTCGCTCAGGCTGGGCATGGCGGCCTCAGACAGGACACGCTGGGCTGAAATGGTGTCTTTGCATCAAGCAATTGCTGCTCATGCACAGGCAAACATGGAGGACCTGAGGGTTGAGTATTATTCCCTCAGATCCACTCTGGGTGTGCTTCAGAGGAGAGGTTTGCGGTCAGAGGAGAGGTTTGCGCAGCTTGAGCGTACCATCTCGGCTGAGCTACGTGCTTGCCGGGAGGTGCATCAGTTGTCTAGCCAGCCCACGCAGGAAGAACTTCTTGTTACACGTGTTACCTTGCAAGAGGAAGCATGCGTATCACGGGAGGTTCTGCATGCTGACCTACGTGTCATCGCTGCACAGAACCAGGCTCACCCATCCGGCAGACTTGCTGACAACGAGGGACAAGCTGCGCCTAGGCGTGGTCAGGCTCCTGTGCCACGTCTACCTTTTCCAGAAAAGGCTGACTCAGACGACGAGATATCTTCCACACAGGTCGGGCTGTGCAGGCGTTGAGCCCGTGGAGGGTTTTTTTTTTGTCTCAACATCATCGCATGTGGGTGTTGAGGTGCACCCTGTACCTCCCCCGTCCTGGGTGCCGCCCCCCGGGTCGTATGTGGCCATTTTTGATTTTTCATTTTAGTTTAGTTAGTTAAAATTGTTTTTGATAGTTAGTTTAATTAGCTAATGTAGGGTTTTTATAGTTAGTTTAATTAGTTAATATAGTGTAAAATTGCTTGTCTATTGTGCATTCATGTGACGTCTGGTGCTTTGTGGCTTTTGAAAGCATCCACTGTCTGTTCCAGCTGGGCCCTTCAAGCTTGTCTCGTGTATGTGTTTGCAGCTTGGGGTCCTGACTCACATAGGCCACTCCTGCTTCCCTTATCCATGGGCTCGCAAGAATGGTTTGATGTTACAGTCATTTACACAAGGGCTTTGGACTGTCATATCTGTGGCCTGTCTGCTGCTGTACTACTTTTGTTAACACCCCTAGTGGGAACTCTGGGGGTTTTATCCACGGCATGTTTGTATTAGATTTGGGTGGGTTCATGATTGATGTGTCCATTAATTGATATACATTGTGATGTATGTTTCTTTTCTTTGCTGTACATGTGCTGGAGGCACTTCATGCTGTAGACAGTGGCCAGCACCCTTTGCCTGTCAAAGTCACACTGATGGTGGAAAGAATTCTGATGCAGGTCTCTGACATGGCCCAGTCACAACTAGCATGAAGATACACATACAGGGAACTTTCCAGCATTAATTATATGTTTTGTGCCCTTTCTGCAGGAGAATGAGCCTCCACACCACCTTTGCCAACAGACATGGGGCATAGTACTACAGATAGCTGGCCACGTTTGGTGGGGCAGACATGCGCATGTGTGCGCAAGCAGTGGCACAGGGCTTGTGCTTAGATGTCCAACAGAGGCAGACGTGTTCCCAGGAGCTCCAAGCAAGGTGAGCAGCACAAGCGGGCCACACCGCAGCCAACCTTCCACCAGGCCACTTGCATATGCATGCTAAGTAGCGCCACTGATGGGGAGCTTGGACAGATATTGTTGTTGAAGCGCACAGTAGAGCTAAGATGCGTTGGGGGACAAATGGCAAGTTGCTTTCCAAGTTGTCAGGGGCACACGCAGGGGCTGTCACACATATCCTCCGGTCCCCCCGGCTCCATGAAGCAGAGTTATTAGCGCCGTAGTGTTCCTAGCCAGATACTTATACAGCGCACACGGACACCCAGCAAGGCACAGACTTGTGTGCATTGCATATCATTTGCATGTGCTAATTGTAACTTGCGCTGCATATTATAATCCACGGCTGGCAGGACACGACTTGTACTGAAGTCGCACCTTGCTATACGCATCTAGCAGCTCACCCAGGGACCATTCTATTAAGTGTGAATCTTGAGACATTGCTCTTCCATTTACCGCTTGGCCACGTGCACCGCTCTTACTGCATTGACAGTGTATGAACTATCACAATGGCAAGCTAACGTTTACGTACATAGCATCAGACAAGAGTGTTTGTTTGTGTAGGAGTCAGTGACTTTGGGGCATTGATGGTGTTGTGTGTGTGTAAACACACATGGATTAGTGACTCTCGCTCTCTTTGCAGCATGGAACTGATCCTGTTACTGGACCTGGGAGTGTGCAGGCAGGAGGCTAGCACTCACCCCAGAGATTTGTCTTGCATTTGATTAATTTAGTACAATGTGTATGTAGAACTTGGTTTCTCTGATTGAGTATGTTATTGTGAATTGTGGTATTTTGTATTTGGCCTACTTTCCCTTGCCAATCCAACTCCCCTCTTTCCGGTTATCCTGAATAGCAATGCCTGTCCAAACAACAGATCCCTGACCCTCTTTCCCCGCTGGGGTCTCAGCAGCCTGTGTAAGTTTTAACTTGCAGGCACCCAGACCACGGAGGGGGTGGTTGGTTCGTGCCACTCCTGCGTCAGGAGACCGGAGCTGTGACACTACCCATCAGTTGTTGAATCCTCATTGGATGTGGTTTCCAGAAAAAGGTACCCATCCTGTTGGCCCATTGTTCACCTGTGCTACCTTGGTAGTTGTATCATTGTACCTGGTCTTAATTTTGCACATGAAGTTATCTACTGGACACTCTTCCAGGGTTTTTTGGTGCCTAGAGCCTCTTCCCATGTGTTTGGGGTTTGGGTCATTTGAGTTCCCTGCAATTTGGTATTTTTACCAGTCAAAGAGGCCTCTGAGGGGGCTGCACATTATTTACACACAAGGTGGGACATGGACACCAAGGGGTAGGGGGATCCTGTAGCCAGGTAGACTAGAAGGAAGAAGGCTACATACCACAGACACTGTTGTTCAGAAGGTCATGGTGATGTGTACATGAGGGTGGGCCTTTTGTTGTTGGACAATAAGCCTGTCCTACAGGGTTTGGTCACTCTCTGACAATGTCATTGTGTGGTACTATTTACATAATGTGTTGTGCTGGTCAAGGGGCCTCATTACGACCCAGGCGCTGGACCAGGGTGCCATGGTGCTTCGTATCTTATTGGTCATGTGTTGGGCTTTTGCTATTGCATGCCATGTCATGGTGTGGCAGACAAGGATGATGTGAGTTGGGAGGGTTTGGGTGACATACCAGTGTTAGGCAGAAACCTGTGCAGTTCCCTTGGGGAACACTGCAAAAGATTTAAGACTACAGGTATAGCAGTAAACCCACTTGGTAGCAGTCTGCACCACCCAGATTTACCTGGTAGCTGTGGCTGAGCAGTCAGACTTCCCTCAAGAAGAGTTAGGCAGTATGCAAAGTATACACAATATGTACTCAGACACAATAGCACAAGCAAACACTGACCAGAGCTTGGTTTCAAAAGTATATAGTTATTTATTTATAAAACACACATAAGTTGAAATCACTCTAGCAAAATATAGTAAAAACACTTCAAACACAGTTATAATGAAAGCAGTTCCAACCCTTACTCCTATCTAGACAACTCTAAGTTAACACCACATAATTAAAACAGAGGTGAGCGCTTAACGTTAGATGACACTCTAGTAGGTTCAAGAAAGGGGTAAAAAAGAACAGGAATGGGTTAAACACACCACTCTAAGGTCCAGAACACTTGCAATAGACTCAAAGAAGCACAAAGTCACAGGTGAGCAAAAGTCACTAGGCAGGGCCCACTCTTAGAGTAGCCGGAGCGAAAATGTGCCCAAGATCACACTGTTGTTAAGGATTCAAAGTCTTGCAAAGAGTTAGAAAGAGTTTAGAGTGGCTTAAAAAGTTTAGCCAGGGTGTCCCAGGCACTCCCAGGTTCGAAAGCCGGGGGCTAAATCTACCCCGTACAGTCGGTGGCAAGGGAAGCCAGGCGGAACACGGTACCTTAAGTGGAAAGGATCCTCCAGCGGTGGCAGTTGTTCCAGGCAGTGGCAGCAAGGCTCGACGTCGGTCAGGGGAGAAGAAGTTCTCGCTGAAGAGCAGAAGAAGAAGGTCGTTGCACTGCCCGGGAAGAAACCAGCCGCGGAGTCCTCCGGTTAAAGGGTTGTACCGACTTTCGTGGTTGGGGTAAAAGGTGGTGGGGTTCCGGTTGCCGGGGTGCTTGGCACTGGCAAGGCGGCCACGAGATACCTCGAGAAGCGAAAAGAAGGCGAAAAACTGGTTGTCCCCACCAGTCAAGGGAAGGAGCCACTCCGTTAAGAGTTCTCCTCGGTCGTCGGGAAAAGTGGTGAGACGGTTCAGCAGGGCTCCACCGGGTGGTGTCGTCGAAGCAGGTCGGCTCAGCTCTTCCCTCGTCGGATTCTTGGTCCTGTGGCGACTTCTGGAGTTCCAGTCCCCAAAGCCCTGCTTTTATGCAGCAAACCCCCATTCACCCAGCCTAGCTGTCACTCAAACATGCTAAGTGGTGAGCCGGCCGGCTCACCACTTGGGCCAATCAGGACGGAGTGCGACTTGAGTTACCAAGGTAACTCAGTCCAGGGTGCCTAAATCCCCCTCCACCCCTCCTAAGTACCCCAGACAGAGTGGCACCACTTTGGAGGGCTTCTGTGGAGAAGCCCGCCAAAAGTGGAACAAAGGGCTCCACTTTGGGTCAGAGTTACAGAGGCGAACGCCAACGCCATTTTAGAATCAAGTTTTGGCAAAAAGTCCCAACCGGAGTTATAATAATAAATATATAAACCGGCGGTATGTTTAAGGCTACCGTAAATAAATAATTAAATGTGTTAGCCTAAAACAATGGGAAATCCCATAGGGAAATATTCGCGATCGAATATAAAAAGTAGTTTCCACTGCCACCAGCCAAAACTCGATCAGGGGGGACGGAGACGTGCCCCCTCGACTAACAGACCCTGGGGCAATCGAATTGCCCCAGCCAGTACGTCCACAATATGATGGTTTGTACTGGTTCTGTTCAGGATTCAAGACTAGCAAAGTCTTTGGTGACTTTACATGCCCTGGGAGACAGTAGTCAGTCCCAGGGTATGGAGTCTATGTTGGGGAGTCCCTAGGACACCCCTGGGTCACGGCACAGAGGGTGCTGTGTAACCCACATCACAAAAATACATGAGGCCCTATGGAGTAAAAGACCCCATAGCCCATTCAACACAAGGTTTAACCAAGAAAACACACTTCAATATGTCCAAGAGTGAGGGTAAAAGAGTCTCACTCTTGGCAGGAGAAAAAAAGAAACCCCAGAAATCCAGCAAAGCTGCTGGGGGACTCACTAGGTAGGGAAATTCAGCCTAAACAGAGAATTCTCCCTAACAACCAGGGATTGTCATGGCCTGTTTTGCAGTGGGTGTGATACACACCTTGCATGTGTTCCTTTTGGTCACACAGGATTGGTTAGGTTTAAGTAGCTAGGGATGCACACAATGTAGCACTTCCATGGCAACATTCTCAGGGTGGTAAGGTTGTGACAGTTGACTGTCTCTTTGTCATCATCGATTGTCACCTGGTATGTCTGGTATGTGCCAGGCCTGTGTGCACTCCGCAGGGGTGGGAGTTTAGGTAAACAATGTTGCCACAAGCTGGGTCCGGGCTGCCTTGCCATGTGCCCTATCCCCTCCCATGGGCAGCACCTGTGCCTGTGGTTGGGTATGTGGGGGCACCACAATGTCCACCGGTACACCCTACCGTGTTGCATCATTGTGCAGGACACATGCTGCCACAATGATCCTGCACACTACTGGGGGTGCATATAGTAGCTGCCCGCCACAGCAGTCAAGGGAGTGGAAGCATGACTTGAGCACCGAATGTGCGCTCCACTATGCCCCTGGTTGCAATATGGGCAGCATTGTATCTTACCTGGGGTGGTGTGGTGTGATGGGGTTCTGGATTGGGGTCATCATGTGGTTGCTCAGAGGGTAGGCACTGTCCCCTTGGGGAGGTGATAATGGTTGTGGATATTAGAGTTTGTGTATTTGTCTGTGTGTGACATGCAAGCATGTGCACAGACATTTGTACTCACCTAGGAGCCAAGTGTCGCCATGCTGCCCAGCTTCCAGGGCATGGCTCAGGGCGGACATTCTGTATATGAAACTGTCATGGGTGGAGCCAGGGTAGTTTGCATTGACAGAGGTGATGATTCCCTTTGCATTGCATACGACCTGCACGTTGATGGAATGCCCGTGCTTGCGGTTTCGATAGATGTGCTCAGTGGCCCTAGGTGGACGTAGGGCCATATGGGTGCAATCTATGGCACAGAGCACTTTGGGGAAGTGTGCCACCCTGTAAAAGTCCGGGACCACGGCCTGCCTTTCTGCGGGTGTTCTGGGCATGTATATGTGATCGGGAGCTGGCATTTCCCGAATGCCAGGGTGGTGCTATAGGACATTCTCTAACCAGATGTTTGGCCGAGGCACAGTACATGCAGAGACCTGTATCGATTGTGCAAAGTCTTTCTTGTGGAGAAATTGGTCCCCTAAAGGCACCTAGTTGCATGGGTTCTGGATCGGGGGTACGTGGAGCAATGGTCTCTTTGGTAGTTGGGTATTCACTAGTTGCCTTCGTAAATTTTTTCACCTTCTTTTTCTCAGCCTTTCTTTCCTGGATCCTAAAATCAATCTTCAAGGAAAGATCCATACGGGCCTGGAAGGTTCCTAGACGCACCACTCCTGCTAACTCATCCTTAACTTCATCATTTAAACCCCTTCTGAAGAGAGTGAAACTGGTCTCTTGTGACCAATCCGCTTCTTTGGCTAACTGCTTGAAGCAAGTCACATAAGAGAGCATATCCTGACTTCCTTGCTTAAATTCAAGAAGTCTTTCTTGTGCGCTATAGACAAGCTCAGGTCGATCGAACATGGCTTTTAGGGCATCCACAAATCCTTCATAATTATCCGCAAGCTGATCTCCAGAATTAACCAAGGGAGTAGCCCAGGTTAATGCATTGCCCGTTAAGTGGGAAATCATGAATCCAACCTTTGCTCGTGGTGTTGAAAAATAGTAGGGTTTGAAAGTGAAGTGCACTAATCATGAATCAAGGAAGGGACGTAGGGACCTGGAAGATCCATCATACTTGTCCACAACACCTCCTACCAGAATGGTTTCTTTGACAGCGGAATCCCGGGATAGGACCAGCTGTTTTAAAGCTGCATTTTCGGCTTTAAGATTTTGAACCTCAGTAGTTAATTCTTGCAGACCTCTCATGAGGTCTTGGACTGCCGCTTCCATATCTGTTTCTGTATCAGGTTCTGGGCGCCTCAATCTGTCAGAAGCTCCCTTTTTCCTCACCTTTTTCTCCTTCCGGGATGAGGCTTCTTTTTTCTTCACCGACCGTGACTTGTACAGACCGGAACGCGAGCCCTCCGGTTCCAGCGTGGAAGCCGGCTGCCAAGCCGGTAGCGTTCGAAATCCAGGAACAGGTTAGATAAATCCAGGAAGGAGTATAACGGAAGGTAAAGAATAGAAAAAAGGGGGGGTTCCAGGAGCAAAGGAAAATAGATAGCACGAAGCACAGGGAGCTAACTTGAACAACGTCTAGTAACTCGTAGGGGTAGGTTCGAGACGTGCGAGCTGCGGGGGCATGCCATTTTTCTAGGAAGCTGGCGAGTGCACGCAAAGGCTAGACCACAACAGTTCTGACTCGTCAGCCATCTTGGATGGGTTGCAGAGTTAACACTGCGTACATCATGGACCATGTAGTCCAGAAGGGTCGAAACCAGCCATTCATGACAAATGTGTGTGCAACTCCGTAACATAGAGTTGCTAGTTCACTTTCAAAGAGTGGGTGGAATACGTATTCCACATTTTGTCTAACTCTGGGATCTTCAGAATACATTCGTAATGAGCGGTATTCTGATGCTGTTATCTGAGTGGGTCTATCATCGTACCTTCTTCCTTTGCCAGTAGGAAAGAGTAAAGGAAAAGCAGGTGCTTCTATACTTTTTTCCCATATGATCATCGGAGATCCTTTTGTTTTTCACATTTGGTACATTTCTAGTGCATCATCTATGGTGTCTTTGGAGTGTAATGGATGAATTGTATAATGGTCTAAAATATTGGATATTGTAGTAGGATCAAGAAGTTCAAATTGACCAGTGTCTTGTGACTCTTTTATTTAAGTTGTTTCTCTTAAGTTTTCTTCAATATTTCTTTCTTTATAGTATTCATTATTGTCTTTTAGCTATTGCATGGCTTGTCTAACTTTATGTAAGTCTACCAGTTGTTGCCATTTTTTTTTGTCTTTTGTAGGTACACCATTTATTAAGACAATTTATTGGACGTTGCACTCCCAGAGTGTGCACATTTTCTTTTAGATCTAATGGTAAATATTCTACTTTGCCGCAAATGCCTTTCACCAATTCAGAGGGAGGTAATTTTGCTGTTTTTGGTTGAAGGCATATTATTGCTTGAAATGGGTGCATTGTTTGAATTATGATGCTCTGATATAAATTGAGTTGTTGCAGGGTAGGGGGAATAATTCCAAATTATTTGTCATAGCACGTGAAGGAGTTTGATTGTTGTCAAGTTTTGTAGTGCAGTAACTGCAAAGTGTTAAGGGGTCAGTTATTTCGTATTTGTTGTCTGCTATAAGGTAGAGAGCTAATTCAAACCATTTGGTATCTTCATTATCTTCTATTTTGTATGTTAAGCCTATAGATTTTGTGTTACTTGTATAAAAAGTTCTGCGGCAACACACACACATGGTTTGGTACTTCAGCGGATGTACTTTTGAATTTTAGTATTTCTTTTTTGTATGTGTGTAGTAGAAGGTTGCCATGTGCAGAATTGTTGCTAGTCTGTTGTAAAGCTATTGCATTTTGTAAGTGGTTTTCACTTCCAAAATATTTACTCTGGATAGGGTTGATTTCTTCGAGTAGGTCTTTGGCTGTACCATGTAGACGATTGTTATTTAAATTGGCTAGTGCTAAAGCAGGACTTATAGCATAGTACAGTTTATAGACTAGATTTATTTTAGTCGAATGAGGTGTTGATATCATTTTGATATGATGGAAGCTGCTTTTGCAAATAGGTCTTGAAATGCAGGCTAATTAATGTCTTTGCAGTCCTGTGTATTTGCGCACTGGGCAGGTATCCATATTTTGCAGCAGTTTTATTTTGATTTTGTCTTTGCCTTTCACATATTGATTGAGGATCTGGCGTAAAGATTTGAAAGATTTTTTGGCAATGTTACACATTGACGTGCATGACCATTTGTATACTGGATGTTCTGGTTCAGTCGAATGGGGATATTTTTGTAAGCAGTATTTCTTGTTCCATTATGTATTATTAAGTTTTTCATAACCTTGCCCACTGCTATGGATGGCAATTGTGTTTGTTTGATTTTGTTTGCATGCTTCTTCATTGAAATATGGTTCTGTGCTTGTGGTGTGACTCCATTCACCTCCACAGATATTTAAGAAGTTATTTTTGTTGACATTCCGTTTATTGAGAAGCTTTTTTGTAATTTAGTACTTAGTTTTGTTAGTGGTTTCATTCTGTTTAACACTAAAATAAATAACTTTCTTTGAGAAGGATTGCACTGTCTATCAAAGCTTCTAAGATTAATTTTCTATGGTAGTTTTTAAGGGGTGTTCATGGTTTGTCTCCTGATTTTATAAGATTCTGAAGGACTCTGTGGTGGAACATTTTTGTTAATATACTTTTTTTGGTATGGTTACTTCCTGCTATATCAAGATTTATAGGAGCAGTTTTAGCAGTAGGGGTACGTTTATTTCTGTTAATCATGTTCTGTTTTCTTTTACATTTTGATAGAGGAGGCAAAGTTTCTGTACTGGAAGATTGTTTAGTTTTGCTAAATGACTGTATTAGCTGTTTCGTTTGAACTTTTTGTACAAACTCTGCTAGAGATGGATGCTTATTTTGGACATTTTTATTTTCATTTGCTCTATTTCTGTTTTGCTTTCTATGGACTTTCTTTCTGGTAGGCATTCTGTGGGGTCTGTTGAAAAAGAAAATAGAAGGCATGGGTTGGGCTGTTGTGCAATGAATGTGTGCTGTATGCATGAGTGTTTTAGTATGATTGTAAGGATGTATCTGGTGGTGTGTGATTGTGCATTGGGCAACTACAATTAGTTGGGATGGCTATTCTTCTATTTGTGTGTTACTATACTGCAGTTCAGATGACAGTAGAAAGTGAGCTAGTGGTGAGGATAAGCACTAATAGTAAATCAAATGGTATAAAATTAAAACTGATCTTTGTTTTGTAATACTAATATTCTAGGGGATGAGTTATGTTATTTGTGCTCTGAAAAACAGGGAGTTGTGTGCTATTCTGCATACTAATCCTTGTTTAATAAATGGTGATTTGTGGGTAGAATGGTACACACATCTTCGTTGTTTTGGTGCACAAATGACATGAATCACCCGCACAGTGTGTTTGAGTAATATATTTTAATAACAAGATGATAAATATAACAAGTTAAATTATAACAGTAACAGTGGAAACAATTTGAAATTGAGAATCAGACAAAGGAAACAGTAAGTAGACCAATTAAATTGAAGGGAAGAAGGTGAGTAGTGCAGTAGAAGTGAGAGGGAAGTGAGGGGAAGAGGAGGAGGAGGGAAACGGATGGGGTTAAAGGTGAGAATGGGGAGAGGGAAGTGGAGGGAGATGATTAAAGAGATAAGGCAAGGGGGAAGGGGGCAAGAAGGTGGGAGGGGTTTCATGTTGGGGAATGGAGAAGGAGAGATTTGAGGAAAGTGGGAAAGTGTAGAATGAGGAAAAGGTAGAAATAGAGTGGAGTGAGAGAGGTAAGGAGTTCCAATGCTGGGGGGCTAGGAGATGAAAGGAGCGGAAACGGGGTGTGGTAAGGAGGAACAGTGAGAAGAAAGTGGCTAGCAGAGTGAAGGGAGTCGGAGGGAGTGTAGAAAGAGAGGAGATCGGAGACATAAGGGGGAGCAATATTGTGGAGAGATTTTAAGGCTAGGCAGAGAAAGTATGCTAGTATTGTACTTACTTTTTTTTGTGGAATGAGCAGGTTTCTTTGTAGTTGGTGTTTGTAGTTCAGATGTTGCTGTTTTCCAGGAGAGTGGTCTTCACTGCAATTGTAAAAGAAAGAGGTTAGTACATTTGTGTGTTTATAGCAGTGATGTTAATTGAGAGATTCATTTTTATGTTTTTGTAGTAGTATTCTTGTTTGATATGTGAACATAGTGTATGCATGCAGATTCATTTGACTATGTGCAGCCTTTATATTTCATTTACAATATGTTAGTTCAACATGCTTTGCAAATGAGTAGAATATTAAGTGTATGAAACTCACTTGGTTTTTTAAAGCTGTGTTATAGGATGTTAGGAGAAAGAAGAAATAATGATATATTTATTTTGCAATTTTTATAAGGTAAATGGCAGAAACTGTATAGAAAAGCATGGAATGTATGCATTTGTGAGGGTGTGGGTAATAACGCAAAAGGATGTGATTTACAGGTATTGGTGTTATTGCAGCTGGGAGCTTTTCAATTATAGTGACTAAGTGTGTGAATGTATGAAGATGCATGCCATTTTACTGGCTGTGTATAATTTTATGATACACTAGTAAGTGTTTTTCCACTGTTATATTGTTATTTCTCACATCTTCTAATATTAGAATTTTTTAGATAGATGTGTGTGTAAAAAAAAAAAATTAGATCGCAGACATGTTTGGAAGTGACAGATGATTATATCAGATGGGAAAAATGACAGTACGTCCATTTTATAGGTTATACAGTTTAAGTGGCAGTTACTCTGTTTATATTCATTCATAAGAGTTATACATGTACTGTGTAGAAAATATGAATACCTGTAGTTTGTATTCATGCATGTGGATATGCATGCAGCTGCAAGTAGAAATCTTGGAGACTTGTAGAGCAGTTTTTGTAGATGGTGCTTTCCAATGATATGAGACTTGTACTCAGAGTGATCAACAGTACATTTGAAGTACTGAACTATGGTGATAGAGTTAGATGTAGAGGTCGTGGATGTGATTGGTGGGTGGTTGTGTGAGTGGTTAGCTGTATCCAATGAGGGAATGCACAGAGAGTGAAGTGGAAATGGTATAAGGGCTGTCCAAGTTATGATATGTCCGCGGACATGGCGGTAGTCCGTGGACATTGCGCATTACATACAGGGATTTTGGGGTGGAGAGGCATGTAAATGAGAGTGAGCAGAGCAATTGATTGTTTAGTAACGTTTAGTGGGTGTGTTGTGTAAGGAGAGAGTTTGTCAGAAAGTCTTTTTCCTGAGAGAAGAACAGTTAGCTATGGCTGCATATTTCAGAAAACATATTGTGTGGATTTTGGGAGACTCATGGATACATTGTTTGGAGGTGCATGCAGAACACTGTGGATTAGCTGCAGATCTTGGATTCCCTCATGTGGAAGTGCATTGGCATGGAGTGCGTGGAATGAAGTGGCTAGACTTGCTAACTCTCTGTGCTAGTTTGGAGACAGAGCATCATCCAGACATAATTATAATTCATTGTGGTGGGAACAGTTTGGGACATGTGTCAGGAATTTCTTTGCAATTTGCGATGAACGAAGGACTTGGGAAGGTCATGGACATGTTTCCAAATTCCCAAGTAATATTTTTTCGTATTGCGCAGAGACAAATGTGGCTTCGTTCTTCTTCATTTGGTCCACAAATGGAGAAAGCGAGGCGCAATGTCAATAAGGCTGTTTGTGCCTTTGTAAGAGATGTTGGCATGTCCTCTTTTAACAATCTTACTTATGTTGGTAATCAGATTTTTCTGAGAAATGTACAAAATGTATTGCGTCCTTTTGTGGAATTACAACCATTTTTGCAGTAGGTGTTGACTATTTCACGTTTTTCAAATACAAAAAAAACACCACCAAGAGACCCCTTTCAGAGCCACCACTTCCCCCCAGAGAAAAGTGCAATGATTTTGATAGGGTAGTACCCCAAAATGTTTGATGTTCGCGAACTGTCCGCGAACTTCTAAAAAATATTGCACAGGGCCCTGCTCCATTTATTAGTCTCTTTTATTTGTAGACTATGAAGGGAGGCTCTGAAAAAAGCCCTTTTTTTTGGATTTTTGTTGTTTTATATTTTTCTTGGTTTTTTTACACACAACTTTTACACACAACACACTAGGAGAGGAGGGGAAAGGAGGGTAAGAGGGGGACACCAACCACTGGGATAAGGGCGGGTGGAGAGTGGAAGATGTAGGGTGGGCCTTATTTAGGTAGTGGGCAGGTCTTCTTGTGCTCCGAGACTGTTGTCTCGAAAGCACTTCGAAGTCTCTCCGCCTGCAGAGTACTGCGTCGCAGTACATACACAAAACTGCGACTCTCGGAATGTAAGGGTCATCAGCATTGTGAATGGCCTGTGAGGCAGCTGGAGGGATGCGCTCTCCCACAGGAGTGTCTCTTGTGGTGAGAGGAGAGGAAACGGAGGATGAAGTAGAGGAACTCAACCTACTACGCTCCTCGCAAGCTACAAACTTGCGAACGGCCCCACCGTGGAACAACCTTATGTCACTTCATAGTAGTCGTACCAAAGCTGTGCGAGCCAGGCCTCCCGCGACTCAGCACCATTTTGCACTGGTTGCAGGTGACTTTGTTCGCACACGCCTTGGGTACGTTACCATGAATGGTAAATAACCACCACACTCAAGACTCACGGCGAGTGCTGGTAGTAGGGATTTCCACTACCTCATCCTCGTCATCCTCTTCATCCTCCTCTGCATCCTCACGCCTGTTCCCCTCTTCAGGCCCTTGGGGAGGTGGTGGTGGTGGAGGGGGTGGGGGTGGTGCTGAGGCAGATGAAGCACCAGGTGGCAGTAGAGGAGAATTGGATGCCAAAAGGGTATGTGGAAGTAAATCCCTAATCAGGAATGCGCACAACTGGAATTATGTGAAAGGAAGTTAAGCAGTGGTTGAACTGCTGTCGTGTAGGTGGTAAGGTGATCTACCACTATCACCTTAAAGTAAGTCAAATTGTTGTGGATTACCATCTACAAAGGCTGCGCTTGGTAACCATCTGAAAACCACTGAATGTGGTGAGTTCGAACAGAATGGATGGGGAAGTAGTCCCAAATATGATCAGCTGGTTTATTAGTTCAAAGAACAAGGTTGTACATTCACAGGTAAAGTATCTCACTTTCAATGTGTTGATTAAATCAAAACTTAAATAAAGTAAACGTCTGTGTGTACACCGTTGTGTTTATACAATTGTAAAAGAAAGTGTTTATACTTAAGACACAGTATATTTCCATGTAATGTCAAAACACATTATTTGAAACAGGCTATCTGCCAGGTAGCAATAATCAACTTGTATACAATTGCGAAAAAGTGCTTTGTACTAAAGAAGTGCCATAATCGCATGTAAGTCCTGCCATGTGATGCCAAATGATACCAAGTATTTTATACTAAAGAAATGCCTGCCATGTAATGCCAAATGATAACAAGTATTTTATACTAAAGAAATGCCAACACATGTTTCAACCAAAATGGCCGTCCTCAGGGCATACAAATACATTTGCCGTTTGAACTGATATATAGTTATTGAACCTTGGCTATTATTAAATGAAAACAACCAAAGTAGGGGGTAGTAGGTCAAAAAAGAACGAAGAAACAGGAGAGAGGAGAAAAATAGAAACATAACGTTAGAATGATACGTGCAGTTGGTTATTCTAATTATTGATATATAGATAGATGAATCAATTCATACCTTGATTGTGATTGTGATTTACTAATTCTTGATTGTGCTTTTGATAGTTAGGGAATTTGTAATTCCTACATGCTTGGCTGGACAGGTCTGTAAACTGAAAAGCCATAAAGTAAAATGGCGCATATTTAGCTTAAAATTCTGCACTGGAAGTTTATTGTGCAGTAATAACATATAATTTGTAAAAAGTATAGAGGTTATAATTACCAGTCTTGCAATCAAGTCGTAGTTGTTGCTCGACTGGTGTGCCCCTAATGCAGTACAAATGAAGTATAACGCACGTATTTAACGTGCTTTCCCTTTAATACTGGCCGTGATCTACAAAATGAACATGACAGCGTGTTTAGACGATTGGAAATATAAAAATGCTGCATCAACTTCGCATGTGAGAAAAGTAAGGGGCAGCTCTGGTTTACCGGCGTTTGCTCCAAATGTTAGTGTGCACAATGGCGGGTTGTTTCTCCAATACCGAAGGCATCGGCAAAGTCTGGGGGTTACTATAGTAACCTCCACGGATTAGGTCAGGTGATGTAATCACATGACCCAGTTGCTTGGAAACTCCTTGCAAGCCGGAAATACTAGAAATAGACATTTGTAGAGCGCTTGCTTTACAGAGATGCACTCAATTAGTAGAACTACATTCGCCAATAGTGTTTCAACAGCTTGATTAAGTACAGATATTTGGTGATTGGTGCTAATTACCAACAGGGCATAAAAAATGGAAACTGACATTGTCCGCACAGTTTAGGTGCAGGAACAACGGTAATAAGGCTTGGTGTATGCCTTGCAGGGATGCACTCATTCAGTGAAACTACATTCGCCAATACTTATTCAAAAACTGTATTAGGTTCAGATATTTGGTTATTGGTACTAAATATCAACACGGCATAAAAAGTCGAAATGGATATTGTCCGCACAGTTAAAGTGTAGAAACTGCGATAATAATGCTTGATGTATGCCTATATTTGAAAACCTTGGCGGTTCAATGTAGGAATATATGGTAATTTTACATGCAGCATATGAATAATTTAATGAGCGTATATTGATACTAGAGTAGTCAACATTTTTTTAGGCCATTGTGTAATTTGAGGTGTGGGAAGGCAATTAATTGCCAGTTGAGAGATGATGGTCGGTGGAATCTCAAATAGGTTCACTAGACTATGTATGGGCACCTCGGGCATAGCCGGTAAACCCTCTCATTGTTCATGGGCTGAATAGCGTATGTTTAGCATTAAATTAAACATTTTGTCAAAGTTGCCACTAGGTTCCCATGGTAACATGACCAATTAAGGCTGAACTAATGAAGCATGGCCACTGTGGCTAAATAATCGGAGCAAAAGCAAATGCAAAGGTCAAATTAATCAGGCTATATCTGAGTATTTTTGTTCCATGCTAAGCACTGCTTGTCTGTGGTTAGACCCTGTTTAGCGAATATAGTTCGGTAGTTAGAAAGGAAAATTCATACACTTATGGGATAAGTAAAAGAGAGTATCATATGCGATGGGGTTGTTGAAACTACTGTAAAATGTAAGCCTATTGGAAGTAATGCTTGAGAGTTGGGACATTGAATGGTATACAACACAAATGAACGACAATATTGGAAAGAAATGACAAAATATGCTTGCAATTGGTAAGTGATAGTTGTCGTGCAACTGATAATCACAACGTATGAGCTTAAGCTTGTAACGGATATGCACATATGATCGTTGCCCAGTATGCATGCCCAGAACACCCTCAGAAAGGCAGGCCGTGGTCCAAGACTTTTACAGGGTGGCACACTTCCCCAAAGTGCTTGGTGCCATAGATTGCACCCATGTGGCCCTACGTCCACCTAGGGCCACTGAGCGCATCTATCGAAACTGCAAGCACTGGCATTCCATCAACGTGCAGGTTGTATGCAATGCTAAAGGAATCATCACCCCTGTCAATGCAAACTACCCTGGCTCCACCCATGACAGTTTCATATACAGAATGTCTGCCCTGAGCCGGGCCCTGGAAGCTGGGCAGCATGGTGACACATGGCTCCTAGGTGAGTACAAATGCCTGTGCACATGCATGCATTTCACACACAGACAAAAACCAAAACCCTAATAATCACAACTATTATCACCTCCGCAGGGGACAGTGCCTACCCTCTGAGCAACCACATGATGACGCCAATCCGGAACATCACCACACCACCCCAGGTAAGATACAATCATGCCCATATTACAACCAGGGGCATAGTGGAGCGCACATTCGGAGTGCTCAAGTCACGCTTCCGCTCCCGTGACCGCTCTGGTGGGCAGCTACTATATGCACCCCCAGTAGTGTGCAGGATCATTGTGGCAGCATGTGTCCTGCACAATGTTGCAACACGGCGGGAGGTACCGGTGGACATGGTGGTGCCCCCACATCCCCAACCACAGGCACAGGTGCTGCCCATGGGCGGGGACAGGGCACGTGCTGAGGCAGCCCAGACCCAGCTTTTGGCCACAATCTTCACCTATCGATGATGACAAAGAGACAGTCAACTGTCACAACCTTACCACCCTGAGAATGTTGCCACGGAAGTGCCACATTGTGTGCATCCCTAGCTACTTAAACATAACCGATCCTGTGTGACCAAAAGGATTACATGCACGGTGTGTATCACACCCCCCTGCAAAACAGGCCATCACAATCCCTGGTATGTCAACCAAACCCTCCCAAACAACATCACCCATGTCTGCCACACCATGACATGGCATGCAATAGCAAAAGGCCAACACATGACCAATAAGATATGAAGTGACATGTCATGAATGAACACTGGCTCAAGACAATGATGCTTGACATGGAATCAGATGAAATGACTGACCAACAACCTCACACACATACAAAATCAGACACAAATGCTTTCCACCAGTCGTAGCATGAACACAACACTGAATGCCCGTTCACATGCATATTGGGCATGGCAAAATCCCTACTCCTGAACCCGTGTGCTGTGTGTGTCTCCTGCAACACACTGCTCAGCACACAGCACTTTCAGCAGCCATTGTGTTGCACATACACCTTGAGCATCACATGAAAATGACTAATCAAATCTATAACCAAATTACACATGTACAGGATACCCAAATGGTAATAGATCATGTGCTGCATGGACACAGTGGGCCTGAGAGTGCAGTCGGTGTGTGCCTGTGGCCATGGAAGGGTGGTTGTACGTGTGGTGGATCATTGTGCAACAGTGTGTGTCATTAGGGACATGCACTCAATATATGCATGTGGAATCAAGAGACCCTCAGTGTCCTGTACACATCAAATGTGAACATTGGCCATGTGAATCCCCTAGCATGTCAAACCACTCCAATCCCCTGACACCTGAAAAGTAAAGACAACACAGGAACAGGCATTGACCAGCACAACACATCATGTACATAGTGCCCCACAATTGCAATGTCAGAGTGCCCAAAACACTGTAGCCCAAGCCAACTGTCCACCAATGAAAGGCCCTCCCTTACACATCACTGTGACCTTCTGAACAAGTGTCTCTGGGTTATGTAGCCTTCTTCCTTCAAGTCTACCTGGCTACAGGATCACCCTACCCTTGGTCTCCATGTTCCAGCTTGCATGTAAATTGGGTCCAGCCCCATCAGAGGCCACCTTGACTGGTAAAAATACCAAATTGCAGAGAACTCCAAGTAGGCAAACCCACAAACTAGGGAAAAAGGCTGTAGACACCAAAAATCCATGGAAGAGTCTCCAGTAGATGAGTTGAAGTAGCAGGAAATGTCATAGCACATGTACACGCACAATGATAGAACAACCAAGGGAGCACAGTTGAACAATGGTCCAACAAGATGGGTACCACTTACAGTACGTAACCTACAATCAGGATGCAACAACTGATGGGTAGTGTCACAGCTCCGGTGTCCAGGCGCAGGTGCGGCACAAACCAACCACCCCCTCTGTGGTCTGGGTGCCTGCAAGGTCAAACTTACACAGGCCTCTGAGACCACTGCGGGGAAGGAGGGTCAGGGATATGTTGCATGGACAGGCATTGGTATTCAGGATAACCGGAAAGTGGGGCAGGAGAGGGGATGTGGATTTGCAAGGGAAAGTGAGCAAAATACAATTATTCACAAAATCACATACTCATTTAGAGAAAACATGTTCATCATGCACATTGTACCAAATGAGTCAAAAGCAAGGCAAAGAGAGACCTATCTCTGGGGTGAGTGCTGGCCTCCAGGTTCCGTAACAGGAGCACTTCAATGCTGCAAAGAGAGCGTGAGTTACTAATCTGAATGTGTGTTTACAATACACACACACAACACCATCCATGCCCCAAAGTAAGTGACTTCTCCACAAACAAACACCCCTGTCTGCTGCTTTGTACCCATATGTTAGCTTGGCCCACTAATGGTTTATACACTGTCAATGCAGTAAGGCAGGTGCATGTGGACGCGCGGGAAATGGAAGACCAATGCGTTAGGAATCACACATGATACAATTGTCCCTGGGTGAGCTGCTAGACGCATGTAGCAAGGTGCAACTTCAGTACAAGTTGTGTTCTGGCAGTGGCAGATTTCAATAGGTAGTGCACGGGGCAATTAGCACATGCAAATGACATGCACTGGCCACGAGTCTGTGCCTAGCTGGGTGTCCCTGTGCACTGTATCAGTTTCTGGCTAGGAACGCTACTACCCTAACAACTCTGCTTCAATGGAGCAGGGGGTGCTCGAGGATATGTTTGATGGCCCCTGCATGTGCCCCTGACAACTTGGAAAGCCACTTGGCATTTGGCCCTCAACGCATGTCAGCTGTACTGTGTGCTTCTCAAACAATGCCTGGCAAAGCTCCTCAGCACTGGTGCCACTTAGCATCCATGTGCAAGTGAGGTGGTGGAAGGTTGGCTGCGGTGTGGGCCCTTGTGCTGCTCACCTTGGATGGAGCTCCTGTAAACCTGCTTCTGTCGGACGCCTGAGCACAAGCCCTGTGCTTCTGCTTGCGCACACATCCACACGTCTGCACCACCGAACGTGGACATTTTTCTGGATTAGTCGTCCCTGTGGCTGATGGCAAAGGTAGTCTGGAGGATCATCTTCCTGCCGAAGGGCATAACATAAATTAATAAGGCTGGAAAGTTCCCTGTGTGTGTGTCTACATGCTGGTTGTCACTGGGCCAGGTTACAGACCTACATCCAAATTCCTCCCACCATCAGTGTAACTTTGACAGGCCAAGGGTGCAGGCTACTGTCTACAGCATGAAGTGCATCACGCACATATACAGGCAAGAAAATAACATACATCACAATCCACATCAATTAATGGAGACATCAATCACATACTCACCAACATTGATCACAGACATGGGGTGGATAAAACACAACCAATCCCCACTAGGGGTCTTAACACAAGTAGTGCAGCAGCAGACAGGCCACAGTTATGAGGCAAGTCCAAAGCCCTTGTGTAATATTTTGTTACACCAAACCATCCTAGCGAGCCCATGGAGAAGGGAAGCAGGAGTGGCCTGTGTGAGTCAGGACCCCAAGATGCAAACACATACATGAGACAACCTTGAAGGGCCCAGCTGGAACAGACAGTGGATGCCTTCAAAAGCCACAAAGCACCACACTGTCACATGAATGCGCAATAGACAAACATTATTAAACTTTATTAACTAATTAAACTAACAATGATAAACCTACATAACCTAATTAAAACTATCAAATAGTTAATATTAACTAACTAAACTAAAAGCAAAAATCAAAAATGGCCACATACGACCCGGGGGGGAGGCACCTAGGAGGGGGGAGGTACAGGGTGCACCTCAACACCCACATGCGATGAGGTTGGGACAAAAAAAATCTCCATGGGCTCAATGCCTGCACACCACGACCTGTGTGGGAGATATCTCGTCGTCCGAGTCTGCCTCTTCCTGAAAAGGAGGACGTGGCACAGGAGCCTGACCATGCCTAGGCACAGCTTGCCCCTCGTCGGCAGCAAGTCTGCCGGATGGGTGAGCCTGGTTCTGTGCGGTAACGACACACAGGTCTGCATGCAGAACCTCCCGTGATACACGTGCTTCCTCTTGCAGGGTAACACGTGTAACACAGAGTTCTTCCTGCATGGTCTGGCTGGACAACTGATGCGTCTCCCGCAAGCACGTAGCTCAGCCGAGATGGTACACTCAACCTGCTCAAACCACTCCTCTGATCGCACCCTCGGAGACGTCAAGAGGGCACCCAGAGTGGATCTGAGGGACTGATACTCAGCCCTCAGGGCCTCCATGTGTACCTCTGCGTGAGCAGCAATTGCTAGACGCAAAGACAACATTTCAGCCTGGCGTGCCCTGTCTGAGGCCACCATACCCAGCCTGAGCGAACGGGCCATGGACTGCACCGCCTGCTGCTGGAGAAGCGTCTGCCTAGCAGGGGGAGCATGGATTGGGCCACACGTTCCATGCTTGCAGCGATGTTATCAAGTGTTGCCCCCTGCCGTTCTGTATTGGCAGTCATGTTGTGCTCCCACTCAGTATACCTCTGTGGTGTGCGGCCACCGCGTTGCTGGTCTTGACACCTGCGGGACCTAGGACTGCCCGTCCTCGTTGGGTTGGCACCGCCCGCGGCTTCACGACTACATGCCCCATCTACGTGAAGCCCCAGGCACATCAGCGACTGGTGTGGAGGGTGACCTTGCATCCCGAACCACCACAGGCAGAGGTCCCACTAATGTCTGGCCCCTCAGTGCAGGTGTCACGGACAGAGGAGTGTCCACATCAGAATCACTTGCCCCTGACATATGGACCTGATGCACATCCAACTCGACATGGCCGTCAGAGTCATCATCTGGTCTGGACTCATTGCCAGCCAAAGACAAGATGGTATGTAGCACACGTGGGTTCTCGTGGTCTACCACCGCACAACCCCCACTTGTGCCGGGTTCTGGTTGTGATAACAACCCTGTGCCTGGCATGACAACACCATCCTCTGGCTCCATTGCATTATCATCTGAAAAGTGGAGAGAAAAAAACATTAGTACACATGTTAGAAGCACATGACACACACACACATAGACATCACACAGACAGCCAACACATGAAGCAAACATGTCACACACAAAAGAGAACCTGCCATGCATGCCTGGTCATTGCATCAGTGAGTAGGCATGTAGAACGGTGTTACACGTCTCAGAAGCGGGTTGATGCAGTGCAGAACATGTGCACATTACTCACTATCTACATAAACAAGTACTTCATGATGTGTATCCGAAAACGTGAAGCCAGTGGAAGGGCTAGTTCAGGCATCACGTACAATGTGCATGCAATGGGTTGCATGGCTATAAGCAAACCTCCCCCCCTCCCAGTGAAAATGCAGGGATGCCTTGCATGGTAGCAAAAGGCTGATCAGAGACCTGCGTATTTGCAGACAGTTTTGACTAGTATCAATGGCATCATCTGAGTCAACAGACAACACAGCAGATAATGATGGGACAGTAAGCAGGACACATGACAAACCCTCAGTAGTACACCCAAGTGTGCAAAAGCCACTACACCAGTTGGACAGAGTCAGTGGGCCTGAAACTGGGGGAGGACTGTGCCCCACACAGACTGTGACACCCTAAACATGTGTGTGATGCAGACAGGGCCAGAGTGGGCATGGGATGGCTGAAGAAATCCCATGAAATGTTGCTCATACAAGACACGTACTACAATGATCATCCAGGCAAGGACACATAGGGGCATGCATGGAATGCACATGGATCATGAATGGGCACTTATGTCCTTGCGCAGCATCTGCCATCTGCACAGTCCAAGTGAGACACCCTGCATTAAGGGCAGAGGATGTACCCCAATGCATGTGTTTGGCAGAGTGGCTGTTGGAAGTTAGCATGTACACAGGAGGCTTGAACAGGCTATTGCAGTAGGCCAAAATGATGCACAACAGTGCAATGGTGTAATTGGGGTGCAGGGGGGGTGGAGGGGCAAGGGGCATGCCTACGTGGAGTACCCGCATGCAGGCAGAGGACACATGCACGTCAGTCATGCAATGACATAGTCCCAGTGCTGAGAGGAAAACCACACCTGGCTACATGCAGAAGGGCCAGAGAGCAGGAACATGGACCGGAGGGGCATCTGGGAGACTAGCATGTGAGTAGGGTGCAAGTGTGATGATGAGGACGGTCCCCGCCTGCTCCACATGTCCACCATCCTGCACAGCAAGCACCCATCTGTGAAGCATTGCATGACTAGCACATGAGAACCATGTACACATAGCATGTAGTGGCAGTCAAGCACAACACATCACACAGGAAAACCACACATGGGCTGGACATACACGCAACAACACTCACTGGACTGGGCATCAAAGTCCTGCATCTCTCCCACTCCTTCGACCAATTCTGTTGGTATGAACTCTGCAACGAGTGCCTCGTGCGGAGTGAGGTCATCCTCCTCAGGCAGCCCACCGCCAGTTGCCAGCGTCATGCTGTAATTAGAGGCATGCTTGGCCTTAGTGCTGCGTTTGAGGTCATCCCAACGCTTCTTGCACTCGGCAGCTGTGCGCACCTAATGGCCGAATGCACTCACATTATCCGTGACATGCTTCGAGTGGGTATTCCGATGGGCAGCCGTAGTTTGACAATTCGGCCCCACTATCATGTCACGGCTGAGGGCCCGCACGTAGTCCACAAGGGAGTATAGTTCCTGCTTGCAGAAAGCCTTCTTCCTTGACATGCAGGAGGCCGTGGCTGTGTATGGGGTCCCAGCCTGTGCTGCAGATGCAACCTTCCTCCTCTTGGATAGTGGCGCAGACCCTGGCAGGCGAATGCTGTCCTGATCAGTATGGCCAGTGGGACCAGTGGATTGAACCAAGGGAGTGGCAGGTTGAAGGACGACTGAAGGCCTGACTTGCGTCAGTGGCTGCTGGGTGCCCTGGAATGGACCCTGCGCAGCAACATCCACTGTGCCAGGGTCATTGACCGCGACTGTCCTGGTTGGTAGACTCACAACCGGAGTGTTGTTGGCTGCATCTGCCCCTGCACTTGCCAACACCCGGCTGGTCGGGGCAGCAGATGACATCGCTGCCCCAGGGACATGTGTCTTGGTCAGGACAGCCCTGCGTGCCCCTACGGTGTTCCTCCTGACCTGCTGGAAATCCTCCATGAACTCTTCAAGTGCCAACGCAGCCTGCGCTGGCAGACCCTGAGCCTGGGTGGTGGTGTCCACAGCTGCACCTGCAGCTACCACTACCCTTGGGCCCATGGCAGTCGATGAAATGGACTTCCAGATCACACTGCGCTAGTGCCAGATGCAAGTATTGCATCTCCCGGAGCCGCAGGGGGTGGTGTCATGACTGCACCAACATGTGGCACAACATCATCACGAGCTGCTGCAACCCTGCTTCTTCCCCCTCTGCAGCCACCCTGGCCACCCTGGAGTCCCCCTACACCCTGGTCACCCCGGCCACATCCCTGACCACGCCCGCCATGAGGAGTATGCCCAGCTGAGGCGCCCCTCACCTTTTGTAGCCTCCCAACCATGGCACAGATGGAGTAGTGCCGGCACAGATGGAGAAGTGCCAATGGGAGGTCTAGACGACAATTGTCCTGGGCAATTGGGGTGAAGGGGGTGGAATACAATATGTTATAAGCACCCCTGCACCTGTAAGGCTGTATGTGACCCCGGTGATGAATTGACGGGTCACGCAATGCTCAGGCACCCCAAAACTGCAGTAAAACAGTGCACACACCCCGGTAGCCCACATGTGTGGAATTAACTTCCACAGTACGCGGTGGCACCCAGGGGCACCCGCAGTGGGAAAAATAGCATGAGCAACTCACCGTCAGACTAGCATGATAATGAAAAACATGCGTAGCCAATACCCCTGTCAAAAGAAGAGGTACGTCCTTGATCTGCTGTGAAGTAGTGATGGTGCACGAAACAACACGAAGTAGCAACATACACGACGGTCTCCACGAAAGGCACGTACAGCAAACTGCCGGGACCCGCTCACCTTTAACCTGTGCTGAGGGAAACACCTGCGCTCATCACATCACTTACGCGCGTAGGCCCTTTCCTCGGAATACACTCATTAACACGCGGACGTGCTGTTTTTTCACATGCTGCATCACTATGCACCCGTCACGAGGGAAACACCCGCGCGCGTAACTTCACAGACGCGCTTACACACTAAGGGCCTCTCCTCGAATTTCACGATGACGTGCACTTTTTTCACAAGCCAAATCACTCTGTATCAAGCTGGCCACGCGACAACACGTGGAAGGCCATTTTCCTGCCAACCAGAGCCCCGAGCACGCTCCCCCTGCCTTATGCTGCTGCCTGCCTGCCTGCAAAACACCTACCCTGCTCTTTGATGCCTGCATGTCAGCCATCTGCATGGGTCCAGTTGCTGTGACCACCCCTGCTGGAACAGAAGACTCCTGACTGCGATACCATCTCTCCACAGCCCACCCCCAGGACTCAGTTGCCCACCCACACCTGCCTCTGGGGTTGCCATGTCAGACACAACACCATCTGGCACCAGTGGCAACCCCCAGCAGGTAGGCAGAGGGCTACCAGCTTCAGTGCCAATGAAGTTGATATCCTGGTGGAGCAAGTCCTGGGGCAGTATGATGCCCTCTTTGGAAGTTTGCGTGCCGACTACGAAGGACAGAAGAGGATCTGGATGGACATCATGGCTGCCATCAACGTGGAGGAGGTGGCAGCCCGCAACATCAAACACGTCCGGAAGCGCTGGACTTCCGTTCCAGGACCCTCAACAAGGCCCGGCCCCTCCTGAAGTCAATGGATGCTGAGGGGGGCCGGGTCCGCCTAACCAGCAACCAGATGAGGGTCCTGGAACGTTTACACCCAGCACTCCACGTCCAGGTCCTTGAGAGGCAGACCCATCTGGAGTCAAGCGGTAAGTGTACATTGGACGCTGGGCATGTTCAGGTGTGGCAGGAGTGTGCATGTTGCACATATGTCTTTGTAGGGCCACGTATGGATGTGTATGCACAGGGACGTGAGACTGCCACATGTGAGTCCTCTCATGTGTGAGACACAGCGATGGTGTATGTGTTGGTAATCATGCTGGCCAAATGCATGTGTGGGTGCACACATGTTAATAATTCTATGTATGTACTGTGGCATGGTTGTGGTGTCACACATGGATGCTGGTTCCAGCTGCATGTATCTGCACTATGTACATGTGCATGTGTGTGTATTTGAGAAGTGTGCAACTATGATACAACATGGATGCATGTGACACTGACATGTAGGAAGCTGATTGCCAGATGTGACATCGATGGTAATGTTATCACTGCAACAGGTGGTGGAGATGTACAGATGCATGTAAGTCTGGTAGCGTGTGTGCATGTGTTCTGCACTCCCCGTGTTGCATGTGACGTCAGGCCCACCTTTGGCTGCTCATGCTGTTGTTTGTGTATGGATGGTGCTGCCTGGTGCAACATTCCTGTTGATTTGCTCATGTGTGTGAGTTGAAATGACATGTGTGTTGGGGAGTGTGATGCCACATCTGAAGTTTGAGACTGCCACTCATGTACAACTGTCATGTGTGTATCAGACCATTGTACAGTGCCCTGATGCCTGTGTTCTATCTCTCCCTGTCTGCGGCGTCAACTGATGAAGAGGGCGGAGAGGGTGCTGTGGAGCAAAGCGGCAGGGACCGCACCGCCAGCCGGAGACGCAAGGCCCAACTCCCCTCCCATGTCATCTCATCGGGGAGTGAGGAGTCTGGTGCCGCGTCCCAAGCCGCAGCTACCGAGGGTAGGTCCAAGAGGCAGAGGTCGGAGGTGGACTCCTCGGCAGCAGAAGGGGCAGCTGAGACCCCACAGGGTCCGACTGAAGAAGATGGCACAGAGTCATCCAGGTTGGTGGGGGGTTTGGTGGAGGAGGAGGCAGTGGAAGGGACACACACTGGGTCTGGAGGGGGATTCCACTGGTGCTAGTGGTGCAGTCCAGGGGCAGGGACAGGAGGCAGCACAGGCCACCGCGGAGGTACCTGTGTGTAATCCTGTCCCCGATCCTGTGACCACATCATCCCGCACCAGCAGCGATGCCTACTTCCAGACCCGTTCTCAGGGAGGGGATGTGTCATGATGCCTACCCCCGGGCATCCGGATCAAGTCCATCAGCCCCAGGAGCAGGAATCCAGACATTTACAAAAACCCCAGCAGCCCCAGCTAGGGGCTGTCTGGGTTCAGTCCTGGCGCGGTAGGCACCAGGCTCATAATAAAAATCAGTCCTGGCGCCATAGGCGCCAGGCTCATAGACATTACTTACCTCATGCAGACCATGCTGCAAATAAATCCAAGCCAACGTGAGGCCTGAATGGGGCTATTTTACTACAGGGACTATTTTTTACTCGGGTGTGGTCCTGGGGAACTTCTTTCCTGGGACTACTTTGGAGGCTATTTAAACCACGCCCGAAAAGCAGCACATGCTTCGTGTTATTCTGCATCCAGCAGCGTGACTCTCACCGTGCCTGCAGCCAGCATCCAGTCTTCTGCCACGCCCGCGTGCCTGCAGCCAGCATCCAGTCTTCTGCCATGCCCACCTCAAATCCGGAGCTCCTGGAATAAAGAGGAAGGAAAGGACAAGGTTAGAAAACAAACTTATTTCAAATTCCTCACCTGATTCCGGATTCATTTCATCTCCCGACCTGGAAAGTACATCAGTCCTGCACGCGTCGCTTCGCCAGCTCCAGCACGGCGCCATACTCACCAGTTCTCACAGCATCTTTCGATCCGACACTGTCTCCATCATTTCTTCGCCGGACTCCGGCACCTAGGGGCACAAGAACAACAAGGTGAGCCAAGGGAATCAACAAATACCTCTTACCACCATAGACTTACCTGATTTACCACCAGCGGTATTATTCTCCATAGCTTCACATGCCGCATCTGTTAAGAGGGAGAAAAACAAAACGTTAACGCATTCAATAGTTAACGGACATCATTGGGTAACACAGACTCTTACCAAACGCCAGCAGCAGCTATGAGACATTCTTCTCACAAACTCAGTTGCAACTTAAGGAAGGAAGGGGACAAGAGTGAACATCGGGTACATTGAACTCTTTGAACTTGATACTTACCAATCCCGCCTAGTACTTCAGAGTCAATGCTTACCGGCACTCTCCCAACGCCTTCAAACCAGTGAAGTAACTGGTATCTACGTGCCCCTGCAAGACACGCAGGATGGAGAGCTCATCTTTTACAAACATAAGGTGAGGTTACTAAGGGGATATCGGAGGTGATTAGTGGGGGAGAGTGAGAACAGTTGGGAGGCCATCACTAAAACCCACAGGTGGCTAATCCCTGACTCCACTTGCAGGAAAATACTTCTTCGGGTCCAGCAGACAAGACTAGGCGGGCCAGTCCAGACAGTCATCTCTGCACTACGCATCACGTTGACGGAGACCGCAGCTGTCCGGGTCGGGAGCGTAACAGGATAGGCGCACAACAACTGTCCTTCCTCTCCCTGCGGACGTGGCAATCGGGACCGGGTTGAGCCTGTCCTGGCTGGGATGGCGTTGCATCAATGGGGCATGCGAGCTGGCCTGCAGTGTTTTCGTGAAGACACTGCACGTCATCTCGGATGCCTCTTTGTGCGTGTTGACCTACTAGGAAGGGTCACCAGTGCTGGATTCCTTTGTGTGCTGGACCTTCTTCCGACCCCCTCCTCATCTGAACCCCCAATGCGCCAGTCGTCCTCCATGCCATCTTCCCGCCCATGTATCACCTGGGTACCCTGTGGAGCTGCCTCTGACTCAGCGGCCAGACTGGTGGAGGACACATCCCTGCCACAGTCAGGAGTTGGACTTCCAGCAGGGGTGGCCAGCACAAAAACTGCACCCCAGCCGGAGGAGGATGTGCAGGCAGCAAGAGGCAGGGCACAGGCACAGCAGCAGCAGGCACAAGGTGGGAGCGATGATGGCTCAGGGCCATCAACATCACAGGGGAAAGCATCGGCCAGAGGGCAGGAGGACCCTGAATTGGGAGTGTCTTCTGTGTGGCAGCGGTTCGGCCAGGCCATAGATGCGGAAGGAGGGCGGGCGGAAGAGGCACGGCTCACAATGGTCAGGGCGGAGAACTTCATGCGCAGGGCGCTGAGGCGGGCCGAGTGCATCGAGACAATTCGCAGGGAGTTGGAGATGAACATGGCATCGTCCCTGCGAAAACTCAGGGCCATGGAAGAGGACAGCCTCCAGGACATAGACGAGGAGTTCGATGATGCTCTGGCCCGGGAAATCAAAAAGTGAGCCGTCGGACTAGCCCCCCGCCATTGTATATAGTTTGTAGTGTTAGGTTTCATTTTTGTTTTGCTTTATTTTGGGGTGCTTGGACAATGCCCCACCCTTTTGTGTATAGTTATTTCTTAGGTATTTTTTTATAGGTTTCATTTCATTGGTTGGGCTCATTGACCCTGGATTGAATCGTTGTACATAGTTGAAGTGTGGATTTATGCAAACAAATTTTTTTTTATTCACCATGGATCAATGGATTTTGCAATGTACGTTTCCTTTGGATTTGCTATGGTGAACGGAGAGTTTGGACAAACTTTCTTCTGGATTACTTTGGATTGAGACTTCATTTCTTTTGTTCATTTTTGGACATGCATTTATTTTCTTGTTTAAAATATTTTTCATGTTTTCATTCCATTACCTTCATTTTGTGCAAAATACATTTTGATTTATTACTTCCATGTGTGGTATTTGCTCATTGGTTTACTGCATGTCACTTTGTGGGTTTATCAATCACTGGCACCCAGTGTGTGTGTGTGTAACGGACATGTGTTGATGTACATAGTTGACTTTTGGTTTGTGTCATGAAATAGTCCTTTCAGTGTGGAGGGGATGGGAAACTTGATTGGGTCTCAAGACTGGGGTGGGGTGCAGTGGGATTTTGGTGGACATGAGGCCCATGAATGTGGATTTTTATGACATGTTGGGGGAACATGAGTCGGGGCCTGCTGGCAGGCGCCCGTCACTGCTGGGTGGGTTGGGATGCAGGGGGACATGAGTCAGGGCCTGCTGGCAGGTGCCCATCACTGCAGGGTGGGTGGGAGTGCAGGGGGACATGAGTCGGAGCCTGCTGGCAGGTGCCCGTCACTGCTGGATGGGTGGGGGTGCAGGGGGACATGTGTCGGTTCTCACTTGTGCATGATGACATGTGGACTGGCTGGGGGGCATGGCCAGGGTGGATGGGCTGCCTGCAGGGCATGGCCAGGGGTGCAGGGTAGTCCCCTGTGGTGTGGGGTGCCTGCAGGCCCTGAAGAGGGGGGTGAGGACTCACCTGGGAGGAGACACAATGCCAATTCGCGTTGGGCACCCCAGGAATACACATACCCCGCTCAACCAGTGAAATCGCGTGTGGAACTCCACGCACACCCCCCAAAATACACATACCCCGCTCGAACAAGGCCTATCGCGCGTGAATCTTCCCGCACACCCCGAAATACACATACCCCGCTCGCACAAGGCCTATCGCGTGTGAAACTTTGCGCACACCCCCCACAATACAGGTACCTTTCTCACCCAAGCCCTATCGCGTGTGAAACGTCCTGCGCACCCCTGAAAAACACATACCCCGCTCGCACAAGGCCTATCGCATGGGTCACTTCCCCCACAATACACGTACCCTGCTCACCCAAGCCCTATCGGGTGTGCAACTTCCTGCACACCCCCGAAATACACGTACCCCGCTCGCACAAGGCCTATCGCGTGTGAAATTCCCGCACACCCCCGAAATACACATAACCCGCTCGTACAAAGCCTACCGCGTGGGACACTTCCTGCCCACCCCAAAATACACATACCCCGCTCGCACATGGCCTATTGCGTGTAAAACTTCCTGCGCACCCTGAAATACACGTCCCCCTTTCGCACAAGGCCTATCGGGTGGGACACTTCCAGCACACCCCCCACAATACACGTACCCTGCTCACCCAAGCCCTATCGCATGTGAAACTTCCCGTGCACCCCCGAAATACACGTACCCTGCTCGCACAAGGCCTATCGCGTGGGACACTTCCCATACACCCCATGAAATACACATACCCCGCTCGCCCAAGCCCTATCACGTGTGAATCTTCATGCGCACCCCCGAAATACACGTACCCTGCTCGCCCAAGCCCTATCACATGTGACACTTCCCGCTTACCCCCGAAAATCACCCAGTCTGCCCATCCACCCACCCCTTGCCCCACAGGCAGCCTATCCACCCTCACAATGCCCCACCTCCCCATTCCCCAGAGGCAGAACATCCACCCTCCCCATGCCCCACAGGAACCACATCCACCCTCCCCATGCCCCACAGGCTGCCATACCACAGGGGTGATTTTTTCCATGCAAGTTACCTGGCGCGAGCGGGGTACGTGTATTCCAAGGGGTGCGCATGGAGTTTTACACGCTATTGGCCTTGCACAAGCGGGGTACGTGTATTCAGAGGGGTGCGCATCGAGTTTTACCAGCTATTGGCCTAGCGCGAGCGGTGTACGTGTTTTCTGGGGCGTGCACGGGGAGCTTTGCATGCGTTTTCGTGGTTGGGGGGCTGTATGCTGGTGCACTGGCCTTTGCGCCTGGTACTGGATTTGTGCGATTTCTTTGGTGCACGGGGCGTGGTTACGGGCGTAAATGGCACTGCTGCAGGGTCGCTGTGCCACTCTGCGCCACGGCTGGTTATGGATGTGTAATTCCATGAATACGAAAGCACGTAAATGGGTTTTGACGCACGCGGCTGGCGCGGACTGCCGCACGCGCACTCTGTGCACCAGCCACGTGCGTCACTTGTGCGCCAGCCGTATGCGCCACTTGTGTGCAGAATTCTATGAATTACCCCCATAATATTTTTGTTTTATTATATAGAGATGTACAATTTATGAAAGGGAAGGGGAAGCAGAAAGTGATACAAACACATGGGAAAAGAGGGTTTCAAGAGGATGGATAGGAGGAAATGAAGGGATGGAAGTCTCGTCAAAACGTTTTTCTTTGGGGAGAGGGTTTGGGGATAATTGACTGGGATATGGAGTGGGGGTCAGGTACATGTGGGACAATGGTATTTCATTTTTCCTTTTATGTGGACCTCCACAAAGTTCTTCAAATGGTTGAAATTTGCCATTATCATGTCCATTTTTTCTTCCATGCGCTGGAGAGTCATATCCAATGTCTTTTTTGGTGTACTATTTTCAATGTTTGTCTGGTTTGTTAAAAATATATATATATATGTTAAGTGTACATAAAGTAACGCTTATTAATTTGGTTATATAGAGAAGTGTCTACCATTAGTATCACTATCTTCAGACATTTCCTCAGGTGGGAAATTCTCTTCAAGCCATTCCAAAGTACTGGGCATTTCTGTGAAAAAAATAACTTACTTTTATTGTATGTAATACAGAAATTTTAGAAATATATAAGAAAAATGAAGTGCACTTACTAGCTTCTGGTAAATTGTGTTCTTACTGGACTGTAGATCTGCTGTCGCTCCTAGTTGTGCAGTTTCTGTGAGGTAATTATTTTGAAGGCTATCTTTTTTTTATTTTGGTATATTCTATTTAGTACATATGGGGCCAGATTACAGAAACGTTGCACCGGTGCAAGTGCAAAGTTGCACGATATTAGCACTAGGGAAAAATTTGCCCTATTTTTAAAAACAGTGGCACACACTAGAAAACTACTGCACCATGAGAAGGGCAGTTTGACATATTAAAATCACCAGGGCAAAAATTGCCCTAGTGCTAAATCAATACATTTTTGATGCATTTTTGCATCAGGGCAAAGTTTGCCCTAGTGCTAATACCATTCGGTATTATCACTAGGGAAAAGTTTGCCCTGGTGCAAAAATGCAGTAGAAATGTATCCTTTTTTTACCAGGGCAATGTTTGCCCTGGTGCTTCTTAATATGCCAAACTGCCCGTGTCATGGTGCAGTAGTTTTCTAATGTGTGCCACTGTTTTTAAAAATAGGGCAAACTTTGAACACCCATTAGTGATTTTGATGTCCGCGGACAGACGTGGACAACATCAACACTACCCAAAAACTCAGGGGGTATCTTAAATGGTTCTATCATGCCATATGAACACTGCACATCTTCAAAAAGCAGCACACAAACACATTATTTATAATAATAAATAAGACGTGGAACCTATATATCTAACACATCAACCATCCATTTAAATACCATATGTACTAAAATGGAATATACTAAAAGAAGAAAAATAGGCTTCCAACATAATTACCTCACAGAAACTGCACAACTAGGAGCAGCAGCAGACCTACAGAACAGTAAGAACACAATTTACCAGAAGCTAGTAAGTAAACTTCATTTTTCTTATATATTTCTAAACTTTCTGTAGTCAATACAATAAAAGTAATATATATATATATATATATATATATATATATATATATATATATATATATATATATTTATTTTTGCACAGAAATGTCCAGTACTTTAGAATGGCTTGAGGAAAATGTCCCACTTGAGGAAATATCTAAAGATAGTGATACTAATGGTAGACACGTCTCTATATAACCAAATTAATAAGCATTACTTTATGTGCACTTAACCTATATATTTCTTTTTAACAGACCATACAAACATTGAAAATAATACATCAAAAGAGACATTAGAAAATATGCTGCAGCACATCGAACAAAAAATGGACAGGCTCATGGAAAATTTCAGTCTTTTGAAACATTTTGTAGAGGACCACATAAAAGAAAAAAATAAATATAATTGTCCCACATGTACCTGTCCCCCCCTTGCCATATCCCAGTCAACTATCCCCAAACCCTCCCCACCAAGAAAAACATTATGATGAGACTTCCATCTCTTCATCTCCTCCTATCCATCCTCTCGAAACCCCCAATTCCACTGTGTTTGTGTTAGTTTCTGCTTCCCCCTCTCTTTCATAAATGTAACATCTGTATATAATTAAAAAAAATAGTATGTGTGGTTTAATTCAGTCCTTTGTGTCTTATTTTTTTTTCAAAAGGCAGTTAAGATGTGCGCGGACAGGATGAGTGTCATGGAAGTCCGTAATTATCCAAAATGGGGGTGTCCTAAGGACACTATACCTGCCCGTACTGTCTGCAGGCAAGATGAAACTGTTCTAAGAACACACACGGTGTCCAGAATGTCTGTAATTAAACAAAATGGAGGTGTCCTAAGGACACTATACCTGTCCGTACTGTCCGCAGGCAAGATGAAACTGTTCTAAGAACACATGCGGTGTCCGGGATGTCCATAATCAAACAAAATGGTGGTGTCCTAAGGACACTATACCTGTCCGTACTGTTCGCAAGCAAAACAAAACTGTTCTTAGAACACATTCAGTGTCTGGGATGTCCGTAATTAACCAAAATGGAGGTGTCCCAAGGACACTATACTTGTCCGTACTGTATGCAAGCAAAATAATACTGTTCATAAAACACATACGGTGTCAAGGATGTCCGCAATTATCCAAAATTAAGGTGTCCTAAGGACACTATACCTGTCCGTACTAACTATAGAACATCTACGCACATGTGCACCACACCCATAAGTCGTACGAACATCGCGTCTGTACGTAACTGTCCATCTCACTTGTGTCGCACTTTTAATTACTTTCAGGACCCGAACACTGTCCATAGAACACCCACACGCATGCACACAGCACCCGTTCCCTTC
Source organism: Ambystoma mexicanum (assembly GCF_040938575.1). NCBI lineage: Eukaryota > Metazoa > Chordata > Amphibia > Caudata > Ambystomatidae > Ambystoma > Ambystoma mexicanum. The sequence goes on along the minus strand of NC_090935.1, from coordinate 82,646,088 downwards.
GCGGATGTGTTTGCGACATCATCATGTGACCGCACCCACGCTGAGCATGTGTCCTGAATTGTGGACAGTGTCAGGGTCCCCGAATATTTTAAAAGTACTTTTTCAGACAATCCAATGTATTTTATAGTAAATATTCACCATAGCACATGTCCCAGTCAATACCCTGACATTCTACATACTTTTTAGAACTTTTTGAGCCTTTTTTGGGTGTTCAATCTGTTCGCGGACAGCGCGGGTGTCCGCGAAAGGTGCACCACCAGCACCCCTATAAAAGCCACACCCCAGAGCTCCTCCTCTTTGTGCTTCTGGCTATCTGACAGAGAATTGTCTACTATGGCTGCTAATCTTCCAGATTTTGCTGCTCTTGCTGCTTTCCATCAGACCTGATGGCATCAATGCTTGCTGCTCCAGATGGTGCTACATCTGTCTCAGCACCAGCCCCACCCCCTCCACCACCAACATCTCCCCAAAGGCCTGAAGAGGGGAACAGTTGTGAGGATTTAGAGGAGGAGGATGAAGAGGATGACGAGGATGAGGTAGTGGAAGTCCCTACGACCAGCACTCGCCATGAGTCTTGGGTGTGGCAGTTTTTTACCATTCATGGTGACATACCAAAAGCATGTGCGAACAAGGTCACCTGCAACCAGTGCTGAGTAGTGGGAGGCCTGGTTCGTACAGCTTTGCTACACCTAAGGTCGTGCCAGGGTGGGGCCATTCGCAAGTTTGTACCTTGTGATCAACGTAGTAGATTGAGTTCCTCTACCTCATCCTCTATTTCCACTCCTCTCACCACAAGAGACACTCCTGTGGGAGAGTGCATCCCTCCAGCTGCCTCACAGGCCATCCATGATGCTGTTGACCCTTACCTTTTGAGGGTCACAGTTTTGTGTATGTACTGCGACTCAGTACTCTGCAGGGGGGAGAGTCTTCAGAGTGCTTTCGAGACTACGGTCAAGGAGCATGAGAAGGTTTGCCAGCTACCTAAATAAGGCCCACCCTACATATTCCTCTCTCCACCTGCTCTTTCTTATACCTGTGGTTGGTGTCCCTTCCTTACCCTGCTTTCCCCTCCTCTCCTAGTGTGTTGTGTGTAAAAAACCAAAAAAAAATAAAACAACAAAAATCCCCCAAAAAAGGTTCTTTTCAGAGCTGCCTTTCAGTTTAAAAATAGAAGTGGCAAATAAATTGAGCAGGACCATGTGCATTTTTTAGAAGTCCGCTGCCAGTTCGCGGACATCCAAAATTTTAGGGTGCTGCCCTATGTATGTATGTATGTATTTAATTTTTGTATAGCGCCGGTAGCCTGCGGGCATCAGGGCGCTTGTACATAAAACACTGGTACTGCAAGACGGACAACAAGTAAGAGACGGACGATGAGTACAGATAGCTATTGCGTAACGAAATCCCTGAGAGATGTCCTTCGCCCAAGATCTCATCTAAAGTGGTGTGTCTTCAGCATCTTCCTAAAAGCGGAGTGATTAACTTCAGACCTAAGGGATTCGGGGATGCTGTTCCACAGTTTAGCAGCCAGCACAAGAAAGGATCTGTCCAGCCCAGTTTTTAGCTTAAACTTGGGCACGTGCAAGAGGCTTTTTCCACCCGAGCGTAGATTTCTGCTGGGGTTGTAGGGCACTATATGTGTTTTCAAGTAGGCAGGCGCTGTGCCATAAAGGCACTTGTGTACCAGGCAGAGAGCTTTGAACTTGATGCGCTCTTCTATTCTGTGCCAATGCAGAGCAAGCCTCTCTTCAGTAACATGGTCTTTCCTTTTCAGATTTTTCACTAATCTGACCGCGTTGTTCTGGATCACCTGACAACTAGATAGATCCTTGGATGCGGCCTCCAACAGCAGCGCATTCCCGTAGTCAAGCCGTGAGAGAATAATGGCTCTGGCTTTCGTTGCCCTGTTTTCCTCATTAAGCAGTGGTTTAATTGCTTTCTAAGCCTGAGATAATATGCTGAGTTTTTTTGGAGGAAATTAGTCTGGGCGTGAGAGTCGACCACTGAATCGACCATCATACCCAGAGTCTTCACCTTGGGAACCTCCTGGATAGTGGCGTTTTTAATTTGGAAAAAGTTGTACTCTACCCCTAGTTTCTCCAACGGACGACTGGAGCCAAACAACATCAGTTCGGTTTTAGAGTCGTTCAGGCACATCCAGTTTGCCTGCATCCAGTCGTCAATTAACTTGTAAACCCTGGTGAGCACTTCACTGTCCGTGGCATGATTCCTACACCCCAACTCCAATATAAGTTGGGTGTCATCTGAGTAATTTGTAAATGACACTCCGGCTTTCACCAGAAGGCTACACAAAGTGCGCATATATATGTTGAACAGCATTGGAGATAAGATAGCCCCTTGAGGCACTCCGAATAAGATGTCACATGGGTCGGAGAAACTGCTACCCCAATGTACTCTCGCTTGGCGGTTGGAAAGAAAGGATAGGAGCCAATCGATAGCTCCCTCCGAGCAACCAACGTTCTCCCTAAGCGCCTTGATGAGAAGGTGGTGATCCACCAAATCAAACGCTGCACTAAGGTCTAAAAGCATCAGCATCCCCAATTTGTTATCGTCCAGCATCTGATTCTGCAAGTCTAGCGTAGCTGTTTCAGTGCTGTGGGATGCTCTAAAGCCGGATTGTTGCTGGTGCAGAATCTCCTGGTTCTCTACAAAGTGTTGGAGTTGCTGTGTAGCTACCTTATCCAACAGTTTGAGAACAGAATTCGAGTTGGTTATGTGATGAAGATTTGCGGGATCCTTGGAATCTAGTCCTGCTTTTTTAACAAGTGGGGTGATAGTGACTCTCTTCAGATCTTTAGGCACCATGCCCTCATGAAATGAAGCATTCACTATTCTCCGGAGGATGGGAGCAAATATATCAAAACTATTGCACTTTTCTATGGGAGGAAGTGGTGGCTCTGAAAAGAGCCTTTTGGGGGTGGTGTTTTGTGTTTAAAAAACTTGAAATAGTCAACACCTACTGCAAAATGGATGGCTGTTCTTCCAAAAAAGGTTGCAATGCATTTTGTACATTTCTCAGAAAAATCTGATTACCAGCACAAGTAAGATGGACTCCATCTCTGCGGAAAATGTATGTGCTACGAAACATAATATTTTCATTGTGAAAAGAGGACATGTCAACATCTCCTAGAAAGGTACAAACATCCTTATTGACATTGCGCCTCACTTTCTCCATTTGTGGACCAAATGAAGAAGAACACAGCCACATTTGTCTCTGCACAATACGAGAAAGACTTACTTGGGAATTTGGAAACAAGTCCATGACCTTCCCAAGTCCTTCTTTCATTGCAACTTGCAAAGAAATTCCAGACACATGTCCTAAACTGTTCCCTCCACAATGAATTATAATAATGTATAGATGATGCTGTGTCACCAAAGTAGCACAGAGAGGTACCAAGTCCAGCCACTTCATTCCACACACTGCATGCCAGTGCACTTCCACATGTGGGAATCCAAGTTCAACAGTTACTCCACAGTGTTCTGCATGCACCTCCAACCAATGTATCCATGTGTCTCCCAAAATCCAGATAATCTGTTTTCTGAAACACACAGCCATAGCTATCTGTTCTTCTCTCAGGAAAAATACTTTCTGACAAACTCTCTCCTTACACAACACACCCAGTAAGCTTTAGTGACCAATCCCTTGCTCTGCTCATTCTCATTTACATGCCTCTCCACCCGAAAATCCCTCTATGTAATACACGGTGTCCGCAGACTACCGCCATGTCCATGGACATATAAAAACTCTGAGCGTGGTGAATGTAAATTTAAATAGTGTGGCCCATTTCCCCTTTGAGGTTGGCTCTGAAAAGAGCCGTTTTTTGGGGGTTTTTTGCAGATGCTTGAATAACACCTGTTATTTTGTAATTTTTGTTTTTATTTCTTCTTACTTTACTATTAAAATCTTCACATAACCTGCTCCAAAGCAACCCTTACATTCCAAAACGGCATAGCATTTCCCAAAAAAAGATAAGGAAATGCCATCTTCTTTCAAATAAACAGCAGTACTGGAATCAATATTCTCATTATTACAGAAAAACATACCAGCTCTAAGCATGAAAGCACAAATGCCTCGGTTGATTTCAAACCTGAGGACAAAAAACAGAACTATTGTCTAATATTGCCTGAGGTAGTAATCCAGAAAAAATTACTTTGGCATTTGGAAGGATGTTCATTACTGCCAACAAAGCAGGGGCACCGACATAGCCCAAATGGAAAGCACCATAGTGCAAAACTACCACATGGGGATTGTTCATCCTGCCCATATCTTCACAAACTTGTACAATTCCCTGTACATTGCAATCAGGCACACTGCTCCACACCACCTCCACTCCTTTAACATCAAACTTGTTTGCCAAATGCCTGCATTGAGCATACTGCTGTAAACCATGCACAAACATATCTCCAAGCACCAACACCCTGCCTTTCCCCACCTCTGCCATCTTCACTACACACAGCCTCTTTCAACACAAATCCACAACCTCAACATCTGATTGGCTGATCCCTACAGTCTACTTTCGATGCTGGATTTGCTGGAAAACACCAGATGTGGCACGCCCTGTCTGCGGACAGCCACGGTGTCCGCAGACCGCGTAACTCTTAGGCAGCCCTTCTACCCTTTCCACATTACTCTCTGTGCCATTCCCTCATTGGATACAGCTAAGCAGTCACACAACCATCCACCAATCACATCCAAGACCTCTACATCTAACTCCATCATCAGAGTTCCACACTTCAAATGTACTGTTGATCACTCTGAATACTAGTCTCATATCATTGGAGAGCACCTACTACAAAAACTACTCTGAAAGTCTCGAAGATTTCTACTTACAGTTTCATGCATATCCACATGCATGATTGCAAAGTACAGGTATGCATATTTTATTCAGAGTACATATACAACTCTTATGAATGCATATAAACAGATTAATGCCACTAAAACTGTATAACCTTTACAATTAACTTATTGACATTTTTCCCATCTGCTATAATCAACTGTCACTTCCAAACCTGTCTGCTATCTACAACACAGCTTTAAAAAACCAAGTTAATTTCATACACTTAATATTGTACCCATTTGCAAAGTATATTGAACTAACACATTGGAAATAACATATAAAGGCTGCACATAGTCAAATGAAATGCATGCATACACTATGTTCAGATATCAAACAAGAATACTACTACAAAAACAAAAATCAACGTCTAAATTAACATCAGTGCTATAAACACACAAAATTACTAACTTCTTTCTTTTACAATTGCAGTGAAGACCACTCTCCTGAAAAGCAGAAGCATCTGAACTACAAACAACATCTCTGAAGAAACCTGCTCATTCCACAAAAAAGAGCAAGTGCAATACTACCTTAATATGCTTACTGTTACTCAAACACACTGTGTAGTTCATTCATGTAATTTGTGCACCAAAAAAATGAGATTTCTGAACCATTCTGCCCACAAATCCCTGATTATAAAACAAGAATTAGCAGCAGAATGACACACAAATCCCGGTTTTCTGGAACACAAATAACATAACTCAAGCCCTAGAATGTTATTATTACAAAAGAAAGAACTGTTTCAATTGTATACATTACATTTACTGTTAGTGCTTCTTCTCACCACTAGCTCACTTTCTACTGTCATCTGAACCGTAATATAGTAACACACAAATCAAAGGATAGCCTTCGCAACTAATTGTAGCTGCCCAATCACACACCAGCACATACATCTTTGACATCATACTCAGACACTCATGCACACAGCACACATACATTGCAGAACAGCCCAACCCATACCTTCTTTTTTTAACAGACCCCAAAGAATGCCTACCAAAAAGCAAGTCTGTAGAAAGCAACGCAGAAATAGTGCAAATGAAAATAAAAGTGTACAAAATAAGCATCCATCTCTAGCAGAGTTTGTACAAAAAGTTCAAACAAAACAGCTAATGCAGTCGTTTAGCAAAACAAAACAAGCTTCCAGTACAGAAACTTTGCCTCCTCTATCAAAATATAAAACGAAACAGAAAATGATTAACAAGAATTCAGCTACCATTACAGCTAAAACTGCTCCTAAAAATCTTGATATAGTGGCAAGTAACCATACCAAAAAAAGTATTTTAGCAAAAATGTTCAACCACAGAGTCCTTCAGATTCTTATAAAAATAGGAGAAAAATCATGCCAAACACTTAAAACCCTCTGTATAAAATTAATCTTAGAAGCTTTGATAGACAGTGCAATCTTACTCAAAAGAAAGTTATTTATTTTAGTGTTAAACAGAATGAAACCACTAACAAAACTAGCAACTAAATTACAAAACAGACGGAATGTCAACAAAAATGACTTCTTAAATATCTGTGGAGGTGAATGGAGTCACACCACGAGCACAGAACAATATTTTAAGGAAGAAGCATACAAACAAAAGCAAACAAACACAATTGCCATACATAGCAGTGGACGAGGTTATGAAAAACTTAATAATACCATAATGCAACAAGAAATATTGCTTACAAAAATATACCCAGAAAACTCAGTATTACATCTCCATACGACTGAACCAGAACGTGCAGTATACAAATGGCCATGCGCGTCAATGTGTAACATTGCCAAAAAACCTTTCAAATCTTTATGCCAGTTCCTCAAACAGTATGTGAAAGGCAAAGACAAAATCAAAATGAAACTGCTACAAAATATGGATACCTGTCCAGTGCGCAAATACACAGGACTACAAGGACATTCATTAGCCTGCATGTCAGGACCTATTTGCAAAAGGACCTTCCATCATATCAAAATGATATCAATACATCATTCAACTATAAGACATGTAGTCTATAAACTGTACTATGCTAAAAGTCCTGCTTTAGCATTAGCCAATTTAAATAACAATCTTCTACATGGTACAGCCACAGACCTACTCAAAGAAATAGAGAATATTCAGAAAGAAAAAAATTTGGAAGTGAAAGCCACTTACAAAATGCATTAGCTTTATAACAGACTAGCAACAATTGTATAGATGGCAACCTTCTACTACACACATACAAAAAAGAAATACTAATATCTAAAAGTACATCCGCTGAAGTACCAAACCATGAGTGTGTGCGTTGCCGCTGACCTTTTTATAAAAGTAACACAAAAACTATAGATGTAACATACAAAATAGAAAAAAATGAAGATTCCAAATGGTTTGAATTAGCTCTCTACCTTATAACAGAAAACAAATACGAAATAAAAGACCCCATAATACTTGACAAAAGTCAAACTCCTTCACGTGCTATCACAAATAATTTGGAATTATACCCACTACCAAAACCCCTGCAACGACTGAATTTATTTGAGAGCATCATAATTCAAACAGTGCACCCATTTCAAGAAATAATACGCCTTCAACCAAAAACAGCAAAATTATCTCCCTTTGAATTGGTGAAAGGTATACGTGGCAAAGTAGTTTATTTACCATAAGATCTAAAAGAAAATGTGCACACTCTGGGAGTGCAACGTCCAATAGAGCAATCTTTAATTGTCTTAGTAAATGGTGAACCTACAAAAGACAAAATAAATTGACAACAGCTCGTAAACTTACATAAAGTTAGACAAGCCTTGCAATATCTAAAACACAATAATGAATACTACAAAGAAATATTGAAGAAAACTTAAGGGAACAACTGAAATATTTCAAGAGTCACCAGAAACTTGTCAATTTGAACTTCTAGATCATGCTACAGTATCCAATATTTTAGACCATTATACAATTCATCCATTACACTCTAATGACACCAATGATGATGCACTAGAAACTTACCAAATGCGACAAACCAAAGGATCACCAATCAGCATATGGGGAAAAAAGTACAGAAGCAAGTGCTTTTCCTCTACTCTTTCCTACTGGCAAAGGAGGATGGTACGATAATAGACCTATTCAGATAACAGCATCAGAATACCACTCATTATGAATGTATTCTGAAGATCCCATATTTAGACAAAATGTGGAATGCATATTCCACCTACTCTTTGAAAGTGAACTAGCATCTCTATGTTACGGAGTTGCACACACATTGTAATCAGGAACCCACATTCAAAATATGTCAGCTAAGCAATTAATACAAAAAGTGCAGGAAAAAGAACATGCATGGTACTAAAGAGTACTGGTTCCGACGTCACAGAGATGTACGTTGTATGATAAGAAACCTTGGCCCACCCACTTGGTTTATTACATTAAGTTGTGCAGAATATGCAGGGGAAGATTTACATGATTTCCTACGCATATCAAACAAAAACAAAACAAACAGAGATATACTAATACCTGGAGAACTTTTCTCTCTAGTTCCTGTTAATGTTTCAAGATATTTCCATCATTGTTTCATTGCTACGCTACACTTTATTTTTAATAAAACTGTTCCTCCCCTCGGAGAAGTGCAACACTTCTTTTGTAGAAAAGAATACCAAGCCAGAAGAGCACCACATATCCACATGCTTTCATGGATTAAAGATGCTCCTAAATTTGATCAAGACATGATGCCACTGTTTTACAGTGTATTGAAAAATATGTCAGAAGCAACCAATAGTGATCTTCATGCACAAAATGTACAATTTCAAAGACACAAATGTGGCAAATATTGTTGTCGCAAATACAAAAACAAAGGGAAATACTACACCAAATGCCGCTCTGGTTTCCCTAGACCAGTTACAGAAACAGGTGAAGTGAACAACTTCATTTCTTCAGTTAGATATAGTGTTAAAGGTAAATCACATAAGAATACATATTACATAAAAAGAACAGACGAAGCAAACTATATCAATGATTACAATGCAATCATTGCCCTATTATGGAATGCAAACATAGATTTGCAGTACATTGAAGTCAATTCCACTGCAGTTGCATGACATGTTACAGCCTACTTAACAAAAGCAGGAAAAACAGAGCTTCAAGACCTCTGGAATTACCTATCTTTGGACAAAACACTATCTCAGAAATTGTACAGCTTAGGCATAAAAATGTTCTCTCATAGAGAATGTAGCTGCTATGAAGATGCTATGAGATGAGGGAATATTTGGCATGCCTTCTCCTCCGTATGTTAGGGACAGAACAACTTTTCCTTTATAGTATTTTATCACAGGCATCAAGGAGAAGTGTCCAAATTTTCTGTCCAGGGCCTTTGCCTGTGAGGTTAGTTTCTGCGTTTTTTCCCAGAGATTTGTTTGCATGCTTGTTTCATTTGTAGAACTGTCAATCATGACCCCTAGGTATTTGAATTCCATTACTTGATCAACATTTGTACAATCTATTGTCCAATGATTTGGTTTTCTTTTTGTTTTTGTGGATTTCTCGAGAACCAAAATGTTGGTTTTTTCCTTGTTGTTCACCAGGTTATTTTCAGTTATGTACATGTTCAGATTGTCCAACTGCCATTGGAGACCGAACAGTGTCTGATCGATCGGAATAATGTCGTCAGCGTATAGAAGCCTTGGAATTTCCGTTCCTCCTAGTTTGGGTGGGAAAGTTCATGCGGGATCCCCAGAGTCTTTGAAGTCACCAAGGAAAGCTGTAAAGAGTGCCGGTGCCAGGGGGCAGCCCTGCTTCACTCCTCTGTTGTCGGGATTTCTTCTGACAAGGTGCCTGTTTGACTGAGTTTGACTCTGCTAGATGTTTTTGAGTGCAGAGCAATAATTAGTTCGAGAGTCTGCTCTGGGCATCGCCATGCTTTCAGTTTTGCCCAAAGGAAGTCTCGGTCGATTTTGTCAAAGGCGTGGGTCAAGTCAACAAAAGCCAGATAGATCTTTTTTCCTTTTTCTCTTGCAAGGGTTTTTAGAATGCTCAAGATCATGATATTCGTTGTGGTCCCAAAGTTCTTAGTCAAACCTGCTTGCAAAGGGTTGTTGCACGGCGAGTGTTTGGCCCATTGTTGGAAGCTTTCGAGCAGACAGGAGCCGTAGATTTTTGATATTGTGTCTAATAGGGCCATAGGGCGGTAAATAGACGGGTCAGATCTTCCGCCCTTCTTAAATATTGCTACCACCGTTGACTTTGATTGGCTGATTTCCTTGAACACAATGCTAATGAAGGATGCCCATAAGGCTTGATGGTTTTTCAAGTCAATATTCGTTATCCCATCTGGGCCAGGTGCTCAGACTTTATCGAAGGCTTCAGAAATAGAGTGGTAAAGTATTTTATCCAGCCTTCCTTACTCATAGTATTGGTTGTGTCCAGAATTCACAAGAATTTTTTCCATTGACCTTTTTTAACATCAACTCGGCATCTTGTTGATATAGAGTTGCTTGATAGAATTTTAGCCAACCAGTATATCTCTTGGCCTCCTCTTGATATTGCCTCTTAATTATTGGTGACTTTGATTTGTGTGCTTGCCTTTTGAGTTTCCTGAGGCCTCTTTGTTTCTTTACCAGAAGTTTGTTACAATGATGTGTTCCTTGTGTAGCTGTTCCAGATTTATTTGAGAGATCTCTTTGGTATGGGATCAAAAGCAGTTGGTAATCTGTTGGGTGTGAACTTGTATTATTTTCCTCAGAGCTGAGTTTTTGTTTGTAAAGCCCGGATAATTCCAGGATTCCTTCATTTGTCATCCGTAGGTGTTTTCCTTGATTGTTCACTTCCACCATTTTGTTTTTGGAGAGTTGTAAGACTGCCATCCCGTTTCCATGATGTTGTGGTTACTTGCTTTGGCTCGTGTGACGTCAAAGGATGTTAGAAGATTTAACAAGGCTTTGGAGGTGAAGATGTAGTCAATAGTGGCGTTTTGATGACCTCTTTCCCATGTTGGTATTTGTTGGGCCTTTGTTGACGTTTGGGCTGCATTGTAAATATGTCTCGAGTCAATCAGTTTCACCCATTTTTGTCCTCTTGAATCGCCCCGGCGTTTCTCTTTGAGGTTAATACAGAGGTCTTTTGGGGAGGGGCAAGACGCGTTTAAGTCCCCGCAGATGGCGATCAGCGTAATATCCCTATTGGCTTGGATATCATCAATCTCTGATTCTATGGTCCTTCGAAATCTTTCATCTTTTGTTACTTTCGGGTTCCAGTATACTGTTATTGTTACCATTGATGATTTCTCTGTCTTTTTGGTTGTTGAGTCTCTCCTGGTCCATTCCACTTGGATCAAAAGGTGACTTTGCGAGAATGAGCGTTTTTTTGTGATCTCAAGGCCTCAGCCGCTTCTCACTGCGATTAGCAGACCTGCCGACGGGCGGCATAATGTGGCTCTTTTCACCGGTGCGATTTCTAGTGTATATCCATCTATTGCTGGGACTTCCGATAGCCAGGCTTCTTAGAGTGCAAAGATATCATATGCTCCCAAGCTAATATCTCCCTGAGTTGTTAAGTGTTTGAAACCCCTAGTGTTCCAAGATCCTAGTTTTAGTGAGACTGCTGTATAATTTACTTCTTTTTCTAAATTTCGGGTTACGTGTCTTGTTGGCCTCACATCTAACTGCTATTTATTTGTCTTGGAAGTTGAGGGTTTTGGTAGCCAGGCCCAAAGTTGTTTAATTGGGCCGAAGGAGCTAGGACTGTTTGTTTTTTATGCGGTCAGTGAGAGTTTCACATGGTGGTTTATTGCTGTTTTTTTTGGCCAAAGTTGGCGTATTTTCTTGCGTATGATCCTCCATGGACGGTGGGTTAATTCGCCTTGTTTCTTCTACTCTTGAGGTGTCGGAGGGTTTGATCCTCAGACGTTGGTTTGAAGGTGCGTCATTTTTTGTTGCTTGAAGGTGGTGGTGGGAGTGTTGTATCCTACGATGAGCCCGGCGACACTCTGGTGTCCTTCCTCGTGAGTCTTTCCCAGGAGCTCGTTTGGACTTTACGTATTCGGTAAGGATGAGACCCTGTTTGATGAGGATTTCAGAGTCTGCATTGGATAGTATTGATCTTTATGATTCCTTTATATGAATGTAGACCTTAGCTTTCCTGGCGGTGCGGTAGGGTTCCACAAGAGTAATGTCATGCGGGGTTAATCGTTTGAGGTCTTTTGTACTTTTCAGGATCTTCATGATGGTTCCTCTATTCAGAGTTATCACATCTTTGTTTGATTCTGATTGTTCCAATTTTAGAATTATCCTTTTGTGGGTCTTTTTAAGGGGGCTATATGCTGATCTGAGTTTATTTTGAGATCTTTCTTCTTCGCTTTGGTCATGGTATTCTTGACCTTTATGTTTTTTCATTGCGGCAGGTCTTTTTGGGCCGGGTTTGTCGTGAGTGGTTCTGTATTTAAAGGTGTTTAGTTCTGGTTTTCTTTGTCGATCTGAAATGAAAATGCTACTAATAGATGAAGTGAGCATGGTCTCCAACCTAATGTTGGCTTTGATTCACCTCAGATTACAAGAAGTACTTAAAACAAACTACGGAGGAAAACACATTATTGTTTTCAGATATCTTCTTCAATTGACACCAGTGAAAGGTGAACCTATTTTTAAAACCTTAGGACACAAACTTTGCCGTAAAACTGTTGGCAGCATAGGAAATGTCAACCTTTGGCAACATTTCCAATACAGAGAATTAAAAAAAAACATGCGCTAATCTGCAGACCTCACTTGCGCCAACAAAAGTCTCAATTGTATGTCCTTAATGCCAACTCTTGCAAGCTGTTCCAAATTCCATGAAACAATGTTGAAAAAAGAAATGCAACCAATAATTGAAATTTGCTCCACAGACAAACTGGACGTATATGGTATGACACTACCCATGTGTCAACAAGCCACAACACGACTAAATACCTTAGAAAATGATACCTCCAACACAGCTGGATTGGAGATATTATTAAAATTATCCTTAAACTGTAGAGTAATGATTAAACGTAACCTTGACGTGGAACAAGGACTAGTTAATGGAGCAGTTCAGTTTGTCAATATTTTCTTTGACAAACTTTCAGGAGTAAAAAAGGATAGGGTGCTCTACAGCTCGATTCCTTCTTTTCAAATACATGTATGTATGCAGAGAATAATTTTCTCTAGCTCTAGCATACCCAGTCATCATTCACAAATCACAAGGTCTTACCCTAGAAGAAGCATTGATAGATATTGGGAACACAGTCTTTAAAGAAGGCATGAGCTACGTAGCACTATCACGCTTACATACACGTGACGGTCTATTTCTAATCAACTTTGATGCAAGTAAAGTAAATGTTGATATTCCTTGCATTTTAGAATACAATAGACTACATTCACTATACACCCCCATCTAAAAACATATCCTGTTCCACAAAAATGAAAACGTTGTAAAAGAAAACTACTTCAAATAGAAATGCAACAAGATCTCACTGCAAATCCTCCAAAGAGAGTAAAAGAAGCTAATACTTCATCAATTACTACAACCAAAGAAGAATCTATTACTCAAAGAAACTCAGGTACTTCTTCAAAGAAGCAACACACACTCCAAAAAAATGACTTTGACACAGAACTATCTGGTCCATTCAAATGTTCAAATATAACGGCTGCAAATTGCTACGCAAATGCAGCAATGAATATTCTATTTCAATTGCCACCAATTGTTGACAACATTTACTTACACAGTACGGACCAATTGTGCTTGCAAATGTTAGTCTTTCATAGAAATGCAACCAACAATCCTGACAACACATATAGAGGCCGATTCATGGAATTAATGTGCGCTGAAAATTCTCGTGCAAGCGTGCGAAACCGTGCGAATCGCAGTGCAAGTGCAAAAATGGCAGTGCAAGTGTGAAAATCGCAGCGAAACCCGCGCACATCGATTCATGGAAGTCCATGCGCGAGTAAAATCTGGGATGTGCGCTGAAAATCTGCGTGGCGCACGCCGGCGCACAGGTCATCTAACGGCATGCGCTATGGCCGCAGCAAAAGTGCACATAGAGCGGCGCACATAACAAAAGTAGGCGTAACACGGGGTGTGACACGCAGAATGGGGAACAACGCGTGAAAATGTGGGCGTCACGGGGGAAGTACAGGAGGCAAGTGCGCGGAACGCCCACACGCTCGCCTACAACACGTATTCATGGAATCTAATAGGGCAAACCAGCGCATGGGCAAAGACGCGCACAGGCCTAAACACGTCCACCACACAAAGGCAGGTGGTAGCGTCCCTGCGCATGAAAAAATGTGCGCCAAAATGTGCGCTAACAAAAAGCACGTATATACGGCTCTGATGAATGTCCCATACTATGGCCCTCTAGGACAAATGACATGCAAAGGGGTATGCGACAAACACGGACACCCGCTGTGTCAAAAATAGCGTGTGCATGTATTTCGGGGGTATGCGGGAAGTTTCACACGCGATAGGCCTTGGGCGAGTGGGGTACGTGTAAATCTGTGGTTCGCGGGAAGTTTCAAATGCGATGGGCCTTGGGCGAGCGGGGTACGTGTAAATCTGGGGTTCGCGTGAAGTTTCACACTCGATAGGCCCTGTGCGAGTGGGGTGCACGTATTTCTGGGGTTCGCGTGAAGTTTCACACTCGATAGGCCCTGTGCGAGTGGGGTGCACGTATTTCTGGGGTTCGCGTGAAGTTTCACACGCGATTGGCCTTGGGCGAGCAGGATACGTGCAAATCTGGGGTTCGCGGGAAGTTTCACACGCGATAGGCCCTGTGCGAGTGGGGTGCGTGTATTTCTGGGGTTTGCGTGAACTTTCACACGCAATTGGCCTGGGTACGTGTAAATCTGGGGTTTGCGGGAAGTTTCACATGCGATAGGCCCTGAACGAGTGGGGTGCGTGTATTTCTTGGGTTCACGTGAAGTTTCACACTCGATTGGCCTGGGTACGTGTAAATCTGGGGTTCACGGGAAGTCTCACACGTGATTTCAGCAGGGTACATGTATTTCGGGGGTGCCGTGGAGTCCTACACGTCAATTGGCAGTGTGGCTCCTCCCAGGTGTTCGCTCTACACCCTCCACGGCCCCTGCAGGCAGCCCACACCACAGGGGACTACCCTGCACCCCTGGTCATGTCCCACAGGCAGCCCATCCCCCATGGGCAAGCCCCCCAGGCAAGCCACATGTCAGCTTGCACTACTGATCACCAATGCATGACCCCCTCCACCCCCACCCCCCAGCAATGAGGGGCACCTGCCAGCATGCCCCACTCATGTTCCCCAGCACCCCCACCACCCAGCACTGAGGGGTACCTGCCAGCAGGCCCCCACTCATGTCCCCCAGCACCCCCACCCCACAGCAGTGCAGGGCACCTGTCAGCAGGCCCCCACTCATGTCCCCCAGCACCCCCACCCCCAGCAGTGAGTGCCGGTGCAATTTCTAGTGTATATCCATCTATTGCTGGGACTTCCAATAGCCAGGCTTCTTAGAGTGCAAAGATGTTTATGCTCCCAAGCTAATATCTCCCTGAGTTGTTAAGTGTTTGAAACCCCTAGTGTTCCAAGATCCTAGTTTCAGTGAGACTGCTGTATAATTCACTTCTTTTTCTAAATTTCGGGTTACGTGTCTTGTTGGCCTCACATCTAACTGCTATTTATTTGTCTTGGAAGTTGAGGGTTTTGGTAGCCAGGTCCAAAGTTGTTTAATTGGGCCGAAGGAGCTAGGACTGTTTGTTTTTTCTGCGGTCAGTGAGAGTTTCACGTGGTGGTTTATTGCTGGGTTTTTTTGCCAAAGTTGGCCTATTTTCTTGCGTATGATCCTCCATGGATGGTGGGTTAATTTGCCTTGTTTCTTCTACTCTTGAGGCGTCGGAGGGTTTGATCCTCGGACGTTGGTTTGAAGGTGCGTCATTTTTTGTTACTTGAAGGTGGTGGTGGGAGTGTTGTATCCTACGATGAGTCCGGCAACACTCTGGTGTCCTTCCTCGTGAGTCTTTCGCAGGAGCTCGTTTGGACTTTAGGTATTCGGTAAGGATGAGACCCTGTTTGATGAGCATTTCAGAGTCTGCATTGGGTAGTATTGATCTTTATGATTCCTTTATATGAATGTAGGCCTTAGCTTTCCTGGCGGTGCGGTAGGGTTCCACAAGAGTAATGTCATGCGGGGTTAATCGTTTGAGGTCTTTTGTACTTTTCAGGATCTTCATGATGGTTCCTCTATTCAGAGTTATCACATCTTTGTTTGATTCTGATTGTTCCAATTTCAGAATGATCCTTTTGTGGGTCTTTTTAAGGGGGCTATATGCTGATCTGAGTTTATTTTGAGATCTTTCTTCTTCGCTTTGGTCATGGTATTCTTGACCTCTATGTTTTTTCATTGCGGCAGGTCTTTTTGGGCCGGGTTTGTTGTGAGTGGTTCTGTATTTAAAGGTGTTTAGTTCTGGTTTTCTTTGTCGATGTGAAATGAAAATGCTACTAATAGATGAAGTGAGCATGGTCTCCAACCTAATGTTGGCTTTGATTCACCTCACCTTAAATACACGTGACGGTCTATTTCTAATCAACTTTGATGCAAGTAAAGTAAATGCTGATATTCTTTGCATTTTAGAATACAATAGACTACGTTCACTATACACCCCCATCTTAAAACATATCCTGTTCCACAAAAATGAAAACGTTGTAAAAGAAAACTACTTCAAACAGAAATGCAACAAGATCTCACTGCAAATCCTCCAAAGAGAGTAAAAGAAGCTAATACTTCATCAATTACTACAACCAAAGAAGAATCTATTACTCAAAGTAACTCAGGTACTTCTTCTAAGAAGCAACACACACTCCAAAAAAATGACTTTGACCCAGAACTATCTGGTCCATTTAAATTTTCAAATATAACGGCTGCAAATTGCTATGCAAATGCAGCAATCAATATTCTGTTTCAATTGCCACCAATTGTTGACAACATTTACTTACACAGTACGGACCAATTGTGTTTGCAAATGTTAGTCCTTCATAGAAATGCAATCAACAATCCTGACAACACATATAGAGGCCGATTCATGGAATTAATGTGCGCTGAAAATTCTCGCGCAAGCGTGCGAAACCGTGCGAATCGCAGTGCAAGTACGAAAATGGCAGTGCAAGTGTGAAAATCGCAGCGAAACCCGCGCACATTGATTCATGGAAGTCCAAGCGCAAGTAAAATCTGGGATGTGCGCTGAAAATCAATATGCAATTTATGCCATAATATGTATTTGTGGCAAAAAATATCTTGGAAGCACCATCCGCCCATTAAAAATTCACCTTCTGGAACATTTGGCGGCCATGGCCATAAAAAATGGAGACACTCGATACCCTATGGCAATACACTATAGTCAAGAACACCAACTGTCAGACATCAAAAACATAAAATGTGCAGGTCTAGAAAAAGTGGATTTACCTGAAAGGAGAGGAAATAGAGAACTACTGCTACAAAGAAGAGAGGCAAACTGGATTTGTACATTGAACACATGCCACTCTGGTCTCAACACAGAGCATGAGATGGCATACTGGCTATAACATACTGTACTCTTTTGTATACTTATGTTTTTGTTATTGTTATTATGATTATTTTTACATGCATCTTCATTTTTGGTTGCTTCACTCATGTACTGCAATATTCTGCTTATGGATTGCTCTGCACACATATTCTCTAAACTGGTTATAATAACCTTTTTTCCTTTCTTCATTATTTATTATGTTTTATTTATTTTCTCTTATATCTAAATGTCATATGTATTCTTCTATAATTCTTTTTTTAATACATTTTTCTTGAAAATGGCATGTAGAGACAAGTTAGAAAATGATCATTTACCCAACTCAAAAGGTTGATGTATTCATCTTCAAAGCAAAAAAACCTTTGAGTCCAAAAATAAGGCTACTTGCAAAATGGCCTCCGTTTGAAATTAAATATAAACAAAAATGGCTGCCGAACAAAATATCTCGAAGGAATGACAAGTCATGCAAAACGATGCAGTTTGCATCATTAAAAAGAAAAAACAAAGGGACCATATATCAGATAGTAGGAGGGAATTACATTGGCTCAGAATTGAGGACAGAGTCAGGTTTAAAGCACTGACGATTGTACACAGATGCCTCTTCGGAAAGGCGCCAGCCTTTATTGTAAAAAGCACTTCTCCTGTTATGCCCCCCGTAGAGGTTTAAGATCAGCAGATAGAGGCCTTCTAAATATCCCAGAAGCCAAACGGGTAACGGGCAGGGGCAAATCTTTCCCTTTTAAGGCATCCAAATATTGGAACAAGCTCCCTGCTAATTTAAGACAACAAGAAAACTATTCCACTTTCAGAAAAGCCCTGAAAACCAGACTTTTCCAATAATTAGTGCAGCCTGGTTCTTTCACCCTGCGTAGTCCTACTCCCAGCAAATTACTGTAAATTACAAACTGCAAGTGGTTTCTCTTTGCGCTCCGCCGTGCCCTGATGCCTGCAGGATTTCGGCGCGTAACAAGCATAAAGTAAAGTAAAGTAAAGTTCCAATATTTGTTTGAAAAATGGCCACCAGAAACTCTGTTGTACGTAATACGTCATCACGCACTAATTCGTGATGACTATCGATCGCAGACTATTAAAACAGTGCCTGTAGGAATAGTAGACAGTGGGGATCCTGGCGCAACGACTCACGGCAATCGTACCAAGAAGCAGAATAACTTTGAAGGTAAAATCCATTTAGAAACTAACTTAAATGCAAGTATATTACTTAATTATCTTAGATATCCCATTAAAAAGCACAAATGCTTTTCTGGTTACTAAAAGGAAGGCATACACTTTTTCGGATAGATGTTGCCTTGTAAAGCTACTAAGAGGGTAAACTATTCTCTACTAAACAAATGACCTCTGGCTATGATAAAAAGTAAAATTGCTTTTGTGTTTGCTAAAAGGAAGGCACACATACCTTTTTTCAGATAGATGTTGCCTTATACAAAAAGCTACCAAGAGGGCAAACTATTCCCTATTAAACAAATGTCCTTTGGCTATGTTTTGATCCTTTATATTACAGACTAATCCTAAAAATCAAGAAATACTTCAGTTAAGATACTCTATGGAGCCAATATATGAAGTCAAAAAGTGAGACAAGCACTTTCATGCGAGATTAGGAAGACAATACTACAAACCAAACAAAAAAAAGGAAAAAAAAGGGTGAGTGAACCTGATATGTTCACAAATTACTATTTTTACTGTTTTCTGTTAACAAAGAGCATTGATAATGGTTAAGATTGAATTTATTTAAATCCTCTTCCTCTTTATTTCTATTCATTATCTGCACTTTCTTCTTTTTTCTTTTTCCTAAAAATAGTATCTCTCCTGAAGAACCACGGTTTTATACTGTGGGCAAACATGGGTTGAGAGAAAATCTAAACACAAGTAATGACTAATGCTTGAATATTAATGCAATTAAGTTAAGAGAAAAATCCAAATATATAGAATGAAAACTGCATGAAAATGAATGCAAGTGAGAGAAAATTGTCCATTATGATATGAAAATTGCATGAAAACTAAAGCAAGTATGAGCTTGAGAACATATACGAACCAATAAACACTTTGAAAAACAACAAATGTGTGATTAACCTGTGTATACCAGGAGCGCAACCAATACACGTGCTTTCTTTAATACAAATATTGAACTAAATATTGTAGCTGTCACAATATAAGCACCTAGGGTGCAGATCCTGGTAATAACTTCTACCATACAGGCACATAAAATATGGCCTGATTAGGAACACAAAGCCGACAAGGACTGCAACCTTCTAATAAAAGAACGTGGATTAGTGGCAGGCGGTAGAGGTGCAGCAGCAGTTGATATAGAAAGGGACAGATGCAGGGTAGGTGGAGGTGAATAGGAACATACATATGAGGTGTGAGGAAGAGGGATAGGAGGTGGAAGAGGGGTGGCACCCATTGGATGAGGAGTAGGCTAACCATGTTGTTATTGCTGGCTCCCTTCTAGTAAACATTTCCCAATGGCTGGGACATAACACAGGATCCTGCCCTACACATCTCTACAGACTGTTTCTCCTGATTGTGGCAGCACAACCTATTGCCTAAGGGGAAGACAAATGCAGGGGAGGGCACTGCTGTTGGCAATCATCCTATAAGACTCATTTCACTTTATGCACATTTCTCCGGAGCAGAGGAGGTATTAGAAATTGGTATAGGATTTTACCCGCTAAATGATTAACTAATCAGAACAAAATGTGCCAGTCCTAGCAGCAAACATGCAGCATGAATCTAAACCCACTGGGCACAGGCAGTCCCAAGACATTCACTCTCTGAGTTACTGTATTGATACTAATCTACATCCACTGCAGGACTTCTTCTATGGTGGAGTTACCAGACAGGTGCAGTAGGTTTATATGTTTGAAAACGGTTGGAGCGAGATGTATTTCCTTGTGCATGCATTTCCTTACGTTTAGAACAAAGGGACTTAGACAACAAACACAGTCAATAATGCTATTACCAAATACTGTATTCCTATTGCCTAAAAACATGTTTTGAACTAATACACAAGTCGGAAATACATCAAAATGAGTGTTAATAAAGTTGTCACGGTGGAAACATCAGACGTTCACCATGTGTGTGCCTTTATCATCCTCTGCATACTATCACTGCAACAAAAAAAGGCACTCATATGCAATATTTACATTTTCCTTTACGGTGGATCAGTGTTGAAATGTTTTACATATGCATTTGACATGACACAATCTGCATCCAGCTGTATAGGATGGTGTGTGTGCCAGGTTGGACTGCCATGCCATAAACTGATAGGCTGAACAATAGAACATTGTCCTCAACGTTGTGCTAATCAATGTTACATAAGGTAAGGGCCTGAATCATATACAATACATAAAAAAGCATATAGGTGATAAGAGCTGATGGCCTGGTGGCGCCCCAGATTCATAATGTCCAACTTTAATCTTTGCCATGGAACCATTAGGAAAGTAAACCGAGTTCATAATATCATACTCAGCCCGCACATCCCCTTTGTCATCAAACGATAACTCATCTCCAGTAGGTGTCTTGGAGTGTAGATTCCGGAGGTACCTGTTCAGCTGATAAAAAGCGAAAAGTGAATTCAGGCTAATGATCCACCATCCACTTGGTCATTTGGGTGAAGGATGTAATTAATTCTAATTTAAATTAGAGTGTTTATTTAGTAACATATTCCATTACGCCTTTGATTTTCTGCTACCTTTGGCAATGAGATGTCCTTTAGCCTTGAAAGCCAGCATATTATTGACAATCTTACCCATTATTAATTGATCAGTAGATCTTAAGCTACAGAACCAAGAAGGTGTCAATCTTCTACGATAGAAAAGATCAGTAAAGCAAGAGTGATCTTTCAGTTTTTGGAAAATTCCAGTTTGGTCTAAAAGAAATTTGGTGTTTACAGAATGTATTATACCACAATATATAGATATATACAAAGATATATATATATATATATATATATATATATATATATATATATATATATATAGATATAGAAGATTTATAGATTCAGGAAACCTCTCAACTAGACAAACCTTGTTATGATTCTAAGTCTGAGAAACACATTTCAGAATGTTTTGCATAACATTTGGATCACAGCTGGAGAAGGGACTGCCAATTGATGTAAACATGTCAAAGAATCAAAACCGCTCTTCACTGCATAATGAGTGCAGATTACAGGTATTGCAATGAAAGGTTATTTACAAGCAGGTGAGGTTACATATTAACTAGTTGGGAGGATTTAATTCTATGTAAGTTAATCACAAATAATTTGGCACTTAAGAGACATGCAGTGGCCTCAACAATGGGGACCTATATTGCTGATGGGGCTACGTCCAAGGCAAACTGATGCACTGTTATACCCCTCTTACATCCAATAATCATTGTAGTGGCTTACAAACAGCACACATAAAGTCAAGCACTTCCTAAAGTTGATGGTCCTTCTTCTGACCACTAAAGAAACACTGGCATCTACAATACTACATTACTTTAAAATGCTTGATCCCTCTGAATGTAATGCTGTGGTAAACAACAGCAAGCAATCTGGCTCCCCAAAATACATTGCTGACCACTAAATTGTTTTAAGGTTTTCCCAATCATAATTCTGTTGCCAAACAACTCTGATCAATAAATGGCTCTATAAAGAAAAAAAAAGGACCCCTATTATTAAAAGGGAGTGGGGTCAATCAAACGATGTACAAAGACATGTCCTTTTGTGAAGAAATAATTATATAATGTATACAATTATAAGAACAAGCAAATCATTGAGCAGCTTATTGGCAATCTGAATGCAAATATATTTTCTATTGTCTCTATTTGAATTCATTTAGCTAACACATACAAAAATAGATCATTATAATCAGAGAACCATAGTTGTACATAATGGAATACATTACAAAAGACATACATAATAAGATATATATATATATATATATATATGTATATATATATACATATATATATTCGCTACAAAAAAAACGTTGTGAAAGGGACGTTATGGTTAAGTTGCCCTATTAAAAACCTATGCCATTCTGTACAAAAACTTTGTAAAAAGGACGTTATGATTACAAGTAAAATCTAAAAACCCCTGAAATTCAGCAGTTATGGTAGGCTAATCACCCTTTTTTCCCATCAGCACTCTCCACTGCTACCAGTACCACCCCGGACATAAAAGATGCCACCACACATGTCATTGATGCCATCACTGACACCATCACATCTTTAGCCCCTTTCTTTTATGTTAGCTAAGCAACCATAATACGCGCCACCACCGTGCACTGCTAAGACTAACACCCAGGATATCAAAGATGACATGACAAAAGAAAGGAATAGGTGGTGTGGGTGGGAGTACTAGTAGAAGTAAGAGAGGAAGCAAAGGGTTTTAAGGAGGTGAATGGAAGAGATAAGATTTTAGAGAGGTACGAAAGCAAGTGAAGCAAGTGAAGTAATCAAAATATAACCCTTACTCTAATCAAGACCGTACCAAATTAGTCTTTTTAGGATTGACAAATTATTTGAAATAAAAAAAGGTCACGAATCCCCAGTCTGCATTCATTAAGTCATTAATATCTTCACTGAGATATCCTGCATATCAAACGAAAATGGAACCTATTCATATTCGATCTAAACTGCTAAATGATGAATGGAAAGTAATTGAACATCCATTCTGGGTTTTATTCATATAGTGGTCAAAAAGATTTGAAGAGTTTGTAAAATGTAATATTACTTCACTGTTCCCTACTGTCTTATCTTATGTGTCATGGTGATCAATAGGCACTGTTTATGCTTGTTTATCTTTACTTTATATTGCCTTTTTCTGATGTCAAGACTGCTTAATGATGATCCTAAATAGCTGTAAATGCAACCATGTGTTACCTTATTCAATTAGCCTTCCTGGCTTTTTTCAGGATATAGTTAATATAGTGAACCACATCTTACCAGATGTAACCTGTGGAAAGTTTCTGCATGTTGGAATCATATTTGCTTTATAGTCATATCTTGGAAACCCTCTTGCAAGTGATGGGTTTCTGCATTGCCTGCAATCCAACTAGTAAGATGACCCAAGGGTACTTTTGCATTTATTTTTCCCACATCATCTAGTATAGGTCTATAATTACTAGCAAATATCTGTAACCCTTTTTGGTACTGGGATTATCTCTGCCTGGGACAAAAAAAGGATGTTCATACCGCAAGAGGTGCCAGTATCTGTGGTATACTGTCTGGATCCAGTCGCATTATGTAAAACAGATTATTTCTGGGGCATCGGAGCACACACAATGAATAGAAAAGGAAGATTTTGTTTATGTCAATGATTTTATCAAACTTAAGAAAATGGCAGATAGATTAGGATCACAAAATATTTCACTGCACTACAAACTACAGGGCCCACATAAGGGGATCAGTGACTTTCTGGACACAGAGCGTGAGCAAGAGTACAGATTCAGAAGCGAAGATGCTGCCTTCTTATTGGATGAGACCACAACTAAACATCATAAGGGAGGTTTTTCACTGAGGGAAATGGGAAGATGTGTTAATGGGATGGAGATCAGAGGCAATGGTAGGACTGGCAAAAGAAACAGTTGCACACCTCAATATCATTTGTCTTGCTGATTGGAGAGAACATGTCTAAATACTTACCTGGGTCGAGCTGAAGAAAGAACACTTTCACATACAGAGGCTTAGTCACCCCTCATAATGTTTCAGATACAATTCAACAGAGAGCGTGCACAGGAATACAGAGTGTAAGCGTAAAAAAGACATAGCAGGAATGCGGCTTGGAACCGCAGGCCTGATGGGCCATTATTGCTCCTATGGTACCCAGACCTATACACAGAATACACCTCCTGGGTATCGTGCTTTAAATGCAAAAGAACCTGATGGGCAAATTTCAACAATGTAGAGGGGTGGCGATGGCTGAAAGCCATGTTTGTGGGGAGTGAAAATCAAGCTCAATGGGCCCCATTACGAGTTTGGAGGTAGCCATGTCCTTAATAAGGGCATGGCTACCCCCAAAGCCGGGTCCGGGTCCAGCAAAAGGGGACTTACCGGGCCATTCTGACCTTGGAGGGCCCGATAAATCTCTTTTTCGGGACCCGGACCCAGTATGTCCCCATTCCCATTTGAGCCCCCTTTGGGCTCAATGGAATGGGGAGGATTGTAACAATGGCCCTTTTGATAAAGGGGCCGTTGCTGCCATCTGGTAATGCTTGCGGATGCCGCTCTGCACGTCTGACCAGGCATTCCAGATCGGCACCTGCGAGCACACTCGTAATGTTGCGGAGAGGTAACACTGGCGCCGGTAGCACTACTGGCGCCATTGTTGCCTTTCCGCAACACTTGTAATGAGGCCCAATGATCCTTAGGCATGGTGATGTGGAATACCAGGGGCCATTCCCACTTTTTTAAACATGGTGCCTCCCTGAAAGTTTAGGAAGATCATGATGCGTTTATGCTCCAAGAAACTTGGCTAGTCGATCCATTTTTACTTGATGGGTTACAGATATATCCGATGAAGGCTGGGAAGGGTGTGATGGGGCGCATCTATGGTGGCTTGATGATTGGGGTTTCTTGGAAGGAAGAGTCTGAGGTAAAAAGGGGGCTTTTGTTTAATGTATATGACCTCACATGTGAACAGTACGCTGAGACTATATTTGCATATATTGATGAGGTGTTGACTGCACGGATAGCTGGTAATGAGATGAAGGCATATTTGAGTGAGGGGATTTAAATTCCAAACTTGGTGAACACCTCATTGATGAGAGTGGTTCAATGTTAACTCTATGGTGCTCAAAACAGTAAATCCCAAAGGGAAAAAACTGGTTTAAGTTTCTGAATGATTGGGATCTGGTGGTTCTAAATGGTAGAGTCAGTGGAGATATGCCTGGGAAGCAAACGTGGCAAAGGGGGAGCAGTGGTACAACCCTGGATTACATTGCGTGTAGCCTCCCCCTGGTTGAGTCCAAAGAATGTTAGCATCTCCTCAAATGGCCAGTGATCAAGCCACCGTGTCTGTATATTGGGGGTTGGAGTTGAATCGTAAGGTAGAGAGAGGGCCTGCAACTCTGAGAGTCTCACTTCCAGGTCATCGACCCATATGGTCTGACAAAAATGTGTCGAAGGCATGTGATTTGCTAAAAAGAGACTTATGATATGATATGGTATGATATGATATTTTATTTTGTATCGCACTCGTACACAAGTGTTTCAGAGCGCGACCAAGCAAAGGGAGGAGAACAAGGGAGAACAAAAAATAAAAACAACAATCTTACTAGGCCCAGTGACATTAAGAATGCGCAAGTGCATGGAATAGGGAAAAGGGGGAAAGTGCAGAACAGAGAAGAGAAAAGAATAAAGAATAAGTTAAATAAATAAATACATATGGGCAATGAAAAGGTGGTAGTGCAGCCAGCAAGTGGCAAGTGAAAGATTAGTCAGATAGGGTATATCTGAAAAGTGCAGAAGAAGAGTCGGGGACTGTATGGGTACAGATACAGAACAAAGTGCAATGGGAGACCCGGAGGCAGTGCAGGAGAGAGGCAGGGTGAGCAGGTACCTGGGCCCGTAGGACAGAGGGTGTCTGGGAGCACAGTGTCAAGAGAGAAAATAGGTCAGCAGGGAAGAAGAGGGGCAAAGGTGGAAGCAAAGAGGAAGGTCTTGAGGTGCTTCCGGAACCGGAGATGGTTATCCTCAAGTTTCAAGGTGGCTGGTAGGCTGTTCCAAAGGGATGCCCCAGCCGAAGACAGAGATCTGCCCACAGCTAGTTTCTTTGAAAAACGACTGACCCTGAGGGAGTTAGAGGTAGAGGAGCGAAGGGCTCCAGAGGGGAGGTATTTACGGAGGGATAGTTGAAGGTTTGTTTTTTTTTAATTAAAATGCATTTGGTTTGTATCTTAAACCTTACATTTGTGGTTCAGCAACATTTACAATGATATCATGTCTTTTCCATTTATAGTTAAGAGTTGTAAACATCTGTGTCAGGAATAATATCTTCCCAAAAGTGAACAATGTGGCAACCATTGTTCTATCATTGCCCATGAAGATTTGACTCCATCTTTCCTTGGTTTCTAATTCATGGGAGGCACTCAGGTATTTTCCATTAGACGTTTCCGGTTGAGGGCCTCGCATGCCATTATTACATGGTATATAGTTTCTGTTTTCCCCAACGTTTTGCAAAATCTACAGACTTTGTTTTGGGTCCAATTTCCCATAATTTCATGGGTGGGGAGAATGTTCAACCTAAATCTCAAAAACATGTTGCGGATACGGCGATCAGGGTAGAGATTGAGATAGTGTGGTAATTGGTTGAGCGCTCATGATTCACCCTCACACTTTAAGGTAAGTTTATATATATCTTTCTTTTCTTGGGTCTCGATCCAATCAAGCCTTTTAAGCATTTTTCTGGCATTCTGCGGCCTTCGCGTAAGTGTCTTGAGAGAGATGTCCTTTTGGATACATGTACTCGTGGCTGCTTCCTTCCATTTGTTTAGTGTAGTATCACTGACCTTCAAATGGGAAGTTCTCAATATATCCAGAGCAGGGATCTTTTCTTCACAGTTCAGATTTCTGTATAAATCCAGAGTTTTCCATACAACTATTGACTGGAGAGATTGAAGACCCGGTTCATAGCGGATCTGTGACATTGGAGTTGATTGCGGCAAGGCAGGGATTTTCCACCAGAAAATCGCCTCAAGTTGCGTCCATAGTGATTGATCGAGGTTGATCATCAATTCTCCTCCGTATGATAGTATAGCAGTCACCTTTTGCTTGTAGAAAGCTAACACTGGATTGAGTGAAAATGTGCCTAATTTTTTATGGATCATCATGCCCTGCCTAGCAAGGGCTCTTACTCTGGATTTCAGATGGTGCGTCCAAGGAATCTCGGTTGTGGATTGATTGATCCAGATTCCTAAATATTTATAGGTTGTGACCTGCACCAATTTTTCCTTTTGTAGGTAAAATGAGAAAGGTTTCTATTTCTTTAGCGATTTACGTGTCAGTGTCATGATTTTTGTCTTTTTGATGTTTATAGCCAATTCGTTTTGATCCATATATTCTTGTGTTTTGTTAAGTGCTGTTTGGAGCCCACAGGGTGTTTTTGCCAGGAGAATGATGTTGTCTGCGTAGATTAAGCAGGGTGCAACAGTGGTGTTTAGTTTAGGAGGATTAATGCTTGGTGTATTTATGAATGCCTCAAAATCCAACGTGAATAAACTGAATAGAGCAGCAGCAAGAAGGCATCCTTGCTTTAGACCATGCCATGTATTGATTAAGTTGGTTATGATACCATCAGCAGACATTCTTACTTGTATTTTTGTGTTAGTATACAGGAGTTTTATTTTTTTTGTTTTTATTTGGTTAGTTGTTCAAAACAGCTTTTCAAATATTTTACGTTTTACAACCAACAGAAAAGGAAAACAATACATGCATCTATCTATACAGACATTAATATTTTTATAATATAGTTACAATTTTTCTCTTTAACAAAAAGAAAATCCCAACAGCCACAATGAACATAGGTATTTACATAACTAAACCTCTCAGTCAAACGTGAACCTACTTATCAGTGATTAGAGACAGAAAAACAAAGCATAGCTAAAAGAAAATCATTATTACAAATGAGAACAAACAGATTGTGTGAATACCATCTAATAAAACTGAACTCAAGTCCCTGATTGCCTATGTTCTGTGATTTTGGCTCAAAATCTGGGACTGAGGCTTCAAGGAAGTGCACAATCGCAACCTTTACAGCCAATCTGGGACTTGTGAACACTAATTTTACTAACAGGAGTTTTATAGGCTCAAGTATATCACTGGGGCAGCCCCATTGTTCAATTTTTGCCCCAGTTCGGTCCCGATTGATTTTGTCAAATGCTAGGCTAAGATCTACATACGCTACATAGGTTTGTGTTTTTGCCCGATCAGCTTCATGTTTGACCAGATTTAGGATTGTCAGATTTATACTTGTTCCTACATTTCGGAAAAATCCTGTTTGCCATACTGCCTGCTGATTTGTTTGTTTTGACCAGGCATTTATTTTTATTAGTAGAAGGTTGGCAAATATTGTCCCTATTGGGTCCAAGAGAGCCAACGGTCAGTAGTACATCGGATTCTTGGTTGATCCCTGTTTATATATCGGGATAGGTGGTGCGAGTTGCCATGAGTCCGGAATATTTTTGATGCGATTGATAAGTTTGATGATTTCACTGCAGAAGTTAGCCCAGATTTTGTGGTTCTTTTTAAGGATGGCATTTGATAACCCATCAAGGCCGGGTGCTCTTGATGCATTCAGTTTTCTGATTGAATTAGTGAGTTTGACTGTGTCATAGCTCACATTCCATTTCTTTTCCATATGTGGGATCTCTTTGTTCACGGTTATAGGTCTTTCTTTTTATAACTCGGTGAAGTACGTTACCAAATCAGATTCTGGGACATCTACTATCATTGCATCCTTCACATTCGTATTAAGTTTAAGTAGGTCCCATAAACATCTTGTATTGTTATTTTTGAGGGTGTTCATCATTAGTTCAGCATTATCTTGATCCTGCATCATTTTTGCATTTTTTAGCCAGTTTTTAAATGTTTGCTTGGCTATATGTATCATTCTATTATTGATGGCGATTCTTGTTTGGCTCTCGTGATGGCAATTGTCTTTTCTTTCTTTTTATCAGAAATAGTTTTGTTGTAAACATATTTAGGCTTTTGATGTGGGAGATCATTCTGCACCAGGGTCAATTTGAATCGGTCGAGTAGCCATCCATAGTTGATTTTGCTATTATCTTCTAGTTTCGAGTTCTTGAATGATTCCATTATGGTATTAAGCTTGTTGTGTAGTATCTTGAGTCTATTCATTCTGGTTGATAGGGTCAGCAGAGGAATATTTATTCTGGGTAGTTCGTTGGTGTGTACTTCCCATGAGCGCTTCAGGATAAAATGGTTGCTGTGGTCGCTGAATATGTTCACTGCTTTGGTCAAATTTTGGGTGATTCTTTTGGAAGTGTAGATATAGGGTCTCATTACGACTTTGGAGGTAGCCTGCCTCCAAAGTCATGTCCGCGTCCGGGTTCTCAGAATGGGTACTTACCGGGTCATTCCAACCTTGGAGCACCCAAGTCCCCATTCTCAAAACCATTCCCTATCCCCATTCGAGCCCCTATAGGGCTCAATGGGAATGGGGAAGGAGCTAAGAATGGGCCCGCAAATTGTGGGCCCGTTATTAGCTCCCTGGTCCCTTAGCGACTCCCGCTAAGGGCAGCTGGTAAAACCAGCCGGCCTTAGTGGGACCCGCTAAGGGACCTCGGTTTGCGGCGGTAAGCGGTTAACGGCACCGGCATCCTTACCAGTGCCGTTAACCCTTTACTGCCGCACTCGTAATGAGGCCCATAGTCTATCATTGACTCACTATTTCCGCGTGGCCAGGTGGGAGAGGACATGTCTGTTATACTTCCCATCCCAACAATCAAGTTCCTGTTACGTGCCTCTATTGACCATCTACGAGCGTGATGCTCAAGCAAATGTTCTTCTATTATTTTGCCATATTCATCGAACAGTTGAAAGTTGAAGTCGCAAGGTGTTATCAATTACAGTCAATATAGAATCCATCACTGTCTCTTCATCTGATTTTTTGGGTTCCAATAAATGTTTGGAATATTGAGGTACTGTTCCCAGGAACATGGTGCCGTTGGTTGGTTTTGTTGAGTCATTGGCGTTCAATTTTTAAGTGTAGTATTTTGGGTTCAGCAGTCAGTGTTTTGGTATTCAATGACTTCAAATGCAAAATCCTGCTTAATGAAGTTAAGTAGTCCAGCCGATGGTCTACCTGTCGGTTTTACAGTTGCCGGATTTGTGTAAGTAAGGTATCCTTCACAGACTGGTAGTTCAGTCAACCATGTCTTTTGCAGACATATGATGTTTGCTTTATTCAAATCCAACTGGTCAATGTGGAACAAATGCAGATACCCTCGGGTGTTCCAAAGACAAAGTGTAACTGGTTGTTTAGTACTTCCAGTTCCTTGTTACAGAGACTTTTTTTTTTGCGATTCATATCGTTCTATCTCTGGACTGATGTCTCGCCAGAAATGGGATTCTTCGGAATTCCATCCAGGTAGTCCTTTATATAACCGATGTTGCTGGTTAATTTGCTTTTGATAGTCGTTGTGTCTTATTCCTTCACTGTTTGCGTATTCTTTTGTATTTTATTTCATTGTGAGGCTTGAGCGGCTGCTGATATCTGAATACATTCCACTTGTACCTCGGCGGGGCATGGTTGAAGTGTCATCATACCTTGTATCATTGCAATCATTGGGGGGTCATTTCCAAGCTGAGTAACTTAATCTCTTTAGCACAAGATTCAATTAGTCTCAGCATTACCAGAGAATATCAATGTATCTATATTTCATCAAGTCTTTGTCATCAATGAACTTGATTAGTTTTAATCTTTGGTGTTCAGGGTTCTTAGTTTTGGTATCACCTTCAGAAGTTGCAGAGTCTTAGTTCTGTTCATAATGATTGCTGTGTCTTTATTAGTTCTTCCTTCTAATTTCAATCGAATTAATTTCACCCTTTCGATATGGATCAACAAATGAAGGGCGCTCAAGAGTCAAACTTTCTATAGTGGATGCTAGGTTCTCGCTCAGATCTGTATAGCCATAGTCAGCATCCTATGGTTGTTCTTGGTCTGGTGGATCTACTATCGTTGAAGTCAGGGAGATGTTTCTTGAGCTGAGTTCGTCATCAGAAATCTTTTCACAAGTTAATTCAATGTATATGTGTGATCCTGTGAGTGTTTCCCCATAACAGTCAAGTATGATCGTTGAGGACGAGTTTGTTTGTGATTTTAGATGCTCTGCTCTCGAGATGCTTTCATTCTCGTCATTGTCTGAATCATGTATTGAATATGTAGATAAATTCATCAATTAATCGATATTTCCTTGATCACGAGCTGCTGCGCCCATAGATTGTTGAGTTGGGTCGGGTCTTCTCTCGAATTAGCGCATGTTCTTCATTTTGACCCGATCTGTCAACAGAATCATTCGGTTTCAATTTTGCTGTGCTTTGTGCCTTTAGTTCGAGATGCGTTGTTGTTTTATTTCCATTGGTACTGTGTGGCACATTTCTGAGGAAGGCTCTTGAGCTTCTCTGTTGTTTTTTAGTTCGTTTTTTTGAAACTTCCATTTTTGCAGTATGAGGTTCTGTTGTTGTTCGAAGATACTGTAATTCTCACTCCCTTTGTGAGGTTTCTCTTTGGGATCAGTATTTCTTTCAGTCTGATCTGGAATCAGGATCAGCTTTTTTTTGCTCATTGTTCTGCAAAGTGTCAGGTGTCAAGTCAATTAACAGTACATCAGTGTTCAGGCCGTCGATTTGCAGCTTGTCATTCATGCTCTGAGTGCTTTTTGCTCATTGGTTTATTGATTGACACGTTTTTTCATCCTGTGGGCATATGTCCCTTTTTTGAGATTTGTCTTGAGGTTGATTACTCAATATCAATGTCTTTTTGATGGTAATGAGGGCTTCAGTTAGCGAAGCTTTGTCCTTTCGATCTTGCCTTGCTATGTCGGCTAATCGTTGCTACCAAATATAGCTGTTTTCTGCTTCTATGCTAAGGTTTTCTTGGATCTTAGATATGAGCTGTTGGAGGCTCTTTTGTTTGGCAAGTATAGCGCCCATTAGCACAGCATGTTCTTTGGCAGTTTCCACGTTCACTTCCTGCAGCTTTATGTACGGGATCATTGTTTGTGTGGTCACAGCCATCAGCATGTTTTGGAGATCAACCATCGTGTTGGCTATTGACTCATGTTGATCTATTGTCTTTGTAGGACAGGAGCAGGTGTAAGTTTCCATGTTATTTGTTTTTTTCTTCCCATACTGATCGGTATTCGTCGTTTGGGTTTTGTTTGTTGTATCATCACTCGTTGTTGTAAAACCCAGGGTAGTTACATCTGTTGTCTCCATGTTGGTACCAAATGAAATGGCCACTAGTTTGTTTTTCCTGTTCATTTGTTGGAGTTCCATTAGAGCTTCAATTTCCATCAGATCTAATGAGAGGCTTCTAAGCCTTCATGGCTAAGTGGCGCAGCTGCCTTTACGTGGAGTTCTGATTTTGGTCACTCTTTGATAGTGCTGTTTCCATAGCTCCTTGGCCGTCATGGCTCTCTCCTTATGAGAGAGAGGAGTCATAAAAGGGGTTCTGGGAGTGATTCCCTGGACTAAATCAGTTGAAATATAACTTGTATATGCTACTGCACATGTCTCCGGAACTATAAATTGTAAATGTTCAATCTTAATAGCTTGTACCTCACTCAAGGGTAAATGCAGAGTGATGTTTTCCTCAGAATCAATATTGTCAGTACAAGCTGGGATTGTGAGGTACTGAGAGTGGTGACATTTTGATAGATTTGTGCACAGGTAATTTTTTCCGGGTTCCTCTCAAAGTGTGTTTCGCGCAGTACTGATATTTGGGCTTCTTGCTTCATGTTGTCATACACACCAATATCAGTGGCTGGCCCTTTAAGAGGGGAGTAGTTTGTATCCTCAGACGCGCGGGACTATCATCCTCCGTTGTACTATTGCTGTTGGTAATAGATGCAGCTATACATTTCTCCGACATCTTTTTTGATCTCAGCCTCGTATGAGGCATGGAGTGCCTCTTGGGCGTAGGAACTTTTTGATTTCCTTTCGCTGTGATCATTGCTCCAATTGGGTGGAGGAGGAGCTTGTGCACAGCAGTGTACTCTCTCACCACAAGCCGCTCTGTGTCCTCGCGGCGAGAGCAACCCGGATCAACCGGGCATGCACTGCCTCTTCCCCGGCTCCGAGAAGCTGCACAGAGGAGAGCTCAGAGATCAGCTCTCGCTGGGAAGGTAAGCAGGGGTAGGGAGGTGAACAGCGTGGGGGTCAAAGGACGGGTCCCACAGTCCCCCCACGTTGGGCACACACAGGGATAGATTAAACAGCGATTGAAAGAGAGTTATTGGAGACGTCTGATGTAATTAAAGTGTAATTGATGTACATCGTCAGATACGCACTCAGAGGGTAAAGGGAGTGAAGGGAGTGAATACTGGTACAAGCTGTGCATGGGGACTCGGCAGAAGTTTCTTACCCAGCCAGTCACGGCCACAGACCACAGTTCCAGCGGACTCCTGCAGACTCAAATGTAACTCCTCATGATCAATGGACACCTTAGACAGACTCCTGCAGACTCCACACTCTGCCTGCACACTCTGCCTCCACACTCCGCTCCATGGCCCGGAGTGGTATAAGTAATGTTCAAATGGAACTCCTCCTGACCAAAGGACACCGTAGGCAGACTCCACACTCTGCCTCCACACTCCGCGGCCGCTCCGCGGCCTGGAGTGGTATAAGTAATGTTCAAATGGAACTCCTCTTGATCAATGGACACCGAAGACAGACTCTGCAGACTCCACACTCTGCCTCCACACTCTGCGGCCCGCTCTGCGGCTCAGAGTGGTATAAGTAATGATCAAATGGAACTCCTCCTGATCAATGGGCACCGTAGACAGACAACTGCAGACTCCACACTCCGCGAAGGTATTTTGGACCCAGGCCCCAGCAAGCCTTGTGGACAATGCAGAGGGTTTTGAATTTAATCTTTTCATCCACTGGGAGCTAATGAAGGGATTTCAGAGCTGGAGAGATACAATGTGATGTCATGTTATGTGATATCAGGCTAAATCTATATGCTCTATCACCTAACAATATTCAAAAGTTATAAATGTAAGAGTAAAATCCTGACAAAAACTTGGAAAGGACATGGGCATGGTTATGACCCAGAGATTAATAGGGCAAAGAAATTGCTAAGAAGAGAACTCCGGGTTGTTAATTCCGTAAAGGTCTCGCCCGGCAGGTTAAAGTATGAAATAGCTAGATTGTAGGACAGATTTCGTAATTTGTTTCAAAGAAGAACTTGGGAGGGGAGACGTGGAAATTGGGTACAAATTGATTCTCACTTTGAGGAACAGTAAGGTGGGGGCTATGTGGAAGATGTTGATGGGGGCCATGTCTTCCCTCACACCCCAGATCTTAAATCCTATCTCTGAGGGGACTTGGCCTCTCTTCAGCAGTATTGGAGAGCGACCCCTTAGCTTGGGCTGAAGCACTGCACCGACTGTTTACTAAAGTTTACTAATCCCAGTCTTTAAGACAGGTGACCACATGAGTCTTGATAATTATAGGCTGTTGTCACTGTTTGACATAACTGGGAAGGTTTTTGCAACCTATGTACTTGAGCTTCTCCAAGCCTTGGTTGATATGGCTGAGATTTTGCACCCATGCCATACAGGCTTTAGGCCTGGTTCTAGCACGTTGCATAATCTTAGAGTTTTGGATAGGTTTATCTCTCAGACTTGTTCCACTGCTGGTCCTTCTATATATATTGCTTTTGTTCATTTTCTGATCAGCATTTGATCAGGTAGATCAGTATATTCTGTGGGGTAAATTGCGACAACTGGCATGTCCCAGTTGGCTCTTGGAGTTCATCAGGGCATTACACGAGGGCACCACTGCTCAGATTAGATTAAATGATCTGGAGATCTTGTCAGATGCCTATTAATAAGGGGACAGGGTGGTATGATGGCCCCTTACTCTTTAACATCTATATAGCTGATTTACTGTCCAGGTTGTTTGCAAGAGCTGGTTGTTTACCGAAGATTGGTAACATCAGGATCAGAGGCATGTTATATGCCGATGATCTAATCATTTTTGACCACATGGTGACTGGTTTTTAGGCGATACTGGGGCAACTGGCCACATATGCAAAAGAGTTTAAACTCTCACTTAACCTTGGTAAAACCAAGGGGATGCTGGTCCTCTTTAAGAATATGTGTAAAGTGAAATTGAGATCACCTTTGGGGACATTTGAGTATGTGTACAGTTACAGATACCTGTGAATGGCGATGTCTAGAACCAAAGGGTATGCTGACATTATAGATACAGGTTTTACATTATCAGGAGTGCTAATCCTCTCCAATCAATGGTTATGCCTGACTGTGCTATACAGGCTTGTGGCCCTAGCCATGAAATGGCTAAGTGGGGTGGAAGCCAGATTTTGGAGAGTGGTATTACAGCTGCCTTAGGCAACCCCGGTTGAATGTATCCACTTGGAATTGGGTCTTGTTTCCCTCAGAGCCCAATTGCTAATATGAAGGGGCTGTTGGATGCTAAAATCTAGAACATCCCCCTCCTGTCCTTTACTAGGTATATTGTGGTCCAGTTATATGTCTGTTTTTGAGGGAAGTAAGTATACCAGTCATGTAGGTTTATTCGACGAACCAGGTAAGAAGGTGGGATGGTTCCCGGATTACAAACGCTGTTCTTACTTTGAAACACTGCAAGGTGCCCTCAAGTGAAGAATCCAAAAACATGATTGGGTTAGAAATTATGACCACCTTAGTATCCTAAAATGCTATCTGTATGTGGCGGCAGCAGTTCATCAATATATGAAGCCTGAGAGTTATCTAAAACTATGCCTCAATCAGCGGGTCAGAGACTTCTATCTTTGGCTTCGCATTAATAAACTTCCGGTTCTGGATATCTGTGGGGCCCGGAGGGCGATTCCTCATGAGACCAGATTTTATAGGGTCTGCTATATTTCCTCCAACCTAGAAACACCTAGACACCTGACGGAATGCCCTTGCCTTGGCTCTTTGTATATGGTGACACTGGGCCATCTTGTCCACAAGCTAGACTACATTAAAAGCGACAAGTTCTGGATGCTTTGCCTTAATTCTACCTCAATAATTGCATTGTTGGCCCTTTATAGATTCTGGAGATCTGTGCTGACGATGCTGGAGTAAACTGACATAGACATGGAATATGACTGATATTTGTGACAGGATTCTATGGCAGATAAATGTATGCATTGAGGTTGTCACTCGAGACGTGGGACGATTTGAAAATTACTTGATTTTCCCTTCTTTTAATGTGACGTTTTATTATTTTAAGTGAAATATATGTTTTCTTTTTATGTTTTGATAAATGTTCTGTATTTATGAAATTGGAAAGCAACATAGGTGATAATTTGTGTTAAGTATCTGAATTGTTTAAAATTGTTATTATTGTAAAAGTTCAGTTTCTGAACTATTATACAATTATAATAGATAAAAACATTAAAAAATTATGAACTGGAGTAGTTCATTTTGAGTAACCACTTTACACTCACCAGCACTTGTGGTGCCACAAAGTCACGTTTTGTCAATCACCGACCATCCTGCCGTTACTGACGTGAATTGTAAGAAGCAAACCTGTCGATCTTTGATATTACACAGGAACAAGCGTGAGAAATATTTCTTGCAAAATCTTCTACTAGAGTAGAGCCTGTTCAGCAAAGCCGCTGTCTTTTTCACTTTCCTTCTCGCAACCGGCATATAAGCGCTGGGAAATTTCAAATAGCTCCTGATAACAAGGTGGGTGCTACTACAGCTGATGAATGCGACTGAGAAATGTTTAAATGCCGTCAAGGAGCTTAGGGCTGTTAGACTGATCGCTTTCCAAAATAGATGCAAACCCGACCTCTTCACTTCTATGGAGGGGGGCGCATGTGCGAAAATATGGCCAAGTTACTGCACAAAAGCACCAGAAAATTATGAGCGGAATGCCAGCCTAACCGATGCTATAAGTGCATACCATACGTTATACACTACTATGGAGAAGGACAGTAGTTCAGTGACAGATGAAGATTGGTATCACCTGATGATCACTTGGGTACCAGCCTGGTGGGGCAAGATCTGTAAGGTGTGTGTTGCTCTCCTCTCTGTGTTACTCATAATCCTCTGCATCCTTCAGATAGTTTATTTTTGAATTTTTTAAAGGGGTTGGGAAGAGAAAAACACAAAAACAAATGTTATCACTTAAACATAGTTCTTCTGGTGCCACTCCCCTCTCGATGCATGCTATTACGCAAACAGATACATAAACAGTGCACCTGCGTTGGCATCATGTATCCAGACAAGAGATGCAGAATGCTCTCTTCAAGGTTAGGGAACAGTGTGGGATCAAGTTGGTCCTCGGGTATGGATGGAGAGCCTCTGTTTATTCCTGAAGCCAATGTTTGATATCTCTGTTCATACAAATTGATAATCGGGCTGGCTCAGAGGGATGCAGCATCGAAGGCCGCACCAAGAAGTGCCAACCAATGGCATGACATTTTTTTTATCATTATCAGTATACATCCTGCCGCCAATCACACAGTGAGTTAATGATGTTCATGGTGATGATGGTATAGTTGATGGATTAAACTTGGGCGGTTCTGGAAATAGGGGACTAGCTAGTAATAATTTCCAATGGGGGTCTCATAAAGGGGTTTGAGGTACTGGCTAATATACGTAGCAACCATTACCTGATAAATCTAGGGATCAACTTAGTCCACAGAAAGGACAGGTTGAGCAGAGTATAATATGTGTATGTATCCCTGGACTCCTCGTGGTATAGACTAAAATGGACACTTTTTTCGCAACATAATAAGAAAGTACATACACATGTGATGTCATCAGTGATGTCATCAATGACATTTGTGATGTCATCTTTGATGTCCTGGGTGTTAGTCTTAGCAGTGCATGGTGGTGGCGCGTGTTATGGTTGCTTCGCTTACCATAACTGGCGAATTTCAAGGGTTTTTCGGTTTTACTTGGAACCATAACGTCCCTTTAACAAAGTTTTTTCACTGAATTTCATAGGTTTTTAGTAGCGCAACTTAACCATAACGTCCCTTTAACAAAGTTTTTTTCACTGAATTTCATAGGTTTTTAGTAGCGCAACTTAACCATAACGTCCCTTTAACAAAGTTTTTTCACTGAATTTCATAGTTTTTTAGTAGCAAAACTTAACAATAATGACTTTGACTTTATATACATGTCATATGGAACTGACTAGATCTCTTCTTATGAACGTGATGTCCGTGAACTTATTTAATGTTCGCGGACATGTTCGGAGAACAGTACCACTACCTAAAAACTGTGGGGGGGGGGGTGGGGTATGTTTGATTGTTATATCATAATATAGGAACATTTAACAAATTCAAAAAGCAGCACACAAACACATTATATATAGTAATACATAAGAAATGTAACCCATATATGTAACTAACTAACCATTCATTTAAATACAATATGTTCTGAAATGGAATATACCACAAGAACATAAATTGGCTTCCAACATAATTACCTCACAGATACAACAGAACTGAGAACAAGACCAGACCCACTGAATACATAGGACTTATCTTACCAGAAATAGTAAGTGTACTTCATTTTACTCATATATTTATAAACTTTCTGTATTAGATTAAAACATATATTATCTTTTTGTTTTTCTCACAGGAATGTCTAGTACTCTGGAATGGCTAGAGGACAATTTCCCACATGAAGAAATGTCACAAGATAGTGAAACTAATGGTAAACACTTTATAATATAAACCATTTAAATATTATTATTTTGTATACATTTAACATATATATATTTTTTTTGTACAGAGCATAAAAAAAATAGAAACTACCTCTGAAGAAGCTGTTATGGAAAACACGCTTGACAACATAAAAGAAAAAAATGATTTACTGTTGACCAATTTTAATAATTTGAAAATTTTGTTGAAGATCATTTTAAAACAAAAACGTCATACCATTGCCCCACATGTACTTGTCCCTCCTCACCATATCCCAGTCAATTATCCCCAAACCCTCTCCATAATCCAAAACGTTTTGATGAGATTTCCATCCCTTCTTCACCTAATACCAATCATGTTGAAACCCCAAATTCTCCTGTTTTTGTTTCTGTTTCTGCCTCACCTTCTCTGTCATAAATTATTAATATATGTTAAATAAAGTTTAATTTTTATATTGTATTGTGAATAGTTTCCGTTTTTTTTTTTAAAACAATAAAAGTGTCCGCGGACAGTGCGAGTGTTCTGAAATGTTCGTACATAAACAGAAATGGAGGTGTCCTGAAGAACACCACACCTGTTCGTACTGTTCGCTAGCAAGTTGAAACTGTTCTAAGAACACACGTGGTGTCCTGAAATGTTTGTAAAGAAACAAAAATTAAAGTGTTCTAAAGAACGCTATATCTGTCCGTAATGTTCGCTATCAACTTAAAACTGTCCTAAGAACACAATTGGTGTCCTGAAATGTTCGTAAATAAACAAAAATGATGTGTCCTGAACAACAGTACAACTGTTCGTAGTGTTCGCTAGCAACATGAAACTGTACTAAGAACACACGCGGTGTCCTGAATTGTTCGTAAACAAACTAAAATTAAAGTGTCCCAAAGAACACTATACCTGTTGGTAGTGTTCGCTACCCAATTGAAACTGTTCTAAGAACACAATTGGTGTCCTGAAATGTTCGTACATAAACTAAATTACACGTGTCCTGAAGAACACTATATCTGGCCTTACTGTTCGCTACCAGGTTTAAACTGTTCTAAGAACACACGCGGTGTCCTGAAATGTTCGTTTCACGTGTGACGCACTTTTAATTACTTCAGAACCCGAACAGTGTCCGTAGGACATCAATGCGCATGCGCTAACCAATCTCCGTGCACTTGGTGTCCTGCGGACAGGCGCTTCCTTCGCGGACTAGTTCGTAAACGGATCATATGACCGCGCCCACGCTCATCGTGTCCCCGAACAATTTAAAAGTACATTTTCAGTTAATCCATAATATTTTTCAATAAAATCTGACCATGCCACAAGTCCCACATAGCAATCTTGAGTTTCTAAATACCTTTTGAAACTTTCCAATCCTTTTTTTGTGTTCGATCTGTCCGCGCACAGTGTGCAAGTCCACGGACTGCGCACAAGCACCCCTATAAAAGACCACGCCCAAGAGCTTATTCCCATTGTGTTTCTGGCTATTCTTCAGAACACAGTGATTTTTGCTGCCACCTGCAGTCTACACCATCATCGAGATGGCATCCTTGGCTGCTGAACTGCCACTTGGTGCTGCACCTGCTTCAGCACCACCACCACCACCACCTCCCCAAGGGCCTGAAGAGGGGAACAGGACTGAGGATGCGGAGGAGGAAGAAGAGGATGATGAGAATGAGGCAGAGGAAATCCCTACTACCCGCACTAGGCGTGAGTCTTGGGTGTGGCGGTTATTTACCATTCATGGGAATGGTCCTAAGGCTCGTGCGAACCAT
Source organism: Ambystoma mexicanum (assembly GCF_040938575.1). Lineage (NCBI taxonomy): Eukaryota > Metazoa > Chordata > Amphibia > Caudata > Ambystomatidae > Ambystoma > Ambystoma mexicanum. Next base: position 82,605,593 of record NC_090935.1, on the reverse strand, counting down.
GTTACCTGCAATGAGTGCAAAATGATACTCAGTCGCGGGAAGCACGGTAACTACAGCTTTGGGACCACTACTATGAAGCGACACCTGAGGTCATTTCACTCTGGGGCTATTCGCAGGGTTGTACCTTGCGAAGAACGTAGCAGGTTGATTTCCTCTACTTCATCCTTTGTTTCTGATCCTGTCACCACAAGGACCACCTCTGTGGGACAGCGTCTTTCTCAAGCTGCCTCACAGGCCATACAGAATGCTGATGACCCTTACCTTTCGAGGGTCACAGTTGTATGTATGTACTGTGACACAGTACTCTGCAGGGGGGAGCGACTTCGGAGTGCTTTTGAGACTATCGTCTCAGAGCACGAGAAGACCTGCTCACTACCCAAATAAAACCCACTCTACATCTTCCTCTCTCAGCTCGCCCTTTCTTATCCCTGTGGTTGGTGTCCCCCCTTTACCTTCCTTTACCCTCCTCTCTTAGTGTGTCGTGTCTGAAAAACCAAAAAAAATACAAAATTACAAAAATCAAAAAAAAATAAGGCTCTTTTCAGAGCCGCCTTTCCCAGTTAAAAAATAGAATTGAAAATAAATGAAGCAGGGCTCTTGGTATTTTTTAGAAGTCCGCGGACAGTTCGCGAACATTAAAAAAATTGGATTGCTACTCCATCACAAGCATTGTAATTTTCTCTGGAAAGAAGTGGTGGCTCTGAAAAGAGCCTTTGGGTGGTGTTTGTAAGTCAAAAATTGTAAATGCTTAACATCTACTTCAAAATCGTTGTTGTAATTCCAAAAAAGGTTGCAATGCATTTTGTACATTTCTCAGAAAAATCTGATTGCCAGCATAAGTAAGATGGACTCCATCTCTGCGAAAAAGGTATGTACTACAAAACATAATATTTTCATTGTGAAAAGAAGACATGCCAAAAACTCTTAGAAAGCCACAAACAGCCTTATTAACATTGCGCCTTGCTTTTTCCATTTGTGGACCAAATGAAGAAGAACAAAGCCACATTTGTCTCTGCGCAATCCATGAAAATATCACTTGAGAATTAGGAAACATGTGCATAACCTTTCTAAGTCCTTCTTTCATAGCAAATTGCAAAAAAATTCCTGTCACATGTCCTAAACTGTTCCCTCCACAATGAATTACAATTATGTCTGGATGTTGCTCTGTCTCCAAAGTAGCACAGAGAGGTAGCAAGTCCAACCACTTCATTCCACGTACTCCATGCCAGTGTACTTCCACATGTGGGAATCCAAGATCTACAGCTACTCCAGAGCTTTCTGCATGCACCTTCAACCAATGTATCCACGAATCTCCTAAAATCCAAACAATCTGTTTTCTGAAACACACAGCCATAGCTATCTTTTGTTCTCTCAGCAAAAAGAGTATCTGAGAAAATCTCTCCTGGCACAACACACCCACCAAACTTTCCTGACCAAACCCTTTCAGTGCTTATTCTCATTTGCATGACTTCTGAACCCAAAAATCCCCGTATGTAACTCCCGATGTCCGCGAACTACCGCCATGTCCGCGGACATATCGTAACATGAACAGCCCTTCTACCATTTCCACTACACAATCTCTGCCATTCCCTCATTGGATGTACCTCAAAAATCACATGACCATGCACCAATCACATTCAAGACCTCTACATCTAACTGCATCATCATAGATCAGCACTGCAAATGTACTCTGAATCTCTCTGAGTACAAGTGTCATATCATTGGCAAGCAGCATCTACCAGAAATACTGTACAAGTCTTCAAGATTTCTACTTGCAGCTCCATGCATATCCATATGCATGAACACAATCATCAGGTATGCATATTTTCTGTATAGTAGATGAACACATTTTCAAACAGACTTTTACCTTGTAAAATCTGTAAAATGAATTTACTGTACTTTTTTCAATTTCCTAAAATCAACTATCACTTATAAACCTTTATACTTTTTACTTTCTTTATACACACACACTCAAATCATGTTAAACTAACATTTTTTAAATGAAAGATATAGACTACATATATTCAAACAAAATTGCATGCAAACACAATCTATGTTTAAACCTTTATAAAAATACTTATACAATTTCATATTTTTAGTTTTTATTTATTTATTTACTTAATTACTTTAAATTAGACATGACATTGAGGCGCTATTACCTAGAACAGTTTACTTACAGAAATAGTGATATTCACTAATATATTATAAATTTCACAAGACATAGTAAAGATATTTTTTTTTTGCTACAGATAGTCATTCAATACAATTTGTTCATTAAGAACATATCATATGTACTGAACTGATGCAATGTATCTTATGTAAATAAATTAGTTTAATGGTTTTACAGAAGGCACTGAGGATTTCAATTAAAAAAATCAATATCTAAATTAAAAACAGTGCTATATACAAACAAAGTTACTAATTTGAAGCTTTTACAATTGCAGTGAAGAATTCGAAGAAGAAAGAAAAACTAAGAAGGTACCTGTTAATTTTAAAAAAAAGTAAGCAAAATATCACCATAATATTTATATTATTAATCAAATATACTATATACATTAATACGAGCTATTTTGGTTTCTTAAAATAGAGATTTTGTACCATTTTGTCCAAAAATGTACATGTCTTAAACAGCGATTTACAGCCAGAACGGCTCACAAATTTCTATTTTTGGACACACAAATTAGCCAACTGAACCACTACAATTTTCATATTATAGAACAAACAACTGTTTTAATTGTATACATTAGATTTACTATTTGTACTTTTCCACACCACTAGCTTACTTTTTTTTGTCATCTGAACCCCAGTTTAGTAGCACATAAATTCAAGAATACCTATCCCTACTAGTTTTAGTTCCCAATGCACAATCACACACCATTACATACATCTTTATCATCTTACTCAAACACTCATGCACATAGCACACATACATTCCAGAACACCCCAACCCATATCTTCTTTATTTTTTTCAACAGACCCTAAAGAATGCCTACCAAAAGACAACTCCGTAGAAAGCAACGCAAAATGAGAGCAAATGAAAATAAAGGTGTCCAACATAAGGATCCATCTCTAGCAGAATTTGCAAAAAAAAGTTGAAACAAAACAGCTAATACAATCATTTAGTGAAACACAAGAAGTTTCAAGTACAGCAACTTTGCTTCCTCTATCAAAATGTAAAACAAACCAAAAACAATTAACAGAAAATCAGCTATCAGTACAGATAAAACTACTTCTTCAAATTTTGATATAGTGCAAAGTACCATACCAAGAAAAGTATTTTAGCCAAAATATACCGTCACAAAGTTCTTCAAAATCTTATAAAAACAGGAGAGAAATCAGGTTCAAAGCTTAAAACCTATCATAGGAAATTAATCTTAGAAGCATTGATGGACAGTGCAATTCTTCTCAAAAGAAATGTATTTATTTTACTGTTAAACAAAATGAAACCACTAACACAACTAATAACTAAATTACAAAAAAGACTTCTCAATAAGCGAAATGTCAACAGAAAGAACTTCTTAAGTATCTGCGGAGGTGAATGGAATCACACTACGAGCACAGAACCATATTTTAATGAAGAAGCGTACAAACAAAAGCAAACAAATACAATTGCCATAAATAGCAGTGGTCGAGGTTATGAAAAAGTGAATAATACCATAATGGAACAAGAAGTACTCCTTACAGAAATATGCCCTGAAAACTTAGAATTATCCCTCCATTCAACTGAATCAGAACGTCTAGTGTGCAAATGGCCATGCACGTCAATGTGTAACATTCCCAAACAATGTTTCAAATCTTTACACCAATTCCTCAATAAATATGTAAAAAGCAAAGACAAAATCAAAATTAAATTACTGCAAAATATAGATACCTGTCCAGTGCGCAAGTACACAGGACTACAAGGACATTCATTGGCCTGCATTACAGGACCTACTTGTAAAACCACTTTCCATGATATCAAAAGGATATCAACACATCATTCAACTATAAGAAATCTAGTCTATAAACTGTACTATGCTAAAAGTCCTACTTTAACACTAGCAAAGTTAAATAACATCCTTCTACATGGTACAGCAAAAGACCTACTTGAAGAAATTCACTATATCCAGAAAAAATATTTTGGAAGTGAAAGCCATTTACAGAATAAAATAGCTTTAAACCAATTAAGCAACAATTCTACACATGGCAACATTTTGCTAAACACATACAAAAAAGAAATACTAAAATTTAAAAGTACATCAGCTGAAGTACCAAACCATGTATGTGTATGTTGCCGTAGAATTTTTTATAAAAGTAACACAACAACTGTGGACCTATCATACAAAATAGAAGACAATGCAGATTCTAAATGGTTTGAATTATCTCTCTACCTTCTAGCAGAAAACAAATATGAAATAACTGAGCCCTTAATACTTTGCAGTTATTGCACTACAAAACTTGACAACAACCAAACTCCTTCACGTTCTATCACAAATAATTTGGAATTATACCCAGTACCAAAACCTCTACAACAACTTAATTTATATGAGAGCATCATAATTCAAACAGTACACCCATTTCAAGCAATAATACGCCTTCAACCAAAAACAGCAAAATTACCTCCCTCTGAATTGGTAAAAGGCTTTCGTGGAAACATAGTTTACTTACCATTAAATCTAAAAGAAAATGTGCATACTCTAGGAGTGCAACGTCCAATGCAGCAATCTTTAATTATATTAGTAAATGGAGTACCTACAAAAGACAAAAAAATATGGCAACAGCTGGTAGATTTATATAAAGTTAGACAAGCCTTCCAATATCTTAAAGAGAATAATGAATATTACAAAGAAATTAATATTGAAGAAAACTTGAAAGATACAACTGAAATAATTCAAGAAACACAAGAAGCTGGTCAATTTGAGCTACTAGATCCTGCTACAATATCAAATATTTTAGACCATTATAAAATTCATCCTTTGCACTGTAATGACACCGTACAAGATGTACTGGAAACTTACCAAATGCGTCAAACAAAAGGATTGCCAATCAGTATATGGCAAAAAAGTATAGAAGCACGTGCTTTTCCTCTACTCTTTCCTACTGGCAAAGGAGGAAGGTATGATGATAGACCTATTCAAATATCAGCTTCAGAATACCGCTCATTACGGATGTATTCTGAAGATCCCAGATTTAGACAAAATGTGGAATACATATTCTACCTACTCTTTGAAAGTGAACTAGCAACTTTATGTTACGGGGTTGCACACATATTAAAATCAGGATCACACTTTCAAAATATGACAGCTACACAATTATTAGAGAAAGTGCAACAAAAGGATGAGGTTTTACAATCAAATATTACAAATCTATTAGCAAATATGCGTGGTACTAAAGAGTACTGGTTTCGACGTCATGGAGATGTACGTTGTATGATCAGAAACCTTGGCCCACCCACTTGGTTTGTTACATTAAGTTGTGCAGAATATGCATGGGAAGATTTACATGATTTACTACGCATATCAAATAAAAACAAAACAAACATAGATATTCTAACACCTGGAGAACTTTGTTCTTTGGATCCTGTTAATGTTTCAAGATATTTTCACCATCGCTTCATTGCTATGCTACATTTTATTTGTAATAAAACTGTTCCTCCCCTTGGAGAAGTGCAACACTTCTTTTGGAGAAAAAAATACCAAGCCAGAGGAGCACCACATATCCACATTCTTTTATGGATTAAAGATGCTCCTAAATTTGGTCAAGACAGTGATGCCACTGTTTTACAGTTTATTGAAAAATATGTCACTTGTGAAATTCCATCAGAAGCCACAAATAGTGATCTTCGTGCACAAATTTTACAATTTCAAAGACACAAATGTGGAAAATATTCTCGTCGCAAATACAAAAACAAAGGCAAATACTACACCAAATGCCGATTTGGTTTCCCTAGACCAGTTACAAATACAGGTCAAGTAAACAACCTCATGTCTTCAGTTAGACATAGGGCCTCATTACGACCCTGGCGCAGTGGGTTTACGCCAGCGTTATTCGCGGCGGACCCGTCCGCCCTACTACGAGTTTCCGTAGCGCCATGGAGCGTTTTCCGCCTGGTTTTTCCGGGCGGAGAAATCCATGGCACTACGGGACCTTGTCGTTAATTACGCCACCGTATTTTGAGGTGGCGTAATTAACGCCTTCCCCACTCCCATTATACCCTATGGGGCAAAAATGCGAATGAGGAAGGGTAAAATGGGGAATGGGGATTTACCGCCCCGCCAAGGTCGGAATGGGGCGGAAAATCCGCCAACCCCCATGGCGCTATCGGCAGCTTTCCGCCGTGCTCCATGGTGCATTTTGCACCGCGATTTCCGCCAGGGTCGTAATGAGGGCCATAGTGTTAAAGGTAAGTCACCTAAAAATACATATTACATAAAAAGAAAAGAAGAAGAAAAATATATCAATGATTATAATGCAATCATTGTCCACTTATGGAATGCAAACATAGATGTGCAGTACATTGCAGACAATTCTACTGCAGTTGCAGGATATGTCACAGCATACTTAACTAAAGCAGAAAAGACAGAGCTCCAAGACCTCTGGAATGACCTGTCATCAGATAAAACAGTATCTCAGAAATTATACAGCTTGGGCATAAAAATGCTCACCCATAGAGAATGTGGATCTTATGAAGCAGCTGATCGTTTAACTGGTACTTCATTGTATGGTAAAACTGAAAATATAGTATGGCTAAGTCTTGGTCCAGCTAAATCTAGAAAAAGAGTTCTAAAATCATATGAAGATATAGAAACAATAGCCAAACATGATCCCAACAGCCAAGACATTTTAAAAAACAATTTATTGGACACATACTACCAAAACAGAAGTAATACTTTGGAAAACATGTGTCTATACCAAATAGCCCAAAACTACACATACAAAAATAATATGAAACCTGATGAAAAAATAGGTAAATATAGAGTGACAGACTGTGAAGGCAACTTAGTTAAACTCACTAAACCAAATTTAATTAATCATATCAAATTGTCATTGAAGACTCCTCAACATAAAGAAGTATATTACATGTCCCTGCTACAACTCTTCAAACCATGGAGAAAAGAAGAACAATTACTAGATAACTATGACTCATATGAGGATGCTTTCAAAGCAAATGAAAGCACTATAACTGATGTAAACTTTACACAGTACACAACAATGTTGCACAATGAACAGCAACATGAAGAAGAACTCCAAGCCCAACAAGATAAGGATACTCCTGACAGTAGTCAACCTTCTGTAACAGGAAGCCAAGAACCACTGGGAGAACCACTAATAACAAATGAGGCAGAATTAGCTATGATAGAAGTCGAAAACACCATGTGTCAGTATGAAGATAAGGAAGACTTAAGTATACTACAATCAAAACTAAACAATGAGCAAAGTAGCATTTTTCAAGAAGTAACAAAACAAATTGCACATGGTGTAAAACATGAAAATAAAGAATGTTCCTGTCATAATTATAAACCTATACTACTGTACGTCAGTGGTGAAGCTGGTTCTGGCAAAACATTCCTAATCCTAATCAAAATCATTAGTAAGTTCCTTGAACAATTGACAAACAACAAACTGTCAGCTGTTGTCACTGCCCCCACAGGTTTAGCTGCCCACAACATAGGTGGTGTTACATCACACCGATTACTACTATTACCAGTAGAACACCAGAACAAATTAGACTATTACAAACTTTCTGCAGAAGCTGCAATGGAATTACGCAGAGTATTGAAACAAATGAAAATGCTACTAATAGATGAAGTGAGCATGGTCTCCAACCTGATGTTAGCTTTGATTCACCTCAGATTACAAGAAGTACTCAAAACAGACTATGAAGAGCTCTTTGCAGGAAAACACATAATTGTTTTTGGAGATCTGCTTCAATTAACATCAGTAAAAGGTGAACCTATTTTAAAACATTAGGGCACAAACTCTGCCGTAAAACTGTTGGCAGTATTGGAAATGTCAACCTTTGGCAACATTTCCAATACAGAGAATTAACAGAAAACATGTGCCAATCTGCAGATCTAACTTATACCAACATTTTAAAAAGTTTGAGAGTTGGTATACTTTCTAAAGAAGCAGAAGCAACATTGAAAACCCGGCACATTAATGCACGTTATGGCGATAATGCATGTGCTACAGATGTTATGGAACAATTAGCAGACAAAAATGTCAATTGCATGGCCTTAATGCCAACTCTTGCAAGCTGTTTCAAATTCAATGAAATCATGCTTAGTAAAGAAATGCAACCAATAATGGAAATTAGTGCCACAGACAAACTAGATGTACATGGTATGACACTACCCATGTGTGACCAAGCCACAACAAGACTAAATAATTTAGAAAAATCAATCTCAAACACAGCAGGCTTAGAAAAGATGTTAAAATGATCCTTAAATTGTAGAGTAATGCTTAAACGTAACATTGACGTGGACCAAGGACTGGGTACAGTTGTTGGCTTTCAAACATACCAACGTGACAACAAAATTCAGTTTGTCAATATACTCTTTGACAAACTTTCAGAAGTAAAACGGATAGGACGCTCAACAGCTAGATTCCTTCTCTTCAAAGATATGTATGTACGCAGAGAACAATTTTCTCTAACTCTTGCATACGCAGTCACGATTCATAAATCACAAGGTCTTACCCTAGACAAAGCAATGATAGATATTGGTAACACAGTCTTTAAAGAAGGCATGAGCTACGTAGCACTATCATGCTTACGTACACTTGACGGTCTATTTCTAATCAACTTTGATGCAAGTAAAGTAAACACTGATATTCCTTGCATTTTAGAATATAATAGGCTTCGCTCACTATACACTCCCCATCTAAACACATATTCTGTTCCACAAAAACTAAAACATTGTAAAAGAAAACTAAATCAAACAGAAATGCAACAGGACGTCACTGCAAATCCTCCAAAGAGAGTAAAAGAAACTAATACTTCATCAAGTACCACAAACAAAAAAGAATCAATTAGAGAAAGTAAACCAGGTACTTCTTTAAAGAAGGAAAACAAACTCAAAAAAAAGCAGTTAGATACAGAACTACCTGGACCATTTAAATTCTCAAATATAGTTGGTCTAAGTTGCTATGCAAATGTAGCAATGAATATTCTATTTCAATTACCACCAATTGTTGACAACATTTACTTACACAGTACAGACCCATTGTGTTTGCAAATGTTAGTACTTCACAGAAATGCAGCAAACAATCCTGACAACACATATTGTGTTTTTGGAATAAGACGACAATTGGACTACTATGCTGGAATGGTTAAATTCACTATAAACTCACAGGAAGATCCACAAGAATTTCTAATGTACTTACTACAAGTACTGGAAAACAAAAACATACCTATAAATGAAATCTTTCAGATTTCATACATGTGGAAACATACATGCACTCTCTGCAACAATGTGACACAAGAAGAAATCCCCAATGAACGCTTCATATATATATCAATACCAAATTGTGAATCCATTCCATTTCAGCAACTTGTACAAAATGCAAACCATGGTAGATTATGCTCTACCTGTAATTCAGATAATCGCTCCATGTTAGTAATACAAACACATAGTAAATATGTAATACTAATGCTTCTACGTTACACTGCAGATGGTACCAAAAACAACTGCAAGCTGACTGGATTCACACATGGTGAAATATCACTTGGTAAGAAAACCTTCACAACAATAGGTATAATCTACCATGCAGGAGCCACAACCAATTCAGGGCACTACACTGCATATATGAAAAAGAAATATGGATGGTTTGAATGTAATGATAGTACCATTACTCTAAAGCAGAGATTACCAGCAAATCTTACAAACGCTTATTTGATGTTCTTAAAACCAAAATTTGATAAATAAACTGTATTTAAACCTTTATGTAAATTTGTGTTAAAAAAATATAAACTGTTAGAATACTCCAAAAGCTATCTAACTGCTCAAAGATTCTACAACAACTAATCAGATAAATGAATACCACTAAATTAGACCAAAGAATACACAGTTAGAATACGCCAATTGGTATCTAACTGTTCCAAAATTATAAATTTGTGTTAAAATAATATAAACTGTTAGAATACTCCAAAAGCTATCTAACAGCTCAAAGATTCTACAACAACTAATCAGATAAATGAATACCACTAAATTAGGTCAAAAAATACACAGTTAGAATACGCCAATTGGTATCTAACTGTCCCAAAATTTAACAATATCCAAATAGATAAATCAAAACCACTAAAATATATTAAAAAAATAGACAGTTAGAATACGCCAATTAGTATCTAACTGGTCCAAAATTTTATAATATCAAAACAAATGAAGAATCTGTTTCTGCTCCAAAAAAAATACAAAGCAAAGTATAAAGCATTAGCCAGAAACAAGTGAACACTTAAAACAAACAAACAAACAAATAAACTGTAGCATAACAGAAAAAGGTTTTTTTTTTAATCCAACATGGATTTTTTTTTCTCCCACGGACCCAATGATTTTAGCAACAAATACAGAAACTGAGCAAATTGCACAGTACTCTGATTTGTACTCTACTAAATATGAGGGTCGAAAAAAAATAAAAGTATATTGCTTATAGAATGTAATAAGTCATTACAAAATACTAATACTAACATGCTATTTTCTTTTATCACAGAAATGAAGAAGAAACACATGGACTCCCATTACTAGACCAAACAGTAAGTATACAATAATAAGGACAACCATAGCAGCATATCACATCCATAGTATCTAATACCTTTGTTCCTTATACATTTGTTTTTCACCCAAAGTTATAAGCAAATATGAACGTGATATGCTGCGGTGGTTGTTGCCAGGGCATAGAGTCTTGGGTGCATGGCCAAATGGCCATGCACCCAAGACTCTATGCCCTGGCAACAACCACCGCAGCATATCACATCCATAGAGTCAAACATTTCAACTATGATCTATGGGAAACTTTTAATGTCCGCGAACAATGTGAGTGTTCTTAGAACACTTTGAACTTGCCAGCAAACAATACAGACACCATTTTCAGGACACCCCCTACGAACATTTCAGAACAACGCGATAGTTCTTAGAACACATTCAACTTAACAACCAACAATACGGACAGCGTCCTAAGGACAACCCCTACGAACATTCCAGGACACCGGGAGTGTTCTTAGAAGCGTCTTCAGAACACCACCATCTTGTTTATTTGCGAACATTTCAGGACACCGCGAGTGTTCTTAGGACACATTCAACTTGACAAAGAACAATACGGACAGCGTCCTCAGGACACCACCTACGAACACTCCCCGGACACCGGGAGTGTTCTTGGAAGCGTCTTCAGAACACCAGCATCTTGTTTATTTGCGAACATTTCAGGACACCGGGAGTGTTCTTAGGACACATTCAACTTGACAAAGAACAATACGGACAGCGTCCTCATGACACCCCTACGAACACTCCCCGGACACCGCGAGTGTTCTTAGAAGCGTCTTCAGAACACCCCCATTTTGTTTATTTGCGAACATTTCAGTACACCGCGAGTGTTCTTAGGACACATTCAACTTGACAGAGAACAATACGGACAGCGTCCTCAGGACACCCCCTACGAACACTCCCCAGACACTGTGAGTGTTCTTAGAAGCGTCTTCAGAACACCACCATCTTGTTTATTTGCGAACATTTCAGTACACCGTGAGTGTTCTTAGGACACATTCACTTGACAGAGAACAATACGGACAGCGTCCTCAGGACACCCCCTACGAACACTCCCCGGACACCGCGAGTGTTCTTAGAAGCGTCTTCAGAACACCCCCATTTTGTTTATTTGCGAACATTTCAGGACACCACGAGTGCTCTTAGGACACATTCAACTTGACAGAGAACAATACGGACAGCGTCCTCAGGACACCCCCTACAAACACTCCCCGGACACCGGGAGTGTTCTTAGAAGCGTCATCAGAACACCACCATCTTGTTTATTTGCGAACATTTCAGGACACCGGGAGTGTTCTTAGGACACATTCAACTTGACAAAGAACAATACGGACAGCGTCCTCATGACACCCCTACGAACACTCCCCGGACACCGCGAGTGTTCTTAGAAGCGTCTTCAGAACACCCCCATTTTGTTTATTTGCGAACATTTCAGTACACCGTGAGTGTTCTTAGGACACATTCAACTTGACAGAGAACAATACGGACAGCGTCCTCAGGACACCCCCTACGAACACTCCCCGGACACCGCGAGTGTTCTTAGAAGCGTCTTCAGAACACCCCCATTTTGTTTATTTGCGAACATTTCAGGACACCGCAAGTGCTCTTAGGACACATTCAACTTGACAGAGAACAATAGGGACAGCGTCCTCAGGACACCCCCTACGAACACTCCTCGGACACCGCGAGTGTTCTTAGAAGCATCTTCAGAACACCCCCATTTTGTTTATTTGCAAACATTTCAGGACACCACGGGTGTTCTTAGAAGTGTCTTCAGAACACCACCATCTTGTTTATTTGCGAACATTTCAGGACACCGGGAGTGTTCTTAGGACACATTCAACTTGACAAAGAATAATACGGACAGCGTCCTCACGACACCCCCTACGAACATTCCCCGGACACCGCGAGTGTTCTTAGAAGCGTCTTCAGAACTCCCCCATTTTGTTTATTTGCGAACATTTCAGTACACCGCGAGTGTTCTTAGGACACATTCAACTTGACAGAGAACAATACGGACAGAGTCCTCAGGACACCCCCTACGAACACTCCCCGGACACCGTGAGTGTTCTTAGAAGCGTCTTCAGAACACCACCATCTTGTTTATTTGCGAACATTTCAGTACACCATGAGTGTTCTTAGGACACATTCAACTTGACAGAGAACAATACGGACAGCAACCTCAGGACACCCCCTACGAACACTCCCCGGACACCGCGAGTGTTCTTAGAAGCATCTTCAGAACACCCCCATTTTGTTTATTTGCGAACATTTCAGGACACCGCGAGTGTTCTTAGAACACATTCAACTTGACAGAGAACAATATGGACAGCGTCCTCAGGGCACCCCCTACGAACACTCCCCGGACACCGCAAGTGTTCTTAGAACAGTTTCACTTTGCTTGCGAATAAAACGGACACATATTGACTCCTTAGAACACCCCCTAGTCAGTTTATTTAGAACATTTCAGAACACCTGTGATGGCTGCAAACAAATCGAACACAAAAGAATGTCTAACACATAAAAAACACAACTTTCATCCTATCTCATACACTCCCACCCTCCCCAAACACTCCTACACACCAACACACTCTACAAAATACACATTTTGAACAAAGTTTCACCACGCTGTCCGGGGACGTCCGCGAATCCAAGATGGCGGGCGCTACCGAAAAATCTGACGCGCTTCACGCTCCACGCCGTCCAATCAGCGAACACTTTGCATGTCCGCGAACATCACGCAAGACGATTGGCCAATCAGGACACTTCCCGCGGAGCGAACAGGGAAGTGTATCCGCAAACCCAACACAGATATCACAAATTTTTTTTGACCTACTTTTTGGTCATTTTAAAAAAAAACTACTGGACGGATTTTCACCAAATTTGCAAATGCACGCTTTCGGGACCAAGCCGCAGCTCCTGGTCAAAATTTGGTGGAAATCCGTCCAGCGGTTTGGGCTGTAGGCGCGAGCAAAACATTTTTCCCATTCACTATATGGAGAGTGAGTATAATGTATACAAATATGAGCATATAGAGGGAAGGTAGAGTAATAAAAATAAAACTATGAGAAAGTGCTGATAACCATAATGATTATCTTCATGCACAGAAAGGATTGCTCTCTTTGAAGCCTGTATCTTCCGCTATGTATATGTTTCATATGATGTGAATGGACCCTAACTCTACAAATATAGTACCTTTTCAATTTTTACTTCCTGACTGTTACTGAAGAAAACTATGTGGCTTCGATATGTCAGTAAAGGATAAAAAGGGAGAGCCAGCCATTTGATGTCATCAGTGATGTCATCAATGACATTTATGATGTCATCTTTGATGTCCTGGGTGTTAGTGTTAGCAGTGCACGGTGGCACGAGTTATGGTTGCTTATGTTACCATAACTGCCGAATTTCAGGGGTTTTTCGGTTTTACTTTGAGCCATAATTTCCCTTTAACAAAGTTTTTTCACTGAATTTCATAGGTTTTTAGTAGCGCAACTTAACCATAACGTCCCTTTAACAAAGTTTTTTCACTGAATTTCATAGGTTTTTAGTGCACAACTTAACCATAATATCCCTGACTTCATATACATGTAACATAGAACATACTAACCCCCTCGTAGTGATGTTCATGTCCGCGGACTACCGCCATGTCCGCGGACACATCGAAAATCTGAGCGTGGTGAATGTAAATTTAAATAGTGTGCCCCATTTCCCCTTTGAAGTTGGCTCTGAAAAGAGCCGTTTTTTTTTTTTTACAGATGCTTGACAGACACCTGTTATTTTGTATTTTTTTTCTTGTTTTTTTTTCTTACTTTACTTCTAAAATCTTCACATAACCTTCTCCAAAGCAACCCTTACATTCCAAAATAGAAAGGCATTTCCCGTAAAAGATAAAGAAATGCCATCTTCTTTAAAATTAACAGCATTACTGGCATCAATATTCTCATTGTTACAGAAGAACATACCAGCTCTAAGCATGAAGGCACACATGCCTCGGTTGATGACACACCTAGCAATATTTTGCTGAGGACAAAAAACTTAACTATTGTCCCATATTGCCCTAGGTAGTAATCCAGAAAAAATTACTTTTGCATTTCTAGGATCTTCATTACTGCTTGAACCAAGCGTTCCAAATCAGCCAACAAAGTAGGGGCACTGACGTTGCCCAAATGGAAAGCACCATAGTGCAAAACTACCACATGCGGACTGTTCATCGTGGCCATATCCTCACAAACTTGTACAATTCCCTGTACATTGCAATCAGGCACACTGCTCCACACCACCTCCACTCCTTTCACATCAAAGTTCTTTGCAACATGCCTGCATTCAGTGTACTGCTGTAAACCATGCACAAACATATCTCCGAGCACCAACACCCTGACTTTCTCCACTTCTGCCATCTTCACCACACACAGTCTCGTTCAACACAAATCCACAACCTCGACATCTGATTGGCTGATCCGTACAGTCTTCTTTCCATGTTGGATTTCCTGGAAAAACCCGGATGTAGCATGCCCTGTCCACGAACAGCCGTGTTGTCCGCGGACGGCGTCCACTTTACTCTCTGTGCCATTCCCTCATTGCATACAGCTAAGCAATCACACAATACGAATAACGTCCTCAGAACAACCCCATTTTGTGAATTTTTGAACATTTCAGGACAATTATTATTTCATTATTCAACATATTAACATTACACATATTATACTTTCATCTTGTACTCTGCACACAATGCTATGTTTCTCCATTAGTAGCTCAGTCTACTAGATAGAATCCCATAATACAATGCTATTTATATCAATGCATCGTTCAAAGCACTAATAACGGTATGATATTTATTGCAATATCCTTGACACTTTTTTCGCAACATTATAATAAAAATACCTAGTATACAAATTCCATGAAAAGTACATACACACGTGATGTCATCAGTGATTTCATCAATGACATTTGCAATGTCATCTTTAATGTCCTGGGTGTTCGTTTTAGCAGTGCACGGTGGTGGCGCCAGTTATTTTTCAAAGCTTACCATAACTTGCGATTTTCAGGGGTCTTTCGGCTGTACTTAGAACCATAACGTCCTTTAAACAAACTTTTTTTAATATCACGCAAACAATATACAAACATGGCGTGCAAAAACCAACTTCTACAGATGGCTTTACACAGAATGTTGCAAAGTAAGAATTTATGCTCGTTGACAGTGAAGGTCAGCTGCTTCCATTTTTTTCTCGAGCCCCGGAGACGCTCACGAAGCAGACTATAAGGTTGTATTGTGTTTTGACCTTGACAGACAGAGATTGTGATGAAAGACTTCTCTTGAAGGAGTGTTGCTAAAACGTAAGAGAAGATAAAGATGAAATTTCTGAAACGAAACCACTTTTATATATTATATCACTATGCGAAAGATCGTTGACACACGCGGAGTCGTATTTTGGGACTGCACGACTCGTAGACAATGGAAATTGCAATTGTACTGTAAGTTACCCTTTAGATGACTTTATACCAAATATAATTACAATAACGTAGCATTAAAGACCGCTCAAGTTGAACTTGTTCGTTGAAAGTGGCATAATGTTTTCTACCGCGCACTATCGCCGCCGAATTGATCCCCTGTCGTTTAGAGGGCTCTGAAAAAGGCAGACGACACAGGGTGGGTTAATAGAAATAATTTAACAGGTCTATAGGCGGTCAAGCGCTCTACTCGCTGTGCCACTTCACTGTAGCCTGTCAAGTGGCACAGCGAGTACAGCGCTTGCTTTGACATCCGTGCACAGCTTGCTAACGCAATTTTGAATCCCGACAAGGCCAAACTCAGCCTTTCATCCTTCCGTGGTCGATAAATGAGCACCACACACTGTGGTTAATAATAAGCACAGCTTAGATACCTCACGGTTCTTAGCGCTATATGAATGGGAAAATATTATTATTTTATTATTAACATACTCTGTTGCACTATCTTGCACGCCCTAATAAATAAAATGATGATTTTTAATGAAGATCGGCTGGGGATACTAATTTATGTTTTTTAAAACAGGTATGTGGCTCCATTTTGCCTCTGTCACGATTTACAGACTCCAGCGGATGGGGTCTTCAACTGCCAGGTGCAGGTCCAAATATGCAACTTCATGACCCTCACCATTTTATGGGACAATCGCCAAGGACCAATATGCCCTTAAGCAGTACTAGCGGCTACAAACAACATACCAACCAATAGAGTGGTCTAATGGCTCGGTGTTGGAGCAACCTTCCGATTATCAGAGCAACCATTTAATGCTTTCATCATAAACCAGCAGCCTATCTACCGCAAATGAACAACGCGTGGCTCCAAATAAACAGAGACAATAGCAAATCGCTGAATATTCACTAAACATTTCATGTGAAATAAATGTACTTTACCAAATGTACAATCCTGCTGTTTACTTTTAAACCACAGTTTCATATTCCGAATTGTGGCGCACTGAGTTGTAAGCTGATCTAACACTCTCTGTACCGCAAAGGAACATCGCGTGTCTCAACATGAACATTTGCAGATCGACAACAAAGAAAAATGCAAATTGCTGAATATTCTCTAAACATTTGATGTCAAATAAATGTACTTTACAACATTTACAATCTTGCTGTTTGCTTTTAAATCACAGTTTCATATTCCGAATTGTGGCGCGCTGTGTTGTGACATAATTGTGTTCCGGGTTCTGTGTAAAGTCGCGTAGTACTGGAGACGTTTCATTACGCACCCTGTAACGTCACGGAGATAGGCGGGGAATATGAATGCTTTGATAATATCAGGCTTAGGGGCGGGAGATATGATTTAGTGTCGCAAAAGCAAGTCAGCCAGGTCAATAGCGCCAGTCATAGGATTATCACATAATGTCGGCACACACCAGCCGGATTTATCGTTTCTTTAGTGGACAAAAAGTCGGTTGACGCCCCTAGGAAATTGTACTATTAGCGGACAAAAGGAGTGCTCTTAAAACACTTTCACCCTGACAACGAACAATACAAACAACGTTCTCAGAACACCCCCATTTTGTGTAATTGCAACCATTTCGGGACACTGCGAGTGTTCTTAGAACACATTCAACTAGACAGATTACAATATGGACAGCGTCCTGAGGACACCCCCAGTTTGTGTATTTACGAACAATTAAGTACACCGCAAGTGTTCATAGCTCATTTTTACCTTAATGCGAACAAAAATGACACATACTCCGTCCTCTAAACACCCCACCATTTAGTTTATTTACAAAATGTCAGAACAGCCGTGTTCTCCGTGGACAAATCGAACGCAACAAAAACGTCTAGCACATAAAAAAACAAAACATTGAACCTATCTCATACTCCCCCACCCTCCCCAAACACTCTTACACACCAACACACGGCACTAAATACAATTTTTTTATCCACGTTTCACTGCGCTGTACGCGGTCGACTGCGAATACAAGATGGCGGGTGCCACAGAAAATCTGACGCGCTCCACGCCCCTCGCCGTCCAATCAGCGAACACGTTGCATGTCCGTGGACATGACGCAAGGCCATGGGCCAATCGGGGTGCTGTCCGCGGAGCGAACAGGGAAGTCCGTCCGCGAAGCGAAAACAGATATCACTAATTTTTTTGCCTTACATTTTGGTCATTTTTTAAAAAACTACTGGACAGATTTACACCAAATTTACAAAAGCACGCTTTTGGGACCAGGCCGCCGCTCCTGCCGCAAATTTGGTGTAAATCCGTCCAGCGGTTCGGGCTGTAGCCGTGCGCAAAGTTTTTTCCCATTCAGTCTATGGGAAAAAAAAAAGTTTTGGGACCCCCCCTATAACTTTTTCCCCCTAGACGAATCCTCACCAAACTTTGCAAATAAATTTAGAGTGACCCAACTACTTTTTTTGCAAAGTTTGGTGAGGATCCGTCCAGGGATAGTGAAGTTATAAGCCACCCAAAAAGTGCTCTTCCTATGGAAACAGCAACTTAACCATAACTACATGGCCACTACCGTGGCCATGTAATTCATGCAAAAATTGTACATCTTGCCATGTGTAAATTCTGTAACCTGTGTATACGTAACTATGTAAGCCTTGCATTTCATTGTCGTTGCGCTCTTTTACTTACGAGTCTGGTGCGCTTAACAAATGAATAAACAAACAAACAAACAAACAACATCAAACTCTAGGCACTGAGATGTTCATATGCCATGTATTGCCTTCAAATGGCAGGCACACAGACGATAATATACCAATCGTCCACTCACAGTATCACATGCTATGTATTCCCATGACATGTTAGTTACTGAGATGATCATATGCCATGTATTTTCATCAAATGACAGATACACAGATGATCATATGCCATTTATTTCCAATGCTCAAATTATTTGCTAAGTCGTACACCAACAACTCATGTTGGTGTGGTATTTGGATTTATAGAGCACATCATAAGAGTATGATATTTGGATTAGTAGAGCACATCATAAGAGTATGATATTTGGATTTATAGAGCACATCATAAGAGTATGATATTTGGATTAGTAGAGCACATCATAAGAGTATGATATTTGGATTTATAGAGCACATCATAAGAGTATGATATTTGGATTAGTAGAGCACATCATAAGAGTATGATATTTGGATTAGTAGAGCACATCATAAGAGTATGATATTTGGATTTATAGAGCACATCATAAGAGTATGATATTTGGATTTATAGAGCACATCATAAGAGTATGATATTTGGATTTATAGAGCACATCATAAGAGTATGATATTTGGATTAGTAGAGCACATCATAAGAGTATGATATTTGGATTTATAGAGCACATCATAAGAGTATGATATTTGGATTAGTAGAGCACATCATAAGAGTATGATATTTGGATTAGTACAGCACATCATAAGAGTATGATATTTGGATTAGTAGAGCACATCATAAGAGTATGATATTTGGATTTATAGAGCACATCATAAGAGTATGATATTTGGATTTATAGAGCACATCATAAGAGTATGATATTTGGATTTGTAGAGCACACCATTCAGAGGTGGTATGTTTCGGCCACGAGCAAAACATGTATGTCTAAAATGACACCAAGATGGCAGTAGCTGAAACCAAATAGTGGGGACCAGGGAGTGGGGATGTTGCTATTTTGAGGCTGCACAAAAGATGATCTGTAGGTTTTTTTTATAAGGCCTAGAAACATTGCATTCCAAATTATTGCCACGTGGCTTTGCCACCCTCTGACTGTTCTGGATTTTGGGATGAAAGTTATGCCCTGGGAAGCAGATCCCAGCTTTTTGGATGGCATACACTGCTTAAACCTATTCTTCAAAATGAGAGGTTCTTGATGACGCGTTGCCTGATGGACTGTGCACAGGGCCATTATTTTAATTCTTTAGTCATTGTCAGCCAATGCAAGGTGCCTCAGATCCAGGAAAGTCTGGAAATCTAGACTGTAAATAGTCTCAAGGAACCACTAGTATATTATATTGAGTACATAGCTCAATATAATACATAGCTCAGCTTGACAAATCATCCTTCATCTGACCTCCTACAAACAGGAGACAGTGCTGCATTCATACCCACATCCTATGCAAAGTATTGCCATGAAATACCAGGTCACAGTATTATTTACCCCGCATTGTTGTCAAACATAGACACACCTTTCGTGTTTCACTTATTTTCATCAAATGTCTAGGCACTCAAATCAAGTCAGATATTTCTACGAATTACTCAAATATACACATCATTGCCAGGGTTTAAGATCGTTCCTTGGGTCTGCAATGAAATTCTATTCTCAGAAAGTACATATTCCAAATTCCAAATAGTCATTTGCTGCTACAAAATACCTACTTGCATATCTCAGTAGCATTCAATTTCCTGTCACTCACCACGTTTGACAGAATAGCATGAAATATACAGGTGATCTCCCCTCTTACTCCTTTTAAAGTTATATCTATCAAATAGCCAGGCCCTCACCACTGTCAGAAATTGCTATGTAATGGCCAGGAAATGGCCACATAATTAGGTACTGATCCGATTTTTATATATTGGTATCAACTGCTAAAGAACAAACTATATTTTCAGCTATTACCATCACATTCAGAAGTACACTGTCTGTTTGATGAGAGAGACATCATATATTTGTATTGAAGATTTTCCAAAGTGATCCCTCACTACAAAGATACCAGGTTCTATATAATAGTGTTATGTCATATCCTGTTATTAGGATTTATGCCATGAACTGCTGCCGGTTGCATAGTCGCCAGGCACCCTGGTGAATCTGAAGAGAGTGGGTGCATTTGGTTTGTTGTGTGTAGAGGGAAAATGAAAGATAGATGTTGTGTTTATGTATGCCAATGAGAAGTACCCTTTGCTCTGGGTCCATGTGAGTTTATTAGGTGTTTGGGGTCAAGAATTTCAAGAAAATCAATTATACTGTAGGTTGTTCATCCAAATTGCACTCTATAGTAAGCTGTACTGAGAATGAGCATGTGCGGCTGGCTGACATACCACGGATCAGACATGAATGCTAGGCGATAGTTGGCATTCTGCAGCATACTGGGAACTTCTGTGCGATCTCTCCGCCTGTAGCCTCAAACTGGCATGGTGCAGTGTTTTGTGGTGCAAATATCTCAGAAATGATGGGTCCTAAGGCCTTGAAACATGGTTTTCAAGGTCCGGAGGTGTTCTCCTTGCATTGAGATACTTAAAATGAGCTTTGTCTGGGCCTTCTACGATAACATTGATGTTTTGCCGATTTCAGGCAACCGTCTCATGCGGGAACAGGCTGAACTCCAGTGAAAAGGGTGGCGTGTCCAAGTGTCATGTAGCCGATATATGTCCTAAGGGTCCTAACAGGTGACTATACACAATCTGGTGCAAATTGGTGCAACAGTGTGGAATTAGGCAAATAACAATGGGAGTCCCTCTGCCAGACATTAGTCTTGCTTATGAGAGCCTTACCCAGAGTCTTTAGCTCACTATCTTTCACAAAGGAGAAATATCCAAACATAAGGATTGCATGGGTTTTACACTTCCCCAATTATCTGTGGATAGAATGGATTCTCTGCGCTATATTCAATTGTGCAAACATCAATTTACTGAGTCCCTTCAACCGCAATTTTAAATTATACTCATGCCACTAATGATGTTTCATGTAGACATCAAATCATTGGCCTCTAGCATCTCATACACCTGCAAGCTCATCAGAGCAGGCAGACCCTTCCTCTCTAATGACAGTTGCATGACCCTAGCTAGGGCATTAATACTCTCCAGGCTAGATTACTGTAATGCTCTATACAGTGGCGCTAATAAGGCCATTATCCAGAGGCTACAAACACTCAAAACAATGCGTTAAGAACCGCTCTAGGTCTAAACAAGAGAGAACATATCTCTGCCACTAGACGCCAACACAACTGGCTCTCTGCTTATAACAAAATTCTTCTAAAAGTAGCCTCCCTCACCCACAAAGCACTAAACAACGCAGCCCTGAGCTATCTTTCAGACAAAATTCATAGAAAAATGTCCACCAGACCCACTAGAGCCAACAATACTTACTGCCTTATTGTTCATAGATACCGGCTCACTAAGATGGGTGGCAATAGCTTCCCTATGAAAGCTGCTAACCTATGGAACTCCCTGCCACATCAGCTCAGAGCTGACCAACCTTACCTACTATTCAGAAGCAGGTACACTAACATCCTCAACTCTCCCGTTCTTTAAATATGACATCTACTAGACTGACTTAGGACTCGTGACTGATTATTGACTACGGTTTCTATTTATCCTATCCCCTCACCTTGACCAATTGCTCCACTTGTATATTTGTGCATTTGCTTCTCTGTCATTTCTTGTATTATTTAGGCCGAATTGTATTATATGTACAACAGTGCGCACCCATGTATATGCTCCACGGTAAATTATTATAATTATATTTCCTGCGTTGTACTATCTCTGAACCATGTAAGTCTTGAATTTCACTTTGGCTGTACCCTGCTACCTTCAGGTTGGGTGTGCATTACAAATAAATAAACAAACAAACAAACAAACATTGTGGTCTACGTGATTCTATATGGCATGAGCCACAGATTCTATATGAAATGAGGCTTAATTTTAGAAAAAAAACTATCTGCATTTAAGTTTGGACAAAATGCTGTGAGTTTTAAACTACGCTTCTCAATACAAAGCACTTGGTCGCTGTAAATTAGCTTCCCCTAGGATCCCAGCTCTCTATTTATATATCCCCTAGGATCCCAGCTATCGATTAATACATCCCCTAGGATCTGGGCTCTCTATTCATACATCCCCTAGGATCCCAGCTCTCTATTCATACATCCCCTAGGATCCTAGCTCTCTATTCATACATCCCCTAGGAGTCCAGCTATCGATTAATACATCCCCTAGGATCCCAGTTCTCTATGCATACATTCCCTAGAATCCCAGCTCTCTATTCATACATCCCCTAGGATCCCAGGTCTCTATTCATATATCCCCTAGGATCCCAGCTATTGATTAATAAATACCCTTGGATCCCGGCTCTCTATGCATACATACCCTAGGATCCCAGCACTCTATTCATACATCCCCTAGGATCCCAGCTCTCTATTCATACATCCCCTTGGATCCCAGCTATTGATTCATGCATCCCCTAGGATCCCAGCTCTCTATTCATACATCCCCTATGATCCTAGCTCTCTATTTATACATCCCCTAGGATCCCAGTTATCGATTAATACATCCCCTAGGATCCCAGTTCTCTATGCATACATCCCCTAGAATCTCAGCTCTCTATTCATACACCCCCTAGGATCCCAGTTATCGATTCATATATCCCCGAAGATCCCAGCTCTCTATTTATACATCCCCTAGGATCCCAGCTCTCTATTCATACATCCCCTATGATCCCAGGTCTCTATTCATACATCCCCTAGGATCAGAGTTATCAAGTCATATATCTCCTAGGACCCCATCTCTCTATTCATACATCCCCTAGGATCCCAACTCTCTATTCATACATCCCCTAGGATCCCAGCTATCAATTCATACATCCCCTTGGATCCCAGCTCTCTATTCATACATCCCCTAGGATCCCAGCTCTCTATTCATACATCCCCTTGGATCCCATCTATCGATTCATACATTCCCTAGGATCCCAGCTCTCTATTCATACATCCCCTAGGATTCCAGCTATCGATTAATACATTCCCTAGTACCCATCTCTCTATTCATACATCCCCTAGGATCCCAGCTCTCTATTCATACATCCCCTAGGATCCCAGCTATCGATTAATACACCCCCTATGATCCCAGTTCTCTATGAATAGATCCCCTAGGATCCCAGCTCTCTATTCATACATCCCCTAGGATCCTAGCTATCGATTCATATATCCCCTAGGATCCCAGCTCTCTATTCATATATCCCCTAGGATCCCAGTCTCTATGCATACATCCCCTAGGATCCCAGCTCTCTATTCATACATCCCCTAGGATCCCAGCTATCGATTCATATATCCCCTAGGATCCCAGCTCTCTATTCATACATCACCTAGGATCCCAGCTCTCTATTCATACATCCCCTAGGATCCATGCTCTCTAATTATAGCTCTCTATTCCACTCCCTCTGACCCCAACCACCCCAAACCATCACAGGCTGCTTTCAGTAGAAGCAGCTTCCACTCCCTCTGACCCCAACCACCCCAAACCATCACAGGCTGCTTTCGGGAGAAGGAGCTCGCAGAGGGTTCGGCCCCCAAACCACGAGGCAGCCACCTCCTGGACAGCAACATGGGAAGCTGCAGGTAAGCCTACTTGGGCAGACCTGTGTCTAAAATTGCTACAAAGAATCTTTATTTTCTGTGCAAACTCACTACTACTGCATTTTCTGATTGCCACTTTGGGCCCACATCTTAGTGAGTGCCTGCATCCACCTTTTGGGCACTGTGCACCTTGTATTTATGGCCCGCAAGATGGCCACCTACATTTAGCACCTGAGTGCTTCTGCTGAACTGAATGCCTGGGGCCTGTGATAGGCTAAGCCCAGGATATCAGGGCCAATCAGGCGTGTCAGCAGGCAAAGCCTGCCCCCTTCCAAAGGCTTCTGTCCGTTCCTGTCAGTGCCTGGCTATGCTCTGGCCCACTTATCAGAATCCTCAGTAAAATGTCCCGCAACGGTGTATTTCCATTCATCGACCCTCCTGACTGTGTCTCCCATAACTGTGTCTCATTTGAGTACAACTACCTAATGACTGCCTCTGCGCCATGAACTGACTCCAACTCTGCATTCTGCCTTCACTCACTGTATTCCATTCACACTGATACCAATTACTGCATTGCTGTGCTGCACTTCCCATGCCCATGCGAAGACTGTGTCTGTTTGCCTGAAAATAGTTTTGAGCATGTGCCCCCTTCCGGCATTGAAAGTAGCCGCTTGTGTGAAAATCGTTTTTAGCCTGTGCCCCCTTCCTGCATTGAAAGTAGCTGTTTGTTTGAAAATCGTTTTTAGCCTGTGCCCCTTTCCTGCATTGAAAGTACCTGCTTGTGTGAAAAAAGTTTTTAGCTCAGGGGCAATGTGCGCGCCTTGAAAGCAAGACGACATGGTGCAACCCAAGTTCAATCCCCGGTTCAGCGCTTAGAAACCTCTGGGTATTAAGCGCTTTATAAATAAACTATCATATCATCATACCACCAATCTGCATTGAAAGTAGCTGGTTGCTGTGCATTGTCCACAAGGCTTTCTGGGGCCTAGGACCTACCTATCTGCAACAATGCCAACCTAAATACTGTCCTTCCCGAGGCTTTCGCTCATCTACCTCCAACCTTCTGTGTGTGAGCTGGTTCTCCAAGCAGAGATTTGGAGAGACATCTTTATCCTCTTCAGGGACCTCCCTCTGGCATAGCCTCCCTGCCACCCTCCGTCTTGAGCCTGATCTCCTTAAGTTCTGGAAACTTCTTAAGACATTCCTCTTCTCCTCCTCCTCCTCCTTCTCCCTCTACCCTGCTAACCTCTCTCTCCACTCTATCCCTCTCTCCCTGCTTTTTTCACACAGTTTGCTGATTGGTTGACAGTTGTACCTCAGACTTTCACAGGTCCTTGGCACCCTCGGCAGTCCTCACACACTGCTTCCAGGCCTGCACTTGCCTTGTCACTACTGCACTTGGTCAATGCCCCTCTTTGCCTACAAATTGCCGGTGAGTGTGCTTGGCCACTGTGAGCCCCTGAGACCTGTTTTCTCTCAGCTGCAAGGCCCCCAGGTCCCCTCATTTCGTGCCTGTATCCCCGTTCCCACCCCGCTCCCTCTTCCTGATTTCTCTCCCTCCCGCCTCCCGACCCGCCCATCCAGCTTTTGATTGGTCCACTGGGACCGTGTGTAAAGACCTAGTAGCGTCGTAGCTGCACTGTGCCCCTCTTTGCCTACGAATTTCCGGTGAGTGTGCTCTGCCACTGTGAGCCCCTGCGACCCGTTTTCTGCCAGCTGCAAGGCCCCCAGGCCTCCTCATTTTGTGCCTGCATCCCCATTCCCACCCCGCTCCCTCTTCCTGATTTCTCTCTCTCCGCCTCCCGACCTGCCCATCCAGCTTTTGATTGGTCCACTGGGACCGTGTGTAAAGACCTAGCAGCGTCGTAGCTGCACTGTGCCCCTGTTTGCCTATGAATTACCGGTGAGTGTGCCTGGCCACTGTGAGCCCCTGCGACCTGTTTTCTGCCAGCTGCAAGGCCTCCAGGCTCCCTTATTTCGTGCCTGCATCCCCGTTCCCACCCCTCTCCCTCTTCATGATTTCTCTCCCTCCCGCCTCCTGACCCGCCCATCCAACTTTTGATTGGTCAACTGGGACCGTGTGTAAAGACCTAGCAGCGTCGTAGCTTCACTGTGCTCCTCTTTGCCTATGAATTGCCGGTGAGTGTGCTTGGCCACTGTGAGCCCCTGAGACCCGTTTTCTGCCAGCTGCAAGGCCCCCTCATTTCGTGCCTACATCCCCGATCCCACCCCGCTCCCTCTTCCTGATTTATCTCCCTCCCTGTTAGGGAGAATTCTCTGTAAAGGCTAATTTCCCAAACCTAGTGAGGCCCCCAGCAGCTTTGCAGGATTTTTGGGGTTTATTTTTTTTCTCCTGCTAAGAGTGAGACTCTTTTCCTCCCACTCTTAGACATGATTTGAGGTATTCCTTTGACTTTGTATGTGTTTTATGGGCTATGGGGTCCTTTACCCCATAGGGCTTCATGTGTTTTTGGTATGTGGGTTACACTGCACTCTCCGTGCCGTAACCCAGGGGTGTTGTAGCAACCCCCAAACATAGACTCCATACCCTGGGACTGACTACTGTCTCCCAGGGCATGTAAAGTCACCATTGGCTTTACTAGTCTTAAATTGTGAACAGAACCAGTACAAACCATCATATTGTGGACGTACTGGTCGGGGTAATTCGATTGCCCCGGGGTCTGTTGTTCGAGGGGGCACTGTCCAGTCCCCCCCGACTGAGTTTTGGCTGGTGGCAGTGGACACTACTTTTTATATTCGACCGCAAATATATTCCTATGGGATTTTCCCATTGTTCGAGGCTACCACTTTTTAATATAGCCTCGAACATACCGCTGGTTTATTAAATTAATATAAATTCACTGGTTGGTATTTTTTGCCGAAACTTGATTCCAAAATGGCGTTTGTGTTCGCTTCTGTGACTCCAACCCAAGTCGAGCCCTTTGTTCCACTTTTTGGCAGGCTTCTCCACAGAAGCCTCCAAAAGTGGTGCCACTCTGTCTGGGTACCACAGGAGGTATGGGAGGGGGTTTAGGCACCCTGGACTGAGTTGCCTCGGCAACTCAAGTTGCACTCTTGTGTGATTGGCCCAAGTGGTGAGCCGCCCGGCTCACCACTTAGCATGTTTGTGTGACAGCTAGGCTGAATGAATGGGGGGTTTCTGCATAAAAGCAGGGCTTTGGGGACTGGAACTTCAGAATTCGCCATAGGACCTAAAGAATCCGAGGAGGGAGAAGCCGAGCCGACCTGCAATGATGACACCACCGGTGGAGCCCTGCTGAACCGTCTACCCACTTTTCCCGACGACAGATATCTCCAGCCCGGAGAGCCTTCTTCCTTTGACTGGTGGGGATAACCAGTTTGCCCGTCTTTTCGCCTTCCTGGACCATCTCGTGGCCACCTTGCCGGTGCCAAGCACCCCGGCAACCAGAATACCACAGTTTACCACTACTGCGAAGAAAAGGGTGGTACCTTGTAACCGGGAAACTCCACGGCTGGTTTCTTCCCTGGCAGTGCAACGACCTTCAGCTTTCCTCCACGTCGAGAACTCCTCTTCCTCTGGACGAAAGACCGACTTGCACCCACTGCCAGGAACAACTGCCCCCGCTGGAGCGTTCTTCCCATTTTCAGGTACTGTGTCCCGCCTGGCTTCCCTTGCGACTGATCGTTCGGGGGGACAGTAAATCCTCAACTTTCTAACCTGGGTTAACCTGGGGCCTCTTAACTAACTTTTCCTGATTTGATCTCAATCTTTTATGAACTATCTACAAAGACTCTTTGGGCATAACCCCACTGTGTGATCCTGGACACATTTCGCTTGCTCTCTCCAAGAGTGGGCCTGGCATTTGAACTTCCTTGCTCTCCAGTAGACTTTGCCTAACCTGCCTCTCTGTGGTTCTCTGAAAAGTATTGAAATTTGTGTGCTTTCATAACTTTGCCTTTTCCCTCCCTTTTTCTATAACTTATTAGAGTGCCATCTTATGTTAAGCGCTCACCTCTGTCTGAAAATAAGTGGTGTTTCTCATTAAGACTTGTCTAATAAGTAATTAGGGTCATATATATATATATATATATATATATATATATATATATATATATATATATATATATATATATATATATATATGACCCTAATTACTTATTATATATATTATATATATATATATAATAGTGACTGTGTGTTGAATTTACTTACCTCTGTTTGTGCTAGTGTAATTTACAAGTGTGTCTTTAAATAAATAATGATATACTTTTACACCAAAGCTCTGGTCAGTGTTTGCTTGTGCTACTGTATCTCTGTACCTATTGTGTATACTCTATATACTACCTAACTCATCTTGAGAGAAGTCTGACTGCTCAGCCACAGGTAAATCTGGGTGGTACAGACTGCTACCAATTGGGTTTACTGCCAACCACCTGTAGTCCTAAATCTTTTGCAGTGGTCCCTAAGGGAACTGCACAGGTTTCGGCCTAACACTCCCGCCTCCCGACCCGCCCATCCAGCTTTTGATTGGTCCAGCCAGTGGACCCCCCTCCATTACCAATCCTCCCAGGGCAGCCCCTGCCCGGCAGCCCATCGGCTAAGGACCTGAGGCAAAGGACGACTCCTATATGGCTAAGGACCTGAGGCAAAGGACGACTCCTATATAGACGACTCCAGATGGTATCTGCAGGTCTCAGCAGGAGAAGCAAGAAGACAACAAGTAAGTGTGGCAAAGGCGGGGTCTGAAGCAACTACTTCACGCCATACCACCCTACCACAATAGCCTCTCTGTGAAAGTTGAATTTAGAAGTGTGCCCAATAACCTCTGTTTGAAAGTTGAATTTAGAAGTGTGCCCAATAACCTCTGTTTGAAAGTTGAATTTAGAAGTGTGCCCAATAGCCTATCTGTGAAAAGCTGATTTAGAAGTGTGCACAACAAGTGTGCCCAATAACCTCCTTTTGGAAGTTGAATTTAGAAGTGTGCCCAATAGCCTATAGCCTCTCTCTGGAAAGTTGAATTTAGAAGTGTGCCCAATAGCCTATAGCCTCTCTGTCGAAAGTTGAATTTAGAAGTGTCCCCAATAACCACCTTTTGAAAGTTGAATTTAGAAGTATGCCCAATAGCCTCTCTGTGGAAAGTTGAATTTAGAAGTGTGCCCAATAGCCTATAGCCTCTCTGTCGAAAGTTGAATTTAGAAGTGTGTCCAATATCCACCTTTTGAAAGTAGAATTTAGAAGTGTGCCCAATAGTCTCTCTGTGGAAAGTTGAATTTAGAAGAGTGCCCAATAGCCTATAGCCTCTCTGTGGAAAGTTGAATTTAGAAGTGTGCCCAATAGCCTATAGCCTCTCTGTGGAAAGAAGAATTTATAAATGTGCCTAATAACCACCTTTTGAAAGTTGAATTTAGAAGCATGCCCAATAACCACCTTTTGAAAGTTGAATTTAGAAGTGTGCCCAATAGCCTCTCTTTGGCAAGTTGATTTAGAAGTGTGCACAACTGCTGCTCCTTGAAAGTTGAATTTATTAGTGTGCCCAATAGCCTATAGCCTCTCTGTGGAAAGTTGAATTTAGAAGTCTGCCCAATAACCTCCTTCTGAAAGTTGATTTAGAAGTGTGCCCAATAGCCTATAGCCTCTCTGTGGAAAGTTGAATTTAGAAGTATGCCCAATAACCACCTTTTGAAAGTTGAATTTAGAAGTGTGCCCAATAACCACCTTTTGAAAGTTGATTTAGGAGTGTGCCCAATAACTTATAACCTCTCTGTGGAAAGTTGAATTTAGAAGTTTGCCCAATAACCTCCTTCTGAAAGTTGATTTAGGAGTGTGCCCAATAACTTATAACCTATCTGTGGAAAGTTGAATTTAGAAGTGTGCCCAATAACCTCCTTCTGAAAGTTGAATTTAGAAGTGTACCCAATAGCCCCTCTGTGGAAAGTTGAATTTAGAAGTGTGCACAATAGCCCTCTCTGTGGAAAGTTGATTTTAGAAGTTTGCCCAATAACCTCCTTCTGAAAGTTGATTTAGGAGTGTGCCCAATAACTTATAACCTATCTGTGGAAAGTTGAATTTAGAAGTGTACCCAATAGCCCCTCTGTGGAAAGTTGAATTTAGAAGTGTGCACAATAGCCCTCTCTGTGGAAAGTTGATTTTTGAAGTGTGCCCAATAACCACCTTTTGAAAGTTGAATTTAGAAGTGTGCCCAATAACCTCCTTCTGAAAGTTTATTTAGAAGTGTGCCCAATATCCTCTCTGTAGAAAGTTGATTTTAGAAGTCTGCCCAATAACCTCCTTCTGAAAGTTGATTTAGAAGTGTGCCCAATATCCTCTCTGTGGGAAGTTGATTTTAGAAGTGTGCCCAATAACCTCCTTCTGAAAGTTGATTTAGAAGTGTGCCCAATAGCCTCTCTGTGGAAAGTTGAATTAACCTCCTTCAGAAAGTTGATTTAGAAGTGTGCCCAATAGCCTCTCTGTGGAAGGTTGAATTTGGAAGTGTGCCCAATAGCCGCCATTTGAAAGTTGAATTTGGAAGTGTACCCAATAACCTCCTTTTGAAAGTTGAATTTGGAAGTGTACCCAATAACCTCCTTTTGAAAGTTGATTTAGGAGTGTGCCCAATAACTTATAACCTATCTGTGGAAAGTTGAATTTAGAAGTGTACCCAATAGCCCCTCTGTGGAAAGTTGAATTTAGAAGTGTGCACAATAGCCCTCTCTGTGGAAAGTTGATTTTTGAAGTGTGCCCAATAACCACCTTTTGAAAGTTGAATTTAGAAGTGTGCCCAATAACCTCCTTCTGAAAGTTTATTTAGAAGTGTGCCCAATATCCTCTCTGTAGAAAGTTGATTTTAGAAGTCTGCCCAATAACCTCCTTCTGAAAGTTGATTTAGAAGTGTGCCCAATATCCTCTCTGTGGGAAGTTGATTTTAGAAGTGTGCCCAATAACCTCCTTCTGAAAGTTGATTTAGAAGTGTGCCCAATAGCCTCTCTGTGGAAAGTTGAATTAACCTCCTTCAGAAAGTTGATTTAGAAGTGTGCCCAATAGCCTCTCTGTGGAAGGTTGAATTTGGAAGTGTGCCCAATAGCCGCCATTTGAATGTTGAATTTGGAAGTGTACCCAATAACCTCCTTTTGAAAGTTGAATTTAGAAGTGTGCCCAATAGCCTATAGCCTCTCTGTGGAAAGTCGAATCAAAGTTACCATGCAGAAACACGAGAACATCAACGCGAAAGACCTAAATACACCCCATGGGTCTGGACGAGCAGAGCGCACCACCTTAGACCGGAAGGAGGCCAAACTTGGAAAAAAACTCATCTCAGGTCAGACAGAAACTCCGTGGAAGACTTTCCGTCAGACAAAGAAGAACCACTGAACCAATCGCAACCACGAGCTCCTTCTGGCCACTGGTCTTGGTTAAGAAAAGTGTTAAAGCCTAATCCTCAAAATTAGAAACTACCCAACAAAAATTTACTACATTCAGATAAGCCTTCGCATGTAATCACTGAAGACATCCCCCAATCCATTTCTATGTGTTCCTGGAACACGGGAGGCCATGATCATCTGCTAAATCCGGAAACTTAGCAAAATTTGACATAATTTGCCTCCAAGAGAATTGGCTGAGGGAAAAACCAATTTTAGACGGCTACACTACCTAAATATCACCAGCGACAAAGGGCATTTTAGGCAGATCATCGTCAGGCCTTTTGACTTCAATCAGGATTGGATCCGGAATCGATGTTAAGGCAAACATAGCAGAAACCTATGGAATCGTTGCTCTCCAGACAGAGTGGCGCCATCCAAAAACAGGTCCCAAGGGAAACCAAAAGTCAAAGCTGGCCATTATCAACACTTATTGGAACCCGCCAAGATCTACAAACAAGGACTTCTGTGAAGAAATGACCACGCTATTAGATAAGATCACTGCCGAATTGTGTATTGATTACATCATTATATGTGGCGATCTGAACGCTAAATGCGATCATTTTAGTCACTCTTCACTTTCGACAGCCGCAAAAGTAAGAGGAGATCTGTGGTTAGACATGATGGAAGCCAGAAATTTCCACAACGTGGCAATGGTGCGGGGCCAACTTCCTGCTTTCCCGACATTGGAACGTGACTTTTCAACAGCCACGCTTGATTACATATTTATATCCCTCGCTCTACTACCTCACGTCACTACTTTCGAGATCTACAAAACTAAAGAAAGTGACCACAACCTTTTAGCCATGACGGTGGAATCCATAACTGTGCCGAGATTGTCCTATACACCTAAGGTGGAATTGGCAGTGAACCAAAGGCGGCTTCAGCTTACAGCACTCAACATTAAAGAAATAACGAAAAACTATGACGAAGTTAAAAAAAACGCATCTGGTGCCCTGGCAAGGCCGAACTACCTGCCTCTACTGCTACCTCATACGCAAAAGCAAAAGAGCTTCAAGTCTACAGTAACAACTGGTCAGCACGAATATGATGAACCACTAGTGCAAAAACGAAGAGAACTGAGAAAACTACAACGTGATTATAAAAGAAACACCAACGAAAATGTTAAACAATTGCTGACTGCAGCGACCAGATCTTACAGAACCTGGGTAAGACATCGGAGGGCGGAACTTTATCAGAAAGATGCAGAACAGATGTTAAAAACGTTATCCTCAAAAAGTGTAGGAGACTTTTGGGTTCTAATAAAGAACAAAGGCATCCGAAGTGATGACAAACTCCTCAACTCGATACCGGAATCATCCTGGACATCTTTCTACTCTGCCCATTTCGCCGCGACCTCGCCATCTGCTACCGACGCGATAAACCAAAAGGAAGCGCCATGGATAAATCTAGCAGTCCAAGTCGAAATAAAGTCAGCAATCTCAAAACTGAAAGCGTCTAGAGCACCGGGGCCTGATGGGTTGACTAATATAGATCTAAAGCAAAACCAAACTGAATGGTCCCTTTTGATAACAAAAATTTTCATCATTGCATAGCATCCACACAAGTCCCGAAAACATGGACCAAGGCGGTCATTGTACCCATTTTTAAAAAAGGAAATAGAGATAACCCGGCGAACTATCGACCTATAGCCCTTCTCGACATCATGGGTAAAATATTCGCGACTTTACTCCTTTCAAAATTTGAAAACTGGGTAAGAACATCTCCTTCAACAGACCACTTCCAAACAGGATTTCTGAAGACGGCCTCGACAAGCATAAACATTATGAGCTTGAATATCATCAAGGACAATGTAAAAAATGGGGCTCCGAAAGTTTTCCTTGCATTCATTGACTTATCCCAAGCCTTTGATAAAGTAAGCCGGCAAAGACTATGGTCTAAACTGACCAATTGGAACTGTCCAGTGGAAATCCTGGACCCAATAATCGCACTACATACAGATACAACTATGCGAGTCCGTCTAAACCAACAAGGCATGCTATCAGAAGCAGTTAAGGTTGAAAGAGGAGTCAAACAAGGCTGTCCTTTAGCCCCTGCATTATTCATCGCATTTCTGAGTGACTTTCAATACACGTAAACCCCTTTGAGAGCATTCCCTCCGAAAGTTGGAAACACCGTGGTGTCCAGGTTACTCTATGCTGACGACATGATTCTGATGGATCAAACTCAAGTCGGTCTTCAGCGCCAGTTGACAAATCTGGCCAGATTCATCTCCGAAAATGACCTAGAAATAAACACAGAGAAATCGAAAATCTTGGTCTTGGGGAACAAGCGCTCAAAATCTAAACCAGGTGGTTCTTGGTTCTTAAACAACGCACAGATTGAGACAGTTACAAACATCAGGTACTTGGGTGTAATGATTGACAAACTAAGAACTGAGAACTCTACCATTGTGGCTCTGTGGTCTAAAGTCAAAACGCTCACCACTCAAACAAGATTAATTGACAACAAATATGGAAAACTTTCCCTAATACCAGCGATTCAGTTTTTACAGACAAAAGGTGGTACCGTCCCTAATTTACGGAATGGATGTGGCGCTGAACATTCATGCATCCATTGCAGCGATACGACGCAAACCTGGCATACTATCTTTGTCAGCATCCATAGAACAAAGCCAAATGAGAGCATTGAGGAAAATCATCGACCCTGACTCACTGCCTATCTATAAAACAATTCTAGAAGAACTTCGGCTGGTGCGCTATAAAGCTCTGACCGTTTGGGAAAAAAACTAGCGTCAAAATGAAAAGATCTTGCCTGCACCCAAGAGGACTTAATCCAAAATCCGGAAAAAATTCAAATCAAAGTTGCACAAGAAGGCTGGATCACTACGTGTAACTTGGCAACCGCAAATAAACTTCTTGGTCACCTTCCACATACTACTAACAAACTGAACCTTCCGTTGAACTACTGCATCAAATTCCCAAACAAGAACTTTCAGAAAATGCTCATGCGAACAAGATTAAACCTGATGCCAAGAAATTCGGGCTATACGCACTCAATCTAAAGACAAAACCTGCAGAGTATGTTTAAACTCGGATACTATAGAAACAGCAAGGCACCTGATTCTAAACTGCCCTAAAACCAGTTACCTGAGGGTAGCATTCTTACTTCCGCTACTCCACGACACCCCACTCAGAGAAGAACACACTTGCAGGGTAATTCATAGAAATTCGCACAAAAGTGGCGCACGCGACTGGCCCACAACGTGCCCGTGCGAATGTCTGCGCCAGCCGCGTGCGCTAAAATCGATTTCCGCGCACAGCGTATTAATGGATTTTCGCATCCAAAACCAGCCGTGGTGCAGCGTGGCACAGCAACCCCGCAGCAGCGCCAGTTACGCCCCCAAGAACGCCCTCGCGCAAGGAAAAGCCTCCAAAATCCCCAAATAATCGCAAAGGGCTGCGCTAACCCTGGACCAGTTCACAGGGCTGGCAAACAGCAAACGCCAAGCGGGGAACGTGTATTTCAGTGGTTAGCGGGAAGTGCCACACGCGATTGTCCTGTGTACGTGTGCATTAGGGGTGCGCGGGAAATATCACACGCAAAATCAGCAGGGTACGTGTATTTCAGGGGTGCGCGGGAAGTATCACACGTGATTCCAGCAGGGTACGTGTATTTCAGGGGTGCGCGGGAAGTATCACACGCGATTCCAGCAGGGTACGTGTATTACAGGGGTGCACGTGAAGTTCCACATGCGATTTCAGCAGGGTACGTGTATTTCAGGGGTGCGCGGGAAGTTCCACACGCGATTGGCCCCGTGCGAGCAGGGTACATGTATTTCAGGGGTGCGCGGGAAGTTCCACACGCAATTGGCCCCGTGCGAGCAGGGTATGTGTATTCCAGGGGTGCGCAGGAAGTTCCACACGCGATTTCAGCAGGGTACGTGTATTTCAGGGGTGCGCGGGAAGTTCCACACGCGATTTCAGCAGGGTACATGTATTTCAGGGGTGCGCGGGAAGTTCCACACGCGATTGGCCCCGTGCGAGCAGGGTACGTGTATTTCCAGGGTGCGCGGGAAGTTCGTACTACTTCAAACTAGACCTCATTGTAGCCCGCGCTCAAACAGAAATTGCACATTTTGGAAATTACTCGTTGTATATGTCCGGATAGACACAGAAAACTCTTGAATACGACAACTGTTTTGGTTTTCTTAGCCTTCCAGGCCTTGATTTATTATTAGTTGAAAGAAAGTCACTTCAATTTGAATTCAAAGGCTCATTCAAACTTGAAAGAAATAATAGTAAAGTTTCTGTTAACCAGCCTTGTCCCTTGTCCCCTCATTTATTCCCTTGATTCTGCCAGTGTTTTGCATTACTGTAATGGTGTAGAGCGCATCGCCATCCCTATTCTCATTTATTCCCTTCATTCTGCCAGTGTTTTGCATTACTGTAATGGTGTAGAGCGCATCACCATCCCTATTCTCATTTATTCCCTTGATTCTGCCAATGTTTTGCATTACTGTAATGGTGTAGAGTGCATCACCATCCCTATTCTCATTCTCATTTATTCCCTTGATTCTGCCAGTGTTTTGCATTGTCTACCACCACCGCCAACCCCAGCCACCAGGGGCAGCCTCCACCAGGCCCCAACTCATGTCCCCTATTACCCCCACCCCCCAGCAGTGCAGGGGCAGCCTCCACCAGGCCCCCACTCATGTCTACCACCACCCCCACCCCCCAGCCACCAGGGGCAGCCTCCACCAGGCCCCCACTCATGTCCCCTATTACCCCCACCCCCCAGCAGTGCAGAGGCAGCCTCCACCAGGCCCCCACCCATGTCTCCCACCACCCCCACCCCCCAGCAGTGCAGGGGCAGCCTCCACCAGGGCCCCATCTATGTCTACCACCACGCCCACCCCCCAGCAGTGCAGGGGCAGCCTCCACCAGGCCCCCACTCCTGTCTCCCTGCACCCCCACCCCCCAGCAGTCAGGGGCACCCTCAACCAGGCCCCCACTCCTGTCTCCCCTTACCCCTTACCCCCCAGCAGTCAGGGGCACCCTCCACCAGGCTCCCACTCCTGTCTCCCAGCACTCCCACCCCCCAGCAGTGCAGGGGCACCCTCCACCAGGCCCCCACTCCTGTCTCCCTGCACCCCCACCCCCCAGCAGTGCAGGGGCAACCTCCACCAGGCCCCCACTCATGTCCCCTATTACCCCAACCCCCCAGCAGTGCAGGGGCAGCCTCCACCAGGCCCCCACTCATGTCTACCACCCCCCCCCCAGCCACCAGGGGCAGCCTCCACCAGGCCCCCACCCATGTCTCCCACCACCCCCACCCCCCAGCCACCAGGGGCAGCCTCCACCAGGCCCCCACCCATGTCTCCCGCCACCCCCACCCCCCAGCCACCAGGAGCAGCCTCCACCAGGCCCCCACTCCTGTCTCCCTGCACCCCCACCCCCCAGCAGTGCAGGTGCAGCCTCCACCAGGCCCCCACTCATGTCCCCTATTACCCCCACCTCCCAGCACTGCAGGGGCAGCCTCCACCTGGCCCCCACTCCTGTCTCCCTGCACCCCCTATCCCCCAGCAGTGCAGGGGCAGCCTCCACCAGGCCCCCACTCATGTCTCACTGCACCCCCTACCCCCAGCAGTCAGGGGCACCCTCCACCAGGCTCCCACTCCTGTCTCCCTGCACCCCCAGCCCCCAGCAGTGCAGGGGCAGCCTCCACCAGGCCCCCACTTATGTCTCCCTGCACCCCCTAGCCCCCAGCAGTCAGGGGCACCCTCCACCAGGCTCCCACCCATGTCTCCCACCGCCCCCACCCCCCAGCCACCAGGGGCCGCCTCCACCAGGCCCCCAATCATGCCTCCCACCACCCCCACCCCCCAGCAGTGCAGGGGCAGCCTCCACCAGGGCCCCACCCATGTCTACCACCACCCCCACCCCCCAGCAGTGCAGGGGCAGCCTCCACCAGGCCCCCACTCATGTCTCCCATCACCCCCACCCCCCAGCAGTGCAGGGGCAGCCTCCACCAGGCCCCCACTCATGTCTACCACCACCCCCACCCCCCAGCAGTGCAGGGGCAGCCTCCACCAGGCCCCCACTCCTGTCTCCCTGCACCCCCACCACCCAGCAGTCAGGGGCACCCTCATCCAGGCCCCCGCTCCTGTCTCCCTGCACCCCTTACCCCCCAG
Organism: Ambystoma mexicanum; assembly: GCF_040938575.1. Classification (NCBI taxonomy): domain Eukaryota; kingdom Metazoa; phylum Chordata; class Amphibia; order Caudata; family Ambystomatidae; genus Ambystoma; species Ambystoma mexicanum. The sequence goes on along the minus strand of NC_090935.1, from coordinate 82,567,565 downwards.
CAGTCAGGGGCACCCTCCACCAGGCTCCCACTCCTGTCTCCCAGCACCCCCACCCCCAAGCAGTGCAGGGGCAGCCTCCACCAGGCCCCCACTCATGTCCCCTATTACCCCCACCCTCCAGCAGTGCAGGGGCAGCCTCCACCAGGCCCCCACTCATGTCTACCACCACCCCTACCCCCCAGCCACCAGGGGCAGCCTCCACCAGGCCCCCACCCATGTCTCCCACCACCCCCACCCCCCAGCCACCAGGGGCAGCCTCCTCCAGGCCCCCACCCATGTCTCCCACCACCCCCACCCCCCATCCACCAGGGGCAGCCTCTACCAGGCCCCACTCCTGTCTCCCTGCTGCACCCCCACCCCCCAGCAGTGCAGGGGCAGCCTCCACCAGGCCCCCACTCATGTCCCCTATTACCCCCACCCCCCAGCAGTGCAGGGACAGCCTCCACCGGGCCCCCACTCCTGTCTCCCTGCACCCCCACCCCCCAGCAGTGCAGGGGCAGCCTCCACCAGGCCCCCACTCATGTCTCCCTGCACCCCCTACCCCCCAGCAGTCAGGGGCACCCTCCACCAGGCTCCCACTCTTGTCTCCCTGCACCCCCACCTCCCAGCAGTGCAGGGGCAGCCTCCACCAGGCCCCCACTCATGTCCCCTATTACCCGCACCCCCAGCAGTGCAGGGGCAGCCTCCACCAGGCCCCCACCCATGTCTCCCACCACCCCCACCCCCCAGCTACCAAGGGCAGCCTCCACCAGGCCCCCACCCATGTCTCCCACCACCACCAACCCCCAGACACCAGGGGCACCCTCCACCAGGCTTCCACTCCTGTCTCCCAGCACCACCACCCCCCAGCCACCAGGTTCAGCCTCCACCAGGCCCCCACTCATGTCCCCTATTACCCCCACCCCCAGCAGTGCAGGGGCAGCCTCCACCAGGCCCCCACTCATGTCCCCTATTACCTGCACCCCCCAGCAGTGCAGGGGCAGCCTCCACCAGGCCCCCACCCATGTCTCCCACCACCCCTACCCCCCAGCCACCAGGGGCAGCCTCCACCAGGCCCCCACCCATGTCTCCCACCACCCCCAACCCCCAGCCACCAGGGGCACCCTCCACCAGGCTCCCACTCCTGTCTCCCAGCACCCCCACCCCCCAGCCACCAGGTGCAGCCTCCACCAGGCCCCCACTCATGTCCCCTATTACCCCCACCCCCCAGCAGTGCAGGGGCAGCCTCCACCAGGTGCCCCCACTCATGTCCAACTCATGTTCCCCTGCACCCCCACCCCCCAGCACTGTGGGGCACCTGCCAGCAGGCCCCCACTCATGTCCAATTCATGTTCCCCTGCACCCCCACCCCTCAGCACTGTGGGGCACCTGCCAGCAGGCCCCCACTCATGTCCAACTCATGTTCCCCTGCACCCCCACCCCGCAGCACTGTGGGGCACCTGCCAGCAGGCCCCCACTCATGTCCAACTCATGTTCCCCTGCACCCCCACCTCCCAGCACTGTGGGGCACCTGCCAGCAGGCCCACACTCATGTCCAACTCATGTTCCCCTGCACCCCCACCCCCCAGCACTGTGGGGCACCTGCCAGCAGGCCCCCACTCATGTCCAACTCATGTTCCCCAGCCAACATGTCATCACAATCTAGATCCCTGGTCCCTATGGTCAGCCTCCAAATGCAAAACACCCACCCGAGTATTGCATCCACCCACTCAGAAATGGCAATAACATGATAGAACAGCAATTGCAAGTTTGGAAACGAACACATGTCCCTCACATACACCCAATGGGTGTCAGTGAATCTCAAAACCCATATCATGATATGCATGAAACCAATGAGATGATACCACACATTGAAGTTTGATTTAAAAAATAAGTATTAAAGGAAACATGAATTGAATCAAAAATAAACTAACAGAAATGGGAATGTAAAAAAAGTAAAAAGAAGCATGTCCGTGAAAAAATGCAAAACCAAAAATCAGAATCCAAAGGAATGGTGTCCAAAGTCACAGTCCACAAAAGAAAATCCAATGGGAAATTATAATTGAAAGCCATTGCTCCATGGGTAAATTGTAAAAAGAATCTAACAACACTACCTAATAAAAAAATAACTATATACAAAAATGTGGCCCATTGTCCAAAAGGTCCAAAGAAAATGCAAAAACAAAGGAAACCTAACACTAACTACATAACTATTTACATGAGCAGCGGGCTAGTCCAACGGCTCACTGGATGTTATCATGGGCCAGGGCATCATCGAACTCCTGTTCAATGGCTTGGAGGCGGGCATGTTCCCTGGCCCCGAGGTCTCGCAGGGATAAAGCAGTGTCCAGCTCCAACTCCCTGCAAAGACCCTCGAGGCACTCAGCCCGCCTCAGCGCCCTCCGCATGGAGTTCTCCGCCCTGACCATTGTGAGCCGTTCCTCCTCTGCCTGCTGCCGCTCCGCACCTATCTGCTGGCCCAACCGTTCCCACACGGAAGCCACTCCCATTCCAGGGTTCTCCTGCCCTCCGGCCGATGCCTGCACCCCTGATGTTGATGGCCCCGAGCCATGATGCCTCCCACGTCGAGCCTGCCGCTGCCTCTGATGCAACTGCCTGTACCAGCACGACGGCCTCCAGGCTGATGGAATCCACCGACGCCGTTGTGCACGTGCCCTGCCCGATGATGCCGTCACATCCTCCATCTGCTGGGGTCCAGTTGCTGGTGTGTCCACCCCTGCTGGACCTCCGACTCCCGACTGTGGCAGGGATGGGATCCCCATTGAGCTGGCTGCATTGGTCGGGGCAGGTCCACAGGGGGCCCTGGTGGCATCTGGGCCGGAAGACGGCATGGAGAATGACTGGTGCATAGTCTCCACAGAGGAGGAGAGGGTCGCCAGATTGGCCGTCACATGTAGGAAACCCCCGACCATGGCCGATCCCAACTGGGCCACGTCGGCACGGTGCTCTCCGTGATGACGTGCATGCTCCTCCCAGGAAGCACGCATCTCACCACGAATTGCACCTGTGCGCAACACGACACCAATCAGGACCTTCTCCATACGGCCACGGGTCCCCTCGTCCGCAGGAGGAGGGGAGTCGGATGAAATGGACAACCCCCCCTACCTGCGGACGGGCCTGGGATGGGGCATCACTGCTGGTGCATGGTGGTGCAGTCACAGTGTCAGGGACAGTGACATGCACAGGCCCCTCCACCGCGACCTGTGCTGCCTCCTGCCCCTGCCCCTGGACTGAAACACTTGCACCAGCAGGGATGCCCCCACCAGGCCCCATGTGCGCCTCAGTAGCGGCCTCCTCCTCCTCTGTGGAAACCACCAACCTGGATGGCTCCACCCCGTCTTCCGCCGTTGCAAGCCCCTGTGGGGGCTCACCCATACCTTCCACTGCAGCCGTGGGGGCATCCCCGCCGCTTTGCTCCACAGAGCCGTCTCTGCCCTCTTCTTCACGTGGCGCTGTGTAGAGGGAGACATAGAACACAAGCATCAGGGTACTGTACAATGGTCTCCTAGACATGAAGCAATAGCAGATGAGTGGCACTGTCAAAGATCACTTCCATCATGTCCCTCCACAACACATGGCTCAGTGCAGGTAAAACACATGCGGTAACAGGCATGGCGCATGCTATGGACATTAGCATACATGTCCAAGTGATTATTGAAACATACACTGTTGTTTTGGAACTCACATGCATCATGGGCCATGCCTATCACATGCACACACTTCACTCTAGTTTCATCCATCTGGCCTCGTACACCACAGACACAGTGGATACAAGGATGACTAGGCTGCATCAGTGAACCTGAAAATTGCGACAGACATGTGTCATGCATCCCTGGCATTCACAAGTCACAGACACGCAGGTCAGACACACAGACATGGACAGCATACATGTACATGGCATCAGCACCCATCCCTCACCCGTGTCCAGGAACAGAGACTGGCATGCTTTCATGTGGCCATTCCGCATAGGGCAACCCATGTTGCATTTGAACACATGCACCAACCGTGTGGTTCACACATTACTGGTCTCACATGCATGACGTCCCCGCACACACACATGCATACATGGCCTATGTCAGACATACAGGCAAGTATCAGACAACCAGCACACTGCGACATGCCCTGTCTCACACAGCAATGCTTGGCCACTTACCGCTAAACTCCAGACGGGTCTGCCTCTCAAGGATCTGGGCGTGGAGCGCTGGGCCTATGCGTTCCAGGACCCTCATCTGGATGGTACTCATGCGGCCCCGGCCCCCTCCACGAGGCGCCAGGCCTTCAAGAGGGTCCTGGACCTGCAGTCATCCCAGCGCTTCTTGACGTGTTGGTAGTCGCGGACTGCCACCCCCTCCGCGTTGATGGCAGTCACAATGTTCGTCCAGATCCAAGTCCATCCTTCCTTGTTGGCGCGCTTACTTCCGAAGAGGGCATCACACTGCCCCAGGACTTTCTCCACCTGGACACCAACTTCGGTGGCAGTGAAGCTGGTGCCCCTCTGCCTCTCTGGTCGGGGGTTGCCAGTGGTGCCAGATGTTGCAGTGCCCGACATGGCAACCCCAGAGGCGGGAGTGGGTGGGCAACTGGGTCCTGGTGCTGGGCTGTGGAGCGATGGTATCCCAGTCGGGAGTCTTCTGTTCCAGCAGGGGTGGACACAGCAAATGGACTCCCATATGCATAATAACATCAGTGCCATGGCTGGGAGGCGACCAAGCCGTAAGGGTGGCAAAGGTGGCCGAGCCCCAAGTGGTGGCCGTGGTGGATCCAGTAGGGGACGTGGCCGTGACTTGCAGGGTGCCCCTAGCCCCCCATGTGTGGAGGAGCAGTCAAGGACACCCATGCCCCCCCCCGGTTGAGGTTACCGTGGCTGACACCATCCATGCTCAGCCCTTGTTGGACCAGCCCACTGTGGAACCAGACCTGGCACAGGGTGACTCCATGGCTGACTTCCAGGTCAGCAGGTCTAGGCCACATGCGCCGGTGAACGTTGGTGTCATCAGGCCACGTGGATCAGGGGCAGCTAGGTCATCTGCTGCCCCGTGTAGGCAGGCTGGGGAGGCTGCAGGGGCAGCTGCGGCTCCATCCATCCCACCTCTCACACACCCATCCAGGACAGTGTCGGTCCAAGTCCGCTGACATTCCCCCTGACACCATCACACTTGAGATAATGCCTGCACCAACTCCCATGCTGAGTGTGCAATCCTACGATCCTGCCCTAGTGTCCAGAGCGGCGTAGGACACTCAGGATCCACACCACCTTCCAAGCGGAAGAGGAAGAGTGCTCGTCCAGTAGAGGCTGATGCCCCAGACACGGCTACACAGTCTGGCCCGTCAAGGAAGCCCAGCATCAATGAGGCCGAACTGAATGCACTTGTAGAGTATGTGTCCGCACATGACTGCGAAATGGTGATTGTTGCAGGATCCAAGACCACACCTGCACAACGTCAGGCACACTGGCAGACCATTGCGGACATCATAAGTGCCCTTGGAATCATGAGGCGCACAGCTAATGAATGCTACAAGCGCTGTCATGCCGCAACTCTAGTGACTGGAGGTGGGTCTCCAGCAGACGACAGAGAACTCACTCCACATGAGCAGGTTGCTGGTACCTATGTCACGGAGGAACAGATCCAAGGCGTGGGAGAACTGGCAGATTACGAGGCATTGTCCGGTGAGTGCACATGCATGTGTGTGCCATCCATGTGCATGGTGTGTGTGGGAGGGCTTCTGTTTGGGTGCCAGGGGAGGGTGTGTGTGCCTGAGTGGTTCGGCTCACCCATGTGCCTTTTCCTATACATTCTTGGCAACAGCATTTGGGTATAGCAGCATCCATTCGGCCAACATTAGACATCCAGCCCAACACCACGCCAGTTGGCCTTGGAGTGTCATCTTGCTACAACACTGTTGCTTATTTACCTGTTTATGCAGGCAGATTGTTTGCATAACACCACTTTTACTCAGGATTTCTCAGTCCTATTGTCACATGTCTGACATGGCTATGGTAAAGTGGACTGGCTCAGTTTCGTGGACATGATTAGTTTGGACATGCCCCTGTGCTATAGGACCATTTTTGACTGGCAGCTGCAGGTTAAACATTTGAACCATTACAATGTAAATAATCAATTATATGAACAAACTGGACTGAATGAACAATTGGTGACCTCCTCTCCCTCTTCACTTCATGGCTAGGGTACATGCCATCTGTGTGATGGCATGTGTATTTGACCTGCCAATCACTGGCCAATGTGTGATGCCACTGCTAGGCAGCATGCAGCAAATGTGTTCATCTTCCATCTTGGTGTCATAAATGTGTGCCATCTGACTCCCCATCACACGCAGTGACGGTGCATGCATGGGGGTGTTTTAGTCATGTGGGACATGTGTCAATCAAGTACTGTTTCTGTAGCCTCTCAGCCCTAATTGTGTGCCATAGTGCTAATGCCTGTTTCCATTTGTTTTCTTTTATGTCTTTGCAGGGGAAGACGCACTTGATACTGCTGGGGTTGTGGAGATGGTGCAGACCCAGGAGGGGTCTGAGGGCCGACCGACCACCAGTGAGGGATGTGGTGTGGTGGTGGGTGAGAACCCACAACTGCTGCAGGTCGTGCTCTCAAGGGGTGTCTCTGGCTGCACCTCCCCCGAGCTGTACTCAGGTGTCGATTTGGATGATGAGTGTTCCTGGGTGGGATTCTGTTCTGACCGACCCACCTGCACCAGGGTTAGAAACCTCAATGGGGATGTCAGTGTTGGCAGGGACGCCTTTGGTGGTTACGGATGCAGGGTCACACTCCGCGACATCTGATCCTGTTCCTGGGCCAGCAGATCAGAGGGGGAATGCAGTCCTGCAGCCTCAGGCAGTGTCCGCACAGCAAGGCGCAGTTCACCTTGCCCCAAACAGGTGTGGTGCCCGCCGACGTGGTGGCCATACGCCACCTGGCAATACCGCATGGGAGCAATCCATTTATGGTATGGCAACCCAACAGGCAGCATCATCAGAGATGATGGCTCAGGCCATGGATAGGGTGGCCACTTCCATTGTCCCCCCGAAAGGCTGATGGAGCGACTACAGCAGGCAACCGACTCCATCTGCCAGTCACACAGGGAGGACATGTTGGCGTCCGACAGGGACAGGCGGGCGGCACTGGCGACTCTGCAGGAAGCCATCTCCATAGAGTCCCAAGGCCACAGGGAAGCCCTGAGGCTGGAACTCCTTCACTTCAGGACGACTCTTGTTGAGCTTGAGGCTTCAACAAACCGAAGGACAGAACAGCAGCTGGAGCGTCTCACCCGTACGCTCTCAGCTGAGATGCAGGCAACTAGGGCGGAGGTCCGGGCATCCCGTGAGTTGTTGCATGGGGACCTCTGCACACTTATCCTCCAGAACGAGACCTACCACACTCGCATGCTTGCAGCCATGGAGGAACAGAATAGGGCTTTGCATGGGCTGCCTCCCATAGTGCCACCACCTCCTGATGCAGCTGCAGAGGGTGAGGATAGCGACAGCAGTGATACTCCCACAATAGGGTAGCCGTGTAGGCCATGAGCCCATGGAGGTGTTTTTTTTTCTCAAGATCCACACAGGTGGGTTTTGGTGTGCACCCTGTCCTCGGACCTCCTGGGTGGCCTACCCCCCCCAGTGTGTTGCCTTGTGTGGCTCCCGTGGGCATACACTGCATTGTGGCTGGACACATGCAGGCTTGTCATGGATTTGGTTCAGATGCTTGGGTTTTTGTCACACACACCCCTCCTGCTTCCTGTTTCCATGGGCTTGCAAAGGGTGTGCCCAAGTGACATTGACGTACATGGTGACATTGGACTCCCATGAGCTGTGTGGCAGTCTGTAGTCAATACTGTGTATACATTCATAGTGCATATTGTTGTTGTATTGTACACTGCGTGGTGTATTGATATGTGCCTCTGCATCCATCTCATCATCCATATTTGCAGGTCCATTCCTCATGTCTTCATAATGCGGTCCACCTTGGAACTGGAGTCCATGTTGTAAGCAGTGCACCTACACTCTTGCGTGGCGCTAACACTGTATACTTGGAAGTGTTCGGAGGGCTGTCATCATCAGGTGGTGAGGCTAGCTAATTTTTAAGTCTGTAATGTCATGTTTAAGGCAGTTGTGTGGGTGATTGGTATTCTTGGTAAGTATTTGGTAATGTCAGTATGTAGGTCCTGCATTACTGTGAGCATTTCATGTGTGGACATGTTTCCATTAGGGACACTGTAGCTTCTGACACTTGGGGCATGTTGTGGGGATTAATTTCTTTCCTCTCACATTGCATGACATGCCATGGTGTGTTGTGTGGCCGTGCCAGGGAGGGGGTGGGTGACATGGCACTGTTTTCATGTAGTATTTTGCAAGTGGGTATTCATTTCTGCAGCATGGAAGTGTCTTTTCATGACACTGCATTGGTGGTGTTTGTGTAGGTAGGGATGCACACATTGTGACACTTCCACTTCCACTTCCACATGAACAATCTCAGGCTGCTATGGTTCTGACAGTTGACAGTCCCTTTGTTCGTCTTAATTGTCAGGTCGAGTCATCATTGCTTATCAGATGGTATGTGCCATGGTATGTGCCAGGCCTGTGTGCACTCCACTGGGGTGTGATTTCTATGTGAAGTAATTAGCCATCAGCTGCGTACGGGTTGCCTCACCCCGCGCCCTCTCCCCTCCCATGCGCATCAGCCGTGCATGTGGTTGGGGATGTGGGGGCACCACCATGTCCACAGCCAGGCCCCGGCGTGTTGCAACATTGTGCAGGACACATGCTGCCACTATGATCCTGCACACTATTGGGGGCGCATATAACAGCTGCCCGCCAGGACGGTCAAGGGAGCGAAACCGTGACTTGAGCACTCCGAATGTGCGCTCCACTATGCCCCGGGTTGCAATATGGGCTGTGTTGTATCTTACCTCTGGAGGCGTGATGGGGTTCCGAATTGGCGTCATCATGTGGGTGCTCAGAGGGTAGGCACTGTCCCCTGGTGAGGAGGTGATGGGTATCATTAGTGGGGTAGTGACATAACTGTGCATCTGACATGCATGCATGTGCAGTGGCATTCATACTCACCAAGCAGCAACGTATCGCCATGCCGCCCAGCTTCTAGGTCCCGGCTTAGGGTAGACATTCGGTAAATGAAGCTGTCGTGGGTGGACCCTGGATAGTTGGCATATACTGAGGTGATGATTCCCTTAGCATTACATACTACCTGCACGTTGATGGAATGCCAGTGCTTGCGGTTCCTATAGATGTGCTCAGATGCCCAGGGGGGATGTAGTGCCACATGGGTGCAGTCAATGGCACCTAGCACTTTTGGGAATTGTGCCACACCGTGGAAATCGAGGGTGGCAGCCTGCCTTTCTGCAGGTGTCCTGGGCAGGTATATGTGCCTACGGACTGATGGGCGTGCAGTGATGATGTTCAAGACCTGGTGTAGGCAGCGTGACTGCGTGGCCTGTGACACCCCACCCACTATGGCACTTGTCCGCTGAAATGATCCTGTGGCCAAGAAGTGCAGTACATTGAGGACCTTCTCCAGGGGGCTGAGTGCTTGGGAGCACAGGGTGGGTGATTTGAGGTCATCCTCCCACTCACTGACCAGGTCCAGTATTATGTGTCGGGGAAACCTGTACCTCCCATACACTTGGTCATCAGGCATCCCAAAAAGGCTGGTTCTGGGAGTGAAAATTCGGGCCCTCACTATCCTCCTCCTCCTCCTTTGGTAACCCACGGCCACTGCTGCTAGGAATGGTATATTCATCCTGGCGTATGAGCTTGTTTGTTGTTTGCGTGCACTTTTATGCTGCGCGGGTCGACGTACGCCTGCTTCATGCTGGCGTACGTGTCTCAGGATTGGACCATTAATTTTTCGGCATGTCGTAGGCGAACGTGTGAATCTTCCCGCCCACCCCAGGAATACACTTACCACGCTCTCACAGGCACAGTCGCGGGTAAATATTCCCGGCCACCCCTGGAATACATGTACCCCACTCTCACAGGCCCAATCGCGTGTGGAAGTTCACACGCACCCCGAAGTACACATACCCAGGCCAATCGCGTGTGGGACTTCCAGCGACCCCGAAGTACACGTACCCAGGCTAATCGCGTGTGGAAGTTCACGCGCACCCCGAAGTACACGTACCCAGGCCAATCGCGTGTGGGACTTCCCGCACACCCCGAAGTACACGTACCCAGGCTAATGGCGTGTGGAACTTCCCGCGCGCCCCGAGGTACACGTACCCAGGCCAATCGCGTCTGGGATTTCCGCGCACCCCCAAGTACACGTACCCAGGCTAATTGCGTGTGGAACTTCCCGCACACCCCGCGGTACACGTACCCAGGACAATCGCGTGTGGGACTTCCAGCGCACCCCAAAGTACACGTACCCAGGGTAATCACGTGTGGAACTTCCCGCGCACCCCGAGGTACACGTACCCAGGCCAATCGCGTGTGGAACTTCCCGCGCACCCCGAAGTACACGTACCCAGGCAAATCGCACGGCTGGGGGGTGAGGGTGCAGGGGCACATGAGTGGGGTCCTGGTGGAGGCTGCCCCTGGTGGCTGGGGGTTGGGGGTGGTGGTAGACATGGGTGGGGGCCTGGTGGAGGCTGCCCCTGCACTGCTGGGGGGTGGGGGTGGTGGGAGACATGAGTGGGGGCCTGGTGGAGGCTGCCCCTGCACTGCTGGGGGGTGGGGGTGGTGGGAGACATGAGTTGGACATGGTTGGGGGCCTGGTGGAGGCTGCCCCTGCACTCCTGGGGGGTGGGGGTGGTGGGAGACATGAGTGGGGGCCTGGTAGAGGCTGCCCCTGGTGGCTGGGGGGTGGGGGTGGTGGGTGGACATGGGTGGGGGCCTGGTGGAGGCTGCCCCTGCACTGCTGGGGGTTGGGGTAATAGGGGACATGAGTGGAGGCCTGGTGGAGGCTGCCCCTGGTGGCTGTGGGGTGGGGTGATGGGAGACAAGAGTGGGGGCCTGGTGGAGGCTGCCCCTGGTGGCTGGGGGGTGGGGGTGATGGGAGACATGAGTGGGGTCCTGGTGGAGGATGCCCCTGCACTGCTGAGGGGTGGGGGTGGTGGGAGACATGAGTGGGGGCCTGCTGGAGGCTGCCCCTGGTGGCTGGGGGGTGGGGGTGATGGGAGACATGAGTGGGGGCCTGGTGGAGGCTGCCCCTGCACTGCTGGGGGGTGGGGGTGGTGGTAGACATGGGTGGGGGCCTGGTGGAGGCTGCCCCTGCACTGCTGGGGGGTGGGGGTGCATGGGGACATGAGTGGGGGCCTGGTGGAGGCTGCCCCTGCAATGCTGGGGGGTGGGGGTAATAGGGGACATGAGTGGGGGCCTGGTGGAGTCTGCCCCTGGTGGCTGGGGGGCGGGGGTGGTGGGAGACATGAGTGGGGGCCTGGTGGAGGCTGCCCCTGCACTGCTGGGGGGTGGGGGCGGTGGGAGACATGAGTGGGGGCCTGGTGGAGGCTGCCCCTGGTGTCTGGGGCGTGGGGGTGATGGGGGACATGAGTGGGGGCCTGGTGGAGGCTGCCCCTGCACTGCTGGGGGGTGGGGGTGGTGGTAGACATGGGTGGTGGCCTGGTTGAGGCTGCCCCTGCACTGCTGGGGGGGTGGGGGTGCATGGGGACATGAGTGGGGGCCTGGTGGAGGTTGCCCCTGCACTGCTGGGGGGTGGGGGTAATAGGGGACATGAGTGGGGGCCTGGTGGAGTCTGCCCCTGGGGGTGAGGGTGGTGGGAGACATGAGTGGGGGCCTGGTGGAGGCTGCCCCTGCACTGCTGGGGGGTGGGGTGGTGGGAGACATGAGTGGGGGCCTGGTGGAGGCTGCCCCTGCACTGCTGGGGGATGGTGGGAGACATGAGTGGGGGCCTGGTGGAGGCTGCCCCTGCACTGCTGGGGGGTGGGGGTGGTGGTAGACATGGGTGGTGGCCTGGTGGAGGCTGCCCCTGCACTTCTGGGGGGGTGGGGGTGCATGGGGACATGAGTGGGGGCCTGGTGGAGGTTGCCCCTGCACTGCTGGGGGGTGGGGGTAATAGGGGACATGAGTGGGGGCCTGGTGGAGTCTGCCCCTGGGGGTGGGGGTGGTGGGAGACATGAGTGGGGGCCTGGTGGAGGCTGCCCCTGCACTGCTGGGGGGTGGGGGGGTGGGAGACATGAGTGGGGGCCTGGTGGAGGCTGCCCCTGCACTGCTGGGGGGTGGTGGGAGACATGAGTGGGGGCCTGGTGGAGGCTGCCCCTGGTGGTTGGGGGGTGGGGGTGATGGGAGACATGAGTGTGGGCCTGGTGGAGGCTGCCCCTGCACTGCTGGGGGGTGGGGGTGGTGGTAGACATGGGTGGGGGCCTGGTGGAGGCTGCCCCTGCACTGCTGGGGGGTGGGGGTGCATGGGGACATGAGTGGGGGCCTGGTGGAGGCTGCCCCTGCACTGCTGGGGGGTGGGGGTGGTGGTAGACATGGGTGGGGGCCTGGTGGAGGCTGCCCCTGCACTGCTGGGGGGTGGGGGTGCATGGGGACATGAGTGGGGGCCTGGTGGAGGCTGCCCCTGCACTGCTGGGGGGTGGGGGTAATAGGGGACATGAGTGGGGGCCTGATGGAGGCTGCCCCTGGTGGCTGGGGGGTGGGGGTGGTGGTAGACATGGGTGGGAGCCTGGTGGAGGCTGCCCCTGCACTGCTGGGGGGTGGGGGTGGTGGGAGACATGAGTGGGGGCCTGGTGGAGGCTGCCCCTGGTGGCTGCGGGGTGGGGGTGGTGGGAGACATGAGTTGGACATAAGTGGGGGCCTGGTGGAGGCTGCCCCTGCAATGCTGGGGGGTGGGGGTGGTGGGAGACATGAGTGGGGGCCTGGTGGAGGCTGCCCCTGGTGGCTGTGTGGTGGGAGACATAGGTGGGGGCCTGGTGGAGGCTGCCTCTGCACTGCTGGGCGGTGGGGGTGGTGGGAGACATGTGTTGGTGATCAGTAGTGCAAGGTGACATATGGGTTGGCTGGTGGGCATGGCCATGGTGGATGGGTTGCCTGTGGGACATGAGCAGGGGCGCAGGGTAGTACCCTGTGGTGTGGGCTGCCTGCAGGGGCCATGGAGGGTGTAGAGTGAACACCTACGGGGACCCACATGGCCAAATCACGTGTAGCATTCCCCGGCACCACCGAAATACACGTACCCTGCAGAAATCGCGTGTGAATCTTCCGCGCACCTCGGAATACACATACCCAGGCCAATCACGTGTGGAACTTCCCGCGCACCCCGTAGTACACGTACCCAGGCCAATCGCGTGTGGAACTTCCCACGCACCCCCACCTACCCAGGCCAATCGCGTGTGGAACTTCCCACGCACCCAGTAGTACACGTACCAAGGACAATCGCGTGTGGAACTTCCCGCGCACCCCAAAGTACACGTACCCAGGCTGATCGCGTGTGGAACTTCCCGCTCACCCAGGAAGACGCGCACACGCTATTTTTCACACAGCGGGTGTCCGTGTTTGTCGGTGCCCCTTTGCACCTCATTTGTCCTAGAGGGCCACTGTATGGGCCATTCATCATGGCTGTATATAGGTGCTTTTTGTTAGCTCACATTTTGGCGCACATTTTTTTCAGTCGCAGGGGCGCTACCGTCTGCTTTCTTGTGGCGTACTTCTTTGGCCCTGTGCGCGTCTTTGACCGTGCGCTGGTTTGCCCTATTCGATTCCATGAATACGGGTTGTAGGCGAGCGTGTGGGCGTTCCGCGCACTATCCTCCTGTACTTCCCCAGTAACGCCCATATGTTCACGCGTTGTTCCCCATTCCGAGTGTTACGCCAAGTGTTCCGCCTACTTTTGTGATGTGTGCCGCGCTATGTGCGATTTCGCAGTGGCTGTGGCGCACGCTGTTGGATGACCTGTGCGCCGGCGTGCGCGGTGCACATTTTTAGCGCACATCCAATGTTTTTCTCGCGCACAGACTTCCATGAATCGCTGTGCGCTGGTTTTCCTGCGATTTTTGCACTTGCACTGCGATTTTCGCACTTTTCCTGCAATTCGCACGTTTGGCACCTCTGCGCGGGAATTCTCGGTGCACATTAATTCCATGAATCGACCCCTTGGTGGTGTAAACTGATCGCCGGTGAAAAAACAAAATGGGTTGTAGTAGCAGTTAAGATCTTCGCCGCCGCCTTAAAAAAGGCTACTGACTCTGATTCTGATACCAAATATATCCGAGGTGGAAACCTGTGAAATTACATCAACGGATTTTGAAAATTTGGCATGCAACCAAAGAAGCAGCTACTCTTAATTTTTATACCTTGTAAAAATCAATTATTTTGGTTAAAATCAAGTAAAAAAAAAAAAAAAGAAAGTTACATTACCATAAAACACAAAGAAAACACATGAATCGATTCAACAATAGAAACACTTTTATTCATACATAGCAATGCATGATGCAAACACTACAATAGTGAAAATCTCTAATTTGCACCTTTTATGCTTTTAGTGCAAATCTATCAGCAATGCAATGACTGTAAGCCTTAAAGGCTTCTGAGGCAAGCAATCTAATAGCCACACCATTCCTCTCCATTCCACACCATACTTCACACTCTCTCTCTAAGACAAACCCTGTCTGATTACCCCATCTATCATGTCAGCCAAAGCTCTGTGTGAAAGTCTGTTCTAATTCCCCATGCAAGTGTCTTATTCAGCAATACTCCCCTTTTTCCTCTGTGTTGCTCTGTCTCTCCTCTCTATCGCTAACTATGCAACCAGCCAGTCAGTCAGGGCTGGCCTCTCTATGCCAGATTTCTGCCAGATCTCATCAGCTCTGCTCAGAATGCTTCCCCAATGCTCCCTCGACCTCAGAGTCATCCAAACGTCTCTCAATCTCTCAATCTCTCAGAGAGCAGCACCATCCAAAACTCCATCTACAACAACTAGCAACTCCCAAATCCTCACACCTCGTTATACTGTTCAATGACGTATACATATCCATGGTTACACTCGTTCTCGCTAAGCTAAAATGCCTCTCTTTCTGTCTGTCAGCATTTCTAAATATAAGCAGTGGCTACATGTCTGTGATGCATGTACTGTACTTTTCAATCACTGCGTGTTCTGGTCAACGTGACATTGTCTACATATCTATACCATGGCCTTCTTCTGTCTGCCTGCCATCCTACCACCTCCTCATATTTCTCCATTCACTCGCTCTCTCCTTCTGCCTGTCTCTCCGTGCAAAGCTCCACTCCCTCCATGGCGCTGCCTACCCCCACCTGCTCTCTGTCTGCGAAGCACCAGCTCAGGCTGATAAAGCCTTCTTCTCTGTGTCTCTACTAAGGCAAAGGCGACCTCTTATCAACCAAACAGTTTATGCATTCCTTGTGCACTAACTCATAACAACTTCCCGCACTCCTCAGCGTTTCTGTGTGTCTCATTCAGTGGAATGGCTTCATAATGCCAGCTACATCTCTGTTTAGCGTTTACTCTTTCTCTGGCAAACCCGAGCGCTATCTATAATGCCTCAATGCACATTCTAAGTGCACACTCAATGCGTGTCTCTCTACATGCATACATAATACATAACAACATATCTCTACATGTGTCTCTACAAATATAACATGTGTCTCTACTAATCAGTACTAATCAGAATGTATGATGGATAACTGGATCCTTAAATGGGTAATGATTCTGTAATAATGGGTAATGATTCTGTAATGATAATGATAACAAACCAGGCTTCTCCATACTATCAGATTTTATACCCTAACCCTCCTTCTGCCTACCACCTCCTGCTCCTAGCTCTGCTGTTGAATTAGCACCCATCCTTTGCAGTGCCAACCCATTTTACATTCCTCTCAATCTTATTTCTCCCCAAATGGTCAAAGACTTAGGTGGTTATTACGAGGTTGGAGGTAGCCATGGCGCTATTAGCACCATGGCTACCCCCTTACGGCATTCCGGGTCAGTGTTCCCGGAATAGGGATTTACCGGATCATTCCAACCTTGGAGGTCCCGGTAAGTCCCCATTCCGGGAACCACTCCCCATTCCCATTTGAGCCCCCATAGGGGCTCGCTATTAGCGGGCCCGCTATTAGCGGGCCCGTTATCAGCTCTGAAGTCCCTTAACGGGTCCCTTCCATAACCCCTGGTAAAATCAGGTGTTAAGGAAGAGACCCGCTAAGGGACCTCGTAGTAGGGTGGTAAGGGATTACCAGCACTGGTGCCCTTACCACCCACTTCGTAATGACCCCTTTAGTCTCAATCCCTTGCCCTTATATCTCTTTACTCTCTCTCTCTCTCTGACTTAGTCTCAATCACTTGCCCGTATCTCTCTTTAATCTCTCTCTCTCTGCTGGACTATTCCCTTAAACCTTCAAATCTGCAACTTTTTTACGACTATTGAATAAACCGTCTGCTGACCCAGACATCCCAACAAACTATAGCCCAATTTGTATCCTTCCCCATTATTCAAAATCCTCTCCAACCGGATCTCTACCTAGCTTGAGAACAATAGCCTTGGAGATCCACTTCAATATAGGTTCTGCAGTAAACACTCCACTGAGACAATACACATCCATGCCACCAAACCACCAAAATTCTCTCTAATGCTCACCACTCCAAACCCTGTTCCATACTCATCCGTTCAGACCTTTCTGCCGCTTTTGACACTGTTGACAACTCCTCTCTCCTCCTCACTCTCAAGGACCTGGGGTTTCACAAGTCTGCTCTTGCTTGGATCACCTCCTACCTGGAGTGTCAATGCTTTAAAATCCTATGATCCCCCACATCTGTCCCAGTCCTTGGAATGCTGCTCTTCACCCTCTATTTCTCTGTCCTAGGAAGGCTCATCACTTCCTTTGGATTTCACAGTGTCTCTTTTTTGCTGATGACACTCGAATACTGTTCTCCTTTCACTCTCACTGCAATTTGTTACTGGATGGCTGCTGCCTCATGCTGAACTTTTCAAAAACTGAAGTCATCTTTCGTCTAGCTTGCGATGCCATCCCTTCCCTCCCCCCTCCTATCTCCTTCCCTCCTGACCTTCTTGCTAGTGACTGATGACTGCAAAAATTCCTCATACCACTTAACCTCCTCAAAATTCATAAAATGTGTATTTTTATTAGTAACCACTCTACAGAAACTCCTTGCCTTCTTCTCTACTCCTTCCTCCCTTTAGACAAAGTCATCAACCTTATTACCCACATTCAGTACAACCTACCCAGATCCTCCCCTATCCTATGTACCAACTACATGATAGTTGGCTCTCCAAGCACAACCACTCTCTTTTCAAGTTCTTTCTACTAGTCTACAAAGCTATCAATGGTCTTGCTCCTCAGTAATAGTCTGATTGTATCTCAGCCTACACACAATCTTGTTCCATCCAATCCGCTCTGCACTCATCCTCACCGCTGCATACTCTGCCTGTTAATCCTCTCGCTTGCCAAACTCCGCTGGAAACCACTGCCCATAACAATCAAAGCCAGACCAACTGTGGATCTCTTCAAAGCTCAACGTATACTTCATTTACTTGCTAAAGAGGGTGTTCCTCCTGCCCTCTCCTCCACCCTCCCTACCTGATCACAGCATCGCCGCCAATGACGCTTTATGATGTAATTTTGTATATTTAATTAGAACTCCTCTTTAGTTGGAAACGCTTGCCCCCTTAAGTGCTTAGACCCCCAATTCCATTGCCAGTCTGGATCTGCTAGGTTTAGCTCCAGGTACATAGGATTTTCTCCTCCCCTCGCCCAGCTAGAGCAGGGTTGTGCAATCTTATGTGAGTGCACAATTCCTGTTCCTCTGCCCTCTCCACCATGATGGTGTTAGCACTCTGTGTGGAACTCTTTTTGGAGCTCCCACTGGACCTGTGGCTGCTTTTTTCTTCTGATGTTCCTGTTTGAGACTTATGAAAGGTCTCAAGCGCCTTCAAACATATTAACAAAGATACTTATATGAACTGAATTTTATACAGCTTCCTATACAGAAGAAAATGCATCCATAAAAGCCCCTACACATTTTTTGGGAATCGTAAACAATTTTGTACCGTAGCAGAATGACATCCTCTTCACGGTCAGTCGAAGAGGAAGAAATTGCAACATCAAAAGTATTCATAATGGCTGTACTTGATATTATAGCACAGATACCATACTTAGTACATACAGGGATGGTAAGAGTACTATTTGCAGATCTCATGGACCTCTATGGGAGCAATGATGGCACCACACATATGCAAACTCCTTCATTTATGGAAACAGATGTGGTGAACATGTAACGCTGTTCCGGAGCTGGTATTTAGAAAGCTAGTGGCACAATGCAGATAGGTAGGTCAGCTGAAGCAAATTAAGATGCAGCGAATATGTAACTGCCATCATAGAGAGTATTTGGTGGTTCTGTTGTTCACAGGATGTGGCATTGAACCTGTGTTGGCATTTAGCACTTTTTGCACTAAGCACTTCATTTTGCTTGCAGTACTTTTTTGTGACAGCATCTCCATTACTGAATGAAATTTAAGAATATGAGATGGACATGCACGACCTTCATTAATATTTGGTCAAGAAATGTGTGAACTAAATTGTCGTTGTTTATGTAAATGTGTTTGACACAAGAATTGTTTGTACCAATATCGATTCTTCATTTTTTAATGTTGATATTTCGCTAATGTATTACGTAATTTTATAGTGTTTTTGATAAATATTAAAATATGAAAATATGAAGTTGTTATGACTGGCCTCTTACCTGTCCACCTCCATTCCACGATTTGAGTATTTAAACTAACCTATTACTCATCCACTACGAGGAATAACTATGCATTTCTACCTTAACTACAGCCAAATAGCCGGGTTATAATGAGTATAAATTGCATTTTGCAGTTTAAAGACATACTTTGCCAAATCATCATCCTGTGTAAAAGAGTAAGAACATTAACTTGTACATATTTAAAATAATGAGATGACAGTTTGGCCTTATGTTGGAAATAGGTTAATATAAATGTTGTGATGTCTTAAGGGAAGCAGGGAGCTTTCAATGCTTTCCCTATATGATGATGTCTCAACCCTGTGTGATGTCATGGAATGTTCTGGTTGCATCTTACAGATAATGTTCTAAGTGGGTCAGTTGGAGGAAAGTGTTGAAGGAGAGGAGCCTCTGATCGGTGGGGGTCTTCTTCCCTTATATGTAACCTAAATAAATACTGTTACATGTCTTACCTGACTGCGCCAGCCTCTTCATAACAATGGCGACGAGGATGGGATGTTGAGGTCCCGCAGACAGGTCAAAGGAGACCCCCAGCATCTGCCAACGTCGAGTCGCGGCCCGCAGCAGGCGATCGCATCGCCCCGACGTCTGCTCCGCCCGTGCTTCCCCTAAGCAGCCGGGAGGACGGAGTTTGGAAGTGCTCCATGAGATAGAAGCCGCTGCGGGGAGAAGTGTCGGCGCCGCCAGAGAAGTAATCGACTGGCAGTGGGCTGCTCCGCCTCCTCTTTGCGTTGAGCGGCCCGCCACACACAACGACGGATGCTGAGGCCCCATTCCGGCGTCCCTGAAGAAACGACCGAAGCTGCCGAGAGAGAAGTTCAAGGAGGACAGCACCGCTTCCTAGCAGCGCGCCGAGCAGCTGTCGAGTGATCACGGCCTCAGGGAAGTTCGCTCCGCTCCCGAAGCGTCGAGCGACCACCATGTCCCTGCAACGTTTGTGCAAGTAAGTGCCTTCAACTCCGGTTGGTGCCCCTGCTGATCCCGGCCCACACTCACACTCGCCAGCGTAGGGAAGACGCCGGACTTCGCTACCGTATGTCCCTAGCAGATGACAAAGAAAAAAAAGATCTCTTACTGCATTGAGTTCCAAAGGTGAACTGTCACGGCGGATACACGCCTTGTTGAACTGGTGCAACAGATCTTGCAAGGTTCGAGCTAGGAGAAGTATATTTTCGTACGGAAGCATGGCAGCATTGCCTGGCATATCTGGCCCGCCCATTTTCATGGCCACTCCAGGTGCGGCGAAGATTGCTTGGCCCCAGTGGCGAAAAGGTTTTATGCACTATATGAGGGCAGCTGGCGGAACAGCATATTCTAGTGAAAGAAAAGTGGCATTGCTATTACACTTCCTAGGTTACGAGGGACAGAGGATTTTCGAAACACTTCCTCAGTTGGTAGGTGATGGAAGCGGAGATGACTTAAATGAATTTGAATCGGCACTGCTCAAATTAGATAAGCATTTCAACCCCAAAAGGAGTACAATTTTGGAGCGGTATAACTTCTGCATGCGGATTCAGGCTCACGGGGAATCTGTCGAAGACTATGGCCCTCATTACGACCCTGGCGGAATGCGGAAAACGATGGCGGAAATGCAATACCGCCATCGAATAGCGCTCGGTGCGACTATGACCCGTCACCGCAAAGTACGATGCCATTAGCGACACCGTAGTGAACGCCAACGCTAACTGCACCAAGCACGCGCGCGCGCCATGCCAAACCGTAAACACCACCATGGCGCAAGGGTACGCCAATTCCGACCCTAGCGGACATGTACCTAACGCCATCAAGCATGGCGGAATGCACCATTCCGCCATGGTGAGAAGTACGGCATCGCGAATCAACCGTAAACGGCCCCACTGAGTGCCCGTACACCGCTCCCTGCCCACAAAGTACAACTCCCCGTAGGTGCAATGAAGTCACAATGCAACCATTGAAATGTACAAGTCACCCATGCATGCCAACGAACAAAAGAATCACAAGAGGGGCCAATGGGAGCTGCAGGGCACAGATGGCACGAATACAGAAGCCATCCCAATGGACATGACCACAGTCCCCCACCAAGAAACGCACGCAAACACAGGCACCTGTGACCAGCAATATTCCGAAAATCACATCATTCCACCAGTCCACCTGGCTGACCGGCATCTGTTACACAAAACCCAATCCCCCGCCCCTGAGCATGACAACATTCAAACTGTCATATTGGCAGCCCCCATCCCTGACCTCACGGGCTTCGTAGGCAAACGCGCCCAGTACAGTACCACGCAACTAAACTCCGAAGCTGGAACCCAGTGCAGATCTCCTCACAATACATCGCCCCCCAAATAGGCATATGTCACATCACTTGCAAAGAAGAACGCTACACGGGCCAAATCAGAATAGAAATTTAATGCACATCAAAATCACCAAGCCCATACAGCCATCAGGCCATGAACTCCAAAACACATTTCACCATTGTGGGCTGCATCCGCAAGAAATGACCAGCCACTACTTGTGTGACGCCCTGTTCCCTCATGGTACACAGAGCCACATTCACGTACGAAAAGGCAACATGGAAGCGCACAGAACCGCAGGGCCGTCCCAATGGGGAGGCACTAGTCCAGCTGAAAGGCCGAAATGTTGCTCCGAGCCACCAGTACTGCGTAAGGGCATGTGGCCCATTGGCGATCGTCCCATAAGATCGTAATGCTGCTCCACTGATTAACACGAAGCAGCAGGTGTCGGGAGTAAAACCCATCTGCAGGAGTGGCATACAGATGGCAGTGGCAAAAGGGGAGGAGATACCTGTCAACCAAAAGAAAAGAAAAAGAACAGAATGGCCATCAGTACTACATTCCAACAACTCACTGCAATGATCACACTAAATCCACAGCCATATGCATGCTAGCCCACTCCAAAGGTCCATCACCACCCAAAAACCACTTGCGACTCATAACTATCTATATCGAGGTGTAAACACCATCACAAACGAGTGTACCTGTGCATGCGCCTGTGAAAACAGAATCCATCAGATGGGATTGGTAACGTGCATGGACATAAGTGTCTGAGGGCACGTCGAGACAGGGAGGGCTCAACAAGGCCAGATAGACGATGGTCCCACTATGGCAGCCCTGCATCACATAGCGTAGGGGAGGCGGATAGATCCCAAGAAGCCCTGTACATGGCAAACTCTGTATCAAATCACATGCCCATGCATCCATTCATCATTCCCTCATCCCGGGATTAAAACGCCTGAATATTTACTCACATAACATTAGAAATATCCATTGAGTCTGTGCGTTATGCAGCCTGCAAAATCCACAGTGCCCCAGCCCGTAATTCCAGTGTAGTGAAGTAACATGTATTTGGGAACGTCCAGCCTCATCGCCCACGTCGCTATTGCGCATCCCAAACCATTCATATCAATCATTGCATTCTCGCCATGGCCCCTGTCTCAAGGACATTGAAAAATAGTACGTTATATTTGCAGTCAGACCTGTGGGCATTTCCTCGCCGCTAGCTGAAAACCGAAAGCGCCGCCCTTCGAATTCCTCATTTGCAACATCACGTCGAAGAGGCATCTGTGGCCGTTTGAAAACACTAATTAATCCATCGAGTGCGGCTGTGTGTGAAAATGGCAACTGCCTTCACCCACGAATGGGACGCCCCGCCCGTCGTTGCAACTCGGTACAGTGATGCATGAGGGCCCACCGTTACTCGAGTACTACGTTCCACTGACCCTTCACAACTCTGTTCGCGACTGCACAGATAGTATGTGAAACAATGGGACCACAGCAGAATGAACATATCAACCAATGTTACACGGCCATCGGGTACAAATACATGATTGCAATAGCAAGATGCCATTCCACGAATTGCAGCGTTGTGCGCGGGACGTGCTCGGCCAAAGGGGAGAGCAGTTTGCACAGGTGGAATGAATCACCACAGGTGGAGGCCATTCAGCCTGAAAACACATAAATTGCACAGCCAGTCTCCTCCCACAACCACACCGAAATGCTACCGGCAGGACTCGCGATGTTGGCCCTGGGGGACCTGATAGCACTGCAAGTACTCCAACTCCAAGAAGAAGACGAACACCAACTACAACCGGCCGCACGGAGGAGACGCAGGAGGAGGAGGAGGCCAAGGCAGGGCCAGCAAGGGCCGCCAGCACAGCCACTACCACCACGCAGGCAGCCCGCAATCCCACGCCTCCGAGCACATCCGTTCAACCTCACTGATGAGCAGATCCACACCCTCTACCGTCTGGACCGGGACACCATAGCCGCCATTGTGGACATGACACAGGCTGACCTTGTCAGCATGATAGACAGCCCAACCGCCATCCCACCCCTACTGAAGGTGGTGTCTGTACTCCACTTCCTGGCCACAGGCACCTACCAGCACACAGTCGGACAGTTGCATGGCATTTCTCAGCCACTGTTCTCACGGACACTATTGCAAGTGCTCGATGCCCTCCTGCAGCACGCAGACGACTACATCTCCCTACCACGCTCGGAGCAGGAAATTACCAACACAAAAGTGGGATTCCATGCACTTGCCGGCATACCGGGTTGCATTGGTGCCATCGACTGCACCCATGTGGAATTGGTCGTCCCACATGCCATGGAGGCCCAGTACCGCAACCGAAAACAATTTCATTCTCTGAATGTACAAATGGTGTGTGACTCCAACAGGATCATTACACATTGTTGTGCCCGATTCCCTGGATCAACCCATGATTCTATGGTCTTGAGGAACTCTACAATACCACGCTACATGGAGCGACACGCAGGGAACAGATCCTGGCTACTCGGTGAGTCTCATTACATGCATGATAATGTGGGGTATGTGATTCGGCAATGACCTGGCAGGAAGGGGGGGGTGTGCGTACGTAGCAATGACATTCCACATCATACGTTTCTCGTCCACATACAGGTGATGCTGGATATCCACTGAAGAGATGGCTCCTCACACCAGTCCGGAACCCACGGGACCAGCATGAGGAGGACTACAACCATGCCCACTCACGTACCCGTGTAGTCATTGAACAGGCATTCGGCCTACTGAAGGGTCGTTTCCGCTGCCTCAGCAGGTCTGGCGGGGCACTCCTGTACCGCCATGTGAAGGTTGCAAAGATGGTGATGGCATGTGTCATGCTCCACAACATGTGCGTACGTAGAAATGTGCCCATGCCCCCTGACACAGAACTGCAAGCACCTGATGATGGTCATGATGAGGGTGGGGATGTGGCAGCACCTCAAGGAGTCTGCGAGGCACCGGAGGCCCGTGACATTCGTCAGCATCTCATTGATGTATGCTTCTAGCACTCACGCCTGGTGGCTGAAACATGGACACGGGACTCGTGGCACTGTGTGTGTCTGGGACATGCACAATATGGACTGTACGCCTATGATGGCCTAGTACACAAAGATCAATGTCCACACATCTCATTGGTTGATCGTGCACTTTTTATGGCATATGTGATATCATGTTGTACACCCTATCGACCCGCCACCCAAGTGAGCCCAACACACCCCCTCCACCCTCCTACCTCCCCCCCGAACACCAGTGTCCAAAGATGCTCATTGTCAGTGGGCAGTCGCTATTGCAAGCCCCCTCTGCGGGTATCAGGGCACCCCTGCCTGTGGAGCGCAGGTTCCTCCCAGATCTACGTTGGGGGCTGCCCTGGACGGAACTTGCAACGGATGATGTCTCTGCCTGCTCACGTCCATGCATGTCCCTAAGGGTTTGTGAGAGCTCAGTGAGCACACGGCGCACTGCGGCAAGTTCGGCACATACGTCTTTGGACGTCGCATGCAGTTACCCCCTGAGGCTCTCGGTGCTTCTCTCCATTTGGACTCTCAGGCTCTCGGTGCTACTCTCCATTTGGACTCTCAGGCTCTCGGTGCTACTCTCGATTTGTGCCCTAAGTGTCTCAGTTGATGTTTCTATGTCTGCCTTAGTGCCCCCACATTCATCGGCATGGTCCTTGAGGAGCGTGGCCAGTTGCTGCTGTTGCACGATTAACTGGTCGAGGGACTGTTGCCTCTGCTGGGCCATGGCCATTTGCGGGGGTGTCACAGAGGGGCTGTTGACCTCATGTTGCCTTGCCACAGGGCTTGTGGGGGATGGCCAGTCGTCGTCTTGTGGGTGCCCCTGCGTGGTATCCTCATGTTGTACAGGATGGGACAGACAGGGGGATTGGGACAGGTCATGGATGGATCTGACTTCGACATCCCCGTCTTCTGTGTCGGAGCATGCTGCCATCAATGGGGTGTCACCTATGGTGCTGCTGCCACCGGAGGCAGTGCCTTCTGTGGCATCCGTTGGGGGGACCTGTGGTGGTGGTGTTGTGGGCATGCTGGCTGCTGGGGTGCCTGTTGATGTTCCCTCCTCTGTGCTGCCACCTGATTTGTGCTGCTGCCGTGTCTTGATGCGTGCAGCTGAGGTGGAGGGTCTTTGGCCGTTGGTCTTGGCCCTCTTTGCAGGTGTGCTGGTAGGGGTGTCCTGAAGCTCGTCGTTTGGATCGGACCCTGTGGTGGAGTAAAGGAGGGCGAGGGTTATTGATGGGTCTGTGGGAATTGGAATGGCATTGTATCACATGCATTGGCGTGGTACCTGAGGGTGATTTGGGTCGGGGCCTTGGAGGTGCTTTCATTTGTGTGTGGAGTGAGGGTGCAGTTGTTTGGCAGCCTGCAGTTAGGGTGTGCCTGCTGCACGTGTAGTGCGTGTTTTAGGGGTTTTTAATTATTTATGTATTTATTGTGGGTTTTAACGTGCGCTATCAGGCCGATGTGTGTGGACGTTCTCCTGGACATGTGTTTCTGTTGCACTATGTGGACGCATGGTACTTCACATGGATGGACTTTGTGGATTTGGCATTGTTTTATTTGGGCCACCTACCTGAATCTTCGGATGTCTGCACTCCTTTCTCCATCCCTCCGACTCCCTCTATGCTCTCCATTCCGATGGTGGAGGCACAGATTTCTTCCCAGGGGGTCAAATTGATGGGTGATTCAGGACCTCCCCCGGTGGCTGTGGCAATGTTGCGGTTGGCAGAGAGTATGCTGCGGACGCGTATCCGCAGGTCGTCCCATCGCTTACGGCATTGCTGTGAGGTGCGGGGTGCGGTCCCCACCGCACTTACCCGCTGTGCCACCAGAGCCCATATGGCCTTCTTGTTTGCAAGTGCCGTCCTGGTCATTTGCGTGCAGAAGACGACGGCAGCATTCTCCTGGAGGGTCTCTGTTAGCACGGTGAGTTCCTCACGGGAGAAGTGGACCTGCCGCTTGCGGTCGCACGCTTTCTTCGCTGCTTTTCCCATTTTTCTTGGTTTCGCTAGGGTGGATGACGGGTTGGGGTGTGTCTCAGGGTAGTGATTTTAGTGGTTGTGTGGTTTTAGTGGTTTTATAGGTGTACGGCGGGATGTTTCCCGTTCCGGGCCCATGTTTTTACTTCCGTTTCCGTATATTTCCGGTCACCGTACTTTCCGGTAGGCGCACACTGCGGTGTCCGCTGTGATGGGTGGCGGTATTGCACCTAGGGCGCCGTACGGCGGCGGTGTGGGCCGTTTTGGGGTCATTTCCGCCATCGCGGACTTTGCACTTCCGGCATGCCGTGGTGCTCGTGCCCGATGGGTCGGAATGGGCCGCACTTTGCTCCTTCGTGCAATGGCGGAAACGCTATTTACGCTGTGGCGGTCCGGTCAGTCACTTTCCGCCAGGGTCGTAATGAGGGCCTATGTCACCGCTCTCCGTCACCTTGTACTGACGTGCACATTTCAAGGAAGTTTTGAGGAGCATATCCGCGATCAATTCATGATGCATTGCCACTCAAATAAAATACGTGAGGAACTTTGGCTGAAGGACGAGCCAAATCTGGATGAGGTATTGGACTTGGCCAAACGTGTGGAGCACTCGCTGGCATGTGTTGCCAAGCTCTCCAAGACTGTAGGAAGTGATTCTAAGGAAAACAGGCAGGAGGTGCTGAGTGTGGGTGAAGGAAAGAACAAAAGGAAAGGAAGAAACAAGCAGAAGGAGAGGAACAACGCAGAAGAGAAGAGAAACCAAGTGTCGGCACAGAGAAGCGAAAAGAGAGAGGAAAAAAGGGGCGAGAGATTGTGTTATCGATGTGCCAGTGCGACGCATTTTGCAGCCTCTGTAATGTGCCCAGGGCGAAAGGCGGTGTGCAATAAATGCAAAAGGAGAGGACATATTTCCACGTGTTGCAAAAACTATCAATTTGGCCAGACGGGACAAAGGAAGGTCCTGTTTGTAGAGGATGAGGATGATGGAGAATCGTCGGAAGAAGACACTGCGTTGGCATTGACAAATGTTATTGTGAACACAGTTAATGTTGTAGCCAGTGGTGGAAACACGGATGATTGTGAGCGGCCTTATGCCGTGGTGGCAGTGAATGGGTGCAAGGTATCAATGATGGCAGATTCAGGATCAAAAGTTACGTTAGTGTCCAGGAGTGTTTTTGAAGACGAGATGAAGGGGAAGGTGTCAACGTTGTCTGAACCTGACATAAATCCGGGAGGCTACAACCAAGATAAGATTGATTTACTAGGATATGTGTGGAGTAGATTTGAGTTTAAAGGTCGCAGTTGTGATGGGAAAGTGTATGTAACAAAAAAAGGGCAATCCTTATTGGGATGGAGAGAGCAGAAGAATTTAGGAATCAGACTAGACCCCAACCACCCCGAGCAAGTTTTGCAAGTGTCAGAGGCATCCACGATGTCCTGCAAATACACGAGAGAGTTTGGTAAAGTGTTTGATGAAACCTTGGGAAGAATAAAGGGTTTTCAACATCAAATATTGCTAAAAAGCGGGAGTGTGCCCATTGTAGCCAAACTCAGACCGGTGCCCTTTGCCTTGCGGGATAGTGTTAAACAAGAATTGCAAAAATTGTTAAAGACAGGAGTAATTGAGAGAGCTGGGGGTGTTGAATGGGTTTCCCCAGTCATCCTGCAAGCCTCGCCGAGGGTAGAGGGCAGGAGCCCCCCCTCCCATCCCTGAAGCTGCCCACGCACACGGAGTGCATGCAGCACCATCGCCGAAGGGCCTGCCTGACCCTGTCTCTAAAGGTGCCTGACTCCCGCATGCCGGGCGCCGCGCGGCACGAAAGCGAGGCTGATCCTCGCTTGATGCAGTTTAAACCTGCATCCATCCGCCGGTAGGCGGAACCGCCGGTGGCCAGCACTAAGGCCACACAAAGGCCTGTTCCTGCGCCTGTGCCCCATTCCTGCAAGCCTCGCCGAGGGTAGAGGGCAGGAGCCCCCCCTCCCATCCCTGAAGCTGCCCACGCACACGGAGTGCATGCAGCACCATCGCCGAAGGGCCTGCCTGACCCTGTCTCTAAAGGTGCCTGACTCCCGCATGCCGGGCGCCGCGCGGCACGAAAGCGAGGCTGATCCTCGCTTGATGCAGTTTAAACCTGCATCCATCCGCCGGTAGGCGGAACCGCCGGTGGCCAGCACTAAGGCCACACAAAGGCCTGTTCCTGCGCCTGTGCCCCATTCCTGCAAGCCTCGCCGAGGGTAGAGGGCAGGAGCCCCCCCTCCCATCCCTGAAGCTGCCCACGCACACGGAGTGCATGCAGCACCATCGCCGAAGGGCCTGCCTGACCCTGTCTCTAAAGGTGCCTGACTCCCGCATGCCGGGCGCCGCGCGGCACGAAAGCGAGGCTGATCCTCGCTTGATGCAGTTTAAACCTGCATCCATCCGCCGGTAGGCGGAACCGCCGGTGGCCAGCACTAAGGCCACACAAAGGCCTGTTCCTGCGCCTGTTACGCGCACAGGAGCGCGGCGTGGCCACCCACCCTGCACAATTTTTCCACTCTCCAACCGATAGACTACCACCCGGACAATGAAAACGTACTGTAAGTACATGCTAGCACCGGAGACACTACTGTATGCTTATAATCCTAACCGATTCTATTGAAATGTGCTCCCAGTCTCTAACACTGGTCGTCTACAGACCATTAGACTGCTGTATTGTGCCCCTTGGTCGCCTACAGACCTTCTAGATTGATGTATTGTGCCCTCTGGTCATCTACAGACCACCTAGACTGCTGTATTGTGCCCTTTGGTCGTCTACAGACCATTTAGACTGCTGTATTGTGCCCTTTGGTCGTCTACAGACCATTTAGACTGCTGTATTGTGCCCTTTGGTCGCCTACAGACCATTTAGACTGCTGTATTGTGCCCTTTGGTCGTCTACAGACCATCTAGACTGTTGTATTGTGCCCTTTGGTCGTCTACAGACCATCTAGACTGTTGTATTGTGCCCTTTGGTCGCCTACAGACCATTTAGACTGCTGTATTGTGCCCTTTGGTCGTCTACAGACCATCTAGACTGTTGTATTGTGCCCTTTGGTCGTCTACAGACCATTAGACTGCTGTATTGTGCCCCTTGGTCGCCTACAGACCTTCTAGATTGATGTATTGTGCCCTCTGGTCATCTACAGACCACCTAGACTGCTGTATTGTGCCCTTTGGTCGTCTACAGACCATTTAGACTGCTGTATTGTGCCCTTTGGTCGTCTACAGACCATTTAGACTGCTGTATTGTGCCCTTTGGTCGCCTACAGACCATTTAGACTGCTGTATTGTGCCCTTTGGTCGTCTACAGACCATCTAGACTGTTGTATTGTGCCCTTTGGTCGTCTACAGACCATCTAGACTGTTGTATTGTGCCCTTTGGTCGCCTACAGACCATTTAGACTGCTGTATTGTGCCCTTTGGTCGTCTACAGACCATCTAGACTGTTGTATTGTGCCCTTTGGTCGTCTACAGACCATTAGACTGCTGTATTGTGCCCCTTGGTCGCCTACAGACCTTCTAGATTGATGTATTGTGCCCTCTGGTCATCTACAGACCACCTAGACTGCTGTATTGTGCCCTTTGGTCGTCTACAGACCATTTAGACTGCTGTATTGTGCCCTTTGGTCGTCTACAGACCATTTAGACTGCTGTATTGTGCCCTTTGGTCGCCTACAGACCATTTAGACTGCTGTATTGTGCCCTTTGGTCGTCTACAGACCATCTAGACTGTTGTATTGTGCCCTTTGGTCGTCTACAGACCATCTAGACTGTTGTATTGTGCCCTTTGGTCGCCTACAGACCATTTAGACTGCTGTATTGTGCCCTTTGGTCGTCTACAGACCATCTAGACTGTTGTATTGTGCCCTTTGGTCGTCTACAGACCATCTAGACTGTTGTATTGTGCCCTTTGGTCGTCTATAGACCATCTAGACTGCTGTATTGTGCCCTTTGGTCGTCTACAGACCAAATTAGACTGCTGTATTGTGCCCTTTGGTCGCCTACAGACCATTTAGACTGCTGTATTGTGCCCTTTGGTCGCCTACAGACCATTAGACTGCTGTATTGTGCCCCTTGGTCGCCTACAGACCACTTTGAGGAGCTAGCGCGGCACCTTATGGTCGCAGCTCGCCCTGACACTAATCCAATATGCAAATTTGGTTGCCCCTCATCATGTTCCCGTTTTGCATTCTCCCCAGCCTCACACCCTGCTTGGGCCACTACTATCGGCCCCATAATAACGGTCTCAGCAAGCCGGCATGCCCCCGGCATCACCCTATCCCTTGTCCTACACCATTCCTTCCCTCTACTCCCCCATTCCCAAATAACGCAAGTCTCACCCCCAGGACCTATCAGAATACAAGCTCACACGTATTGCCCATCTCAGAGTCACCTCACCACAGCCATACTGAAAAATTCTCTAACCCCGTGATAGGTGTAGCAAGACACTTCCGATTAAGGTCTCGTACCTTCAACCACCCCAACCCAGTCAAATATGAACACACACCTCCCAAACAAACTAGGCCCAGAGCTCTTCCCCCTCATCAAAACCATACTCCTAGCCAGAAACCCAACACTACTTCCAAACCAGCTCCAGACACCCCCAACAAATCACTATCCACCTTCAAAGGAGCGCTCATCAATGCCCGCTCCTTAGGGGCACATGCTATAGAAGTGCACGACCTCATTATGGAATCACAGCTCGACATACTAGTAATCACAGAGTCCTGGCTCCATCAAGCATCAGGTCCCCTACTAACTCTGGCAATCCCACCCGACTACACCATATTTAGAACAGATAGGACCCACTCACAAGGAGGAGGTGTCGCTATTATAGCCAAGACTAAATTACAGCTTAGATCATGTCCCATCGAAAGTATAGAAGGGTATGAAACACTACTCGTAAAATTTCCCATAAATGCTAAAACTACTATTAATTTAATAGTAATTTATAGAGCACCTAGCCCTAACAACCACCCAGAGACTGAAATTCCGTTTCTATTAGCTCCACTAATAAAACCTAGCTCGAAATACATCATCCTGGGTGACCTCAACCTAGGTTTCAATGATAGCCAAGATGCCAAAGCAGAATCACTTCATTCCGCCCTGAAGGACATGGGTTTCAGCCAACTAGTTAATGCACCCACACATATCAAAGGCAGGACCCTTGACTGGATCCTCTCCCTTAATACACCCATAACCATTGACGCCATCTCCCCTCTCACTTGGTCCGATCACCATAATATTGTATTTACTATCAATCCCTCCGAACCCATACAAAAGAAACCTAAAACCATGATTACCTATGAAACTAGAAACGCCCGCAAACTCACGCCAGAAAACCTCACGCCTCCTCTTTCAAAAATCCTAGATTCCACCTCGATCACTAGTGACAACCCCTGTCTCCTAGCTGACATATATCACAACTGCCTCACTGAAACCATTAATGCCATAGCACCGCTCACCACCAAGGCAAAACGCTCAGACAAGCGATCTAGCTTCTGGTTCAATGAGGATCTTATCGCCCTCAGAAGAACCAAACGCGCGCGTGAACATACCTACAGAAAGCATCCTACTGCAGAGGCAGAAAAAGCCTACCAAGAAATAAACAAAACCTATAAAACAGCTACTATTACTTATAAATCTAATGCGTACAACAATAGGATCAACAATGCCACCTCAGACACCAAGGAATTATTTGCCATTTTAAAAGAATTGGAAAACCCCACCCCAGCCATAAACCCAACCATCCCCAGCAAGGAATGGTGCACCACTATTCAAGACGCACTAACAGCCAAAATTGAACTACTCCAAATAAAAATCACATCTAAAAAACAATCACTAGCCGATAAACCTGCCCTCCTTAATCTAAATCGACCACACCAGGAATTCACCAGCTCCCCATTCCAGTTCACACCAGTATCCCAAAACGTAGTGTTTGACACCATCGCCAAACTCAAAGCCTCCAATTGCAGAGGCGATTCTGTCCCCGCATCAGTAGTCAAATCCTGTGCCCACACCCTCACCCCTATTATCACCAACTTCGTGAACGCTTCCTTCAATGCCAACCTAGTACCAGCTAGCATCAAAGAAGCCTGGGTCACCCCTCTCCTGAAAAAACCTACCCTAGACCCTACGGTGCCCACTAATTACAGGCCAATAACAACTGTCCCATTTCTCCTCAAAATATTGGACAAACTAGCATACAACCAA
This sequence comes from Ambystoma mexicanum, assembly GCF_040938575.1. Taxonomy (NCBI): domain Eukaryota; kingdom Metazoa; phylum Chordata; class Amphibia; order Caudata; family Ambystomatidae; genus Ambystoma; species Ambystoma mexicanum. The sequence goes on along the minus strand of NC_090935.1, from coordinate 82,535,326 downwards.
GTCCAAACTCACCTCGAACAAAACCACCTCCTTGGCACGAGGCAATCAGGTTTCCGCCCCAACCATAGCACAGAAACGGCGCTCCTTGACTTAAAAATCCAGATGGATACCATCAGAGACTCAGGAAAACTCTGCATCCTCCTCCTACTCGATCTCTCCGCAGCGTTTGATTTAGTAGACCATAATAAACTGTGTGCCACACTAGCGAAAGACTTTAACTTCTCCACCGAAGCTACTACCTGGATCAAATCTTTTCTTGCTGACCGCACCTCCAGGGTCGCCATAGGTAAAGAAGCCGCCAACCCAATCATAGTACCCATTGGTGTCCCCCAAGGGTCCTGTCTCTCACCAACATTATACAATGCATACACTAAACTCCTCTTCTCAGCGCTAGACGACATGGGTGTCATCTACACCAACTTTGCAGATGACACCCAGATCCTCATCCCTTTATCGGGAGATTACACTGAAGACACCGACACTATCAATAAAATATATGCCATAATCCAAAATTGGATGGCACTAAACAGCCTCTGCCTCAATGATGAGAAGACTGAGGTTCTCATTGTGGGCTCCCAATCCAAAATAGAAGCCTTACACCCTGATTACTCATCCATCAACATTGATGGCACAAACATATCAGTACTCAAACAAGTCAAAACACTAGGTGTCTACCTTGATGCCAACCTCACCATGACCAAGCACATTAACGCACTCTCCTCCTCTACTTCCTACACCGCTAAACTTATTGCTCTCAGTCGCCAATTCTTGACACCCACTAACTGTATCACGCTGGCAAGAGCTTTAATCTTATCCAGACTCGACTACTGCAACGTACTCTACCTGGGCACCTCAAAAGCCAATCTAAACAAACTACAGCTTATTCAGAATAAAGCCCTTCGGGCGGCCCTTGGAATAAGGAAGTCAGATCATATCTCAAATATTAGAAGAAACCATCACTGGCTCCCCATCAAAGCCAGGGTCACATTCAAAGCCCTGTGCGTCACATACAAATGCATCCACTCATGTGTCCCCATCTACCTCAACCACGCCATCACCAAAAAAGTATCAAAGAGAACCCTCAGATCTAACAGTCAACTACTCCTAGCCATCCCCCGATACAAGACTACCAAGGCAGGAGGCAGTAGTTTCCAATATCTCGCACCCACATATTGGAACACTCTTCCCCTCCCCATCAAAAATGAGCAAACGTTCGCAGGCTTCAAGAAATCTCTGAAAACGTGGCTATTTAACCAAGACTAAAAGCCTCTTCCATGCTTCAGGAAATATCACTGTATTTAAGCCCTGCATTTAAAGTTTTCATGTATGATTATTTTGTATTCACATGCACTGCGCCCGACTGGCAATTTCCAAGAAATGTTTTAACTAAGCTGTCTGTAACATCGCCGTGGTACCTAAGGGTTTGGGCGAGTAACAAATGCAATAAATAAATAAAAATAAAAAATAAATAAAATAGTAGTGAAGAAAGGTTCAGGGGACATAAGATTGTGTGTGGATATGCGTGAGTTGAATAAGTGCGTGTTAGTGGACAGGCACCCGCTACCCAACATGGGTGAGTTGCTGACCATGGTCGGTGGGGAGAAGTATTTCTCCAAACTAGATATGACGTCGGCCTACCATCAGGTGGAGTTAGAGGAGACATGCAGAAAGGTCACAGCGTTTGTTACGCATGAGGGAGTGTTCCAGTTCAGGAGGATGCCTTTTGGGTTGGCATCTGCCTCCTCTGTGTTTCAGAAAATAATGGATCGCTTTTTGAGAGGAGTGAAGGGCGTGTTCTGTTTTCAAGACGATGTCTTGGTGAGTGGAGTGACTTTGGAGGAGCATGATGGGAGTCTGTACAAAGTGTTAAAGATATTTAAGGATAGGGGTATCACGCTGAGAGAAGAGAAGTGCAAATTTGCCCTGACAAATGTGGACTATTTGGGACATGAAGTATCGGGGGACGGGATTAGACCCAAAGAGGAGATGGTAAATGCCATAAGGAGAGTGGAGAGACCTTGTAATAAGAGTGAACTGAGGTCTTTTCTCGGAATGACGGAATTTTATCAAAAATTTGTGGTAAATTACGCTGACAAAGTGCAAGAGATGAGAAAAGTTCTGAGGAAAGGTGTTGATTTTGAGTGGAATAGTCAATGTGACTTGGAATTTAATAGAATAAAGGAAGATATAAACTTAGCTCGCCCTTTAGGATGTTTTGACACAAGAAGACTGTCTATCATTACTGTAGATGCCAGTGAGTATGGACTCGGGGCGGTATTATCTCAGAAGCAGGATGATGGGTCTGAAGAGGTGATAGCACATGCATCGAGAGGTCTCAAGGGAGCAGAGATGAGATATTCGGTTATTGAAAAGGAGGCATTGGCGTGCTTCTGGGCTGTAGAACGATTCAGGAATTTTGTGTGGGGAGTAGAATTTGTAATCCGCACAGATCACAAACCTCTAAAGGCTATATTCGAAAGCCAGGGCCTAGATAAAGTTTCCCGTAGAGTGGCAGGTTGGGTCACCAGGATGCAGACGCATTGTTTTAAGATGGAGGTCATTCCAGGAAAGGATAACATATTCGCGGATAGTTTGTCGAGGGTGAGAGTTGCTGATTCTGATGTTGTGGACAGTGAAGAAATGGATTTAGTGTTCATAAATACAGACGGCATTGTGTCCAAACAGGAGTGGTTGGATGAGGTGAAGAAAGATGAGACCATGAGCAAGGTAATTCCTTATGTGGTGTCTACTGCATGGCCGATTAAAGTGAATCTGGCAGAGGGGGTGAAGCCGTTTTGGGAAGTGAAGGATGAGTTGTCTGTCATGGATGGGATTTTATTCAGGTGGGGAAGAGCGGTAGTCCCGATAGGGTTGAGGAAAAAGGTGATAGAGTTAGCGCATTGTGGTCACATAGGCGTTACAAAAACCAAAGGGATTTTGAGACAAGAATATTGGTGGCCTGGATTTGATAGAGAGATTGAAAATGACTTGGCTAATTGTCAATTTTGCATCAAGAGTGGAAAGGGAGTTGTGGCCAAGAAGCAACCGTTAGTGGATGTGGGCCTCCCGTCAAGGGTATGGAGTGAGATAGCTATGGATATTCTAGGTCCTGTAGAGTTAGGTTACGGTCGAGGAAAGTTCATTGTTCTGGTCGTAGACCTTTTTTTCTAGATGGGTGCATTTTAAGATTGTGAGAAATATCACTGGAGAGAGTATGATAAAGACATTGCAGGAGATTTTTGCCAATGAAGGCCTACCGGAAAGTATATTGACGGACAATGGTCCCCAGTTCATATGTGGCAACTTTACCAGTCATTTAAGGAAGTGTGGAGTTGACCACAAAAGAACTTCATTGTACCATCCCGAATCCAACGGGGTAGTTGAAAGAATGAATAGGTGTGTGATGGAGAGTATTTGGATGGGTGAGGAGTGTGGTCAGGATAAGATAGCCATGATACAGAGTAGGATATGGGCTTTGAGGATGGCACCTCATGCGACAACAGGTCTGTGCCCGTTCGAGCTTATGAGGGGCAGGAAGCCATATTCCATGGCATGTCCGCCTTGGCTTGGTAGGAGTAGAGAAACGGATCTGGTCGTTGATGAAGTAAGAAAGTCACTGGTTAAGAAGAAATCCGAATGGGTCATGCGCGAAAATCGCAAGAGAGGGAAGAAAGAATTGCGCGTGGAGTGTGGAGATTGGGTCAGGATAAGGAAGGGAGTTGTCAAAAGGAAAGGAGAATCCCTGTATTCGGATCCTGTCAGGGTCGTGGCAGTCATGAAAGGGGCTGTACGTGTGACCGGAGGGCAAGTGTGGAATAAGGATAGAATTGCCACTGTGAGGAGAGCCCATGTATAGATGAGTGGAACGCCGTGGGACTGTTTGCTGCTGTGTTGTTGTTATTTTGTGTGTTTCGGTTGTTTGGGAATGGGTGTGTGTGATTTTTCATTTGAATTAAAGGTTTAAGCTCATAGGATAAGTTAAAAAAAAAGGGGGAGATGTGTTGTGATGTCTTAAGGGAAGCAGGGAGCTTTCAATGCTTTCCCTATATGATGATGTCTCAACCCTGTGTGATGTCATGGAATGTTCTGGTTGCATCTTACAGATAATGTTCTAAGTGGGTCAGTTGGAGGAAAGTGTTGAAGGAGAGGAGCCTCTGATCGTTGGGGGTCTTCTTCCCTTATATGTAACCTAAATAAATACTGTTACATGTCTTACCTGACTGCGCCAGCCTCTTCATAACAATAAAGCTTCATTGATTTTTTGATATATGAACCAGAAGCGAATTGGCTTCCTTAAATATTGCTCACCCTGAAGAAGACATTGTGTAAAACAACTAATTACGTCTAAACCGATCTGTAAAAGAATATATGCCCCATCAGGGAATTAGCTTCCCTAAATATTGGTCACCCTGAAGAACACGTGGTGTAAATCAACTAAGCACGTCTAAACCGATCTGTTAAAGAATATATGAATCATCAGGGAATTGGCTTCCCTAAATATTGGTCACCCTGAAGAAGACGTGGTGTAAATCAACTAAGCATGTCTTAACCGATCTGTAAAAGAATATATGAAACATCAGGGAATTGGCTTCCCTAAATATTGGTCACCCTGAAGAAGACGTGGTGTAAATCAACTAAGCATGTCTAAACCGATCTGTAAAAGAATATATGAATCATCAGGGAATTGGCTTCCCTAAATATTGGTCACCCTGAAGAAGACATGGTGTAAATCAACTAAACACGTCTAAACCGGTCTGTAAAAGAACATATGCCCCATCAGGGAATTAGCTTCCCTAAATATTGGTCACCCTGAAGAACACGTGGTGTAAATCAACTAAGCACGTCTAAACCGATCTGTTATAGAATATATGAATCATCAGGGAATTGGCTTCCCTAAATATTGGTCACCCTGAAGAAGACGTGGTGTAAATGGGAGGATAGCACAGCGACAACGTGCGCGCCTTGGAAGCAAGACGACACGAAGCAACACAGGTTCGATCCCCGGGTCCGCGCTTAGAAACATCTGGGTGTTTAAGCGCGTTAGAAATACGCAACTAAGAGAAAAACAATTACGCAACTACAAAAGAAACAATTCCTGTAACAGCGCCTCCATGCCTGTGGGCTGTGTGTGCGCTTTAAAAAAATGTAAAAATAAATAAATAAATAAATCAACTAAACACGTCTAAACCGGTCTGTAAAAGAACATATGCCCCATCAGGGAATTGGCTTCCCTAAATATTGGTCACCCTGAAGAAGATGTGGTGTAAATCAACTAAACACGTCTAAACCGGTCTGTAAAAGAGCATATGACCCATCAGGGAATTGGCTTCCCTAAATATTGGTCACCCTGAAGAAGACGTGGTGTAAATCAACTAAACATGTCTAAACCGGTCTGTAAAAGAACATATGACCCATCCGGGAATTGGCTTCCCTAAATATTAGTCACCCTGAAGAAGATGTGGTGTAAATCAACTAAACACTTCAAAATGGGTTGGTGTTTTTTGTCCAATATCATGATGGCAAGAGGTCACATTAATTTCTGCCACTGTTAGAATAGATTAGGTACCCAAACTATTTGATAAATGATTACCTTTATTATAAGGTGGCTGGATTGTAGATGCACAAACTATATCATTTTTGTAATTCTTTGCATATATAATGTGTATTTTTTGTATAGATGTTATCAAGATTGGTTGCTATGTTCTTGTGTAAAGTTCTATGAAATTAGCATTGTATATATATAAAATGGGGGTATAACTTTGGATATGTATGAAAAACTTTTTGAAATTTGGATTGTATGTGTCTATATATATAAGTAAGTGATGTACTGTTATACATTGTTTCCTACTAGTAAGAACTAATGGACTGTTAGTCACAGAATTGAGGGATTGATTTTCTAATATAATACATTAAATAATTAATGTTTTGATTTCTCCCATACAAACAACATTCCATTCAGTTCATATATGTAAAGGGTCAACACCATTCTGAATTCTTTTTTGAGAAGGAACGCATTTCTAATCTTCCTATTTGGCATATACCCATCATATACTAGGGGAGGCATATCGACAACATATTTGGTATATGATAATGTAATTTGAATGAACTTCATCTCCTCTCTACCTATAATAACCAAATAGATGAATGCATACCATTTTCATTGGAGGTGGTTGTCCACAACAGAACCGTCAAGTACATTTTCGAGATACCTCCCATAGTACAAGTGGAGATAGTAGTGAGGTAGACGATGGAAATGAGGGTCTACCCATGACCAGAACTCACTCCAATGGAATTAGAGGACAATACAATAGACAAAGCGGGAGAGGAAATAGGAGAAATGGGAACAGGTCAACAACAGAGGAGAATGGGAACAAGAGGGAGAGTGACAAGGAGCAGGGGGCACTCATAGTTAATATTTCAGACTATGTTTTAGACAAGAAAGAAGAAGATGTATTGAATAAAGGTCTGGGAAACGTCCTCACAAAGTATTATCACCCTTTTGAGTTTAGTGGTGAATTTATGAAGTTCTCAAGGAAAATTCATTTAAAAGAGTTTTTTGAAAAATAATGAATACCGACAGTTAACTAATCCAACAGGTTTAACACATCCATCCTCCTTTGTGTCCACCCACCCACCCACACACACACACACACACTCCTGAGTCCAGAGTGTTTGAAAAAAAGGTATTAGCAGAAATAGAGAAGCTAGAGACACAGAGAAAATCAGTGATTCACAACTTGAGTAAAAAAGAACAAGCACCAACCAAAACGCTGGCAGACAATGATTTAATTGTGAAAAACATAGCTGATGAGTGGGGAGGTATAGTGGTTCAGAATAAAGTGGAATACGTGAAAGAGTTGCTGAGGCAACTCTCTAAAACTAACTATTGTGAACTCCTCACAATTGATCCCACATAGACACTTAAAAGGGACATAGATCTTAAAGTAACAAAGGTTGACGAAAGAGGCTGGATAAAAAAGCAAGAAGCAGCCTTTCTGTGCAAGAAAGATCCAGCTATTCCAACATTCTACTGCTTCCCTAATATACATAAAACACTTATAAATCCACCGGGGAGGTCCATTGTATCTTGTACACTGCACACCATACTAGATAGAACCCCATAATAGAATGCTATTTATATCAATGCATCGTTCAATGCACTAATTAGGGTATGATATTTATTGCAATGATCCTTGACACTTGTTTCGCAACATTATAATAAGAATCCCTTGTACACATATTTCATGAAAAGTACATACACAAGTGATGTCATCAGTGATGTCATCAATGACATTTGTGATGTCATCTTTGATGTCCTGGGTGTTAGTCTTAGCAGTGCACGGTGGTGGCGCGAGTTATGGTTGCTTAGCTTACCATAACTGGCGAATTTCAAGGGTTTTTCGGTTTTACTTGGCAACATAACGTTCCTTTGACAAAGTTTTTTCACTGAATTTCATAGGTTTTTGGTAGCGCAACTTAACCATAACGTCCCTTTAACAAAGTTTTTTCATTGAATTTCATAGGTTTTTATTAGTGCAACTTAACCATAACGTCCCTGTAACATTTTTTTTTACTAAATTTTAAAGGTTTTTATTAGTACAATGTGACCATAACATCCTTTTCAATAGATGAAGACCACTAACATCTTACGTCCTCAAAGTGGGAATGCCGGGTGGTAAAAAAAACAAAAAGATTTTCCTTCCTACGCCGGGACGCCTGCGGTGTCTCGGTGTAGGAAGGAAAATCTTTTACCAAGATGGCCACCATGGAAAGGGAAGGCGGGGTGTATAAAGAACGCAACGGCGCATGAGCGGGGTTGGGGGGGCACAGGGGAGACACATGGGCATGAGCGGGGGGTGAGAGGGAACAGGGTACAAACGGGGCATGAGCAGGGGGTGGGGGGGAAAAGGAAGGAAACACAGGGCATGAGCGGTGGTGGGGGAACACGAGAGAGACACGGGGCATGAGCAGCGGATGGGGAGGAACATGAGGGAGACACGGGTATGAGCAGGGGGTGGGGAGGAACATGAGGGAGACACAGGGCATGAGCGGGGGGGTACAGGGCACATACGGGACATGAGCAGGGGTGGGGAGGAAAGGAGAGAGACAAGGGGCATGAGCGGGGGGTGGGGGGAACACGAGGGAGACACGGAGCATGAGTGGGGGGTGGGGGGTAACACGAGGGAAACACGGGGCATGAGCAGGGGGTCGGGGGAACACGAGGGAGACACGGGGCATGAGCGAGGGGTGGGGGGCAACAGGAGACAGACACGGGGCATTAGCAGGGGGTGGAGAGAACAGGAGACAGACACAGGGCATGAGCGGGGGGTGGGGAGAACAGGAGACAGACACGGGGCATGAGCAGGGGATGGGGGGAACAGGAGACAGATACGGGGCATGAGCGAGGTGGGGAGAACAGGAGACAGACATGGGGAATGAGCAAGGGTGGGGGCAACAGGAGACAGACACGGGGCATGAGTGAGGGGCGTTGGGGGCAACAGGAGAGAGACACAGGCATGAGCGTGGAGTGGGGGAATGCAGGAGACAGACACGGGGCATGGGTGGGGGCAACAGGAGACAGACACGGGGCATGAGCGGGGGTGGGGGGAACAGGAGACAGACACGGGGCATGAGCGGGGGGTGGGGGAACAGAAGACAGACACGGGGCATGAGCGGGGGAGTCGGGGGCAACAGGAAAGAGACACGGGCATGAGCGTGGGGTGGGGGGTACAGGAGACAGTCACGGGGCATGAGCAGGGTGTGGGGGGCAACAGTAGAGAGACACGGACATGAGTGGGTGGGGGGAACAGGAGACAGACATGGGGCATGAGTGGGGGGCAACAGGAGACAGACACGGGGCATGAGCGAGGGGTGGGGGGTACAGGAGACAGACACGGGGCATGAGCGGGGGTGGGGGTACAGGAGACAGACAGGGGCATGAGCGGGGGGTGGGGGCAACAGGAGAGAGACACGGGGCATGAGCGGGGGGTGGGGGAACAGAGACAGACACGGGGCATGAGCGGGGGTGGGGGAACAGGAACAACAGAGACAGACACGGGCATGAGCAGGGGGTGTGGGGCAACAGGAGACAGACACAGGGCATGAGCGGGGGTGGGGGGCAACAGGAGACAGACACGGGGCATGAGCGGGGGTGGGGGGCAACAGGAGACAGACACGGGGCATGAGCGGGGGGTGGGGGGCATCAGGAGACAGACACGGGGCATGAGCGGGGTGGGGAGAACAGGAGACAGACACGGGGCATGAGCGGGGGGTGGGGGGCAACAGGAGACAGACACAGGGCATGAGCGGGGGTGGGAGGAACAGGAGACAGACACAGGGCATGGGCGGGGGGTGGGGAGAACAGGATACAGACACGGGCAAGAGCGAGGGGGTGGGGGCAACAGGAGAAAGACACGGGGCATGGAGCGGGAGTGTGGGGGGCAACAGGAGAGAGACACGGGCATGAGCGCGGAGTGGGGGGGTACAGGAGACAGACACAGGGCATGGGTGGGAGCAAGAGGAGACAGACATGGGGCATGAGCGGGGGGTGGGGGTACAGGAGACAGACACGGGGCATGAGCGGGGGGTGGGGGGTACAGAAGACAGAAACGGGGCATGAGCGGGGTAGTGGGGGGCAACAGGAGAGAGACATGGGGCATGAGCAGGGGGTGGGGGGTACAGGAGACAGACACGGGGCATGAGCAGGGGGTGGGGGACAACAGGAGAGAGACACAGGGCATGAGCGGGGGTGGGGGGTACAGGAGACAGACACAGGGCATGAGCAGGGTGTGGGGGGCAACAGGAGAGAGACACGGGACATGAGCGGGTGAGGGGAACAGGAGACAGACACGGGGCATGAGCAGGGGGGCAACAGAAGACAGACATGGGGCATGATCGGGGGGTGGGTGGTTACAGGAGACAGACACGAGCATGAGCGGGGGTGGGGGTACAGGAGACAGACACGGGGCAGAGCAGGGGGTGGGGGGCAACAGGAGAGAGACACGGGGCATGAGCGGGGGGTGGGGGGAACAGGAGACAGACACAGGGCATGAGCGGGGGGTGGGGGGGAACAAAAGAGACAGACACGGGGCATGAGCAGGGGGTGGGGGGCAACAGGAGAGAGACACAGGGCAGGAGCGGGGGGTGGGGGGCAACAGGAGACAGACACAGGGCATGAGCGGGGGTGAGGGCAACAGGAGACAGACACGGGGCATGAGCAGGGGGTGGGGGGAACAGGAGACAGACACGGAGCATGAGCGGGGGTGGGGAGAACAGGAGACAGACACGGGGCATGAGAGGGGGGTGGGGGGCAACAGTAGACAGACACGGGGCATGAGCGGGGGGTGGGGGCAACAGGAGAGAGACACGGGACATTAGCGGGTGGGGGAACCGGAGACAGACACGGGGCATGAGCGGGGGGGCAACAGGAGACAGACACGGGGCATGAGTGGGCGTGGGGGGTACAGGAGACAGACATGGGGCATGAGCGGGGGGGGGGGCAACAGGAGAGAGACACGGGGCATGAGTGGGGGGTGGGGGGAACAGGAGACAGACACGGGGCATGAGAGGGGGTGGGGGGAACAACAGAGACAGACACAGGGCATGAGCGGGTGGAGGGCAACAGGAGACAGACACGGGGCATGAGCCGGGGTGGGGGGCAACAGGAGACAGACACGGGGCATGAGCGGGGGGTGGAGGGCAACAGGAGACAGACACAGGGCATGAGCGGGGGTGGGGGGCAACAGGAGACAGACACGGGGCATGAGCGGGGGTTGGGGGGCAACAGGAGAGACACGGGACATGAGCGGGGGTGGGGGGAAACAGGAGAAACACGGGACATGAGCGGGGGTGGGGAACAGGAGACAGACACGGGGCATGAGCGAGGGGTGGGGGGAACAGGAAACAGACACGGGGCATGAGCGGGGGTGGGGGGAACAACCGACATGGGGCATGAGCGGGGGGTGGGGGGGTACAGGAGACAGACACGGGCATGAGCAGGGGGTGGGGGAAAACAGGAGAGAGACACAGGGCATGAGCGGGGGGTGGGGGGTACAGGAGACAGACACAGGGCATGAGCAGGGGGTGGGGGGCAACAGGAGAGAGACACGGGACATGAGCGGGTGAGGGGAACAGGAGACAGACACGGGGCATGAGCAGGGGGGCAACAGAAGACAGACATGGGCATGATCGGGGGGTGGGTGGGTACAGGAGACAGACACGAGCATGAGCGGGGTGGGGGGTACAGGAGACAGACACGGGGCAGAGCAGGGGGTGGGGGCAACAGAGAGAGACACGGGGCATGAGCGGGGGGTGGGGGGAACAGGAGACAGACACAGGGCATGAGCGGGGGGTGGGGGGGAACAAAAGAGACAGACACGGGGCATGAGCAGGGGGTGGGGGGCAACAGGAGAGAGACACAGGGCAGGAGCGGGGGGTGGGGGCAACAGGAGACAGACACAGGGCATGAGCGGGGGTGAGGGCAACAGGAGACAGACACGGGGCATGAGCAGGGGGTGGGGGGAACAGGAGACAGACACGGAGCATGAGCGGGGGTGGGGAGAACAGGAGACAGACACGGGGCATGAGAGGGGGGTGGGGGCAACAGTAGACAGACACGGGGCATGAGCGGGGGGTGGGGGGCAACAGGAGAGAGACACGGACATGAGCGGGTGGGGGAACCGGAGACAGACACGGGGCCATGAGCGGGGGGCAACAGGAGACAGACACGGGGCATGAGTGGGCGGTGGGGGGTACAGGAGACAGACATGGGGCATGAGCGGGGGGTGGGGGGCAACAGGAGAGAGACACGGGGCATGAGTGGGGGGTGGGGGAACAGGAGACAGACACGGGGCATGAGCGGGGGGTGGGGGGAACAACAGAGACAGACACAGGGCATGAGCGGGGGGTGGAGGGCAACAGGAGACAGACACGGGGCATGAGCCGGGGGTGGGGGGCAACAGGAGACAGACACGGGGCATGAGCGGGGGGTGAGGGGCAACAGGGGACAGACACAGGGCATGAGCGGGGGTGGGGGCAACAGGAGACAGACACGGGGCATGAGCGGGGGTTGGGGGGCAACAGGAGAGACACGGGACATGAGCGGGGGTGGGGGGAAACAGGAGAAACACGGGACATGAGCGGGGGTGGGGGAACAGGAGACAGACACGGGGCATGAGCGAGGGGTGGGGGGAACAGGAAACAGACACGGGGCATGAGCGGGGGGTGGGGGGAACAACAGACATGGGGCATGAGCGGGGCGGTGGGGGGCAACAGGAGACAGACACGGGGCATGAGCGGGGGGTGGGAGGAACAGGAAAAAGACATGGGCATGAGCAGGGGGTGGGAGAACAGGAGACAAACACGGGGCATGAGCGGGGGGGTGGGGGGCAGCAAGAGATAGACACGGGGCATGGAGCGTGTGGGGGAAACAGGAGACAGACACGGGCATGTGCGGTGGGGGGAACAGGAGACAGAAACGGGGCATGAGCGGGGAGTGGGGGAACAGGACACAGACATGGGGCATGAGCGGGGTGTGTAGAGAACAGGAGACAGACACGGGGCAGGAGCGGGGGAACAGAAGACAGACATGGGGCACGAGCGGGGGTGGGGGAAGGGGAGAGAGACACACGGGCATGAGCGGGGGTGGGGGAGGGAGAGAGATACACGGGCATGAGTGAGGGGTGGGGGAGGGAGAGAGACACACGGGGCATGAGCAGGGGGTGGGTGGGAGGGAGAGAGACACACTGGGCATGAGTGGGGGTGGGCGGGAGGGAGAGAGACACACGGGGCGTGTGGGCAGGAGGGAGAGAGACACACGGGGCATGAGCGGGGGTGGGCAGGAGGGAGAGAGACACATGGGGCATGAGCAGGGGTGGGGGGAGGGAGAGAGACACACGGTGCATGAGCGGGGGTGGGGGGAAAGGGGAGAGAGACACACAGGGCATGAGCGGGGGGTGGGTGGGGGAGGGAGAGAGACACACGGGGCATGATCGGGATGGGCGCGGGGAGAGACACAAGGGGCATGAGCGGGGGTGGGGCAGGAGGGTGACATACACGGGGCAAGAGCGGGGGTGGGCGGGAGTTTGAAAGACACGGGGCTAGAGCAGGGGTGGGCGGGTGGAGAAAGACACAGGGCAAGAGCGTGGGTGGGCGGCAGGGGGAAAGACACAGGGCAAGACCGGGGTGGGAGGGAGGGGGAAAGACACGGGGCAAGAGTGGGGGTGGGCGGGAGGGGAAAGACACAGGGCAAGAGCGGGGGTGGGCTGGAGGGGGAAAGAGACACAGGGCAAGAGCGGGGTGGGCGGAGGGGGAAAGAGACACGGGGCAAGAGCGGGAGTGGGTGGGAGGGGGAAAGAGACACGGGGCAAGAGCGGGGGTGGGCGGGAGGGGGAAGAGATATGGGGCAAGAGCGGGGGTGGGCAGGAGGGGGAAAGAGACACTGGGCAAGAGCGGGGGTGGGCGGGAGGGGGAAAGAGACACGGGGCAAGAGCGGGGGTGAGCGGGAGGGGAAAGAGACACGGGCCAAGATCGGGGTGGCCGGGAGGGGGAAAGAGACACAGGGCAAGAGCGGGAGTGGGTGGGAGGGGGAAAGAGACAAGGGGCAAGAGCGGGGGTGGGGGTAGGGAGACAGACACACGAGGCATGAGCAGGGGGTGGGCGAAGGGGAGAGACACGTGGGGCATGAGCGGGGGGTGGGCGGGAGAGGGAGAGACACACGGGCATGAATGGGGTGGGCGGGAGGGTCACACGGGGCACGGGTGGGGGGAGGGAGAGAGACACACGGGGCATGAGTGGGGGTGAGGGGAAGGAGAGAGAGACACATGGGGCATGAGCGGGGGTGGGCGGGATCCGGAGAGACACACGGGGCATGAGGGGGGTGGGGGGGTAGGGAGAGAGACACACAGGACATGAGTGGGGGGTTGGCGGCGGGTGGGGAGAGACACACGGACATAAGCGGGGGTGGGCGGGAGGGGGAAAGACACACGGGGCATGACCGGGGGGTGGGCGGCGGGTGGGGAGAGACACGCGGACATGAGCGGAGGTGGGGAGAGACACACGAACATGAGCGGGGTGTGGGCGGCAGGTGGTGAGAGACATACGGACATGAGCAGGGGGTGGGCGGCGGGTGGGGAGAGACACACGGACATGAGCGGGCGGCGGGTGGGGAGAAACCACAGACATGAGCAGCGGGTGGGAGAGACACACGGGGGTGGGAGAGACACACGGGGCAAGAGCGGGGGTGGGCGGTTGGGAGAGACGAGCGGGGCACAAGTGGGGCATGAGCGGGGCATAAGCGGGGGGTGGGCGGGAGGGAGAAAGACACACGGACATGAGCGGGAGTGGGCGGGAGGCAGAAAGACACACAGACATGAGCGGGGGGTGGGCGGAGGATCGAAAGACACACGGACATGAGCCGGCGGTGGGCGGGAGGGAGAAAGACACACGGACATGAGCGGGGGGTGGGAGTAACAGGAGACAGACACGGGCATGAGCGGGGGTGGGGGACTTACTGTGCAGGCGGGATACAAAGCCTCTCATGCGAGGAACAAAGATGGGCGGGCGTCTCTGAAGCCAGACGCACTGCACGGTTTCACGCATCCAATGAGAGAGCACGTCAGATGTCCGCGGACATCACGCAAGCTGCTTGCCCAATCACCGGTCCTGTCCGCGGAGCGAACAGGGAAGGTGTCCGCGAAGCGAACACAGATATCACAATTTTTTTCACTTACATTTTTGTCATTTTTTTGAAAACTACTG